>NC_140213.1:13650007-14947507 GCF_951802725.1 Rutilus rutilus
TAAAAAAGTGAAATCAACGCATCTTGACCTCGTGGGTTTTGTGAGAGGAGTTTGATTTTGAGATAGCGGATTTTTGGTGATATAGTGACATAGTGCGATTTGATTAGTTATAGGCTATTTAGGCTTGCATTTAAATTTAACTGGAATTTAAATGAAACTGGAAAGAGATAGCAGTAATCTTTCCTCATTTGTATGTCCTAGCTAAAAAAATATCCCGCCGTCGGCATCAATGGCCTCGTGGTCAGTGCGCCGACATGTAGCGTCTTTGCACTCGGGCGTCCCGAGTTCGAGTCCCGGCTCGTGGACCTTTCCCGCCTCGTTTTTTTTGTCATCTCTCTACTGTCCTGTCACAATAAAAGGAAAATCACCAAAACAATATATATATATATATATATATATATATATATCTTTGCATGCCAGCAACAAGTGTCCCTTGTGAGAGGATTTTTTCAAAGGCTGGAGAAATTATCTGTAAAAAAAGAAGTAGTCGAAGTCCTTCCACAGCAGAGAAATTAATATTTTTGAATAAAAATCTCTAAAAAAGTGAGACATTGTGGCTTGATTTCTTTTATTAATATTCATTTTGCAAGACCAAAATAACATTATGCACAGTGAGGAGCCTATAGGTACAATCTTCACATATTAGAAAATTATAATAAAAATAAAAAAACACATTTTTTTTAATGGCTCGTCAAGGTTGTTTCAGATCAACACCTGCAAGTGACCACTAGGTGTCACCGTTGAGACGGGTGTCGGATTGATTCGAAGCCTCGAAACAATATGGCACATTTGGTTCAACTGTTTCAATTGCTTCACGAGGCCTCGATCTGGCCATCACTACGTAAAACAAACACCCACGAGGGGGAAAACATTACAAAATACCAAACAACAACTTCAAAAGTGAACATACCAAACGGGTCACGGGGAAACGGGAGACATGTACAAGACAACGATCCAACACAGACTGCAAACACAAAGGAACTTATAAAAGGGACAAATCAGGCAGGTGATGAGGAACAACAGGTGGGGCAAATGAAACCAATAATGAGATAACAAGGAGGGTGGGGTCAAAACAGTGACAGGAACACAAACACCACATGTGCTACACGAGACAGGACAGGCATGTGACAAAAAGTTAGCTTTTTGCTAAAAGTTCTGCCAACAGATAACCTCATTGTTCATCTTTTCTGATTTGTGTTCTTTTTGTCACACAAATGCCAAAACCATTCGTGGTTTTGGAGGTAGGTCTGTCTGCATTGGTTTTCTGAGTATTCTTACAGTTGTTCTGTGAAGGTGTGAATGGGGTTTTCCTGTTGCAGTTGGCTCCAGTGTGTGTTAAAGTGACTGTAAAATCGACTTGAACAATTAGTTCAACTTCACATTGGAGGATGAGTGTGTAACAAATTAGCTCAAAGAGGAAATATTAATTATGAATATTTGGATCAGTTAATCTGATCAACTTGATGTAGCTAAATTAATATTACAATCAATTAATCAGTTCGTCCAGAGAACACTTTTGATTATTCATTAATTCTAAGAAAAGGGTATTTTTCATGGCCACAGAAAAATTATTCTTTCTTAGCATGTACAGCACTTAAAGCGTGTAACAAGACCAGAAATTGTTTAATTGACTTTGGAGCAAGCAGAGAATCAGAACCAAATTTTTACAAACACAACTAATCTAAACAAATACATACACACAATCACACATACATGGGTAAAATGGTAAGTGACAGAATGAAACCAGAAACGGAAACGGAATGAAGCTATGGAAAAGATTCATTTAACTATGAAAATAACCATGAGCTTATTATTTTCAAATAAGGAAACCCGCGACCGCGTTGGCGGACCGGGTTTCCGGTCCTACACATGCACAGCAACCAGCAGAAGCAGGAAGGAAGAGAGGAGGGACTTGTGTGGAGGCCTTTAACTTCTGAGGATGACCTCCTCCTAGGGGTCAGTAAGCCAATCATACTTAAGCTTTCGGAGGGTACGTTTTATGGCTCTTTGTGTTCTAGCAGGGCATTTTGCAAATGTAACTGGATTGGGTGCTGGTAAAGAAACTATAAAAAATTTTAATAATAATAATATGTTGCATAGGTATCAACATATAATATACACAATACAACGGTCATCAAAATACAAATTCATAAATACCCAGAATGATTTATACGCAATCTTAATTAATCAAATAATAACACATTCATTACAGGATTGATACATAGGCAAAAGCACTATAAAAGAATGTGTGACCACATAGGGAAATGGGATGTATGATTGTACGTCTCGAGTGATTATTCGACTAAGTAGTAATAGGGTATATTATCTTATAATTCTATCATGAGGCATGCATAGAACAAAATACAATACAAGAGACAACATACCAGACAGTAATAATCATTAGTGATGTGATTGTTAGAGTGAAAAAAAGCAGGAATTTTCTTTTAAGACCCAGCGTGAAGCACTTTTTTTTTTTTAATTACCTGAATCAGCCATTTACTGCATGAACTACCAGGAACTGTGAAGAGTGACACATGGAAAAATATTTAACAGCTAGAATTTATTTTTAGTAATACAAATCAGGACATCTTAACATCTTGTGAGGGCGATAAGTGCTATTCTGTAGTTCTGTAAATAAAACAACTGTGATTGATCCAACCAATACAGATCAATCAGTAAATAAATTCAGTAAATAAAATTCCACTCAAACTACAAATCATTACAGAGAAAAGTTATGGTCCATAAACTCGAACCTGAAACCTTTTTCCTTTTTCTTACCCTCAGGTGGGTTGCCCGAGTGAAAATGGTGCAACCTGTCCATCTCCGCTTGTTGTTTAAGGCGAGACACTACAGGTGAATAGGGTAAACTTTTTAACTAGCAGATATCACCATGAAACTTTCCCAGTTGATTACCTACATTAAGATGAGAAAAAAAATGTATTACAAGTTTTCTGTAATTTAATGTTTAAATATGCAAATCAGGCAATATCTAATCAAATATGCACTAATTTGCATATATATAAAAAAACGATATCTGAGTATTGGATAAAGCCAGGTTAAAAATTATTTTTTCATTGTGTTCACATATTAGATGGGAAAAAAATTACAGAGGGATTTATGAATATCTACTTTTGTTATCCTGTAAATCAGAAAATACTGTCAATAGCCTTAAAAAAAAAGATTTTCGCCATGTTTTTTGGAATAAAATGTTATATAAATCAGGCTAGGAATAATATATTTACAAATCCCTCTGTAAATGTCTTCATAATATAACTAGGTACAAGTCTGGAAAGTTTGGTGTATATAGGTGCTACTGAAGTGGAGATTTCGGACTTGGAGTATGAGAGAAAAGTCATTTTGAGAAAACGGGCTTTAAAGATTTTTCATCAGCCAATGAGATTGCGCATTCAGCCCTTTTACTTTCACGATTGGTTGCTGATAAAAAGGAAATGACCATATTTGGATCCGACAGGATTGTACACAAGAGAGAGAGCTTCTTAACGGTGCATGTGATGACAGGCTGACAGCAGAGATTGCGGAGCAGCATGTTGATTTAGAACGCGAACTTTTGTTGAATTTATGAGAAATCTACAGACGCAAACAGACAAAGTGTAATAAAATAAAGACCTAAATGTGTATTTCTGACTTTTTTTCAACACAAGTCTGAAAGAAGACATGTTATGGAAGACAAATATCCAAAAATCTAAAAATTGACCAGTAAAAAAACCCAATGTTTTTGCCTGCCGTGTCTCGCCTTAAGCCTGAGCTGCATTCTGTATCTCTGGCTTGACAGTTTCACATTTCTGCTGAACGTAAAATTTACAGGATCATGTTTGCTCTTCCGAGAGTAGAGCTGAGTGGCAGACTGCTCCACTGCCTTCAGGTGGTACTTCCCAGACACACTTGGGTATTTCAAGTTGAAAGCCAGCTGTTTCCTCAACATTAAGCTTCACAGCTGGAAGCATGCATGGCAACCTCTTGAGATAGGGCAGAATGAGATGACTTCCTCTTGCAGCTGGGTCTAGGCATGACAGGGTCTTCAGCGTCTGACTGTCAAGAGGCAGTTTTTCTTGTAGACTCATGGCGCAGTTGGTGTGGGCCTCAATGATCTTACTCTTGAACTCTTTAACCACTGGGTGCTTCCTCCCTAGTTGATCCACAATATACATGGTCTCTGAGTCAACAAAGGGTACTGCAAGATGGGATTCTGGAGACCTTACGTTGACCACCTTCATCTTCGATCCAGAGAGATTCCGCCCCTTACTGTCAACCAGAAGGTCTGGCTTGATAAAGCAGGCAAGAAACTCCTTAAACAGTATTTCCTGTTCTTCATGGAGCTTGTGAACTTTGAACTTGGACTAAAACAGGACGACATACTGTAATAACCTAGAATACTGTCTAACACTTGATGGCTGCTCTGTCAAATCCTCGTCGTCGGTTAGGAACCTGGGTGTGCTCTTTAATACCAATCTTTCATTTGAAAGTCACGTGTCTAGTATCTGTAAAACTGCATTTTTTCATCTTAAAAATATATCTAAATTACGTCATATGCTCTCAATGAAAAATGTAGAACAATTAGTTAATGCGTTCATGTCATCAAGGCTAGATTATTGTAATGCTATTATGGGTGGTTGCCCTGCACGCTTAATAAACAAACTACAGCTGGTCCAAAAATGCAGCAGCTAGAGTTCTTACCAGAACCAGGAAGTATGACCATATTAGCCCGGTTCTGTCAACACTGCATTGGCTCTCTATTAAACATCGTATAAAATGTAAAATATTGCTGATTACTTACAAAGCACTAAATGGTTTAGCTCCCCAGTACTTGAGCAAGCTCTTAAAGCATGATAGTCCTTCACGTCTATTGCGATCTCAAAATTCCGGCCAGTTGATAATACCTAGAATATCAAAATCGACTGCTGGCGGTAGATCCTTTTCCTTTTTGGCACCAAAACTCTGGAACAAACTTCCTAACATTGTCCAGGAAGCAGATACACTCTGTCAGATCAAATCTAGACTAAAAACACATCTCCTTGGCCTAGCATACACATAACACATTATAGACTTCTATAATTCAATGTTAGGCTGCATAGATTAGGTCAGCCGGAACCGGGAACACTCCCCATAAATCCTGATGTACTTGTTACATCATAAGAAGGATGGCGTCTACGCTAAAATTAGTCTCTCTGGTTATCCGAGGTTTACTGCAGTCCGCCAGATCCGATGAAGGACCTACGCCTGGACACGATGACAACACAGTCCTGAAGTGTCAACCAGTCCCTCCCCTGTGAAGGCTCCTTCCCTTCACCTCAGTACAGATAAAATGTTGTTGGGATAATTCCGGTTCGCGTGGCTGCGCAGACACGACAAAAAAATTCTGTATTATAAATTTTTAAGGCCAGACAAGTAGTTTATTGAGGGTTGATTTGTATAAAAGGACTACACGCCTGCGCACATATATATTCAAACACGCTTACCTTTGGACTGAACACGTAATGCGCATGTGCGCAACGTATGCATTTTCGCGGGTTTGCGTTTTTGAGGTTTGCGCAGAGATAACGGATAATCGTTTGCACCTTCGAACCTATTTCAGAGAGTGCGTTCTTAAGACACCAGGCACTGTTTTGTGCAGATGGGTGGCCGGAGCGCGTTAAGGATTTTGCTGCTAGAACGGTGTTGTGTTAGTGGCCCCTACGTTGATATCTAATGATCTTTGCAACGGAAGTGAATCAATCAATCAAATCTAACTTTAGCTGGACATTAACTTTATCCTAGAGCTGTTGTAAAGCCTAAACAGTCTGTTACGGTAATTTCCTATTATATCTTATTGAAACAATCCATATTGTTAAAAGAAATATATATGAAGGTGACTTGACTTGACTACTGCTTTAGGATGGGATCCCCTCCCCTCCTATACTAGGATTCACTGGGGTTTTCTCTCAACTTCTTGCAAATTCTTACCTTCTTCCTCCTCCCTTCATCTGTAAAGTTCTTGGACTTGGACCCCAGCTCCTGCCACAGCTCCTTCACCCAGTTCCTGCCTGCATCCTGCACTCCCTGCTTTTGTAGAGCAGCATCAACAACGTACTTGTACGTATCTTAGTCTTCTTTATTCAAGAAGGCATAGTAAAACACAACAAAAGCATCCCACATGCGTAGCATGTCCACACTGACATCAAAGACTGAGAGCTGTAGCACTCTGGACGAGAGAAATGGACTCCAATTATGCAACAGATTTCTCTGAGATATTCTTTCATGTTGACTGACCATTTATGGTCAGTGTGTGGGTCTGACAGCAGAGCCTCAACCCAATGCTCAAATGGACTGCAGAACTTCTTACTGGCACTCTGTCAGTTCATTATTGTAACTTCTTACAATTATGCAACAGATTTCTCTGAGATATTCTTTCATGTTGACTGACCATTTATGGTCAGTGTGTGGGTCTGACAGCAGAGCCTCAACCCAATGCTCAAATGGACTGCAGAACTTCTTACTGGCATTGTGGATGTGGTGGCATGAGTCTCCATCAATGTGAAGGAGTTGTGGGGCTCGTCGCTCCCTGATCTTTGTCTCCAGACCGTTCTTAGACCCCCTCATCACAGCACATGAGTAGACGAGAATGGACAACAGATTATGCCACAGCAGAGTCATTTTTTTCAAAAAGGTTATGTAGTGTATTAAAAACTGACTCAAATGTCTCGGTTGTGAGCTCCAACACTGCAAGATGTTGAACGACCATCTTCCCGATTTTCTAAGACCAGTAGCTAACAAGGACACCCAGGACCCTTTTGTTGGTATTACTGGCGGCCTTGTCAATGTTTAGGGTGAAGGGAAAGCTTCTTATTTCTTCCAGAATGTAATCTAGGTTGGTCTTTTTCACACCGTGTGTGAGCTTGTATGAAGCAGATGTCTTGTCCATAGAGAGTTCGGAGAGGGCTTTAGGGTCTTTAGCCAAATCCTGGGCCGTTTGATGATTCCTGGTGCAACTGACAGAGGAAGAGAATGCTCTGCAATAAAGCAAATAAAAAGTGCCTGAAAAACAAAGAAAAACAACATGATTTAAAAACTACGTATAATCTGAAATAAGAACTGTTTTGCTAAATTAACATCTACATCTACTAATTTCTACTTTTCAATGCTGTTAAAAACCAAGTAGGCTACTGTTTTTTTGTTTTTTAAAACATTAAAACATGGGATTTCTGTCTATTTAAAAAGTATTTATGTTTAATAGGTTCTGATCTGATCTAAAAACACTTACTTGATCTTGTGCAACATGGTCACATAGAGGAGGTACTGATCTGCTTAGCTCTCTTGGTGGGGCTGTCATGATGGTATTAGTAGCTGGTGTTATCTCAATGCACATGTTCTGTTTTTGTATCTTCCATGCTTTCATGTGTTTTGGATGCTCCACATGTTTTTATAGTGCTCTCTTTCCACTTGTGCCATAGTTAATTGTATTGTTGCAGATAACCTTTTCTGGTGTATACATTTTACAGAAGCAATCAAGAGATATGACGTTCCCTTCTACATGGACAGTCTCTTGCATCCAGCTCCATTTCAATCTATTCTTCACTTCCTTGTCGATTACTTCTTTTCTGGGACTGTTAAATGTTCTCAAAACAGTTACAGAAGACAAGTAAACAGTCAGCATTGAAATAAGAACAAAGAAACTAATTACAAACAAAACCGACAAAAAATACAACAGAACAAAAATACAAATTAAATATACAGTGCTTTAGGTTTTTCAGGAAGATGTACTAACAGTGGTATTCAGATAAGTAATAGCCTACAACAGATATTGAATAAAGGGATCAAATGTAAAATAACACTGCAGTATACATTAAATATAGACTAATACTTATTTAAAACTACAA
The DNA here is from genome assembly GCF_951802725.1 of Rutilus rutilus. Lineage (NCBI taxonomy): Eukaryota > Metazoa > Chordata > Actinopteri > Cypriniformes > Leuciscidae > Rutilus > Rutilus rutilus. Next base: position 13,657,882 of record NC_140213.1, read on the forward strand.
AAGTTATTCATTCAAGAGCAGTTGGTGATTTTTATCTTTGTCTTTTCTTGTTTGATTAACATTAATGGCTGCAGCAGTCATGTTGGCTGCTGTTACTTTAAGAGCTAACGCACGGACCCAATATATACAGTTACACACACGTTTAAAACATGTTCTCAAATGTTTACATTCACTTAAGATATAACCAACTGTGTTTATGAGGATATTTATCAAAACGGCATTTCGGTACGTGTGTGTGTAGGATATTTGACCGTTTAGGCGCGTATCTGAAGCACACAGTATACTTTGCTTATGTGCATTCTGCCCAGTCTCGGAGTGTGTGCACAGGAGGCCGCCTAGGGAACAGCGTCTCTTTCGCAGCTTAATATGCTTTTAATAACACTGTTTAATATCAAGCACGTCCCGCAGTTTAGCAACAGTAGACTGAATTTTACATCACTCATTCGGCTGATTTGGATGTGAAGTTTGGCTTAGGGTGGAACAAAAGTGCACCGCTGTGAAGGAAAGGGAGGTGCGCGGGACAGAATGCGGCAGCGGCACAATAATCGTTTTACCTTGATTATCTTGTTTTTATAATCGATGGAAGCCAAAATTTAAATAAAAATACGATTAATCGCACAGCCCTACTGTCTAGCTAGCTCAGACAGTTCAGGTGATTGACTGTACCAGCTATCTTAAATTCATTGTAAGATACTAACGTCAGGTCTGAACTAGCTAGCTATTATTAACACAGAGTACTCAAACACAGAAAAGAGAAACCATAATATTACTCACCAGACACTTGTCTTGTCACAGTCTTGATGATCGTCTGGCCACCAGTGTCAGCTTGGCTTTCCACCGTGGCATGTAGGAAATGTAAAAGGCGCAATTTCACACTTCGCTGGGAGTTTGATTTACAGGCTATCTAACCAATCATAGCGCAGAATCCGCTGTTTTGTTTGACAAAGCAGTCAGGAGAGTTAGTAGATTAATGTCGGTGGACTTGAACTTGAAAAATGGTGTGTACTGATGTCTTTCTGCGGTTAAAACAACAATCCTTCTGATGTTCATTCAAGTCAATCTATAAATTAATGAGATGATTGGTTCACGAGCCACTTGAACTGAGGCGCTACAGCGATCTGTCACAACACATTAAAGAGCCACAAAATGGTATTTATTCTTAAAATTTCTTAAATTACACAATTTAAAACTTTGTTTCATATGGAAAGTAACCTGCTCTTTCCTGTCTTTCAGTGCATTGTCAGAGTCCTCTTTGCTCTGCAATGTATTTTTCACCGCGTGAGAACATGATGTGTGGTGTAAGAGTGTTACACCTTTTCAGTGTTTGGCTTTTCACCGCGTGAGAACATGATGTGTGGTGTAAGAGTGTTACACCTTTTCAGTGTTTGGCTTTTCGGACATATCACCAGTAAAGGGGGCTGGTCTTTACGAACGGTCATCATGACCCCCCACCACCACCACCAATTTTTTTTATTACTGATATGCATGATTCATGTAGGTCATGATTTTGGGCCCAAAAAAAAACACGGCAAATAATGTGAATGAAATAATGTGGAGATGAAGCCGGTTCTCATGGACATAAGGTGTGTGTTTACAAGGAATGCAGTGAGAGTCCCCCTCCTTGTATTCTTATGGGGTCATAAAACCATTTGGTCGTTTGTCACAGACCACTCTTTGCTTGACACAGTTTGCTTGTTGGTTGTGGAGTTTTAAAGATTATTTGTTAATACTTGTGTCTGATCTGTCTCAGTCGTTACAAGCGAATAAGGGGAACTCGGGTTTGAGGGGGACTTGCTGATATTGCATTAGTTCAGCACAGCTTATCACGTGAATGTCATTAGTGCAAGAAGCTTGCAACATGAGCATCTGAACTCAGAAAATATTATTAATGTCTCTGTAATGGTAGTTTATTTGTCAGGCTCTGATTTTAGAGAACAAGAGCTTGTTAAAGGGGATTTTCTATTACTGGGCATTTTTCTAATGGTGTGACAAAATTTTAGCTGAAGGTTGACCAACAAAATTGCTTGAGTAGAATACAACATTCTACTAAAACATATCAGCGGTCTTTGTCTTACTGGCAGCTTACAAATGAGGACCAGGGTTGCCAGGTGCCAGCAAGGTTTTCCAGCCCAAAACTTCGTCAAAAACCGTGAGAATGCACAAAAAAACGCCCAATTTTTTGTGTGTGGCTTGTTTCTCGTTTAAACACATTGAAATCATTAACAAGCTTTAAAATGACTCATTTTTCGACTTAGCCTATCCGATTTTAGAAACAATATTCAATCAAATGAACGCAAAATTAGGCTACTGACCTCAGTCAGACTATTCTACTATTAAACTATAAGCTTATGTTTTGGAAAATAATGCGATCAACTTAGGCTATCGATGAGTCTGTTTATTGTCAATAAAAGTCACTTGGAACAAAAGCATTCAGTAACAAAAACATTGAGTGGATATATGGACATAAAAAATAACTAGAGATGTTCCTATACCCTTTTTCCCTTCCCGATACCGATTCCGATACCTGGTCTCAGGGTATCGGCCGATACCGAGTACTGATCCGATACCTGGGTGTGTATCTATACAGCTGCAATTCATACTAGCCCTGTATGAATTGATATAATTATTTTATGGTGTGCTTCAGACTAATCCCTTAATAAAACATGAACAAATACATACAGTGAACTAGAGTATTTTTATTATCTGACATACATTTCACAGCAATATATTATTTATTTTTCTTAAGTGAAAAAGAACTTCAAATGCAGCCACACATCTAATCCTATAAACTGAAAAAGGTATTTGTTTTATTTAGTTATATAACTATGAATAATATAAGAAAAATAATCTCTTTATAACTTGAAGTCCAGAAACAATTTGCTAAATAAACGGCATTTCATTTTTGAAATACATAAGTAAAAAAAGAAAAGAAAAAAAGTTCAACAGTTACTTGTACTCAATCTAACGTTAGTCCTTTAAATAAGTGCAGCCACAATGTAGTGAAATAAGAGACTTGAGTAATAGTGTATAAATAAACCTCAACTAAAGATGTCGGTAGTAAAGCTGATTGTTTTCACATCTTTTAGTTTACATGAAATGTGTTTACGCACTATCTCGAATAGGGAACGCTGTTTCAGAGATGTATTTGCGACCAGACAAACTGTACCGGGGCTCCAAATGCTCAATTAAGCGGCGAAATCCATTGTTTTCGATGACTGAACAGCGGCTGGTCATCCAGAATAATAAACTCAATAATTTTGTTGGATAAATGTATCGCTCGTTGGCTGTCTTTTGAAAACCTTTCTCTTCGTTTGAATGAAGCTTCCAGAGATTGTTGATTCTGGCGCGGCTCATCCATCTCTGCCCTTGCGTTTATGTAACCGTCGTGTTCTGCGGGGTGACGCGTCTTCAAATGCTTTATTAAGTTACTCGTGTTGAAGTTGCTTCTTCTTGTGCCACCCCTCGAAATTACAGTATGGCATATGAGACATGTCGCCGTTTTAATGGCTGGTTGGTCCAGTCTGAAATACTGCCAAACAGCGGACATACTGCCAGCGCGCGTTTTCATTTCTTCTTCGCTGCTCTAAACAGTGGTTGCTTGTGGCAACAGCACAACTTCCTGCGTTGCCACAAGCAACCACTGTTTAGAGCAGCGAAGAAGAACTGATCTCCGATTTGCCGCGTTAAGCAAAGCTAGCGTGCTTTACTAGGTAATGTTATTGTTTAAGAAAATGGTATCGGATCGGTACATGGGTACAAGTACTCGCCGATACCGATGCCAGCATTTTGATTGGTATCGGCGGCATTTCCGATACTGGTATCGGAATCGGAACAACTCTAAAAATAACCCACTTTAACATTTCAGTTCTCTTACGAGAGTACTCTCGTGTTGCGTAAGTTTTGCTTACGCTACCGGTAAAACTTCTTTTTTTGAGAATACTGAAGCAAAAAAATTATCCTTAAGTTTTAGAATGTAAAACACATTTGCTGCAGCAGGCAGACCTAGGCGAGACAGCTTGCGCACCTATTGGCTGCTCTGCGGCAACTGCTGCAACCTATCAGTGCGTCAGGCATGACGTCAGCGCCAATGAGAGGCTCGCCTCGCGCAACGTCATGGCCCGCCAAAATGGGTGTGGCCTTAGCCTATAAATATCCATTGCTCAGGTTGCACTATGATTTTAGTCCTTCAGTGAGTGACTACACTTCGCTGGATCTCTGAGAGGAGAAGCTGCGTCGTCGAAAGGCACTTTCAGCGGGACGAGCTCGAGTTTTGAGGACACCGGCTGGACCGGGGACCGCCACGTGCTGTGCGCTTCCTGCCTGGGCCAGGACCGCGTGGACCACGCGCTCTCTAACGGCGGCTGCCGTGAGTGCGAAGCATTGCCTCTCTCGACCCTGCGGGCTCGACAGGCTTTGTTTTCCGCCGAGTCCGCCTCAAAAACGTGCCGTTGATTAAAATGCCTCGTTCCAAGTGCACCCCGCGTGCATCGTGAGCTCGCGGCCAGCTTTCTTACATACAGAAAGCGAACCCGCCCCTCGCGCCCTCCCGTTCAAATGGCAGGGCTCGAGTATTTTGAGTGTTTTAAACATATGAGCCCACGCCGGTGCCCCCCACGTGACTCACATGACGCTCTCTGATATGCTCACGCTAACTGAAAGCTTATGTCTTTTCCCCCTGTGGTTCAGTGGCGACATCTAAGGCTTTCGCGCCAGAGACCCGTGTTCGATTCCCAGCTCTGGCGGCAGATAAATTATGTTGCTCTCCTTTGAGCTCGCGGCCAGCTTTCTTACGTACAGAAAGCGAGCCCGCCCCTCGCGCCCTCCCGTTCATATGGCAGGGCTCGAGTATTATGAGTGTTTTAAACATATGAGCCCACGCCGATCCCCTCCGCGTGATTCACATGACGCTCTCTTATCTGCTCACACTAACTGAAAGCTTACGTCATTTCCCCCCTGTGGCGAAATCTAGGCTTTCGCGCCAGAGACCCGTGTTCGATCCCGGCTCTGGTTTTGTATTTCTTAGTTAACCGACGTGCGTCTGTGGAGGGAAAAGTCCGCTTTGCGCGGGTGCAAAATAGGAATGATACATGCGTCGGTGTACAAAGTCAATGGCCCTGGGTGCAAGATAGGGCCCAAAACCCGTTCTTACGGCAACCCACATAATTCTCAAAAGAGCATTATGTCTGGTCATATTCCGGCTCAGGCCGAAGGTGTTTTGAATGTAGGAAAGGTGCCCACTGCCCAGTGCCCACCCCTGCACACAAACACTACCCTCTCTGTGTGTCACACTCATCCAGGGTCGAAAACAATAAAGCTGGCTCATGCCGCTCGAACGCTAAGTGTAGGAAAAGTTCACCACTACACACAAGCACTACCCACGCAGTGTCTCACACCACCACAGGGTCCATATCAATCAAACCGGCTCATGCCGTTCATGTTTTAAGTGTAGGAAATGTGCCCGCTGTACAGCGCTCACCCCTGCCTATGAAAACGACTGTATCTGAGCTACGCACACACATAACGCCTCAGCGTATGAACCCAGCTCGAGCTGGCAGTGTTTCAAGTGCAGATCACGTGTCTGCCGCACAACGCACACACTTTGTGAAAAGCACTCTGTGCCTCGTACCGCGAGCCCACACAGCTGTGTCTGTAATACAACATCTCCCTGTTTCTACGGCCGGGGTGCCAGTTACAGAACCACCGCACGAGGTGCCGACTGCCCCATTCAAATGAACATGGTGAACGAAGAACGTCATCATGGCTGGGTCTCTGGGTCCCCGAATACGAGCGACCGGAGCCCAGATTTCATTCTACCTCTGGCCATTCATGCGAAAGCATGGGAATTGATCCCAGGGGTCTCAAAATGGGTGCTAAAGAAAGTGAAACAGGGCTACTCGCTACAATTCGCTCACAGACTGCCGCGCTTCACAGCCTGGGTCGAAACCTCGGTGAATCAAGAAGTAGCACACCTACTTCGCACTCAGATAGCGCATTTGCTGAGAAAAGGGGCGGTGGAAACCGTCCCCTTGGCCGAGAGCGAGTCGGGGTTTTACAGCCGTTACTTCTTAGTACCAAAGAAGGATGGCGGGCTCCGCCCTATACTAGATCTCAGACGTTTGAACAAAGCGCTGATGATACGCTCGTTCAAAATGATGGTTTATATCTGTGGATCTGAAAGACGCCTTTCAGATCCAAATAGCAGCCCGTCACAGGCCATTCTTGAGATTCGCCTTCGAGGGCCGGGCTTATCAGTACACCGTCCTTCCGTTCGGCCTGTCTTTAGCACCTCGTACATTTACGACATGCATGGATGTGGCGCTTGCGCCCCTCAGACGACGGGGCGTGAGAGTCCTGAACTATCTGGACGACTGGCTAATTTTAGCCCAGTCAAAGGAGGAACTGGTGTTACACAAAGCATTACTGCTGGCCCATCTGGAACAGCTGGGTCTCAGAGTCAGCTGGGCCAAGAGTATTCTATCCCCCAGTCAGGAAATATCCTTTCTGGGGATAGAGTTGGACTCCAGGTCTATGATGGCGCGCCTGATGCGAGAACGCGCGACAGCGATCCAGCGCCTTGCAGCGACATTCACTGTAGGGAAGAATCTTCCCCTCAGAGTGTTTCAGAGGATGATGGGTCTCATGGCCTCAGCCTCGACGGTGCTGCGACTGGGTCTGCTACACATGCGCCCCTTTCAGCTGTGGCTGAAACAGCAGGTTTGCTTCGTCTCACGGTGAATCAGACATGCGCAGCAGCTCTGAAACCGTGGATGAGAACCGGCTGGTACAGAACCAGCTGGTACCAGACCGGCGTGAACCTGGGCGCCGCCTCACAAATCAAAGTAGTCTCGACAGATGCTTCTAACACGGGTTGGGGCGCCCTTTACGAAGGGAGACCTTCCATGGGCTTGTGGTCAGACGCAGAGAAGCGTCTACACATAAACTGTCTAGAGATGAAAGCGGTCGAAAAGCCCTTCAGTTTTTCCTCCCTGTGTTAAGGAACCACCACGTTCTGGTCAGAACGGACAACACGTCAGTGGTGTCCTATATAAATCGCCAGGGCGGCCTCAAGTCCCGGAACCTTCTGGCAATAGCAAGACGCCTCCTCATATGGGGCCAGCACAACTTGCGCTCGCTGAAAGCGGCTCATGTGCCGGGCGTTCTGAACGTGGGCCCAGATATGCTATCCAGGGCCAAACTCTCCACAGGGGAGTGGTCTCTGCATCCCATGTCGGTGCAAAATATCTGGGACATTTTCGGCAGAGCAGAGGTAGACCTATTCGCGTTGCAAACCAACGCTCACTGCCCGATGTTCTTTTCAAAAGAAAGGGATGCGCTGGCCCTAAACTGGCCAAGGCGCCCTCTCTGTGCATTTCCCCCGGTCGCCTTGTTACCACAGGTAATCAAGCGAAACAGGGAGAGCAAATGCTCGATACTCCTGATAGCCCCGTTCTGTGAGAATCAAGTTTGGTTCCCAGAGCTGATGGAACTGGGGAACACAGCTCCATGGCCAATTCCGCTGAGGAGGGACCTGTTGTCCCAGGCCCAGGGCGCAGTTTGGCACCCATACCCCGAGCTGTGGGCCCTACATGTGTGGGCGATCAACTATCATCATTCCACCTCCTGGAGGGAGTGCTGAACACGATTACTCAGGCTAGAGCTCCGTCTACTAGACGGCTCTGTGCGTCTTAATGGTCAGTGTTCGCTGAATGGTGTTCAGCTCATGATTTAAACCCGCTAGATTGTGAGGTAACGGTGGTGCTTTCTTTCTTGCAAGAGCTGTTGGATAACGGGAGAACCCCATCCATGCTCAAGGTGTATGTGGCGGCTATAGCAGCTTTTACGAAGCCTGTGAATGGCCAGTCGCTGGGAAAGAATGACCTCATAATCCGTTTCCTCAGGCGAGCTAGGAGATTGAACCCTCCTCGACCTCCCTCGGTTCCAGCTTGGGACCTTTCTACGGTCCTAGAGGCCATGAAAGGTGGACCATTCGAACCATTACATGCGGTGGAGCTAAAGTACCTTTCCTTCAAAACCGCTTTTCTGCTGGCTCTAGCCTCAGTAAAACGGGTGGGCGACCTGCACGCGCTCTCAGTGAGCGCTACGTGTCTGGAATTTGGGCCTAATGACTCTAAAGTCATCCTCAAACCAAGACATGGTTACATCCCGAAGGTGCTTGCGACTCCGTTTAGAGCGCAAGTTATTTCCCTTTCAGCTCTCCCTGCGTCCGACAGTGAGGCTGGGGTTAATTTCCTTTGCCCAGTAAGGGCTTTCAGGATTTATGTGGAGCGCTCTGCTACCTTTAGACAGACGGAGCAGGTTTTTGTTTCATTCGGTGGCCGCGTTAAAGGGCTAGCCATCTCAAAACAGACCCTGTCCAGATGGATAGTAGACGCTATTGCATCGACTTATGCATCCAAGGGCCTGGATTGCCCCTTGGGGGTTAGGGCCCACTCGACTAGAGGCATGGCTTCGTCGTGGGCCTGGACAAGTGGGGTCAGTGGCAGTGACATTTGTATGGCAGCAGGTTGGGCCTCACTGTCTACATTTGTAAGGTTTTATAACCTGGAAGTACCCGCCCTACAGGCTAGATTGTTCTCAGTCTGATTATGCTATATTGACATTGTCTACCCAACTCAGTTTGATTAGACTGTTGATATGCTGCAAACGTCCTGTGGGCTTATGCAGTTTTGAGGTTGGTTACGGCCTTGACTGTATATATGTGTATGCACCTATCTCACAATACCGAGTCGTCCCGCCCTGTTCTGCCGTTGGGGCCGTTCCACTTATACATGAGCCCCGGGCTACTGCCCTTGGGACATAAGTGTTGGACTCTCAGCACGCACGACGCTTTACATAGGGTTCCCGTAGCGTAAGCTAAACTTACGCAACACGAGAGTACTCTAGTAAGAGAACGACACTCGGTTACTAACGTAACCTCGGTTCTCTCTAGAGTGTTGCGTAGCCTGCCGTGCTTGTGCTGTATTATGGTTTCGCTTCCAGTCGACTGAAATCATAGCCTGACTAAGTCAGACTTCGTACTTCCGCTCAATTTCAGTTCGCTTCTGTACTCAGTACTCAGAGATAGCGACCGTTTTCCCCGTTTTTCTCCGGCCTCAAAACAGCCGGCCAATCAACGAACAGAGGGCGGGCTGAGAGCCGTGACGTAGACGCTGATTGTACCGTGGATGCGTAGATTTACTTCACATAATCTGCAAAAGTCGTTCACAGCCATGTTCACTCCGGTATTTCGCTCGATGGTTTTGTTTTCGCATCATAAATGTGTTTACAGTGGAAGTTAGATGCGGCTGAGCCTGCGCATAACACACGCCATAACCAAACGCTATGTGATTGGCTTACGGGTAACCAATGATTTTAAACTTAAGACAAGCACAACCAGGTTGAGGCAGGTTGAGGGTACGTTTGTAGACAACAGTGTACTAAAAATGGAAACGTTTGTCCTTTGTGTTTTTTGCGTACAGTAGACAATGTTATCAAAATGATCCCTGTTCACACGGATCTGCGAAGATGATTAAAAACGCTGTTATGCATGCCAGGCCAGTAGTTGGCAAGGTCACTTTGTAAAGAAAACTACGTTCCTGTAGACTCAACATGTAATACACATACGCAGGACGTCACTGTTTTCACAAATTAGCATTTTTGTAGTATACACAGAGACAGTATAGTTTTCAAAAACTTGCACTCTGAAACCTGTTTTCAAAAGTTTGTGTTTTCAGGCCCCCAAAACACTGTTGTCATGGTAAATGAATGGCCAAAATGCTTTAAAAGTTTTCAGTTTTTAGTTGAAAACGGTGTCGTGTAAATGGCCTCTTTAGAGAGAAGGAACTAAAACTCAGGAGATGGTGCCCTTTGGTGGCTGTCCGTGTAGGGAGCAGATGCAGTGGGTGTAATATAGATATTCTGGCCATTATTATTTTTCTTTTGTCTGTTCCACTAACAGTAAACATGCAGCAGTGAAGGTACACTTTTAACAGACACTTCCATGTGGAGTGGGGTGATTCAGATTTAAATGTCATTTTTTATGCAGACTGACTATACAGTCATTCTCATAGTGAAACCGCTTTGTATAGGTAACTAGAAGAGAAGGGGAAAGTGTGTCTCTGCCCCTTTATATAGCAAATAAATAGTCTGATAAACTAACTTTACTTAATATGTGTTTAAGATATTGTACATACTATATACTTGCCAATACTATTTTTACAACTTAATTTCTAAATATAAACCAATAGAACCTTACAACAGGTCTGCTTATCTGGTCTGTGTAAATGGGTTGTGTAAGGAGGATATGGGACGAAACTAATTCAAGGGGGAAAAGGAGAAGAAAAAAAAAATATATATATACATATACACATATATATATATATGATACTACAGTGGATATAAAAAGTCTACACACCTTTTAAAACAGCTTTTTTTTTAAAAGAGAGAAATTATATCAGTTTTTGCATGTTTAATGTCAAATTACAACCTATCCAATGCCACTGAAACCCAAAGTACATAAAAATTGGAATAACTAACTGCATAAGTGTGCACACTTTGTAGAGGAGCCTGTATAATTCACTCTTCCTCTTCTTCCCGGACGGCCCGTTTTCACTTTTGCATGGCGGTTTCCTGTCTGCCTGAGTGAATTATGTTGTAGCTCCATATAGCTTTGTTTTTAAACTCTATCTTCCCTGCCGTTTATATTGCTTAATATAATTTAATCATCGCAATATATCTGATATTATCTAATTTTGTCTGTCACATTGATCTGACATCGCTAGCTTTAATCTAAATCACTATTGCTCACACAACGCGCTAGCATTTCGCTCATCATAAATGAACTAAATTAATAACTTTTTTACAACCAAAATAAACCATCACTGAATTTATTTAAGCTGGACTATGACACTATTTTCTTCTAAATCTGCTATACAGCAGAAACAAACTTTGTTGCATTATTTTCCTGTTATCTCTGTAAAGCTGCTTTGAAACAATCTGTATTGTAAAAAGCGCTATATAAATAAAGGTGACTTGACACCCCTGAACTAATACTTAGTCGAAGCACCCTTTGATTTCATTACAGCACTCAATTTGTTCGGATAGGAGTCTATCAGCTTGGCACATCATGGTTTTTCAGCAATATTTTCCAACTCTTCTTTTCAAAAACGTTCAGAAAAATCTGGCCAAAAAGTTATATAACACATTTTTCCACCAAGGTATTGGACTGGATATATGGTTTTGCAAAGTTTAGCCAGGCTTGGATGTTGTTGTTGTTTTTTTTTAGTTAGAAAAGGTGTGCCAGCCTGCCCCATAATCCATACAGATATATCGGAGATAGTGGTCACATTTAGAGAGCAACCAGAAAGAGCTGCAACTATTTTAGTGTTGCTCTGCTCTAGGCCTCTTGACCAGTTTTCCCTTGTCTTCTCATCAATTTTGGATAATATCACTTATACTATTGTCTCCACTTGTTGATGACTGTCTTCAATGTGTTTCATGATATTTATTTAATGCCTTGCAATTTTTTTTGTAGCTCTCATCTGAACGCAATTTTTGTTTTCGCAAATGTTCGCAAAACATTGTTTTCAACAATGAGATCCTGTTGATGCCTCGTATGCTCTTTGTGGTCCATGGCGCTTTTAGTAGCATGCCACCAAGATGCCAGAAAATATTACAAGAACAGTTGAGATCATTAGTCACATGTTTTCCTTTGTTCAGTTTTCCCACCACTCCTTTGTTACCATGGTCACCGTCATTATGAGTTAATTTGATTACCTTTTATGGCGGCAAATCAATGCCTAAAAGTACCGAGCACAGAACTGATGCTGGCGTGCGCGGAAAATGACTTCCGCGAGAGGATAACAGATATACACGCGAGGAAACGGGAACTCGCAAGCTCATTCAAACCCTGCAAGTGCGCATGACATCTCCTCTGCACGCAATACAAGCCCTCGCGCGCATGATCATTCCCCATGCTCTCACGCTTGATCTTCTCTCGCATAGACAGTAAAAGAAATCGACACAGCGACCCCATAGACTTCAACGGAGAAAAGTGAAGTCAATTAGAAGCACTCACTTCCTGATGGCTGAGCATACTGCGCAGCCTCAAACTGAGCTTGTCGTCGTAAATGTGACGTGAGCAACCTGTCTGACAGTTGTAAGTCTTCTAGTAGCTGTGCCAAGAGAAATCTGAATCATTCCCTTCCGAATCTTGCAGAGACGGAGAGCGTGAGTAGGAACTGTCAATGAGCTAGGAGCAGGAGCAACTTTTGGTAAGTATTCTGATAAATTATTTTGTAATTTTACCTCCACGTCCCCCCGATTGCCTGCGAGCTTCTCCTCCTGTCTATACATTAATGTCTCTACTATGCGACAGAGAGTCGCGTGGTTATGATGCAATTGTTAGCCTATTTTTACAAAAATGGCTTCTACGGGGCCATAACGTAAGATACAAGGTAATGGAGCCTTTTATACATTGTCGTGTTTCTTTAGAAATAAATAATGGACAAATGGAGTCTTTAAACGCCTCAGATGTGAAGTTATTTGCTGTCAAAGTGACGCCAAAATGAATGGGAGTCAATGTAATGCTAACAGCAGGTGATGGTTTGCTAGCCAATGGCTGCCCCCATGGAAGCTATGCTTTCCGGGTGCTGGCTTACCCCCTTGTTCTCTCGCCTGCTGCTTTTGCTCGCTCAAACACTTTTATTTTTGGCAGTCGAGGGGCGGGACTTACTGTTTTAATAACCTCAAATGTCATTGGTTACTTCCCCTTTTCCGGAAGTCGGTTGTGATTGGATGCCTGTCCAATGGCCCATAATTCACTTGACTTGAGACATGAGACATCACTTAATTTGTTTTATTTATTGTGGTTTATTAATGTGTAATGTGATTTAATGCATTGTTAATATAGAATATATTCTTTCCAGATACTTTATTAACAGGAAGTCTTACCAGTGATTGCATTGTGTTGTTAAGATATTACAGACTGTAATGACACATTTCCATGGTTATTAGCATTGTAAGTCTAAAATCTAAATATTTACGTAATATAAGTGGTTCATTATATTTTCTATTAAATGTAAAAGGGGTTCTGGCTTCTCAAGTTAAGATACAGTACACAGCATGAATTATAGCTTACAAATGCCTTTTCAGAATTTGCTACAGAATACAGAGGAACAAAATTAAACCCAGCAAATTATTAAACCCAGCTTAAACCCAGCAAATTAGATATTAAAATATTATATAGTGATCTTAATCATCTAACTTTTTGTAAGCTAATAACCTAATAAGAGAAAGCATGAGGCAAGTTAATAAAGTATCTGGTAAGAATGTATTCTATATTAACAAGTCCCGCCCCTCGACTGCCAAAAATAAAAGAGTTCGAGCGAGCAAAAGCAGCAGGTGAGAGAAGATCAAGCGCGAGAGCAGAGGGGATGATCATGCGTGCGCGCGAGGGCTTGTATTGCGTGCAGAGGAGATGTTATGCGCACAAGCAGGTTTTAAATGAGCTTGCGAGTTCCAGTTTCATCGCATGTAGCTCTGTTATCCTCTCGCGGAAATCATTTACCACTCGCGCCAGCATCAGTTGTGCGCTCGGTTCTTTTAGGCATTGATTTGCTGCCATACCCTTTCAGTCAGTCACTACGAGTTACGTCAGAGACTGACGAATGGGGTTTCGCTAGAGATCCCTATCACCTTTGAGTTATTAGAAAACGAGCCAATGGTATGAAAATACCATGGGTCTGCGGAATTTGCATCACGAACAACGGTGCGTTTCAGCGGATTCACGATCCTGCTGCTGGTCTGTGCAGTGGCTTGCACGCGGCTCATGTTTCTGAAAGAGCTGCACGGGCACGTCTTTTTAAAGATGTCTCGCCTGTGTGTTTCTGGTTGTGGGCACGTGATCCATCCGTCTCACGGTCACAAGCACTGCCTCGCGTGTTTGGGATTTAATCACGCTCAGGCAGCGCTCGTGGATGAGTTATGTTCTCACTGCGGGAACATGACCATCGCAATGCTTAGATCAAGACTCAATGACCTCCGTGGGGGTAGAGTCCCCTCTGCCACACCCCAATCTATCTCCTCCTCCAGAGGGGATACTTTGGCTGGTGGCCAGGGTGATCTGAGGGTTTCGGTGTGGAATAACCCGACGAGTCTTCCTCAGGCCACACCCCCCTCCTCATCACAAGCCGTGGAGCTTCTGGATGAGCCTGGTTCCTCTCGGGGACCCAGTGTTTAATTCGGGGCTCTGGTTGATGACACCATGTCGCTTACAGCATCACAAGGCGGGCTCAACTCTCTCTTTTCTCAACTCTCTCATATCCCAGGCTGTGCTCTTTGGCGTTGCGGTCGAGAACTTCGCCCAACAGCTCTCGGCCACCCAGAAGCAGACTGAGGCGAGTAAGCACATTCTGCCCTGACGGCCAGCTGCTGCCTCTACCCAGCCGTCGGCTCAGCCTCCTCAGTCTGCTTCCCGCCTAGGGCGCCCTCCTGTGGATCCCGCCCCTCCTGCTCTGCCCACGCAGCAACCTTCACCCGGGCCCAAGCAAGGAGGAGGTCGCAGGAAGGCGCCACAATCTGTCTCCGCTAATGAGACGGGCAGCTTGGAGTTAGGCCTCAGTTCTTTTCAGGAGATGGTGCAGGACCACTCCTTCCCCCGGAGAGCCGGGGGGAAATCTTTTGTTCTCTTGAAAGAACTGACTCCCCTTCCTCCGAGCCTCAAGAGGTTGCGAATGGCAGTTTGAACTCGCACACTCGTCCCCCTCTGTCGCCAGACCCCTGTCAGAGCAGGCCGCCGTGGAAAGCTCGTCCTTCCCTGGCCTCCTCTGTCAGGGTGTGGAGCATGACCACGCCCCCACTTCGGACGCTCCGCCTCCCATGTCTGGGCTGGTCCCGCTTCGCTGCCCCATTGTGGGTATGCCTGTAGTTCACATGACCCCGCTGGTTCAGTTTTTGGGAGCCTGGCTAGAGCTTCCCAATCTGTCTCGCGCAAACTATCAGGCTCGACTATGCGATTCAGTTTGCACGTCTCCTACCTGCTTTTGGGGAGTCCGCTATACCATGGTGGGTGGCTATGCCCCTGTCATGCGTGCGGAGGTCGACGCCCTACTGGCTAAGGGTGCGATCGAGACCGTCCCTCCAGCCGAGATTAAGTCTGACTTCTACAGCCCCTACTTCATTGTACCCAAGAAGAGCAGTGGGTTACAACCAATCCTGGACCTGCGCGTCTTGAACCAAACCCTTCATAGGCTTCCAATCAAGATGTTGACTCAGGCAACACATGGTTCGCATCCTGAACTGGCTGATTCTAGCACACTCTCTATAACAGGTTTGCGAAAACAGGGACTGCTCCGGCACCTTGCCCATCTGGGCCTTCATGTCAACCGGGATAAGAGCAAACTCTCCCCCGTGCAGAGGACCTCTTTTCTCCGTATGGAAATCGACTCGGTCGCCATGTACGCACAGCTTAAGAGCGAGCGTGCGCAATCACTGCTGAATTGCCTGAGTCAATTCGAGGCCAAGAGTGTGGTTCCACTGAAGTTATTTCAGAGGCTCCTGGGACATATGGCATCCGCAGCGGCAGTCGCTGCTCGGACTGCTTCATATGAGACTGCTTCAGCACTGGCTTCGTGATCGAGTCCCGAGATGGGCATGGCAACAGGGCACGTTCCGGGTGCTAGTCACTCGGGCCTGCCTTCAAACCTTCACCCCGTGGTCGAACCTCTCTTTTCTATGGGCCGGAGTGCCTCCACCACGGGTTGGGGTGTCAATTGCCTCGAGTTGCTGGCCGTACATCTAGCTCTGCACTGTTTGCGGACGTTGCTGGAGGGCAAGCACGCACTGGTCTGTTCAGACAACATGGCGACAGTAGCATACATCAACCATCAGGGTTGTCTGTGCTCCCGCCGAATGTCGCAACTCGCACGCCATCTCATGGAGACTCCATCCCCAGATGGTTCAGCTGATTTGGGAACAGTTCGGCGTCGCACAGGTAGATCTGTTTGCCTCCCAGAGACTTCCCACTGCTGCTGGTTTTACTCCCTAACCGAGGGGACCCTCGGCTCGGATGCACTAGTGCACAGCTGCAGGAGGAGCAGGTACTTTTGGTTGCGCCTCATTGGCCCACCCGGACTTGGTTCTCCGAACTGGTGCTCCTCGCGACAGCCCTTCCCTGGCCAATTCCTCTGAGGAAGGACCTCCTTTCTCAGAGACGGGGCACCCTTTGGCACCTGCGTCCCGATCTCTGGAACCTGCACATGTGGGTCCTGGACGGGACGCGGAAGGTTTGAGGAGCCTACCACCTCAAGTGGTGGCTACCATAACTTCAGCTAGAGCCTTGTCCACGAGACACATCTATGCTCTGAAGTGGAACCTCTTCGTCGCCTGGTGTTCTTCTCGCCGAGAAGATCCCAGAAAATGCCCGATCAGGTCTGTGCTCTCCTTCCTCCAAGAAGGGTTGGAACAAAGGCATTCTCCATCCACCCTGAAGGTTTATGTGGCTGCGATCTCTGCACACCACGACCTTGTGGAGTCCAAGACGGTAGGAGAGCATGACCAGGTCATCAGGTTCCTTAGGGGGGCCAGGAGGGGTCCTCCCCGCCCCCCTCATATGCCCTCTTGGGACCTCGCAGTGGGTCTATCTGCACTGCAGAGAGCTCCCTCTGAGCCATTGCACTCAGTTGAGCTTAAGTACCTCTCTATGAAAATGGCGCTCCTGGTTGCTTTGGCCTCCATCAAGAGGGTAGGGGACCTGCAGGCATTTTCGGTTGACGAAGCGTGCCTGGAATTCGGACCAGCTAACTCTCACGTAATTTTGAGACCCCGGCCTGGATATGTGCCCAAGGTTCCCACCACTCCTTTCAGGGATCAGGTGGTGAACCTGCAAGCGCTGCCCTCGGAAGAGGCAGACCCAGCCTTGGCACTGCTCTGTCCTCTGGTGGCGAGAGGAGAGGAGCCGCATTGAGAAGATAACTTGTGGTTTGGAACATTCCATGCAGCTGACTACTGCCCGTGCATGTTGGGCAGTAAACAGTCCGGACTCTTTCTGCTGCTTCTCCAGTGCGTCCGACATGAAGAAGTCGACACACACAGCATGCTTGTTCTTGTGGGACTGTTGGGCAGAAGGTCGATGGGCATCAACTGTGTCTTTGCCCATAACCTCAGCCAGAGTCAAGTAATGGTCACCTATTTCAATAAAGCACAACACAAACATGCAAAGTTACATTAAAGTTTTTTGGTTTCAGCTGTGGGCGTAATATGAATATGTGAACAGGTGTAATATTAGGCTAAAGCATGTTAAGGCGAGTGAAAATGGTGCAACCTGTCCATCTCCGCTTGTTGTTTAAGGGGAGACACTACAGGTGAATAGGGTAAAATTTTTAGCTAGCAGATATCACCATGAAACTTTCCCAGTTGATTACCTACATTAAGATGAGAAAAAAATGTATTACAATTTTTCTGTAATTTAATGTTTAAATATGCAAATCAGGCAATATCTAATCAAATATGCACTAATTTGCATATATTTTAAAAAACGATATCTGAGTATTGGATAAAGCCAGGTTAAAAATATTTGTTTCATTGTGTTCACATATTAGATGGGAAAAAAATTACAGAGGGATTTATGGATATCTACTTTTGTTATCCTGTAAATCAGAAAATACTGTCAATAGCCTTAAAAAAATTATTTTCGCCATGTTTTTTGGAATAAAATGTTATATAAATCAGGCTAGGAATAATATATTTACAAATCCCTCTGTAAATGTCTTCATAATATAATTAGGTACAAGTCTGGAAAGTTTGGTGTATATAGGTGCTACTGAAGTGGAGATTTCCGACTTGGCGTATGAGAGAAAAGTCATTTTGAGAAAACAGGCTTTAAAGATTTTTCATCAGCCAATGAGATTGCGCATTCAGCCCTTTTACTTTCACGATTGGTTGCTGATAAAAAGGAAATTACCATATTTGGATCCGACAGGATTGTACACAAGAGAGAGAGCTTCCTAACGGTGCATGTGATGACAGGCTGACAGCAGAGATTGCGGAGCAGCATGTTGATTTAGAACGCGAACTTTTGTTGAATTTATGAGAAATCTACAGACGCAAACAGACAAAGTGTAATCAAATAAAGACCTAAATGTGTATTTCGGACTTTTTTTCAACACAAGTCTGAAAGAAGACATGTTATTGAAGACAAATATCCAAAAATCTCAAAATTGACCAGTAAAAAAAAGAAGATGTTTTTGCCTGACGTGTCTCGCCTTAATTGGATAATCAACAAAGTTTGCTTACTTTACAGTGTATTGAATGTTAAAGTAAAATTCTTACTAGAAGCATCTGGCATTGGGTCAGGAAGCCAGATCATCCTTTCAGGCGGGAGGACTGGTACTGAACAGCATTCAGTGTCATCACATTTGCGTAGCTGAAAGAAAGAAAGAAAGAAAGAAAGAAAGAAAGAAAGAAAGAAAGACTTATTTAGCTATATTGCATTTTTCATACAGGAAGTTCTTTACAGCCAACATATAAAACATTACGAGTTATACAGAAAAACACAGGGAAAAATCATTACCTGAAACAGATACTGGCGTTGCCGGCAGTGCACTTAGTGAATGCTGGATCCTTGTCTGCTTGTTGCTTGGTCACTGTTGCGGGATTGATTGCTGGGAAGAGTGTGGAGATAACCTGCATGACAGAATCTTCCTCTGCATCTGTGACCGCATCTATGATCGTGATTGGCTCTCCCTTTAACGACAGCCGACTAAAGCGTCCTGCCACTGTGTCCAGCACTGGCGCAACTGAAGTGTTCCAAGCCTCAGCAAGCTGTGGGTTTTTCTCGCCAGCTTTGCGGATCTCTGCCATAGAACTGCACCTCTTCAGCAGGTTTTCCATGTCCTCTGCTGTCTTGTCTCTCTCCAATGCACAGTTCTGCAGGCCGATGTTGAGTAAAGCCATCACCCTCTCAACTGGATTCTGCCAGCTCTGGCCTGGAGCTGCTCTGCAGGCAATGAGCATGTCCAGTTCTAGCATCTTAAATATTGCAATCAGACTGAGCTGAACTTTGACCAGTATGCGATGGTCTGTTCCACCATCACTGTATTTGACATGGATTGGTTTCCATCCTGAAGGGTCTTCCTGTGCGAGCTTTACTGTTGCTGCTGTATGCTGTATGCTGTAGACTTTTGGAAGACGGAGTCCTGCACCACGATATCTTTACCTTGCCACTGTACCATGAACCCTCTGGCTGACTAGGGACATTGGGTTGCATGTATACTGTGGATGTGATGGATCCCTTGTTCGTCAAGTCATGGTCCAGTGCTGCTAGTTGGCTGGTTGAAGCCGCGATTGAGTGTCGACCTTGGACACCGGTGGACACAGGCTCCCCTGGTTCTCCAGCCGGAATCTTGGCCTTATTGCAGATGAATAAGACAAATATGTCTGAACGCAGCTGATACATGCGTAGATGCAAGAACTTGAAGAGTGCAGCACAGAAGTGTGCATCAGGGTGAGATGCTCGGAGCTGTCTTCGCTGGATCTTGTACTTCAGTTCAAAGCGTGAAGTGAAGGTCAAGGCTCTCCGGGTGTAGGGATTCTGTGGTGCAAATTGCAATCTCACAAGGGCTTTGCTGGGCACCCTGGTTCCTTCAGCGCATTTGGACTTCACCTGTTCAATGAGATCCTCTAGCGACAACCACTGTGACAGGTGGGCAGTAGGGTGGTCCTTATTTTTAAAGTCTCCAATTGTCATGCTCTTAACCCTTCAAATTGTTCCTTTATATAAGAAAATACAGCATGCCAATTTTTATGGCAGTAACATAATAATTACTGGTAGCTCAATAGCTTTAAAATTTCTGAGATTTTGATGATTTTCGTAAAAAAACGATCATTTGAATTGGTATTGTACCTGGCTAGTAAAATTCCCCAAAAATCTCCACATATTCCATATGCTCCATATATTCCTAAATATGTATTTTAGATGCATATCTCAGTTTACTTATTGTAGAACCTAAATCCAAATTAATCCATCCATGACCTGGTTTAGCAGATTTACCTTTCCTGGTGGAATCAATACATATTTCTATTGATGATCACCTTGGTTATTGTTTGGGTTTAGAGCACATTTTTTGGTTTAAAAAATTACATTACGTTCCTTGAAATTGACCCGGAACTTTGGCCGAATCAAGCAGATTATCAGGAGGCACAGGCAATTATACATGCAATGAAAGTAGTCAATGATCACGCCGAGAGAGGAGTGGCTCTGATTCACACACTCTGAAGAACAATTGCAGTTTCTCCTTCATGTGGTGGAAGATCAATGACGGATCTATCCAGACTGCAAAAAGTCAACACTGGCTGCTGAGCATCAGAAATGAGGGATTGTTGAAAACTTTGTGCTTTTTTTGAGATTGTTGTCATGAAAATGTAGTTCATTTGCAGCAACTTTTAATATTACTTGCATATCACAATAACACCGCACAGCTTAACATAGGCAATCTTCCACATGATTGAGCTACCTCTAGATATCTTTTTTTTTTTTTGTCAAAATTTTTGCATATTTCCAATTTTGAAGTTAAAAGGAACAGTTTAAGAGGTTAAGACACTAACATTTTGCAAAAAAAATTTTTTTGACTTGATAAGGACCACCCTAGTGGGCAGTGCCATGTCTCCGATCATCTGCTGCAGTGACTTCATTGACTGCTTCTTCCATCTTAGAGAAGAATTCCTCAAAGTTGTCACCAGGACGACCACTGTTAAGGATGCGCAAGTCGACAATAATGCCAGCCTCTCCCAGGAGAGCCACTTGGATGTGCTGATTCATGAGAGGATTCGATGGGGCTTTCCTGAATCATGGGAGATTTCCTGATAGATTGCCTCTACAATGCTTGGTGTCACCCTAGCCACGTTCGCTACCTTCCTCTTGAATTCTTTTTTTCATGTACCTGGTGTGGTACTGTGGGAGAAATGGCAGCAGAGAACTGACAACTCGAATGGTGTTCTGGTCCTTTCCACTTTCCACAGAAAGGTGATGCCAGTCTTGCTGCCCCCAGGTTGGTATTTCAGCACATCGACAGGTACAGACAGCTGGATTCTGTTGATGAAGTCAAATCTGTGCCATGAACTTGCAAACGGTTCCTCCGGGTGTACAGTCTCATCCAGGAGCACAGGCGTTAGAGGATCTGTTTGACACATAACATTGTCCAGCAACTGGTACCTTGCAGCCACCTCAAGGGTGTTTTTGTGGTGTGTCACAGAAATGTTTTTAGATACAACTCTGACAGGTTTACTTGAGCTATGATTTGCAGATGTAGTATCACTCTTCCTCTCCAGGTACTCCACATAGTTGCGAAGGCAGGTGGCAAGACTGAAAAGGTCCTCCTTCAGTGCTCTCCATGCATCAGTTGAGGACATGTATGGTCGTTCACACAAAGACAACAGGGCTTAGTAGTGACTCTTCAGAAAGGCAGCACACATGGGTTGCTCCTTATTTTTTTTCCTCTTCACTTCATTGTATCCTTCAAAGCTCCAGCATGATGGAACAGGAATCACATCTCCGTCATGGTGAGACACATCACGTATCACAGTCTGCTGGTTTGTGATGTACCAAAGGCAATTTGTTAGTGTCTGAAAATACAAAGAAACAAAATGGTGACAGGAATTTAATATTAAAGTTGTTTTTTAAAGGTCCCATGACATGCTACTTTTTGTATGCTTTAATATAGGCATTAGTGGTCCCTAGTACTGTATCTGAAATCTTTTTCCAAAAATTCTGCCTTGGTGCAGAATTATAGCCACTACAAGCCAGTCCCAGAATGAGCTTCCTTTAGATGGGCCGTTTCGGTGTCTGTAGCTTTAAATGTTAATGAGGAGTAGAAAGGCGGCGCAAGGTGGAGGCTGGGTGTGGCCTTAATGACCATCTTGCAGGAAGGAACATACTATTGAGCAACGGTACCATGCATGTTTACGTTGGATGTATTGCAATGGCACGAAGACACGCAGTCGTTCAAGCATTTCAGTTCGACCCAGAATCGGATCCAGATGGAGAAGCAACGGATGAAGAAGTTGCAACTCAGCGGCACCAGCAGGACGTTTCCGAATGGTTAGTTTAAAATATTATGTCTGGATACGGTACTTTAGTGAATAACAATAATACTTAAAATTAGATCTATGAAACGACAAAATGATATTACATAATTTATTTGTTTACATAATTTATATTTCATATATATTAAAAGTAATATATATAAAAGTATGTATGTATATATATATATATATATATATATATATATATATATATATATATATATATATATATATAGCATGGGGGGAAAACTGTTTATTGTGCCTAGATGTTCTAGTACAGAGATCTGTAACGTCTGTAATTTATCTTATTACAATTACATCAAGCTCTGCAATCTTGAAATGCGGATATCGCACGCACCATATAACCAACAGGAAAACGATTATCCAAATAACAAAGAAGTGTACAACACTCGCTTTACAGTGTGTCCACATTCTACGTGTAACAAGCTAGGTAACCATAAACAGTAAACAAGCAACACACTTATATATCCTTAGTTGACTTGCTTGTCCGAGGTGTGTAGCTGAGCCAAAGAGAGTTGGTACTGATCCAGACTTTAGTTTCAGACGTTCAGCAAGCCCAGCTCTGTATTGACCCAAGTTGAGGGAACAGTCGTCGGTGAAATGTTTGCCGCAGACATGCAAAACTTTGGGAAGTTGTGTCGGCGCATTTCCAGAGAAAATGAAATTAATCCACTGGTTCTTCTGGGGCTTGGATGAAGGCTTCGGTGTTCATTTGTACATCCAGTTATTGAGCAATTATTCGCTCGCTCAAAAGCCACTTCTTTCTCGTGGACAAACTAAAATCGCGCACGCGCGTTCCTACTTCCTAGCTCATTTTCTCAAGGTCAGGAAATATTCTCTGGGCGGGCAAAGCAGAGAAAGGGGAGGTAACATTTCTCCTTATGACGTCATAAGGAGGAGATTCAAGATCAGCCTGATTGAGCCTCCATTTTTTCAAAGGCAGAGAAAGATAGCAAAAGCTCGATTTACACCGATTCAAATTTCTAGAAACTTGGGGACCATATACAGGCTAGGGGACCTCATATTAATGTTAAAAAACCTCAGAAAGTGACAATTTCATGTCATGGGACCTTTAATATGACTCTTTTATAAATTTTTATACATTTCATTTTAGTACAAATACAACAAAAGTGTATATTGCACAGATATGTTTAATACATGGCTCAAGAGTGAAGTAAGTCTACTGTAGGCCTAGAAGGATCAGATGCATGTGTGAAGCCTATTCAAGTTAACATTGTGACTAACACCTATTCAAGTTAACATTGTGATGTAGCTTCTACTATTCTGCCTAACACGAAACAATTTTAATATTTTTACTATATGTAGCCTTTATGTGTAGGCCCTATATGCATACAAATTGATTATGATATGATATGATATGATATGATATGAAACATATATTACGAGAGCCTGTGGCTAAAGTAGAAAAGTGGAACTCTTTAACAAATGTCATAATACCATAATTCAAATATTATAATTAACTTACCGTCAGCAAAAATGAGCCTTGGTTTGTGCTCTCTGGAAGAAAAAAGCCAACTCCCCGGGTCCGCAGGCTCCCCAGAATGTCATTGTTCAGCTCGTCTTTTTTGGTCTATACAACTTTCGGCGGGGGCAAATGAGTAAGTTGCTGTGCACGAAACAGCATCTCGAATGCGGACGGAGTCGGTGTACTTTGAGCCGTGGAGGGCATAGAATCTGGCTCTGGGGCGGACTTCAGTGCTAAATACCTGTACTGAAAAAACGACATGACACCACCGACAACCGAACCAAGCTGGTGAGTGGGGATCGACACCACATCGCTGGCTATGTTATTTATTTAATTTGTATTATTTCTTCCCCAAGCTCATAAAATAAATTTGGGTCGCACATAAATTGACAGGGTCGGTCGGAAACCGGAACCAAACTAAATGTTTTTTTAGGCCTTATTTAAAAAAAAAAAAATCTCTGAAATGTTTGGCTTTGGTTTTCAGTGGAATTGCATAGATTGCAATAAATGTATAAATGTTCTGATATTATTATTATTATTATTATTTTAATTTTTGCGTTACAAAAAAACAGCCCTTTTTAACAGGGGTGTATCGAATTTTTATATCCACTGTACACACATAGGTTGCGTTTCCATGTTTTATGGGGACTTTCCATAGGTGGCAATCATTTTTATACTGTACAAACTGTATATTCTATCCCCTAAACCTACCCATCACAGAAAACCTTGTGCATTTTTACATGTTCAAAAAACATCACTTAGTGTGATTTATAAGCTGTTTTCCTCATGGGGACCTAAAATATCCCCACAACGACAAGTATTTCGGATATTGCTGTCTTTGTGTGGACATTTTGTAGGGACAAACGTAGGGTTTACCTGAACCACTCACACACACACACACACACACACACACACACACACACACACACACACACACACACACACACACACACACACTTTGGGTTTCCATGTTTTATGGGGACATTCCATAGACATAATGATTTATATACTGTACAAATTATATATTATATCCCCTTAAAGGAATAGCTCACTTAAAAATGAAAATTCTGTCATCATTTACTCACCCTCAAGTTGTTTCAAACCTGTATGAATTTCTTTCTTCTGCTGAACACAAAAGGAGATATTCTGAAGAATGTCAGTAACCAAACAGTTGACGTACCCCATTGACTTCCATAGTATTATTTTTTTTTTTTTCTTGGGGTCAACCTAAACCTACCCATAACAGAAAACTTTCTGCATTTTTACATTTTCAAAAAACATAATTTAGTATGATTTATAAGCTGTTTTCCTCATGGGGACCAAAAAAATGTCCCCACAGCATATACCAGAACCACACACACACCTACTAATTATCACTATTAATACTTTTTTTCTCCCATCTTTTGGTATCCTGGCATGCTTTTTAAGCAGTACTGAAGGAGTTGCTGTGCCCATCTACACTGGACACTTGTTGGCTGAATTTTACTTCAAAATTCATTCAATGTATATTTGTCTAAACCAATGTCAAGCATTTTTTAGCATAAGCCTTTAGATAAGATGATTTTTAAGATAAGAAAAATAGTCAAGTGTGTGTTTTAACAGTGTACATTTGTAACAAATATATTTTTGCAGTCAGTTGTTTAAGTTATTTAGGATATTAGTGATTAAAAAATGGCTCTAAGTATGAGGATGTATTAGTGTACAACATGTGAAAAAATGTTGTGTGGCATGCATAAACTAGTTAGGACAGTCTGCCTGGAAACTAACCGGATGTCTGTCCTCCCACTCTATTCCAGCACAGACCCTGAGCAGGGCTATGTGCCAGGGAATTCCCAACTCCCTCCTCAAGACATGACATAGCTGCACTGCACTAGACTGTTAAATACATGAATGCATGCTGAGATGGTGTGTTCCTAATGGATGATACAGATTTCTGTGGAAAATAACCTACTGATGATAGGGGGTGATGTGAGGATAAGGTTATTTAAACAGAGCTTTTATTAAAACATTGTGATGCCATTCCCAGATGAAAACCCTGCATGGGATTCCTAGGAAAAAATCTGTCATACCATTCAGCCACTGCCATACCAACACTTATTGAGGGAGTGATTCTGGTTTGATCAATTCATTTTTGTTCAACATTTAATCAGGGCATTGTGACCAAAAGTGAAACTGATTTCTAACCAATTAATTTCTTGTGTGTTTAAGATTTTCCAGAAAAGCCTGTTTCCAGTAGGCATTTGCATGGGGCCGTCCTTTTAATGAGCAAATGAAAGATTGTCACTCAACTTTTGAGTTTTTGTTTATGTAAAGAAACGCAGTTGAGTCACTGAGGTTGCCCCAGTACAACAGAGAACGGCCCCTGACAACACAAATCTACTTTCAGTTAGACATCAGGAAAACATTTGACATATTAAAATGGCATACAGAACGATGTTATGATTTCCCTTTTTTGTCTCTACCCCAAACCATGCACAGCAACTGAAAATAAGCTGTCGTCTCTGAGTAATACCACAACCTTCAGTCTGTTCTGGTTTTGATGACAGAGCAGGTTAACACAATTGCTTTCTCTCTCTCCCTCTTTCAGTACCGGGCATGGTTGCGGGCCAGCTATACACCCAGCCCCTTTGAAGACCAGGAACAAGTCAAAGCTTTACTGAGTCTATATGCAGAACAGGGGCGACAAAATGATCCAGAGTGGATGAGCCAGAGCTCTCGCATTTACCCTCTATCCTGCAACCAATACAGTGCATCAGGCAGCAACAGATGAAAGCAGACATGACACCAGTCTCTGCTTTACCACATGCTTTAACCCTAGCTGGACAGTAATGGCATGTGAGGCAGTTCCACATATGCAGTTCATTTCAAAAGAGAGATTGCAGAGCACTCGCCTTTATTTTCTAGCCATGCTAATGTGAGCACTCTGAAGTGTTCAGATTCATCTTGAGATCATTAAGCACTATGATTCAAAGGGAATTTCTTTTTCTTTTTTCATTAAATCCCTTAATAAGTTGCTTGAGTCTGATAGCTTGAGTCACCATAATTGTTGCATTTTATCAAAATGTATGAAATTATGAAATGATTACTTTGAAATTATGGTATAAATAATATTTAAATGATAAACTACACTAAAACATTTAAGTAGCCTTATTAAATGTAGTATTTGGACTGCTATTGTATGATTTATTCTTTTTATTTTATATATATATATATACACACACATTATAGAGCTTATATTTAGCCCATTATTATTACGTTAATGTGAGAACCTTATGATGAATTGGGTTTAGTTAAAATAACAACAAAGTAACTTCTTTATGAAAAACACAGACATAAACGATGTATTTTTCCTTTGTGTATATTATATACTTTACTATACATCAAGCAACATGGTATAAATCACAATGATTTGAATGCACTTTTTACTTGCCTGCTAAGACCCCCCCCCCCCCCCCACACACACACAAAAAAAAAGTTTATTACTTTATATATAGATTACATTACCAATTTAGCTATATTATTGCCTAGCCCTACTTCACACTGTGTTGAACCAGTAAGAATGACTTATTTTCATTAATCCTGTCATGTTCAGCTTCCTCTCAAACTGTCTTAAAGAGAAAACTCCTTCACGACGACCACTACCTGTGCTCATATCCTCAAACACACCACCAGCATACGACCTCACCTTTCCAAGATCCGCTTTTTATGGTTTCCACATGATCTTTAAACTTCCTGACAGCAGGTTAGACGTGGCTTTGACATGAGATGTCAACCATTTCAGAACATGCCACCACAATCAGGCTTTATTTAACTGTTCATTATTAAATCTATGGATGCTCTGATGATGAACCACAACCATTTGAGTCATGTGAAACATTTGTTTGCTTTCCAATTAAGATATACTTTTTTAGATAACTACGATAGGACAAACAATGTTAATTCACATAACATGTTTGTAGCATGAAATAGACAACTGTTGCTGTATGCTGTATAATGATTCATAATCTGAATAGTTTAAGGTTTATGTACAGTATGTGTACATAAACCTTAAACTCATCAAGAATGCCATAACCATTGATGGTTTGAACAAACCAAATTCCTGAAATCCCTTAAATCAAACCTGCATCAAAGATTTATAGGCTATATACTGGCATATTAACAAGTGTTTTATTTTTAGGATATTTATCTTCAGATCCAACCTGTGGGATATTTAGGAAACTTCAGTTTCTGGGTTTAGGTATCAAGAGGTTGAGCCTGTAAAGACTCATTCCCCTCTTACCCCTCAGGTCACTTCACACCTCCAGAACTAGACTGAGATTTCTTGTAAATGCGTCCGCTTCACAGAATTCAATTTACATATTCATATATCGCCCACCATAACGCGTAGTGATTGGACGCCTGGGCGTTGCGCAGACCAATCCGCTGTCTCGACATTCTTTATTCACTTGAGCGGGTGTCCTTTTCATTATAAATAAAGCTGCGTGGATAGTTGTGAATGTGAAATGTATATTCCTCAGCAGCCCGCTGTAACGGCATAAGAGTTAAGTAAGAGTGTAAAGGATGAATCCGGGTGGTCGCAGACTGAAACAGTGGCTTATAGAACAGATAAACAGTAACATATATAATGGACTGCTATGGGAGGATGAGAAACACACCATGTTTCGAATCCCTTGGAAACATGCAGGAAAACAAGACTACAACCAAGAAGTGGATGCGTCCATTTTCAAAGTAAGCGTTAATTTAATAATAATAATAATAATAATAATGGTGTATGTTTGTTTGATAAAAGTATACCATTATTTTGTAATATGTAGATCATAAAATTCTATGTATTTAGATGATGTCATAGGGTACACAAAAGGTTCCACAAGTGTAACATCTAAATGTGTATCTTATGTTTAAATTAACTAATGATGTTAAAACCAGCGGAAGAATAGGTCCCACTATTTTTCTTTTCTTCTTACAGTAAATATTGGTTGGTGGGGGTCTAAATGATATTTTTTATAGTTATTATATTAATTAAATAATTTGCCTGTTTGTATATCATTCTAAAAAAAAAGAAAAAAAGATTCATTCTCTCATCAAGAATCATCAAATATCATTCTATCATTCTACTAATGTGCACCATATTCAGCTTCTCAGTTACCTTACAAGTCTATTTCTTTAGAGTAATTCTGATGTTGTGGTGATGTCTGACTAAGCATGTGTTTTCACAGGCGTGGGCGATATTTAAAGGGAAGTTTAAGGAGGGGGATAAAGCTGAACCAGCGACATGGAAGACCAGATTGCGCTGTGCACTCAACAAGAGCCCAGATTTTGAGGAAGTTACTGACCGATCCCAGCTTGACATCTCTGAGCCTTACAAAGTGTACCGGATTGTGCCAGAGGAGGAACAGAAGTGTATGTGTGTGTGTGTGTGTGTGTCTCTGTGTGTGTGTGCTTTGTTTTTCTTTTCCAAGAAACATTAGAAATAGCACAGAGGCAAATTCTTACAGGCATACATTAAAAGAAGTTCAGTGACTCTACGGAGTGAGCCTTTACTATTTATCTAAATATCCCATTGTCTTTACAATTTAAGTGAATTAATGGCATATATTTTATTTTGTAGTGGGTAAAGGCACAATCACTGACATTGACCCCAATGTCATGGGCTGCTCACCAGACCTGGATGGACCTACTAAAGAGGTATTGTCATTTCTCCACCTGTTAACTGCTCTGTTTTCCTTTAGAATGATGAAGGATGAAGGAATTGAGGGGATTAAAGATTTATTGTGGACTGTGGTGAACATTTTCTGATGACTCATGTCTACAAAATGCTTGTGTGCAGTCTTCAAATGAGGAATACATTGGCATCCTGAAGCGTAGTCATTCTCCCCTGGATGAAGGCAGTAACATGATTTCAGTGCAGGAATGGTGGCAGCAAGGATCTCACAATGGTACCACTGATTATGACTTGTTTCTTTACATTTTAATAATTTTTAGGAAAGAAGATAAGAGTAAATGTAATATAAGTACTTTCTTGAGAACTGATTTCAAAAATAATAAATAGAAATTGTAAAAATAACACTGCTGCACATTTACATGCTACACACAGTGTAAGATTGACTAATTTCTCATTTGTGTTCATATTGATGTGTTTTATGTACATTCACAGCTGCTGTTGTTCATCAGGATCCTGCAGGGACATTCAGTGCTGGTATGTAATTTCTGTTGTGTATGTGTTGTGTTTTCTGTTGTATGTAAAGTGAAAAAGTGAAAGTGACATGTGAAGACCAAGTATGGTAACTCATACTCAGAATTTTCCCCTGCATTTAACCCATCCAAGTTAGTGCACACACATTAGGAGTAGTGAGTAGTGAAAGAACACACACACCCGGAGCAATGGGCAGCCATTTTGCCGTGGCGCAATTGGGAGTTAGGTGCTTTGCAAACCCGCAACTGACTCTCTAACCATTAGGCCATGAGTGTCCCCAAAAAATATTTTTTTTACTTTTTTAATTGTCATCATCTTTTATAGCCTCCATACCCAGAGTGACCATGGTAGAATTAATTTAGCATTTGATTAATTAATTAATAATTTTAGGGTTCCTACTTCTATGGAAAACCTGGAAATGTCATGGTGTATATATATACTTTGAAGAGAACATTATCTCTTTGTATATATTCATTTTTAAAATCCTCCCAAGTAAATAGAGTTGACTATAGAAAAATCATGGAAAACCCTCAGAACCCTGTTTTAACTCCTTGTTATCTTACTGTTGTTTGAGTGGGATGATTGACCGCAAATTTCTCCATGCCTCCAGCATTCTCTCAGATGATGATCGGTTTCTACTATGGAGGTCGGCTGGTAGGCAGCATGGTTACCACTCATCCAGAGGGATGCCGTATCTCCCCCTGTCAGCCCCCTTTGGCTAATGGCTTCTTGTATGGACCGGACAGCCTCCAGAACATCCGCTTTCCGTCCGTTGACCTCATTGAGAACGAACGCCAGCGTCATGTCACCCGTAAGCTCTTCAGTCACTTGGAGCGTGGCGTACTGCTGCGTGCCAACCGAGAGGGCATCTTTATCAAGCGTCTGTGTCAGAGCAGAGTATTCTGGAGTGGCCAGGATACTCAGTACAACCCCAACCCTGGCAAACTAGAGCGAGATGCTGTGGTGAAGATCTTTGACACTGCCAGGTTCCTGCAAGGTAAACAAAGATCCTTCTAGACATGTTATAACTCCAGATTTTTTGTAAAAGTCTATTTCAGTACTAGACTGTTGAAATACATTCACAATTGCATGTCAGTATATGTAGTATATATAAGGTACTGAAAGATCATTGAAGTTATCGTCAAAGTAAATAACTCTTAATAAAAAATAAAATATTTTTTATGTATGAGTTTAGTTTATCAATTCATGGTAACACTTTATTTTACAGTGTCCTTGTTACATATGTTACATGTACTTACCATAGTAATAACAGTAAATGATGCATAATTACATGCAACTAACCCTCAACCAAATCATAATCCTACCCTAACCCTATAGTAAGTACATGTAGTTGCTTAATATTACTCAGTACTTAAATATATAATAACACTGTAACAAAAACAACTTAAAATAAAGTGTAACCCAATTTATTTTTTGTCCTTATTATTGAAATACAATTGACCTGATTTATTAATTATGTACTAATCAACAACTGATAAGATTTAGATCACACATAAAAACAAGAAATATTTACATTTGTTTGTTTTATTTTCTTGCAGCACTGCAGTTATATCAAGAGGGTCATTGTCACCCTCCAGAGCCCACCATCATGCTTTGCTTTGGGGAAGAGTTTAATGATTTCAGCACTGTCAAGAGCAAATTAATCATTGTGCAGGTAATTCATATAAAATATATTATATTTACAAACATGAATGATCTAATTTAGTGTATTCTCCAATTCATGATATTAAAACAAGCTTTCTTTCTATTATGTTAAAATAATTTGTATAAATAAAATAAATAAATAAAACTAACACTTTAGAGTGAAGTTCAATTTGTTAATGTAGGTATCCTGAACTAACAATGGATCATTATTTTACAGCATTTATTAATCTAAGTAAATGTAAAATTTTACATATACTAATAGATTTTTAGATGTATGAATTAGCTATTTATATTAATGTATTATTAAAAAATAGTAGATTTATAAATTAACATGGTAACAATAAGGTTTCATTAGTTAACATTAGTTAACTACTTTGGCTAACATGGACTAAGAATGAACAGTACTTCTACAGCATTTATTAATCTTAGTTAATATTAATTTCAACATTTACTAATACATTATTAAAATCAAATGTTGTATTTGTTAACATTAGGTAATGCACTGTGAACTAACATGAACAAACAATGAATAGCTGTATTGTTATTAACTAACATTAACAAAGATTAATAAATACTGTAACAAATGTTCATTGTTAGTTCGTTAGTTAATACATCAACTAATGTTAACAAACGAGACCTTATTGTAAAGTGTTATCATTATCATTAACCTAGATTAATTAAAGCTGTAAAAAGTTGTTGTTCATTTTTAGTGTACGATACCTAGTGCATTAACTTATTGAACCTTATTGTAAAGTGTTAAACTGAACCTTAAAGACTAATTTCTTAATATGAATTACATTTGTTAGGTTACTTGTATACAATTATCTTCTTTTCACATGTTTCTATTCATTTTCTTAATTACCTGAATTGAAAACACTATGAAACACAGGAATAACCTAATTCTTTATCCAAACAGATCACAGCATTGAACTGTCAGCAACTGGTGGATACAGTGACCGCCCGGCGATCCCAGTATAGCAGTGGGAATTTGGAGATCTCAGATGACATGGCCAGTGATCAGATGGCTCGCATATATCAGGATCTGTGCAGCTACCCGGTTCCCCAACAAGCTTCCTGTTTCAGGGACAACCTGCCGATTCCAGTCTGAGGCAGAACTCTGAGCCAGTCTTGTCTCAAATAATGAGTCAGTTCATGTTCACAACCCAAAATGATGCTTTTACATTGTCATTACATAAAGAAAACGATTGACCTTTAGGTGTGCTATCTGTGCATAGCATCCTGTTCTCTCAAGGCTGAAAACAGCATCTGACAGAAGGTTTGCAATGTTCTCAGGGATTACATACTCATTTGTTAGAGGAAAGTGAATTTCTTTTTTTTAACTCTGTATATATTACTTTTTTTATATTGATTTTGCCCTAAACATTTGAAATTTCTCTGTTAATTTCTTTTTACTATGCACTGTAAAGTTGATAGGTTTTACTATCTTTCATTTTTATATTGATTTTTATATTGATTTTTTCTATTATTTTTTTAGAAATGAGTTGAATGCACAATAAATGTTAAATGAGAAATCTATGTATAATTAAAGAAATTATTTTGATAAGCTGGTTGTCTAACTGATCTATAAATTGTGTGTACTAGCTGTCACACGTTTAGGTGTCCTTAACTACTATGTACTTGCATCAAAAATAAGTACAATGTACTTGTGTTCATGTTCATGCTTTTGCTGCTATTAAGGTGGATACGGGTAAAGTTAAGGACAGGTTTGGGGGTATGGGTAGGTTTAAGGGTAAGTTAAAGTTTAGATAGATGTAATTACAGAAATTTATTACAGCTGTAATTACATGCAGGTATTTTTTTAAATATAAGTACAATGTAAAAACATACACACAATAAGTGCATTGTATTAAATGAGTAATTGAAATGTTAGGAAATAGTAGTTAAAGACACCTAATTTAAAGTGGGACAATTTTTTTAATGCCACAAGTACAATGGGTATTGCATAGTCATATTATTAAGAACATCAGCTGCCAGGAAAAAAGTTGCATACATTTCATTGCATTTAAAATATTTTCAGTGCTTTTATGTTTTTAGTTTGTTCCAAAAGGTCTATGTACAATTTAAAGTCATTTATGATATTTGGCTTGCATGTGTACATGAAGGTGTTGTAGTTGACATGTTGTTGACACTTTAAAACGTGAAATGGACAGTCAACAGTGGTAGTTGCTAGTGCACCACCAGGGCCTGTGCACCATCTTGTGGTGCCATCCAGAGAGGTCTATAATACTTAAAGAAAGCTACTGTTAGCATTCCCATTCATCTCAATGGCACTTGCTCAGCTTCAATAGGACCCCCGGAAGTATAAGATCCCTCCAAAAAAGAATTGGCTACTGGTAAAAATTACTGAAATATTTACAATTTTAATGTTGCTTGGCAAACATATTTATCTGATCAAAACATATGGCTAACTCTGTATGTCTTCCGATGGAGAAGGATGCTTTTTGCAGATAGTATAATTAGGACATCTAACTACCAGCAGGGGCTAATGAGGCCATGCTAACCAGGATGACCCTTTGATTCCATCTGCCAATCAGTGTTAATTAATTGTTTCTGGAACTAAGGCCCAAATGCACACTTTATGTGCACTTGCAGTCTTGCAGACTTGGCCACAGGGGCATTATGTCACAAAAGTGTGGACTTGAAGACCAGGAGGGCTTAGGGTGACATTTAGGACAGGGCCTAAGTGTCCATTAGCAAACACTGGCAGGATGTGATTATATACGATATACTTGCAATGTCTTAGCCGTTGAACGAGCGTCCAGATGCAGTTTAATGGTGGTGAAGTTGCAATCAAGTTCTTCTGGGTTGAATGAAGAAATAAGCTTGCGATGTTATTCTGACTCGGTTATGCACGGGGAAGTAACGACAGGGCTGGTTCTAACTTGAGGCTCCTCCGGCTGCATGGCTGTGCACTGGGGTAAAGGTCCCACAGTCTGACTGGATGTCTCCAGTCTTTTCACACGAACAGCAACCAGAAGAAGAAGGAAGTCCTTTTCTATGGACCTTATGTGTCTTTCCTATGGCCTGTTCTGTTGCATGTGGCCACCTTCCCCCAACTCAGAGTCCTGCATGCGGGAGGGTACCTGAATAATATTTACAGGGTCATTTGCATTGCGGGTCGGGAAACAATAGGCATAGGCGGACTGCGGGTTCAAGTGCCAAGACTATTTCAACTCATTTTAGTACCCACTGCTGCTTTCAAACTGTCCCATGCTTATTTGTGTTCATACACTCCTGTCTAAAGAACTTCAAAGGTTTCTAATTACAACGCGATTTGCAGCGTTGAGCACAGCGTTGAGCACAGCTTTTGCACGCTGCAACTGAAGTGATTGGCAGCATCAGTCATTAAGGGAGCGCTCTTTGCTGGCTTTCTGTATATAATCTATTCGTAATTTGAATAAAAGTTTTATCTTTAATGCTGCTAAGAGGATTAATGGCCACGTAAACACAGCAGAGTTTCAGGAGAGACAACTGACCGCATTTAAATGCAGAGTGAATCCACTCAAATATCCCTGATAAAGGCTCGTACTTGATTATATGTTCTTTTAATTTATAGAAACCTCTAAGAATCTGTATAGCCTATGATGTGATTTGAACAAATGTGCATAATTTTCACAGTAGCCAGGAATCCAATTACATTTTAGCTGCGCAAATGCCATCCTAGCGGCCCTAATGGAGCGGAGGCCTCAGTAAGAAAACTCCCTCTAGTGAGAGGAAGCCTAGCAACACTCGCAGTCCAAACTACATTTTAATGCTAGGAAGCTTGCAAGGCATTGCTCAAGTTTAAAGGCGGTAGAACAGCCCCGCTGTCAAGGACACAAGCCTCAACATGTCGCTTCTCTATAATGAGAGGAGGCTCACTATGTCTGATGCTAAGAACAGATATTCAAGGAGGCACACCATGCGCCTAACAACTTTGTTTTGAAGCAGGGCTCCGAGTGGTGATCTGAGGAGTGGAGGCCTCAGCAGAGCAACTCTCTATAGCGAGAGGAGGCCAACAATGCTAAATTCAAGAGATAGCATTCAGGGAGGCTTCACAGAGAGCCTAACTACTTGAACATGCTAACCGGGCGGAGCCCCAGGGAGCATCGATCTCAGTAAGATGGCATCCAATTCTTGCTTCAAAAAATAGCAGTCAAGGAGGCTCTGGAGAGCAGGAGGCCTCAGTAGAATGACTCTATAGAGAGTCAACACTATCCCAAAGACAGCAGTCAGGGAGGCTCACAAGAACCTATCTACCTGATTATGCTTATCCGAGCGGAGCTCCAATGAGCAGATCAACTCCAGAATCAGAGACCTCAACATAACGACTCTCTAGTGCGAGAGGAGGTCCGTAAACTCAATCATAAAGGCAACTCTCAAAGAGGCTCGTTACGAGTCTAATTACTTGAAGATGCTATCAGAGCAGAGGTCTGGGGACCGGAGGCTCAAGAGGCATAGTATCCAGAGAGTTACTTAACGAGAGGAGGCCTAACCATGCTCCGAAGAAGGAGGCAGCAACCGAGGAGGCTCAAGGGGAGCTTCAAACTTAGTAAACTGCCCAGCATCTTTCCTTCTCCCCCTGGCTTCATGCCTCCTTGAAGTCAAATCAAATCACATTTATTTGTATAGCGCTTTTTACAATACAGGTTGTTTCAAAGCATCTTTACAGAGATAACAGGAACATAATGTAACAAAGTTTGTTTCCAGAAGAAAATAGTTTTCAGTCCAGCTTAAGTAAGTTCAGTGATGTTTCATTTTTGTTGTAAAAAAGTTATTTAGTTCATTTATATACATAGCCGCTCTGTAGAGAACCGTGATGTCATCGTCCAGCTCAGTTCAGGTCTCATATAATGGTGTCAATGTGGGCAGATCAATATTATTGTTGAATATTATATTAAATGTTAAATTTACTGTCCCCAACTAAGCAAGCCAAAAGCCAATGGCAACAAAGATGAAAAAAGGCGACAGTGGCGACAGTGGCAAGGAACCAAAACTCCATCAGGTGGCAGAATGGAGAAAAAAAAACTTGGGAGAAACCAGGCTCAGTTGTGGGGCCAGTTCTCCTCTGGCCAACGAACCAGAGGAGAAAAAAAACAAAAAACAAAACAAGTACATGTACTGCGTTAGATTAAACTGGGAAGGGTCACAGCACTTGCATATTGCTGTCCTATTGTTGAATTAACTGCTTCTATTGTTCTTATTTGTAAGTCGCTTTGGATAAAAGCGTCTGCTAACTGAATAAATGTAAATGTAAATCTGATCTGGATACGGCCCGGATCCGGCTGACTACATCATGTGTTGTGGTCGTGTCTATGCGCAGGTCCACCATCTGATCTGGATACGGCCCGGATCCAGCTGATTACAGTAAACCTCGGAATAAGCAGAAAGACTAACATTAGTGTAGATGCCATTCTTCTTATGACGTAATGAGTACATCGGGTGTTATAGGAAGTGTTCCCGGTTCTGGCTGACCTAATTCATGCAGCCTAATAATCATTTAACTGATTTGAATAATAGGAATGTATAATTTTCTATGTGTATGCCAGGTTAAAGAGATGTGTTTTTAGTCTAGATTTAAACTGACAGAGTGTGTCTGCTTCCCGGACAATGTTATGGAGACTGTTCCAGAGTTTAGGTGCTAAATAGGAAAAGGATCTACCGCCAGCAGTCGATTTTGATATTCTAGATATTATCAACTTGCCAGAATTCTGAGATCGTAATAGACGTAAAGGACTATAATGCGTTAAGAGCTCACTCAAGTACTGGGGAGCTAAACCATTTAGTGCTTTGTAAGTACTCAGCAATATTTTAAAATTTATACAATGTTTATTAGGGAGCCAATGCAGTGTTTACAGAACCGGGCTAATATGGTCATACTTCCTGGTTCTAGTAAGAACTCTAGCTGCTGCATTTTGGACCAGCTGTAGTTTGTTTATTATGCGTGCAGGGCAACCAACCATTAGAGCATTACAATAATCTAGCCTTGAGGTCATGAACGCATGAACTAATTGTTCCGCATTTTTTATTGAAAGCATATATCTTAATTTAGATATATTTTTAAGATGGAAGAATGCGGTTCTACAGATCTCAGGGCTCAGGTCAGGTAGCAGACAGACTGGCTAAATCGACCAGCTGCTAGCTGTCTCACGTCACTGAGGTCAGATAAATCCCATCACATAAAGGGCTCTATCTTACACCCGGCGCAATGCAGCGCCAAGTGCGACGCAAGTGTTTTTTGCTAGTTTCAGTCCAACGCAGTTATCATTTTCACATCCTGCGCCACGTTGTTTAAATAGCAAATGCATTTGCGCCCATTTGTGAACCCATGGGTGTGCCGGTCTGAAAACGAGGTGTGTTCTGGCGCATTGTTGGCGCGTTGCTATTTTGAGGCAACACAAATAGACTGCGCCATTGACCAAATGAAACCTGGTCTAAAGTCAATGGCGCAATAATTTTTTTATTTAATGAGCGCGTTAGTAATGTGCGCCTATAGGCGGGTCCACAACGCGTGTACACTCTGCTTATTAAACACACAGGGACACACAGCAGCACACAAACATGCCAAATGTTTTAAATAAAAGGATTACAATGTAAAAGATTATTATTGTGTACATAAAGATATGGTGGAATCCAGCTTGTCCCGTAGATGGTCTGCTTGTGCACTTTTAACTCGCGCACGAGCAGTTCCGTTTGCGCTATGGAGACGGCTTCAGTCTTTCCACTATCAAATTCCGTCATGTAAATAGCGAATCTGCCATGACGCGAGCGCAGCTGGCATTTAAAGGGAATGGGAGATAA
Organism: Rutilus rutilus; assembly: GCF_951802725.1. NCBI lineage: Eukaryota > Metazoa > Chordata > Actinopteri > Cypriniformes > Leuciscidae > Rutilus > Rutilus rutilus. Next base: position 13,696,125 of record NC_140213.1, read on the forward strand.
GACTCTGATTGGTTTAACACACGTAAATCCCAAAACACACCCATTACTCATTATGAGAATAGGGACAACCCTTTTAGACCATGCGCCTGGTGCACCGACCATTTTTCCCGTCGTTAAACTAGCAAAAGTGGATTTGGACACGGCCTAAGTGAACTTGCGCCGTGCGCTTTAGACCATGCGCTTAGATCATTAAAATAGGGCACAGAGACTCTTCACCTAGATATCATCATGTAGAGACTGTGTCTGTTCCCCGAATTAGGAAATAAAAAAAACTCCCATTTAAGGGTAAAAATGTAATCAATGTAAAAAAAGAATAAAAAAAAGATATGATAAAGCTCGGGTTGCTGAATATTCGATTACATATTATAACCTAGACATGTTGTGTCTGACAGACACCTGGCTAAAACCAGACAATTACATTACTTTAAATGAGTCCACCCTCAAGATTACTGTCTAATCTATAGTAATATCTTCAGAATTACTGAGAAGTCTAGTTCCCTATCAGTCAGTCACTCTCGACGTATGTCATGACCGACGAATAGGAATCTCGCTAGAGAGGCCAATCTAATTCGATTGAAACTAAACGAGCCAATGCACATTGGCGTGCAATCATTTGCATCAGCTGTTCAGCCACGCAGCGCAGTTATATAATGAGCAGCAGGTGCGATTGTACTTCAGCTGTTTGCTTTGGAGACGAGCACTTCGATACTGTTTTCTCTACCAAGAGTGTTATGAGCGAGCTTTCAATGGGACCTCTCCAGTCTGGTGCAGGCGATACAGCGCGGCAGCGTGGGCAATCACTCTCTCTCTTTCTGTCTTTTTTTGTTTTCAAATTTGAGCAAAACAAAAAAGCTGTTTTTACAGCTGTTAAGGTGCGCCGTGAGAGCACTGAAAGGCTGTTCTTATGGCTGGTTAGATCGCCAGCGAGAGAGACAGCGCAGACAGGTGCACATTCCTGTCCGTGTTCATTGTGACCGTTCCCCTGCATGCTTCAGCACCAAGGAGAGCAGTCCCTAAAAGAGCTTACACGGGTAGGGCGCGTCTTTTTAAGATGTCACTCTACCTGTGTGTTTCTGGATGCGGTCGTTACCTGGGATCACAGGATGGTCACGAGGGCTATATCGCATGTCTGGGCATTGAACACGCTGAGGCAGCGTTCGTGGATGAGTCATGCACCTATTGTGGGAAGATGACCATCTCGGAGCTATGGTCGAGACTCTCGTTCCTGCAAAGGGGCGGAGTCCCTGCACCTCTTCCATGATCTAACCCTCCACAGAGGGTTACTTCAGGCAGTAGTGCAGGTGACCTGAGGGTTACGGTGAGCGCACTTCCTTCGGGGACCCAACCCCCTAGGAACCCTCATCCCTCCCACGCTCCGCAGCCAGTTGAGCCACCGACGGAACGTGCTGGACCATCCACGAGGTGTGTACCAGTCATTTCCTTCGGCGTTCCCCATGATGAACAATGTCAATCGCTGCATCGGAGGGTGGGCAGACCTGGGAGTTTTGAATCGGAGTCTCCTCAAGCTACCGTTCAAAATGCTCACGCAGAGACGCATTTTCGAATGCATCCGTCCCCGAGATTGGTTTGCAGCGATCGACCTGAAGGACGCGTACTTTCATGTCTCGATTCTTCCTCGACACCGTTTCTGTGCTTTGCGTTCGAGGGTCGAGCATATCAGTACAAGGTCCTGCCCTTCGGACTGTCCCTGTCTCCCCGTGTCTTCATGAAAGTCACGGAGGGGGCCCTTGTTTCCATGAGAGAACAGGGCATTCGCATCCACAACTATCTCTATGACTGGCTCATACTAGCACACTCTTGAGATTAGTTATGCGAACACAGGGACCTCATGCTCAGGCACCTCAGCCAGTTGGGTCTTTAGGTCAACTGGGAAAAGAACAAACTCACCCCCGTGCAGAGGATCTCTTTTCTGCATTCTGCATTCTGCATAAGGTTCCCTGGGACTGGTGAGCTCTGACTGGAATATGCTTGTGCAATAGTGTCTACTATCCAATGTGATAGACGGTGTTTCGAGGCTGGTTTTCCAACACTTTTTCTTATCAAAACACAAAAACAACTGAGTGTGTGAATGTCGTAACGACTGTGTGCACTCAATGTATGTGCGAAGTGCTCGAATTGGACATAAGGTAGCAAGATCAAGCTCTGTACAAGAGAGATCAGGATCAGGTTGAAACACTGCAAGTTCGATTACTTGATTGATCTAAAAGTGTTTTAGATCTTTTAGAATTGAGTCTAAAAGTGACTAAAGAAAGCATAAAATAGAATCAAGACCACAATTCGTGGGGTCCAAGTTTTTGTCCTGACACCAGTTAGAGAACACACACCACTTCCTCGAGTAGTTATCCCAAGTGGAAGGCACTTTAGCATTGTTTATGGTTTTCCTTACTGCCTCCTCCAGCTGACAAGAGAGGGGCTGAGTAGGGGCCAAACCCAGAGTTGTAACGTGTCTGAGTTCGGGTGCCAGATCTGACCCTTCACTTGAGAGAGAAGGTCTGCTCTGATTGGTAGTGGCCACAGATGGCCAGATGGCCTGTACCAGACGTAGGAAAAGTGGGAACCAATATCTCTTTGGCCATTTCGGGGCGATCAGTAAGATCCTGCAATGTCCCAGATCCACTCGTTTGAGCACATGAGGGGGAGGAAAAGCGTATAATAAACCCTCCTGGCCACTCGTGAGACAGTGCATCCAGTCTCAAAGGCCCACCTTGGCCGTTCATCGCCATTCCCCCGGGAGAGGTCCAGTTTGGGCGATTGGAGATTGGCTGCCCGGTTCACTACTCCGGGTATGTAGACTTCCCTGAGAGAGGCAAGTCTCGGGTAGACCCAAAACAGAAGTCTCCTGGTTTCCTGGAGGCAGCACAATGACCTGGTGCCTCCTTGGTTGGATCGCTGATCGATTGCTCCTGTCTGCCTCGCTGCCTACTGTGAGTGTGTTTGCTTCGGTGCTGTAAGCTCCGTCTTAGCCTCGTATTTCTTTGTTTTGAACCATCATTTACTACAATTTGTAGTTGTTTATACTAAATACAGCTTACCCAACATCTCAGATTGACATCGCTAGCTTCCATTACTACTAGCACAACACGCTAATTCGCTACTGCTAGCCTGTTAACGCGCCACCCGTGCGCTCAGCTGTTTTATTTATTTATTTTTCTCTCGCGCGCTCGCGCCTTTGAGTTAATAAAAGCTCAGGTAAGTAATAATCAGTCAACAAACACGGTGAGTCATTACTGATGTGCTGAGCTGTGCTGTGCTGACACATGTTGTCTAACTCCAATAGAGTTCAGAATGTCTCTAAATGCCAATCCCAATGCATCTTTTTTGTTATCTACATGTATATTAAAATCACTGACAATTAGAGATTTATCTGCAGCCAGTACTAACTCTGATAAAAAATCAGCAAATTATTTGATAAAGTCTGTATGGTGCCCTGTATACATTAGCTAGCACAAATGTCAAGCACAATTTATAATTTACACTAGATAGTGTTACATTAAGCACCAACACTTCAAAATAATTATATTTGAAAGTAGACTTCTCAGTAATTCTGAAGATATTACTATAGATTACAGCAACAGCACCCCCTTTTCCTTTCAGACGAGGCTCGTTTTCATGAGTATTATAATCGTCTGGTTTTAGCCAGGTTTCTGTCAAACACAACACGCCTAGGTTATAATCTGTAATCATATCATTAACAATAAGTGCTTTTGAAGTAAGGGACCAAATATTCAGCAACCCAAGCTTTATCAGTTGTTTATCTGTATTATATCTATTTTTTATTTGTTACAACGCGGACTGTTGAGCAGACGCGTCTCAAGCCTATTAGTGATCCAACGCTGGATACTCCTATAGGTTACTCCCGTGGATCACGGCTGAACACGTCTTCTCAACACTCACTTACAAACATTTTTCGCCTATCGTGCGTCTACTCTACACCCGTACCACTAAAAAGACGGATTATATCTAAAACTTCAGTCATAAATTAGTATTAATATTGATAGCATCACTGGTAGCTTCGTTGCTAACTTACTGTCCATCTGTTAAAATGGCGAATATATCAGATGAAAGTAGTCTACCTTTTGGTGCAGGTGAGGACACATTTGAGCTGCACGCACTGCAGTCTGAGCTGGAAGCTGTTGAGAAACAGATCCACGACCTTTTATTGAGACAAGCTGAGCTGATAGACCGGCGGTTAGCTCTTGAAACATCACGCGCCGATGCACACAAATCAGAGATTAACGTTACTAACCCGCTGACTCCGACTTCGTCTACTCCGTGCGTTTCTCAACATAGGTCCCGAGCGCCGAGGTCGCGATCAGCCATGGTCTCGTTCACTCCGGCTCCAACACGCCACCACGAAGCCTGGGTGGTTCCGCAGCGGAAGACGCGAGTCAGGTCTAGACCAAGACTCTCTCCGACCCTCCCGGTTTTTGAGTTATCCACACAAAACCGCTTCTCCCCTCTTCGCGAAACAGAACGCGATGCTGTGATCATCGGCGATTCCATCATTCGGCACGTACGCGCAACGTTAGGTAAAAGTAAGGTGCACAGTCACTGCTTTCCTGGTGCTCGTGTTTCTGAAATCGCTACTCACGTTCCCGAGATTCTGAACGGTGACGAGCGCGTCGGAACTGTTGTCCTCCACGCGGGAGTGAACGACATCAGGATGCGCCAGACAGAGATTCTGAAGAAAGACTTCAGGAATCTGATCGATACGGTACGCAGCACATCGCCTGAAACAACGATCATAGTGTCAGGACCGCTTCCCACGTACCGACTAGGACATGAAAAGTTTAGCAGATTATTTGCGCTAAATGAATGGTTAATGTCATGGTGCAATGAGCAGAAACTGCTCTTATTATTAGTAAACAAAAACAATTTCTAAAGCTAGGTCTTCTAAACATTAGATCACTCACACCTAAGGCAGTTATTGTAAATGAAATAGTCACAGATAATAGCTTCGATGTACTTTGCCTAACTGAAACCTGGCTTAAACCAAATGATTATTTCGGTCTAAATGAGTCTGCTCCTCCTGGATACTCCTATAAGCATGAGCCCCGTCTAATTGGTCGTGGCGGTGGTGTTGCGACAATTTATAGAGATATTCTCAATGTTACTCAGAAAGCGGGTTATAAGTTTATTTCGTTTGAAGTACTTGTACTAAATGTTACGCTCTTAGATGTTAGAAAAACATCCCTATTATCTCTAGCCTTGGCTACCGTATATAGACCGCCTGGGCCTTACGCTGATTTCCTAAAAGAGTTTGCAGATTTTCTCTCAGACCTATTAGTCAATGTCGATAAAGCATTAATTGTTGGAGATTTTAACATACACGTAGATAATCCAAATGATGCGTTAGGGGCTGCGTTTACAGATTTATTAAATTCATTTGGGGTCAAGCAAAACGTCACCGGACCAACTCATCGTCTTAATCATACACTCGATTTAATTATATCACATGGAACCGATCCAACCGATATAGATATTATACCGCAAAGTGATGAAGTCACTGACCATTACATGGTAACTTGCATATTACGTACTGCTGTAATATGTCATGCAGCGCCGCGTTATCAACCAGGCAGAACAATCCTTCCATCCACCATAGATAATTTCTCAAATTGCTTATCCGATCTGTCTCAGCTGCTGCCTGAACCCAAACAAACAGATGAACTAGAAGAACTAACTAGCACTATGAGCACTATTCTCTCTAGAACATTGGATGTTGTTGCACCTATTAGATTAAAAAAGGTCAGAGAGAAAATTAAAGCACCGTGGTACAACAATACCACGCATGTTCTAAAGAGAGAAACCCGTATTTTAGAGCGTAAATGGAAACAAACTAATTTAGAGGTCTTTAGAATCGCGTGGAAAGACAGTATGTCACGTTATAAAAAGGCCCTAAAAGCGGCCAGGGCTGAGCACCTCCGCAAACTAATAGAAAATAACCAAAATAATCCAAGGTTTTTATTTAACACCGTGGCTAGACTAACAAATAAACAGACATCACCCGAACAAAATATCCCATTACAGTTTAGTAGTAATGATTTTATGAAGTTCTTCACTGAGAAAATAGAAAACATCAGAACCACAATTGTAAACGTTCAATCTTCAGTTGCGCCTTATAATTCAGCCTTAATTATCACCCCGCAAGAACAATTACAGTGCTTTACAACTATAGAACAAATAGAGTTAAATAAACTTATCACTTCCTCTAAAACAACAACATGTTTATTAGATCCGATACCAACTAAACTACTGAAAGAAGTGTTACCTGTAGTGGAAGAGCCTCTCCTTAATATTATTAACTCGTCTTTATCTTTAGGTCATGTTCCAAGAACATTTAAACTGGCAGTTATAAAACCTCTCATTAAGAAACCACAATTAGATCATAATAACCTAGCAAATTATAGACCCATTTCAAATCTTCCATTTATGTCTAAAATATTAGAAAAAGTGGTGTCCGCTCAATTGTGTTCTTTCTTGCAAGAAAATGATATCTATGAGAAGTTTCAGTCTGGTTTCAGGCCGCACAATAGCACTGAAACTGCGCTCGTTAAAATCACAAATGATTTACTTTTAGCTTCTGACCAAGGCTGTATCTCAATACTAGTTTTACTTGATCTTAGTGCTGCGTTCGATACTATAGATCACACAATACTCTTAGATCGACTACAAAATTATACTGGTGTTCAAGGACAAGCATTAAGCTGGTTTAGATCATACTTATCTGACCGCTACCATTTTGTCTATTTAAATGGAGAAAAATCGATCATAACTCCAGTAAACTATGGAGTGCCGCAGGGATCTGTGTTAGGCCCTCTGTTATTCTCAGTATATATGATGCCACTTGGAAATATTATAAGGAAACATGGAATTAGTTTCCATTGTTATGCTGATGACACTCAAATATATATTTCATCACGGCCAGATGAAAACGATAAATTATCCAAATTGACAGAGTGTGTTAAAGATATAAAAGATTGGATGACGCGTAATTTTCTTTTATTAAATCCAGACAAAACAGAGGTACTACTTATCGGTTCAAAAAACCGCCCACAAAACCTCTCGCAATACAACTTTAATATAGTAGGATGTCCTGTTACTTTATCCTCTACAGTAAAAGACCTGGGTGTTATACTCGATTGCAACCTGTCTTTCAAAAATCATATTTCATATGTTACAAAAACCGCCTTTTTCCACCTTAGAAACATTGCTAAGCTACGTAATATGCTATCAGTTTCTGATGCAGAAAAGTTAGTTCATGCATTCATGACCTCGAGACTAGATTACTGTAATGCTTTATTAGCCGGTTGTCCTGCATCCTCAATTAACAAGCTACAGTTAGTCCAAAATGCCGCCGCTAGAGTTCTTACTAGATCAAGAAAATATGATCATATAACACCGATTTTATCATCACTGCATTGGTTACCTATAAAGTTCCGTATTAATTACAAGGTATTGCTACTGACTTATAAAGCCCTAAACGGCTTAGCTCCAGTCTATTTAACGGATCTTCTATCGCCCTATAATCCATCGCGCTCTTTAAGATCACTAAATTCAAGGCTTTTGGTCATACCTAGGATATCCAGAACCACCAAAGGAGGGAGAGCATTTTCACATTTAGCTCCAAAACTCTGGAATAGCCTTCCTGATACTGTTCGTTGCTCAGACTCGCTCTCCCAGTTTAAAACTAGATTAAAGTCGCATCTCTTCAGCCAGGCATTCATATAATATTTTTAATCTTACAGTCCAAATTACAATCCGGCCTCTAGTTAATAAACGCCAGAGGAGAACTGGCCCCCGACTGAGCCTGGGTTCTCCCAAGGTTTTTTTTTCTCCATTGGGTCACCTGATGGAGTTTTAGGACACTATTAGGTCACTTGATGGAGTTTTTCGGTTCCTTGCCACTGTTGCCTTTGGCTTGCTCAGTTGGGGATATTCTGGATATCTAATTTGATTTTATCAATAAATTCCACTAGAAACAAACCTTGTTGTATTATTTTAATTTAATACTGTGAAGCTGCTTTGATACAATCTGTATTGTGAAAAGCGCTATACAAATATACTTGACTTGACTTGACTTGACTTGTTAAGCATCAATTAATTTTTTACCCTTAAATGGGTTTGGGAGTTTTTACTAAAACCCTAACCCTATTTAAAAAAAATAGGCCCTATTTTAACGATCTGAAACACAAGTATCAAACGCGAAACGCAAGTAACTTTGTGGGCGGATCTGGGGAATGTGAGATGATGCTCTGATTGGTTTATTTCACGTTATGCCCAAACCACACAACTCTAAAATGGGTTGGTCTGAAGTAGCTACAGGTAATGTAGCTACTTCAGACCAAACCATTTTAGATTTGAGTCGGGCGCAAGTGTGATTTGTGCGTAAAGTGAAATAAACCAATCAGAGCATCATCTCACATTCCCTTTAAGAGCAGGCGTGCTTGTTCCATGGCGGATTGCTATTATAACGGTGGATTTGCCAGGCGCACGCCAGGAGCGGGTCACAGCCGAGGAGACTGACGTTCTTGTCAGGGCCGTAAAAGACAGAGAAGTGACATTGTATGGGGATGGGAGAAACCCACCGAAATTAGCTTCGGTTAAACAGGCGTATAATAATTTTGGTAAATGTGTAAGCTAGATTAATGCCTATTTTTTCACATCTTCATGGACACCACAATGATTTCCCTCAAGTGGAATATTTATCCTTGTAATTATGTATGATTTGCAAAAATGGCAACTGCTGCGTCTGTGTATAGATGAGAGAAACAAAGTGTATGCGCGCTGTGCACACGCTACATTATGCCCAAGCATGCGCCCTTAAAATAGCATCTGAACGTGCCACTGAAAACGCGCCACTGACTTTAGACTAGGTTTTTCCTGGTCTGTGGCGGAATTGTTTTCTGGAACTGCAAAATAGCACCAGGGAACGTTTGCGGCGGAACACGCCTCCTCTTTTCGCTGAACCGCCCCCGGGAGCGCAAGTTCATTCCCTAATTTACCGATGTGCGTCTGTCGAGGGAAAAGTCCGCTGTGCGTCAGGTGAAAAAATAGGAATGATACATGCGTCGGTGTACAAAGTTAATTGCGCTGGGTGCAAGATAGGGCCCACAGTCTCTATATGATGATATTTAGGTGAAAGAGTCTCTATGTGATGGGATTTATCTGACCTCAGTGACATGAGACAGCTAGCAGACGGTCGGTCTAGCAAGTCTGTCTGCTTCCTGACCCGAGCCCCAAATCGTCATGTTTGAGCTCTAAGACTATTTGCCATATAACTAGAGAGAAGAGCAGCACCATCCCAGGAGGGATGAATACCATCTCTTTTCAACAGGTCAGGTCTGCCCCAAAAACATTTCCAATTATCATTGAACCCATATTATTTTGCGGACACCACTTAGACAGCCAGCCATTGAGTGTGGACAGTCTACTAAGTATCTCATCACTCCGGCGAACAGGAAGGGGGCCAGAGCAAATTACAGTGTCTGACATCGTACTTGCGAGTTCACACACCTCTTTAACGTTAATTTTAGTGATCTCCGACTGGCGAAGTTGAACATCATTAGTGCCAACGTAAATAATAATCTTAGAGAATTTACGATTAGCATCAGCCAGCACTTTTAAATTTGCTTTGATGTCAGGCACTCTGGCTTCTGGCAAACATGTGACTATGGTGGCTGGTGTCTCTATTTTCACATTCCGTGTAATAGAATCACCAATAATTAGGGCACATTCAGCAGGATTCTCACTGAGTGGGGAGAACCTGTTTAATGTTGTAATCGGAACGGAAGAGTGGTGTTTTGTCTCGCAACTACAGCATTTCAATGGTCATCCAGTTCTCCTGCTGCACAGGCTCTACAGCCGGAACCGAACACTGTACATAGTTCACTAAGCTAGTCACATCCAAAGCAGTATCTAAAGCCCCTGCATTCTTACTATCCTCGATTAAAGTTTGGATGCGTGTCAAAGAGTTCTGGGGCCGTATTCACAAAGCATTTTATCTTACCACTAGGAGTACTCCTAAATCGCACTAAAAGATTTTAGCTAGGAGTTTTCTCTTAAAAGTTATTCACAACGCCTTTCAGACCTACTCTTAGTAAAGAAAAATGACAACTCCTAAACTAAGAGTGAGTCTTTGTTGCTATGGATGACGTCATTACTCATGCACGAGCTTGACTGAAGTGACCACCTTGATTGGCTGATGATTGTAACGCGGGAATGATTCCAAACCCCTCCCCTACGATGATGATTGACAGGTGACAGGTCTGAGAATGCGTGCGCTACACAAGTAGTGCGAAGGACGGAAGATGATGAATAACTGAATAAATAGCCTAAATGAATAAAGAGTAAGGCAAAACAAATAGCCTAGTAGCCTAATGAAACATATGGATTGATGCAATATCTTTGCAACATTATTGAATTAATCTGTCACTATATGCCTCTGCCTACGTTTGCAAAGAGAAGAACATTTTAATTTGATTCACAATGAAACGTTACAATTAGTTTACATGCAATGAGTAGCCTAGTTTTGCTTGTTGTTGGTGGCGTTATTGCATCCCTAGTTATGCCTACAATGCAAAATTGTTCCCTCGCGATTGGAAGCTCCTGTAGCCGCCGCATACGCATTTCAAAACATCGCAACGTGAAATGCCACAAAAAGCGGTTTGTGAATAGGTCTTAGTGAGTTAGGAGTCCTCTCGACTTCTTTTAAGCTGTCCCAGGCTTAGGTGCTACTTTTAGGGCTAAAATGCTTCGTGAATTACTCTTAGTCAAAAAAAAATAGGAGTCCTAAAGTTACGAGTGACACGCCCATTATTTTTAGGAGTTGCTCCTAAATTCGCCAGTTAGGAGCTACTTTTAGCCTTAAAATTCTTTGTGAATACGGCCCCTGAAATCTTCTCCGTCAGCCTGACTATCTCCCTGCATTTATCACATGTAAAGCCCTCAGTGCTGACAGAGAATGCTATACTCTGTGACAATAACAGGAGAAGATATTACTCACCATGTTTGTTGACTGATTCTACTTACCACAGTTGTTTGATAGATGTGTAAAAGGCGTGAGCGCGCGGGAGAAAAAAAGACGGCAAGCACGGATGGCAGGTTAACAGGCTAGCGAGATACTAGCATTTTGTGCTAGCGATAATGATTTAGATAAAAGCTAGCGATGTCAGATTAATGTGATAGGCAATATTAGACAATATCTAATATATGTTGATGAGTAAGTTATATTTAGCAATACAAACAACAAGGAATTATAGTAGAGGAATGAAATAGAGATTCAATTTCAGAGAAAACAGGAAGTTATACGGAGCTTACAGACGCAAACCAGCAGCAAGGCAGACAGGAGCAATCAATTAGGTGATGAAGAACGATGAAGAAGCGACTCTACCCCTTGAAGAACCGCTCGCCTTTCCGGTCCTGCCTCCAGTCCTTGGACTCGGATGGGCCTGCCCCTTCATGGCTTGAGGTGTGGACCTGGAGCATGCCTTTGCCTCCCGAAACTTCCCGACCACGTCTCATTTCTCTCTTTCTCCCCGATTTCGGCCAGGTTTACTCAGAGGTGCCTCTCTGTAGCCACCATAGCCACCATGGATTGACCAATCACGGTGGCTGTCTGTTTTGTGGCACAGAGAGCCAAATCGGTGGAATGGCGCAGCTCCTCCACCGCCTCAGGGTAGTGCCCCTAGACCAGGTCCTTCAGCAGATAAGCCTGGTAGGCCTGCTGCATGGCCATCGTGTGCAAGGCCGCTACCAGCCTGACTTGCTGCCGCATCGATGCATAACCATATTCCTGCATCCCCTCCACATCAGCATTATTTTGCCTGCGACCGATTTATGCATGCAGAATATGGCTTTCCCCAAGATCTCCACACCTCAGTGTGACGTCAGGCCTAACATTAACCCAACTGATATAAATAATATACTAAATAATAACTGAACTGAACTTGTAACAGATTTGTTGCAAAGCACAATATTATGGTGAAATTAGATCTTGTGTTTGTTGAGTTAAAACCGAATTATTGTTGTATAAGCATAGCAATCATCATAGCAAAAATGCTAACAAACGAGTTCAAGAGTAAAAGAGTTATACCCACCAATTAACATTAGCCCTTCATTCATGACATGGATACCGTAATCAGACAGAGAGAACATAGTTGCATACTTTCATCTTTTGCTCATTTCTCCTCTTCTTCTTCTTTTTTTTTTTTCTAAATTGGGCACCTGATGGCTTTGACCTTTTCCTGTCCATCTCTGTGTTTATTTGGCACTCGACCATCAACAGATTGCCCTGTTATATTTATAATATTAGGAATGAAATGTACGTTATTTGGAAGAAAGGCGAGGTGTGACTGACTTTAGCCCACTAATTCCATTACAGTATTGCTTTATACAGTGGATCCCCCGTTGTTCCCCCCCATGTCCGATCCATTTGGGAGAGACCCAGAGGTGAACTGTCCCCCGCGCCCCCTTCCCTTTCACCTTCTCACACAGCTTCTGTGCACGGCAACTTCTCAGCATGCAGGGGCACCAATTTGCCAATTCCCCACACAGTGAAATGATAGATTTCTTAGACTTTAGACTTGCCAGGACACTCTTGTAAAAGAGATTTTTAATCTTAAGGATTTGTTTATCCTGGTTAAATAAAGGTTTGAATGAATGAATAAATAATAGAAAACCGCTTCGCGGCGCAGAGGATTATTATAATTTTTTTTAACTGCTCGTGCCACCTCCCATGTGTCAGGAAAAATTCGCCCTTGCCAAAAAACGTTACTGTTAGAGACATCCTCAACCTCAACAGCCTCGTCCTGCTCATCTTTGCTCTAGGCGATGAGCGTAGGAGAGATCAGATGACGTGAGAGATAACAGGATATACAGCAGCTCGCTTTCGCTGGCCACTGATGAAAAAGAACTATTCATTAACTTCTCAAAAGCTTCCTGATGGTAAAGCGCTCGCAATGCACGCAAACAGCCCCCTCGAGGACTGACCGTGCATGCTCCTCGCCCATGCACATAACGCACATGTCGTGTGTGTCATCAGGTGTCAAGAAACGCTGACACGGATGAACACACTTCCTAAAACTCATAGTTTTTGCCTTGTTTAGACACTTGTTTCAAACAAACAGTCTCCTGAAGACAAGAAAAGGATGACGTATTTCACAGGTGCCGCCCTTTTATATTCACGGTCATACCGGTGATAATGACATAGGCTGCTGCCCACCAATGTCAAGTTCATTGTCAAGTTTAGATTCATGCTTGAGACACCGGTCATGCCGGAGGCATTCCCCATAGCGCCCTCTAGGGGACGCAGTGCGAGTTCCCTTTCGAAAGGGAAACAGACTCCTAGGAACCAGCTCGCGCTTGCTTGGAACTTTGTGTGTTATGGTTTTGCGGGGTCCATTGGATTATAATTAAATAGAATGAATAATTGCATATCTGATTGGTCCAGCCACTACAGTTGTAATCTGTTTGCTTTATCTACTGGCTCATTTGAACTAAAGCGAGATATGTTGTCGTTTGTCATTAGAATATATGACAGTACACTACAAACTTTACAAAAATTTGCATGTACACGCATGTCCCCAGTTAACATGATCCCCAGTTAATCCATTACACCAGTCGCACATTAGATGAGAAACACCACACTGTGCTGCTGCTAATGAAAAGGAAGTGTCATACATACACAGAAAATAGCTTACTTCCACATTGAATAATTAAGCCTTTCTTTCCAAGAAAACTATTTTAAACCAGAATATAGGGACTTATACATTGACACAAATTAGGTAAAATATTTCAAGAGGATTACAGTTATGTTTAGAGTTAGGGGTTGGTTAGGAGACTATATAAATTACATTTAAGTAATTAAAACAGCAAATCATTCCTGAAATTAGTAATACTAATACAGAATTGAATAGAAAGTGATATAAAATAATATACACTGATATAGATATACATTTAAAAAATACTAGGGTCTTAGAAATGTGGTCCTAGGTAGGACTGCAGTCTTGAAACTGCAGGCTCATGCTACTCATCCTTTTTAAGATAAAAGCATTGATTGGGGGATCTAAACTCTTGCCAACTGGCAACCCTAAGCATTAAGGTTCATAAAGGCTTCTTAAAAAGATATAGGCCTGGTTTCATGGACAGGGCTTAGATTAAGCCAGGATTAGACCTAGTTTAATTAGGACATTTAAGTAGCTTGTATCTCTGTAAAGCCGCTTTGGAACAATCTACATTGTTAAAAGCGCTATATAAAGCGCTATATAAATGAAGATGACTTGACTTGACTTGACTAGCTTTTACAAATATGCCTTAGAAAAATACATTACTGGTGTGCAACTTGAGACAAAACAATGGCACTGACATATTTTTTAGATTAGTATAAGTTGCTTTCAGTTAAAATAGCTCACACATACATTTTAGTCTGGGACTAGGCTTAAGTCTTTAAAAAATAATAGAGAGATTCTGTTCTTATTTTTTTTTTTTTATAAATTTAGTCTCACTTTTTTTCGTCAACAATATTGCATGTTGAAATAGTCGCAATTAGTGTTAAATAATGTCGATGTCATCTCATCATCGTTTCATTTAGTTAGTCATGGAAAAAGAAGGTCATCAACGACAAAATTTTGTCCAAGTTTTCATTAACGAAATTTGAACTATTGCTCTGAAGTTGTGCATATCAAGTAAAAGAGGGGATTCAAAACATTGAATCCTGAGGTACAGTAGTAGTTTGTTAATATGATGTTACCACCAGTTCCTGTGATGCCCTGTTCAGAAAGGGTGGAATGAAGGATCTGGGCTGCGTTTCTCAAAAGCATTGTAAGCTAAGTTGATCGTAGAGATCATTGGTGCCAATGTTTCTACGAATATTATCCATAACCCTTTGCACAACAAAATGAATCTGTGGAGGTTTTATTTTTAAATTTCCAATTAATTTAAGAAAACCATGGCTGTTTTCAAATGTAATATTAAAAACTTGATGTAATAAGTAATAATGATTTTAATGTGTAGCCTGAGTATAAGTAATGTATTTGTAAAATTCAGTTGAAAAGTCACAGAAATGCCTCCTTTGATTCCAAACATAATCATCTTCAATACAGTCTGTCTCTTATTGAATGGTCTGTCACATCTTCATCATACTGTAAGTCAAGTGACCTTTCTTCATATGGTACGTTATACAATACAGATTGTTTCAAAGCAGCTTCAGAGTAATACACCGGAAAATAACAGAATCGATGCAAATTTCATCAAATATGAGACAAATTTAAATTCAATTTCTGCTTTAAAACAGCTCTAAAAAGATATAATAGCACGATTAAGTCAGTTCAGTGTTGGTTCATTTCAGTGTATATTGTGTCAGTTGAAAAGAGATTGATTCAGCTAGTAGCTCCACAGGAGACAAAATAGTGTTGTTATTCAGTTCGAGTCAGTTCATTGTTGATTTAGTTGCAATTATGAAACAAATTTGATTCAGCTATAAGCAGCTACAGAGGACATAGTGTAATCATAAAGCTCAAATCAGAATGTACATTTTCCTTTACATGTACATTTTATTCTAAAGTGATGAAAAAAAAGAAAGAAGTTAATGTCCCTGTTATGTAGTCCCGGCTGATCACGTGTTTAATGCAGAATGAGGAAGTAAATGATAATGACAGCATTTTCATGCCTGGACATCTTTCCTGAGATGTACATGGTGAGTAAGATGACTGAGAGTGAAAGCAGTGAAGCAGGGAGACCCTTGGGTAGAGGATCCATTCTCTGCTAATGACACATGATAAAGATCCCCCATCATTCTCTACTGCAATGACACACTATTTCAAAAATCTGGAATGAGATCCGATGAAGCTGATCTGCTTCCACTTTTTTTACTCAAAATGAAAATGTCATCAATCACAAGGAACTCTTAATTTCAACTTCATAATAACTGCTGTACATTTTTGAGAAATGTAGTTCAAATTTATCAGAACTGACAGGCTCCTGTTTGCACAAATTCTGATTCTGATGCCGCTTTTGCATGTAAACTCAAGATGGTGTATTATCTGCAGTGATATAATTCAGTATCCATGCATGAGCGACCACACACACTTATACTTTCTCATTTCCACTTCCTCATGCTGATTTTACTCTGGGGAATAGCTGATGGTTATTTGTGTGATTGAAACAAATTCACTGGAACAAAAGTAACATTATCGAAGGGGATTTTTACCCATTCATCCTCATAAGACATCCACCCGTTTTTCCCCCCTAAAATACCTAATTGACCTATATGGAAGACTGGGTCTGGTTGTGTAGTTCAATAGTTTATATACAGAGTCAAAGATAATACTGTACATACTGAGCCAATTTGTCCACCTCATAAATAACCTTTAAACAACCAAACAATCAACTATGCAATGATCTATAAAAGAACTTACTTATTCATGTGACATGGGGAAAAACAGAAGTGCAAAAATATTTATTTATTTATCTGATAAGTATTTTTTAGAGGCATTTATTTACATTTTGGTTAAAGAGGTTTTTAGGTGCCTTTTTTTTTGGTTGAACTATAAACTAAACAATTTTGTTTGTTTTTGTTTGTTTTTTGGTATTAATAGCTAGTAACAGGAACTACTTATGTAAAATTTTAAAATGAAGATAATCCAAAGTTCTACCAGAAAGACTCGGAAGGCAAGATGATATCACAATGACATTTATTAATTAATAGACCAGAAAATGAAAAAAAACAAAAACAATATTGGACGGTTAAGTTCTTTGGCGCAGGCCCCGTCCGTAGTTCACATTCGGAGGGTAGCGGACTCTGCATATCCTGCCTGAAGATGAAGGCAGGGGCGCAGCTGAACCCCGAGGAGGTATGGACAGGGACCATTCTGGAGGTGGTGGGGAGGATGGAGGTGAATGTTTGCGTCATCATCTGCGAAGTCAAACATGTGTAAGTAACAGTCTTTTACTGTATACTCCAAGTATTAGATAGTGATTGCATAGAAAGTAATGAGCGACATAACATTTGAGTCTTCCTGGCAGAACTTTACGCCAGAGCTTTCATTTCTTGATGGATTTTTTTTTGGAGATGATATGTAATGGTTATGACCATAAGGCAAGGTATTTGAGTAAATAAATTTGTAAAGAGCAATGCTGTTACTCGTTACATTTTGCGTTGCACCTAACTTTTTCTGCAGCAATTTTATGCTACAAAAGAAGTGATATCGCCATCTACATGGCTTTGAAGGTACTATCTCTCTCTCGTTGGTTTTCAGTTTTTTGGGGACATTCCATAGACATAATGATTCTTATACTGTACAAATTGTATATTCTATCCCCTAATCCTAAACCTGCCCATCACAGAAAACCTTCATGCATTTTTACATTTTAGTGTGATTTACAAGCTGTTTTTCTCATGTTGACCAAAAAAGGTCCCCACCCACAAAATGTCAAATGTCCCATGTTTTAAATTACAACTCACCCCAGTAGATATTGCAATAACAACACTCTTTGTAAAAACATTTAGCAAAAACACTGCCATGATCTGTTGCAACACTGTCCGGTGTCCCCTATCAATTACTGCTAAAAGCTGTATATAGCTGTAAACTGTAAAGTGTATATAGCCTACATACTGCAGTTTGGATTAATCAGTGTCATAAATCTTATGTCTGAACATTTTTAACTGAACTTTATCA
Source organism: Rutilus rutilus (assembly GCF_951802725.1). NCBI lineage: Eukaryota > Metazoa > Chordata > Actinopteri > Cypriniformes > Leuciscidae > Rutilus > Rutilus rutilus. The sequence continues at coordinate 13,713,821 of NC_140213.1, forward strand.
GAGACAGCTTGTTATCAGTGCTCTACCTGAGACATCTGTGCATTATTATTAGTTTTTAAATATGTTTTATACACGTGTCAGGGGAAGGCAAGAGCTGAGGATTGTGGGATTGTGATTTCTGCTAACAGTTGCAGTGTCTGTCGCCTGTTCTGACTGAGATTGCAACACAGCTCTGTGGTGACAACCACTTTCCACAAAAAAAAAAAAAAAAAAAAAAAAAAATACGAGAACAAATGTTTAGAGGAAAGAAAGAGAAAAATTACCATCTTCAGTGCACCTGCAGATGTTCTGCTCTTTCTTCAAGAGCTGTATTTGCTTCTTAATGGCCTCATACACATTTAGCTTCAGTGCAGCTAATAAAACATATTGAAAGAGGAATCACTCATTAGTTAATTGTGAGGATATCTGTTGCTGCGTTATGCATTGTTTTGCATCAGTTGGTTGCGCTGACACGTGTGTTTTAAACTGAAAGATTGTGAGTGTGGCTGCTGTGTCAGCTTTTATTTGCCGACACTGAGCTGAAGAATGTAAATCCCCAACGAATGTTGCATCAGAACTGCCACATAAGTCTAGAAGACATCTGTCTGTCTGCCAGCTATTTATTCTTTTCTTTGAAATGGAAGATTGTCCAAGAAAAGAGACTGTTTGCTTCTCAGTGTTGTACAGAAAAAAAAAATAAAATAAAAAAAATCTAATTTTCATTATATTTTTTAAAGGCATTTATTTTCACATATTTAATATATATATATATATATCATTTTCTGCTTCTGACTGTCATTTAGAGTAGAGCACATATTAAAACAATCTGAATTAGCTTGACAAGAACAATGGCCCTAACTTTCTATATTATATTTTTAGAATCATGAGCCTTTTAGATGTAATACAAATATGAGGTCACATTATTTGAAAAGCCTCCACACATGTTCTGAAGTTCACAGTCACAGTGACTCAAAGACTCTCTAAAACCTATGGTTTAAACTTTCAAAAAGGTTATGACTTTAAATGAATTTATTTCAACATCTGATGTGAATATTTGGTTTCACTTTATTTTGATTGTCCCTTTAACACATTCTGTTAACTATAAGTAATGTTACACCTACATGTCTACTAACTCTCATTAGAGTGTTAGTAGAGTACTAGTAGACTGGTAGGGTTAAGGTTATTGACATGCAGTTGCAAAGATACTTATAGTCAATAGAATGTCTGTTGGAGGACCATCACAATAAAAAGTTAGCAGATATTAAGCAGACAGTGTACTGGTACTCTAAGGTGAGTTAGTTGACATGTAGTTGCAAAGTTACTTATAGTCAACAGAATGTTCAAAAGGGACCATAAAAATAAAGTGTTACTGAATATTTTCTTAAATTCCTCTGTAACTCTTTTAGAAAGCAGCCTGTGTGTTCCCCAGAGAGACACTTGGTGTGACATTATGCAATGCTGAGTGTGTGCTAGGCACATCTGAGTCACTGGGGAGTTTGTGTGTGTGTGTGTGTGTGTGTGTGTGTGTGTGTGTGTGTGTGTGTGTGTGTGTGTGTGTGTGTGTGTGTGTGTGGCCTGGTAAACCCTACATAACAAAGATGTCAATATCCGAAATCCTTGTCCTTGTGAGGACATTTTTGGGTCCCCATGGAAAACAGCTTATAAATCATGCATACAGTAAAAGTGATGTAAACTTTCTGCATGTTTTCTGATGATGAGTAGGTTTAGGGGTAGGGTTACTGTAAGGGGATATAGTATACAGTTTGCACAGAACAAAAATCATTATGTCTATGGAAAGTCCCCATAAAACATGAAAATACATTGTGTGTGTGTGCGCGTGTCTGATAGAGATGAAACAGTGTGAGGGGAACTGGGAGTGTGGTGGAGAGTAATTGGACTGTTTGTGTGTTTTTAGAAGCTCTGATGGAGGTACTGCAGGTGTGTGAATGGAGGGCTCACCACAGTCACATGACCACAGCTGTTCTCACTGACCAGCAGCCAAACATGTTTCCTCAAATCAGTTTCAGTTCACTTGAAACACCTCTGATTCCTCAACCCGTCTCCATGCTGACCAGAGACACCAACTATCAATTTACTATATATTCTTTACCTCAATACATGATCCTAAAGGGACCTTCTGTGACTATATGGGTGCTTCTACAATGTGGATCCCCTTTCACAGTGGGTGAGGAGGGGGAAAAGTCTGACTACCTGATCTACTGTTTTATACAATAGAAATTGTCTCAGGAAAGTAACAAAATTAATGATGCAAACTTCATCCAATATGACACATTCAAATGCTGCTGTAAAGCAGCTGTAACAAGATAAAAGTGTAATTATTCAACTCAACGCTTTATACAATCGTATTTTCTTCAAAACAGCTTTACAATAATAAACATGAAAGTAACAGAATTAATGATGTAAACCATCAAATATAAGAACAGTTCAAAATATGTTGTAAAATAGCTGTGTAAAGACAATAGTGTCATTATTCAGCTTGAGTCAGTTCAATGCTGATTCAATTCAGTTCAATTACAGGGTCAATGTTGCAAACTTCATCAGTTTTGAAAAACAACAACAAATGATTCAGCTATAAAGCCGAGGAAATTCAAAATCATTACTTCTTTGCTGTTGAAAAAATTCTGAACCTGTTAATTCTATATTTCTCGCTAATTTAGCCACTGTATCAAATAAATACCTTGGCTTATGTTTGTTTTTTTCTAAAAGAGGTCAAAAGTAAGCAGATCTAGTGTTTTTTAAGGCCTTTCTGTAGGTGGAAAAACTATCCTTCCATGCAAAGTGAAATTTTGTTTCACTTTCATTGTGAAGTTTTGATTTCTTCCACTGCGCTCCATTTTCCGAGCTGCTCTCTTAAGGGCGTCAGACTGTTCTCCTTAATCTTCTTAAAGCACAAAGAAGCAACTGTGTCTTAAGTACTAGAAAAGAGATAGTCCATAATTTCTGTTGCAACTTCAAGTTTTTGTGAGATATCAGGTATGCTGAGGAGTAGATACAAATCAGGAAGATTATTTACAAAACAATCTTTAATGTAGAAGCGATCAGTTCAGAGCACATTTAGGTTATTATATATAACTTACAAAAAGTGGTTTTGTAGAGCTAATAGATCTAATTTTCAGCAAGCCAATTTATCATGTGTTTATCTGTATTATATATATATATATATATTGTATTTACTAGTTCAGGGAACAGACACAGTCTCTATATCAGTGGTTCTCAATGTTTTTTTTTTTGGGGCTAGCCCAACACTATCTCACGACCAATTCGTACGAATTCGTACAAATGATAAAAAGTTGGCTAATTCGTACGAATTCGTACGAAATTGTATGTTCCCTTTCGTCAGCAGGGAACTCCGACGCCTCGTCGGGGGAGTTCCCCTGACGAATTGGGATCACGCTAGGGAGCCAATTGCCTTCGAGAGAGTTAACAACGAGCCAATGAAAGAGAAACTGAATTGGCATGCAATATTTGCATTCCGCGGCCCGCCTACCAGCGCGGGTATAAAAGGCGGAAGTAAACATTGCGCAATGCTTATCGCCTCGGAGCCGAACAGGTTTGCATTGTGTGCTGCTGTTTCCGCCTGAGAAGTTTGAGTTTTTTCAACGAGTCTCTCCTCAGGAAGAGTCCTCTTTGGTGCCGGTGTTACAGCCTTTTCAGCGATCGCCGCTTTCTGCCAGCTGTGCTTATATATATATATTAAAAAAAAAAAGCCGTTTTCACGCAAGAGGGCTCCCCCGCCCGCTCAGCCGCCTCCGACCCCCAAGATAAAGACCAAAGGGAAGAGGCGTTCCTGAGACGGGCGACCCAGAGGACCGAAGAGCTGCTCTACAGGAGGGGGCCTCTGCTCCCCTCCTTCCCCCGGAGGAGGGCCGGGTGGAGAATCCTATGTTGTTTTTTTCTGTTCCGCCGCCGACCAGCCGGTCGGTGGTACCCAAAACTTCAATAAAAGAGCAGTTTCTTCCTCCTCTGGGTCTTTCACGGTTGGGACTGCTGAACAAGCAGTCTCTCCCGTTAGAGAGTGGGACGGCAGTGTACGCCACCCTCGGGTCTCGTCACTCTCAGTCCCCTCTCCCCAGCTCTCAGATAGCAGTGGCGCCACCTCGGTCACGCCACTCCTGTCTGCCGCTGGGCGGGAAGGCGGCGAGACCAGCAGCCGCCCTCGGGCCTTGCTCCTTGTCTCCTCCCCTTCCCTCGCCAGACGACAGCCCGCAGCAGAACACTCTCGGGTCTTCTCTGCCGTCTGTCCCCCGGTGGAAGCAGGTAGGTGTTGTCCAACTACACACCCAGACCCCGCTCTCGGCCGCTACAATGCCTCCAGAGCCGTGTCCCTGCCTTCCACCTCGCTGCCCCTCCGTGGGTACGCCGCTGGTGCGGGTGGGCTCGTTGCGCCGGTTTCTCGGAGCCTGGTTAGCGCTCCCAAGTCCGTCGCGCTGGCTCGTCCGCACCATCCGGCTCGGCTATGCAATTCAGTTTGCACGCCGGCCTCCCAAGTTCAGGGGCATCCACTTCACCCGTGTGCGTCCAGTGGATGCTCCTGTCTTGCGGAAAGAGATCGACGCCCTGCTGGCGAAGGACGCGATCGAGCCGGTCCCTCCAGCCGATATGAGGTCAGGGTTTTACAGCCCTTACTTCATTGTACCCAAGAAAGGCGGTGGGTTACAGCCAATCCTGGATCTGCGAGTATTGAATCGGGCCCTGCACAAGCTCCCGTTCAAGATGCTCACGCAGAAACACATTTTCGAATGCATCCGTCCCCGGGATTGGTTTGCAGCGATCGACCTGAAGGACGCGTACTGTCTCGATTCTTCCCCGACACAGACCATTTCTTCGGTTTGCTTTCGAGGGTCGAGCATATCAGTACAAGGTCCTACCCTTCGGGCTGGCCCTGTCGCCCCGTGTCTTCACGAAAGTCGCGGAGGCGGCCATTGTTCCCATGAGAGAACAAGGCGTTCGCATTCTCAACTATCTCGACGACTGGCTCATTCTGGCACACTCGCGAGATGTGTTGTGCGAGCACAGGGACATGGTGCTCCGGCACCTCAGTCAGTTGGGGCTTCAGGTCAACTGGGAGAAGAGTAAACTCTGCCCCGTGCAGAGGATCTCTTATCTCGGTATGGAACTGGACCTGGTCGCTCAGACTGCGCGCCTCACGGAGGAACGCGTCCAGTTGGTGCTCAACTGCCTCAAGTCTTTTCGAGGCAAGTCAGCGGTTCCACTGAAACAGTTTCAGAGGCTCCTGGGGCATATGGCAGCCGCAGCCGCAGTAACGCCGCTCGGTCTGTTGCATATGAGACCGCTCCAGCACTGGCTTCGCGATCGAGTCCCGAGGTGGGCGTGGCAGAGCGGCACGTTCCGGGTCAAAGTCACCCCGCACTGTCGCCAAACCTTCACCCCTTGGTCGGATCCTGTGTTTCTACGGGCCGGAGTGCCCCTAGTCCAGGTTTCCAGGCATGCTGTGGTGTTCACAGATGCTTCTGCCAAGGGTTGGGGGGCCACGTACAGAGGGCATGCAGTCTCGGGTCTGTGGACGGGGCCCCAGCTGCATTGGCACATCAACTGCCTAGAGTTGCAAGCAGTACGCTTGGCCTTGTGTCGCCTCAAGGGCCTTCTCAAACACAAGCATGTACTGGTCCGTACGGACAGCACTGCGACCGTTGCGTACATCAATCGACAAGGTGGTCTACGCTCCCGTCGTATGTCGCGACTCGCCTCCCACCTCCTCCTGTGGAGTCAGAAGCATCTGAGGTCGCTTCGTGCCGTTCATGTCCCCGGGGAGCTCAATCGTGTGGCCGACGAGCTTTCGCGTCAGCCCCCCCTTCCGGGAGAATGGCGACTCCATCCCCAGGTGGTCCAGCTGATTTGGCGAATCTTCGGAGCCGCACAGGTAGACCTGTTTGCCTCTCCGGACACGACCCATTGCCAGTGGTTTTACTCCCTGACCGAGGGAACTCTCGGCACGGATGCCCTGGCACACAGCTGGCCCCCGGACCTACGCAAATATGCGTTTCCCCCAGTGAGCCTTCTCGCACAGACCCTGTGCAAGGTCAGGGAGGACGAGGAGCAGGTCCTCTTGGTGGCCCCGTATTGGCCAACCCGGACTTGGTTCCCAGAACTCATGCTCCTCGCGACAGCCCCTCCTTGGCCAATTCCTCTGAGGAAGGACCTACTTTCTAAGAGAAGGGGCACCCTAGTGCACCCGCGTCCAGACCTTTGGAAACTCCATGTCTGGTCCCTGGACGGGACACGGAGGTTCTAGATGGCCTGCCACAGGCAGTGGTAGATACCATCTCTTCAGCTAGAGCCCCCTCTACGAGGCGCCTCTATGTTCTGAAGTGGAACCTGTTCGTCGGCTGGTGTTCTTCCCACGGGGAGAACCCACGAACTTGCCCGATCAGAGTCATGCTCTCCTTCCTACAGGACGGGTTGGAGCGAAGGCTGTCTCCCTCCACCCTTAAAGTGTATGTTGCCGCAATAGCCGCACATCATGATGTAGTTGAAGGTAAGTCCGTGGGGAAGCACGACCTGGTCATCAGATTCCTCAAGGGTGCCAGGAGGCTAAATCCACCTCGCAATTTGCACCCTGTACCCTCTTGGGCCTTAACTTTAGTGCTTAGAGCACTTCAAAGTCCTCCTTTTGAGCCTTTGATGACAGTTGAGCTTAATATCCTGTCCATTAAGACAGCGCTCCTGTTAGCATTGGCTTCCTTCAAGAGGGTAGGGGATCTGCAGGCTTTTTCGGTCGACGAATCGTGCCTAGAGTTCGGGCCTGGCCTGTCTCATGTTATATTGAGACCCCGGCTCGGATATGTGCCCAAGGTTCCTACCACTCCCTTCGTGGACCAGGTGGTGAACCTGCAAGCGCTGCCCCAGGAGGAGGCAGACCCATCCCTAGCTTTTCTCTGTCCCGTCCGGGCCCTCCGGGTTTATATAGACATAACGCAAAGCTTCAGGACCTCAGATCAGCTCTTTGTTTGTTATGGAGGCCAGCAGAAGGGGAAGGCTGTCTCCAAGCAGAGGTTAGCCCACTGGCTAGTGGATGCTATCACCAGGGCTTATGAGTCCCAGGGTGAGCCCTGCCCTCCCAGGTTGCGGGCTCACTCCACTAGGAGTGTTGCCGCTTCCTGGGCTCTGGCACAAGGCGCCTCGCTAACAGACATTTGTAGAGCTGCGGGCTGGGCGACACCGAACACGTTCACTAGGTTTTATAGCCTACGTGTGGAACCTGTTTCCTCCCGAGTACTTGCTACGGCCAGTAATTAGAGGGAATAGGTGTGTCGGCTTGCGACGCCATTCCATGAGCGGATACGTGCGTCTTTTTGCTCCGTTGGTTACCCAACAAACGGCTAACCTCGTGAGTTCCTCCATCACCCCTTCCGGTGCCAGGCGTTGCGGACCGCCCGGCACCAGGTCTGCTACCTTCAGTAAGGAGTTGCTAGTAGACTGGGTGCCTTTCCAGTGGTCCCTGTGGGCGACCCATGATTGCCACGTGCAGTTCAGCCGTGTCTTCCCCTTGACAGACTCATTCTGTCGTCCCTGTTGAGTATGCTCCTCACTCCTCCGGACTGGGACTACCTTCAAGGACTGCCATATGTTTCACTACCCTAGTGAAACAAACTGCTGCAGGGTAGCTTAGCTGGGCGCTGGAAGGGGCCAGCACCATGGCGTTTTGGTAGGGATCCCAATTCGTCAGGGGAACTCCCCCGACGAGGCGTCGGAGTTCCCTGCTGACGAAAGGGAACGTCTCGGTTACGTATGGTAACCCTCGTTCCCTGAGTCCAGGGAACGGAGACGCCTAGTCCCGTCGCCATGTTGCTGTACCTTCGCGGAGGACTGGACACTGTTCGGCTCCTCAGCGAAAAGCATTGCGCAATGTTTACTTCCGCCTTTTATACCCGCGCTGGTAGGCGGGCCGCGGAATGCAAATATTGCATGCCAATTCAGTTTCTCTTTCATTGGCTCGTTGTTAACTCTCTCGAAGGCAATTGGCTCCCTAGCGTGATCCCAATTCGTCAGGGGAACTCCCCCGACGAGGCGTCTCCGTTCCCTGGACTCAGGGAACGAGGGTTACCATACGTAACCGAGACGATTTGTCTAAACCCACGTGATGGGTAGGTTTAGGGGCGGGGTCAGGGGTAGGTCATTCGTATGAATTCATACGAATTGGGCAATTCGTAAAATATGTACGATTTTGCAAAAATCGAGTGAGGTCGTATGAATTCGTACGAATTAGCCACCTCGTAGAATTTGTACGTTTTCCCGTGAGATCAGGTTGGCTAGCCAACACGTAAGATCATACGGTGATCACAGTCACATCACACCATTCTCATCCTGTGATACTCACAGTGTGAGTAATATATGAGCTCATTATAAATTCAAAATGTTGAGGAGTGACATCACACCATTGTCATACTGTGATACAGTGGGAATTATATGTGAGCTCATTGTGAATTCAAAATTTTGGGGGAGACATTACACTTTCTGTTTCTCAACACTGGAAAAACATGGATACTGCAGGATTTGTTAGCAAACCGTTTGTGCTGTACAGTTGTGCTCTGGACTCAGCGTGGAATTGTTACACTGGAGAAATGGTGGGTAGTCTCTTTAATTGCTACTCACATAGGCACATATGCAGTGGCGGATTAAGACTCTTTGTTGCCCCTGGACACTGACACCTAAATCTAGACAATTGAAAAATGAACTCAAACATCCCAAGGTTTTAGACTGGTCTTGCAATTACATCTCTATAGCTTCATGGTTTTGTGAGGTATTGAACTGAAAATAAAATGTTAAAACTCATTTGTTTAAAGGTGCATTAAGCAACTTTTCATGTTAAAAATACCAGTTTTCTAACCCATACATACTTAAACAATTGCCTGATGGGCTGAATGAGCCCTTCTCTGATCACTGAGATTGTCTCTATAATCCTGTAAAGTAAAATAAATAAGAGGGATTCGGGCCGGAATTTTAGACTGGGCGTGACGTCATGCGCGTTCACGGCACGTTCACATAGCTATGCCTGGCAGGTTTGTGTATTCGCCGGCATTCTCCGTAGAAGATGGATTGTAAGAGACCTGCTTATAGTTCATTTCAAACACCAACGCAAACTCCACGTAAGATAAAAAAAAGAAAACTTTTGTCCGTGAGCGTGCACACCTCTGGTTGCAGTTTCGCTTGCCGCCAGAGGGGGCTTAGTTCTGCAAAAACTCAGAGACTTGCTTAATGCACCTTTAAACTTTTTTGCAAAGTACAATGTGAAAGTGCAAGGCTAATGCTCTGTAGTGGATTCACACATACATGAGCGTCGCGAGGCAGTTTCATTTCGATTGAAAGGACGAAAAACACGCGAAACATGAAAAATGGTGCGTTTCCACAAGCCTAGCGCAGAGCAGAGCGAGTGCTTTCAGTTCATATAGAAGTTTAGCTTCACGCTCACGTGCGAGCTTAAAGCTCAACTTCCACTGGAATTAATTGAGAACACTCGCTCTGCTCCGTGCCAGTGGACACAGTAGACACACGCGTGCTCAAGCAGTAGTGTGAATCTGGCGGTAGATCTCACATCCACAAAAAACAAAAATATAACGTATAAAATAATGAAAACTTTCAACAAAACATTCAGGGAATTTAGAACGTTCTGATGAAAGGCTATATGTTTGGAAAACAAACATATAGGCCTAGGCTAGAAATACGTTTGAGAATGAATCGCTTGTTGAAAAGAGAAAAAAATATTTGCGTGGTGCATTGCAGGGTGGGGCCAATGTGGGCCCAGTGTGGGCTTTAAATATGGGCCCTAGATGGGTTTGTCGATGGGTTCCACAATGGTCCCACCTTGATTAGCCCATATGAATCTCATATAGAATATGAATGGGGCTTACATGGGGCCCAGATGGGCAACATACAGACCCAAACTGCCCCCAATTTATGAAGACCACGTGTGATATACATCATAGCCCAGTATGGGGCTTACGTGGGGCTCAGCTGGGCAACATACATAAGACCTATACTGCCCCCACTTTAAAAAACCCAGTGTGATATATCAGGGCCCAGTATGGGTTTTTCATTGGGTACTGGACTGGCCCCTCATAAAGTATGTGTATGTGTGTTAACTGATGAGTTTTTTTGATGCATCTGGCCTGGAAAGTGTAATTATGTAGTATTTATAGTATTTATAGTATTTAGTATTTAGTTTTTATAGTATTTATTTTATGTATTTATTTGATTAATATATTTGTTTAAAATGAATAAAATAACTGATAAAAGTTATTATTATTTCAGTTTGGGAAATGTCAGTTTTCAGCTTGAATATTCGACTGTTCATTCATCTATAACATCACAAAACATGAAAGAGGTGCAATTTGAAAAATCAAATAAAAAAAACTTTAAAGGCTCAGTATGTCCAAATATTTTATTATCATTTTCTATCACTTTCAAGTAAAAATTGTTTATTTTTATTTTTTATTTTTTATAAAATGATCACATGTAAAACAAATAATGAAAGAAGTAAATAAATAAATAAACTTTAATAGTTGGAGATCAGAAACATCAGTGCTCTTTTAAATGAACCACCCTGACACAATGTAAAAAATGCACCCCCCCCCCCCCCCCCCAAAAAAAAAACACCAATGGTAATGAAGGTACTCAGTATTTTAAACTTAACAGTTAGTATTTTAAAGGTTTAGTTCACTCAAAACATTTTAATCTGTCATGAATTACTCACCCTCATGTCGTTAAACACGCAAGACTTTCGTTCATCTTCGGTTATCCATGTGACTCCAGTGGTTTAACCTCAGTTTTATGAAGTGATGCAAGTGTTTTGTTTGCAAAAAATATATATAAAATTTCCACTTTATGAATTACTTGAATGAAGTCTTTCCTACATTTCTGGGCCTTGAATGTGTAAGTTGTGTTGAATGTCTTTGGAGGGACAGAAGGCTCTTAGTTTGCATTAAAATATCTTCATTTGTGTTCTGAAGATGAACGTCTTTTGCGTGTGTGCAATGACATGAGGGTGAGTAATTCATGATAGAAGTTTCATTTTTTAGGTGATCTAACCATTTAAAATACTTGGGCTCAAAAACAACACAAAAATTGCTCACTGTCCTGGACATGGTCTTTTCTCCTGCTGTCCTCTAATAGCTCTGTTTCCACCCCTGTCTCTAGCACCAGTAAACCATTTGGTGAGAGCCTTTTCTGCCTGTTTCTGGTTGACATCTTTGGTCAACGAATTCTTCTTCAATCCACCTGCATAAAAGTAAAAGTTTACACACACAATCATCTGAAATGGCCAGCTGCATATTTGGGGTGGGCAATATGGCAAAAAAGAATGAATGAATGAATGAATGAATGAATGAATGAATGAATGAATGAATGAATGAATGAACTTATTTTGAACATGTAAAAATAATACAATAAAAGCTAATAGACAAAAACAAAGACAAAACAATATTAACTTGTACATGTCCGAAAAGGAGTAGGAAGAACCATAAACGTATTTAATCCTACCCCTTCTCCACTACTCGTTAATAATAATCAGATTGGCTTCATATTTATAAATCCTATCTTAATACATTATTTACAATTTACTACACAAGGGATAATCCACAGCTAGCTGTGCATTAAATGATTTTTAAATGATTGTGACATAAATGATTTTAATGCACAACATGGAGGCAAAGAACCACCCGGCATGAAGCAAAGTGCATTAAAATAATTTTATGCACAGCTAGCCGTGGATTGTCCCACTTATACCATGCCAGCACTTAAAACTTAAAAGCAGTTATTGATGTTTGCTGTGTAATATTTGGAAAATGATGGTTATTTTGTCAGTTTCAGCTAATTAGATCTAGCATTCTGCCCGCTTTGAATCATCTTAAAATACTCAGTCATTTTTGGTTATACAGATAAGAGTAAAGGGTCTACTTTTATTTCTGTAAACTCACAATAACAACAAAATGTTGTGCTTTTGTAAAATAATGAAAACAATCAGGATGCGCTTTCTGGCGTCTCGGTCAACTTGAGCACGGCACAAAAATGGACCGAAATTCTGTGTATACTTGCCTCACAGAGATGAGAAATATCTATAGAAAGCTTGAAATGTATACTTTTAAATGAACCAATTCAAGTGGAAAAAAATATTCTCAGATTATGTAATCCGTATGAACTGCGGAGATGACGAGTCAGCATCATCGACTTAATTTCTGCAGCCGAAAACACAGAAAACATTATCAATAAATGATTACAATGTTTTTCACGACACATTCATAATCATTAATTCATAATCATTATGTTTGCCGGTGTGCTGTGGCAAGCTTTATGCGTGCATTTGAGCGCTGATTAGGCTATGTATTATATATATATATAGGCAATTAAAGGGAATTAAAGATAATTGTAAAAGTTTATTTTGTATATTGTTATTGTAAATTCTTCTAATTGTTCATACTAGCTTATACCTTTTTTCTTTTTTAAAGTATACCCTTATTTTTAGCAACGGAGTGGTCGCAAAAAGCATTTCACTGCATGTCATTATATTGGGGTGTAACGGTTCAGATTACTCATGGTTCGGGTTTTTATCACGGTTTTAGGGTCACGCTTTGGTATGGTTCCGTATGTGCTATGTTCAGCTATGTTCAAGAAAAAAAAAAAAAAAAAAAAAAATCTAACTACAATATAGCAAAGATACAAATAAAATAGTGCTTTTTAGGTTTTTCTGGTGTCTAACTGTAGTTTTCAGGTACAGAAACTCAAATATAAAAAAACATTGCATATACTCTACTCTGTATAAATTAAATAGATTTAACATTTTTGAAGTTACAAAAGCTATTCAGTCAAGAGCAGTGAGTGATTTCGTAATTTCTTATGTTGTTTAATTAACATTAAAAACACATACAGCAGGAATAAAGCTGCTGTCACTTTAAGACAAAAGCTAAAACAGTAAAATTCCTAATATTAATTCAAAATTATGATCATGATTAAAATATGATTAATCATGCAGCACTAGAATGCATATTGTTAAAAGTATTACACAAATTAATGTCACTTGACTTATGCATAGGAGTGCAACAATAAAACACTATATGACCTCAAAAAGGCATTGCAATTTAAAATGTCCACTTATTTTCGGCAGAGATTATTATGACATATGGGGCCCTATCTTGCACCCAGCGCAATTGACTTTGTACACCGACGCATGTTTCATTCCTATTTTGCACCCGCGCAAAGCGCGCTTTTCCCTCCACAGAAGCACGTCGCTAAACTAGGGAATGAACTTGCGCTCTCTGGGCGGTTCAGCGCAAAAAAGGAGGCGTGTTTTGGCGCAAACGTTCCCTGGTGCTATTTTACTGTTCCATAAAACAATTGCGCCACTGGCCAGAAAAAACCTAGTCTAAAGTCAGTGGCGCGTTGCGCGTTGTTCATTATGCTATTTTAAGGGCGCATGCTTGACCATAATGTATAGAGTGCACAAACGCTCATACACTGTGATTCTCTAATCTACACAGAAGCAGCAGTTTTCATTTTTGCAAATCATATTATTACAAACGATAGATAGATAGATAGATAGATAGATAGATAGATAGATAGATAGATAATTTATTATAAATATAATAATTTATTATAAAAGCATACATCTAGCTTACACATTTACCCACATTATTATATGCCTGTTTAGCCGAAGCTAATTTGGGTGTGTTTCTCCCATCCCCAATGTCACTTCTCTCTCTTTTACGGCCGTGAAGAGAGCGTTGCTCTCCTCGGCTGTGAACCGCTCTTGACGCGCGCCTGGCAAATCCGCCGTTATAATAGCAATACGCCAAGGAAAAAGTGCGTCTGCTCTTAAAGGGAATGTGAGATGATGCTCTGATTGGTTTATTTCACGTTACGCCCAAACCACACCTATGAATAATGAAGCTACTTCAGACCAACCCCTTTTAGATTTGCGCCCGGCGCAAGAGTCATTTATCCCGCCGGGAAAATAGCAACAGCGCCAAGACCCGCCCACAAAGTTACTTGCGCTTTGCGCTTTGACACTTGCGTTTCAGATCGTTAAAATAGGGCCCAAGATATTATGAAATGATATTATGATATTAAAACAATCTTAATCAAAAACATTCGAAGCAGGACTACTTTGTCAAGCGTAATGTGTCGTCAGTCAGTGACTAGGTCATATTGAACTCGTAGGTCCCATATGAGACCCACTTAATTTCTGACATTTCTTAAAGGTGCTCTAAGTGATGTTGGGTGACGTCACTTCTTGTTGACGTTTAAAGTATTGTCAAACAAAACGGAGGCTAGCTAGACCCTCCCTCCTCCTCATCCGCGCACTAACCCCCCAAACCCCACCCCCAAATCGTTCTGGTCGGTTATTGGCTGGAACAGTTTGTTATGTTTCGTGGTGCAGTTTGTTTTTCTTGCCGTTTGTGGAGCCTGGGGTGTCTACAGAGACCGTGTTTTTTTACAGTGTGTTCAGGGGACAGGCAGCTAGCGGATGGTGAGGAGATGTTTGCTGTATGCGACAAAAAATGTTTTGGCCTAAAAAACGTGTGACCTCGCTTAGAGCACCTTTAATTTCCCTCATTCCCAGCTTTGCAAATTGGAAATAAAATACATGTTTGATAAATTCATAGGCATGTGAACATTGTAATATTGATAATTCAAACAAAATGAAATGTCACAAAATAAAACAATGCATTTTTATTTAAAAAGTTGTTATACTGATCAGGGCTGCGTTTCCCAAAATCTTCTTAACACTACGTCGTTCTTAATGGGGACCTATTATGCAAAATTCACTTTTGCATGGTGTTTGGACATAAATGTGTGTTGGCAGTGTGTGTACACAACCACCCTATAGTGATAAAAATCCACTCACTCCTTTTTTTTTAAATCCCCATAAATCATAAGCAGTGTCTCCCAACGACCTGTTTCAGCCATAGGGCTGGTGTGACGTCACAACAGCCACAGGCCCCGCCAACGAGTGTTGACAGACACTGCCGTTTTAACATACCGCCCTGATCGAGTTCACAGAAAGTTGTATACATCCGCCATTTCTGCACTGACGAGAATGTCTCCCAAGCGTTGAAGGTGTTGTGTGGCTGGATGTATTAATTCACATAGCTCTCTCTCTATTTACTCCCGAAATCTGAGCCAGCCGCTGAAGACGAGGTGGATTCATTTTGTATTCGAAGAAAATGCTCCCTCAACTCTACCGAATTTTGTTTATGTACTTACGCACTTCCCTTAAGAGAGCAGCCAGAAAAATGAAAACAGAAAACAAAACTAGAGGTATTTCGGATTTCATGGAAGGAGAGCTTGATTACTTACAGAGAGGCTTTAAAAGCTGCTAGATCTGCTTATTTTTCAACCCTATTAGAAGAAAATAAACATAATCCTAGGTATTTATTTGAAACAGTGGCTAAACTAACTAAAAAGAAAGCTTCAAGCCCAGAAGTTTCCAAGCAACACAGCAGTAATGACTTTATGAACTTCTTTACTTATAAGATTGATAATCAGGGACAAAATTATAACTATGCAACCGTCTACTACAGTATCACATCAGGGAGTGCATTGTAGTCTCCCTAAGGAAAAACTTGATTAATTTATTGCTAAAGGAGACGAAGAATTTTGCAAACTCGTTAATTCATCTAAATCGACAACATGTATGTTAGACCCTATACCGACTAAGCTACTGAAAGAGATGCTCCCAGAGGTCATAGATCCTCTTCTTACTATCATTAATTCGTCTTTGTCTCTAGGATATGTACCAAAAACCTTTAAGCTGGCTATGATTAAACCGCTTGTTAAAAAAACGCAACTTGATCCTACAGAATTAGTCAATTACAGGCCGATCTCGAATCTACCTTTTCTGTCAAAGATAATAGAAAAAACAGTATCCTCACAACTGTGTTCCTTTCTTGAAAGAAATGATATCTGTGAGGATTTTCAGTCTGGATTTAGACCGTACCATAGTACCGAGACAGCTCTCGTTAGAGTCACAAGTGATTTGCTCTTATCATCCGATCGTGGTTGTATCTCTCTATTAGTGTTACTTGATCTTAGTGCTGCATTTGACACTATTGACCACAACATTCTTTTAAATAGACTAGAAAACTATGTTGGCTTTAGTGGAATTGCACTAGCATGGTTTAAATCATACTTATCTGACCTTTATCAGTTTGTAGCAGTAAATGAAGAGATGTCTTATCGATCACAAGTTCAGTATGGCGTACCACAAGGCTCAGTACTAGGACCGTTGCTGTTCACTCTGTACATGCTACCCTTGGGAGATATCATTAGGAAACATGGAATTAGCTTCCACTGTTATGCTGATGATACTCAGACAATACTCAGCTGTATAATCAGCTGCAAAACCTAACGAAACTTACCAATTCACAAAATTAACGGAATGCATAGGTGATATCAAAAATTGGATGACTAGTAATTTCCTACTTCTAAATTCTGAAAAAACAGAGATTCTAATTATTGGACAAAAAACTCCCACACGTAATAACCTATAATACTGTCTAACACTTGATGGCTGCTCTGTTAAGTCTTCGTCGTCGGTTAGGAACCTGGGTGTGCTCTTTGATACCAATCTTTCATTTGAAAGTCACGTGTCTAGTATCTGTAAAACCGCATTTTTCCATCTTAAAAATATATCTAAATTACGCCATATGCTCTCATTGACAAATGCGGAACAATTAGTTCATGTGTTCATGACCTCAAGGCTAGATTATTATAATGCTCTACTGGGTGGTTGCCCTGTACGCTTAAAGGGTTAGTTTACCCAAAAATGAAAATTATGTCATTAATGACTCACCCTCATGTCTTTCCAAGCCCGTAAGACCTCCGTTCATCTTCGGAACACAGTTTAAGATATTTTAGATTTAGTCCGAGAGCTTTCTGTCCCTCCATTGAAAATGTATGTACGGTATACTGTCCACGTCCAGAAAGGTAATAAAGACATCATCAAAGTAGTTCATGTGACATCAGTGGGTTAGTTAGAATTTTTTGAAGCATCGGAAATACATTTTGGTCCAAAAATAACAAAAACTATGACTTTATTGAGCATTGTATTCTCTTCCGGGTCTGTTGTCAATCTGCGTTCACGACTCAGCAGTGACGCTGCTGATGTAAGACACTGCTGACGTAAGACGCTGCTGACGTGTTATCTGGTGCGCCCGAGCTTTGTTTACAGTCTGAGGAAGACGCACGCTGTATTCAAGCTATTCTACATTGTTTGTATTTTGGTGTTGCTATATTTTTTTAAATGGTGCGTAAGTGTGCTTGTCAGCAGCGTCTTATGTCACTGCGGAGTCGTGAACGCGGATTGACAACAGACCCGGAAGAGAATACAATGCTCAATAAAGTCATAGTTTTTGTTATTTTTGGACCAAAATGTATTTTCGATGCTTTACATCTCAGTATACGAATATAATTCTGAAGTTAATACGCACAGTGTTCAGTAAGGCTAATTCAAGTGTTTTCATGCACAAAATAAAATTGTAATTACACTGATTGTTGTTAGCTTTTTAATTCTATTAACCAAAGCTATATCAGCTGGCAAACCATTAGGCAGTAATATGGCGAAAAATCAATGACAATATTCACGGAGCGCACAACTATGGCAAGCCAAGTGGTTCAGAATTAAGCTATAGATTAATCGCGTTTACAGCCAAACGCCGTCAAATACGGCGTTTTAAACCGCATTTGACGGCGCCGTTGTAATCACAAACGGCGTAAAAAACGCGCGAAATACGTCAATGACGCCGTATTCGAAGGCGTTTTAGTGTACATGGAAAGCGCCGCTTTTTACGCCGTTCATCTCGCCTTATGACGCAGTAAAAAACGCCGTTTTGGTTGCACAGAGCGCGTGCTATTTTACGGCGTTTTGCTTATAGTATAATGAGACACGCCCACTGATTTCCACAGCCAGTAAGTTTGAACTGTTCTCTCCCAATCAATGATGAACTGAGTCAGACCAGACGAATTCAGCACAGATCATTTGTGGTAATCCAATTCGTATGCTCCCAAGGAATTATTACTTTTATGGATTAAAATAATCCAAGCTAAATAATAAACGGAAATTAAAGAAAATATTAAAGAACATTCAAATCAATAAAGCAAAATTAATAGGATTTTCACATTTTAAAAGGGTGTCACACAGGGCTAAATTTGAGCCGGAACACGCCGGAACATGTGAACATGGGTGACACATGTCTTGCGCGCTTGTTGTGCTAGTTGAGATTGCTGTTAGCCTCAATCATTTCACTCAGGGGAAAAATGTCAAAAAGACAGCAAAGTTTGCTTAACTTTTTCAAATACGCTGGCCAGTCAGATCCCAAACAAGCAAAAATCGTTTCCGCTGATCAAGAATGTGGAGACCATGGTGGACACAGCAGTAGTATCACATAATATCTCGTTATTTCGACATAATAAGGGGACATTCTAATCTGCATTAAGCCACATTAAGCGTTCTTATAATGGTTTTCTATGGGGGGAAAACACTTAACGTGTAATTGCGTTCTGGGCTCATCTGATTTTTTCTGTACATAGCATAGCCTACTTTGTTATGATTTTAGTATCATAATGATTAATAAATGCATGCACAATTATCCGTGAACTTGATTTGAACAAATGCCTTTCAACTTGTGTGTGCAAAATTCAGAATTAAATCAATGTGCAGCAATTTGTACAAATAGAGAGTCTGTAGGCCTACTATATTGTTGTAGCCATCAAATAAGCGCATTTAGTTTCATATTTGTTAAAATATTATAAAGTTATTTTTTTTCCATTCATGTTGATTTATGAAAAGTGAACAGCACGAGTAAGATAGGATGCGCAATATGAGACATGGAGTGGTTCAGACATGATTTTGACCACTTCATTAAGTTTTGTTTTGTAGAAAGCCTTTCTTTAAAGTGAATTTCGTTTTGTATAAATTGTATCTTAATTTTAATAAATTTTTCATCAACCATTTGCCTGGATTTAATGAATAAGAAGCAAATATAACGGACAATATAATCATGGAGGCGCCCGCGTGGTCACTTGCATTGCACGTTAACTGGAGCACATCTCATCCTAACTTAACGAAACTCAGTGTATGCCTCACACAGACATGAGAAATACATCAAATACACAAAGCTTGAAATGTCTTTAAACGAAATAATTCAAAATTCAAAAAAAGAAAAAGGCTACTCTCTTATGTATGTAATCCATTAAATGCATTTCTCTCTATAGGCGCGTTCACTACGGATATGGCGATCGTCAACTTCATCTTTGCAGCAGACAGTCAGAAAACACTAGTTTATAAATAAAAATCAATGCACGCGTCACCGGATTTACAAATGCACATCTTGCTTGTTGCACGCACACATATTATGTCGAAATAACGAGATATTATGTTGATATAACATTATTATTAATAATAGCCTACATCTTTTAGAATATTTGATTGAATGCTGAATGTTGCGCTTGTTCAATTTAATAAAACTTTAATTGTGATCATTAAAATAATTGAATATTAAATATTTAGTGGCCAAGTTTTGCTCAGCTCCCCCCGTCAATGATCTAGCACCCCCTCAGCACATGAGTTAAAAATTATCTGGCGCCGCCCCTGCAGAGAAGCTACGTAGGAGGCAGTGTAATTTTTTTTTGTTCCGTTACCTCCAACCCCTGTTTTGAGTCGCCGGATCCAATTTGGTCCCCTTGCACCTTATGTTTTATCTTTTAAAATGACGGAAATTATTTCAAAATTCGGATTTTAAAAACGGCTTTGTACTCACTGAACTTCTATACCCACAAACGGTTGACTTTTTTCCCCAAGTCGTTTATTTCACTATGAACTGGAGGATCGAAAGGGCAAAATATTTTAATCTTCATTTTACAAAAATATATTGGATATAACGAAATGTACTAATGTTATTTAATGAATATATAATCAATGTAATGAATAAAACACGAATTTAAGTAGCCTACAAAAATCGGAACACTATTTAATTCTGGAAGGAGAAGCTTATAGACCTACCAACAAACCTGCCACATTATTTAGAAATAGCAAAAAATACATTCGTTTTATTTTTTTCAAATAGGCCTATTTAAAACACACAAATTCATAGGGCATTCTATGGGTTATATCAATATTTTGTGTTATTCAGCACTTAGATGGAAATGTGCAGAGTTAAGCCAATACGACCTGGATTCTTTTCCTTGTTTAATAACTCCTCATATATGAGCATAAGAATTGGATTAGATTCAGATTGGACTGGATTCAGATTGGACAGCTAACCCAAAATATTTTTTCAACTACTTACATCAATTATTAGCCTTATTATGATCACATATACTTGTATATACTTTATACTTGGCCTATTTCTCTCAAATATTGTTCACAAATCTGTCTAAATCTGTGTTAGTGAGCACTTCTCCTTTGCCGAGATAATCCATCCACCTCACAGGTGTGGCATATCAAGATGCTGATTTGACAGCATGATTATTGCACAGGTGAGCCTTAGGCTGACCACAATAAAAGGCCACTCTAAAATGTGCAATTTTATCACACAGCACAATGCCACAGATGTCGCAAGTTTTGAGGGAGCGTGTAATTGGCATGCTGACTGCAGGAATGTCCACCAGAGCTGTTGCCCGTGAATTGAATGTTCATTTCTCTACCATAAGCCATCTCCAAAGGTGTTTCAGAGAATTTGGCAGTACATCCAACCGGCCTCACAACTGCAGACCACGTGTAACCACACCAGCCCAGGACCTCCACATCCAGCATCTTCACTACCAAGATCGTCTGAGACCAGCCACCCAGACAGCTGCTGTAACAATCGGTTTGCACAACCAAAGAATTTCTGCACAAACTGTCAGAAACCGTCTCAGGGAAGCTCATCTGCATGTTTGTCGTCCTCATCGGGGTCTCGACCTGACTGCAGTTCGTCGTTGTAACCGACTTGAGTGGGCAAATGCTCACATTCGATGGCGTCTGGCACTTTGGAGAGGTGTTCTCTTCACGGATGAATCCCGGTTTTCACTGTACAGGGCAAAACATCCCAGTTCTTGCATGGCCAGCATACTCACCGGACATGTCACCCACTGGATCGATGTATACGACAGCATGTTCCAGGTCCTGCCAATATCCAGCAACTTCGCACAGCCATTGAAGAGGAGTGGACCAACATTCCACAGGGCACAATCAACAACAAGAAGCATTTCAGAAATAGTTGAAATTGCATTTATTAGGACTCATGGGATATTATAAAAAATAATCCAAACTATAATAGCCTATAATAGCCTAGCCTACATATTTTAAAATTGTATCATACACTCACCTAAAGGATTATTAGGAACACCTGTTCAATTTCTCATTAATGCAATTATCTAATCAACCAGTCACATGGCAGTTGCTTCAATGCATTTAGGGGTGTGGTCCTGGTCAAGACAATCTCCTGAACTCCAAACTGAATGTCAGAATGGGAAAGAAAGGTGATTTAAGCAATTTTGAGCGTGGCATGGTTGTTGGTGCCAGACGGGCCGGTCTGAGTATCACAATCTGCTCAGTTACTGGGATTTTCACGCACTACCATTTCTAGGGTTTACAAAGAATGGTGTGAAAAGGGAAAAACATCCAGTATGCGGCAGTCCTGTGGGCGAAAATGCCTTGTTGATGCTAGAGGTCAGAGGAGAATGGGCCGACTGATTCAAGCTGATAGAAGAGCATCTTTGACTGAAATAACCGAGGTATGCAGCAAAGCATTTGTGAAGCCACAACATGCACAACCTTGAGGCGGATGGGCTACAACAGCAGAAGACCCCACCGGGTACCACTCATCTCCACTACAAATAGGAAAAAGAGGCTACAATTTGCACAAGCTCACCAAAATTGGACAGTTGAAGACTGGAAAAATGTTGCCTAGTCTGATGAGTCTCGATTTCTGTTGAGACATTCAGATGGTAGAGTCAGAATTTGGCGTAAACAGAATGAG
Organism: Rutilus rutilus; assembly: GCF_951802725.1. NCBI lineage: Eukaryota > Metazoa > Chordata > Actinopteri > Cypriniformes > Leuciscidae > Rutilus > Rutilus rutilus. The sequence continues at coordinate 13,735,792 of NC_140213.1, forward strand.
AACATGGATCCATCATGCCTTGTTACCACTGTGCAGGCTGGTGGTGGTGGTGTAATGGTGTGGGGGATGTTTTCTTGGCACACTTTAGGCCCCTTAGTGCCAATTGGGCATCGTTTAAATGCCACGGCCTACCTGAGCATTGTTTCTGACCATGTCCATCCCTTTATGACCAGCATGTACCCATCCTCTGATGGCTACTTCCAGCAGGATAATGCACCATGTCACAAAGCTCGAATCATTTCAAATAGGTTTCTTGAACATGACAATGAGTTCACTGTACTAAAATGGCCCCCACAGTCACCAGATCTCAACCCAATAGAGCATCTTTGGGATGTGGTGGAACGGGAGCTTCGTGCCCTGGATGTGCATCCCACAAATCTCCATCAACTGCAAGATGCTATCCTATCAATATGGGCCAACATTTCTAAAGAATGCTTTCAGCACCTTGTTGAATCAATGCCACGTAGAATTAAGGCAGTTCTGAAGGCGAAAGGGGGTCAAACACATATTCGTATGGTGTTCCTAATAATCCTTTAGGTGAGTGTATATTGCTGCCACAATAACCATTTCAAATTTTTATGTGCTTTCTTCTCTTTCCCATTTTTGTTCGCTGAGGTGGAGTTGCGATGAAATATTGTTCTTGTAAATACTTTCCAGCATTTCAATAATAAAAGTGTACATCTTACGTACGGTGCTCAGCAGTGATCAAAAAGGATTTAAACAACAAAAAGCTTGTAAATTTAGAGATGTGAATTCAGACGGCAATTAAATTACCACACAACCTGTTTGTCAAAAAAAGTAAGTTAGGTAATTTGGCCTGGGATTTTTAGGCGGGTTGGGTGAGAAAAAACACTGACATTATGGATTCGGATGGCAATAACATCACCGACTTACCCCTGTAAATGTTTAAAGTATCGTACGAGCCCATGAGAAACAATTAGCGTCTGAATAGGACTTCACTGACAATATGCTTTCACTGGCCTTTGAAAGCTCTCGGCAGACGGGGCCGTCTTTTAGAACAACTATTTGCTGTATCGCTGCCATAGTTGTCAGGGTTCTGTCACTTCTGTCTAGTGAGTCTATTTATTGGTTTTGTGATAGAGCCCTGACACTCCTGTTTTGTCTTGTACTGTGTAGCGCACAGCTTGTGTTTTACACTAGTTGTGTGCTTTCATGTTATCATGTTTTTGCTACATTTGATTACTTTATTCAATTTCTGTACCTGAAAATATAAACACCTTTTCTCAGAGGCACAGCGAGTAGTGTCCTTTCCTCAGGGGCACAGAGAGTAGTGTCTTTACCTCAGGGGCACAGAGAGTAAAATCCTTTCCAGAGGGGCACAGAGAGTAGTATCCTTCTCTCAGGGGCACAGAGAGTGGTGTCTTTACCTCAGGGGCACAGAGCAAGTGTCCTTTCCTGTGGGGAACAGAGAGTAGTATCCTTCTCTCAGCGGCACAGAGAGCAGTGTCTTTACCTCAGGAGCACAGAGTAAGTGTCTTTTCCTGAGTGGCACAGAGAGTAGAGTCCTCCTTCTGAGATGGAGGTGGGAAGTAGGAGTTTTGGCCTGAAAAACATGAGCAGGGAAAAATTTTATTTCAGTATTTCATAAGTCATAAGTCATAATAGAATTGGTCAGCATAATGAATGTAGCGTCTGGACCAATCAGACACACACTAATTATTCATTTATTTAATGAATAATCCATCAAACTCACTCTCCCAACAAAGGTTTATGAAACTTCCCCAAAACTAACATCACAAGTGAAGCTAACACACTGGCAGAACGCAGTGTCCTGTTACAGGACACATTGAGACTGATAAGAGTTTTACGACCCCAAAAGGAATTTGCAGAGGGCTGTGACGCTCACTTAATTCTTGCTGAGGATTTTAAATAAACCATGTTAATCCTATATATTCTATATATAACCACTTGAGAAATATACAAACATGTATCTAATTTTCCCATCTCATGATTTTCCTTTTATGTGGTTTGGCCTTTGTATTCTTGTAAACTTTTGGGATTAATGTTTCAGACTTTGTTGCATACTATGGTTTACCAAAATCATATGTGTGGCATGTTTAGTCTCTATAAACTCCAATCTTCGTCCCCCATTTGTTAATTTACATTACATTTTGCTAACTTTGTGACGCATTAGTATTATAAGCATCTTGAAGATTCTTGTGTTAAACATCCAATCAAATTATATGTTCAGAGGCCTGCTTGAACAATGGGTCGTAAAGAAATTTCCCTCCAATGGAAAACACTTCTTATTGGCTCACACACCTCCAGAGGATGTGACATCTTCACGCTTTAAAAATCACTGACCACAAGATCAGCTCTCTTAGCTCTCTTCTCTTCTGGCCTCAACTGCTGCTTCTTCAGGTTGATCCTGTGGGGACTCCCCCCGACGGGGGCCCAAGGGCCCCAGCAGGCCGTGAACACCGCCTGCCATCCTTTCACTCTCCCAAAGGGAGTCAGACTGCCTTTTCTTAAATCCAACCAAGAAGAAAACTAACCTCACCATCACTCTTGCAACGATCAACTCTTGACTTCTCGGTACGTTCAGGATGCCGTGCTGTCCAGCATCAATTTAATGAGGTGCTCTGAAAATGATAAGCTGATGGTTCTTTTCATGGATATTTTCCATAGTTCCATTTCCTGCTTCCAGTTCCATTCTATCACTCACCATTTTACCTATGCATGTACGTATGTTTGTTTAGTTTAGTTATGTTTGTGATTTAGTTAATAAAACTTGTGCACAATATGTATTTGGTTCTGATTCTCTGCTTGCAACAAAGTCCATTTTACGATCTTGATCTTGTTACATGCTCTAAGCGCTGTACATGCTAAGAAATAATTATTTTTCGGTGGCCATGAAAGATACACTTTTCTTAGAATAAATGAATAAACAAAAGAGTTCGGTGGAACTGATTAATTGATTGTAATATTAATTTAGCTACCTCAAGTTAATCCAATTAACTGACCCAAATATTAATAATTAATCATAATTGATAATTATGGGTTATTATTAATATTTCCCCTTTGAGCTAACTTGTTACATGAATGTATACTTTAGTAATATTAAATTGTCATGAAAACAAAAAATCTTGAAAAATGAAACATGTCCTACCTTAAAACATGAGCTGTCGTCTCAGAAGGTCACTGGTCTCTACAACCTTGTTTATCACCCCATCAGTGTCCAAGGACATCAGAATGTTTTTCTCTGTTGCCATAAGCATAAATGCTTCCAAGTTTTCTTGGGCGATAGTGCTCCTAAGTCTGTTCTTCACAAATTTAAGGGTAGAAAAACTTCTCTCACAGGCCACTTGAGTAGTGGATAGTGTCAAAAGAAATTTGTAGGCCAGTCCAATTACATGTGAAAAGCAACGGTCCTAGTACTGAGCCTTGTGGTACACCATACTGAACTTGTGATCGATGAGACATCTCTTCATTTACTGCTACAAACTGATAACGGTCAGGGGCCGGTTTCACAAAGCTATTTTAGACCGGTCTATAGTGTTAGACAAGTCTAAAATTTGCTCATAGACTAGTCTAATGCAAGTTAGACTGTTTCACAAAAATACAGACTGACTTAATTTAGACCAACAATTTTTTACCCCTTACCCCCAGGCTAATTTAGGTTTAAAGGGGGTCGCACACCGGACGAGAAGCGCAGCGCCGCGCCGCGTCTAGGACAACTCGAGGTATTGCACACCGGACGCGCATTTTCTCAGTTTATGGCCAGCAATATTGTTATGTTTAAGGACATTATGGAATTAAGATAATGTCTGTACTATGTTATGATTGTACTGTACAATTAAATACAATCGTTGCAAACTAAAGTCTGCAGTCTGAACACTTTACCTCAGAGCGTACGTTAACTGAATGAATTGAGAATATCACCTGAAAATCCGATAACATCAGCAGTGTTCATCCACGCAGCTGATTTCTGTAAATGAATGTAAAACTAAATGTATATTGCAGGACTGGGTGAAGTCAGTATATACATTAATGACGATTTGAGACAAATATGAGACAAAAAATGTAAATGGCGCTCTGTGGCGTGGCAGGATTTTGAACATGTTCCTGAGCCGTTGCTGGGCGCCGCGGACAGACGCCGAATGGCGCCGCCGGTTTGCACTGCGTTGAGATTTTATGCAACAGGAACTTTTCTGAATGCTGTTGGTGACACAGTGGGTCTCAGCAAAGCTTCTGTGTCACTGGTGGTAACGTTATACAGGGTATCTTGTACCATGTTTTTGTATCTTTTCTGTACGTCTTTAACGTTCCGCTCAACGATCGGATTAACGCTGTTAACTGTCGTAGGAATCTTTTTCCAAATTAAACATTTCTTTGTTACTACATTCTCCGCAAAATTTCCCAAGTAAAATGTCCTTGTAACTGTTATACTCCTCCAACAAACACATATTTTCTGCTGGGGTAAACTGCACTGAGCGGTTAAATGCGCTTACTGTTTTTTGTTTTGAAAAGTGTCTTATTTTACCCAGAATGCATTGCAGTGTAGTCCTACTTAAGATAGTCAGAGTCTTAAGTGCTTTGTGCAACGGTCTGATTTAGATGTCTATCTGAAGTCTGACTATCTACTATATCTAAGCCATAGTCAAAGTCTATCTTTGTGAAACCGGCCCCAGGTAAGTATGATTTAAACCAGGGGTTCCCAAACCTTTCCATGACAAGGCCCCCCAAATACCACTAGGTTCTGGCCAAGGCCCCCCTTTTGCAGGATGTGTTATTGAACCCATCGACAATACTACGGCAAATGTAGAAATAAATAAATAAAACATCTAGGTGAACATCAGATTATGTGATGGTGTTTGATACCAGCCAATCAGAAAGATTATAGAGACGCACCGATTACATTTTCTAGGCCAATTCCGATTTTTCATTGAGTTTGACCTGCTGATACTCCTGCTTGAAGCTCACGCGCTGCTCCTGCTCGCGGTGTGAATGCAATCATTGATCAACATGCACGCAGAAAAAAAATACAGGCTGCTCACGAACCGCTCGCGCTTCCGTCTGAAACGGCAGTAATTCACGAGATTTCCTACATGTGCGTTCTGTGTGCAGGTGTGATGCTGAAGTTTCACGATGTTAATCATGCGGCGCCCGAGTGCATTTGACCAGCATAAAATCGGCATATGTCAGACTGATCGGCCGGTCGCAGGTCATGGCCGATCACGTGAAAATCGGCCAATTCCGGTCAGCAGGCGATCAATCGGTGCATCTCTAAAAGATTAGCATTAAAAGTATAATGTTCAGATAGGCTATGCAACAAATTATTATAATGCTATTTCATAACAATACTCATAATAATATAAATAGTTTTTTTTGTTTTTCTTCTTCCAACTTGCTGCGGCCCCCACTTTGAAAACCCAGGATTTAAACCATGCTAATGCAATTCCACTAATGCCAACATCATTTTCGACTCTGTTTAAAAGAATGTTGTGGTCAATAGTATCAAATGCAGCACTAAGATCGAGTAACACTAATAGCGAGATACAACCACGATGATCAAATCAATTGACTAATTCTGCACGATCAAGTTGCATTTTTTTATAAAGTGGTTTAATCATAGCCAGCTTAAAAGTTTTTAATTATATTATTATATATATATTATATATTATTAATTTAATTAAAGAGTGCTTTTAAAGGCCAGTGAAAGCATAGGCTACTGTCAGTTAAGTCCTATTCGGACGCTAATTGTTTCTCATGGGCTCGTATTTTAAACATTTACAGGGGTAAGTCAGTGATTTTAGTGCCGTCCAAATCCATAATATCAGTGTTTTTTCTCACCCAACATGCGTACAAATCCCTGGCTAAATTAGTACCTACTGTTTTTTGACAAACAGGTCGTGTGGTAATTTAATTGCCGTCTGAATCCACATCTCTGAGTTTATAAGAAGAGATTCAAAATTCACTGTTTTAATCCTGTTTGATCACTGCCGAGCACCGTACATAAGATGTATACTTTTATTACTGAAATGCTGGAAAGTATTTACAAGAACAATATTTCATCTTGCTCCACCTCAGCGAACAAAAATGGGAAAGAGAAGAAAGCACGTAAAATTTGTAAATGGTTATCATGGCAGCAATATATGATACAATTTTAAAATATGTAGGCTAGGGTATTATAGGTGTAGCGTATGGATCAAATCACGATGACTTGCTCATTCTAAGATTCAGAAAGCTTTTAACCTATTGACTCATTGCATGTAAATCACAGCTTAGCGCCAATGAGTCTGAATCAAATTGCTCCCTTTGAAATGTTTGTGGCCTGGTAGAAATTTAACAGAAACACCTCCAAACTCCGTCGTGAGCTTCAAACAGATCGTAATCAGTTCAACTCCCCCTTCTCGGCAAGAAGTCCAAGTGGCAGAAAGAGCCCTCTCCGAGATGCCCAGTACACATACTTCTTAAAAATGTTGATGACATCATACTGGATGTGGATGGCTGCTCAATTTCTGCATCTCCTCAAGTACGCAACCTGGGCGTTATCATGGACTCCACTCTCTCCTTCCAACAACACATCAAAAACACTACTAAAATTGCCTTCTACCATCTTAAGTACATCTACAGACTCCGACAGTGCCTCTCCAACTCTGTAGCTGAGACCCTCATCCACTCCTTCATTACCTCCCGACTTGACTATTGTAACGGTATCCTGTTCGGTCTGCCCAGCAAGGCTACTGACAGACTCCAGTATGTACAGAACTCTGCGGCTATGCTCGCCCACACAAAACTTGGACTTCACATTACTCCCATCCTGATGAAGCTTCTCTGGCTGCCAGTTAAGTCCCGGATCAAATATAAAATCCTCCTCCTGACGTACAAATCTCTCCATGGACTTGCACGCCAGTACATTACTGATCTACTCCATCCTTACACTCAGTCACGGTCCCAGCGGTCCTCTGACAAGGACCTGCTCGCTGTCCCTAAGTCCAGGCTCCGGACATTTGGTGATAGAGCCTTCTGTGTTGGTGCTCCGTCACTCTGGAACAAGCTTCCCCATGCCATCCGCTCTGCCTCCTCTCTAACAACTTTTAAAAACCAGCTTAAAACACACCTCTTCACTGAGGCCTATGGGCTTTAGCTCCCCTGGCTTCTCACCTCTCTCCTCTCCCCTTTCTCTTGTTTTTTGTTAAGCGTCCTTGGATTCTTTGAAAGGCACTATATCAATTAAAGTTATTATTATTATACACAAACATTCTTTGAATAGTGTCATTCTAACTCAGAATATAAGTAATTCCAAAATGTATATGATATATTCCTGTATGCATGTATGTTTCCCCCCCTCATATTAGCCTAGTTATGACTTTCTAGTTGTGTTAGTTAAACTCTAAGTGCTTATTTTAAAGAATAAGAATGTATCTCTATGTTTGTATCTTCCAGACATATCGATCTTGGTACCGAATTAAACCTCTCGGTTTGCCTAAGCTAAATAATATATTAGGTTACCATAAAATGTATTATACTATGTTTACCATCTTTTGGAGTAAGAAATGACGATTTCTAACACCGCCATAAACCATGCAAATTAGGCTGTCAAGAGGAGACAAAGAAACTCTCTCCCGCTCAAAGTTTCTGAATCCTATTGGTCGGTTCACCCAGTCAGGTGTGGGCTAAGTTTCCTTCAATCTCTTCTTAATGTTTTCTCTCTTCAAGCCTTTGTCTTCTTTAAGTTTGTTTTGTCTCTCTAAGTTTGTCCTCTCTCCGAGCTTTGTTTTATGTCTTGCCTCGTTTTAGTCTCGTGCTCATTCATTTCTATCTACAAGTGAAATGGACTTAAACTGAGTTTCTGGCAACTTTGCTTACAAGTAAACCGTTTGAACTTCCCGCGGACGACACACGCTCCGGAGAACCGAAAGAACGCTTCAAACTAACGGACACACCAAGGAACGGACACTCACACACACGCATTCTTACTCAGCAACAAAGTTCCATGCAAGTATTATTTCTATCGAGATTTAAATGTGTTTAAGGTTGTCTTTAAGGTGATTTGATTCTTTGCTGGCTCTCAAAGGTTAACTGTTTGTGATATTTTGCCATTCTGTGATCTGCTCTTTCTTTCTTTCTTTACTTTCGTTATTGTTTATATATATATATATATATATATTCTTTGTTAAACGTAGTTGTATGTTTTATAGTTTAATTGATTAAAAACCCATTATACGCTTGATTGTCTCTGTTTGCTGCTCATCGAACAAAGCCTCTTAAATGTGTGATCTTAAGCTACAAGCTTTATATTGTTGATTAGCCTACAAGTTAGTAATCTTATAGAACAAGAAAGTTATTCTTCATGACCAGAAGAATAGCCTTTCTTGAGAGTTTATAAGAAGAAGAATACTCCTTGAGAGTTGATAAGAAGATCGTATGGTCGGTTCGGTGGATGAATGGATTATTTGATTTGAAATTAACTTTGTAGGTTATTCTGAAATTTTAATCTGTTATCTGATATCTGTATATTTATAATTGATTATAATTCGTTGTGGTTAATTATCTATATATAGAGATACAAATATATGGGCTATGTATCCCCTTTTTGGGCGATTTAAAATTGTTTAGGTAATAATTGTACCAGTATGATTAATTATTAATTATTAATTATATATTCCCCTCATTTGAGTTGATTCGCTACATAGGCTATTATAGTTTGGATTATTTTTTATAATATTCCATGAGCCCTAATAAATGCAATTTCAACTATTTCTAAAGTGCTTCTTTTATAAAGAACACCGCTTTCTCACAGAAAACAGCCCCTGCACGAGAGAATAATTGATTCTCGAGCCATCGATATCAAGCAATTCAGCACCATCGCCATGGACAGCACCTGGTAACGTCGCACGTAAGAAGGTATATCTTAAGCAGCTTCCTAAGGTATGGTTCGGGGAACACGCCTAGCAATGGTATACCTTTAGTTAAGTTATACCTTAACCCCCTGAGGTCGGCGGTATCGCCGGCGATACCAGCTCGCTTTTTTTTTATCAGTGTAAAAGAAACTCATAAATACTCTGTTGACTTTGATTTTCCATAGGAGTTTCATACATCAATCGATTCTGTTAAATGTGTATTATTTTTCTGTATACTCACAATAAAAACAAAGTGTTGTGCTTTTCGCCAAATTAAGAAAAATAATCACGGAGCGAGTTCTGCCTTCTCTCTGTCCGTGTAGTCCATTCTGAAACGCGTCCGAAAATGAATCATAACTCAGCGAATACTTCTCACACAGGCACGTGATATATGTCTTTATGAAGCTTGAAATCTCTTCTTTTAAATGAAGTAATTAATAAAAAAAACAAATGTTTTCAACTCATGTAATCCGTTTGAAAGCAAGGAGAGGTACCGTTTTTTCCTTCTGCCTAATTATCTCTATAATGAACTGAGGCCGCCCCGCCCCCGGCGCTATTGACATGGTAAATAGTTTAGGTGATCTATGCTTCGCACCCGCCCCCCGATCAATGCCTTGAAAACACGAAGTTTCATCAGATCAGATTCACTGATAGTTCATCGCGTTTAGAGAGGATGGCGCGTTTCTCCGGTAAAGACGCCGTTCAGATGATCCTGGACAGCGAGGAATAACTCACCTTGGCTTTTCCTCAGAGGAAGATTGTAACTCAGACGAACGGCAGCATGTTCAAGAGCGAATTGATCACGCCGAGTAAACACCGAGTTTTCACGTGAGTAAATACGTGAACTCAAGTGGTCTAGTGGTAGAACATTTGCCTAGCGTGTCAGAGGTTCTGAGTTCGAATCCGCACTCATATCGTTTTTTTTTTTTTTTTGTCAAATCAGATTATGTTTATCAGTGGTTGTATATCAGGCAGAGACATGTGTGTGTGTATTTTGTTTTGTAATTTCACTGGAACGAAAAGAGAGTCTCCACAACGGATTGAAGCGCGCGTCCAAGTGAAGACTGCGCGAGCCTAAAACAAACACAGTATCCGCGTCTGACTCGCGGGAATCCACGGCGTAAACCTGTGAGGGGCTGTGTTTTCTCGTTTATATTCCTTTTAGCATTTTAGCATTTATATTCCTTATAATAAAAATGAAAGACCTGTGTTACAGACATTTGAAAGACAACATTTCGTTGATTAGTTTTGGATAGATTATACATTTTTACTGTAAAATATCTGCCACCTCAAATAAGCTTTTATTTGCCAATTTTTTTGTCAAAAATAATCAAATAATCAATCAAATCCTTAACTTTGAAATATGTATGATAAAATGTATACTTTAGTTTGTACAAAGAAAGATTACACTTGAATTGTTGTTTATTTAAATATTTACAAGGTAGATGTAAACAAACTATTAAAAGGTAAATATAAGCCTTTTCTTTAAATAATTTTTATTGTGTTTTATTAGTGACAAATTTGGGGAGAAGATAAATATTCCAAAACTGAAAATACAGTATGAGAATTAACTGCACAATTACATGTTTTCCTTGGCTATTATAGGCCAAATTGCAAGCACAATATGTGGAAAAATAAAAAAGAATTGAGATGCTTCCAACTGTTGCTCTTGCATTCTTGTGGCTCAGTGACTCACCTGAATGAATGGCTCATTAAGTATGCGGTCCTCAGGTGTGAACCACTACATATGCATGATCTGTGACGCCCACTCCGCATATGGCCTTTCCAAACAGAAAGTGCTTTGCAAAATTCAAATCAATGTATTGTGTTATGTGAAGGATTAGGCAGGGTGATTTTCACATACTTTTGAAGAAAAAACACTAGGCGATGACATCCATTAGACAAAAGTCTTATTGGCACATATTTAGTGTGTGTTTTGTGGTCTTATTTCAGAAACTTTAGTTTTTAGTTTTTTCAATAACCACGCATAAACATTATTCTCTCAAAAATGCAGACATGTACATTCTTGTTGCTCACATATTATGGTAGCCCTGTTTGTGCTAAATAGTGTGTAATTTTTTTTTGCCATTACTATGTTTATAAGCAACTGAAAAAAGCACAAATGTCAGGGCATGTCAGAACATCTCAAGGACCCCAAAAACACCTCAGACCCCAGAGGGTTAAGAGTCTTCGTGGCGCGCTAAGAGACAACGTTATCGGGAAAAGCAGCCCTGTTTATATTAAATAGCCTAAGCGTAACACTATAATAAGGTCCATTACTTAACCTTAGTTAATGTATTAACTACTATTATCTAACAATGAGAAATACATTTGTTACAGTACATTTACATTTATGCATTTGGCAGACGCTTTTATCCAAGGTACACATTTACATTCTTATCAGTTCTTGCTTTCCCTGGGAATCGAACCCATGACCTTGGCGTTGCAAGCGCCAACACTCTACTGTTTTTTTTACTATCTTTGTTAAAGGTATAGCGGAGGATTTTCCAGAATTTTAGAAAAGAACCGCCCTCTCCACTTTGCAAAATGCACATGCGCAACACTCTACCTGCTCCCGAGAGGGAACGCCTATTAAACGTGTGCACGAGAGAGCATGCACAAGCTAATCATAGCTTACATTAACTTTTACTAGCAGTGATTTGAAATGGATTTCTCCAAATAGCATGCCAAACTTTACCTGTCAAGTAGAAACTTCGCGACTGAGGCATCAGTGGGAAGCCCAACCTGTGTTTTGAGCGCACGCCATCGTGTGAATCGTGTGCACGAGCACGTACGACGGCCTTACATAAACATATCACCAGAATGATTGACACTTAGGAGGACCAATAGTCTTGATGATCCACCCGGAAAAAGAAAATCCTCCGCTATACCTTTAATGTTAGTTAATAAAAATACAGCTATTCATTGTTTGTTCATGTTAGTTCATAGTACATTAACTTATGTTAACAAATACAACCTTTGATTTTAGTAATGTATTAGTAACTGTTGAAATTAATATTAACTAAGATTAATAAATGCTGAAGAAGTATTGTTCATTCTTAGTTCAAATTAACTAAGGTAGTTAACTAATGTTAACTAATGAACCTTATTGTAAAGTGTTAAGCATATCTGTAATGTACTGAGGTCCTAGGCCAGAGATCTATTTATAAAAAAGTAATAGTACTTTAAAGTAAATTCGAAATGTAACCGGAAGCCAGTGTAAAGACACGAGGACTGGGGTTGTATGTTCAGATTTTTTGGTTCTGCCCAGAATCATGGCAGTAGCGTTTTGTATGAGCTGCAGCTATCTTATGGTCTTTTTGGGAAGGCCAGTGAGGAGACCATTATAATAGTCCACCCTGCTGGTAATAAAAGCATGAACAAATTTCTCTAATTCTTGACTGGAAACAAAGCATTTAATTCTTATTAAGCATTTAATTCTTAATGCAATATTTTTTAGATGATAGTATGCTGATTTAGCTATTGCTTTGACGTACTGAAAGGTCCGACTCCAAAATCACACCAAGATTCCCGACTTTTTGTTTTGTTTTTACCCCTAAAGTCAAGATATGCATTCACCTTGAGAATTTCATCTTTTCCAAATGTAATGACATTTTTGTGTTTGTTTAACTGAATTTTTTGGGGGGCAAAATCAACTGTTAATTTCATAAATGTGTTGGCAGGGAATCAATGGGGCTGTACACATAGGCGATAGGGCTCAGTTGATCTGAGCGTCATATGCATAGCTGTGGTAAGCAATTTGGTTCTTTCTTATTATTTGGGTCAGTGGGACCACATGATGTTTTATTAACAAAGTTCTGAAGGAACATGTTCAAATGATCTAGCCAAACTGCATTTAAATGGACAAATTCACACAAGTATATCTCAAAATGCCCACCTTGGCGAGTGTCCTAGTAATCATAGTTGGTTGTAGCTTAAGTGAAACTAAACAAAAGGGAAAGACAACACACGTGTATCAGTATATTGGATCTACGCATTAGTATTAAGGTGACAGCAACCTAATATTCCTGCTGCTGTCTGTGTTTTTAATGTTAATCAAACTACAAAAGAAATCATTCCCTGCTCTTCACTGAATATGTTTTTGTAACTTTAATAAGGATTAACCTTTATTTAATTTGTACAGTGACAATTATATGCAGTGTTATTTTACATTTGATTACTTTATTACATTTCTGTACCTGAAAACTACTGTTAGACCGACCTGAAAAACCTTAAAAACACTGATAATATAATTTGTATCATTGCTCTATTGTATTTATTTATTTGTGCTATTGCTTTTAGTTTAATTATTTGTTGGAATCAAGAATTGTTAAATTTCAATTGTATCTAATCATTTTGGTGTTATAAGCTTATTTATTACAATACAAAGATACATGGGTCAAAACAACAACAACTATTTTAACAATGTATTACTTTTTTTGGTAACACTTTATAATAACTGCACGCTATTAATCATTAGTTAAGCATTAGAAAACAGTTAATTCATCATTTATAAAGCATTAATAGACATTAATAACCAGTTTATAAATACAGCTATGCTTTATACTTGATTTAAAAGCATATCTATAACGTGTTTAATAATTGTATTTTCATACTTTATTAATGATCAATTTATCATTTCTAAATGAAGTATTGCATTATTTACACAGCACCAGTTATTTAGGAGTTGTCAGTGGTTCATAAGATCACTTAGAAATTATAAATAAATTATTAATAAACTATTTAAATGTACATTCATCCATCTTATTATTCAGACATATAGTAATAGTTACTTAGTGTGTTAATAAATGGTTTATTAACATGTATTTCAACTGTAATTCAGAGTTAATTCAGGTAGTTATAAAACATTTAGTAGTTGTTAGTTAACTATTTTTGTGAGCTCATCTAAAGTGAGGACTAGTTATGCCTTATAAAGTCTGTTCTGTATTCTGTTCTGTATCACTGTGTTGTGTTTTTCTTTTTTCTGTTTAGAAGATATCTGAGTCTTTAAATCTCCTTTATAAAGTCTTTACAATGCATAACTAGTCCTCACTTTAGATGAGCTCACAAAAATAGTTAACTGACCACTACTAAATGCTTTATAACTACCTGCATTTACTACATTTACTTACAATTTCTAAGTGATCTTATGAATCACTGACAACTCCTAAATAACTGGTTTGTAAATAATGCTATACTTCATTTAGAAATTATAAATTTGTCATTAATAAAGTATGACAACACAATTAATAAACACATCATATTAAGAATAAAGCATAAATAAACTAAGAATAAAGCATAAATAAACTGCTTATTAATGTCTATTATTTCTTATTAAATTATGAATTAACTGTTTACTAATGCTTAATTAATGATTAATAGTTTGCAGTTATTATAAAGTGTTACCAATTTAGTTCATATATATATATACAACGCATTCTCATCCTAGGGCGTCATATACTGACACTTTTGACATTTCGTCTACATCCAACGCACATGGCACCCTTTAGCGTCAATACGACACACACAGAGCTTTGTTCGGTTATGGGTAGGTTTAGGTCTGGGGTAGGGTTAGGGTTAGACCGCTAGGAGGCGCCTTCTGGCCCATATCTATCTGCGTCTCATATTGACGCTAAAGGGTGCCATGTGCGTTGGATGTAGACGAAATGTCAAAAGCGTCAGTATATGACGCCTTGGGATGAGATCGGGCTGATATATATTTATATATATATATATATAGCTGCTCTGGAGAAAATGGATGTCACCGTCTAGCTCAGTTTAATTCTCATACAATGGTGTCAATGCAGACAGATCAGTAATTTTGTTGAATATTAAATGTCTCCAACTAAGCAAGCCAAAGCCAAAGGCGACAGTGCCAAGGAACCAAAACCCCATCAGGTGACAGAATGGAGGGGAAAAAAAAAACATGGGAGAAACCATGTTCAGTCGGGGGGCCAGTTCTCCTCTGGTCAACGAACGAACAGTGTATTATTATGATTCAGGCAGCATTATAGGTCAGAAGTCAGATTGGATTGGAACATTCAGAATATTTATCCAGTTCCATCTGGCCGCTGGCTGTTGTGTCAATGAGGCCTTAACAGGGGGAAGAGTCTAGTTGACACAATCATTGCTAACACTCTAGGCACAGGTTCACCATCTGATCTGGATACGGCCCGGATCTGCTGACTACATCATGCATTGTGGTTGTGTCTAGGCGTAGGACCACCATCTGATCTGGATACGGCCCGGATCTGGCTGACTACATCATGCATTGTGGTTGTGTCTAGGCGCAGATCCACTATCTGATCTGGATACGGCCCAGATCCGTCTGACTGCAGTAAACCTCGGAATAAACAGAACATTAGCGTAGATGCCATACTTCTTATGATGTAACGAGTACATCGGGTGTTATAGGAAGTGTTCCCGGTTCCGGCTGACCTAGCTTATGGAGCCTAACAATGATTTAAATTATTTAAATAATAGAAATGTATAATGTTCTATGTGTATGTGTGTGCATGTGTGTGTGTGGGGGCTTGTACAGGTTTGGTTATATTTGAGGGCCAAATGTTCTCAGTGAAAGCTGTAACGTAAAGTTCTGCCAGGAAAACTCAATGTTACGTCACTCATTACTTTCTGGTCTATCCAATCACTATTTAATACTTGGAGCATAAAAGATCGTTTCTTACACATGTTTGAGTTTGCAGATGATGACGCAAACATTCACCTCCATCCTCCCCACCACCACCAGAATGGTCCCTGTCCATACCTCCCTGGGGGTCGGCTGCGCCCCTGCCTTCATCTTCAGGCAGGATATGCAGAGTCCACTACCCTCCGAATGTGAACTACGGACGGGGCCTGCGCCAAAGGACTTTACCATCCAATATATTTGTTTTCATTTTCTGGTCTATTTATTAATAAATGTCATTGTGATATCATCTGGCCTTCCGAGTCTTTCTGGTAGAACTTATATAGTGAAATATTATGACAGCCGACTAGAGGGAACATTAAACTGGTCCTCACTATTTATAGACGTATAAATCAGCCAAAACATATATTTTATTTAAAATCTACTATTTTGCACCCGTTTTGTGTGTGTGTGTGTGTGTGTGTGTGTGTGTGTGTGTGTGTATGGGGGGGGGTTATGGAATAGAGAAGCAGGAGTGTGTGGTCACGAGGGTCAGATCTCTGTCCTTGAACAGATTGCCTGAGGTCTGACTACTGGCTCCTCTCAGCTGCATGTACTATTTTAATATTCCATCCTGAACACCTGCGGCCGCCATATTCTCATTTGCTGAGGGATTTTTTGAAAGTATTTTTACTTCGTTACAGTACTTAATTACATACCTTAAGTTATTGAGGATGCAGGACATCCAGCTAGGAATGCATTATAGTAATCTAGTCTAGAGGTTATGAATGCATGAACTAACTTTTCTGCATCAGAAACAGATAGCATGTTCCGTAGCTTAGCAATGTTTCTGAGGTGGAAAAAGACTTTTTTTTTGTAACATATGAAATATGATTTTCGAAAGATAAATTGCTGTCTAATATAACGCCCAGGTCTTTAACTTTAGAGGATGAAGTTACAGTACATCCTTCCAAATGCAAATTGTGTAAGAGATTCTGTGTACAGGTTTTTTGGTCCAATAAGTAATACCTCAGTCTTAGCTGAATTTAATAGAAGAAAATTACAGGTCATCCAATATTTTAAATCTTTAACACACTCTGTCAACTTAGATAATTTAGCGAATTCATCTGGTCGTGATGAAATATATAACTGAGTATCATCAGCATAACAGTGGAAATTAATTCCATGTTTTCTTACAATATTACAAAGTGGCAGCATATATATATATATTGAAAATAGCAGAGGGCCTAACACAGATCCTTGCGGCACTCCATAATTTACTGACAATATCTTCGATTTTTGGTACTGCTCCAGTAAAGAAAATGCCTCTGCACTCAATTGGATAGACCTACAACCAGTCAGAACAATGGAGTAAGTGACTCAACTGCACGTACGCTGGAAGAAGTAGAAGAAGAAGATGAGTGTAAACGATCTTTGCCGGTGTTGTAAAAAGAAACAATTTGATTGGTCCGAAAAGCTCTGGTTCGAGCATAGTTGCTCCACAACGGATCATAGTTGCTCCACAACGGATCAAGTCCAGACCATACTACCCGAACTCAAATGTTGTGGGTGGGGCTAAGTTCGGCTGGCATCCAGGCTAAGAAAAGGCAGTGTCCTCACAACTATGTTCCTATTTAGAAAGAAAATCATCCTGTCCACTCATTCACATAAAACAATATATTGATTTAAATTTTTAAGACACTTTGGTAACACTTTAGTTTAGGGTCCAATTCTCACTAATGAACTAATGTCTTATTAGCATGCATATTACTAGGATATTGGCTGTTTATTAGAGCTTATAAAGCACATATTAATGCCTTATTCTGCATGAACATATTCTATAATCCTAATCCTACCCAATACCTAAACTTAACAACTACCTTAGTAACTATTAATAAGCAGTAATTATGAGTTTATTGAGGCAAAAGTTGTAGTTAATAGTTAGTAAATAGTGAGAATTGGACCCTAATCTAAAGCGTGACAGACACTTTTTGTTTAGCAAGGCCATATGCGAATAGGCGTGAATGATCATGAATAATGATGTGATTCACACCTGGGAAGACAATGATCCCTCCCCTAATTAGTATATTATTAATGAATGTAACAGGGGGAACTACACTACTGTATGACCATGAATGACAGAGTATTTAAAGTTGATTTTGCAGCTTTGTGAAAAAAAAATCCACCAAAATTAACCAACACATTTGTTGACCCCCAGAAATCTATCATGTATCTCTTCATTATTTCACTGTAAGAATCAGTAGAACGGTTTTATGAACAATTATTCTGCAGTACAAGACATTTCAATCTCCTTCAAATTTTATTTTTTTTTAATTTATTTTTTACTGAAATTTTTGGTTTGGGTTTTGAAATAATTTGGTTTACTTTTTACTATTCATTTGAATACTGTAGCATTTATGATGATTATTAATTATAGTTAATTCATTATTAGTAATTATTAATTATAGTACTATTATCAACATTTCACTCCATTATAAAGCTATGGATCTGCTATGTGATAAGATCTGCATTTCTGATGTGACATAAAAACAACCACATTCTCACTGAACCCACACTGATATTTTTGGACTGTGTGTTCTGTCTAAAAATACAGATGTCATAGCAATCACCTGTGACAGAAATCCCCGCCGCTGCAACCACTGTATGCCGTTAAACACCATTACCTTCAACAGACCATGAAATAATGTTAAGGGACAGGCCAATCACTGTATTATATCGGCTTGTCTTATGATTTTTGTACAGATGTATATGTGGTCTGTATTCCACATGACTGAGTGGGCATGTATTGAGGTCACATGTTTGGGTATTTTATGAGACTAAAATAACATCTGAAAGTGTTCAGATCCTTTGATGTAGCAGTGGGTGTTTTAATGAAAGATTGCAATGGCACATGAATAATAATAATACAAAAGTTTGCATGCATATACCATTTATAATAAACACTCCAACATACCAAAAATAAATGTTGATTTCATGGTGACTTTATCTGCTCTATAGCTATCATCGAAGTCACTGTCACGGTTTAAGTTCTGCTTTGAGTTAGTTTTCATTGTGTTCATGTTATGTTTGCCTGTGACACCTAGTTTGCCCATGTGTTTCATTGATTTAATCCCTGTCACCTGTTGTCATGTTAATTACTGTTGTTATGAGTTCATTTGTCCCAGCTGTGTCTAGTTTCCCTGATTTTTTCTGTGTATTTAAGCCCTGTGTTTCAGTCTGTTCCTTGTCTGTCGACGTTACATATCGTAGGTTGTTCTATTTTGTTGGTCCTGTTTGTGAGTTTTTGAGTTTGTTTAATAAACACTGCTGTAAATTAGATCCTGCATCCTTCCCTGCTTCAACCTGCGTGTTACAGTCACAATGTTTGCTCCCTCTTTTATTCTCATTTTTTAGAGAAGTTCACAAGTTCGTTTCCCCATATAATCATTATGCTAATTAGGTTGAATGTATTTGGCTTGCTGTCCGAAGTGGAGGGGCTCGAGGAAATAGTTTCAACTCAAGCCTAGATATACTCCCCAGTGGGACTACTAATGCTTGGATGATGAGTATGGTAGCAAGATGCCCAAATTATGCTGGTGGAGGTGGAAGGATACCAAAACAGCTGATATACCCCCAAAAAAGATTTAGGTCAACTAGCTGGAAAGACAAGAACAAAGCTGATGGTAGTATTTGCTATGGAGGATTATTTTTTATTTTTTTAATTACTGTATTAATGTTTTATTTTTTCATTTATTTATTTATTTTAATAAAAATGTTTGGCAGCTTGCTGCTGTGATTATCAACCTGGTTCATGAGCACAGTTGCTCCTGTAGGAGCATTATTTGGAGTATGACCCACCATTGTGTTCATGACATGGAGCCCCTGAATCAGAATAGCATGAGTGAGGAAGAAGGTCCTTGTCCCTGGAGAAACAGACAAAGAGGCCTGAATAACATGAGGACACGAGGGGCCCGCTACCGCTGAGGGACAAAATTCCGGGTTCCTCCAGTCCGAAGTTTGGATGGGGGGGCCTTAAACTGAAATCTGAAAGGGAGAACCTCTATGATCTAGAACATGAAGGATCACACTGTTGTTTGGAAAATGAGAGGCCCCACTGGGCCCAAACGAAGGGTTCACACTGCAATTTGAATGGGGAGCCCACGATAAAACATAAGACATGAAAGCTCTAATTTTAGATGAACAGGAGGGCCCACACTACAGTTCAAATGGGAGAGCCAACACTGCAATTCGAATGGGAGAGCCAACGCCGCAATTCAAATGCGAGAGCCCACGCCAGGCATGGTATCTCACACACATTCGAATGGGAGAGCCCTCACTGCATCCAAATGGATGTATGATGGTCAACTGGGAGATGTGGTCCAGGCTTAGAGAGTTGCTAAAGTTTGTGGGCTAAATAACAATCTGGACACGTATGTTTGTGAATGAGAAATATGTTTAGAACTTTTGTTATCTGATAATGCATTACTAGGTGGTTGTCCTGCATCCTCAATAAACAGGCTATAATTAGTCCAAAATGCAGCTGCTAGAGTTCTTACCAGGTCAAGAAAATATGATCATATAACACCAATTTTATCATCTCTACACTGGTTACCTATTAAGTTCCGTATTGATTATAAAGTATTGCTACTGAGCTATAAGGCCCTAAACAGTTTAGCTCCTGTGTATTTAATCTATATTCTGTTGCCCTACAATCCATCACACTCTTTAAGGTCGCAAAACTCTTAACTTTTGGTTGTACAATGTCCAAGTCCACTAAAAGAAGGGAGAGCACTCCATCATGGAGCACACACACACAGAAAGCTGCAAGGGTTCTCTTTCATAATATGCTTTTAATAACTTTTTTTAATACTAAGCACATCAACCTTACTATTCCATGATTTGACTGATTTGGATTTAAGTTTGGACTTTTAAGGAGGAGCAAAAGAGCACAGCTTAAAAGAGCACCGCCTTATAGGACAGGAAGAGCTAAATAAGCTTATCTTTGCATCTAAACCAACAGCATGTTTATTAGATCCAATACCCACTAAATTACTGAAAGAGTTGTTACCTGTAGCAGAAGAGCCTCTTCTCAATATTATTAACTTGTCTATATCTCTAGGTTATGTTCCAAGATTGTTCAAGCTGGCAGTTATTAAGCCTCTCATAAAGAAATCCAAATTAATTAGCAAATTACAGACCCATTTCAAATCTTCCATTTATGTCTAAACTAGAAAAAGTTGTGTCCGCTCAATTAGGCTCTTTTTTTTGCAAAATAATGATATGTATGAAAGATTTCAGCCTGGATTTAGGCCCCATCATAGCACAGAAACTGTGCTTGTTAAAATGACAAATTACTTATTTCTAGCTTTTGACCAAGGCTATATCTCTATACTAGTTTAACTTGATCTAAGTGCTGCGTCCGACACTATAGATCATAAAATACTCTTAGATTGATTACAAAATTACACTGGTATTCAGGGACAAGCATTAAGGTGGTTTAGATCGTATCTATCAGACCGCTACCATTTTGTCTACTTAAATGAGGAAAAATCGAAGATATTGTCAGTAAATTATGGAGTGCCGCAAGGATCTGTGTTAGACCCTCTGCTATTTTCAATATATATATATATGCTGCCACTTGGTAATATTGTAAGAAAACATGGAATTAATTTCCACTGTTATGCTGATGATACTCAGTTATATATTTCATCACGACCAGATGAATTCGCTAAATTATCTAAGTTGACAGAGTGTGTTAAAGATTTAAAATATTGGATGACCTGTAATTTTCCTTTATTAAATTCAGCTAAGACTGAGGTATTACTTATTGGACCAAAAACCTGTACACAGAATCTCTTAGAATACAATTTGCATTTGGAAGGATGTACTGTAACTTCATCCTCTAAAGTTAAAGACCTGGGCGTTTTATTAGACAGCAACTTATCTTTCGAAAATCATATTTCATATGTTACAAAAACAGCCCTTTTCCACCTCAGAAACATTGCTAAGCTACGGAACATGCTATCTGTTTCTGATGCAGAAAAGTTAGTTCATGCATTCATGACCTCGAGACTAGATTACTGTAATGCATTCCTAGCTGGTTGTCCTGCATCCTCAATAAACAAGCTACAATTAGTCCAAAATGCAGCTGCTAGAGTTCTTACTAGGTCAAGAAAATATGATTATATAACACCAATTTTATTATCTCTACACTACCCATTAAGTTCTGCATCAATTACAAAGTATTGCTGACCTGTAAGGCCCTAAATGGTTTAGCTCCTGTATATTTAACTGATCTTCTATCGCCCTACAATCCATCACGCTCTTTAAGGTCACAAAACTCTGGGCTTCTGGTAGTACCTAAAATATCTAAGTCCACTAAAGGAGGGAGAGCGTTTTCACATATGGCTCCTAAACTCTGGAATAGCCTTCCTGATAATGTCCGGGGCTCAGACTCGCTCTCCGAGTTGAAATCTAGATTAAAGACGCATCTCTTTAGCCTAGCATTCATATAATGCAACTCCTAACCTTATACAGTTATATCAGATCAAATGCACATGATTATTCTTGCTTGACCAATGCTACATTTTCGAAATGTCATTATCATTTGTTAACAAACAAGTATTGATTACTTCAAAGAGCTCCCTGTTTCTGCATTAAATTATTACATTGTTTAAATTAATACATTTTTAGCTAAATGTGATTTTGTATTTGCACATTTCTGATTTCTGTCATCTGTCACATTGCTTGGTTCTCATAGCACATATTTTTTGACTGAAACTTCAGGGTTCACCTTTCATATATTCAGCATGATATACAGTGCGTTACAGTCACTTAATAAAAAGCTGATGCTGTGCTGTACAAGACATATTGTATCTAAAGGACACAAACTAAAAAAAAAAAAAGTTTAAATCTCCTTCTACGCTTGAGCAGCAGGGCCTGACTGCAGTGTGATGATGTTTGCATATCTAAAGATAGCAACCAGGTGAACCACCACTGCAGACTACATTTGCATTTACTGTTGGTGCGTATTCATCCATTTTGCAGTTTTTATACTTAGAGGGATAACAAATAGACATATGAGAGAACAAATGTGTAGATGACTGCTTGATTTAGTTCTTAAAATTGGATAAAGATGATCAGATTACAGAAAAGTTGATGTTAATATGTTGATTGTTGTAAATTTCAGAAGAATCAAAATAAACTTTTGCTCTAACTTCTTGTTTTTGATTTGATAAACAGTCAGAAAAAGATTCTCTTTGTTAGGTCAGGTGGTTTCTATTAGGTCAAGTGGTCTTGCAGTACCCTGCAGCACCCAGCAGGTATTAAACTACAATGGCGCCCTCCTCTGGTAAAAGCTTACAGTCTTCAATTTCCCTTTGACAGTAGAGAAAACTACACAGAGATGTTATACAGAGATAACATCCTCAGATCTGAAGTAGAACATGACCAGACTTGTGGCTTTAGCTCCATTATGTTTCTGGGCTCGTTTAGCATGGTCACATACATTTGTTTTAAACATTAACAGATATTTCAATACTTGTATGCGTTGCAATGTGTTTGAGCCTATATATCTACATATAACCCAGTCTGAGTAATTTAAAGTCTTGAAGAGTATACTCTCAATTTTCTGCTTTTTAGATAACTTGGCTATTTCTGTCAGAATGACTCATGTCATGAGTAGCAATCTTTTTATTTTGGGTATGTCAAAATGGAGGGCGCTTCAGAAGAATTGAAACCAAACTAGACTCTTATTTATCCAGTGAATGCTGTAAATAATGTTTCAGATTCAGATTATTTCATGGGAAAGAGAGAGAGAGAGAGAGAAAAAAGAATAAATTCTTATATTTATTTTTGATGTGCAGAGCTGCGCTGGGTGGGATGTTAAAATAAATCACATCTAGAGCTTGATGGGCACAATGCAATTCATCTCATCCCCTCATTTTCTATGAAAGTAAAAATGATTCCTTCCAAACAAACAGATGCTATCTGTTACTCCCTATCAGCTGTGTTTGGGTAAACTGTTTATTTGGATTTGTTCTGTTAACTGAACAATAATTGCAGGTTATAGAATGGCAATTATGTTAACAGTTTATTTTGTTTTTATTATATATTTATTATAGATATTAACATATTAACAGTAGCTGCAATGCTCCATGAGCAATGTATAAAACTGGAGATAATAAATATTCTCTTTCCTTTTCTTTACTTTTGTAACTGACACTGATTTTACTAACAACAGTAACACAGTAACATTGCTTCAAGTAGTGTTGAGGAATTTAGTTGAAAAAGTTACAGCATATGATACAATACTGCATTACATTCGTTATAAAAAGTAGGTATGTTAAAGTAATTACGTTTCGTTGTTACTTAGAATTAGTACATAGAAATATGTCTTCATATCTTTGAGCTGACAATCTCTCTCCTCCAAATGGAAGTGCTGTCCTGCAAAAAGTAATTTATCTCCAACTCTGATAAATCTTGCCTTCCTGTAATTTTCAGGTACTCCCGAATAATTTTATAAGCTTGTTTGATTAGGGTTAGAGATAAACTCTGCAGGATAGACCTCGAGGGCCAGACATATACAGTAGGATACACCACAAAAAGGTACATTTGGGAGACTTTACTGGGATATGTATTAATGCAGGCATTCACAAGTTTGCATGTAATTCTTGAGTATTATAATGGTAAACAGATTGAACTTGCTGTGCAAGATTGTGGGTTTGAGCTACTCAGCTGCTCTTAAGGCTACACTCAAATGCTGTTACTGTATCTTCTACAAATAATGAGACACTCGGAATTATGTTTGTTTACCAACAGTATTTTGCAGTTTATAAAAGACAAATCTAAAGGTGGACTGAAAGAAAACGTATTGTGCTCTGTATGTTACTGAGAATGTATGACACACAATGGAGATATGTTCAGTTGCATTCTTTATTAAATCAATTAAGCAAATAAAAAAAGTGACGTGTTACATTGACAAAAGTTGTCAGATATTGTGATGTCTGTAATTTCAGTAACATGTTTTAGGTATCTCCAGTACTTGTACTACATAACATAAGTGCTTGAATGCTTTGGCAATTACAACCTTTTAGAGTCACGCTAGTTTGGTGAATCTGAGAAAGATATTTCAGTGGTTATTCCCTGCTGTACAGTCCCATCAGCTTAGTCTAATTCCAACAATTACAGTAATCTATGCGTAAGCATAAACAGGAAACACAAATAAGGTTTGAGGGTAGGGAGTATGTTCTGCCATGCTCGGCACATAAGGCAGCTGATTCAAACAATGTATTTTTCTTTTACACACAATGTTGTGTCACAATGACAACTGAGTGTGAAGAAGTTACAAGCATAGTGACAAAAATAATTTAAATTATGACATGATGGTATCTGTGGCTGGAGTCATTTATCTGTTACAACATCCATCATTAATTATTCAGTTACGTGGGCTGAATACAAATTTTCATATATTAATATGAATATTTTTCAGCAGTTTAGCCAAATAAGTGAACACTTGTATACGTGCATAACATCTTATTCAAACACGGCATGCTGAGAATACAATTACAAGTACTAATACAGTTTTACAAAATTTGATTTAATTGCAGTTTCAAGTGTGTGCTGCACTTCCTCCTTTATGCAAATAAAAGTTTCAGTCTGTAACTCACATAAAGCTATCATATGATAGAGTATAATTACAGTACAATTGGAATATATTATTTTCAAAAGATATTATTTTCAGAGATACAAGTAACTTAAGAACCCACACAAATAAAGTTTTTTTCCTCTTTGAAAACCCAAGTGTTTCCA
This sequence comes from Rutilus rutilus, assembly GCF_951802725.1. NCBI lineage: Eukaryota > Metazoa > Chordata > Actinopteri > Cypriniformes > Leuciscidae > Rutilus > Rutilus rutilus. Next base: position 13,761,094 of record NC_140213.1, read on the forward strand.
TGCCCTTTCCGTGTTTTTATCTGCCTTGTGTGAATCATTTATTTTAGTGTGGTGTTTAAAAAGCTCTCTTTGCTAGAGGTATTCACAAACACGAAGGGCATGACATTTCCCTCTTATTTTCGCTGCAAATTCCCTCATACTTGTCTCATTCACCTTATTACCTACTGACTGTAATTTTAGATTTGGCAGTGTGAGGTCTGATGTCTGACGTGGACTCTTGGATGATCACTCAAAGTCAGCTACCCTCCATTAGACTCAGCACTGACCTATGATGTCATGACTTAACAGATACACTGTACATGTGCTGTAAAAGGATTGTAAATCCACTGGCAAATACCATGTCATTACAAATGAACAGGCTGGTGGTAATCTCCAACAAACATCTACACTCTTGAAAATAAAAGTTCCAAAAAGTGGGGTTTCATAGCAATGAATAGTACAACCATTGTTGGTTCCACAAAACAACTTTTATTGAACAGTTCTTGAAAGAGCCATTATTATCTGGGGCAAGGCCTGATTGAGTTCCGTTAGTAGTGTGAAACTCAGTTATGGTAAGGAACAGGAAATTTCCAAAACATGCTTGAAGCAGTTGACCAATCACAACACACTGGTCCAGCCAACCAAGGAGGGGCTTCACAGAGACAGGAACTAAACAAAACATTTCTGACAGACTGGGAGGAGAGGTGCTGCAAAATAATGTGAAAATGTGAAAATGTTTTTTGAAAGATCAAGCATGAAAACCTATTTCAGTAGACCCCAAATACAAAATCAATACATGAAAACAGTCCCCTTTAAAAATATATTTTATAATGTTGCCCATTGAGCACACTGTAAAAAATTTGCTGTAGTTATGCAGCTGTTTGCCAGTAACTTACTGTAGATTTAAATTTATGTTATTTACTGGCAACAGTTTGTTCAAAGTTAAATGAACATTAAACATTAACAAGTCTTTGTCTTTACAGAATAAAATTATAAAATAAAAATCCAATGCAAAGCATTCTGGGAACCAGATATCTTCATCAACCTTTTTCAGTTTTTTTCCTTCAGATTTTGGTTCCCAGAATGCTTTGCATGAGGCTGTTATTTTAGTTTTATTCTGTAAAGATAAAGACTTGTTAATGTTTAATGTTCATTTAATTTTGAACAAATTGTTGCCAGTAAATAACATCAATTTAAATCTACAGTAAGTTACTGGCAAGTAGCTGCCAGTAATACTGTAATTTCTACAGATTTTTCTAACAGTGCAGTTTACCCCAAAAGTGGGTCGCAAGATAGTTTTGAGTGGGTCATGGAGTGTGCAGTCAAGGAAACAACAACAACAAATGCAATTGTATGTTTTTCTGATGCAAGGTTTTAATAAAAAAAATAAAAAAAAAAATAAGTGTTTTGGCATGGTAATTTATATGTTTGGTATTAGCGGAATAGATCTGCTATGCTGCTGCTGCTGCTTCTGTCATTGCTGCTGCTGTTGTTGGTTATTGCCAATATATAATATATATATATATATACTGTATATATATATATATTTTTTTTTTTCAGGCAATAGGTAAAATTCCTAGAAAATTTGGTCAAGTCTTAATGACCATTGGGAAATGTGGGTCCCATGGCCAAACCACTTGAGAACCACTGCTATAGAAGGGTAAAAAATAAAATAAAAAAAATAAATAATTCATAACGAAGCACTGAAGACATTACTTTTGCATTATTTTTGATTGAGTAAAGATGATTTTCGTTTTCAACACTAGCACCGTGTCATTTCTCTTGTGTTTAAACAATGACATTGCGATACAGCAGCTCAGGGTTGTGTTTCCCAAAAGCATTGTTAGCCAACTATGTTTGCAAGTTCTGTCGTTATCAGCGTAGTTCAGCGAGTCTGTGTTTCCCGAAACCGTCGTTCTAATGAACATTCGCAAACAGCATCGCAAAGTTGTGTGTTTGGAACGACAGCTCTCAACCTGTGGTTAGAAGCATAGTTTCTTGATTGCATGACATGTGGACTCAATAAATCCTTATCTTGAGCACAATAAGCAAGCTGACATACAGTACAATTTGTATCTTTTATTTAGAATACATACAAATGTCATTTACGACTTTTAGTTTGCCAAGAGGTTTAAAGTGTCGTTTCTGAAGACTGCGCATGTGCGAACGTGCTATACTACGTAAGAACGAGCCTATGATTGAATCTAGAAATAAAGCAAAATGAGAAATAGTCCTCAGATGCCATGTCTGTAATTTATTGCAAAACACATCTAGCATTAATTCGATCTCAAACAGATTAATTAAAATAAGTTATTACTCCACCATGTGTGTGACGTCATAAACCAACATGGTTGAATGACCACTTTGCGACAATATGGTTTCGGGAAACAGTTGTGAATAGCAAGTTGATTTATTCAATGATGCATCGTACTATGGTAGTTAAGCAGCGAGTTATGTCGTTGCACGGGAAACGCACCCCAGATCAGCTCAGTCTAATTCCAACAATTACAGTAATCTATAAGGCAGCATAAGGAAACACAAAAAAGGTTATAGGGGAGTATGCTCTGTCATACTCTGCACATAAGGCAGCTTCTCCAAACAGTGTAATCTTTCACACAAACACAATGTTGTGTCACCCTTAGTTGTAGACACATCCCAATGAAATAGCAACCACATACTCACATGCTCACAGCATTTACTGAACTCAGCATTTACAATTTCCAGTGTGTGTGCTTACTGGGAATAGAGGGTGCTGCAAAATAAAGAAGTGTGTATTGAGCAACGCTGCCCTGCACTGGAAAAGTTATTACAGAGCAACAGTATAAATCCATCAGAGCTTGTCTGTCTCACATTCACCAGGAAGTAGTGATTTCTGCCAGAGAGAGAAAGATGGACAATGAGAGCTTGGACAGGGATGGCCCAACATAAACAAATGGATGGCTGGAAAAACTCAAAATGACACTGCATGCAAAAAATCTCCATGAGTTTAAATGTGTGTGTGTGTGTGTGTGTGTGTGTGTGTGTGTGTGTGTTATGAATGTAATTTGGTGCATTTCTTATGAAAAGTAAATATTATTATGTATTCATCATTGTAAGATGTGTTGGTCAACAGATTTATAGATGTGTTTGTATAGTCATACTGCGGTGAGCGGTGAGAGTCACACTAACACGCACTGGACACATTCCTGCTGTCTGTGCATGCCATCATGACCACACCGGATGAAACTCTTGCCCCAGCACAGCGACTTCGCTCCTTCCTGTGTCCAGAAATAGGCAATGGAGAGACAGTGTGAGTTACAGTTTCCTGTCTCCGCTACTAAAGGACAGTGATGGAGCTCTCATTCAACAGGTCACAGCAAACAAAACCTCCTCCAAACACTTGATTTTGGCAGGAGAGCCAGTAAATCAATGCACATACATGCTCATTTACTGAGTCCAGCACCACGGGGGTGCAAAAGGTTCAAATGATCAAATGACTTCCACTTGCTTAATTCAGGATAGAGTATGTCAATTTTTTTTATTCATAATTATACTCAGAATGTCTAAACGTTTGACACATTTTAGAGCTACCCTAACCACTTGTCCAATGTATGATGGCAGGGATGCTCGAGCCTACCCCAGCATCTCGAGTCATAGGCAGGGAAACACCCTGGATGGAGGGCCAGTCCATCACACTACTGAAATAAAAATAAAAATTGACAAAATAGAATTTAGCATATATTTAAATCAGAATGCATTGGGCCTATTGCTTTCAGTGTTTTTTTTCTTATTGAGGCAATTTTGGCTGGGAAATTGAAATTTATGTAGTGATGTTGTCAATGCACTTCAAATGTATAAAAATTGCAAAAATTGAAAAAAAAAAAAAAAACTATTTAGTTTCTTGTCTAATGCTTTTTAAAAAAAATCATAAAACCATCACTGTTTTTATGCTGTGTAAATGGTTGGACATGGTTTGTAACACACAGTAATGACACAGTTTTCAATTACATCACTGTACTGGAGATGGACATAAATGAAAAGAGTGGGTTCTATATGTCTATGAGAGACTCATGAGTTTCCGCAATCATGTTAGCAGTGTGACCACTCAGATGACCTCTTGACATGATTTGTAGTCCAGGCAGCTCTTTAAGAGACACATGCATGTCTATAAAGTGGACAGAAAAGCAGAATAGGAAGGGAAAATGTTTTTCAAATTCAGACCAGGAGCTCTAGCTGATGTTTGCTGATTCAGCTCAGGCATTGGCCTGTCACATGGTTCCTAACAGTTGTCCTTCATTTCTCTTGTTGGCTGTATCAGAGTCTTTGCGTCCTCACCAAATAGTCTTCCTTAGTCTTCCAAATAGCATTTAACTTATGGTATGAATGTAAAGGGCTGCTGTTGGAGAAACAGTTTAGGCATATAAATCTTTGTGTGTATCTAAAAATCTCTTAGGGGGAAAAAAAACCTTTCCTCTCTGGGAAAAACACTGTTGGCACGGCTTCTGGTTTGTTTCTGTTGATTGCTGCACAGGTGAATTATGATGGAAATATTGAGTGATCAAGACAGATCAGAGCCTTTTTGCTCAAAAAAGCCTCATATGTATAACATGCATGTGAGGTGCACAAGCAGTAGCGGCTCCTGAGTGTAAATTTAGGTAGGGCAGATTCTGCGTCTTAGTGCTAGTTTATGTTAAACATTTTGTAAGCTTTATAGGTAACACTTTGTAATAGCTGCATGCTATGAATCATTATTTAAGCATTAGTAAATAGTTAATTCATCATTTATAAAGCCTTAATAAACATTAATAAGCAATTTATAAATACAGCAATACATGTTTTATTCTTGATTTATAAGCATATCTATAATGTGTTTAATAATTGTATTTTCATACTTTATTAATGATCAGTTTATCATTTCTAAATTATGTATTACATTATTTACAAACCAGTTATTTAGGAGTTGTCGGTGGTTCGTAAGATCATTTAGAAAGTGTAATTACATGATTAATAAACTATTTATATGTACATTTATACATATTATTATTTAGACATATAGTAATAGTTTCTCAGTATGTTACTAGATGATTTATTAACATGTAATCCTACTATAATTCATGATTAATTCAGGTAGTTATAAAACATTTAGTAGTTGTCAGTAAACTATTTTTGTGAGCTCATCTAAAGTGAGGACTATTTATGCATCTTAAAGCTTTTACAAAGGAGATTTAAAGGCTCAGTTATCTTCTAAACAGAAAAAGGAAACAAACAGAACACAGAGTGATACAGAACATAGAAATATTTATTTCAAGATGCAAAAAAAAAAAAAAGGTAATTTGAAAAATAAACCTGTTCAATGTCATAGAAAAAAAAAAAAAAAAAAAAATCTTGTACATCTCCAGAAAACAACTGTACAGTAAAATGAAAGTCTCTGCTGTATCTGATATAATACATTTCTGTAAAGTGTAAACATTGCTGAGGAAAAATTTATCAGTGCCAACTGCCAACACTGGATTACATGGATGCCAAAATACAACAAATAGGACAGCAGTGCAGAAGATAACTGAGCCTTTAAATCTCCTTTGTAAAAGCTTTAAGAGGCATAATTAGTCTTTTAGACTATAAATAGAGCTCACAAAAATAGTTAACTGACAACTATTTGTAACTACCTGAATTAATCATGAATTACAGTAGGAATACATGTTAATAAAGCATTTATTAACACACTGAGTAACTATTACTACACTGTAAAAAATTTCTAGCCCTCCCAAATCAAAAATTTCAAGTGACCGATAACATCTAAATTTTTCAATTGGCCCAAGTGAAATTCTTGTTGCAATAGTCTGTTAACATTGGCTCAATGAGAAATAATACGTCAGACTAATTGAAAAATTTAGATGTTATCGGTCACTTGAAATTTTTGACTTGGGGATGTAATTTTTTTTTACAGTGTATATGTCTAAAAAATAAGATGTATAAATATACATTTAAATTGTTTATTTATCATTTATTTGCACTTTCTAAATGATCTTAAGAACCACTGACAACTTAATTTAGAAATGATAAATTTATCATTAATAAAGTATGAAAATACAATTATTAAACACATTATAGATATGCGTATAAATAAATATAAATCAAGAATAAAGCATGTATAGCTGTATTTATGAACTGCTTATTATTGTCTATTAATGCTTTATAAATAATGAATTAACTATTTAGTAATGCTTAACTAATAATTCATAGCATGTAGTTATTATAAAGTGTTACCCAAAATACAAACAGTAACAGATAATAACAATGAGAAACAAACAATGAGAACAGAGATGCCAGTTCTTGCGCGAGTTTCACTGCGCGCTTACGTCACACTTCACTTTGCGCTTCACAAGAGGTTTACGTCAAACGTGAACTCGACTCTCATGCACACGCATGATCGGAAGCGAAAAGAGGAATAAATTATGAGAACATTGGGTGTATTGTATTTTATGTTAATACAGAATAACAAAAGACATGGGATTCCTTCTTAAGATCCATCAGTGGAAAGAATGAAAAAGAAGAAGAGGAACAAGAGGAGGAGGAAGCCAAGCAATAAAAAAAGGGACAAAATGCTCTACTTTCTGTCTGGACTTAATTATTTATTATATTATTTTTAAAAAATGTATAAGTGAATAAGAAGTGTTGTAAATCTGTTTTGAATTAAGTTGTTTTACAAATAAAGGTTTCAGAGTCAGTGTATGTATTTTTATTGTACTTACCCTGTAACTTCATGAAACAAGAGGGTAACAAGAACCATTTTAATTTATAGCACTTTAATAAAAAAAAAAAAGCTGTATAAATGCACTGATATGTACGCCGTAATTTAAAAAAAGCCTTTATGAATTGGTACACTATTATAACAGAAAGCTACAAAGTGTATGTTCTTGCTAAATTGCTCCCAAATGTAAGATTGTTGCCTATCATAATAGTAATATAAGTATCCCTTAGTTCTAAAATAATAAATTTTCCTGGTTGTTACCCCTTTATTCCCCAAACTTACATAATTTATTCCTTTATACATACACATACTTTATCGGTACACTAAAATTACAGAAAGTTACGCTGTAAATTCATTTTACTTATGTATGTTATACCCACTATACTCGTGCATATTCTCACCTAGTGAGGCGTGGCAGAGTCAGTATTTGCTCCCCATAGCGTCAATCCATTACACAGTTGAATTCCACTTCAAAAGGGAACGTCTCAGGTTACGAATGTAACCATGGTTCCCTGAGAAGGGGAACGAGACAATGTGTCTCATTGCCATGTCATTGGGCCTGCCTGCATGTCTTCTTCAGACAAATAAAATTGATGACGTATATTTAGGCGCCCCGTTTATACTCACAGGCGCTCCGCGTGAGACGTCTGCCAATGGTTTATTGCTGTGTGTTTACACATGCTTCAGACACCGGTTCCCCATAGCATCAATCTAAGAGGCAGTGTCTCGTTCTCCTTTTCAGGGAACCTGAGACGATATTTCAATTTGTGCTCATGTATAAATAGATTATACATTATAATATCAGTAAAATCCAATATTTGGAGAATGTTACTCTCGACAGACTATTATCTCGAAAGATTATTATTATTATTATTATTATTATTTTAACAAGGCCAGTTTTGAGAATGATTTGATAATATGAGTGTTGAAATATCCTGTTCACACAGCAGCTTACAATAGTGTCTTGTTTAACATTCCATGTTAATACAGACAGTGTTATTATTAACATGCAATGGGATTTATCAACAGTAACAATAGTGACAGTGATTGAAGTAATATCAAAGAGGCAATGTAAATAAAACTGTAAATTCTTATCACATTTGAAACTACAAAAGTCGAAGCACAAGTTCATCCAACATTTAACTCATTTTAACATCATTTAACTGACAGCAGCTTTAATACCCGAGTGAGAGTGGAGCATTTGAGCATCGCACTCAAACTCACTGGAGCAGCTCCGGCGGAAGGCAGTGACTGGATCTAAATCCTTCAGATGAGGCACAGATTATATCCATGCCGTTGTAAGTTACAAAAAGAGTGTCTCTCTCTCTGTATGTGTCCTAAAAGATTTTACAGTTGTAAGTTTGGTTATAGAACCCTGTTGTCACTGCTGCAAACTGCCATACATATAAAAATTATTATTTAAAAATATTATTTTAGTCCAGCCAGTGGGCCCCTCCCCAGTGTAGGCTCCTGGGCTTCAGCCCATGGAAGTCTGTGCGTTAATGCGCCCCTGCCTACAAGGTCAAAGGTTTCTGGTATCGCCATCCTGGATTGCCATCCACAACTTAGGGTTTACTAGGACCACACACACACATTGAGTTTCACCCTGGCCGGCATTTATCTGACTCTGATCAGCCATGTGCCCCCAAACCCTAATTACAATGTTGACGCTGCAAGACAGATGACTACAATTGTGCTGCCAGACTATCTTTATCTGCAGGCCTGGCCATCAGAGAATAGTCATCGAGAGCAGTGCAGAGTGCTCATGTTGGAAATTCTACATACTTAACACAAACAAACAACATGACTGTGAGAGTGTAAATGAACACATCTAAAATACATCTATTGCTGAAATAGCCTGAGAGACTTCAGATTTTTCCTGAATAAATAGACAATCTTTAATGTTTAAGCTCCTTAATTTGATGAGAGAGGGAAAGTTTCCAGACGGTCCGTTTTCACTGTTGCACAGCGGTTTCCTCTCTGCTTGAGTGGATTGCGTTTGTTGCTCCGTATAGCTTTGTTTTAATATCTATTTATCTTTCCTTGATGTTTATATTGCTTAATAAAACTTAATCATCACAATATATCTGATATTATATAATATTTTCTGTCACATTAATCTGACATCACTAGCTTTAATCTAAATCGTTATTGCTAGCACAATGCGCTGACATTTCGCTAGCCTGTTAACCTGCTATCCGTGCTAGCCGTCTTTTTTTCTCTCATGCCTTTTAGTTCATCAAACAACTGTGGTGAGTTGGGTCAGTAAACAAACATGGTGAAACATAGATAGAGGTAGATATAGATCCTCTTCTTAATATCATTAATTCATCTTTGTCATTAGGATACATACCAAAAACTTTTAAGCTTGCTATTATTATTTGCTGTTATCATCTGATCATAATCTCTCTGTTAGTGTTACTTGATCTTAGTGCTGCATTTGATACTATCGACCACAACATCTTTTGAATAAACTCAAAAATGATGTTGGCATTAGTGTAATTGCATTGGCATGGTTCAAATCATACTTATCTGACCGTTATCAGTTTGTAGCAGTAAACGAAGAGGTGTCATATCAATCTCACGTTTTGTATGGAGTACCACAAGGCTCAGTACTAGGACTGTTGCTTTTCACCCTGTACCTGCTACCCTTGGAAGATTTCATTAGGAAGCATGGCATTAGCTTTTACTGTTATGCTGATGATACTCAGCTCTATATTTCTTAGCGCCCCAACGAAACTTACCATTTCAAGAAATTAACGAAATGCATAGCTGATATAAAAAATTGGATGACTAGTAATTTCCTTCTACTTAATTCTGAAAAAACTGAGATTCTAATTATTTAGACCAAAAACCTCTGCACGTAATAACCTACTGTCTAACACTTGATGGATGTTCTGTCAAGTCTTCGTCGTCGGTTATGAACCTGGGTGTGGTCTTTGATACCATTCTTTAATTTGAAAGCCACGTTTCTAGCATCTGTAAAACCGCATTCTTCAATCTTAAAAGTGTATCTAAATTACGTAATATGCTCTCTGTGACAAATGCGGAACAGTTAGTTCATGCATTCAAAACCTCAAGGCTAGATTATTGTAATTGCTATTATATAGCTACTGGGATTTTTCTTTAAAGGATAGAAAAAGAAAAAAAAAGTATAATTTACAATAATTTTGCCAAAATAGTTTCTGAAAAAAATATTTAAATTATTAGTATTTGAATGACAAATTTACTTGAAAATTATTTTGGCATGTTGACTGTTTCCTTTAATGACAGCAATACTCTAGCTGACAGAAAAAAAAAAAAAAAAAAAAAAAAAACCTTTAAAAACATTTAGGTTATAAAATAAATAATAGAGGAAAAATAATCATATTGATTAAAGGTGTACTTATTGAAACAATTTAAATGTGCCTAATGAAATTCTACACCCTGTCCCTCAGCCTACAATGTCACACTTTAACAGAGCTTGCTGCTCTGATTTTTAGTTTTTCATTTTGCATCAGTGTGTCTGAAGAAAGTTCCAGAAACTGGAACATCAGCCATCTGCTGAACACTGTTAACAGAATCTGTCATCCTTTGTTTTGTATTTGGTCAGGTTTTGTCTTAAACATTTTTTTGAAAGGAGTGGGCCAGTACTGCTTCACTCCAGTAGGTGGCCTTCTACACAATGCAATAAAATTACATCAATCCCCTTATGATGTGGGATTATTTAAAATCTTTTTGTTTGTATAATATAATATTGTTTGTATAATAGTGAAGCCATAGGGGTTTAGACAGAAACCAGTCCATCTGCTAACCCCTAAAATATTCCTCCTATAATGAATCAGCCTATATTTCAAAAGTATAAATTAAGATTTAAAAAATGACAAATGGGGCTCCCAAAATGTAAGGAAGGTCAGGAAATGTTTTAACATTTTGTTTCTGGTTATCTCTAAACTGTTAAAATTATTGTCAAATACAAGAATGCTGTAACGACCCCCATAATAATAGAAAACAGTGATTTTGTCCATGAATTTACTGTAGTAAATATAAATATTTTGATGCAAATAAAATTGGAAACAAACTAGTTAAAAAGGCTTATAAATAAAAATTATTTTGTTTAAATCTAGTGTTTTGTACTAGATGTTGAGGGTTACAGTACTTTGGGGTTGGATTGGGCGACAAAAAATATCATTAACCTGATATAAAACTCAAAGGTGGCAATATCTGAAATCATTGTCTTTGTGGGACAAATAATTAAAAATGAAATAAAGTGATGTGTTTTGAAAATGTAAAAATGCAGAAAGTTTTTTGTAATGGGTAGGTTTAGGATTAGGGGATGAAATATACAGAATATATGTCACCATAAAACATAAAAACCCAACAAAGTTTTTTAGAAGAAACAATTGAGACAAAAATGGTGCTTAGCAGATAAATCCATTAAGTCTCATAAGTTTCAAACCAATAAACTACAAAGAATTAAACTACAATCATACATGTAAAAGACAAGAAAACACATAATGTGTTTTTATTTTTTTTTACACATAAACACTGATGACTTCATAACAAAGCTGTAAAAAAAAAACCAAACAAAAAAAACCATGTTTTATTAGAACTAAAAGTGGAAAGCACCATCATTGGTGTTTTGTGTTCAAATGAATAAAACAAGGTATCATTTTATGGGTCTTCCCTCCTGAATATCTCTGAAAACAAATACGAGGGATCAGCAAAGATAAACAGAGACACACTGAACTTTCCCTGGAAACCAGGAGAGAGTCAAGAAACAGCAACAGAACAGGCCACACAGACAACCTGGTGGTCTGGTCACTGTCTCAAATACACACACATAAAGAAAAGATGGACAGACCGCAGTGTGGAAGAGGAGAACTTGAGAGAAGTTTTGTGCCTGAGAATCTGTTGTATCTATTTTAAAAAACTGAAGTGAATATTTGATGTATTTGATTTGATCAAGTCAACTCACCTTTATAGCTCTCTCTCTCTCTCTCTCTCTCTCTATATATATATACACACAGTGATAAACAGGAAAATCAATGACGTATACAGAATTCAAACCTGCTGTAAAGCAGCTCTAAAAAGACAGTAGTCATTATTCAGTTGAAGTCAGTTCATTGTTGATTCAGATATGATATGATTTGACAAGAGCAGATTTGCAGTGTGAATGGGCATGTGACTGATGCGTTTAATGCTCATGATATATGGAGTTTGTGGGAGAATGAAACCAAGAAATGCTCAGTCCAACACCATCAATCACAGGATTAGCAATGATCTACCTCCCCTGCACACACACAATGCCCACTGATAGCCTACATACCACAAGCAAAACACACACACACACACACACACACACACACACACACACACACACACACACACACACACACACACACACACACACACACACACACACACACACACACACACACACACACACACACACAGTTTATTGTTTAAAAACTATATTGCACAGTTTGCACTTATGAGAATTAATGGAGTGCCCTGTTATTTTGTCTCAGTTGTCTCTTCTGAAATTACTTAGGGATCAATAGTTGTTTTGTAGAGAATTTTTATAAGGTACATTGGAGATTTCAATTTTAGGTATTTATTTAGGTTTTAGTTTTTTTTTTAGTTTTTTGCAGGATCACAAGGCTGGACTTGCCCAACCTTTTCATGCGATTCCAGCCTTTTTAATTGACTCTCAATTCCAAATGCCTCGGAATTGAAGAATCAGCTCTTTTTATTCTCAGTGTATTTTCAGATCAATAAGAATTGTAAATATTACTTCGGATATCAAATCAAATGGAATCAAACCTGGAATTTAGCTGATTCCAAAATTTCTGGAAGATAAGGGAAGGTTGTGATGGTTAATTTTACTTGTTACAAAAGAAGCAAAAAACAAAACATTAATTACTGTCAACTGTTATTTCCTTTCATTTTATTTCTGTATTTTCCTTATTTAGAATATTAAGTTAGCTAGGATACTTCTCGCTATAGTCAATGCGAAGCATATCAACAGTGAGGAAATCAAAACTAGTGAGCAGCCAGCTAGTAGCTTGTGTGTCATTAGCAAGCTCACTAATTATTGTTGAAAATGTTTTATTATATATATATATATATATATATATATATTTTTTTTTTATATATATATATATATATCACTTATTTCCTACTGGGCAGGGGAAGGGAAGAGGTAGGTAAAATTAAAACACAAGTTTCTAAGCAATTGCAAAATGTTTGTTGCATTTAGAATAGGTCCAGATAAGCCTCAATTTCAGCCTAATAGTGATGCTTCATTAATTGTATTTGTATTTTGATACTTTTTTTTTTCACACAGTATTTTGTATTTTATTTTGATCTTGTAAAAATACCTGTATTTTTGAGGTATTTAGTTTTTTTTTTAATACATTCTCATGTATTTGTGCCCGTCTCTGGCTACACACAAGTGTGGGAGTGATAAGTGTGTGTTGCGTGTGTGATGTGTCATTGGGAAGACGTAAAGAAATAGTGTTTATGCGTGTATGGATCTGAGTGGTTTGTCTGTGCAGATGTCCTTTGTCATCTAATGGAAGAAACTTCCAGTTTGACTCAATGTCTGCATGTGTTGGACGAGGGTCAGGGGTGAGCGTTTCATGTAACAGGCATAGCGATGGAAAACACAAGCAACTTATTATCGGACTAGAGCTTGGTTTAATTTAGGCTCTGGGGGGAGTGAGGTGGCACGGTGAGGTCTGCTGAATAGGCCTGCTGAATCCACAATCTTATCTGCATGAGATCGGGGCCGTCATCTGTGAATTAAACATTGATATGAAATGGCACAGACATGGACATCATGTCGACAGAACCGATCAGTCTTTCACAGCTTATCTGTCAAGCTGTCTTCAGGGTGATTGAATACATGATTAGCTGTCGAGTTAATGGATCATGTTGTTAGTAATCACAGCTCACAACACAACTAGTTAGGTTGAGTGGGTGGTTCGGAACTTAAACTGAAAAACGTAACAAACCATCATCAACATCTTAAACACTCCAACTAAAATAGCTGAATATCTCTTTTAAGACAACTGGACAGCATGAATGTGAGTTAATGTTGAAAACCAGAAAGGCAAGGTAAAAATGCTTCCTTGCTCTCCTGTAAAACACACACACAAACACAACTCTGTTTTATTTCCATCCTTCTCGGCACTGGATGACGCATGTTCGGAATAGTTGAGAAAATAATCATCATTTTATTACACCAGTGTCATCACAACATGAAAAATCCCACACAGAAGTAATCACTGGCTTTTGCCAGTTAGCAGCATGAGTCACGCGGCTGTAGGGGCGTCCGCTGTTCTGGGGACCTTTCATCCATCCAGAACCAGCACAGAACAGAGCTAAAGCAGAGCTGACATCTGAAACAGCCGCTTTGCTCGCCTGAATGTACAGTAATTGCCCTTGGTAAAACGAAGGGTTAATACATTTCCCCTTATGCAGTTTCACTGAAAACAACACTGACACTCAATATCAGCTCCAGGGCGGGAACGGAGGTACAGTGTCTGCCTGCTCCCATGTTTCCCCTTGCGGGAATCTCGATTAGAGCTCCGATAAGCTTCAGATCCATTTACAATCACAGCTTCTGTGAAAAAAAAAACTTTTTTTTCTCTAAATAAGTAAATTACCTCTAATACCCTCTCTCCAGCACTCAGACTTTTTAGCCCTTATGTAAACCAGATGTTTCACTCACACACACACACACACACTATATGTCTGCTGTACACATCAACAAATGTTGCAAGAAACTTGCTATGCATTGGTAAGTACAGACACACATAATGAACTGCAAATACTGACCAAAATACAAATATTTTAAGTGTTCTTCTATATGTTATATATTTGTATTGCAGTCTGATTTTACCTGACAACATATACTTTACATGGGTTATTCTTTGGAATTACTGTCACATTAATTGACAGATTTAACTCTTTATTGTCTTATAAAAAACTGTTAATATAAAAAACTTTTTTTAATAATAATTAATAATGGAAGTAATTATTTTTCTAAAATGCTCTGCATTTTCTGTAAATTTCTCTTCATCCCTTGTGTTTGACAACTCCCCCTTGAAATGGTTGGTTCTTTCTAACATTATGCTACTGTATATTTGATGGAGTGACATGACAAAACTTTGCATGTTTAAACAGAATTTTCTCTTACAGTATTTATCACCATTTCACAATCAGATAACATATATATTTACACTTATGTTGGCCTCATAATAATAATAATAATAATAATAATAATAATAATAATAATATGGTGTGGTGCACTGCTGTTTGCTATCGTTTAAGTATTTTAACAGTTGTTAGTATTGATTTTTGTCTGTTTGAATGAGCAATGTAATGAATTTTTTTTTCAGGATGAATACAGGAAATATCTATTACAAGACACATTTAACTAAAGTTACAGCCGTAGCTAAAAGTGGTGTCCAAAGTTTAATTAAAGGGCACCTATTATGACTCTTATCACAAGATGTAAAATAAGTCTCTGATGTCCCCAGAGTATGTATGTGAAGGTTTAGCTCAAAATACCCAACAGATAATTTTTTACAGCATGTTTAAATTGTCATTTTTTGGAGTTCAGAAAAACATGCTGTTTTAGTGTGTATCCCTTTAAATGCAAATTAACTGCTGCTGCAGACCCAGGGGGAATCTCATCTGATAATATCAGAACAGAAACTCTCAGTTGCGGTGTTCATTTCGACTCGGAGTCGGACAATAATGCCCACAGAGCCAGAGAATATATGCTGTATGGAGATAGAACAGGTATAGTTTAGTTATGGTTATAACTTATTTGTCATCTGCTTTTATCCACTATTAATACAAGCCTGCTGTAGCAAACCCCGTCCGAATGATGACCAAAATATACTGACGAGTTCAGTGAAGTTTATTGTCCATCACACAAAAGATGAGCGTTAGTTTTACTCCAGAGAATCACTGTAAGAGCTGAATAAACACAGTATGAGAAGTGCGCATTAAAGTCTTATCCATAAACTCTCTCTCTCTCTCTCTCTCTCTCTCTCTCTCTCTCTCTCTCTCTCTCTCTCTCTCTCCCTTTCATTATCATCAACATACACAGCGAAGTACACAAAACACTCATTACAACTAACAGTAAACAAATTGTAGCGCTGCCACATAAGGGATGAATATTTATATTGCAGTGTATTATTCAAATAAGACAGCTGCTATGTTATAATTATTCTACCTGTGTTGATTGCCCGGACATGTGGTTGCGTTCCTGTTTTACGCATGCGAGAGTTCTGTCGTGTAGCTCGCTCCAGGCTATCCCCACATTGACAGTCAGTCGAATCAGCTGTATCACTTGACTTTGTTCAAAGGAGCAGAAAAAAACCCAACGTACACTACTGTTCAGTGCTCAAAGAGATTCGCGATCGATCGCTGGATTATCTCCTCTATCAAGCTGTTCAAGTCTGTGACTGGAAATCATTGTGGAATTATCAGTACTTTTTTTGGATTTTTTACCTTTGGAATGTCACAGTAGGCTACAGCATTGCTTCACATCTAGCTCCCGGACTTAAAGGGTTAGTTCACCCAAAAATGAAAATTCTGTCAGTAATTACTCACCCTCATGTTGTTCCAACCCCGTAAGACCTTCGTTCATCTTCGGAACACAAATTAAGATATTTTTTATTAAATCTGAGTGCTGTCTCACTCCTCCATAGGCTTCTAAGACATTATAACTTGCTGGCCCAGAAAATGTATTAAAGACATCGTTAATATAGTCCAAGTGACTCCAGTGGCTCAGTCTTAAGTTTATAAAGCGACGAGAATACTTTTTGCGCGCAAAAACAAACAAATGTTAGTGTTTAAGCGTAGCGCGTCTGTGCACGTCACCACGTATGACACACATGACCAGCGTCGGCCAATAGTGAGCCTACGTGGTGACGTGCAACACAGACGCGCTACGCTTAAACACTACGTGAAAAGACTCGAGGCCCAGAGAGAAGGAAATTAAAAGTGGAATAAAGTCGTTATTTTTGTTTGTTTTTGCGCACAAAAAGTATTCTCGTCGCTTTATAAACTTAAGATTGAGCCACTGGAGTCACTTGGACTAGATTAACGATGTCTTTAATACATTTTCTGGGCCAGCAAGTTATAGTGTCTTAGAAGCCTATGGAGGAGTGAGACAGCACTCAGATTTAATAAAAAATATCTTAATTTGTGTTCCGAAGATGAACGAAGGTCTTACGGGGTTGGAACAACATGAGCTGACAGAATTTTCATTTTTGGGTGAACTAACCCTTTAAAGGAATCAGCCGGTGAGGCCGATTCAACAACACACACACTTACAGTACATTGTACGGGACTAATATGGACAATTCCTCCGCTGATATTACAATTTGTTTCTTGTTTTTCTTTATATGAGATATGTATCTATATATTTCTTGGTACAGCTTGGTGTTTTTTTAATTTATTTTTTACTTATTGTAAATACACTTTGGGTTTAAACCGAGTTGATGTTATCCAAGAGTTCTTTTTGCTAAACATTCAAACATAACTTTAAAGAAGGGTCAAGGCTGTAAAGTTTTTTGTGTATCATCACCTATAATCTAGGCTGAGCGTTACAAAATATATATACACACCTTTTCAGTGGGTGCTTAATAAACTGGTAAACCTTATATCCGTAAAATGACTTGATGAGCTGTCATAAAGTGTGTGCTCTCACTTTCATTTCTGCCGTGGTCAGTAACGTTAGGCCTGTCGCTCCGGAGACCGTAAGCTGGATCACAAATAGTACTGATCCATCCTCGAGTAACAACGAGAGTAAATGAAGACTTCTATGTTCAATCTTGCATCCAACAACAAAACACCTCAATCACTTAGGAGACATTCTTGTCTACAGCTGCTCAAGCGTGGAAACGTACTCGGTTACTAACGTAACCTCGGTTCTCTCTAGAAGAGGGAACGAGTACTGCGTTTTTGTAAAAACGCTACGGGAAAAGTCTCTTTTCACGAAATACTGAAGCAAAAAATTATCCTTAATTTTCATACATGTAAAACGCGTTGCGGCAGTGCTTAGCTATGGCGAGACGGCTTGCTCGCTCATTGGCTGCTCTGCAGCAACTGCATAAGCCTATCGAGCGAGGCCTGAGGTGACGTCAGGCCAATGAGGACGCTTCGCGCCCTCCTAGCCATTTCCCGCCGAGACGGGTGTGGCTAACCTCTATATAAGGAGCTCGAGAAGGCTGATTCACTTGATTTTCATCGCCGAAGCGAACCAGAGTGAACCGTACGCACGGCAGAGAACGCAGTACTCGTTCCCTCTTCTAGAGAGAACCGAGGTTACGTTAGTAACCGAGTACGTTCTCTTACGAGAGTCCTCTCGTACTGCGTTTTTGTAAAAACGCTACGGGAACCCCTTGTAAAACGCCGTGCGTGCTGGGATAAAGACACCGATCACTGGAAGCTAACCAGGTGTACAGTGCATAATCACCAGATAGACTCAAAGAGCCTGGGATTAAGGGAGGGGAACCTTAATTCCCTATATTGTAACGTCCGCAGACGTAAAACATGACCTCACAGAGAGAGTCTAGAGACAAGAGGGGATTCCTCTGTCCTTATATGGTTGCGTCAGCAGACGCGAATATGACATCACATAGACAGGGTGGGGGAACCTGAACTAAATGTGGGAAATGTGGGTCTTACACAGTTCTGCCCATAAGACAGTCGGCAGCGCGTTGCGCATGCGATTTCAGTGTTCTAGTTAGACAGCTGAATCGGCTATACCGATAGTAGCTTAGCCTGTAAGGCGGGAACCTCTAGGTTGTAAAACCTGATAAATGTAGACGGCGAGGCCCAGCCCGCCGCCGTACATATATCCTGTAAAGAGATCCCGCTGGACCAAGCCCACGAGGAGGCAACGCCCCTCGTGGAGTGCGCTCTAACTCCCAACGGGCACTGGAGGCCCTTGGCAGTATAAGCCAGCGCTATGGCGTCAACTATCCATCTGGATAAGCTCTGTTTCGACACAGCCATTCCCTTGGAACGTCCACTGAACGAGACAAAGAGCTGCTCAGTCTGTCTGAAGACAGCAGAGCGGGACACGTAAGCTCTTAGAGCCCGGATGGGGCAAAGAAAACTTGAGTCCCCTTCCTCACTTGATCCCGGCAGGGCAGACAGGGAGATAACCTGAGCCCGAAATGGTGTGTTGAGGGACTTTGGCACATAGCCATGCTTAGGTTTGAGTATGACTTTAGAGTCGTTAGGTCCAAACTCCAAGCACGCTGGGCTCACAGAGAGCGCGTGCAGGTCGCCTATGCGCTTCACCGAAGCGAGAGCCATCAAGAACACTGTTTTGAAAGACAAATGTTTGAGGCTAATAGATTGGATAGGCTCGAAAGGGGCACCTTTCATGGCCGCCAAAACCGTAGAAAGGTCCCACATAGGGACTGAAGGAGGCCTGGGAGGATTTAGCCTCCTAGCTCCCCTGAGGAAGCGGATGACTAAATCGTTCCTTCCTAGAGACTGCCCCAGCGTTGTTCCAGAAAACGCTGTAATAGCCACATAAACTTTGAGCGTGGAAGGGGATCTGCCCTTATCCAACAGCTCCTGTAGGAAGGAGAGAACCTCCGTCACCTCACAATCGAGAGGTGATAGGCTCCGAGCTGTACACCAGCCGGAGAAAACCGACCACTTCGAGGCATAAAGCCGCCGAGTTGACGGCGCCCTGGCCTGAGTGATGGTATTTATCACTCCCTCTGCGAGGTCAACGGATAACCGTTGAGCGCCCACACGTGAAGGGACCACAGCTCCGGGTGTGGGTGCCAAATTGAGCCCCTGGCCTGCGAGAGGAGATCTCTCCTCAATGGCACTGGCCATGGAGCGATGTCTGCTAGCTGCATCAGGACTGGGAACCATGCTTGGTTCTTCCAGAGCGGTGCTACAAGCAGCACTGAGCATTTCGTTTCCTTGACCCGCTCTAACACCTGTGGCAGGAGGGAGACGGGGGGAAAAGCATAAAGCGGGCAGCGCGGCCACACGTGGGACAGCGCGCTGTCGTTTCTGGAAAAGAACACGGGGCAATGAGCGTTTTCGCGGGACACGAATAGGTCCACTTCCGCTCTGCCGAATCTTTCCCACAACAGCAGGACTGTTTGCGGGTGTAGAGACCATTCGCCCAGGGGAATGTTGTTCCTGGACAGCCTGTCTGGGCCCACATTCTGGAGCCCAGGCACATGCACTGCTCTCAGCGAGCGCAAATTGTGCTGAGCCCATATTAGGAGGCGTTTCGCCAGCCTGTATAGGGCTGTGGATCTCAGACCGCCCTGGCGATTTATATAGGACACCACGGCCGTGTTGTCCGAACGGACTACGACGTGTTGGTCCTTGATTTGGGGACAAAAACGCGTCAGCGCATTGTGCACTGCCAGCATCTCCAGGCAGTTGATGTGTTGGAGCTTTTCTCGTTTCGACCACAGGCCGAAGAACGGTCTGCCCTCGAGCAGCGCTCCCCATCCCGAGGTGGATGCGTCTGTCGACACCATCCTCACTCCCGAGGAAGTCCCCAGGCTTACACCTGATCGGTACCAGTCGCCCGCCAACCAAGGTATTAGGGCTGCCACACAGCTCTGATTGACCTTGAGACGTAACCGGCCGGACACCCACGCTCCGCGCGGTACTCGCGCTTTCAACCAGAACTGCAGAGGGCGCATGCGGAGCAAGCCCAGCTGAAGAACCGGTGATGCTGAGGCCATGAGACCTAGCATCCTCTGAAACGTCCTGAGCGGGGTAGTCGCGCCGCAGCGGAAAGATCTCGCTGCGCGCTGAATGTGCAGCACGCGCTGTGGCGACAGCCGCGCTGTCATAGACTGTGAGTCCAGAATGGTACCCAGAAACGAAATCGTTTGACTGGGGTTCAGTGAACTCTTCGTCCAATTGACTGTGATACCAAGATTCTCGAGGTGATCGAGTAAAATGGTTCTGTGCTCCACGAGCTGTGATCGTGATTGAGCTAGGATCAGCCAGTCGTCCAAATAGTTCAGCACTCGCATGCCTCTGAGTCTGAGAGGAGCGAGCGCTGCGTCCATGCACTTCGTAAATGTACGAGGTGCCAGGGACAAGCCGAACGGCAGGACTGTATACTGGTATGTCTGACCATCGAAGGCGAATCTCAAGTATTGCCTGTGATGTGACGCTATTTGTATTTGAAAATACGCGTCCTTCAGATCTATCGACATGAACCAGTCTCCTCGGCGAACATGCGCGAGGATTTTCCTGGTCGTGAGCATTTTGAAACTGCGTTTCACTAATGCTTTGTTCAGCCGTCTTAGATCCAGTATGGGTCTGATACCACCGTCCTTTTTGGGGACTAGAAAGTATCTGCTGTATAGCCCCCCTTTGCTTTGAGCTAGGGGTACATGCTCTATCGCCCCTTTGCTTATCAGTTTTGATATTTCGGCGCGAAGTAGGTGTGCTACTTCTAAATTCACCGAAGTTTCGACGCGCGCTGTGAAGCGGGGGGGGCGTCGACAAAACTGTAGCGAGAAGCCTCTCTTTATAATGCCTAGCACCCAGTCCGAAACCCCTGGGAGCGCTGCCCATGCTACTGCATGGCTGGCTAAGGGCTGGATGCGAAGCACGCTCTGTTCGTGTGACAGAGGTGCT
Source organism: Rutilus rutilus (assembly GCF_951802725.1). NCBI lineage: Eukaryota > Metazoa > Chordata > Actinopteri > Cypriniformes > Leuciscidae > Rutilus > Rutilus rutilus. The sequence continues at coordinate 13,782,455 of NC_140213.1, forward strand.
TCGGGGTGCGATAACATAGGCGTTATGCCTGTGGCATTCGAGGCGGGGGGCGCGCTTATTACAGCGGGCAGAGCGCTCGTCCTCGACCTTACTACAGTGCTTAACTGAGTGAGGGAGGGCTGAGCGAGTTTCGCGGGACTCATGTCTGCGGGTAAATGTGGGCGGGACGCGGGCACATTCACTGCTTTGGACGCGCTGTCTGCCTGAGCAGAGCGAGCGCACACAGGTCTCGTTTTTACAGAGAGCCTGTGGTCTGTGAGACATAGTGTATGTGGGCACTGGGAAGTGGGCACTTTCACTACATTTGAAGCGCAATCGATCTGAGTCGATTTTATGTGCGCGAGCCCTAAGTGTAGGGCTGTGCTTATGTGTAGGGATGGGCACTGAGGAGTGGGCATCGACACTACATTTATAGCACCATCGGCCGTGGCCGGGACACCAGAAAATACACTCTTTTCGGGATATATCTGGGTAGCCGTGAAAACGGCTTTTGTGTGCAGGCAAGCGGGCAACTGTGCGGGCTTGCGTCTTGCAGAAAACGCTGGAGCAGTCGCAAGTCTTGGGACTGAAACAGCGGCGCGCTTGGGTGAGAGACCGGCCGCAGCGGGACTCACACACCTGCGCTTTCCTAGGAGTGCTAGGACTTCTTCGGGGCTTCCGGCTTTACCACAATCCTCGGCCGCGGCCCGCGCTGAGCGGGGCGTCGGCTGGTAGAGCGAGAGCGGGACCTAGAGCTGTGCTGCTGTCGCTGCTGTGAAGATGTGGCCGAAGGCGGGGGCTGAGGCTGAGAACTCCGCGGAGTCTGTTTCTCACGACTCGCTGCAGAACCGGAGCGCTTCGGGAGGAAGTGCTTGAAGGCTTGAGACGCTTTCTGGGCTTCGGTAAATCTCTCCACGAACTCGGAGAGAGAAGAACCGAAAAGGCCAGCGGAAGACAGCGGGGCGTCGAGGAACGCGTTGCGCTCGGAATCAGCCATCTCCGTGAGCGTAAGCCATAGGTGTCTCTCAGCAACAGTGGCGGAAGCCATACATCTTCCCATGGCTTGTGCAGCAGACTTGGTAGCGCGGAGTGTTAGGTCCGAAGCGCTCCTCAAATCCGCGATGCAGATAGCTTCAGGTCCTATCTCATCCAACTTACGGAGGAGATCACCCTGGAATATCTGCAGCGTAGCCATGGTGTGTAGCGCTGACGCAGCCTGCCCAGCGGCGGAGAAAATTCGCGCGAGCAGCGTCGACGTCGTGCGGCAGGCTTTGGAAGGCAACACCGGTTTAGTCCGCCGTCCAGTTCCGGTGCAGACCACTCGAGGCCGAGGCTCGCCGCGGCCAGCGCGAGTACTCGCATGAGCTCCTTCTCGATGTTGGCTCTCGTAGTGGGCTTGCGGGCAGGAGGCGCGAGGTCCTCAGAGCTCGCCCAGTCCTCGCTGCCTGAAGCTAACAGAGAGAAGGAATCCTTCTCCCCCGACGCGGCCTCGGAAACGACTTCCTCTGATGAAGCGGCGGCAGACTGCGGGCGCTGAGCATCAGGAAGAAGTACAGGAGAAGCCGGTGAAGCAGGCGGGCGAACCGGCGAGCTTGGTCGGGTTGGAGCGGGTTCCGGGACCCGCTGCGAGCGGCGCTTCTTGCGGCGCGGCAGCGCGGCGGGGCATGCAGACTCTGAGAAGGATGCCAGGCGAGTCCGCAGAGTCACCATCGGCAAAAGCTCGCAGTGAGGGCAGCCGCCGTCAGCGAGCGCGAGCGCTGCATGGTCCTCTCCCAAACAGGAAACACAGATGACGTGGCGGTCTCCCTGGGAGAGTGGGGCTCGGCACGAGCCACACGAAGGCATCTTTAAAAAGACGCAGCTCTTTTAGGGGGTGAGTGTCGCGGGGCGAACACACACACACACAAGAACAGTAGTAATGCAAAGGATATAGCGCCGGAAAGCGCAGCAGGTACGGCTGTAGAAGGCGGCGTTGCCAGCAGCTTCGAGTGGCTCGTCCCGCTGAAGTGCTTGCCTCAAACGACGCTTGCTTCCTCGTGATCCAGCGATGTGAGAGCTTCGCTGAAGAGATGAAAAATCAAGTGAATCAGCCTTCTCGAGCTCCTTATATAGAGGTTAGCCACACCCGTCTCGGCGGGAAATGGCTAGGAGGGCGCGAAGCGTCCTCATTGGCCTGACGTCACCTCAGGCCTCGCTCGATAGGCTTATGCAGTTGCTGCAGAGCAGCCAATGAGCGAGCAAGCCGTCTCGCCATAGCTAAGCACTGCCGCAACGCGTTTTACATGTATGAAAATTAAGGATAATTTTTTGCTTCAGTATTTCGTGAAAAGAGACTTTTCCCGTAGCGTTTTTACAAAAACGCAGTACGAGAGGACTCTCGTAAGAGAACAATGGCAGACTCTGTGTCCAGCTCACTCAGGGCGGGTCTATGCTCAAACTGCAGTGTCAATCAACAGTCGTGGGAGGGGCCTGTGCAAAGTGACGTCACATTGCCCCGAATCTGAGAACAGCTTGTTCTGAGACAGTGCTTATGATTTATGGGGATTATAAAAAAAGCACTTGGTGGATTTTTATCATTATAGGTGGTTGTGTACACACGCTGCCAACACACCATGTAAAACACCATGTAAAAGTGAATTTTGCATAATAGGTGCCCTTTAAACTATCAAAATATATAATTTCTAAAATATTTTAAATATAAGGGATATGAAATTCCCAAAAATATGAAAAATATATTAGATTTTTTTTTTTTTTTTTTAAGCCCGGACATTACTTTGGCCACTACTGTCATTAGGCACTGTGTGTGGATTGTGGGCACCCACCGGCAGAAACATAAATTAGCGCTTATGTAAATATCGAATGAGAACATACATTGAGTGTGTCTGAGAAATAAATGTTTAAATGCATATAATACATGTAAATATGCGGGAATAACTTAATATGCAGGAACAACGTACACATACTTGTACTACAATATAAAATATACAATATAAATAGGCCTATACAATACAAAACATATTGGAAATTTTAGTTATTACCCTATCAGTCCTTTATGCTCATCAGCTCCGGGAGAGAGTAAGACAGAAAGTAACATATTGTATTTCTCTCTTGGATTTATACATTTAAATAGAGACTCTCTTGCTGATCGATTGCTCTTGTCTGCCTCGTTGCTCCTGCTGCTGCATTGGTTTGCGTCTGTAAGCTTCACATATTTTTCTGTTTTGAATCATTATTTATTATCATTCCTTGTTGTTTATACTGCTAAATATAACTTAAATCAACATCACACATTAACCTGACATCGCTAGCTTCAATCTTAATCATTATTGCTAGCACAACACACTAGTAATTCGCTAGCCTGTTAGCGTACCATCCGTCCGCTCTTTATTTATTTTTTTTTATTTTTTTTTGCGCCTTTTACAAGTTCATCAAACAACTTAGGTGAGTAGGATCAGTCAACAAACATGGTGAGTCATGTCATCTTCTCCTCTTATTGTTACTTGCACTTCCTGCCACGTTTAGCATAGCCTTCACCGTCAGCACAGGATTTACATGTGATAAATGCAGGGAGATAGTCAAGATTTCAGAACTAGAGACACGCATCCAAGCTTTAATCGAGGTTAATTGTAAGAGCATAAGGGCTTTAGATACTGCTTTGGATGCGACTAGCTTAGTGAACTCTGTACATTGTTCGGTTCCGGCTGTAGTAGAGCCCGTGCAGCAGGGCAATTGGGAACACCGCTCTTCCGTTCCGATTACAACTTCAAATAGATTCTCCCCACTCAGTGAAACACCCACTGAGAATCCTGTTGAATGTGCCCTAGTCATTGTCGATTCTATTACACGGAACGTGAAAATAGAGACACCAGCCACCATAGTCACATGTTTGCCGGAAACCAGAGTGCCTGACATCAAAGCAAATTTAAAAGTGCTGGCTAATGCTATTCGTAAATTCTCTAAGATTATTATTCACGTCGGCATTAATGATGTTCGACTCCGCCAGTCGGAGATCACTAAAATTAATGTTAAAGAGGTGTGTGAACTTGCAAGTACGATGTCAGGCACAGTAATTTGCTCTGGCCCCCTTCCTGTTCGCAAGAGTGATGAGATACTTAGTAGATTGTCCTCACTCAATGGCTGGCTGTCTAAGTGGTGTCCGCAAAATAATATAGAATTCATAGACAATTGGAAAAGTTTTTGGGGCAGACCTGACCTGTTAAAAAGAGATGGTATTCATTCTCCTGGGATGGTGCTGCTCTTCTCTCTAGTAATATGGTACATAGTCTTAGAGCTCAAACATGACTTGGGGCTCAGGTCAGGAAGCAGACAGACTGGCTAAACCGACCTTCTGCTAGCTGTCTCACATCACCAAGGTCAGATAAATCCCACAGAGCCTCTTTCACCTAGATATCATCATATAGAGACTGTGTCTGTTCCCCGAATTAGGACATACAAAAAACGTCCAAATCCATCTAAGGGTAAAAATTTAATTGATGTTCAACAAATAAAAAACAGATATAATACAAATGAGCAAATGATAAAGCTTGGGTTGCTGAATATTAGATCCCTTACTTCAAAAGCACTTATTGTTAATGATATGATTACGGACTATAATCTAGATGTGCTGTGTTTGATAGAAACCTGGCTAAAACCAAACGATTACATTAATTTTGCGGGGTGGACTCATTTAAAGCACTGTTATAAACATGAACCTGAAGGCAAAGGGGGAGGTGTTGCTGTAATTTATAGTAATATTTTCAGAATTACTAAGAAGTCTAGTTTCAAATATAATTCTTTTGAAGTGTTGGTGCTTAATATAGCAATATGCGTATAGTGTAAATGATAAATCACTTTTGGGATTTGTGCTGGCTACTGTATACAGGCCACCAGGGCACCATACAGACTTGATCAAAGAATTTACTGACTTTCTATCAGAGTTAGTACTGTTAGATGCATAACAGTGCATTGGGATTGGCATTTAAAGACATTCTTAACTCTATTGGAGTTAGAGAACACGTGTCAGGACCTACTCATTGTCGTAATCATACTCTGGATCTAATATTATCACACGGAATCAAGGTTGATGCCGTTGAAATTCTGCAGCAGAGCGAAGACATCTCAGATCATTATCTAGTCTCGTGTAAACTTCATTTAGCCAAGGCTGCAAAGCCGAATCCGTGTTACAAATACGTTAGACCGATCACTTCTGCCACTAAAGATTGCTTCATTAATAATCTTCCTGATCAGTTTCATAATCTCAGCATCCCAGATAGCTTAAAAGAACTCGATATTGCAACAGAAACTTTTAACTCTCTCTTTTCCAGCACTTTAAATACAGTTGCTCCGATGTGCTTAAAGATGATTAAAGAAAATAGTCCAACGCCGTGGTACAACGAGCACACTCGGGCCCTTAAGAGAGCAGCCAGAAAAATGGAGCGCACAAGTCTATTGCGATCCAGCAAGGACGCGCGATCCAATCAGAGAGCTTGCCGCCTTGCTTGCCTTGAGCACGCCAAATTGGGCGTGGCTGAAGGGTACAAATTCGACAGAATTCGCCACAGAGACAGGTTAAATCGACTGAAGCGAAGTACCTGACATGAGCAAAATAGCATGGCTGGCAACGCAATACTCGTTCCCTTATCTCTCAGGGAACCGAGGTTACATAAGTAACCGAGTACACATAAGTAACCGAGTACGTTCCCTTTCGAGAATGGTTCACTCGTATTGCGTTGCGAACGCTATGGGAACCCATTTTTAAACGCTGTGCTATTAGCAGATGACTACTCTGAATGTTGTCTAGGGAGGCCCGAGACTTAGAGTAGTCTGAATCATCAGGGATCGGAAGTGTCAGGTCCTAGGATGGTATATACTGCATACAGTGATAGTGCAGAGGGCCACTGTGGGGGAGCCTCAGATATACATAGGTCTGGACCCATAGGGGCCAGGGTCCTAAATGGAGAGGACTCGTGCCTGCAATGCAGGAACCTCTAAGTTGTAGAATTTAACAAATGTGGACGGTGCAGACCAGCTGGCCGCCGCACAAATGTCTTCCACAGGAACTCCACTGGACCATGCCCAAGAGGAAGCCATGCCACTTGTGGAGTGGGCTCTTACACCTATGGGGCACGGAAGGCCCATGGAAGCGTAGGCCAGAGAGATAGCATTCACTATCCATCGTGACAGTCTATGTTTCGTGACCAGAGAACCCATGGTGCGGTCACCGAAACAGACAAAGAGCTGTTCTGACTGCCTGAATGGGGCAGAACGCTCCAAATAAATTCTCAAAGCCCTAACAGGGCAGAGCATGTATGCGTCACTATCGTCTTCCGGAAAGGGAAGAGCTGATAGGGAGATAACCTGGGCTCTGAACGGGGTTGAGAGCACTTTAGGTATATATCCATGCCTTGGTTTAAGGACAACTCTGGAGTCATTAGTCAAGTCAAGTCAAGTCAAGTATATTTGTATAGCGCTTTTCACAATACAGATTGTATCAAAGCAGCTTCACAGTATTAAATTAAAATAATACAACAAGGTTTGTTTCTAGTGGAATTTATTGATACAATCAAATTAGATATCCCCAGAATATCCCCAACTGAGCAAGCCAAAGGCAACAGTGGCAAGGAACCGAAAAACTCCATCAAGTGACCTAATAGTGTCCTAAAACTCCATCAGGTGACCCAATGGAGAAAAAAAAACCTTGGGAGAACCCAGGCTCAGTCGGGGGCCAGTTCTCCTCTGGCGTTTATTAACTAGAGGCCGGATTGTAATTTGAACTGTAAGATTAAAAATATTATATGAATGCCTGGCTGAAGAGATGCGACTTTAATCTAGTTTTAAACTGGGAGAGCGAGTCTGAGCAACGAACAGTATCAGGAAGGCTATTCCAGAGTTTTGGAGCTAAATGTGAAAATGCTCTCCCTCCTTTGGTGGTTCTGGATATCCTAGGTATGACCAAAAGCCTTGAATTTAGTGATCTTAAAGAGCGCGATGGATTATAGGGCGATAGAAGATCCGTTAAATAGACTGGAGCTAAGCCGTTTAGGGCTTTATAAGTCAGTAGCAATACCTTGTAATTAATACGGAACTTTATAGGTAACCAATGCAGTGATGATAAAATCGGTGTTATATGATCATATTTTCTTGATCTAGTAAGAACTCTAGCGGCGGCATTTTGGACTAACTGTAGCTTGTTAATTGAGGATGCAGGACAACCGGCTAATAAAGCATTACAGTAATCTAGTCTCGAGGTCATGAATGCATGAACTAACTTTTCTGCATCAGAAACTGATAGCATATTACGTAGCTTAGCAATGTTTCTAAGGTGGAAAAAGGCGGTTTTTGTAACATATGAAATATGATTTTTGAAAGACAGGTTGCAATCGAGTATAACACCCAGGTCTTTTACTGTAGAGGATAAAGTAACAGGACATCCTACTATATTAAAGTTGTATTGCGAGAGGTTTTGTGGGCGGTTTTTTGAACCGATAAGTAGTACCTCTGTTTTGTCTGGATTTAATAAAAGAAAATTACGCGTCATCCAATCTTTTATATCTTTAACACACTCTGTCAATTTGGATAATTTATCGTTTTCATCTGGCCGTGATGAAATATATATTTGAGTGTCATCAGCATAACAATGGAAACTAATTCCATGTTTCCTTATAATATTACCCAGTGGCATCATTAGGCCCGAACTCAAGACAGGAAGCGCTTGTGGAGAGTGCTTGCAAATCCCCAACTCTTTTAACCGACGCTAGTGCTAACAGGAGAGCGGTTTTGAGAGAGAGGGGCTTCAGATCAGCCGACTGGAGTGGCTCGAGGGGGAGGTCCCTTGAGGCCCTGAAGGACCGTGGACAGGTCCCAAGCCGGCACCAAAGGTGGCCGAGGCGGGTTAAGCCTTCTGGCTCCTCTTAGAACAATCAGATCGCTTTTACTAAGGGAAGAACCAGCCGCTATAGCTGCCACGTACACTTTGAGCGTGGAGGGGGAATGGCCCACGTCCAGCAGCTCTGGAAAGAAACGTGAGTACCTTTGATACGTCACAGTCATGTGGGTCCAGGTTCCAAGCTGAGCACCAGCTGGTGAACACTGACCATTTGAGATGGTAGAGGCGTCTAGTAGACGGTGATCTAGCCTCCATTATGGTGTTAAGGACTCCCTCTGGGAGGTCCTGGGGTACCCGTTGAGGGGCCATGCATGGAGGGCCCACAGGTCGGGACGGGGGTGCCAGATTGTCCTGTTCGCCTGCGTGAGGAGAACCTTCCTCAGCGGGATAGGCCACGGAGCTGTCACTGACAGCTGCATCAGCTCTGGGAACCAGACCTGGGTCCGCCAGAGGGGGGCTACAAGAAGGACTGCACTCTTGGTGTCCCTGATCCGTTCGATGATCTGAGAGAGCATCGAGACCGGAGGGAATGCATAAAGGGGGCAGCTGGGCCACTCGTGCTTCCTTGCTCTTCGAGAAGAAGATTGGGCAGTGAGAGTTGTCTTCTGAGGCGAAGAGGTCAACCTCTGCCTTGCCGAAGACTTCCCACAATAGAAGAACCACCTGGGGGTGGAAAGACCATTCCTCTGGGGGAACATTGTCTCGAGATAACATATCTGCCCCTTGGTTCAGCGTGCCCGGCACATGAGCCGCCCTGAGTGAACGCAGGTTGGCCTGAGCCCACAATAGGAGCTGCTCGGCCATGGTGTACAGGTTGAGAGACCTGAGGCCGCCCTGGCGATTTATGTTGGACACCACTGCCATGTTGTCCATTCGGACCAAGACGTGGTGTCCCGCCAGATGTGGAAGGAAGGTTTTTAGGGTTAGAAAAACCGCTCTCAATTCAAGACAGTTGATGTGTAGGCGGTCTCTCCAAGCTCGACCAGAGGCCGGATGCAGGCCTGCCCTCGTACAGGGCTCCCCAACCGAAGTTGGAAGCATCTGTCGAATTAGCCTCCCTTTTCAAAACCAGACCCATGCTCACACCCAGCTGGTACCAGTTGGTGTCTTTCCAGGGGGCAAGGGCTTTGATACAGCGCTGGTTTACCCTGATGCGTAAGTGGCCCTAGCGACACGCATGAGCTGGAACCTGTGGTTTTAGCCACAGCTGAAGGGGGCACATACGCAGTAGGCCTAGTTGGAGTACTGATGATGCAGAGGCCATGAGGCCCAGGGCCCTTTGAAAAGTTCTGAGGGGCGTGAGAGAGCCCACTTTGAATGAAGCAGCGAGACGCTGGATTGAGAGAGCCCGGTCTGGTGTGGGCCATGCTCTCATGAACGGAGTCGAGAACTGTTCCCAGGAATGTGATTCGTTGGCTGGGGGACAGCATACTCTTGGAAAAGTTCACTCTGAGCCCAAGGCGTTCCAGATGGCCGAGGAGCTAGGCTTTGTGAGTAAGAGACTCCGCCTCCTACTGGGCCAGTATGAGTCAGTCGTCGAGGTAATTCAGACTGCGCATTCCCCGCTGTCTCAGAGGGGAGAAAGCAGCATCCATGCACTTCGTAAACGTATGAGGCGCTAGGGACAGTCCGAATGGTAGGACTGTGTACTGATATGTCTGCCCCTCGAAGGCGAATCTCAAGAATGGCCTGTGACGTGGGTTTACTTGAATATGAAAGTAAGCATCTTTCAGATCTACTGAGAGGAAACCAGTCTCCTGGGCGAATTTGCACCAGAATATGTTTGGTCGTGAGCATCCTGAATGGCCGTACCATGAGGGCCTTGTTCAGGTGTCTGAGATCTAAAATGGGTCTCAGGCCGCCGTCTTTCTTCGGAACAAGAAAATAACGGCTGTAGAAGCCTGACTCGCTTTGTGATGTGGGATCTCGATAGCCCCTTTTGCCAGTAGACTTATCACTTCGGTGCGGAGGACGTGAGACACTGCTCCTTACCGAAGTGTAGACTATAGCGCGAAAGTGCGGTGGTCTGCGGGCGAATTAAAGCGAGTAACCCTGCTTTATGATATTCATTACCCAGCCTGACACTTCGGGGATGGCCTGCCAGGCCTGGGCCCGAGAGGCCAGTGGTTGGATTGCATCTGGAGGTGGAACGCCGAGACTCGGGGGCCCGACCTGCCATATTTTTGTGAAGAAATTTGCTCGATTTGTGCTCTGTGTGGGTCGCTGTTAAAACAGCATTTGGGTACAGGGGTGCTTAACGAGAGACGGGCCCATGTTCTGCAATCAACACATCTCCAGCCGCCTGAACTGAAGAGGGGGCTGTGAGAGGCACTCGAGCGATCTTCAGGGGTGGTCCGGCAGCAGCGGGACATGGCCCCCTTTTTCCGCTGGCTAGGATGGCTTCCTAGGCTCATGGTCCAGCGTGAGCTTGGCCGTGGGCCCTGGCGTTTGGGGAGCGGGTAACGCTTAGCTGGCCTGAAGCGCTGATTGGTCTCAGCCGCTGGGCGGGGCTGGGGGACCTGAGGCGCTGGTTTCTCTGGCTGTGGCGTGCCCTTGGGGCGCCGTGAAGCAGAGCCGGAGCGCTTGGGGAGGAAGTGCTTCATAGCAGTAGATGCCTTCTGAGCTTCCGTAAAGTGTTCCGCAAACCCCTTAACAGAAGGGCTGAAGAGACCTGAAGTGGAGACTGGTGAGTCGAGGAAGGCAGTTCTGTCCACGTCTAAGATCTCCGTCAGATTCAGCCATAAGTGGTGCTCCAGCACCACTAGGCTGGCCATGTTGCGGACGATGGCCTGAGTGGTGGTCTTTGTAGCCCGCAGGGCCAGGTCTGTGGCACTGCGGAGGTCTCTGAAGGCGTCCAGGTCAGGTCCTGACTCATCCATAGTGCGGAGGAGCTTAGCCTGAAACACCTGGAGAACAGCCATGGTGTGTAGAACAGAAGCAGCCTGGCCAGCGGCGGAGTATGCACGGTCCGCGAGTGCTCAGGACGTTCTGCACGGCTTAGAAGGGTATGCGGCCTTTGCTCTCCAACTGCCAGCAGTGGGAGGACACAAATGGGCGGTGACTGCTTCTTCCAGTGGTGGGAGCTTCACATATCCTTTCTCCTCAGCGCCGTCAACAGATGAGAGCGTCAGAGAGGCAGAAGAGCACGTGCGCCATGATTTCGTGAGCTCCTCGTGAACCTCTGGGAAAAATGGAGCCGAATGCTAGCGAGGGGCCTGCTGGCGCCCCGGCTGGAACCACTCATCGAGGCGGCTTCTGGTGGGCTCTTCTGGTGGTAACCAGTCAAGACCCAGCTTGTCGACAGCACGAGTAATGACACGGAGAAGTTCAGCGTCAATTTTCGCTCTGGTGTTGACGAGAGTCAGCCAGGCGTTGAAGCGGTTCCGCTGCTGGGCTGTTCGACGGCAAGAGGCTTCTTGTCAGCGATGAGCAGGTAAGTGTTCTTCGTTGAAGGAGATTAAATCTGTCTCTATGGCGAAATCTGTCAAATTTATACCCTTCAGCCATGCCCAATTTGACGCGCTCAAGGCAAGCAAGGCGGCAAGCGCTCTGATTGGATCGCGCATCCTTGCTGGATCGCCATAGGCTCGTGCAGTTGCCGCAGCACAGTCAATCAGCATGCTTCAGCCAGCTATGATGTGCTCGCTGTGCAGCTGCACTGCGTTTTAAAATAATGGCTTCAATATTCTCGAGAAAAGGAGTTTTCCCATAGCGTTTGCAACGCAATACGAGTGAACCATTCTCGAAAGGGAACTAGAGGTATTTCACATTTCATGGAAAGAGAGCTCGATTGCATACAGACAGGCCTTAACCCCCTGGGGTCGGCGGTATCGCCGGCGATACTAGCTCGCTTTTTTTTTATCAGTTCAAAAGAGATTCATTTTGCTCTGTTGACTTTGATATTACAAACAAGTTTCATACATCAATCGATTCTGTTAAATGTGTATTATTTTTGTGTATACTCACAATAAAAACAAAGTGTTGTGCTTTTTGCCAAATAAAGAAAAATAAACACGAAGCGAGTTCTGCCTTCTCTCTGTCAGTTAAGTCCATTCTGAAACGCGTCCGAAAATGAACAATAACTCAGTGAATACTCAGTCAAACAGGCATACAGACACACAGGCATGAAACTTGAATTCTCTTCTTTTAAATGAAGTAATTAAATATAAAAAACAAATATTCTCAGCTTGTGAAATCTGTATTAAAAGAGAGCGATTCCAGTCGAGCTCATTAGAGCTCATTCAAATGTAATGTGACCACGCCCCGGAGAGCGCGCGCTATTCAAACGCAAATGAATGAGGCAATCCACGCAAACCTGTGAACGCCCCCATATCAGCTCGAGAAAACACAAGTTTATTCAGATCATTACTTGTTTACACCGTCTCGCAGCGCTGTGAGGAATAATAATAATGGAAAATGTACCTCAGAAGTGCGGGTATTTCGAGGAGCAAGGATCCGACTGAGCTGAGGAATACTGTAGTAAGTTTTTTTTCCTTCTCAAGTGAATCGCGTTTCTGTTTGTGAATGAATGAACGGCAGAGATGCGCGCTGTTTACCACAGCTCGCAAAAAGACCGTTTAAATTTAAATCACTTTCTGTGTGTGAATGAATGATGATGTTTTAGCAAACTGTATTGCTATACTGAGATGAGTAAAAATCGACTGAAATATGTTGAAATAAAATGTAGGCTATTTGTATAAGCAACGTATTAAACTGCAAATTAACATTTATATGCCCTAATATTTCATAAAAACAACGTTACAGTCAGGCAAAATATGAAAGACAACATTTTGTTGACTAGATTTGGGTACAGTTTTTACTGTAGAATATACTGCCACATCAAATAAGCTTTTGTTTAGCAATTTCTGCTCATATGTTATATATATATATATATATATATATATATATATATATTGTAGTCCTATAATCATTTTTTTTACAAAGAAAGAGTACACTTGAAATATTGTTGAAATTGTAATTATTGTTGTAATTGTAACCTTTTTAATAAAATAGCAAAACATATTTACAAGATAGATGTAAGCAAAGTCTTAAATGGTCAATATAAGTCTTCTTCTAAATATATCTTTTGTCCTTGCATTGTGGCTCAGTCAGTGTCACACAGGGCCGCGGGAAGTGGGGGTGCTGGGGGTGCTGCAGCACCCCGTTTTCACAGAATTGTAAATGCAACGCATATGTTTGTTCATTAAAATTTATCATTTTTTTTAGCATTTAGTCATTTATTTGTAATAAACACTTTAAGTGGGCTATTTAAAAAAAAATATTTATATGTTAAATTATCTTTTTAAAACATAAGCGCAGAGTGTTATGTAATATTGTGTGTGTGTGTGGAAAGAATTTGTCCGCAGCTGCTCAAAAAAAAAAAAAAAAAAAAAGTCAAAAACCCCACTGTCAGTGTTTTGTAAGGAACAGGCAAATATGTAAAATATAGCAGGAGACATTTTAATTGTTTACTAATAAAACAGTTATTTTTTATGTCAGTGTCGGCTAGACAGATGAAGTTGACGACTCGCGATCTTCGCAGCGCCAGAGAGAAATGCACATTTCATACGAATTACATAAGCAGCGCAGTCTGTTTTCTTTCGTTTTGAATTGTTTTGCTTAAAAGTAGACATTTCAAGCTATCTATATGTCTTCGGTCTGTGAGGTAATAGGCTATCTTATAGGCCTACGCTGAGTTTCGGTTCATTTATGAGACGAGCTCCAGGTTCGCCAGCGCCTCTGTGTCCTGATTATCTATTTTCTAATAGCCTATATTTATTTACTTATTTATTAAATCCAGACAATTGGTTGATGAAACATCGATTAAAATTAAGATACAATTAATACAAAACGAAATTAAATTTAAAGACAGGCTTTGTGCTTTCAGTTTGAGGTCTCTGTGAAAGTTTTAAAACATTCTTTTAGTGCCGCTTTAGAGCGCTCACGTCCGTAGCGGAGAACTGTCTGTAACATTTTTTGTGAAATAAATTTCTAAAAAAAATGCGACTTAGTCCAGTGCGAATTAGGCTATAGGCCTATATGTTTTTTTCTTCCTCGTGGCACATTTTTTGACTGATATGCGACTCCGGAGCGACTTATAAAATAGGCTACGGTAAGTTATTTATTCTTTTTGTGCAAATGTCCCATAAAGTCCCATCCTTTAAGGATTAATTTATGTCCCGTTGACCGGTCCATTGCATTACGAATAAAAGCAGAATCAATAAAGTCAAAAATGTGATGTGCAGTCAGGTGGTTTGAGTGTGTGCGCGTTTTTTGACGAGTTTTATAGTCTTGATTGTTTCTTATTCAAAAGTGGTGACGACCCTACCCCTGCCGGGTTACCCCAGAGGGTTAAAAGCTGCTAGATCTGCTTATTTTTCAACCCTATTAGAAGAAAATAAACAAAACCCAAGGTATTTATTTGAAACAGTGGCTAAACTAACGAAAAATAAAGCTTCAAGCCCAGAAGTTTCCAAGCAGCACAGCAGTAATGACTTTATGAACTTCTTCACTTATAAGATTGATAATATCAGGGAGAAAATTATAACCATGCAAACGTCTACTACAGTATCGCATCAGTCAGTGCATTGTAGTCTCCCTAAGGAAAAATTCGATTCATTCATTGCTACAGAAGAGGAAGAATTCGCTAAACTCGTTAAATCATCTAAATCGACAACATGTATGTTAGACCCTATACCGACTAAGCTACTGAAAGAGATGCTTCCAGAGGTCATAGATCCTCTTCTTAATATCATTAATTCATCGTTGTCATTAGGATATGTACCAAAAACTTTTAAGCTTACTATGATTAAACCGCTTGTTAAAAAAACACAACTTGATCGTACAGAATTAGTCAATTACAGGCCGATCTCAATTCTACCTTTTCTGTCAAAGATACTAGAAAATGCAGTATCCTCACAACTATGTTCCTTTTTAGAAAGAAATGATATCTGTGAGGATTTCCAGTCAGGATTTAGACCATACCATAGTACTGAGACAGCTCTCATCAGAGTCACAAATGATTTGCTCTTATCAGGGGCCGTATTCACAAAGCATTTTATCTTACCACTAGGAGTACTCCTAAATCGCACTAAAAGATTTTAGCTAGGAGTTTTCTCTTAAAAGTTATTCACAACGCCTTTCAGACCTACTCTTAGTAAAGAAAAATGACAACTCCTAAACTAAGAGTGAGTCTTCGTTGCTATGGATGACGTCATTACTCATGCACGAGCTTGACTGAAGTGACCACCTTGATTGGCTGATAATTGTAACGCGGGAATGATTCCAAACACCTCGCCTACGATGATGAGTGACAGGTGACAGGTCTGAGAATGCGTGCGCTACACAAGTAGTGCGATGGACGGAAGGTGATGAATAACTGAATAAATAGCCTAAATGAATAAAGAGCAGTAGCGGTTTTAGGCACGGGCGAACCGGGCAATCGCCCGGGGCGGCATTTTTGGGGGGTCGGCGCCGCCGGCACGAGCTGAAAAAAAGAAGAAAAAAAAATTGCGCCGCAAAGCGGTTTTCTATTATCTATCATTTCACTGTGTGGGGAATTGGCAAATTTGCGCCACCTGCAGCTGCAGGCGCCCCTGCTTGATGCCGTGCACAGAAGCTGTTTGTTTGCGAAGGGGAAAGGGGAGGGGGCGCGGAGGCACGGAGGCGCGGGCGCGGATGACAGTTCACCTCTGGGTCTCTTTCAAATGGAACGGACAAGGGGGGGACGGGGGATCCATATAGTTATCTAAGTCAGTCACACCTCGACTTTCTTCCAAATAACGCACATTTCATTCATAATATTATAAATACAGGCCTCTATATTTCCTGCACATTTTTGTTCTTCTGAATTGTCTGAATGGCTAATAAAAAGGGGGTCTCGCCCAGGGTGTAATTCAATGTAGAACCGCCACTGATAAAGAGTAAGGCAAAACAAATAGTCTAGTAGCCCAATGAAACATATGGATTGATGCAATATCTTTGCAACATTATTGAATTAATCTGTCACTATGCCTCTGCCTACGTTTGCAAAGAGAAGAACATTTTAATTTGATTCACAATGAAACGTTACAATTAGTTTACATGCAATGAGTAGCCTAGTTTTGGTTGTTGTTGGTGGCGTTATTGTAGTTATGCCTACAATGCAAAATTGTTCCCTCGCGATTGGAAGCTCCTGTAGCCGCCGCATACGCATTTCAAAACATCGCGACGTGAAATGCCACAAAAAGCGGTTTGTGAATAGGTCTTAGTGAGTTAGGAGTCCTCTCGACTTCTTTTAAGCTGTCCCAGGCTTAGGTGCTACTTTTAGGGCTTAAATGCTTCGTGAATTACTCTTAGTCAAAAAAATTAGGAGTCCTAAAGTTACGAGCCCATTATTTTTAGGAGTTGCTCCTAAATTCGCCAGTTAGGAGCTACTTTTAACCTTAAAATTCTTTGTGAATACGGCCTTATCATCTGATCGTGGCTGTATCTCGCTATTAGTGTGACTCGATCTTAGTGCTGCATTTGATACTATTGACCACAACATTCTTTTAAATAGACTCGAAAATTATGTTGGCATAAGTGGAATTGCATTAGCATGGTTTAAATCATACTTATCTGACCGTTATCAGTTTGTAGCAGTAAATGAAGAGATGTCTCATTGATCACAAGTTCAGTATGGTGTACCGCAAGGCTCAGTACTAGGACCGTTGCTTTTCACTCTGTACATGCTACCCTTGGGAGAAATCATTAGGAAGCATGGCATTAGTTTTCACTGTTATGCTGATGATACTCAGCTCTACATTTCTTCACACCCTGACGAAACTTACCAATTCACAAAATTAACCGAATGCATAGGTGATATAAAAAATTGGATGACTAGTAATTTCCTACGGCTTAATTCTGAAAAAAAAAACAGAGATTATAATTATTGTACAAAAAAACGACCTCACGTAATAACCTAGAATACTCTCTAACACTTGATGGCTGCTCTGTCAAGTCTTCGTCGTCGGTTAGGAACCTGGGTGTGCTCTTTGATACCAATCTTTCATTTGAAAGGCATGCATCTAGTATCTGTAAAACTGCATTTTTCCACCTTAAAATATATATCTAAAATACGCCATATGCTCTCATTGACAAATGCGGAACAATTAGTTCATGCGTTCATGACATCAAGGCTACATTATTGTAATGCTATTATGGGTGGTTGCCCTGCACGCTTAATAAACAAATTATAGCTGGTCCAAAACGCAGCAGCTTCTGTTCTTACCAGAACCAGGAAGTATGACCATATTAGCCTTATGTCAACACTGCATTGGCTCCCTATTAAACATCGTATACATTTTTAAATATTGCTGATTACTTACAAAGTACTAAATGGTTTAGCTCTGCAGTACTTGAGTGAGCTCTTAACGTATCATAGTCCTTCACGTCTATTGAAGGACAATAAAACAATCTCTGTTACTTTAATTTCCTATTATCAATGTAAAGCTGCTTTGGAACAATCTACATTGTTAAAAGCACTATATAAATGAAGATGAAGAAGATGAAGAGACATCAAACTGTAGAAAATGTATATAATTCAGTATCTAAGTTGATGTTAGTTTACTCTTGACAAGCTCTGATTTCTGAGAGAAGTGCAATAGGCTATTCAGAAGCTGCAATGCAGCAGTTCACTTTACACTCTCAATATTGCATAATCATTTTAGATATTTAGCCTATCTAAAATATTAGGTTATCACCTGGCTCTGTTATTCAGAAAGCACAAGGAGTGACTGCTTGTAAGTGCCAAGGGATTTTTAATGACCACAGAGAGTCATGACCTCGGTTTAACGTGTCATCCGAAGGACGGGTCGCTTGGCGCGATAAGGCCTATGCCTCTGCGGGTGAAGCGGCATCTGCTGCAGGTCTTTCAAGCTAAGCTCCTGCAGTCCCTGGACAGCGGTTATGTAGACGCGGACGCCGTGAAAGACCTGCAGCAGATGCCGCTTCACCCGCAGAGGCATAGGCCTTATCAGCAAGGTGGGCGGTCAGTCTGCATGGCTTGGACGGTAGGCTGAGATCCGCACCAAGCATGGCCTGGGAAAGGTACAGATGAGCGTTGACGGTCTCCTCAATGGGGCATGCGAACGTAGCCGTCGGCTTCCGCCCCGTCCATGTGGGAGAAGATGGCCAGCGTGGATGCGTGGAAGCGCGGGCGCTGACTGGGGTGCAGACCACGACATGCTCGTGGACATCGGGAAAGAACTGGGTCCTCCTCCTTAAAGGGGACATATCATGCTAAATCCACTTTTTTAGCCCTTAAATGCATTTAGTTGTATATTTGGAGTGTTTAGAAGTACAGAAAAGTTGAAATTATTCTCTTCAGGTGCTTCGTTGATATCTTTATATTCTGTTTTGGTCCTATTTTTCAACCTGTTCCGATTTTTCTGTTCTCTATGACGTTTTTTGAACTATTACGTCACAGTATTTGCAGCGGAACTGCCAAGTAAGGACATTGACTTCCGGCCCAACACTTCGAGCAATCCGCCATTTTAATTTCTCGCTGCAATTTTGTAGTCCAAGCTAAAGGATGCAGAAGTTACAAGAGGGTAAGTTAAAATGTTCGGTTGTTGGATGTAGTAACCCACACGCTTCATTACACCGTCTAATGTAGATGAACTGGTGCGCTTGTGACAGGGCGCATGTTTAACTGAAAGAACGAGCAGAGAGAGAGACCCGGTCGCGTGCGCGCACTCTCTCTCTTCGGAGCCAGGCGAAAGTGTAAACAAGACTTCACCGTCTCCAAACTAGACGCTGTCTTGCTCTCTCTCCCTCGCACATATTAATCAAAATAAATCGACACGGTGGTAAAAGGTCGGAAGACCAAAGTTTCATGTGTAAATACAGTAACACCATTGCGATACATCCATATGAAGACGTTGTTCTGCAGGTTCGTCGTCTTCATTTTCATCTCGCTCCGGCTCCGACTCTGGCTCGAACATGTAAGGCTGGCTGGACAAGTCTTCCGTTGTTGACATTTTGTTAATAACGTGTGAATAATTTTTTTCTGTGCCGCTAGATAATCGTATCTCTGCTATCAAACTACAAAAATGGCTGAACGGGGTGGAGTTGAACCAAGTGTCACCTCTGCAACCTGGAGAGGGGGCGGGGTATGAAGTGTCTCAATTGTATTTAAAGAGACCGCACCAAAACGAGTTGCTCTCAAATGCACATCAGAAAAGGGGTAGAAAAGGGGCCTGTGGAGCTATAATAATGAGGAATTCAGACCCAAGCATTGCAGTTCCGCTTTATATAGACTACAAATGTATGATTTATATGTAAAAAGGAACGATTTAAAAGCATGATATGTCTCCTTTAAAGCAGCCTGGCGACAGCCGGATTGGAAGTACCAGGAGTCGAGCTTAATGGTGGGGTCTTCCGGAGCACTCAATGTGAGGTAGAGCTCCTTAACAGCCTTGTCAAAGACCCTAGGGAGCACCTTCTTGGAAGTCTGTGGGGCCTTCTATGTCGGGGCGGTCCCGGAGCAGGGATGTTGCCCAGTCCTTTTTTGACGCCGAGATGGACATGGAGTCTTCGTCTTCCTCATGGTCGAAGGAAACGACGTCCGTGGCGGCAGGCAGGGGACGAAGGCTCTCGTCAGAAAAGAGGATTGGGGAATGGGGCGACAGCGGAGGACGGCGGCCCAGGGCAGAGTTGTCACCATCACCACGAGGGCGGGTGGAAGGCCCACCAGCGGCTTGCTGGCAGCAGTGGGCCTCGTCCCTGTCAGGCCCATGCAAAAGTAGGCAGAAGGAAGCCATCGGATGCGGTAAGAAATAATTTTTCTTTATTTAACCAGGAGAAAAGACTCACTGAGATTAAGATCTCTTTTGCAAGAGTTTCCTGGTCAAGGGCAGCCGAGCCGAATATGGGGAGCCCTTAATTACAAATTACTATAATATTAAGGGTTACAATTAACAACAGAGCCCAAATTATTAAATTTATTTTTAGATATAATAATCAACACTCAAAAAACAAACAAAACATGTACTGTAAATTACACATAAGGCAGGTTTTGCATTAACTTCTTTTCCTTTAATCCTCCCTTGTCTGGCTTAACACTAGAAGTCCCAGAGTTTTGTAACCCTCCTTTAGCCAAGTGGATGCTAACTGGTTAGTCTTTTGGCTATCATTAGCATCAATTCATGTGTAAATGTGGTCATTACCTGAGCAATCTGCAGGGGGGTTGGGGGTGTGTGTGTGAATGGTTGCTGGTGGCTTGTTTGTATGTGTGGGGGAGGGAGGGCTGCTAAAAGCAGAGAACTTGATTGACCAAGTCTCACATTGGCATGTAGGGTCTTGCCCAGGTGTAAACAGGTATGAATTAGCACATCTAATTGCATGCAGCTTGCTCTCAAATGAGAGGTAATTCCTTTTGTGCTGAGGTGGGTAAAATCTCACTGCACATAGCCTACTACTTCAGTGCCCTCAAGAATTCTGTGGTGTACGAACCTCCTCTCCAAGAAAAGAAAACGCAGACAAGACTCACCACTCGGCAGGCCTTGGAAATGATCCTGAGTGAAGTAAACCCTTGTGACTCAGATGGAGAAGACATAGAACTTCAGCCGGATTCGGACTCAGAGCTGTCTGATCTGTCTTCAGGTTAAGTTTCATTTCATATTATTTCCTATTTCATTTCAAACCAGTAAGTGGAAAACACCAAAAAAGCAGAGTGGAGTGACATAAATATTTACTCTGCCTTTTTTGTATTGTCCACTTTTTTGTTTGTACTACTTAGCGGACATTCACTGCCATCTGAAGTGCAAAACATTATTAGTTGTATCTTTTTATTTAGGAAGATATTTCAGACATTATTCCGATACAGAGAAGGAGATACTGGAATTATTATTAGTATCTATGCATGCATTTGTGATTTCATTTGACTTTTCCATTGCTCACAATTTGAATTTGTTCACACTGCAGATGAGGAGACTGCTCCTCAACCAAAAAAGAGAGCCCGTTTGGGGACTGACCTGACAGAGACAGCGAAAGATGGCACAGTGTGGCGTGAAGAACAGTGGGGACGCGTCTCCCTTTCACCCCAATAAAAGCGTACGCTGCAGATGAAGAGCCAACGGCTAAGGCCAGGAAAAGTATCTCGAGTCGCCTTCAGAGCTTCCTGTGTTTCATCACTCTTGACATGGCATTTATTGCAATTGTCATCTTGCGGGGGCTTACCAAGGTTCCATCACTACGTGACTGCTGGTCAGCAAACCTGGGAAACCCACATATCATTGGAACAATGCCACGAAACCGCTTCCAAGACATCATGCGACACCTACGCTTTGATGACAGATCCACCCGGAGTGATCGAGCAAAGACTGATAAGTTTGCTGCAATTTCCAGTGTGTGGGGATCATTTGTCACCAATTGCATCACGTCCTACAACCCTGGTCTACATATCACCGTTGATGAACAGCTTTTCCCGTCAAATACTTGCTGCTGTTTCCTGCAGTATATTGCAACTAAACCTGACAAGTTTGGGATCAAGTTTTGGGTGGCTTGCGACCTA
This sequence comes from Rutilus rutilus, assembly GCF_951802725.1. Classification (NCBI taxonomy): domain Eukaryota; kingdom Metazoa; phylum Chordata; class Actinopteri; order Cypriniformes; family Leuciscidae; genus Rutilus; species Rutilus rutilus. The sequence continues at coordinate 13,803,853 of NC_140213.1, forward strand.
AAATCCAAGTACATTTGTAATGTCCTCCCATATCTTGGCAAGGACCCTAGTCGTCCCAGTGGAGAGAGACTGTCTGAAAATGTAGTGATGAGGCTGATGGAACCATTCCTAGACAAGGGCAGAAATGTTACCACGGACAATTTCTTCACATCGCTGTCACTTGCGCATAAACTTCTTAGCCGGAAAACCACCATCCTCGGCACAGTCAACAAGATTCACTGGGAAATCCCTCAATCCGCTAGAGACACAGATCGCAATGAATTCACCACTCAGGTATGTTGCAGGTCTTTTGTGGTTCTATGTTTATGTGTTTCTAATTTTTAGAATCAACACCGCCAAGTGTGTCATTGTGTGTAAAAGTGCTATGAAAATAACTATTTATCTTATTTATTAGGTGTTTTCAACCACTGCTGCTACGCTGATGGCGTATGCAGCCAAACGGAAGAAGACCGTCTACATTCTTAGCAGCGTGCACAGCGTGATTCAGACTGATAATACCACCAAAAGGAAGCCAAACACTGTCACCCTTTACAACACCACAAAGTGCGGCGTGGATGTGATGGACCGGATGGTGCGGGAGTTCATTGTCCGCACAGGGACACGGCGCTGGCCAGTTGCCGTGTTCTATAACATGATTGACATGGCAGCACTGAATGCACATGTGCTGTATCAAGCATGCACCGGAAGGCAGGAAAGACGGGTGGACTTCCTGGTGGAGCTTGCAAGAGAGTTGGCTAACTCTCATATGTGTGCGAAGAAGGCAAGAAAAGAACAATTGCTTCGGACACAACCCTCCACACCAAGCCCTGGAAAAAGAACCATGTGTCAGGTCAAACACCAATGCAAGAACAATCATGCCACTGTGCGATGTGTTCACTGCTACAGATACACATGTGGTAAATGCAGATGGGAGATACCATGGCAGTGCCAGGATTGTGAGTGATTGCTGGAATGTACTCACTCACTTTTTAATATTATTTGTAAATATGTGTACAAATGGTTGGTTTCTTTTTTTTTTTTTTTTTTGTACTGTTTTTATCAATAAATCTCAGCAACAAAGGAAAAAAAAAACATGTGTGTTGATTTCTCCCTAAGATGGCAAAGTGAAACACAAGTTTCCTTGAAGTGGCTCAGCATGGCCCCACATCGTTTACATAACAAAAGCAACCGTTCACAGCTGATTAAGGATATTAGCCTAAAGCCTTCCAGCCCATCGGCTGTCCTGTGGGTTTTATAGGTAGAAAAGCCAAATGGCTGCTCTCTGGGACTTCTAGTGTTAAGGGGGTCGCTCACCGGACAAGAAGTGCAGCGCCACGTCTAGGACAACTCGAGGTATCGCACACCAGACGCGCACTTTCTCAGTTTATGGCCAGCAATATTGTTATGTTTAAGGACATTATGGAATTAAGATAATGTCTGTACTATGTTATGATTGTACTGTACAATTAAATCCAATCGTTGCTAAGTCTGCAGTCTGAACACTTTACCTCAGAAGGGGGTCGCACACCGGACGAGAAGAGCAGCGCCACATCGCGTCTAGGACAACTCGAGGTATCGCACACCGGACTCGCACTTTCTCAGTTTATGGCCAGCAATATTGTTATGTTTAAGGACATCATGGAATTAAGATAATGTCTGTACTATGTTATGATTGTACTGTACAATTAAATCCAATAGTTGCTAAGTCTGCAGTCTGAACACTTTACCTCAGAGTGTCCGTTAACTGAATGAATTGAGAATATCTCCTGAAAATCCGATAACATCAGCAGTTTTCATCCATGCAGCTGATTTCTGTAAGTGAATGTAAAACTAAATGTATATTGCAGCACAGGTATACATTAACGACGATTTGAGACAAATAAATGTAAATTTAATATAAAACTATGTAAATGGCGCTCTGTGGCGCAGCAGGATTTTGAACAAGGTCCTGAGCCGTAGCTGGGCGCCGTGGACAGACGGCGAATGGCGCCGCCGGTGTGTGTACACTCATAGAGAATAATGTGTTCAAATTTTAAAGACGTGGCGCTGCGCGGCGCGGTGCTGTGCTTCTCGTCCGGTGTACGACCCCCTTTATGCTACTCTGAGCAATGCCTGAACTTTGTCTTATGAGCACTTCTTGCGTTGGTTTTGCCTTTTCACGATGACTCGCTTGCTTTAGTCTTCATTTGTAAGTCAAATTATAAAGTTAATTTTCTACTCCAATTCATTTTTGAAATATAATAATTTACACAGTGGCTGTCATAATTTGTTTTCATGAAATAATTATTTAATCATACATTAAATAATCAAGACATTACTAACAGATTAAGTAAATATAATAAATAGGCTAATATAGTGCATATACAAAATACTTCTCTCTAGAGTTCATTTATCTAGCAAACTAACCTGTTGTCGACACTAAATGCCTAAGGTAAATGTAATGCTATGTGACATTATTCGCAAGCTGTTTTATTTATATCCTTCAGCAGTTGAAACACTGGTTGAGAGATGTAAACAAAATCCACTAGATGAGAAACCTGCAACCTTTAGCCAATAAAGCGTAATGGCTAATGCTAACGCTGGTATGCAGGAAAGGAGAGGGCGTTTTTTATGAATGGATGTCAATGGAGAAGAGACTTCACTACACTGAACAAATCGCTTTTGTGAGGAAACACCTTATCATTGAGGTCAGGGGTTCTCAACCTTTTGCAACTCATGACCCACCAATGAAAACTGTTTAAAAACATTCCGAGGACCACCTTTCCAAATATGATAGTATGAACACAGAATAACTGAACATTCAAAAAGTACAATGATATACTCTGCTGTTAATCTGTTATGCCACTTTAGCAGACTAGGTCAAGTCAGCTATATAGATGAAAACTGTCCTTGTATAAAAAAAAGACTTGGCAGGTTTACTCAGTCACCATTCCTGTAACAATAACAGGCTAACATAGCTGTAACAACAGGTCAGACACACAAGAGGGGAACATTCTCTCTATTCATTAGCAGAAATGTTTAACAAAGTTCATTCACCCCAATTTACATACTGTAAGTGTAATTTATCAAATACAATTAGCGATATTAATATGATTGTTTAAAACAATATTATTTTCGCTTCACAACACAGCCTGGGTGTTTTGAGTTCAAATGTCTCCGCAGCTTTGATGGTTTTAACGCCTCATTTGACAAAATTTCTCCACATTCAACACTGTGAAATTCGAACACTTTATTTTCTATGAGTGTACACACATACACACTGGCAGCGCCATTCGGCGTCTGTTCGCAGCGCCCAGCTACTGCTCAGGACCCTGTTCAAAATCCTGCTGCACCACAGAGCTCCATTTACATAGTTTTATATTAAATTGACATTATATTTGTCTCAAATCGTCATTAATGTATGTACTGACTTCACTCTGTGCTGCAAGATACATTTAGTTTTTACATTCATTTACAGAAATTAGCTGCGTGGATGAAAATTATCGGATTTTCCAACCCAAACTCACGGCAATTCGTATTAATTTTACGAGGTGGCTAATTCGTACAAATTCATATGACCTCACTCGTACGAATTAGTAAATTTTTTGCTAAATCGTACATTTTACGAGTTGCTCAATTCGTATGAATTTGTTAGAATTACCTACCCCTGACCCCACCCCTAAACTTAACCATCCCGTGGGTTTAGACAAATCGTACAAATTCACACGAGTGAGGTCGTACGAATTCGTACAAATTAGCCACCTTTTAATCACTCGTACGAATTGGTCGTGATATAGCGTTGGATTTTCAGGTCAGATTCTCAATTAATTCAGTTAATGTACGTCCTGAGGTAAAGCGTTCAGACTGCAGACTCAGCAACGATTGTATTTAATCGTAGCTACAGTACAATCATAACTAAGTACAGACATTATCTGTCCTAAAACATAACAATATTGTTGGCCATAAACTGAGAAAGTGAACATCCGGTGTGCGATACCTTGAGCTGTCCTAGATGTGACGCGACTCGGCGCTGCGCTTCTCTTCCGGAGTGCAACCTCCTTTAGTCTCAGTACCTGCCCTTATAAAACCAACTTTTATGTGTTCAGCATTGTATTTTCTCATCACACACTTCGAAGCTTTTGCTTGCACAAGTCTGTCTCCCACATCTGCGATCCATATAATGATCCATTGGTGTTGCGACATTTAAACATACATTAGCTTTTAGATAATGCCTTTAGATAAGACTGTGTTTGATCATATAAATTCATAAGAACAATATATATTATATTTTCAAGATAATTAGAAAATAACAAGATTTGTTAATTAAAAAATAAATAAATTTTGTGGCAGTCTACCACTGCCTACACAGCCCACCAGATGGCGCTTCGCAGCCCACCGGTTGAGAAGAATCACTGATTTAGGTAATCTACAGCCTGTTTGCTAATCTTCAACATGTTTTACACTAAACCATACATTTGTTGGGAATGATATGTAGATTTTATAATGATAAAAAGGTTATTTTATAAGAGAAGGCAGAGTAGGGAATGTCACGACAGGTTAGACTCATTTATGGCATTACCATAGTACTTAATAGTAATATTGAGTGATATCATACATTGACTAAAAACAGTACAAAACACAGATGTTTTTGGCTTTCAGGTTTTATCAATTATGAGGAGACTTAAATTGTAATGACTATTATAACTGCATACGCATATGATATGACGCTGATATTTTGCATTTTAATGAATCATTGTCATGTAGTGTTGTTGAGAGGCCTGGGAGAAGTTTAGGAAGGCTCAGTACAATGGAGTGGTTTTCAAAATGCTAGTTGTGGTTTATTTTAGAAGCTGCATTTCACAAGGTGCAGTCCACATAGTAAAAAAAAAAAAAAAAAAACCTAATGCAACACATACTGGTGCTAAAAAACAAAAGAAAAAATGCTGTGAGCAGCAAACCTGGCTCTAAACAACGCCTAGTGGCACAACCACAAAAATATCAGCATATCTCACCTCAGACATGTTCAAGCGTTTGCATAGTACACAGGATGCAGCATTCCCCCTCAAACATGCTCAGACAATGGTTTAAATATACAAGTTTCCCGCCAAACACTAGTGGGACGAACCATTGTCACGGGGTGGAACCTTTCCCCATAACACTCATCACTGAATTCCACAGTAAACCATTGACACCTAAATAATATAACTAATGTCCAAGAACTCATTTCTGACATGCAATAATCATAATACAAACATACATAACATGCAACACAAACTCAAACATTTAACACCTCATAGCACTCATGTCTCTCTCCATCTTGAAAAATGGTACGCTCTGGCTATGCGCACTACCAGAGCCCACCTCTAAAACACTGGCTCAGACAGGTAATATCTAACATGTGCTAAATGCAAACTTATGCAATAAAGAAATAATTTAAAACAAACAATGGCTCTCTATTATCAGTCAAAACATTAACACGTTGAACACTTGATGTTGGTATTGTCCATCCACATATAGATTGTCAACATACAATACATAGTAAACTATTCCTGCAATCAGCACACCAAGTAAATTCAAAATATAGACAGTGGGCCAAGTCCATCTATCTCGTTTAGTTTTTGATTTGATAGTTACCCAGCAGCTGTTTGGCTATTTTTTTTTATTTGGCTGTATGAATAATTCACAAAAAAGATTGCCGATTGTTTCCAATGCCAATTGTTGCATATTAAAGTATAGAAATCGATTTAATTTCGCTAGCTGATCACAAACGTTGGCTGGAGTGAGATCCAATCAAAGCTTGTGTTGTTACCTTGTTGAATTGATTTGGCCAATCACGTTATTCGTTGAACCGGCGTCATTCTGAAGCCATGAGTCTACAACCCAACCTGGAAACACCGGTGTATCTCGACAAGACAACGTCAAGGTAAGATTTGTTTTACAATGATTATACACCCCTATATCTTAATGCTTTTCATATAAGTTGTATTTAAGACTGCAAGCTATACTTCGCCGTGAATATATGCATTGTCGTTGATGAGAACAGTAGCCATGAAAGAATGTTGGTAGTGGAGCAGTAAAGCTAGGTCTAACGTTACGTTGCTTAGCCTAATTCAAAATAATAATTCGGTGCATGCACAGTGAACTAAGCAAAGAGTATTCAAATATGAGATAATTACGGGAAAATATTTAAACGGGAAGACAGCGGGAAGTCTAAATAAGAGAGAATCACGGGGGAAACGGGAGGGTTGACAGGTATGTGAAGTTTACAGCAAGCTACCTAGGCTACAAGTAACCTAGACTAATTATCAGCTAAAAAGATTGCAAACCAAAACAAAGAAATTATTTCAAATCAACTTTATTGTGGTAGCCATGGAGTCATTTAAGCCAATTATGGTAGATTGTCACAGTTTATACAATGACACAATTCTATGTATGGTAGCTTATGCTTTTTGCAAGTGCAGTTCCCTCCCACACATTTAAGGGTTTTGCACTAAGTGCAGTAGTCTTGTCAAGTTTGTTTTAGATGGCTAGCAACTTAATACAAATGTCAAGATGAAATCCTTGTGGCCAGAAAGCTCTCAAAAAAGAGATTTGATTATTCTGTCAGAGAGTGTGAGTTTGTTGGAATCCCCAAAAACCGCCAGGAAGGATTTAATAGTGCTGTCCAGCAGATTGACTGGGATCACATATTGTTGGGAACAAATTGTGAAATGGACTGTGAATCTTTTGTGGTGACAATTGAGAGAACAATTAAAGATTTTAGCTGTAAAGTTAAACACAAACACAATAAAAACATACTTCCCTGGATGAACTCGGACATACTCAAACTAATGAAAGGGATCGTGCGTTAAAAAAATGCAATTAAAACTAAGTCAGCTAGTGCCAAAAATCTATTTACAACATTGAGGAATAAGACTGTTAAAACTATACGCAAGGCCAAAGCAGATTATATATATTTTTTGACTATAATAGAAAATGCAAAAGGGGATTCTAAAACAATTTGGAACCAACTGAAAAAACTTGTAGGACAGGACACAAAAAGGAAACAACTTTTAGAAATTAAGATAAATGGACAAATTACAAATAATACAAACAAAGTTGCAGATGCCTTGTATTGAATCTGTATCCACTATTGCCCAAAGCTTACCATCTAACAATCTAAATATTTGTCCGATAAATAACTCAGATTCAATTTTCAACCTAGGCACAGTCACAGAATCTGAAGTCTTACAGACAATAAAAACACTACAAGCTTCCAGAACTAGAGACATATTTGGCATAGATATGTGCATGCTGAAAGAACTCAGTTCCACATTATTAACACCAGTAACCAAAATTGTCAATCTCTCCTTTATTGAGGCAGTATTTCCAAGTGTGTGGAAGTCAGCTGCTGTTGTTCCAATTCTCAAAAATGGAGATCCATTGTCAGTGCACAATTACAGACCAATCAGCATCATACCTACAGTGTCAAAAGTCGAAGAGAAACTAATTTCCCAACAAATAATAACACATTTGAATACCACTACATTTTCTCTTCATTCAATGCAATTTGGTTTCAGAACTAAACACTCCACGGACACTGCTAATTGTTTTTTCATAAAAAATATCAAACATTTACTGAATAGAGGTGGCGTGGTTGGAGCTGTGTTTCTCGATCTAAAAAAAGCTTTTGACACTGTAAACCATAAAATATTATTAATCAAACTAAGCAAATTAAATTTCTCCTCAGATGCAATAAAATGGATAGAATCATATCTATCGAATCGCTCACAATCAGTCAGGATCAGTGATTACCACTCACCGCCCCTCGCCATGTCCACGGGGGTTCCTCAAGGTTCTATTTTGGGGCCACTGCTATTTTCACTTTATATAAACGACCTCACTTCTGTTTGTCCAGACGTCTATATTCAGATGTACACAGACGACACAGTCATTTATACCCATGGTAAAAACACAAAACAAGTTGCTGAAAAACTTACACAGTCTATGGCCCATGTCTCTGAATGGCTAAATCAATCCTGCTTAAAACTTAATGTAAATAAAACAGTTTCAATGTTCTTTTCTAAATCAAACATAGCAAATAATCAGGCAGATATTTATGTGACAGGGGAAAAAATAAAAGTTGTGTCAGAATTCAAATACTTAGGCATCATAATAGACTCTAAACTAACTTTTAAATCACAGATAAAAAAGGTCTGCAATCGAGTCAAATTTAATATCGCAAATTTCCGGTTCATAAGATCAAACTTGTCACTTCAGGCAGCTAAAATGTTCATGTACAGTATGGTTCTGTCTCACATCACTTACTGTCTTACAACCTGGTCACAGGCAAATAAAACAACACTAAAATCTTTAGAGTCACTTTATAAACAGACAATCAAAATTGTGGATAAAAAAACATTAAGATATCATCATTGTGCCATTTTACAAAAGCATAAGCTTTTAAGTTGGGAAAATGCCATTAAGTATTCAAACCTCTGTCTGTTATACAAAATCATCCATGGTCTGTCATCTCCTCCACTCAGTCAGTTTGTAAACATCAGAAACAACACACAGAGAGTAACACGAGGGTCGGCCCGAGGAGACTGTAGCCGCGTTTCCATTACAGATTTGCGCAAATGTTTTTCGCTATTTTCTAAATGTCGATAAAAAACTATTGCGAAATGGCGGCGTTTCCATTAACCGGTGTTATGCGACTAAAACTCGTTCTCGCGATAAGTCATTCCAAAAATCATGGTGACAGACATTGGTAGGTTCATGTATATCATAGCCACTGCACTACCCGTTATTTATAATCGAAGGAGACGTTTGCGCATTATACAAGCATTAATGGCAAGGCAAGCCCCCTATACTTGGGAGTGGCCGCATATGCGGTTTTTCTGGGAAGTTGTAGTGCGCGATTTCACAGAGGACCTGTGGATTCAGAATTTCCGGATGAACAGATCAACTTTTTTGGAGTTGTGCAATGCAATCGGACCTCTTGTATCACCTGCTGCATCATGCCCAAGGGATCCAGTTTCTACAAATAAACGCATAGCTATTGCTGTTTATAAACTGGCTACCTGTGCAGAATACAGAGTAGTGGCTGAGACATTTGGGGTTAGCAAAACAACTGTCCACAGGTGGTGTATGCCAGGCTATATGCACAAAACTTATGAAGCAGTACATTGCTTTGCCAAATGTGCAGGAGGCACAGCAGATTGCACAACGCAATTATGAGGCACACAGAATACCTAAAGTCTACGGTGCAATTGATGGAACTCATATCCCCATTCGTGCCCCAAATGATGGGTATAGGGATTATGTAAACAGAAAAGGTTGGACATCAATTGTTCTGCAGGCTGTTGTAGATGACCAGCTAATGATTAGAGATATCTGTGTTGGGTCACCTGGCAGCGCACATGATGCTGCAGTGTTTACCACATCCAATCTTTTCAGGTATTTGAGCATGTTTATACACCATTTCAGCTATTACACTTTTTAAAGACACAGCACCCACAACACTTAAGTGTATATGCATACATATATATATGTGTGTGTGTATATATACAGTGAGGAAAATAAGTATTTGAACACCCTGCTATTTTGCAAGTTCTCCCACTTGGAAATCATGGAGGGGTCTGAAATTGTCATCGTAGGTGCATGTCCACTGTGGGAGACATAATCTAAAAAAAAAATCCAGAAATCACAATATATGATTTTTTAACTATTTATTTGTATGATACAGCTGCAAATAAGTATTTGAACACCTGTCTATCAGCTAGAATTCTGACCCCAAAGACCTGTTAGTCTGCCTTTAAAATGTCCACCTCCACTCCATTTATTATCCTAAATTAGATGCACCTGTTTGAGGTCGTTAGCTGCATAAAGACACCTGTCCACCCCATACAATCAGTAAGAATCCAACTACTAACATGGCCAAGACCAAAGAGCTGTCCAAAGACACTAGAGACAAAATTGTACACCTCCACAAGGCTGGAAAGGGCTACGGGGAAATTGCCAAGCAGCTTGGTGAAAAAAGGTCCACTGTTGGAGCAATCATTAGAAAATGGAAGAAGCTAAACATGACTGTCAATCTCCCTCGGACTGGGGCTCCATGCAAGATCTCACCTCGTGGGGTCTCAATGATCCTAAGAAAGGTGAGAAATCAGCCCAGAACTACACGGGAGGAGCTGGTCAATGACCTGAAAAGAGCTGGGACCACCGTTTCCAAGGTTACTGTTGGTAATACACTAAGACGTCATGGTTTGAAATCATGCATGGCACGGAAGGTTCCCCTGCTTAAACCAGCACATGTCAAGGCCCGTATTAAGTTTGCCAATGACCATTTGGATGATCCAGAGGAGTCATGTGAGAAAGTCATGTGGTCAGATGAGACCAAAATAGAACTTGTTGGTCATAATTCCACTAAACGTGTTTGGAGGAAGAAGAATGATGAGTACCATCCCAAGAACACCATCCCTACTGTGAAGCATGGGGGTGGTAGCATCATGCTTGGGGGTGTTTTTCTGCACATGGGACAGGGCGACTGCACTGTATTAAGGAGAGGATGACCGGGGCCGTGTATTGCGAGATTTTGGGGAACAACCTCCTTCCCTCAGTTAGAGCATTGAAGATGGGTCAAGGCTGGGTCTTCCAACATGACAATGACCCGAAGCAGACAGCCAGGATAACCAAGGAGTGGCTCTGTAAGAAGCATATCAAGGTTCTGGCGTGGCCTAGCCAGTCTCCAGACCTAAACCCAATAGAGAATCTTTGGAGGGAGCTCAAACTCCGTGTTTCTCAGCGACAGCCCAGAAACCTGACTGATTTAGAGAAGATCTGTGTGGAGGAGTGGGCCAAAATCCCTCCTGCAGTGTGTGCAAACCTGGTGAAAAACTACAGGAAACGTTTGACCTCTGTAATTGCAAACAAAGGCTACTGTACCAAATATTAACATTGATTTTCTCAGGTGTTCAAATACTTATTTGCAGCTGTATCATACAAATAAATAGTTAAAAAATCATACATTGTGATTTCTGGATTTTTTTTTTAGATTATGTCTCTCACAGTGGACATGCACCTACGATGACAATTTCAGACCCCTCCATGATTTCTAAGTGGGAGAACTTGCAAAATAGCAGGGTGTTCAAATACTTATTTTCCTCACTGTATATATATATATATATATATATATATATATATATATATATATATATATACACGCACACACACACACGTATGTGAAATGGACTGTTTAATGGTAGCCTGTAGGTACAGTGCTGTGCAGTCAATACACCCCACTCCCCCACACTACCAGGTTACAGCACATGTATATGTGAACTCTTTCCAAATATCCAGCAAAACACCCCCAAGAAAGTTTGGAAATTGAAGGAGTCCAAGTGCCTCTGCTCCTTGCTGCTGACCCTGCATACCCTCTACTACCCTGGGTCATGAAAGGCTTCTCAGGTCCAAATTTGACAGAAGCACAAACATTGTTCAATGAGCAGCTCAGCACCATCCATGTAAAGGTGGAACATACATTTGGACACCTAAAAACCAGATGGCGTGTCCTGGCCAAAACGTGTGACATAGACCATGATTTCATGCCTACAGTAGTGGCTGCATGCTGCATTCTCCATAATATATGTGAGGGGGGGAAACAGCAGCTACCACCTGCAGCATTACAGGTACATCCAGCTCCTCAACAGCCTCAGGACCACACCCAGGATGAACCTGATGCTCCGGCTCTTGAAATCAGGCAGGCTCTGGTGAATCACCTGCTCAGGCCACATTAGGTTACCCACCTGTGTAAAAACACACTTAAAAAAACCTGTCTTTACATTTATTTCTGTTGTTGCAATTTGAAGAGTACAGTAAGAGATTTATGTTCTTTCAAATAATTTCTTTATTTAAAAGTTCTAGAATACAAAGTTTACGAATTGTCAGTTATTTTGAATTATAACAATAAATGGCATTAAGTCAGCTGCCACTCTGCCAAATGAAAAAACAAAAACAAAAAAAAACAGTACAGATGTTACATTTCTGTATCTCACCAGAACATGGCACGGCTTTAAATGACTTGTACATTTACCATTAAAATGAACATAAAAACAATGACCAAATAGTATTTTTTTTTGTACGTAGCATCTATAAATTTGCGGTTTGCTGTAAGCCTGTTTAAACACTCAGAATACAAAAACAGTTAATAAATAAATAAAAATGCATAAATAAAAATCAACCGTAACTTGCCATTAACCATAACAATAGGAAACAATGGAAAATGTAACACATTTTTCTATTTTGTGTGTGTGTGTGTGTGTACAGAAGAGTTGTGTATGTAATAATGGATGACCTACAAATTCTGATAAGAGGGAGAGTGGGCAGGGGAAGAGATAGATGACTGAGGTTGGTGTTGGTACCAAGGTGACTGAGGTTGGGAGCTGGGAGGAGGTTGCTGTGGGTGATGGTAGTATGGCGGTTGCTGTTGCTGGTATGTGGGGGGATGTTGTAGAAGGTAAGGCGCTTGCTGGTGGGCGAAGGGGTGCTGAGCTTCAAACAGAGCCTCAAGTGCACGAGCATGGCGCTCAGCTGCCTCTGTTGCCCTCTCAAAACTTTGGACAGCACGATTGAGCACTTCAGTGATTGAGCTGAGGAAGGCTTGATCCTGCCGCGCCTGCTCCTTTAATATATTCATTTGTAGAGATGATCTCCACCTTCTTGGCTGCCTCCAGCTCTCCTGACCTGAAGGTGTAGAGGATGCACTCTCAGAAGTATCAGGGGGTTCATCATGTGGGGTTATGGGCCCATCATTTAGGGATGCTGCTGTTAACCCTAAAGAAACAAGACCATGAAAAGACATCAGAAAATTAATTTTTATTTTTATTCTTATTAGGACACACAAAAAAAAAAAGTGATTTCTTAAAAAACAACTTTCATTTTTAAGATTGTTTGTTTGCCAATGCATTGTCAAAAAAATATTCTATCATAGCTTACAGTTAACAATTTTTGTAATATTCTGTTAAACAATATATATGTGCATTGATGAATATTAGTGTAATATACTCAAATTTCTACGGCCTATAAATTATCTATTATCTTCGGACTATGAAATATCAACATGATCATCTTGTCTGTTCCCTTCTGATTGATAGTTCTTTTTTAATATAGAAAATGAGTCATTCTTAATTTCTCTCATGTTAAAAAATAAATGTACCGCTCTCTCCACTTTTTGAAAAAATGCACATGCGCAACACTCTACCTGCTCCCGAGAGGGAACGCCTATTAAACGTGTGCACGAGCTAATCATAGCTTACATTAACTTTTACTAGCAGTGATTTTAAATGGATTTCTCCAAATAGCATGCAAAACTTTACCTGTCAAGTAGAAACTTCGCGACTGAGGCATCAGTGGGAAGCCCAACCTGTGTTTTGAGCACATGCCATCTTGTGAATCGTGTGCACAAGCACGTACGACGGCCTTACGTAAACATATCACCAGAATGATTGACACTTAGGAGGACCAATAGTCTTGATGATCCACCCGGAAAAAGAAAATCCTCCGCTTTACCTTTAAACATGACGGAAGGCTTATTTTTCTTTCAATCAGTTGTATTGCATATATGAGCCATAAAAACCTGATGTATGAAATATGAAACAATGAAAACATATTACATTTTTATACAAAAGATTGGATATGTTTTTTGTTGAGTATTTTAGATACATAGGCCTATACATGTACATATGCGTGTGTGCGTGCGTGTGTGTGTGTGTGTACATGACTGAAAAATGTGGTGACTTACCTGTTGAATCCGGCGATGGATCCACGGAACAGGCAGCCATCTCTGAATCTTCATTCTCATCATCTAATGTTAATTTGTTTACATGTAAGAAGTACGAACCTATATTACTTACAAGAGTATATAATCGAACGTTGTAAAGCTTTATGGTCGCATAAATTGACATGATAAGCAATAACCTTTTTAGCTTATGGAGTTATGATTGGAACAATCAAAGTTTTAACTAAACAAAGCCAGAGGATAACAACCATTCTTGTAAAACCCCAGGCTAATTCGTATTATATCAGATCATGCCAAAAAAGAAAAGAAAATAATGTTTGCCTTACCTATGCTGTTCATCGACGTCACAATAGGTCTCTGGCCAAGTATTTTGTCCATTAAAATTTTACTTCACCTTTCCCACCAGCACCGCTTTTGCAAAGATTTCTCTTCTCTGAAAGATACTTTTGTTTTAGAGTTTTCCATTTGGACCGTAAGATTTGCCACGGCTTGTCAAAACCCTTTGTCTTTAATTAGTTTAAGAAATAACTCATCGCGTCATCTTTTGATAATGATCATGTGACTTTTTACGTATCCCATGTGACCTGTAAATGCGCATAAAACTGTTTCCATTGCAGTTTTGCGAAATATTCCTTTTTCGAATTGCCTGAAAAACCACCTCATGCGAGCGCAAAAACTTTTTTGCGATAAATGGGAGTTTTTGCGAAATTGACGTGTTTCCATTGAGCGTATTTTCAATTCGCAATTTCAATTTGCGCAATTTGAAGGGTAATGGAAACGCGGCTTGTGTTGTTCCTCTGCGGAAAAGTGCATTTAGTCAGAGTGCCTTTTCAGTCACAGCAGCACAGGAGTGGAACTCTGTCCCTCAGAACATCAGAGAACTCACCATATACACTCTGTTCAAAAAGCATCTAAAAAACTGGCTCATAACACATCAGACATGTCAGCATTAATAAGAATATGTATCTTCCCTTAACCCAACCTGCTGCCACTTGGGTCTCTGCTGTGTCAATGTGTATAATATTATTATTATTATTTTTTTTTTTTTTTACATAATGTCTGTATTATAGTAAACTTGTACACTGTATTTATCAACAGGATTTGAAGAGTTAAATCTGTTTTACTGCTTTTTATATTTGTATTGTTCACTGTAATCTTCTTATTGTGTTTTTTTTTTAAGCTTCTTATTGTGTTTTTTTAGGTAGACAATTTTTTAGATCTGTCCAGGGACAACGGATGAAAAATAGCCTTTTGGTTAATTCTGGTGCATTTGCAGCAATGTTAATTAATGTACACTGTCCCTGTCAAACAAACAAACAAACAAATAAATAAATAAATAAATAAATAAATAAAAATGTGATTTAAATTTCTCTGGTAATGTGTGCTTTCTGTGTTTATTTATCTGAATATAATTCAGTTGTTTATCTAACATACAGACACGGACAGGACAACATCATATCAAATGACTTGATCGTTGACAATCATCACATCAACAGCGCCATGATGGAGCAGGTCAAGGTCATGGAGTTGCTTAGTATCCACATCACAGATGACCCATCTTGATCTATCGACACCACCAACAGAACCTGGCCAAGAAAGCCCAAAAACTTCTGCACTTCCTCCCACAGTTGAGGAAGGCTCACCTCCCGAAAACCATCTTCTCAACTTTCTATAGAGGAATCATAGAGAGCTTCTTCCTTCCACCCCCACCCCCCAATAACCTAAGGGCAGCTGATTGACTCTTGCACACATGCGCTGGTAGTTTACTTTCATGTGCATGCTTTTGTGCATGCTTTCATCACCAGCAGGGTGGATTATTGTAATGGACTCCTCACTGGCCTTCCCAAAAAGACCATAAAACAGTTGCAGCTCATACAGAACGCTGAGCAGAACCAGTCCTCAGGTCTTTACACTGGCTCCCAGTTACATTTAGGATTGATTTTAAAGTATTATCACTGGTATATAAATCACTCAGTGGCCTAGGACCTCAATACATTGCAGATATGCTCACTGAATATAAACCCAACAGATCACTCAGATCATTAGGATCACATCAGCTAGAAATACCAAGGATTCACTCTAAGAAAGGTGAGTCTGCTTTTAGCTATTATGCTGGAACCAGCTTCCAGAAGAGATCAGATGTGCTCCTACAGTAATCACATTCAAATCCAGACTCAAAACACTTCTGTTTAGCTGTGCATTTAACGAAAGAGCACTGTGCCACTGTTCGTCCGACTGTTTGTACTGTATTTTATTTTTTTTATTCTAAACTTTTATTCTTTTAATTATTCTTATTTCTTTTGATTATTTTAATTTCTTCTATGTAAAGCACTTTGAATTACCATTGTGTATGAAATGTCCTATATAAATAAACTTGCCTTGCCTTGCCTAGTTTACACTATCATGCTGCTACACTGTTTTTTTTTTTTATTCTTACATTTTCTATGAACATTTGACTCCACTTACACACATATTGCACTGCCTTTTTTTACTTGTCCCCTTGCTTATTTATATTATGTCTAGTAATGTCATCCACTTACACTGATACTATATTAATACAGTGTACATGCTGTCTGCAATGTTAATGAATATCTGCTCCCCTACACTTCTCCATTGCTGTAATGTATGTTTCTGAGACAATGAAGCACTACTTGCTCTAGTTTAAGATAAATGCCAATACGGCTTTTTCAGCTACTGTACTCTGTATGGTTTGCAGGTTCACCTAGGGATGTCCCGATACCACTTTTTGCAGAACGAGTCCGATATCGATACTTTCATTTTTGGTACTCGCCGATACCGATACCGTAACCGATACCTGAATTTTCACTGCATTTGTAATTTTTAAATGTATTAGTAGATAAACCAAAATAATATAAATCATATTAGTTGGCTTAATTTGTTCATCAAATATATATATTTCTTGCAGTTATTTTAATGCTTAATTAAGCCTGATAAAATGCATTGTATGAGCTTCTGTTACTGTCACTGTTCATTCTATTGCTCTATCATATTTTATCTTTCATTTAATAGCACAGCACATATTTAGAGCTGCTTCAGCAGGGCTCAGTGCTGAGGATCGGGTCAGCGGTTCAAATGTTTGTCAAAACCAGTGAAACATCAATTATTTAATCCAATTTTGATACTAAAACAAATTACCAGCCTAATTAATGTGAATTTAAAACAAGTAAACAGTCAGTAACAAAATAAAAACAAACAATCGAATAACAAATAGGCCAATAAATACAATAGAACAAAGAAAGACTACAAATTAAATAAAAAGTGTTTTGGAGTTTTTCAGGTAGATCGAAAAGGTACAGAAATTTGAATAGAGTAATCAAATGTGAAAAAAGCATATTCATTACTGTATAAATTATATATAGATGGATATTTTTGTAAAGTTGAAAAGGGTAGCCTATTTAGTCAAGATCAGTGAGTATTTCGTTGTCCTTTGTTTGATTAACATTAAAACACAGAAGCAGGTTTATCAAACTGCTGCCCCTTTAAGACCGAGCGCACGGACCGCATTTGAACATGCTACGTTCATTTGAGATTTAACCGACTTTGTTTACTATAGGATACTCGCCAAGATTGGCGTTTTTACATAATTTTGTGTGAATTCGTCCGTACAAGCGCAAGACGTGAAAGACAATTTAATTCAGTATTCGCGCGCTGAGACGCTGGTTTGCGGGGCGCGCGCTTTGGATGTTTGCGTTCATAGAACTTCTTGACCTGCACACGTCCTGTAATAATGTAGGGAACCACTCGTTATACTTAAATCAGGTAACAGTTCATGTTTTACTTTACTTGCATATACGATTTAGTTTTCATCCAAATAACATGTGCTGAGTGAACGATCAGCAATCAAGAGCATTCAACAGAAGTGCGTGCGCGCTCTCTCTCTCTCTCTCTCTCTCTCTCTCTCTCTCTCTCTCTCTCTCTCTCTCTCTCTCTCTCTCTCGTCAGTTAACGTTAATAATAAGCTACATGCCTCGTTTTATTTCCTTTGCCATTGACATCCGACTGAACAAACTTTCCACTGATGTCTGTTTAAAGGGATGTGCTCGACCAGCTCGCGCCTATGCCTCAGGTCACCTAGACAAAGCACTCGCTGCAGCCAGTTTCGTTTCGCAAAATGTACGTGGTATAGGTGCGTGGTATCGGCGAATTTTAATTTTAACGAGTACGAGTATTATATGAGGACAGTATCGGCCCGATCCCCGATGCCAGTATCGGTATCGGGCCATCCGTACCTATAAGTGTGTACATTACTCAAACTTTGCCAAACTTGTCTGGGAAAAGGGGGTTACAGGGCTTTTTACACTTGAAGCTAAGTGGATACAACACCTAATTTTTACCTTAGTATAACTAGCACGAGCCGTTTGATACTTATAAGATGTTTGCATACATTGTGTGTTGTTACATTGTGTTGATGGGTTAGAATAGAAAGACAAAAATGCTACATCTCACCACTGAAATTGAGGCTAGCCCATCATAATCTGCTGTACAAGAGCAAGTCTGTCTGTACAAAATCTTAATATACACTACATTTTCAATGATAAAAGCAAAATTTAATTCTCAAGAACGCATCTTCCTGGTCACCGACAAAGATTCCTTTGGCTCCACTCTAGAATCTTTGGTCATTATTTACTTTGGTTGTCAAGGAAACAGGAGGTTTTCTAACGTTATGATTAGTAATCCTGCGTATTTGCCGGTTTAAAAAAGGAAGAGTTTCTAAGTACATTTTGCGTCCAATGTGCATACAACAAAGTTGGAAACAATGTCTGTAGTACTTATAAGATTTTTTTACATGACCTCAAAAAAAAAAAGAAAAAAAAAAGTAAACAGCGGTGAGGTAAGTATTAAATTCCTAATTTCGAGGTCCGGCCCACCGCCTAATAGCACAAGGCTGGCACGTTTAAACAGGTAACCTTTCAAACCAATCTGCTTTCAGAATCACTTTAGTTTCCCATCAACCCATCAAGCTAAAATACAGATGAAATCCAAATTATTGAAGGATTGTAAAATGAGGGAAAGCCTAAAAAATCCTACAATATATTTGTCATAATGAATGGGTGGAAAATGGAGTTCCTCTACAGATGAGTAGATGTCAGAGTGAAATTATAAATTATAAAGACTATGATCATCTGTGTACTGGAGTATTCGTCAACAAAAATACAGGATATATATGATAGTAGCTACTATTATAATTTACAGTATCATTACACTGTAAGGAGAACAGGCTTTTCTCCATAAGTTGTTCTCACATGTGACTTACAAAATGTATCTGTAATTGAACATTATCATAACAAAGCAGACAAGACAAGATACAACAAGCTGATTATAAAATGACAACTTTCATGAATCGTAGTGAACATCTGTGACAAGTCAAAGAGCTGTCCCTTCCCTTGCATTAGTGTAGATGTTGGATGATGTGAGGAAACAGGAATGAAAGTGTTGAAATGTGGCACCGTCTCTCTCTGCTCTTCCTGTCACTCTCTCTGGGGTGAGGAGAGAGTCATAGACTAAAATAAAAAAAGACCTTCACCAAGTTCAACCCACAAGCATTTAGACAGACTGATACTTGATTCACACCCATACGCACACACACACACCTGCAGCCACCCACACATCCATACACACAAGCCCATACATGCATCCACACACACACACACACACACACACACACACACACACACACACGAGAATGAGAGAGAGACAGAGGGTGTGTCTCAATGGCTGTGACCCGTGTTGCAGCGCCTGGTTTTATTGGCTGTCTCATTTGCCAGTGTTCAGCATGACCACGCTGACGCGTCTGAACACTGCAGCTATTGTACCACAACAGCCAGGCGTGGGAAGAGCTGAGCATCAGGGAGGGAAACCTGAGGGGCAGAGGAGGGAGGTAGGATGCCATCCAAATGCATACACATATGTGTGTGTGTGCATGTGTCCTGCAGCAGTGAGATGCAGGCGGTATAATTAACTGGCATCTGGAAGCCATTGCTGAGTAAATGACCCTGCAGCCTCTAACTCGTGTCTCTGCCAGAGCAGCTTACTATCTTCATACATAAACACACTCACACTCTCTCTCTCTCTCTTTCTCTTTCTTTCTCTCTCTCACACACATGTTAGGTTTTCATATCTTATGGGGGCAATAGACATAATGATATTTTTTCTGTACAAACTGTACATTCTATCCCCTAACCTTACCCCTAAATTTACACATCACAGAGAACTTTCTGCATTTTTTACATGTTCAAAAAAAACCTAAATGTTCCCACAAGAAAAAATATTTTGGATATTGACATCTTTTTGGGGACATTATACATCACAGAGATGTCTATTTGATTTACATTTACATCTGCAAGATATATATTTTTAGACTGTTTGCTTAAAATACAACCCACATGTACCTTCTTGTTTGCCACTGTGTTCATCCTAACAAGAAGTTATCGCGTTCACATCTGTCAACTGTCATTCTTACTGTCATCAGACAAATGGAGTTTTGGACCGGTGATATTTGACTCAGTTGGAGAAAGTAACTGAGAAAAAGGTTTTTTTTTTTTTTTTTTTTGGTTAGCCAGGAAAGTTTTCTTAACAGAAATAAAACATTCGTTTTTTGTTTGAGGAACGTTATTCTAACAGTCCCCTAATGTCCCCCTAATGTTACTCTAACGTTTCAGTAAAAATATTCTAACATATTTAATAATAAATAAAACAGTATTATATGGACTCTTATAATCAATTTAAACAAACCATATCTTGTTTTTATTTATTGTTTAATTAATACAAATAATCCAAGCACATCAATGATCATATGGAAGATTAAATGTGCCCATTAATATGTAAGCGTTGGATTTCACGGGGTACCCAGATTTTACATTTCTTCAGCACCAAATAGCAATAACTTCAGCACAATCTATGGTTTTTAAAATATGAAATTTATTAATAGACATTAAAAAATGAATAAACAATTATTTGACTTAAAGTAGGATATCAGTATATTTATTTCTTACCTATGAATTGTACAGTTTAGCGGGACATGCTTCTTTCGGTCTGTAAACAAAACATTACAAATTTAACCCTGGTTCCCTGAAAAGGGGAACAAGACACTGTGTCTGACAAGACTCTATGGGGAACGTCATCAGCATAACCGGTGTCTGAAGCACATTTAAACGCAACAATGTCATTGGCCGACAACAGTCTATGACACCACTAGTGGTGGTACTGTGAGTATAAGATGGTGCCTGTAGTACGTCATCAACTTCTTTGTCTGAAGGAGACATAAGCAGGCAAGCCTGAGGCATGTCAATGCGATGCAGTGTCTTGTTCCCCTTTTCAAGTAACATGGTGTAACAGTCACTGCCTGTCACAAGGTTTATTCATTGCAATTATGGTCACTATGCTCTTCCTAGCCATTAGGGGGACACAAGATTGTACTTTGTATGGTATAAAACAGAAAGCAGTAGAGTAATTGTAGGGTCTGTTTGATACTGCCTCATGGTTGTCTGCAACCTATTTCCCAATCCTGTTTGTGAAACTGTTTGCTTACTGCTCAAACATAAGTTTAATGATTGTATGGATTGTATGTAATGATTGTATGGATTGCTCTGGTGAACTTAAAGGCACAATATGTAACTTTTTTTGCTTTAAAAATAGCAAAAATCACTATATCTATGTTATATATATTTTTTAGTTGTGTACTTACATTATCCCGACTGTTTCCAACAACTTTCAAACCAGGAGAAATTTGTAATTTAATTCGAAGACACGTCCCGTTTCTTTATTTCCGTTTTGTCGCCGTCAATGGCGTCATATCCGCGTTGTCCCTGGTTTCCACTCGTACTGCCATAGCAACCAGAGCTATGAACCAGAGCCCTCTGATAGTAACCAAAGCGACTGACGCGGACAACTGTGTAGTTCGCAATGTCTATTTGCACGCTGTTGTTGTTTCGTTCAAACATTATGGACCATGGCAATTAACTAAACCGAACTAAACCGAGAATCAATATCAGCGCGGTGTTTTCGAGATGCCGAGAGCTCCCATAGACAGTATATAAACGAGAGCTCCACGTCCGAGACTTCGACCGCTTCTACATGTACTTTATTAAACAGGTGAGCACATTTACATAAAACTAATCAATGTTATATAGTTCAACAATGATAAAATGTTAGAATATGATCTGTATGTTATTCTAATGTTGATCTAGCTTACTGCTAGTCTCATACAGACAAACTAACACATACATTTCAACACATTCAAATGCAGTTTAGTGTGATAGTGTAATGTTAGACCAAGTGAAACAGCGCTGCGTTACCTCACAAGTTTAATTTGTCTAATAAACTGACCTGTGAGTTGTAATTCTGCACTTGCGTGTAGTTCGGTAGAATGAAATGTCCATATTCCTTTTATATCCGTGGGACTCGCGTCGCGTGTGGAGCTGATAGCTGTCTCTTAGCAATCCCAAACTGCTTCATATCACAGTCATGATAAAAGCATCGATGTATTCAGTCATCCATAAACATTATTAGATCGGTCGGCTTGACGTTGACGACAAGATCCATAATTCTTAGCAAATGTTGCGTCATCAAACTACGTTATCTACAAACTACAAACTAGAGGTATCAAACTACCTCTTTGTTATTGTAAAGAGGTTAGCGAGCCCTAGTGGCGAAAAATTCCATACTGTACGTTTAAATGGTTGTGATGGCGAAGTGAAGCTTTCTGAACCAATGAAGCTTTCAACACAATTGTATCGGAAAAAGGTTCATTCCTCTAAGCTTTTCAAATCAGAGTTCGACGAGGACCTCTGCTGATAGCGGCTTTGTGCTTAGTGATTATTATAAGAGGTGGTCTTTAGAATAACTGGGGCCTCATTTATAACCGTTGCGTAGTGAAACTGACGGCATATATAATGGCAGATGAAGTAAAACCGTAAATCTTTATTATGAGTCCTAATCATAAATAAAATAATGATTTAAACTATTTACTTCTGATATAAGCATTTAGATTAAATAAGCCATTCTCATTAATGGAGTTAAACACTTAAATTACATGAAATCATTACTGAGAAGTTACAACATTTTATATATTCATTAAATATAAATATTTGTAGTGGATGCGATGCATTTGAACACTTTTCCTGTGGCGTGCTGTGTTTTAATGTTATAACTACAGAGATAATTGCTTATCATGATTATAGAAGATTGTCTGAGAAAAAAAATTTCGTGCAAATAATGCACAACAAGGCCTATCTGTTTCCATTAAAATATAAATCAATTAAAAATACTATTTGGTCAGTGGAAAAGATTGAGAAAATCTTTCTCTGAAATGTGGTCTATTTTATAGCCTACTATTTGATTTATTTATTCAAAAAAAGGCAAGGATAGGCTACTAAATGATTTTATCAATGTAATGTGATGGCACATCGATATCTCATGGTTTCCAAATGTCTTGTACCGTTAAACATGTTATCACGTGGATGAATATGCATATGCAAATGATATGCAGATGAGGATATGCATAGTAAAACTAGGCTTTGTAAGCTCCATATATGGTTATTTTGGGGCTGAGACACGTGTGCACAATCTTCCACTGACTGGGATTTCTAAAGGGAATTTTGCACAGGTTCAGTAAGGATCCTACGCACAATTTTATAAATGAGACCCCTGGTGTTTGGGGAGTGCTTAAAGTGCTTTGAACTGGGACCACTGTAGTCCTTTGAAACACTGGAGTATAGCTGTGTCCCAATTCAGAGGCTGCGTCCTCCGAAGGCCGCATTTGAAGGCCGATTGCGTCACAGCGGCGCAACGAAGGCTGTTCCAATTTGAAGGCTCCTTCCAATGCGGCCTACCGTCAATTTTGCTAAGTCCGAGTTTTTCCCGCGGGGATTTCCACCTCCGTAAGTATGATTTCGGCGCTCCAACACCCCTAAAACAGGGGAGTTTCACCAGTGGAGATTTCGGCCGCCTGATGGAGAAGAGCCGATGGGCTTTTTGGGTTACTTTTGTTGCACAGACCTGGCAACTCTGCCTACTGCCCTTCTTTCCCCGGGCCGCAAAGGATAGAACAAGCACCAGCCAAGAGAAACGAGACCGAGAGGATGAGCTGATCGAGATGTTTAGGGAGGACTATGAAGTTTCAGAGAGAGACAGAGGAGAGGAGATCACAGAAGAGCAGGGAGAGAATGGGCAGATTGTTTTCTCTTCTTGACAGATTGGTAGAGAAATAAACTTTCGGTTATGTGAATTTAAATTTGTAAATGAAACAATCGTATAGGCTAGATTATTTTTAATTAGTTATAATTTGTAAATGAAACAAACATTTATTTATGTGCATTGTTTATTTTTGTAATGCAAGTTAAAACTTATATTAATTAATAAATTAATCTGTGCATTTATTTTTGTCATGTCAATTAATTTGTAAATGATAAAAAATAAATTGTTCTATAATTTTTTTTCTTACAGAACTTTTTATAACTATTTAAAAGATAAATTACGTTTAAGATGATAAAAACTAAATAAAAGTTTAAATGAACAGTGTACATAAAACAGATTGGAAGAAAACATTTTTCTGTAGACTTTTATTGAGCCCAGCAGGAGATCCTGGTTTATGGGCTGCACAATAGAGACTCTGGTAAGATCTCTGCCGGTGGGACATCATCTGGGATGAGTGCATATTTCCACTGTCTACCAACAGGTTTGCAGGGCTGACTCAGGCGTGGGCTGCCAGTCACTGAGATGTTCTCAGAAAGAGGGAAGAATAAATTAAATCAACTCACATCCTCAAAAATCTAACCATAAAATATTTTTATATGCAAAACTGTCCTGTGAGCTAAACTCTGCAGGACAGGGGCCCTCCAGGACTGACATTGCCAATCCCTGATCTAGAAGACCTATTTTTAGTGTTTCTCTTTATATACTGTTCATATTTTTTTTTAAACAATATCTAATATCAAAATGTTGATCTAGTAACAAAGTAACAAGACTTGAGTAACATGAGTAACTTGAAGCTGCTTTGATACAATCTGTATTGTGAAAAGCGCTATATAAATAAACTTGACTTGACTTAACAATCTAAAGAACTTCAAATTAATACTTAAATACAGAGTAAATGTATGTTGTTACATTCCACCACTGGTTATTTGGAAAATTAATCTAACAAAATGTATTGGCACATTAACAAATTGTTGCAAGCTGTGTCCCGGGAGTTTTGTCGCCTAGCAGCCGTGATAGCCATTGTGATTAGCGGCAGTAACATTTGTAATGGACTTTATATATAAAACTTAGTTGTAAATTTTAAGTTATAAATATATAAAGTTATAAATATATAAATATATAATAAGTTATATAAATATATAGTTATAACTGCATATAAACAAAACGGGGTTGAAATGTTCTAGAATGTCTAAAAATGTTCACCATGGTCAATTTAAGTGCATAATAAAGTCTAAAGAGTATAAACTAACCTATATCAAATCACATACTGGTAACATATAAGTCAACATTTGAACCTTTATTGTATGTTTTTATTAATATTATTTTTATCATTAGATACATTAGATTACTCAATTAAATTGAAACCCAATACTTACATTTAAAAGTATAGTCTGGCAATTTCGTCTCCGGCGCGCAATGAATTCTGGGGTAGGCAAGACTGCAAAGGATCCTTCTGATGTATCCTGCATTCATGGGAAAAGAAGGACGCATTTGCAGGCTGCGTTTTGAAGGAGCCTTCGAATTGATCTTCAAATTGGGACAGCCTTCGTCGCGCTGCGATGACGCAATTGGCTATACTTTCCCCTTTAAACATGACTCGGTGCGTCCTTCGAAGGCTGTGTTGGCCGCGCACTTCGAAGGACGCAGCCTTCAAACCCAGTTAACACAGAACGTTCCCCTAATGTTATTTTTTGGTTATTTTTTTGGGAACCAAATACTTACGTTAGGGGAACGTTCTTTTTTGGTTTTATTTTTATGTAACAATAAAATAACGTTCCCAGAACGTTGCTGGGTGGTTACCATTAAAAATAACGTTCTGGGAACCATAAACTAACATTCTGAGAATGTTCTGGGTACCAAAAACTAACGTTATGGGAACCAAAAATTGTTAGCTGGGAAGGATGCAGCCCCTGAATTGGGACACAGCTGTTGTATGTAAATGATAGTGACACTGCTTTAAGAAATGCTGACACAGTGGAATGGGAATATTTCATACTGCAACAAGAAACTCTCGCATTACAACAAACAGTTCAATGCAACGCAATACACCTTAACAAACCACGAGGGCACGCCCTGTGTCACGCATTTTTGAATCAGATTACGAAGCAGTCACGTGAGTGTGTTTGTGAAACGAAAGGTGTGTTCGACATTCTACTTTACCACAGCTGAAGTGAAATAAAGGCCACATTTACACATAGCCGAGTATTTAGAGAAACAAATATTTCCCCCCATCCATTTTCAATAATAACATTGTGCACACAAAATCATTTTCAAAAAAGTTGTCATTTACATCAACCCGCATAAATACGCCGTCGAGTGCCATCATAACTATGCCAAACCAATGGGCGGCAGTGTAGGGAGAAGGATAAAGCCATTGTAAACTCGCACTCGATTGGCCCAAAGTCCAGCATCCGACCAGCGTGGAAGGTCTCTACGTGTTACTGTCTTTTCTCGTGGCAAAGTATTTTTGATTAAATGCAATACATTTTCTCATATGTATTCTCTCATATGACTCCATAAATGAAAAGGTTTTAATGATATCTGTGCATCATTAAATGTGAGCTAATGTTTGACTATTCTTTTTAACTCTTTAATGAAAATAATGATAGTAGAGAATAATCAAATGGAACAATTTATTATGTCAGGTAAATGTATCATGCCAATTACATAATCAATTCAAAGATAATCAATACAAAACATCAAAAGCTCTGGATTAAAGAGAAGAGATGCGAACCTGACATTGAGAAATACATGAGGCTGAGAGTCTCGGCCACTCTCAGCCTCACGGGCTAATCTGAAGTACAGAAGGCCCCGAACCCTTAGCTGCATTCCATTATATAGACAGAACCTCTTTCACATGGAAACATTTGCTAACAATGGTAATTTGCATTCAGAGTTGACACCTTTTCGGGGTAGGAGATCATTTGTCTAGAGACCAACCTTCCTTGTGTGCCAATTATCTCTAAACTTTTAAAAACCTTATTACCTTTTGTTTTACTTATTTGGAAATGAGACATTTTTACCAGTCGCCCTGAGACATTTCAAATGATACTAAACATGTATAATACTCAATGATAATTATTCACATTAAACCTATGGATTTTTGGGTGAATTCAGGTGATCTTAGCATGAGAGAGATCGGCCCAACAGGAGTCGGGGATGAGGAGAAGGAATGTAGATTAGGATGATTCGGAGGTGAGACTTTCCTAATTTCCAGAGAGGTCCTTTGTCCTCTCAGTGCCTCAAGTAGACTGCCTGGCATTATCTAATTTCTCAAGTCTTACGGTTATTTCAGTCTTACACCATGCAAGCCAATCAGAACTGTAAACATAGGGCGCTCACATGACGTTAAGCATTTTCTGGCGCATAATGTGCCGTTTGAGAACCTAAAACCCCATTTCTCCCAGTTGACACTGCAACACATAACCGGTGTTATCAGAAATCTCCACTTTGGCCCGAGTTTTTAGAAATAATCGTTTTCTGTGATAAAAACTGGGTTTTCGTGTAAATGAGAGGCCAAACTGCAGGGAAATATCTGCATCTTCCCTTCGTGTAAACGGGGCCAAATGCAATATTTGCCAAATACACCGATGTTTCAGACACATTTTCAATCAATATTTTACGTACTGAGTACATATTGTATGTACTTCATACAGCGTCTGTTTGAACAAGAATAAAGTTCAACATAAGCCTATAGCTACTATCAATGAAGTGGTCTACGTTTTTTAATCAGTTTTATTTTGATAAACATAGACACAATATAACATCGCGACTACATGAAAAGAGTGTTTACTGTTATAAAAAAAATGAATTGTGAGCTTTAGTGGAACTAAAGGTGTGAGAATAAACATGAAACACACGTGATCATTGTCATGTGGTGAATCCGGCCAATCGTGGAACAGCTGTGTCATCAGAGCTCGTGCAGCCGCTCCGGCTACTCTCGAATCGCTCTCGCGGTACTTTGATGGCATATGTCACAGTCACATGGCGTCGGCGCTGTATCGGACAAAGTCGGACAAAATTTCTAACCGGCATGCACTGCTTCAAGTCAGCTGCCGATCGATCTGCACGGAGCTGCATGAAGTCGAACAAGCCTGAAGCTTAGGACGTCATTAGTCACGTGATTTTGATCGAAGGAATCAAGCATTGATACAACGCTTCACTGAAAAACATTTCATTATTTTGACACACGCCTCGGAGCTTCGGTATCATGGCTAACAACACTATTAAATGGAATTTGTTTAGTTTCATTTAGTGATGGGAAACCAAGGCTTTCTGAAGCGTTTGAGGCTTTCATCAAATTGTGCTGAAAATCAATGAGTGCCAATCAGTGCCAATGAGACCACAACTCGTGTCATAGCCTGGTCAATGGATTAACATTTTGATTTTGATTATAAAATATACAAGTATATGTGATCATAATTAGGCTAATAATTGACGTAAGTAGTTGAAAAAATATTTTGGGTTAGCTGTTAAACACTTATTTTCTGTTAGCTATGGAACCTAGCAATAAAACCTGATTAAATGCAATAGAGGTGTACACCTGCACACCTGCGTCGATCTGCACACGTCGACGGACCTCGCGCTTATGGCGACTAAGCGCTCCGCCAAGGCCATTGGCCTTGAGTGTCTTTGGTAATAGTGACACAACGCACTGTGGTCTCGACGGATGCGTCAACCTCAGGGTGGTGATCAGTGTGCTTGGGCGTGCCTGCCACAGGTCTGTGACTCCGACCACAGAGGGAGTGGCACATAAAGCGTTTGGAATTAAAGGCGGTGTCCTTAGCCCTGGAAGCTTTTCGGTCGAGGTTGGAGCAGCAGCATGTACTGATTTGAACCGACAACATGTCTGTGGTTTCGTACATAAATCGCCAGGGCGGCGTGCGCTCCAGAGCTCTTTTCAAACAGGCAGCGAGTCTCCTGTTGTGGGCGGATCGACACTTCCTCTCCATCTGAGCGGCGCATATTTCCGGTCTCCTAAACCGCAAAGCGGACATGCTTTCAAGGGACGGGATTCCTCAAGGAGAGAGGAGGCTTCACCCCGGATCGGTGCGAATGATTTGGGATTGATTCGGGAGGGTTGATGTGGATCTGTTTGCCACGAGCGAGAACACGCACTGTCATACGTTATCCTCGCTATCTCACTCCCCGCTGACGGGAGATGCTCTGACATCGTGTTGGCCGAAAGCCAGGCTTTACGCATTCCCTCCTGTGAAAATTCTGCCTATGGTGTTATGCAAAATCAGGAAGGAGAGAGTGTCAGTAATCCTCGTGGTCCCAACCTGGCCGAACTAGACCTGGTTTGCAGACCTGAAAGAGATAATGGCGGCTCCCCCATGGCAAATCCCCATCAGGAAGGACCTGCTGTCTCAGGCGAACGGCACGATATAGCACCCCAGCCCCGAGCTGTGGAACCTTCATG
Source organism: Rutilus rutilus (assembly GCF_951802725.1). NCBI lineage: Eukaryota > Metazoa > Chordata > Actinopteri > Cypriniformes > Leuciscidae > Rutilus > Rutilus rutilus. The sequence goes on from NC_140213.1 coordinate 13,833,225, forward strand.
TGTGTCCGCTTCAGAGACCTTAAATGAGCGAGACACTCTGCCTTCACGAGTGCTGGGCACACTCGCGGAGGCGCTCAAGCCTTCTACTAGGCGCCTTTACGCTCTAAAATGGGTAGTTTTTGCGAAATGGTGCCAGGACATCGATATTGACCCGGTGATCTGTTCCGTGTCTAATGTTTTGTGCTTCCTACAGCACAGACTGGATACCGGGAGTTTGCCATCCACGCTGAAGGTGTATGTGGCCGCTATTGCTTCGTTTCGTTACCCAGTTGACGGGCAATCGATCGGTAAGCACACTCTGGTGACAGGATTTCTTAGGGGAGTGAGGAGATTGTGTCCTTAACGGCCGCCATCGGTGCCGTTGTGGGATCTAGCTCTAGTTTTGAGGGCTCTCTCTCTGCCGCCGTTCGAGCCCCTAGCTTCGATTGCTGTTAAGGAGCTCTCCCTGAGAATGGCTTTGCTCCTTGCTCTCGCCTCTGCAAAGCGGATTGGAGACTTACACGCGTTCTCTGTGAACGACGATTGTATCTGTTTCGGACCCAGCGACTGCAGTGTTACTCTCCAGCCGAGACGGGGCTACATGCCTAAGTCACTCTCTACACCATTCAAAGCACAGGTTGTTTCCCCACCCGCCTTATCTGCTGAGCCGTCATCCTGCCGTGACGCTGACGCTCAGAGTGCTGTTTGCCCTGTCAGGGCTTTGCGGATGTAGTGAATCGCTCGGCCGCCTTTTGTCAGTCGGACCAGCTTTTTGTGTGCTTTGGTGGATGCACTAAGGGACGTGCTGTCTCAAAACAGAGACTTTCTCAGTGGATTGTGGACGCTATCGCATTGGCTTACGAATGCCAGGGGAAAGATTGTCCCTTTAACATCAGAGCTTATTCGACGAGGGCGGTTGCGTCTTTGTGGACCTGGTCTAGAGGGATGTCTATCCCTGTTGCTGTTGGCTGGTCTTCTCAGAACACCTTCGCCAGATTTTACAAGCTGGATGTACCGTCTGTGGCGTCGCAAGTGCTTTCAGTGAGTTAAGTTTCTTACTCATGTATTGTGAACTATTGTAACCAACTATGCAATGGTTACCGCTATGCTGTTGACTCTGTGTATATGACTACTAGTGTTAATACAGCTATTACCGCTACCGCCGTTGACACTGTGTTTAACCCTGTGTTTAACCCATAAGCTATTGTGTTGTGTCTGCCCTGGATCAGTGCAGCCTTCGCTTTCATTGCGTTTGGATATGCAAATTTTGATAGGGTCGGAGCTGATGTCTCATTGGTCTAGTTCCGCCTATCAGATGCGAGCAGTCCTAGTGGCGCGGCTATTGGCTGACTGTCTGTCTCTTCCGTGGCTGGTGAAGCTTAACCCTGTTTCCCCGGGCTTATCTTCACTACTCTCATGGCGGGATTTAATACATTTCCTGCAGCATTGCTAAGGAACGAAAGAAATGCACTCTTTTTTTTATGTCTCTGAAAGAAAACAGCGCTGAGTTGAACAAATGACAGAGATGAGTGAACAGACCTGAAACAGCCTTTCGTGACATTTGAATTCTATGTTGTAATGCAATCTCATGCAGAATACAGCGCAGTGATTGGAGTTTCTTCTCATTAACAATGCAGACCAAGCCGCTTAATAATGAAACCTGTCGCTCTGAGAGCCTCACCATTTAAACACATTTCAAACATGCAGTGCATATTTTATATAATTAAATCGCGGCCTTTGCGATTCGAAAATTGCACTAAGCAATATCGTTATTTCTATTTAAAGGTACAATATGTAAGAATTTTGCATTAAAATATCCCAAAATCACAAGGCCAGTGTTATATATTTTGTTAAGGTGATTACTTACAATATCCCAAATGTTTCCAACTATTTTTAAATCATGAGAAAATTGCGCTTTTAACCAAGGAAACGGGGCGTTAGAGCAGGGGTGAGCTGGGAGTCGCCAGTTTCCGCTCGTACTGCGTGGAGTCCTGGACAAATGCGGAAGTTGTAGTTGTAGCGTCTATCAAGCAACAAGCGTTAGCTTGTTTCGTGCAGTCGTTATGAAACACAATTATTCTTTACCGATTGCAGCTGGTTCTGTCGACAAAGACAAGTCCCATAAACGTCAACGTACGGGTATTATTGCTTTAGGTTTGTGTTTAGTTTATTGACATTGTTTATCACGTCTGGTGTTTATGGCCATGTAAATAAATATAGTGTGGCAAGCAGGACGAGGCCGAGGGCCGGGAGAGAGCGGCACGAGGCCGGTGGCGTGATTACTGATAGACGACACCTGCGCGACGCGCCGGTCTCGTATCTCTCACGGAGGAGCGGAAGCATAAAGGGAGAGCGACGACAGTGAAGAGCGAGAGAGGACAGGCCTGAACTTGTGTTGTGTTTTGTTTTATTGTGACAGCAGTCTTCCGTGAGGGGCTGCTGTCTTTTACTTTTGTTTTGTATTTGTTTTATTTTTATCATTAAAATGTGTCATGAATGTTCGCCGGTTCCCGCCTCCTTCTTCCCATAACATCTGAACTTCGTTACATATAGCATGTGTTATACATAAAGATTAATCAGTATTTTGGCAAATTATGTGGGTATGTTCGAATGTACTTCTACAACAATTGTTTAGAACACGTAAAACTGCGCAGCGTTATCACAACAATGAATTCGACAAATACAGTAACATCTATGATAACCAATTTAATTAAACTGTAACAAAATTCAAGGAAGGAAGAGGACAGGGTCGGCTTGCGGAGCTGTGGGCGTATTTATTTATAAATGAAAGAAAAACAACAACAAAAAGTCGCGCACACAGCGCTGTAGCAGCAAAGTCCAATGTAACAGCGATCGTGCTCTCAGCACATAGATCTCCGCGTCTCTATTCATGAATGAGGTTTATATGCAATCTCTCCACGCCAATCACTGAAACAAGACACAGGTGTTTGTCATTTGCACTTGACTCACTTACGCCGCACCTGTCTCCCGATCCTCTCTCCCGTCACAGACTTCGCTAGATCACGCCCCCCTTGCCACATAAACCTTACTTTTCTTGCGGTTAATTCATTTTAATGAAATAAAAGCATGTCATTAAACGCAACATTTATAAAAATAGAACTTAACCTCATCCATGAACATGATTTTTCGATTCCCGTCTGACTGATTTACATCCACGGTGGAGTTGAAAACGACAGTTCCCATCATTCCACGCTCCTTCACATCATCATCAAGCTACGCCGTTGTTGTTGTTTGGAATGTAGCGCCCTCTAGCGGCAGAAAATCTTGCATATTGTACCTTTAATGTTCGTATATCATGCAGCCCTAGACTAAACTGTTTGTGTGTGTGTGTGTCATTCACTGAAACGTAAATTTAGCTGCAGCCAGGTGATTTTGCGTGACCCACCTTTTCCACCCACAGTTTGAAAATACCTGATGAAGTTTGCATCATTGGTGCTGTCGCTTTTCTGTTAATACTACAAGGCAATTTCTATTATATAAAGCGCTATTAAAAGAAAATGCATCCTGACTTAACCTGACATCTTTTCACTGCTGCAGCAGGTCTCTGATTAAATTTTATATTCAATTGCAGGAGCAGAAAAACTAAATTGTATCACTTCACTGCCACAGCATTGATTTCTCCCTCTACTCCAGCAGGAGCCTTCTAGTTTTTATTTTTATTTCCCTCCTTAGCTCCTATAGTAGTTTCGCCAATGCCGCAACAGCGAACAATTTTCTGCACATCCTTGGGGGGGTAGAGGGATTCAATTATTTAAATACTTCAATACTTATATCAGTGAACTACTCGCAGTTGGTTTCCCAGCTTGCTGTCCTTGCAATAATTTTTGCCTTGAGTTTGAGCCTCCTTCGAGAACAGCAAGCAAAGTTCATTTATGTGACGAAAGCTCAGAGACATCCATTTGCAGCTGTATTAGAGCAAACAAGCAGCAGTCGTTAACAGCATGGCAGAACAATAACAGGGATAATTCAGCAATCAGTAATCACAAGAAGGCGAATGTTCAGGGCTGACAGCAAAAAATCAGTAATCCAGGCAAAACATAATAAAGACAATAGGCAGGCAGCGATAGAGAATAATCCAGGTGAGACAAAGCAAGGTCAAATAGGTAGGCAGCAAGCAATCGTACAATGGGATAAACAGTATAGATCAAACAAACCAGAAGTACAAAAGGTTACACTTTATTTCGATAGTCCAGATTTTAGACATTCTACTAACTATAAGTAACTTTTCAACTACATGTCAACTAACTCTCATTAGAGTATTAGTAGACTGTCAGTAGACTGTTAGGTTATGGTTAGGTGTTAGGGTTCGGTTTAGGAGAATGCAACTATTCTTCCGGCATCCCTCCACCTCCCCTTCTCTTCCTCTGTTTCTCCCATTCTTCCCATACATAGTACCGTTATAGGGTGCTTAGCTCATAGCTCGGGTGGAGCCTCAGGTTCGAGTCTCCTTCAAGGGCAGCAAGCTTTGTTTGTTTACCATTAACTATTAAGACTGGATGGGCAGGCGAACTTGTGAAAGTTTATAAGAAAGCCAGTAATACAACTGTGTGCTTCTCCCTGAATGCAGGGCTTTGTGAAGCAACAGGGTCTCGGCAGCACTGGTCAAATGTCTCACCCAAAAGGCTAGCATGGCCATTTGCCTCATATCTCACCCAATAGCTTACAGAGGGGTTTTAGAAAAGAGGAATGTTGTGATTTCACCCAGCATTTCCAACCACCTTCAACAGTTCACTTCAGCTCAGACTTTATAAAGACATTTCCTCTTCGTCACTGTTCGGCCACCCACCCACACACACCGGGCTGTCCAAACAGCTTCTGTCTTAATCACCCCAGCAAAACACACACACATAGACACAGACACACACACGTTGGGTTTCCATGCTTTATGGGGACTTTCCATAGACAAAATAATTTTATTAAAAACTGTACATTCGATCCCCTAACCATACCCCTATCCCTAAACACAACCCTCACACACAACTTTATGCATTTTTACATTTTCAAAATCAACTTCAAAAAACAGTTTATAAGCTGTTTTCCTCATGGGGACCAACATTTTTGTGTCCAACACTTATGTTTGTTTACCATATTAGTGAGGACATTTCATAGACTTCCATTGTTTTTATATCTGGTTAATGATATTTTATACCGCCTAACCCGACCTAAACATAACCCCAAATATAAATGTAACACACACACAAACTGTAAAAGTAAATTGTGCCAAGAGAATTACATGGCATAAATTGTCTTCGAGGGAGAGACAGAGTGAATTGAGACAGTTTATAGAGACAGAGTGCACAGGCTAAAAGGGAAACTAAGAGTCTTCTGACATGAAAAGGCCCAATCAGAAACCTCCCTCCCTCCATACCCCACTGAGTCTCCCAGACTCATCTCTGGTTTTAATCAGCATGACCCTTTGTTTGCTCTCTAAAAGCCCTGCTGCAGACATTAAGAGAGACAGGGTTACACCCTCTGGGGTCTGCGAGAGTCCTAATCCCTCCCTGCATTATTATCTGCTCAAACCTGAGTGAGCCATGAGAATATCTGGTATTTTATTTTCTTCCTCTCTGACTGACACCCCAACAAAACCGCCATCAATCCAAAGTTTGATGTGAACGTCTGCAATGGGTGAATGTAAATAATTACTAGTAGCAACGATTTCAACAAATGATTTCATGTTTATAAGTAAAAGCACATTTCCTACATTTTCAGTAAAGATATAGAATACAATAAAAAGCTTGATTTTTAAATTGTACGTGACTTTAGTTTAATTTACACTGCTCTAAAAAAGCAAAACACAGTAACAAATGTCTTCAAAAAGGTTTAATTGAGTTCTGATTTATTTATCAATTTTCACACTGAAAATTGCACATGAACACATATTTTCTCAGAATCTGAGATGTCCGTCACAGCACAGATCAAAGTTTAAAAGACCTGGTTTTGGTTTTGACAAAATCTACCTTTAATTAACCGTTAAAATTGAAATATTCATTTCAATCAGGAGACATAACAGACACTTTTATTTAGAGTAAATTATTAGAGTAAAGTATTTTAAAATATTTACCACTTTAACAGCCCTCCAAAAAAAAAAAGAAAAAAAAAAGGCCCTTGTGAAACATCTACTATATAATATAATTAAATATTTGCAATGCAAATTGCAAACTGAATGAAAACCAGACAAACCTTGACCTTGGTTTTGTTGTGATAGATAGCCCCACTCACAATGGAATGTCATTAGACCAAAATCCAAGACCACACAGCCATATAAGCACTGCTATTAAGAGTAGTGGCATATTTCCACCTTTAGTGTGAAGAGACAAGTTTTGCCTGGTTAGGAAATGGTGTCAGATGAAATACTGTAAATTGTAGAAGAAATTTTTTTTTTTTTTTATTCTTATTCTCTTGGCTTTATAGCTTTATATTTGCAAATACACTAATCACGTCTTTGAAGACTGCTGCTGTGTGTAAAACTGCTGCGATCAGGACAGCGTGTGCTATCTCTCTCTCTTTCCTCCAAAGTTTAAGAAGAGAACACAAAGACTTTTTAACCCAAAGCACCCTGTTCTGTGTGGCACATTGCTCTGGCAGTCATTTGATAAATATTGTATTTCCTGTCTCCACCTTAACTGTTTTGGTAATTGGCTTGTGTTAACCTTGTGACCCGCTGATGGAGAGGGTTTGTTTCAAGGATTTGCGGGGTGACTCAGGAAGCCAGGAGCTGAGACCCTGGGTCCCACAATGCCCTGCGCTGTTACTCCACCAGCCCGAGACCTCCTGCCCATGGTCCTGATTCCATGAGGTGAACGACCGGTCAGCCTGAAGATCACATTAAGAGAGATAAATGAAGCCTGCTCCTGCTACAACAGCATCAAACACACACACAAACATAAACAACGCCCACTACTCATGCACACACTCTGGCATTCATAGACAGTCAGGAACACTTTTATTTGAAAATGACTAGTGTGTTTTTCTTCCATTTCGACGAGGCACATGACAAAACTCTTGACAGTTCAGAGAGGTGTGCTAAAATGTCAATGTTCCATTAGAGAGATCTAACAGAGATATTGGATTAGATGTGCCTGTGATGTGTGAACAGACAGAGTCATAAAACAGATTGTGTTGTTAACACAGGCTGTGTTTACACTTGGCATTAACTGACAACGTGATTACGTAATGCGGGGCGCCTCGCAGAGTTCTGCAAGACAAGCATTTGTGGTCAAAAATAATATAAAGTTCTCAGTTCTTGACAGAGCTGGTTGCACACACTGTGAGCATTTCCCTTAAGCAAACCCCAATCTCATTTGTCTATCTTCCCTAGGGAAGACAAACCGGCATCTGTACCCAGTGGCTCGGTCCCTCTCACTGAGAGGAGACTGAGATTGCGGGGGTCTCAGATGAAGCTTGTTGAAGAGTTAGAGAAAGGTGTTATCACTCTCACGGGTATTTGACCCGCATCCGCTGACATCAACTTGTAAATTATGCAGATGCCGAGGGGATGCGTGAGCATGGATATGTGTCGATGCCTCTTATAGACAAGATGTTTGCGAACTATCTCGTGGCTGGAGAGGCATCGACTTTGAAAGCTCCAGCCCTGCCCTTATATGGCAGGACATACGCGCCAGCAGGTCATGCTGCACTGCACACTATGGCAGAAGAACGTTCCCTCCCCCTCCCCACATGCGCTCATAATATCAGGCCTGAGGCTGGGCCACTGATGAGTTTGTTCCATCATTGGAACCCTTCTGTGGGTCCGGTGCCAGGCTTGGTAGTGAGATGCAGGACCCGTGGCCTCCTCAATTTGCTTAGGTTGAGCTTGACTCCTCTTGTTAAAAAGCAATATGCGGAGCTACAGTTCCCTAGTGCACAGACAAATAGCCAGTGCACAGACAAATAGGTGTCGCAGGATATTTCATAGAAAGTCTCCCCTGTGGATGTCTTTTGGGCGTTGTTAGGCATCCTCTCTCTTGGAGAGTGACAAGCACTATGCTGAAGCCTCCACTCACTAGAGCTTTGCTTAGAAGCATTATCTAGCCTGTGGCTTTTTAGAGCAGGCTCTCCTGTGAAAGCTATATTATGGTAACCATCAAGTCACAGGGATGAGTGTCCTAGGCCTCTTCCTTGGAATTTCATCCTGTTGAGGCCTCCACTCCTCCAGAGCTTAGCTTAGTCTTGTAGCGAGAGTCATTATTTGTTCAGGCCTCCATCCTTGAGCTTTGTCACGGGTCAAGTTGATATTAACTCCCCTTGTTCAGGGTCCTCTAAGAGTGCTTCGCTCCCAGAGCTCTGAAGACCCTGGTGTCCAACAACAATGATGCTCAGGTCAAGCCAACTAAGTTCTACCTCCTATTCAGGACGGTATTGAGTACGCTCCCTTAGAGCTCAAGCATTAGCCCCGAGCCCATGCCCATGATAGTTTTGAGTAGTAGGCTCTATTTAGAAGCCTCCTCGACTGTCTGGTTCATTGAGATCTGTACTCTCCTTGTTTAAAGGATGAAAAGCGTTATGTTGAGTACATCGCTTGTGTTGGCAATGTGAATGAGTATTTAAAGCCTAGCATACCTCTGGTGGCTATCTCTGCTAGTTGGCCCTCCTCGGGCCGCCTTGAAGGCAATCCTCCAGGTTGAGCTAGGTTCTTAGCATTTTAGCTAATGAGTGTGCTGGCTCCCTAGAGTGGTGCAGATGGATATTATGTCATAGGCTCCAAAGGAGCTTCCCTGGTACTAGCCCAAAAGTTCTAGATTAGCTACCAAGTAGTTGGCCCTTCTCGGCCAACCTTGAAAGGCGATCCTCCGGGGCGAGCTAGGTTTTTAACACTTCCAGCTAATTCAGAAGGACTTCCATGAGACCTCCCTGGTAGATCAGTTTTTTAGAGATGTAGGTACTCCCTAGTTTGAAAGGATCGTCCTATAGAGAACCTCGCTGAAAGGTCGAGAGATTCTTGTGAACCCCCTTGGAAGATCAGTTCCTGATAGAGCTGGAGGTACTCCTCTCATTAGGGATCCTATGTAGAGTACCCAGCCTCCATAGTGCTTTGAAAAAGAAGCACTCTGTAGGTCCAGGGTCGAGCAGAGTAACTCCCCTCGTTTGTAACAGGGTCAGCCTCCCTGGTGGCTCTGGGGGTTGACACAATGTCCAACTAAAAGTGACTGGCCAGGGCTCCTTTCGACCCCCTGGCCATATTCCCTTAAATGAACCACTTCCCAGTGAAGATGCTGGTTCCAAGCCTTTGAGCAGCCTTCTTCTGTTACTATACAAAGCTACTTCCTCATTGAGGCGTGATAGCTTGGGCAGTGGCCATAGGGAGTACTGTCACTGACCCTTATATACTTCCTGGTCGCACTAGTATGATGTCATAGGCTGTCGCCAGCCAATAGGATTGCCGTGATTTAACAAATCGTTAGCCTCATAGCATAATTGTAATATTTAAAAAAAAAATGACTTAGGCAATTATGCTATGAGGCTAACGAAATGCATAAGATATCAGTCACGCTGAGGCGTTCCCCAATAGTGTCTCAGGACGCAGTGTCTCGTTCCCTGTTCTCGGGGAACCAGGGTTACAGTCGTAACCCGAGACGTTTTGCGCTACCCATCATGAAAAATAATGGTTAATTTATGGTTACCATGGATTATCTACAATAACCATGTTTTTTGTTTGAATCCATAGTAGAACCATGGTTAATGTTCAATGTTAATGTTATCTGTACTGGTATGGAGGTAGTCAAGGATAAATTGTGATAGGAACTCAGTGTAATTTATGCAATCTAGCCATCGTGTATGCATTCACAGGTTGCATGTCACAACGTCACATTAATTGCTGCATGTAGCTCGGTTTTTTTGCTAGACAATCAAGGGTGAAGTAGAACGCTTATAGACCACATTACGGTTGTAACGGTATAACAGTATGACAATATATCGTGGTATGAACACGTACGATTATCATATCATGCACATTTGCGTATCTACTGTATTGGGGAAAAATACATCAGACGGAGCATCTCTCCTGCGCATAAGCAACGTCTTTCCACTTGACTGCTTAAGCCCTACTCGGATGGGATTAACTTTACAAGGGTAGGTGGAGTATTGTAATTTTACCACAGGACGTCTGTAATAATAATGGCCAATTCGCACGGGATAAGATATCTCAGTAAAACTAGCAGAAGTGGGAGGAGTAACTCAATTTACGCACCGCTGTCACCCTCCTGTCATCATGTGTGTATTACGTTGCTTCCTGATATCATGTGTGCAAACCCATGTAACCTAAATTTATATATATATATAAAACAGTTATGTCCGGTCGAACGATATATATTAATTAACTTCAGATTGGATTATGTTGGTAATAGACACTTACCTAAAAGATGTTTTGTGCCTCTAACAAGTGCTTTCAATCTTCTTTTTGATCTGAATGGCATGTGAAAAACACTTGAGTTTTGCCACAGACTCGTCCCAGCGTCTAGAACGTAACTGAATGCTTTTCAAGTGCCTCCATACTTGAAAAACTCACGGAAATCTACATTTAAACAGGAAATGACGGGATATTTACGTACATATTTACAGCGGGTCTTTTCGAACAGGATTAGTAATACCTGAGGTAATTTTTCCGGACCTTTTTACTGAAGGTAAAAGTCGCTGTAATCTTTACTGACATTGTCCTGAGATGGCACATTCGGACTAAAATCACTAAGAAGCTCTGGGCACTAAGAAACTCTCAACTTGCTCCACCCACACACGGCCTACAGTGGAGAAAATGTCAGAGACAGAGGCTGTTATCTCTAATCTTTGTCCCCCATTGAAAAAGAACGTTAAAATCGCAGAATGGGAATACTTTGTATAGAAAAAACGAACGTGTGGTTATCCTCGAGGATAGATATCCAATTTGCAAAAAATGTGGACGCAAAGTGGATGCAAAAGGAGGAAACACATCGACCATGTTCGCCTATATTCGAGAACACCCTCTCTCCATGCAGATATAGGTATGTCCCGTTTATAACGCAAGGCCGTATGATTTCCGAGATGCAGAGTGAATCACAGAATCCAGTCATGAAAATAGAATTTCGTGCAAAATGTGCAAATTGATGGATGGATGAATACATCGAAAGTTGGACTGCACAATAAATCAAATCATGACATGGTTTGTGAACATTAAAGCACAAAAATACTTCTATATAATCTGCTTGTTCTGCGTGTATCTGTGTGAATAAGCTGCGTCGTTTCGTCTACATACTCAAGTATGCGTGACACTTATGGAATTTCCATCTGCCGTCTCACAAAATGAGGACATGAACATATCAGAGCTGCTCTGAGAGAACACTTAATGTGCATTTCATAATTTTATTTGAGAAAAACCATTGTCAAATACTGAAACTAAAAGTTCAGCCCATGACTGGTGAAGATCTGCCTTATTAACATAGATCCCGCCTGAGTGAGCCGCAGCAGTCTGCCATTTCTGTTTACTCGCTGTAGCAGCTAGAGATGTACAATGTCTGCACACAAAAAAAAGTCATTGAGGACACCGTGGTTGAAGTTGTAACTCAAGGATGGATCAGTACCAACTGTCACGGTTTTGTCGCAGCAGTCTTATGGTGAAAAATGATTTTGAATAGCTCCCGGTGGTTTATCGCTCATATCTCGGCAAAAACTCAACTAAAACACCTGAAATTCACATCGAGGATAGATCTCTATTAGACGATTCGAAACGAGCTCAGTGCTGCCGTCCGGGATGGAAAAAGCCCTTTAACTCAACTTTTTTGCCTGTTGCACCTGTAGAATTTTAAATAGCCTCGGGTGAAAGCACATTTTTAACAGGTAGCAGGTATTCACACACACTGTAAGAAATGTAGCAACTCGTACTGCAAAAAGCTGCTATGAAATGTAACTTTTAATGCCACTAACCATGTAATAAGCTTGGCATGTCGTAGATTTGCGCACAACAGTTCTGTTCCAATAAACCATGTTGAAATTATCCTAGGATTGTTTTTTTTTCAATTTTTTTCATTTAATATTATGAACAGAACTTATAGGCTATAGCTATCAGAAGTATAGGCTATTTAAATACTTTAGCCGCAAATTTCCTCACTGAGCAAAGACAGAGCGTTGTCTCTGTGTCAGTGAGCAAGGAGTGGAGCGTGGAGTGGGAAATGGTGAACCTGGAGCAGAGTGATTATTGAACACTTACACGGAGGGGGAATTGTTGGCGCTCTAGTCCGCTCACATATTCTGGCTTAAACTACAAATGTTACCACTGTGCAGCTTCATTTGTTAAGTGGTCTGAGGCAATATATATATATATATATCGTTTTGTTTAAGGGAGCAAAGAGCAGACATCTCAATTCATTCATCTGAGGGCCGAAAATGACCACCTATTTACAGGGGCCAAAGACGCAGCCAGTGTGGCTTGGAGGTAAGGCAACAACTCATTTGTAATATTTCCACTAGGTTCTCTCTTGTGTATTATAATTAGCCCTAACCCTGTACAAAGCCCAGTGGATAAGGCACTAGTCTTTCACTTTGTTGTTTTTTTGTAGTCTTGGCATGTATGTGTACAAATGTTTTAACCAAACTTGGATTCACAAAATGTGATTTCTGGAGTATTTTGTATGCATGTCCTGCTGTGTCATATTTTGTAATGTTAAGGTTGCACTAATGTTTAGATTGCACTCCTGTCTTAATATTTTTCATAAGTGTTTCCCTTTTGTCTTGTTTTAGGAGAATTCTGGAGAAAATGGGGTAACACTTTACTTAAGGGGTGTGCATAAGACTGACATGACACCTTCATTATCATGACATGACACGTCATGAATATGAAGGAGGTTTTATGCATGTTTATGACAACTGTCATGAAGTGTCATTCGCTCGATTATGACATTTTTTATCCAAATATGACACTGTTTGAGATGTCTTTGTTATGACAACTTGACATAAACCAATACATCATAACCTGTCAGTGTCTTTGTCATTACAACTTGACATTACCAAGACAACATAGCCTGTCATAAATATGTCATAAACATGACATAGCAGATTAATCATCAAACTTCTACACTACTTAGCTTTATGGGTTGACATTACATTACATTTCTGACCACTTTTTTTTCCAGTGGTACAAATTTAATTTGTCATTAGATTGTCATTAAGTGTTAATGCTGTCAAATTATTTTATAACTAATACTGGAATACTGTGGAAAAAAAAGTGGTCAGAAATATATTCATGACACAGTTATAATGGCCTCATGACAGCCAATGTCAAAACCAAACACAAGACAGTTTAATGTAATATTAACCTATAAAGCTAAGTAGTTTCTTAACTACTAATTAATCTGCTATGTCATGTTTATGACACATTTATGACAGGTTATGATGTATTGGTTTATGTCAAGTTGTCATGACAAAGACATTGACAGGTTATAATGTATTGGTTTATGTCAAGTTGTCATAACAAAGACATCTCAAACAATGTCATATTTAAATAAAAAATATCATAATTAAAGCGAATGACACTAAATGACAGTTGCCATAAACATGCATAAAAACTCCTTCATATTCATGACATGTGTCATGTCATGATTATGAAGGTGTCATGTCAGTCTTATGCACACCCCTTCAAGTAAAGTGTTACAGAAAATGGACCTGCTGGGGAAGGTGACCTGCTGAATGCAGGCCAAAAAAAAAAAAAAAATGGGACAACTTAAAAATAAATAATATAAAGTACGAAAGTTTAACACATCTTTGCTTAAATGTATTGTGCTGTTGTTGTTAACAAGCATGCTTTATTTGCTCTGCCTTAGAATTGCAAGTGTCCGGGGACAGGAGAGGGAGTGAGTGGGAAACCCACTGCTGCAACTTGGCAGTGGTTTGTCCTCATGGATGACGTGTTGGGACAGAGCCACTCCACCAACCCCCCTGTCCTTATTGCCTCCATCCCTGAGGACACACCAGGGCCAAGTTCAGCAATGTGTGAGGAGGAGCCAGCAGCACGAGCACCAGCAGTAGGAGCACCAGCACAAAGGCGACGAGACAGAGAGGACGAGTTTTTGGACTTGATCAGAGAAGACATGCAACTACAGAGGGAGGCAGAGGCGAGGAGAGCACAGGAGAGTAGGGAGAGGATTGACATGCTGTTTTCTCTTCTTGAGAGAATGATTGAAAAATATATATTTTTTTCTATATATTGTTTCACTTTTATTTTTAAAAGGAAAAAAAAAAAATCTGTACATTATTTATTTTTATGCAACTTTAAATGTGTAAATAAAAGAGAATTAATTGTTCTGGACATTGTTTATTTTTGTAATGACAGTCATAATTTCTACAAGAAACTAATTCTTCTATACTTTTTTTTTTCAAATAAAATTGGTAAATGAAAATCATTTGTTCTATAGGCTACATAAAATTACCTTTTCTAATTACCTTTTCTATTTCTATTTCTATTGTTGTAACTATTTACAACATATGTTAAACATAAAAATCAGCATAAACATTTAAATTTACAGTACATAAAATAAGAAAAAAGTATGTAGACTTTTATTCAGCTGAGCAGGGAGACCCTGGTGGTGCTGCTGGACCGGGATGGGCTGCCACAATAGAGACCCTGGGAAAGCCTCTCTGCTGGTGGCACATCATCTGAGATGGTCTCCAGAGTGAGTGCATATTTCCACTATCCACTAAGTTGTCTGCCAACAGGTTTGCAGGGCTGACTCAATTGACGGCTGCCATGTCACTGAGATTTTTTTTCAGAAAGAGTAAAAGAAATTAACTCACATCCTCAACCATACCATAAAATATTTCAACATGCAAAACCATTCTATTGTTCATTCAATATTTGTCTTAGGCATTGTAGCTTTCCAATTCTCTTACTTGCCTGTTACAAATAGTCATGGTCAATGGGAACCTCCTCCAGGGCAGACACCTCTGCAGACAGCTGGTTTCGGAAAAAGAAAGACCAGGGTCTCGAATGTGGCACCCCATCCATGTTTGCCGTTCACTTTGCAGCAGATCCAGCAGCACTGTCAGGGCCCCCCTGCTCAGCCGAAAATCAGGACGCGTGTTTTCATCGTTAAAAAACCTTTCCAGCACTGGGATATTAAGGTTTATCCTGCAGTACAGGGGTCTGGTCTGATTTCGGAGAAGAAGGGAAATCAATTGTCTAGAGCTATGACAAAGTAATTGGTGGAAAAAATATCGAGATACTTTATTACGCTAAAGTACTTACTACTACTACTACTAACTACTTCACTTAACTACTAATACCGCATTGGGGATAAACTACTAGTCATATTTTTCAAACCTTAGTTAAGCAAAATTATCTTGCATACTCTAATGTACTTAAGGTATCAAGAGTAAAACTAAAGATATGTATTCTGCAAAAAAAAAAAAAAAAAAAACTCCTTGTCAGGGTTTTTATGATGCTTTTGCATTTATATTAGGCTACTACTGCATTACTGCGCATGATGCATTTTACTTCTGAATATTTGCAAGGTTGTTACATTTAAACTATATATTTTTATGTACTTTAATGTAAAACAATGCATCATAATTTTGTAGTGTTGCTGTCCTGTGAGGGGGAAAAAAAAGTACTTCAGTAGGTTACTTTACATTTGTACGTGAATACTTAACAATGTATGTGGTGAAGGGGTGGTGTGGCGCAATGGATAAGACACATGCCTTTGGTGTGAGAGACCTGGGTTCGAATCCACTGTGAGACACCAATGTGTCCCTGAGCAAGACACTTAACCCCTAGTTGCTCCAGAGGCGTGCGACCTCTGACATATATAGCAATTGTAAGTCGCTTTGGATAAAAGCGTCAGCTAAATGTAAATGAATAAATGTAGTTCCTTACATTCCACCACTGGTTATTTTGAAAATTAAAGTAACAAAATGTAGGCCTATTGTCACAATATTAACAAATTGTTGCTAACTACAGCTGTGTCTCATATCAAATGGCACATCTGAAGTGCTCGGACCGGTCTAGCCTACGGAGGATTGTTCTTGTCGCCTAGCAACTGTGACAGCTGCCGATAATGAGCGGGAGAAACGTTTGCACTGGACTTTTTTATATTAAACTTTTTGTTTTATATTCAAACAGGGTTGAAAACCTGTGTAACTATGTTCACCATGGTCTTATGTACATAATAAAAAGAATACACTAGCCTACAAAATCGCATCAAGGTAAGATATAAGTGAACATTTGAATATATATATATATATATCATTTAATTTAGCTGGCCATGGTCTTGGCTAAGCCGGAAATACATTACACAGCGGTGCCTGGGCTGAAACATCCTCACCATGTCCTCCAGTAAAATATAAAACATAAAAATGACAATAGCCAATTCGGGCTCCATAGCTGTTTACTCAATTATATCAAATGAATTATCAGGATGGCAGCTGTCCTCTCACACCGTTGCTTGGCGCCAGGAGCGGTAATCAGGAACACTGGCTAGTTGCACAATTAGGAAATCCTACAAAGGCTACATGGTGCGTGCTTCGAAGGACGCATAGGCTGCATCCTTTGAAGTCTGCAGCCTTCGAAGGATGCAGCCTTCACATTGGGATACATTGAAGCAGCTTTTACCAAATGTAGCAGTACGGTCTAACTCTGACGTAATTCATTAATAAGAGAGGGAGTGCCGTTTAGTTGCGTTCATTTGGTGGTATATAAGTGTGTCGCTGTGTGTGCGCCCTCTCTGCATCAGTGAGCGAGTCACCGTAATTCCAGCGGGACGCGTGAATGTTTGCAAGGTAGGAGCTGTTGGCAGTGATTGCATCGTGTTTTGTTTGTTGGGTTGTCTCACAGGGTTTCATGGGTTTATTTTGTTAAAGGGTGGACTGAGGAGCTTTGAGGGATGCCTTCAATTATATCTGTTTCCATGGATATGCGTGCCATGTGAGTTGCATTACAGGTATGTTTTGACTGAGCTGATAACCATATAATCGTTAGCAGCCTGGCTGGTTAAATTCATCTCTTGTGTGTGTGTGCTGTATTTTATATTTAAGGTGCGGGCAAACTGCAAGGGACGTTACAGTGGGCTTTGGGTCTCATCTAAACTTCTGTTTGGATGCTCATTTTGCTGTCTGCTTCGTTTTATTTTGTCTGCTTCGATATCATCGGACTTGCTACCGTGACTGTATCCTGTTCCCAGGATCTGAGGGTGACAGGACTGCACGATTTTGCTGCTGGATTGAACCGGCAGACAAGTGTTATTAACTAGTTTGTTTCAGCTTGTGTGTAGGCGCACAGTGCCTGTTCACTTTCTAACTGTTTGCGTTCGCAGTGTTTAACACACAGGATCAGCTGGACCGTTGGTTTTGGTCTGTGGTGTGGTGCCTTCACCATCGATTATGTGCTGTGAGTAACCAACTTGAGTCAAAGCCTTAAAGCGGCGTGCAATACTAGATCAGCCACCTAGCAGTCACCAGCCATTTCTGCAGTTTTTTTATTTTTATTTAATATTATTTGATTTTCAAGTTAGTTGATTGTAGTTGTTGTTTATATTGTGTTATTTTTTTATTTTGAGTTTGTGTTGTGCATTCTATTCATTTATACATATCATATTTGTGATTAAGTTGTGTTTGTGTTTTATTTATTATTGTGATCGACTTAAGGTTGTTCTATTGAATGTGTCTCTTTTTGTAATATTGTTGGCTGCTTCTGCCTGTTTCCGTCCATCAGAAAATTGGTTGTCATGGTGGCCAGACACGGCACCTCGATCAGATGGGCTGAACTGACATGGTGAACTCTTTTGCAACTGCGTTGTGAAACGCATGTCGCCCTGATTAATGTTTTTTTTAAATAATTGATTGAGCGTGTGTGTTGTCATTCTTTGTTTTATTTTTCCTTCAGAAATGGGGGCGGCCAGCTGCAGAGGATAAGCGTCTCCCTGTGGTGTGGTGGTGGGTTCTTCGCCTGAATGCTGTGCTCCCAGTGAGGTGTGGCGTGGTGTGAGTGTGCAAGTATGATTGCTGTGTCCTTCCTGTCTAGGAGTGCAAGTACCCAATTCTGAAGTGGTAACGTCAATGTGTCATTTGTGTGAATTTGATTTCTTTGATTTGTTGGTGTTTTTGTGTGTTAAATAAAATTTGATATTTTTATTGATGGAAAATAAAGTTCCCTTTCGTTGTCACTCCGAGTTACGTCAGATGACGACGAATGGGGTTTCGCTTAGAAATCCTATCATCTTCGAGTATATAAAATGAGCCAATGGCAAAGAAATGCCATGGGTCTGCGGAATTTGCATAGCGTAACTCCGCCCCACCCTGGGGGTATAAAAGGAAGTGCGCTGGCAACATGCAGATATGTTTTCGCTTCGGAGCCAAGTTGATGTACTTCACTCCACAGCCAATCCTGAGATTCATCTCTTCATTTCTCTTCGAGACGAGCCTCTCTCCAAGTGTTGGTGTGACAGCGAGTTCCAGCGAGTGCACATTCCCTGCTTATCTGTGCAGTGATTTGCCAGTGTTTGTGTGTTCTCTCCCTGGTCGCTTCAGCATTTGTGGAGAAATCTCCTTTCTAAAAGAGCTTGCACGCGGCACGTCTTTTTAAAGATGCCTCGCCCGTGCACTTCTGGTTGCGGTCTTCTCATTTCTGACTCTGATGGGCACAATCGCTGTCTTGTGTGTCTGGGTATTGAGCACGCTAAGGCAGCGTTTGTGGATGAGTCATGTTCCCATTGTGGGAACATGCCCATCGCACGGTTGCGGTCTAGACTCAATGATCTTCATGTGAGAGTCCCCTCATCCGCACCCCGATCTACGGGCTCCGCGAGAGCTAGTACTTCGGCTGGCGGCCAGGGTGACCTGAGGATTACGGTGTGGGACAAAGCGCCGACTATTCCACGCTCCACACCGTCCTCTAGCGCCGTGCAACCCGCGAGTGTTTCAAATGAGCCCGCCGTACAGTCCTCTGACTTGCCGCGGGTCTCATTTGGCGCTCCAGAGGAAGATTCGATGTCGATCGCTGCATCACAGGGTGGGCAAGAGTCCTTGGGAACTGAGGATTCGGCTGTGCTGCCACCTTCGGGTGTGCCAGCATTGCCCGAGTCTGATCCCGAGATGACTGCCATGCTTTCCCGGGCAGCCGCGGCCATCGGGCTTGAGTGGTCCCCGCCACCTGGTCCGGTGCGCTCGCGGCTGGATGATTGGTTTTTGGGTGCCGCCACTGATCCTCGTCAGCGCGCGTCCCCAATACCTTTCTTCCCGGATGTGCATGAGGAGGTCACGAGGTCCTGGAAGGCACCATTGTCTTCTCGTGATCGCTCGGCGACCTCCTCCGCCCTGCCTCCTCTCGATCAGGCGGCCGCCAAAGGGTACACTGGGGTTCCCCAGGTTGAACGCTCTGTTGCGATGCAACTGTGTCCTCAGAGTGCTTCTTCCCGTGGCGACCCTAAGCACCCCTCCAAAGCCTGTAGGTTCTCTTCCACCCTTGTGGCGAAGGCCTATAGAGCTGCGGGGCTGGCGGCCTCCTCACTGCATGCCATGGCGACACTCCAGGTCTACCAGGCCCAGACCTTGCTCTCCGAGCGACGAAGGTGACCGCACGCTCCCTGGGTCAGGTGATGTCCACTTGCGTGGTCCAGGAGAGACATCTGTGGCTCAACCTGGCTGATATGCGTGAGGCCGAGCGGACCCGGTTCCTCGACACTCCCATATCCCAGGCTGGCCTCTTCGGCGGGGCGGTTGAGGACTTTGCCCAGCAGTTCTCGACCGCCCAGAAGCAGACTGAGGCTCTCAAACACGTCCTGCCCCGACGGCCAGCTGCTGCCTCCACCCAGCCGTCGGCACACGTGCCTCAGTCTGCTCGCCGCCGAGGGCGCCCTTCTACGGCTCCCGCCCCTCCCGCCCCTCCCGCACGGCCCCAGCAGCAGCCTCCATCCGTCGTGGAGGACGCCGTAGGAAGGCGCCACAGCCCGCTGGTACAGTTCCTGGAAGCCTGCAGCCCTTCGGGCTATGCAGCCCTTCAGGGTCATATGTGTATTCCAAGTCCCCCCCTTCGGGTTGGGCATGATTGCATATTTCCACTGAGATATGCTTCCCAGTGTACCTTGGTATTCCTGTGTTAAGTAGGACTCCTTCGTCCGTGCTAGTCTCACGACAGGGAGCTCAGACTTACGCAGGGCACTGGAAGACAGTCGAGAGGTGGCGTGATTACACTGGGAACCCCATTCGTCGTCATCCGATGTAACTCGGAGTGACAACGAAAGGGAACGTCTCGGTTACGTATGTAACCCTCGTTCCCTGAGTAGGGAACGGAGACGTCACGTCTCCCTGCCACTTCCGCTGTACCGCTGGAAACGCCTGAGTTCAGTCTCGGCTCCTCAGCGAAGACATATCTGCATGTTGCCAGCGCACTTCCTTATATACCCCCAGGGTGGGGCGGAGTTACGCTATGCAAATTCCGCAGACCCATGGCATTTCTTTGCCATTGGCTCGTTTTATATACTCGAAGATGATAGGATTTCTAAGCGAAACCCCATTCGTCGTCATCCGACGTAACGTCTCCGTTCCCTACTCAGGGAACGAAGGTTACATACGTAACCGAGACGTTTTCTATTTATACTCAACCCATGTCTGATACCTGACTCAGCTGTAATGAACCTGTGAGCCTTGCTCTAGTGTGAAGGGCATTTCTCTGGAAATAGGCCCCTGGGTGGGGTAGTCGGTAACTTTGTAGCAGCCCACCTTATTCTGTGATCTGTTTATCCATGCTTACGTAGGTTAAGAAGAATTTACTAAACCTTAAGCATAAGCAAAACACGCCACCTATGTCGACTGTGATTTAGTTAAAAGAGCTGAACATAATGAGTATTTTGCCACTGTATGTATTTGGTCAGAATAGTAGTGACAGTTCGTTTCAATGAACCGATTCATCGGATCCATATGTCTTCAAGCAATGATGTGAAAGTGACATGACGTACTGTAGCCAAGTATGGTGTCACATACTCAAACACATGACCTTTGGGTTTCAAGTCCGACTCTCTAACCATTAGGCCTGTGATGGCTAAGGCCACACTGAATGAACATTTCATTTGAATGGTTCAAGTTTACATTTTTATTAATTTTTTTTATGAGATATTGATATTTCGTTTGCTCTAAGGGATTATTATAATTTTTTTGTCTGTTTATTTATACATTTCTATGTAATTATTTTGTTTCTTTAAATATTTAACCAAACATTGGAACTGGAGGTGCTACATTGTCTCTTAAGTGCGCATTAAACCTCAAAGAGCGACAAAGCCAATAACCATTTGTTTCTAGAGTGCATGCTAGTAAGTAAATGAAACCACAACCAAGAAATGGGTTTGACATTTTATTTAAGTTTGTTTGAATGTGTATATCTTACCCATGGTTCCGCCGGGATCCATGACTGCAGCTTGGAATTAAAAGGGTGCAGCCTTTCCTGGTGTCCTTTATATATTCGGTTGGGAATGTAGTTTTGTGTAGAATATATTATATTATGGTAGAATATATTATGGGAAATTTAGTTTCTGGGACAATAAAGCTGTGTCCCAATTCAAAGGCTGCATCCTCCAGAGGGCGCATTTGAAGGCCGATTACATCACAGCGGCGCGACGAAGGCTGTCCCAAGTTGAAGGATCCTTCTAAGGCTGCATTCCAGTCCAAAATTGTCATGCCCTTCACTCGCTAACTTCCCTTCGTCTCGTTCACTCAGATGTACGTCATTGCATACGTTGCACGAGTGCCCACTACTGGCGGAAACTGCAATGGGCTGAACTGGAACGTCCTAAGCCCTTGATCACTTGGAATCAGCTATGGAGTTTATTTATTATTTACTTTTTTTTTTTTCTTTAAAGGGTAACTAAACCCCTGGTCAGAGCCTGACTCCACCCACTGGCAATATTTGAAAAATGCTGGAAAAGTGGGTAGACCCCAGCGGAGATAGAGGGGACGAACCGAGGGCGGCGCTGAGCGGGAGGAGAGGGGGGCTTAGACGAGATATGTGGTGAAGTCACAGTTGTACTGCATTGTGGGACATATAGGTGCCTGAAGTGTACATATTAAGTAGACTCGCTCCCTCGGTCAAAATCGAGGGAACGAGGGTCTGTCCATATAAACTTCCCTCATCCACTTCACGAAGTGGAACACACTTCAAAATGGCGGCAGGGATTCCCCTGAGGGGAAGTGCTTAGGGAAGTTCGCAACTGCGTGTCTAAAAGTGGACTGGAACGCAGCTAATGCGGCCCACCCTCAGTGTTGCCAAGTCCAAGGATTTCCCGGTAGTTTATTCCGCAGGTTGATTTTCACCCCTGTAAGTTCGATTTTGATGCTCCCACACCCCAAAACATCCCTCGGACGCACAAATCTAGTGGAGAATTCTGCCGGCCGATGGAGAAGAGCCGATGGGCTTTTTGGGCTACTTTTGTTGCACAGACCTGGTGACCCTGCCTTTGTAAATTAAACAATCGTATACATTATCTTTTTCTAAGTTACAATTTGTAAATGAAACATTTTGTACATTTGATACAAAATAAATCGTTCAATACATTTTTACTTACAGTAGCCAAATTTTTACAACTATTTAAAAGATAAGTTACGTTTAAGATAAGAAAAACAAAATAAAAGTTTAAATTAACAGTATACATAAAACAGATTGGAAAAAAAAAAAAAAACCTGTAGACTTTTATTGAGCTGAGCAGGAGATCTGGGATGGTCTGCACCATAGAGATGCTGGTAAAGCCTCTGCCGGAGGGATATCATCTGGGATCAGTGCATATTTCCACTGTCTACCAATAGGTTTGCAGGGCTGACTCATTTGACGGCTGCCAGTCACTGAGATGTTCTCACAAAGAGGGAAGAATAAAAGAAATTAACTCACATCCACAAAAATCAAAATATAAAATATTTTAACATGCAAAACTGTCCTATGAGCTAAACGCAGGACAACGGCCCTCTAGGACGACGTTGCCCATCCCTAATCTATAAGACATATTTTTTTGTGTTTCTATTATATACTCTTCATAGTTTTTAAACAATATCATATATCATAATCTAATATCCATCTGTAAAAAGTCAGTTTTTCATAAAAAGTACAATATTTGCCTCTGAGATGAAGTGGAGTTGAATAACAATCTAAAGTACTTCAAAATTATACTTTAATCCAGAGTAAATGTATGTCGTTACATTCCACCACTTTAATTTGGAAAATTAAACTAACAAAATGTATTGTCACATAACAAATTGTTGCAAGCTGTGTCCCGGGAGTTGTTCAATGGGACGGTCTTGTTTTGTCGCCTAGCAACTGGTGACAGCCGTTGTGATGAGCGGCAGTAACATTTGTACTGGACTTTATATATAAAATGTAATATGAGTTTTATAACTGCCTAAAAACAAAACGGGGTTGAAAACCTATCTAAAAATGTTCACCATGGTCAATTTATGTACAAAATAAAGTCTAAAGAGTAACTAGCCTATGTAAAATCACACACTGGTGACATATAAGTCAACATTTTAACCTTCATTGTATTTTTTTATTTTTTATTATTATTTTCATTTTTATCATTAGATATGTTAGATTACTCAATTAAATTGAAACCCAGTACTTACATTTAAAAAGTATAATCTGGCAATTTCCTCTCCGGCACGCAATGAATTCTGGGGTAGGCAAAGCTGCGAAGGATCCTTCTGATGTGTCTTGCTTTCAGGGGAAAAGAAGGATGCATTTGCCGGCCACATTTTGAAGGACCTTCGAATTGGGACAGCCTTCGTCGCGCCTGGTGATGCAATTGGCTATACTTTCCCTATAGCAGCCTTCAGAGGATGCAGCCCCTGAATTGGGACACAGCTACTGTGTTGGGGTCGTGTGTAATTCGAATGTGTTTAAAGGATGTTTTTTGTGTGTATGTTTAAGTGTATTTTCATTATTACTTTATGGTAAACATGATTGTTTATGTTTATTTGAGTTTATGTATATATATATATATATATATATATATATATATATATATATATGTATATACACTGCTCAAAAAAATTAAGGGAACACTTAAACAACACAATGTAACTCCAAGTCAATCACACTTCTGTGAAATTAAACTGTCCACTTAGGAAGCAACACTGATTGACAATCAATTTCACATGCTGTTGTGCGAATGGAATAGACGACCGGTGGAAATTATAGGCAATTAGCAAGACACCCCCAATAAAGGAGTGGTTCTGCAGGTGGTGACCACAGACCACTTCTCAGTTCCTATGCTTTCTGGCTGATGTTTTGGTCACTTTTGAATGCTGGCGGTGCTTTCACTCTAGTGGTAGCATGAGACGGAGTCTACAACCCACACAAGTGGCTCAGGTAGTGCAGCTCATCCAGGATGGCACATCAATGCGAGCTGTGGCAAGAAGGTTTGCTGTGTCTGTCAGCATAGTGTCCAGAGCATGGAGGCGCTACCAGGAGACAGGCCAGTACATCAGGAGACGTGGAGGAGGCCGTAGGAGGGCAACAACCCAGCAGCAGGACCGCTACCTCCGCCTTTTTGCAAGGAGGAGCAGGAGGAACACTGCCAGAGCCCTGCAAAATGACCTCCAGTAGGCCACAAATGTGCATGTATCTGCTCAAACGGTCAGAAACAGACTCCATGAGGGTGGTATGAGGGCCCGACGTCCACAGGTGGGGGTTGTGCTTACAGCCCAACACCGTGCAGGACGTTTGGCATTTGCCAGAGAACACCAAGATTGGCAAATTCGCCACTGGTGCCCTGTGCTCTTCACAGATGAAAGCAGGTTCACACTGAGCACATGTGACAGACGTGACAGAGTCTGGAGACGCCATGGACAACGTTCTGCTGCCTGCTTTCATCTGTGAAGAGCACAGGGCGCCAGTGGCGAATTTGCCAATCTTGGTGTTCTCTGGCAAATGCCAAACGTCCTGCACGGTGTTGGGCTGTAAGCACAACCCCCACCTGTGGACGTCGGGCCCTCATACCACCCTCATGGAGTCTGTTTCTGACCTTTTGAGCAGACACATGCACATTTGTGGCCTACTGGAGGTCATTTTGCAGGGCTCTGGCAGTGTTCCTCCTGCTCCTCCTTGCAAAAAGGCGGAGGTAGCGGTCCTGCTGCTGGGTTGTTGCCCTCCTACGGCTTCCTCCACGTCTCCTGATGTACTGGCCTGTCTCCTGGTAGCGCCTCCATGCTCTGGACACTATCCTGACAGACACAGCAAACCTTCTTGCCACAGCTCGCATTGATGTGCCATCCTGGATGAGCTGCACTACCTGAGCCACTTGTGTGGGTTGTAGACTCCGTCTCATGCTACCACTAGAGTGAAAGCACCGCCAGCATTCAAAAGTGACCAAAACATCAGCCAGAAAGCATAGGAACTGAGAAGTGGTCTGTGGTCACCACCTGCAGAACCACTCCTTTATTGGGGGTGTCTTGCTAATTGCCTATAATTTCCACCGGTCGTCTATTCCATTCGCACAACAGCATGTGAAATTGATTGTCAATCAGTGTTGCTTCCTAAGTGGACAGTTTAATTTCACAGAAGTGTGATTGACTTGGAGTTACATTGTGTTGTTTAAGTGTTCCCTTAATTTTTTTGAGCAGTGTATATATATGTATGTATATGTCATGAAGTGGCAGAACACAGACAGGTAGTATATACACAAAGGTTTATTAAAGAGCACAGGATCGACAATGACAGGTAAATAGCTGAATTGCAGATAGGTTGAATACTGATGGTAAATGTAAGTCTGACTGAGTCTCTTATCTGAACACAGGAATGAATGATGAACCGGAGAGACAGAGTGAAGACCAGACAGGATGATCAACCAGGCGAGATGAGGAACTGGAGAGACTGGAAGGGGATCAGACGATGAACAGGTAGGTAGACAAGCTGATAGAGTTCGGTTCAGGTTGCAGGTAGAGAGTCAGGTAAGTCGGTGTGGTATCGACAAGACCGGACAGTGAACTGATGGAAGTGCTGAACATAAGTAGTGCAAACAGGTGGTGAAGGCAGGTGCAGACAATCAGAACTCAGGGGATTGTGAACGAGTGGGCGGAGTGAGGATGTCTGGTGCTGACAAGGGTGTATCCGTGACAGTATATGTATTTACAGGTGCTGGTCATAAAATTAGAATATCATCAAAAAGTTGATTTATTTCAAGAATTCAACTTAACAGGTGAAGCTAATATATTATATAGACTCATTACATGCAAAGTGAGATATTTCAATCCTTTATTTGTTATAATTTTGATGATTATGGCTTACAGCTTATGAAACCCATGAAATCAAAATCCCAGAAAATTTGAATATTACATGAAATGGGTCTCTTGATGGAGTTTTTCGGTTCCTTGCCACTGTTGCCTTTGGCTTGCTCAGTTGGGGATATTTTGGGGATATTTAATTTTATCAATCAATAAATTCCACTAGAAACAAACCTTGTTGTATTATTTTAATTTAATACTGTGAAGCTGCTTTGATACAATCTGTATTGTGAAAAGCGCTATACAAATATACTTGACTTGACTTGACTTGAAATCACACATTAATTACACAGTGATACCATGGTCATTGAACTAGGTTTTGGTTCTTTTGTCAGTGTGGGCAGGTGCAAATCCTGCTGGAAAATGAAGGAAGCATGAAGTGGTCTGAAAATGTCCCGGTAGACGGCTGCGTTGACTCTGGATTTAATAAAGCATAGTGGACCAAAGTCCCCTTTTCTGATGAGGGCAAATTTTGCATCTCATTTGGAAACCAAGGTCCCAGAGTCTGGAGGAAGAATGGAGAGGCACACAATCCAAGATGCTTGAAGTCCAGTGTGAAGTTTCCACAGTCTGTGTTGGTTTGGGGAGCCATGTCATCGGCTGGTGTTGGTCCACTGTGCTGTCCACTCAACGCAGCCGTCTACCAGGACATTTTCAGACCACTTCATGCTTCCTTCAGCAGACAAGCTTTATGGAGATGCTGACTTCATTTTCCAGCAGGATTTGCACCTGCCCACACTGCCAAAAGAACCAAAACCTGGTTCAATGACCATGGTATTACTGTGTAATTACTGTGTAATAACTTTTTGATGATATTCTAATTTTATGACCAGCACCTGTGTATATATATATATATATATATATATATATTCCCCCTTTTAGTTTGATGTAATGGAATTAGAATTTTTGTGAGACCCCTGTAATTATAAAAATGGTTTGGTTTGTTAAAAGGGCTTCATTTTCTTTGGCTGGGTTAGTTCTGGTGAGGGATTATGGAGTTTCCTTTATGTCTTTTTTATTCAATCAAACATACTCTGTTTGATTTAATTTGATTGAATAACTAATTATTTTGTAATTAAACAAATTTAAAGATTGCAAAAAAGTCTTCTTAAGGCTCAAAAATAAAGAAGTTGATAACAAAAGTATTTGCAGTGCATGTAAATCTTTGAAAACCTTTATTTTTCTTTGTGCATTTCAAACACTTTTCATCACAAACGCACAAATTTTGATCTCTTTTCTGCTGTCTTTTTTGCGGGTTGCTTGCAAGTTGAAAAGTTTTGCATGCGAGTTGAAAAGTTTTGCTTGCGAATGAAGCTATGTCTCAGTGGGCGGTCTCTACCAACCAGGGTGGAAGGCCCTTTTCTATTGGTCACCCTGGATCGAAGTGACAATTGTGATTTTGCTAGCAGGAGAGACGTTACATTGACTTTTAACAATATTAGGCTTAAAAAATATATAATGATAATATAGATACATAAAATACATTATATATATTAGGTTTTATAAATTACTTCACACGTTTTCTTTCGTTAATGATACATAGATTAAATTGTTTTACAGGCACTTATCTAGCAAGACAGGTTTTAAATATTCCCAGCAGTTTTTAACTTTTTGCTGTTATGTAAGTGCATTTAAACTTTTTCATATTCATATTTAATCTTAAATAGAGATTTAAATAATGCTGACTACAGTTGCTTAGTATGACTTGCTACTGTTAGCTGCTGGTTTATATGTCATGTGCATGATCTGTCTGTTAACAAAACTGCATGTGTCTAAAGCACCAAAAGTTAAATAGTGTACCTTTAAGTAAAGAAATAACAGTGATTATAATTTGTGATCAATGATCTGAATTTTTATTTAGTCAAAAACTAAGTACACAGTTACATATAAATGCTTCTGAATGTTATATATTTGTTACATCCGCTAATTTGGAAATGTTTGGAAATGTAAACTGATATTTCCTACTGACACACTACAGCAAAAGATAAAAATAACTGGCTTAAAACTAGTATACTAGGCTTATTGGTGGCTCTGGCTGCTAGCTATGCTGTTGTGTTGGCTAATAAAATCTATTCAGAGGTAAAACTAACTACAGACTGGTTTAACCAATGTTAAGTATTTAAATGGGAGAGCATAAGAAGAGAATAATTCAGTTCACTTGTCACTGAGTTTGTGATTGTAACAGTTCGCTGTTGTGGGAAGAAGGAGGCGGTCAACTGGCGAACTTTCAAAGACTTTAATTAATAAATAAACAAATACAAAATGAAAGTAAAGGCAGCAGTCCCTCACGGACGACTGCTGTCATATATAATAAAACAAAACACAACACAATGTAAAATCCAGGCCTGTCCTCTCTCCATCTTCACTGTCGTCGCTCCTCCTCTTATGCTTCCACTCCTCCATGAGAGACATCGTCCTGCTCGCCACAGTGATATTAAATCAGTTATCTTACCCAGTAAAGGACCTGTTGCTCGCCATGGTACAAGTTTGCTCGCTCTTCTTTCAGACACACTGTGCGGCAGCAGCGGGAAAACGTAGTGGGCGTGGTCAACCTTTCACTTCGATCCAGGGTGTCCAATTGAAAAGGGCCTTCCACCCTGGTTGGTAGAGACCACCCACTGAGACACAGCTTCATTCGCAAGCAAAACTTTTAAACTTTCAAGCAAAAGATTTAGACCCGCAAAAAAGACAGCAGAAAAGAGAGCAAAATTTGTGCATTTGTGATGAAAAGGTTTTCAAAGATTTACATGCACTGCAAATCATTTTGTTATCAACTTCTTTATTTTTGAGCCTTAACAAGACTTTTTTGCAATCTTTTATTTTTTTAATTACAAAATAATTAGTTTTACTCTCAAACACAGTATGTTTGATTGAATAAAAAAGACACAAAGGAAACTCCATAAGGGATCCCTAAGAAACATCTGAGACCCAGAACTCAGTAATGTGCTGATGTCCCATTTATTAGTCAGTGTTTTTTTTTTTTTTTTTTTGCACAATGTGTGGTCAGTACTGTAGTGTTGCAGTCAATAAAATTACACTTTGTTGACTCCATGAATTTCTCCTGAACATTTTATGGAAGAACCCTTACAAGGCCACAACAATGTCACTACTTATTTCAGAAAGGTTTTTGTAGGTTATAATAAAACGTTATTTAATAACAATAGTCATAATAAGCATATTTCCAGGGCATGACTCGCATAGTATCACCAACTCACTCATCAGACCGATGAGCAAAATAATGCTTAATATGCGCAATCCCACGCCGAAATGTAAGGCCTGTAACACCAACAATATTAATCCGAAGCAAATTAAATGAGTGCCTGAGGGGAGGCGGGTTTGTGTGTCAACTTGCTGTCGGAGAGATGACACTTGAATATGGGTTTAATAAAAAGCAACATTTTGAGAAAAAAGCTGTGAAAATCAAAGCTTTTGTCAAAGACTACATCTGGATCGGATTCAGAACGATGATCAAAATATAGATAGAGTAGATTGAATCCATCAACACACCTAATGCTTGAACAGTCCTATAGCTCACCCTGGGTCGACATTTCATTCAGTAACATTAGGTTTAAGTTTTAGGTTTAGTTTTGATTTAAATACTGTTCAAGGTTGATGATTACGTTATTTTACATATGCTTATGATTACATATGAGCTTGCTTCTGCAACATCTTCACATGTGTTTTGATCAGGAGATTCATTACTCTTTCAGAAGATGTGTCATAGTGGCCCCTAACTTATAACAGTGAAAACACGGAACCCCAGAAAATGTTGTATTTAGCGGGGAAGCGTTTTCTCACAAATAACGGAAAATTCCGTGTTTGGTGGGGAAAGAGTTAATTTTATTTAACAATACACATATTTAACAGTATAATTTCTATACCTGTTACACACAGCTATTCGTTGTCTGTGGATGCGCAAAATGTCTCTTTTTACCATTTTGATCACTGTATCTTTGAAATGTTTTGCAAACTCCTCCTCATTTTACTAGATTGTTCAGGCCTCCAGAACTAGCGCCGCCCTGGTGGCCCCCTGAACTGCCTGCACCTCCCTGACCTCCAGAACCAATGCCGACCCTCCCACCCCTGTGAATTCTTTGCGGTGTGAGGACACGCCTTCCGGGAGGGGGGCATTCTGTCACAATGTCAGTTTGTTTTGATTTCTGTTCTGGTCTGTGTTTAATCTGTTAATTAGTTCAGTTCTGTCTTCCTCCTTTAGGTTGGTTGTTCTGTCCTTGTCTTTGGACAATTTTTATTTCGCTTAATAAAAGACTCTGCAATTAGATCCTACATCCTCCATTGCTGCAACCAATTTGTAACAATTGTAATTGTAGTAAATCTTGACGGACAAAACTTTTAGCAAATGCCAAGACGATTCCAACAATGCGCGTGCTGTTTATCTTCCACATGTGCACATAGATGTGTTTTTATGATTATGTACAGCTGTCTAGACCATTTATAATCAGAAGCCGTATGACAGGTGCACCTGTCACTTGTAATGTTACTGTTATTTTTCCGCATCCCAGACCATTCTGTTTTCCCCTTCATTTGCTTAAAAAACAAATCTTTGTCATCCAAAACATTTATTTCCCTCATAAGGACGTGTTAGAGAACAATTGAGGAGAAGAATGAATCAAAGAGTGAAGTCGGTGGAAGAATCATAGGAGTGCTTGATGGAGCGTTTGAAAGACGATTTCAAAAGGATCTGCTGATAGACGCCTATTTTCAAACGCTCCCGTGTGTACAGTATCTGTGTAAGAGTGCTTGGTGAAGACATGTTTTTGAAGCGTTGATCATTGTAGCCAATCACAGACATATATGTTGAGCATGTGAACACAATGGTCAATCAGAGACATATATGTTGAGTGTGTGAACCCAATGGCCAACCAGAGATGTTTAAGAATACATTCAACAGTGCTCAAAATGCTAGAGGTAAATGCTGGTATCGTCACATTTAAATTTTTTTTTTACTTTTGTTTACTTTAGTAATTTTAGTTTTAGTAATAGTAATTTTAGTTTACTTTTGACAACACTAGTTGCGATAATAGTTTATGTAATGCTGTCTGAATCGACTATCAATATACTGATTGTTTACGTATAACCTAACGATGTAGCATCTGTTTATATGTATGGAAACAACTGATTGTTCTGTGAACAACTGGCAATCAACGTAGCTTCGGTGTATGGAGACAAAAAGCCCTCAGATCATTTTGTTATCAAGGGGCACTTTGGAGTTTCAAGAGCCCTTTTTTGAATAAGGCACTAGTCAGAGAAAAAAACTAGCAGGAACATTTATAAACATATACATCTTATAGACTTGAAACATAACTTCTTAAGACTTGTGGCTTTGGGGCCTGTTGTATATCAGTATTCTTGTGTAATCAGATATCTCTCATACACTGCTGAATTAAATCAGTCACACACTTGATAGCTTTCTGAATAACGTCTTTACTTTCTTAACATGAACTCCCCTAAACATCCGGTCCCATCATGCATATAGCACACTCACTCACTGTTGTCTCCGTATTGCCAAAACAAATAGCATATTCATCAAACTGATGATTTTTACATTCCTCAACTTGTTTTAAACTCAACTTATAATTTATCAAACCATGAACATGTCAACAAATTTGTCTGCATTAGCCGCGTTTCCACTGTCGGGCCAGGGCCGGGCCAGGGCTTTAAACGGGCCGTGCCGGGCTAATAGCCTCGGGCCAATAGCACCGTGCATGCGTTTCCACTGTCGGGCCAGAAGCTCCACAGCGCTTCACTAAAACACGCCCGTACCACGCCTCTCTGGCACAACGTCACACTAACCCATCATTTCACCAACAAATGGAAGTTTTATAAGAAAACTAATCAGAAATCACTGGAAACAGCGTTGAAAACAAACACGATAAAAGCGGCCGTTTGCTAGCTTTTTTTTTTGTTTGTTTGTTTAGGAGCTACTTGAATATTTAAAACCCAAGCATCGATGTTTTACCACAGGTTTACAATAAAAAGTGATACATTAATGAATTAATTTATGTAAAAATTGCACATTAGTCACTCAGAAATAAATTACCGTTAGGTCTATTTCACAAAAGAAAGAGGACACACTTACTTTTTCAGTCGAGTCTGTTTCTTTATCTGGTAACTTAGTTACAGGACATATTTACATCACATTTAGAAAAAATGATAATTTCTACAAATATATGCCATACGACCTGAGGAGCTTTAGCACTCTCTCGACTCCCATACAGATATTTTCAGTCAGAGAAACAGAGGAAGCTCCCGAAAAAAAAAAGTTACTTTATTTTTTGATAGTCCGGTTTAAAGAGACGAGACGTAGGCTATGACAGATAAAATAAAAACATGACTGTGATAGGATAGCCTTTAAGATTGGTCTGATTTCTTCAAGCGTTCGCTATGTTGTTTTTTTTACTATGCGTATCTTCAAGCGTTTACTATGTTTACTATGGTAACGGCTAGCGCGCATAGTCTTTTGCATCACAAACAGAAGGCATTCAAACATGAACGCGATTTAAATTATTTTATTTTTAAGTCTTTAATGCTGACAGAATCATCCGGCGCTGCCGTCTCCCAACGGTAAACTCCTCCTCTGTTGGTAACCACTCCTCTAGCCCGAGCTGGCCCGCTTTGGCCCAAGGTATTCGACGGGCCAGAAATCCTGGCCGTTGGCCCCGAGTAAGCCCCGATCAAGCCCCGGAAGTGACAGTGGAAACGCGACTGGCCCTGGCACGCACTAGCACGGCCCGGCCCTGGCCCGACAGTGGAAACGCGGCTATTGACAGTTGCAATGTCTTGGTGACACTCAGCCATAGGCACAGGTCTCTCTGAGTTCTCTGACAATGTCTGTTGGTCTGAATCTGTGGAACAGTCAGCATCTTGTTTGTTTCCTTTCTCTCTGTCACGGAGTCAACAGAGCCATCACTTCCGCCCACTGCACCTGATCACTGCACTCCGCCCACCAGATCACTGTCACCTGAGTTCTGATCACCGGCACCTGCACGTCATGATTGCACTCCCTTTATCAGTCACTGTTTCCTGCACCTCAGTGTCTGGTCTGGTCTCTACATGGTTCAGACTTCTTACCAGCATACCTACCTGTGGATCTACTTACCTGATGTCCAGTTGTTTCCCTTTGTCCCTGTCCATCTTGATCGTCCTGTGTTTCATCATCAAAGTCATCATCTTCATCTGCAAAGACATTATTCAAGTTTAGCTAAGTGTTCACCATATCAGCATTGTAATCATTGTTCATCTCATCCTGCATCGCTCACTCTGCACTTTAATAAAGTTTGTTTGTTTGTACACTCTAACTTGTCTGCCTATTTATGGATGTGATACTCTCTTTCTCTCTACATATTTCTTCACAAATGTTGTGTTGCGAATGTACTGGGCTCCAGTAGGTGACTCGACAGTTATTTTGTTCCCTGCTTTGCTGACCACTGTGTGAGATGTTGCGTTAAAATGTGTAATTTGTTACATTTACAGTTATTTACAAGGGGAATCTCCTAAATCGACAAAATGTATGTTAGACCCTATAGCGACTAAGCTACTGAAAGAGATGCTTCCAGAGGTCATAGATCTGCTCCTTAATATCATTAATTCATCTTTGTCATTAGGATACGTACCAAAAACTTTTAAGCTGGCTATGATTAAACCACTTGTTAAAAAATCAAACTTGATCGTACAGAATTAGTCAATTACAGGCCGATCTCGAATCTACCTTTTCTGTCAAAGATACTAGAAAAGGCGGGATCCTCACAACTATGTTCCTTTTTAGAAAGAAATGATATCTGCAAG
Source organism: Rutilus rutilus (assembly GCF_951802725.1). Classification (NCBI taxonomy): domain Eukaryota; kingdom Metazoa; phylum Chordata; class Actinopteri; order Cypriniformes; family Leuciscidae; genus Rutilus; species Rutilus rutilus. The sequence continues at coordinate 13,867,245 of NC_140213.1, forward strand.
GATTTTCAGTCAGGATTTAGACCATACCATAGTACTGAGACAGCTCTCATCAGAGTCACAAATGATTTGCTCTTATCATCCGATCGTGGTTGTATCTCTCTATTAGTGTTACTCGATCTTAGTGCTGCATTTTATATTATTGACCACAACATTCTTTTAAATAGACTCGAAAATGATGTTGGTATTAGTAGAATTGCATTAGCATGGTTTAAATCATAATTATCTGACCGTTATCAGTTTGTAGCAGTAAATGAAGAGATGTCTTATCGATCACAAGTTCAGGATGGAGTACCGCAAGGCTCAGTACTAGGACCGTTGCTGTTCACTCTGTACATGCTACCCATGGGAGATACCATTAGGAAGCATGGCATTCGTTTTCACTGTTATGCTGATCAGCTCGATATTTCTTCACGCCCTGACAAAACTTACCAATTCACAAAATCAACGGAATCGATAGCTGATATAAAAAACTGGATGACTAGTAATTTCCTACTTCTTAATTCTGAAAAACAAAAACAAAACAGATTTGAATTATTGAAGATAAAAACTTCCTCACGTAATAACCTAGAATACTGTCTGACACTTGATGGCTGCTCTGTCAAGTCTTTGTCGTCGGTTAGGAAACTGGGTGTGCTCTTTTATACCAATCTTTCATTTGAAAGTCACGTTTCTAGTATCTGTAAAACCGCATTTTTCCATCCTAAAATATATATCTAAATTACGTCATATGCTCTTAATGACAAATGCGGAACAATTAGTTAATGCGTTCATGACATCAAGGCTAGATTATTGTAATTATATTATGGGTGGTTGCCCTGCATGCTTAATAAACAAACTACAGCTGGTCCAAAACGCAGCAGCTAGAGTTCTTACCAGAACCAGAAAGTATGACCATGTTAGCCCGGTTCTGTCAACACTGCATTGGCTTCCTATTAAACATTGTATACATTTTAAAATATTGCTGATTACTTACAAAGCACTAAATGGTTTAGCTCCCCAGTACTTGAGCGAGCTCTTAACGCATTCTAGTCCTTCACGTCTATTGCGATCTCAAAATTCCGGCCAGTTGATAATACCTAGAATACCAAAATCGACTGCTGGCAGTAGATCCTTTTCCTACTCAGCATTCAAACTGTCTTCCTAACATTGTCCGGGAAACAGACACACTCTGTCAGTTCAAATCTAGACTAAAAACACATATCTTTGACCTAGAATAAACATAACACATTGTAAACTTCTATAATTCAATGTTAGGCTGCATAGATTAGGTCAGCCGGAACCAGGAACACTCCTCATAAATCCTGATGTACTCGTTACAACATAAGAAGAATGGTGTCTATGCTAATATTAGTCTCTCTGTTTATCCCAAAGTTTACAGGAGTCTGCCGGATCCAAGCCGTATCCAGATCTGATGAAGGATCTGCACCTGGACACGACGTCAACGCAGCGCTGGAATGCCAACTAGTCTCTCCCCTGTGAAGGCCTCCTTCCCTTCCCTTTACCTCTGTACAGATAAAATGTTGTCAAAATAATTCCAGTTCACATGGCTACGCGGAAGCGATAAATAATTCTGTATTATCAATATTTAAGGCCAGACAAGTAATTTGTTGAGGTCAATTTGTAAAGAAAGACTTCACGTCTGCGCACATATATATTCAAATGTGCATACCTATAGACTAAACACGTAATACGCATGTGCACACTGTCAGCGTTTTCACAGGCTTGCGTTTTTGACGTTTGCGCAGAGATAACCTTTAAAAAAAAAAAAAGAATCAATATTGGCAACAGGCACTGTTGTTGTGCGAGTGATTGGGCCTGAGCGCGTTAAGGGTTTTCTGTTAGAACGGTGTCGTGTTAGTGGCCCCTAAGGTAACCCTCTGGGGTCTACGGGGTTTTTGGGGTCCTTGAGATGTTTTGACATGCCCTGACATTTGTGCTTTTTTCAGTTGCTTATAAACATATTAATGGCAAAGGTGTAATTACACTCTATTTAGCACAAACAGGGCTACCATAATATGTGAGCAACATGTATGTATATGTTTGTATTTTTGAGAGAATAATGTTTATGCATGGTTATTGCCCATACAGAAAAAAAAGAATATTGAAATATATTTTAAAGTGTCAAAAATATATGTGGCATATATTCCAAATACATTGAAATATATTTGTATTGTTGTTCACTTATATTTATCATTTTGAAATATATTCTGAAATATAATAAAAATATATTATGTTAAGTGTGAAATATATTTAAATTTATAACATGTAATGTAAAATATATGACAAAATGTATGGTCATAAAATGTTTAGCTTGCTAAAGAAGGGTCGAAAATGTATTTTGATCATAGTAATTCCTCTACCTTTTCCCCTATACACAACAGTAGGCTACCATATTTCACTACTGTATTATGACACAGAGCTATAATAAATACTGTACTTACATTTAAATGACTGCAATGTATAATGACAGATAGTTGCTTTCCTAGGACTATTAGGCCATATTAGGTGGCACGCACCTAACACTAAGTGCAATTATTAGATTTATTGTTGTGTTTTATTGACATCTTTCCTGAAGTCATTTAAATATTGAAAATATGCACAATATTTATGATGCAAGTATAACAGTGACACTCCAACAGTGAAGTACACTTAAACAATAGATAGAACTCAGTGTCTAACACTGCATACACACACTATTAAATAACTGTATTCAATTCTGTAAAAATAGGGGGAAAAAAACTCTGCATTCTGTGTGTTATTTCCTACATAAAATTGTCATTTTAGGCAAATAAAGTCACTAAAGGGGCAGCCGTGGCCTACTGGTTAGGGCTTCGGGCTTGTAACTGAAGAGTTGCAGGTTCGATCCCCAACCATTAGGAAAAATGTGGGTGGGGGAAGTGGTAGAGCACTGCTCTACCATGCCCACATCCACAGCTGAAGTGGTCTATCTAAAAAAATGAATTAAAAATGTGTTGTTTGTTTGTGAAAATGTTAACTTTTCGAATTTCAAATGAAACAATTTGCAAAAGTTAAAACATATATGAACATATATGTAAACATATATGAAAATATATTTACATATATTTAAAGGTGCTGTATGTAGTTTTCATTGACCTCAAGCGGTGATGTTTCAGATTGCAACCAATAAGCGCGTGCTCTTGCGCGTGCTCGAATTTATGAGCGAGCACTGTGGTACCTTCAGACTGAGATGCAACACACCGGAGAAAGCATCACACAACATGCTGGAAACTAAGGTAAACTCCCACTGCAACGTTACAATAATAGGCTACTTTTATCAGCTTGACGTTGAACTAATGCTCCATGCTCGTACCATGATAAGTATGGAACCCTATCAACCGTGCCGAATTTTGCCACTGCAAGCACCACTTCACATTTTCTTCAGGAAATGTACATTCTAGGTTTGTAGATAAGGTTTCTCCATGATTCAAATGCCCTGCCGATGTTGAGCCGTGTTTTTTCACCCAAAGTTCATGCGATTCACGTCTGGCCTTACGAGCTTCAGCAGAAAAAACTTTTTTATTTATTTTTTTATCAATATGTGGAGTTTGTGTTGGAGTCTGTGTTGTGCTGGGAGCAGGTCGTTTCTTAGTGTTATCAGACATGTTATAAGTTGCATAAGTCATAAGTCCATGTCATAAGTTGCAGTGTCGTCGCTGTTGAGTGCAAAGTCAGTAGGCTAGACGAGGCGAGAGGCTCGGGAGCGCGCATGCAGGTCACGTCACTGGATTTTGCGGTAAATCCGACCCGGCACCTTCACTTAAAAATAAGAATACTTGCTTTCCGAGGTAATAGCAAAACCCGCAAAGTGGATCATTTTAATGTGAGATTACAACCCCTGAGATTATACACAGGCAATAAAAAAAGGATTCATTTTAGTAGAAAAGTTACATACAGCACCTTTAACTAAAATATATTTATTGGGCCAATTTCAAATATTTGCATATATTCCAAAAATATATTTTGAAAATATATTTCAAATATATTTATTTTGTGTATGGGTGAAAAATATTTAAATGAAAGTTTCTGAAATAAGGCCACAAAACACATATTAATTATGTGTCCACAATAATTTTGACTAATGGATGTTGTCACCTAGAGTTTTTGCTTCAAAATGATCTGAAAATCATCCTGCCTAATCATTCACATAAAACAATACATTGATTTAAACTTTGTAGGACACATTTTGTTTGGAAAGGCAATATGCGTGGGTGATCGTGAATAATGCTCTGATTCACACCTGAGAAGACAATGACCCGCATAATGAGCTGCATAATGAGCCTTTCATTCAGGTGTGTCACTGGGTACCACAAGAAAGAATGTGAGGACTTATTTTGTATGAATGCAAATTGTATAATATCCAAGGTAAACATTTCTAGTAATTCTCATACTGTATTTTCAGAAAGTTTTGGAATATATCCTCTCCCCAAATGTGTCACTAATAAAAAACAATAATAAATAATTTAATGAGAAGGCTTATATTGACCTGTTAAGACGTTGCTTACATCTACCATGTAAATATATATTTTGCTATTTTATTAAAAAGTTTTCACATGTAAATCAACAACAATTACAATTTTAACAATATTTCAAGTGTAATCTTTCTTTTTAAAAATTATACATTTTATCATACACATTTCAAAGTTAACCCTCTGAGGTCGAAAAACGCGCCCCCGCGTTTTGCTGGACTTTTTTTTACATTGTAGCACTTTAAACTTAAATTACTCCGTCATTTATGGTCATACAGAAAAAATAAATATAAAAAAATAATCTGTGATATTTCTACTTTTGTATGTGTCCACTTACAATCAAATCAAAACATTGTGCTTTTGAAAAATAAAGAAAATAAACAGGGTGTGCGTTCTGCCTCTCCGTCGCGTGAACTTTTTTTTCTTGAGCACGTCTATAAACTGAAACAAAACTCAGCGAATACTTGTCACACATTTATGAGCCATATACCTTTATAAACATTTAAGTGTGTACTTTTAAATGATCGGATTCAAACTGAAAACAAATATTTTCTGTTTAAGTAATTTGTATAAAACCAACAAGATGTCCAGCTTCTCAAACGCTTGCTCATTACAGTTAATTTGGCCACGCCCACTCGCGCAAAAGATATTCACATGCAAATCTCCACATGGAACGCGAACGCGCTCATTACCTCAGAAACAAAACACTTCATCAGTCTCTGCTTTTCGTCGAGTTTGAAAGACGTGAGTTTACATTGGATTTACCCCAGAAGAAGAACGCGATTTGAAGACAAGAAAGATAAGGTAAGAAATTCTTACATATTAGTTTGTTATTGTTGCATAAATTTCACATTGCAGTTGAACTGTTGCTAGATATAAGGTGAATATTATAATATTTAGACCCGTGTTTACTGTTACTGTGTTTGTGGATATCTGCTCAAACGTAGATATGTATATGGTAGGCCTAACCATAATGTTTTATATTTGAGCGCGATCGCGTTTGAATGTATCATATCTTTGATCGCGATCGTGTTTGAATGCATCATATTTTGGAAAAGCAAAACGCTCCCAACGGCTTCATGTTTTTACTGTTATCTAGTTTAATATCATCATAACGAATGGAAACATTTGAAGTAACATGGTAATCAATATATTTTTCTCTAGCTTAGTTGTTACTGAAATCTTTTTGAAAATGTATATAGGCTGCTATATTGTTATTATTTTATGCAGCACTGCGCATAGCCTATACCTACAAGGCACAACAAACCTGTGTTCATTATATAATATATTGTTGGAAACATTTGTGTGAGTGTGTGTGTGTATTTTGTGAATTTTAAAAAGCAATTTTAACCAGAAAAATCTAAAATGTATTCCCCAAATCGTGCAGGCCTTTCTCTTGATATCAGTATGTTCACTTTTTTTATTTTTTATTTTTTTCAGGGCCCAGATGCCACTGAGTCCTGCTGACTTCAACATTCACAGTACATGTCTCTGTACATGAACATGGTAAAGTGAAAATCAAACACCTTGGAAATGAAAGGTATGTACAATGTTTTTAGGAATGGCACAAAGGTCTCTTTCTTTGGATCATTGTTATCAATAAGTGTTTTTTTGTTGTGTATCTTTGGATTATGTTGTAAATAAATCCAAACAATTTTAAAAGCCATTCTTTTTTTAATCTCGTCATTCTTTGTGCAAGGTTGGTCAGAATGATGGGCCCTGATAAGCTCCTAATAGGGCCATTAGGGCGTGTCTTTGTCTTTCTCAGGTGTGGAAAGCTTGCATATTAATGAGATGATCCGCCCCTTCGCATATTGCTTTTTCACACAAAACACGTCGTAAAAATTTTAAATCAATATATTGTCTTCTCTGAATGAGCAGTCAAGGTGATTTTCACATAGTTTTAGAGCAAATATTCTAGGCTACGTCATTCAATTTTCAAAAGTCTTGTGAAGAAATAATCAGTATGGGTTTCATGACCTTATTTCAGTGAGAATTTTTTTTGTATTTTCACAAACCACGCATAAATGTCATTATCTCAAAACTACAAACTTTTACACACATGCTGCTGATATATTATTGTAGCAGAGTTTGTGCTGAATACAGTGTAATCAGACTTTAGCCATGAAAATGTCACAAGTAACAGAAATAAGCACAAATGTCAGAGCATGTCAGAACACCTCCAGGGCCCAGAAAACAGCTCAGACCCCAGAGGGTTAAGGATTCATTAGTTGGAATATTGGAACAAACACTATATTAACATCTTAGTTGATAATTCAATATACCTACTTTATTTTTGACAAAACATCACATACTATATATTTAACATATGAGCAGAAATTGGCCAACAAAAGCTTATTTGATGTGACAGTAGTCTTTTTTGCAGTAAAATATTTTATAATCTATCCAAAACTAATCAACAAAATATTGTCTAAACATTCATATTTCGTCTGTAACATATCGTTTGTATGATATATTAGCATATAAATGTTAATTTGCAGTTTAATACATTGCTTATACAAATACATTTTATTTCAACATATTTCAGTCGATTTTTACTCATCTCAGTATAGCAATATAGTTTGGTAAAAGCTAAACTAGTAGATTTATTTAAAAAAATATATATATATTTATTGGGCCAATTTCAAATATTTGCATATATACCAAAAATATATTCTGAAAATATATTTCAAATATATTTCTTTTGTGTATGGGCACAGAGCCTTGAGGAACACCTTTGTAATAGTTAGAGGCCCAGATAGTTGTTGGGATGTTACATGTTGGGATCTACTAAATAGATAATTAGAAAACCAAGATAAAGTTAAGTTAGATGCGCCAATACTACGTAATCTGGATAACAGAATAGAGTGATCAACTGTGTCAAAAGCTTTAGCAAGATCAATAAAAATAGCTGCACAAAATTGTTGTGTATCTAAGGCATTATAAATATTGTTCATCTGCTGTAATGCAACTACTATAAATGATGAACGAAAATCGGATTGAGCATCAGATATGACATTACATTTGTGACCCGTCACGGAAACCAGGGACACAAGTCGGCAGCACAACTTTCGAGCAAAATGAGAAAGAAGCTTTTTTTTCAAAATTTGTGATTTTCGTTTTTTTGCAGAATCTGTTAGTTGAGATCACGAAGAAGCCTCTGCATGTTTGAGATAGCAGTATTGGTATATTTAAAAGCGTACATTTTGATGTTGAAATCGGCTTGTTTTTCGGAGATTCTAGCACGCAGTAGGGGCATGTCATTGTCGGTGTGTATTTCCATACTGAATAAGCCGGCGTGGCTACTTATTATGCAGCGCTCTGGCCGGCTCTATCTGATTTCAAAATTCAATGAAGATGGACGCCAATAACATTACGATGTCCAGCAATCGATTTAAATAGTAGGTTACATGGGGTTTAATTTGTCGTTTAATGAGATGTAGCCTAATACATGTTGTCAGTGCCAATATATAGATCCGCCAACTTATCTAACATGTATCTTAATGGTCCAGTGGTAGAGCTTTCGCCAGCCGTGTCAGAGGGTCTGAATTCGAATCCGCACTCGTATAGATTTTTTTTTTTTTTTTCGTATAGTTTTTTTCTCTCATCAAAACGATTATGTTCAGCAGTGGTTGTATATCAAGCAGGGACACACAAACGTTTGCATTATGCTTTGTGATATTAAACAGAACGAATAGAGAGTATCCGCAACGGATTGAAGCGCGCGTCGAGTGAAGACAATGGGGTGTGTGCGCGAGCCACACGAGAAAACACTGCATCTGCGCCACTGATCGCCGCGGCAACGAGCACTTTGATCACTTGATTTAAAAAAACACATTTCAGCTAGTATCTTATTTAAAAAACGAATGAAATGAATGCTATAGCCTACTAATAGCCTACTCATACTATATACATATCACATAGCACATCCTGTTTTTGATTTGAACATTGTCTAGAGTTTATCTTATTTTTTATTCAGTGTACACAAGAGTTGCCTATACAGTTTTATCGGTAGATGCTAAGAGACATTTATTTATATATTACCTGCAAACTTTATTTTTTATTTTTTATTTGATGGCACATTTTCCTGGCCTTTCTGCTCCCCCCGTGCTTACAGCTTTACAGGGGGGTATGGCTTATCTAAATGAGATGTAAATGAGCCCTATTGTCACTCCCAGCAGGAGAGAGGTGAGAATCTTTAGACGCTGTTTTCTCCCCTTTGTGCGTTTGTGAGTGCCTACCTTTAAATGGCCATAACTTCTCCAAATATTATCAGATTTCCATGTGTTACACATCGTTGGAAAGCTTGGAGACTACACTTTCAGAATCTGTGAATAACTCAAAATGCCCCAGAACCGACTTGTGTCCCTACTTTCCGTGACTGGTCACATTTATTAAGAAATCCTATTAATTGCTTGTTTATTAATTTCTCCATTACCTTTTGCAACACAGGGCAAAACTGAAATTGGCATAAATGAATTTGGATCCATTTTATCACCATTCTTATAAACAGGGGATATGTCAGGGACCAAGGCAGTGAGGCAAGAGGACACAGGAGTTTTTAAAAAAAGGGGTTTATTACCCAAAATATTGAGAAGTTACATAAGGACCAAATTTAATAACTAGGCCTTAAAAAGAGGTCAACAAAAAGTAACTGAATATAGGCTCAAATACATAGACTTGTAACACAAGGTTACCTGAACAAAAAACTGACCTGCCACAAAGACAAAGAAGGGAGCTTATATAACGGCTTGACAAAACCAAATAACATAGAAGGGGTAAACAAACTAACACTTGAGAACTCAAGAGCTAACTAAGGACAAAATCCCCCCTGGCACATGGTGAGACATGGTATGGCCTAATGAGCTGGGTCTCCTCAGCCCTTAGCCACTCCTTTCGCCCAACCAGGAAGGGACCGCCCCCAACAGATCCATGTGAAGAATCCATCACAAAGAAACATGTGATTAGTGCACTCCCTGTAAATCAATGTAAAGCAAAATAAACCAAATCAAAAAACTGTATTGTGTTCAATATTTAGATATCATAGTTTAGATGACTGTAAATAATAATCAGTGCAACAAACTAAAGAGATGAAATAATAAAACGGTAATCAAATGTTTAAAACTGAGGTGATGTTACCCTGTGTGGCCGTAGCCATCACAGGATACAATGGCAGTTTTCCAGGTTTTAGGTATCTCCGCTGTAGAAATCAATAAATTAAAAATATATGTTAGAGGTTCAGTTATAAACCTAAAAGTTAATGTAGTTTGAGCAATTTTCGTGTGTCTTAATGTTTTTGTTTGTTTTTATACTCTGCCTAGAGATATGATTCTCAAATAAATTACTCGCTCTTATATAAAATGTTTATTTAAAAGATCCACTAATTTAGCTTTGTCTGTAATAACAATATCTTAATTTTTTTAGTGAGTCAGGTCCTTGCGTTACTAAAAATGTATTCTCTATGTCTTTAACAGTATTCCAGAATGTTCTTGAATTTGAGGAATTATTAGAGAATTGTTTTTTATAATATTCAGATTTTGCTTTTCGGGCGGCTTGAGTACACATATTCCGATGTTGTTTAAAAGAAAACCAATCAGTCTCAGATTTTGAACAACGTGCTTTACTGCAAAGCACATTTTTCTGTTGTTCTTGAGTAACTAGGTCAACTAGTTATGATGTTGTTGTTGCATAAACTTCACATTGTACTAGTCGAACTGGTACCAGACTAAAATTTATGAAATGTACAGAAATGTTGAAATATGAACTACAGACAGGTAGGCAACCTTTCAATGCTAAATAAATATACATGTATCACACGAGGATGTTTTTATGCTCGATAATATAAAACACAGCATGATATAAAAGTATTATGAGTGTTTATACTATCATGATGAATATTATAATGTTTAGACCAGTGTTTACTGTTAAATACTGTGTTTGTGGATATCTGCTCAAAAGTAGATGTTTATAATGTGGTAACAATAAGGTTTTATATGAGGAGCGGCTCGATTGCTTCAGTAAATTGTCTATGCGAGCACTGTGAGTTTGGGTCGCTCGCACTGTGCATTTGAAAAGCAAAACGTGCCAAACATTAGGCTACATGTTTTTACTCCAATCTCATTTCATAACGTAGTAAAGAATGAAAACATTTGAAGTAACATATGATAATCCATATATGTTTCTCTAGTGTAGTGTACTGAAGTGTTCCATTTTAAAGATTTAAAGTTATAGGCTGGCTGTATTTCTGTAAAGTAAAATTATTATTATTGTTATTATTACTTTATGCAGCCCTACAAGTATATGCGTACAAGGCACAACAAACCTGGTGTTCATTATAAAAAATTTTTTTGTGAATTTTAAATCGCAATTTTAACCAGAAAAATCACAATTAGATTTTCTTCCCCAAATCGTTTTCACACCTGGAGCTTGGAGCGTTTGTTTCGGAACCTGGTGCATTTTCTCACTTAGTTTGGTTCGTTTAGGCATATATGAAAACAAGGTGGTCTCAGCCCAATTGAAAAAGATTTCTGGGGTGATACGATTGAGGTGAGAAAGCAATCTGACACAATGATCCAAGTGGTATCATAATTTATTATGAACATTAGTTATCACAGTTGAAAATGTCTCAGTTACTGAAGGAAGGACAGAAACGTTGGATCGAACCGACACAAGGGGTTGCTCTTGAGAGCCCCAATCACCTCTGACATATAAAGAAAAGGCCAATGAAATTGGCAAGAAAAATGTGCATAGCTAGCCACGCCCCTGGGCAGCGTGGCATTGCTCACTCAGGTTTGTTCTGAGGAGCAGAGACGGTATCTCAACGCCTTAGTGGCAGTTTAGAGTTGTGGCATGAGGGACACAACATCTTCTTTCCCTCCATCAGGGCACAAGGGTTACAACAGTAATGAGACTTCATCTTTCTGTCTGTCACGTTCAACGTTGCGTTGAACCAACACTAGGGGTCTCTATACTAAATGATGTTTTATAAACAAAGTTCGGTAGATACACGTTCAAATGATCTATCCAAACATCACGTCATTCCAACCAGCAGTCAACATTCAGTAATCAACATGTCTACTGAAGGATTACAAATTTAAGAATCTATTTCAGATATGCTTCCTTACATAAACATCACGGTGAAGAATACTAATTTTAGCATTTGAGGTATAAATGATACCTCAAAAACTATAAAAAAACGTTTTTTTCCAGTGTAAGTTAAATGAGTCAGACGTTGAATGGTTGGGCTGATTGGATTAGCATATATGCGTTTGAATAGTTATGCTGATTGGATTGAGACTGGTAACACGTTGGAGTCTAGGGGGGTTCCTTAACCTGTATACTTCATTTGCATGCTTTGTTTGAATTTGTCTCCACCTCGAGAAGTCCCTCCTCCTAAAATGCCTATAAGAGACCATGTAAAGTTACTTTAGATTAGATTGTTGGATGACTGCAGCAACGCTCAATAAAGATTAACTTATAACTTCTGCTTGAACGATATCCCAACATCTCCTGGTCTTGCTTCGATGAAGGAATAAAGTTTCCAACACTACCCAATCAGCATGAGTGGGGGCCTTTATACTGTATATACGTAGTCGACTAACCTATGTTCCTCGACAGTTTTCAGCATTTGGTCCTGCCCATTTGTCACGATGTGAGAGATTGAACTCTTTCCATCCGATGACGAGTCCCTCTTGTCCCAGGGTTCCTCACTGATGCCAGGAGCACTCGCGCTCTGCCGGACACTGCTACGGAATAACAGGAGCCACTGCGTGGATGTCCGCCCTTCCTCGAGCAGCAGGCCTTCAGTAAGTTTGGGCCGCGCCCCAGATTCCGCCGGTGCCAGGCCTCACTCTCCTCTTCCTTCCGCTCAGCTATAAACTGCAGCTTTCCCTAGCGCTGCACACCTATCCATTATACCAGCCACCCTCGATGCAGGCCGTCCCTTTAGTGTGAGTATGACTCCGTTAGAGGCAAAGGCCCAGGTGTTACAACCTTTTCCTCACGCTTTCTCTAACCCTCTCCCCTGTCCGTGGCCTGCAGCCCCACGTCAGACCCTAGCGTGAGGTTGCCTCCGTTAGCGGAGTGATGTCACTTCGGCTCCCACAGGAGCTCAGTTTATCTGGCTAATTTTCTCCACTGCCGCAGCAGTGATGTCCCCTCGGCTCCCGCAGAAGCTCAGTTTCTCTGGGTAATTTTCTCCACTGCCGTAGCAGTGATGTCCCCTCCGCTCCCGCAGAAGCTCAGTTTCTCTGGGTAATTTTCTCCACTGCCGTAGCAGTGATGTCCCCTCCGCTCCCGCAGGAGCTCAGTTTCTCTGGCTAATCACTGCCGCAGCACTGATGTTTCCTCTGCTCCCACAGGAGCTCAGTTTCTGTCTAACCTTGCCTTCACTGCCGCAGCAGTGTTACACCTACGCTCCCGCAGGAGCGCAGTTCTCTGGCTAATATTTCTCCATTGACGTAGCAGTGATGTCCCACTTCAAATCAGCCCATTTGTGATTAAATCTTACCTTCACTGCCGCAGCAGCAATGCCCTCGTCCAATGATGCATGAACCCTCCTGGTCCACCAAACTAACCCCTCCGAACGGCACACTATCAGCCCTGCGCTCTGCAATTTTTGGGGGCTCGTAACCAGAAATACGGCGGGAGTGCTCTGGGTTCGGGCCAAAATACCGAGCTTAGAGTCCTCTCCTCGGACAGCACGCCAAATACGCATACTGCTTTACACTATCTGATTATTTGTAAGTGTGAACTTAGTACCCTACTATGGAGATGGTCACTTCAGCAGCAGATAGCCTTTTCTGCTGAATAATTTCTGCTGAATAACCTGGTTGTTAGCGTTGGGAAGCGTTCTCCTTCTCCATGAGAAAGGAACTCTACAGAGACTTTTATGTGGAGAGTACATCATATGGACTTACTAGAGGTAGCAAGGTTCAGTTACAAACCCGTCTTTTTACAGTAGCCAAAATCAACTCAAAATCAAAATCAAGTTCTTTTATTTTATATTTTATAAACAACAAACATAAACCCTCTAACTAATAGAGAGAAAAACTAACTAAAATATAAAAAGAAAAGAAAAATACAATAAAAAATACACTAACTCCCAAACTAGCTTTAACGGGATAAAACAAGATCAAAGGGAAATGGCACCCACCTCTCTAGTAATCTTTCCCAAAGAAGAAACAAAAAACGTATCAGAATTGATTCCTGGCCACATGTCCACGCATCATTGTTTTATTTGTTTTGTTTTGTTTTTTGGTGAGTTGTGAGGATCACTGTCAAGTCCAACTCCCGTTTATTGCCATTTTCGCAGTTCCCCCAATTAAATCCAGTCATGTTGCAGGATATTTTGCCACTCAGTCCGGCTGAGGGGGCGTGTTCTGGCGGGAAAGTGACATCAATGCATACCCTCTATTACCCGGATGATCACAGAGTTATCTTATCATAAGGTTGGCCAACAATATCGGAACTGAATCATGTGTTAATGAAAGGTTCATTTCTTGTACACTTTCAGCATCAAATGGACTATAAAAAAGTAGAGCCAATAGTTGGCCCCGAGGAAGAGATCAATTTGTTGAAATCTGTTCTGTTGACATATAATTTATAATATTTATAACTAGAATAATACCAGAATCAGAGAGAGCTTTATTGCCAAGTGTACTAGCACACACCAGGAATTTACCTTGGCATCAAAGCGATTTTTCTGCCAAGTATGTAATATAATTTCTAATTGTACATTAAATGTTATTCTAATGAACTATTAGAATTGTGCATTGATTAGAAATTATATTAAATAAAATTAAAAATTAATATACTTCTCTGTATCTCTAATCACAAAAAAAAAATCTCAATTTTCATCATTTAAAAAGGCCTGAAATAGAAGTTTCCACACGGTGTAAATATAAGACAAATCAATTAAACAAATATTCAATCCATTTTCAGAACAGATCAGGGTTCACATTCATTAGAAATCATCCATGTTGAGTTGAGCATGACCTCACACGTTTATAAACAACATGTTCCTCAAGATGCGCTGAAAGGTCACATTATGATAGACAGACCCTGCATTACAGAAACACTTACACAATCATAATAATTATATACAAATCTAATGCAGATAAATGAAGGAATGTGCAGACTGTTGTAAAATGATTTATGAGTGTTTTAATTTGGCATTACAACAGGAGCTAAACAATTTTAAGATACTTGTGAGCAGCTCAATAAATCAGAATAGGATGTTAGCAGTCAAATGCAGAAGAATAACTGGGGATGCTTTATAAAAACAGTGGTTTAGCACACGAAAAAACATTTAAAAAAAAACAATAAAAAACAAAACAAACAAAAAAACACTAGTTTAGTAGGAGACAGTTTTTGGACAACATAACACTCATTGGATAGACACACTATTTTTCATCAACACAGTTTTGATTCTTTCATTTCAGACCTGAAAAGTATGTTCTAAAGATGGAGGAAATGCAGTGGTAAGAAAGCAGCAATAGTGTGATGCAAAAACTGCTGTTGCTCATGGCAGAGAAAGAGAGAGAGAGAGAGAGAGAGAGAGAGAGAGAGAGAGAGAGAGAGAGAGAGAGAGAGAGAGAGTGAGTGAGTGAGTACTGGTCTGCTGAGGAAGAGACGATATGACTTATAGCTGTAATTGCAGAGTTCAGGAACCCTGTAGAGTAAACAGAGAATCGGTGGTAAGACAGGACATGCAGCAGCTCCTGCCAAAAAGTTTTCTGGGCAGAGGCTGGGATTCTGTGACCCAGAGAGAGAGAGAGAGAGAGAGAGAGAGAGAGAGAGAGAGAGAGAGAGAGAGAGAGAGAGAGAGAGAGAGAGGGAGAGAGAGGGAGAGATGGAGAGAGGGAGAGAGAGAGAGAGAGAGAGAGAGAGAGAGAGAGAGAGAGAGAGAGAGAGAAAGAGAGAGGGAGAGGGAGAGAGAGAAAGAGAGGGAGGGAGGGGAGAGAGAGATTCTCCTGGGTGGCCTCTGTTGAAATTCAAGCATAAAAGGCAAACAAATCGTTGGATTACACACAGTAAAGCCAACTCATCACCATCACTCTGTCTGAGCCAAATCCACAGCAGACACCTCCCTGAGGTCACTATCTGTCCAGGGAGAGAGAGCTGTACTTTTTGAGACCTTACATCGCTCCTCAGTCAAAACTCTATTCCACAGATCTCACTGTATAGAATGTATCACTTTATCAATGTTTAGATAAGATACAGATAAGCTGTGTGTGAGTGTTTATTGAAATTGTATGAACTGAAACCTACTACTATTATTACTACCTACCACTATTATTTTTATGTTTAGAGTTGCCTATCAAAAAGAGCAAACCAATTATAAAAGCTTTTAAATGTCAATGTTTTCAATCAATAATATACAGATTTATGAGTGTAAATCTTGAGGTATTTCCTTGAAAAAGCAATCTTTAGGGTTGTACTGAGATTAGGTAATTTTCATTTTAGTAGATAGCATTATTTAGCTATTCTGATCTTAATTAGGGTGTCATGGAGTCAGTCCACGATTCTAATTCAACACACCTGCACCAGCTCATCACAGCACGCTACTCAGTTCACCTTTGTCTGGTCTTGTTGTTACATTTTGCTACAATTTACCCGGCTACCTTCCTATGTGACTTACCTGTCCTGAGATCATCAATCCGTCTTCTGTCTTCCTCATTCAGCGATCACTCTGCAACCTGCAAGCAAAGTGAGACTATTCAGTTCAAGCTAAGTTATCTCAAACTAAACAAACTGAGTGCACTGCTTTACCTTCTGCCATCGCTTGTCTTGCTGCACCTATAAATAAACAACTGTGTGTGGAAGTTACCTGTGTTGGTAACTTGTTGTCTGCTAACGTCGGGTATATGGGTCAGTGGTGTGACATGCATGATTATATGTATAGATCTATCAAGTTATTCAAAAATGTATTTAAACCAAACTATGTTTTATTTTAATATTTTTGTGGGACATAAAGTAAAACATGTCTATGTGGTTTAACTGCCCATAGATTGTAATAATAAAATAGAAACCTAATTTATACCGAGTGATGAAGCCAATCAGTATATAGGGATAATTAGGAGGCCATGATGGACAGAGGCCAATGGGCAAATTTGGCCAGGATACCGGGGTTACACCCCTACTCTTTTATGAAGGACATCCTGGGATTTTTAATGACCACAGAGAGTCAGGACCTCGGTTTAACGTCTCATCTGAAGGATGGTGCTTTTTGACAATATAGTGTCCCCATCACTATACTGGGGCGTTAGGACCCACACAGACCACAGGGTGAGCACCCCCTGCTGGCCTCACTAACACCTCTTCCAGCAGCAACCTGGTTCCCTTTTCGTTCGGTCACTCCTACGTCACGTCGGTAGGAGTTACCATCGAATTGGGATCCCGCTAGGGAGACCAATTGCCTTAGAGTGAAACTAAAACGAGCCAATGACCATTGGCATGCAACATTTGCATTCCGCACCCCGCCTGCCGGTGCGGGTATAAAGGCGGAAGCGAGCACATATACAAATCGCTTTCTGCTTCGGAGCCGACCGGTCTGCTGTTTCGAGACCTCTCTGTGTTGGTGTTACGGCGCGGCAGTGATCTTCGCGATCTCCCGGATATCAACTGTCACTTCACGCGATCTGCTTCTTTCAAAGAGCAGTTGTCACCGCTGGTATCTGGTTGAGTGCACACAGTGGGCTTGCAGTTTCCCCACTGTGTTGCCACGTTGATCCCTGCTTGCTTCAGCACACTAAGAGAGCGTTTTCTGAAAGAGTAACACGAGTGAAGATCGCGTCCTTTTCAGGATGACGTTTCACCCGTGTGTTTCTGGATGTGGTCAATATCTGCCACCGGTTGATGGTCACGATCGCTGCCTCTCGTGTTTGGGCCTCGCGCACGCTGAGGCAGCGCTCGTGAATGAGTCATGTTCCCACTGCGGGAACATGACCATCGCGACACTAAGATCGAGACTGAGAACCCTCAGACGAGGGGGAGTCTCTTTGGCGATTCCCCGATCTAGTTCTTCTTCTGGTTCAGTTCAGAAGAGGGTTCCTTCAGCTAATCCCATTGGTGGTCTGAGGATTACTGTGAGGAATAACCCGCCGGGTGAAAGACCCCCACTGGCTCCTCAATCCTCCGTGTCGCAGCCATCGGAGTCTTCGACAAAGACAGCCGGGCCATCTTGTGTGGCTCCGGTTGTTTCCTTCGGAGCTCCACCGGAGGACCAGATGTCGATCGCTGCATCAGAGGGAGAGCGGTCATCTTCAGGGGATGACGACTCGGCTGCGTTGCCCCCTTCGGGTGTGGAAGCGTTGTCCAAGCCGGACCCGGAAAAGGCCGCTATGCTTGCCCAGGCGATATATGTATAGTAATTCTAACTAGTAATTATAAATAATATATTAGTAATTCTAACAGGTCAATTTAGCTCAAAGGAATTATTAATTAATTTATAGGGAATTCGAAAGAGTCACTTATTACAACCGAGCAAATGACTCGTTCGCGGTTCATTTGAACTGGCTGTAACTATCAACTCTGCAACGGATATAAATATCCGAACTATAGTGAAACACTATAGTTAGCAAGGTAATTACTTAGATCAGAAGTTTAAGACATTAAATTCGTAAGCACATAACACAAGTAATACTTCTCTTTAAAATACAAACAAGACTTTATTGATTATTCTAACACATAAAACTAATATCTAACACAAACACACGCACACACATTCATACGAGTTGCAGAAAGAAAGAGAGTGAGGAAAGAATGAGTTTTAAGAGTGAGATGATGAAATCCCAAGTTTCTATATGCACTTATAAGACATAACCTGAACGAACCATCAAGCACTAATTTAACCCTTCGTTTCTTAGGTGGGTTATTAAATATATATCAAATACACCAGTTCAGTTTAAGAGTCTGGAGGTTACTTGCATGTCTTTGCTTTTGGGATTCCCTTGTCTGCGTAAAAGGGGTTTTCCCAAGTTCGTTGGCTGGTCTCCTCGTGCCTGATGTCTGGGGCGGCCAATCACGTGGTGTGCTGGCGGGTGAATGAAAGTCTTTGTTGAAGCTGGCTTTGCAGAAGAAACGTGGACCGAAATCTTGCCGCAAAACTTAACTTAGAACCGAGACTCACAACGGAAAAGAAAGGAAACTAAGAAAAGCAAGGAAATTGAGACGAGAGTAGATGATGGCTTGAATGAAGTTGTTTAACCCATGTTCTTCTGATCTTGATTTGGGTTCTTTTGTCTGCGCGTTTACATGGTTACTAGTCTGTCTGGTCTCTTCTCCCTTCGCGCACTTTTCTAACCTTGTTGAGAACTCTTCTAAAACTTTGTTCGGGTCTAAGATTTTAAACTCACATGTTTGTCCGGCCTCCTGGATCAGTTCTGACCAATTAGACACTGTCTTTATTTAGGAGGTGGCATTCTCTTCACTTCTTATCATAAATCAAGCTTATCTGTGCTCTCCTTACTCTCTAAGCTCTAGCAGAGAGGACAGAGGCCACAGTTTAGACATTATTACTATTATAAGAATACGAAACATTTTACACAGATTTCAATCAAGCCATCTTTTGAATTAAGAACATACGATCATGGCCTTGCATGGCCGTAAAGTTCTTAGCTGGGGGTTTTCGTTGGTTATCGGAGACTGGCTGGAGCCTTCTTTTATGGCTCTGGGGTTGGTGATTTGGTGTCTGGAATGTTGAGTTCTGTGTGGAATTATGTTTGAACAAATCACCTGGAAGATTCATTTGTATTTGATTTGCACTCAATCCTACAATATATATTTATATTTATATATAAAAACATTTGTGGTACTTTTAATGGGTCACAGACACCCATCTATTCTAATTTAACTAATAATTATAATTAATTTGTATTTGACATTCTAATCTAGTCGTTTAAAGGTTAATGATCGATTAATGAGCTTCAGGAAAATAATCTAAATTAACAAAATGCTTTCATTACATTTCTCTACCAGATTTACTATGCTGCATGCAAGTTCATGATAACTCAACAACTTGCTTACTCAAGCTGAAACCTGACGTGAGAAACGGCCGTACGCCCAGTTTTCTGTCATTCGCTTGTTTCATAATGAGGCCCATTGAGTAATGTCATCTTCTTCTGTTATAGTCACTTGCACTATTCACATGTGATAAATGCAGGGAAATAGTCAGGCTGACAGAGATTTCAGCTTTCGAGACACTCATCCAAACTTTCATCGAGGATAGTAAGAATACAAGGGCTATAGATACTGCTTTGGATACAAATAGCCTAGCGAGCCCTGTACATTGTTCGGTTCCGGTTGTAGAGCCCCCGCAGCAGGGCAACTGGATGACTGTGACACATCACCTTCCTGTTCGCTGGAGTGATGAGATACTTAGTAGATTGTCCTCACTCAATGGCTGGCTGTCTAAGTGGTGTCCACAAAATAATATAGGGTTTATAGACAATTGTAAAAGTTTTTGGGGCAGACTTGACCTGTTGAAAAGAGGTCATCCCTCCTTCATCCCTCCTGGGATGGTGCCGCTCTTCTCTCTAGTAATATTGCCCATAGTCTAAGAGCTCAAACATGAATTGAGGCTAAGGTTAGGAAGCAGACAAACTGGCTGAACCGACCGCCTGCTAGCTGTCTCACGTCACTGAGGTCAGATAAATCCCATCACATAGAGACTCTTTAACCCTCTGGGGCCTAAGGTGTTTTTGGGGTCCTTGAGATGTTCTGACATGCCCTGACATTTGTGCTTTTTTCAGTTGCTTATAAACATATTAATGGCAAAGGTGTAATTACACTCTATTTAGCACAAACAGGGCTACCATAATATGTGAGCAACATGTACATGTTTGTATTTTTGAGAGAATAATGTTTATGCATGGTTATTGAAAAAACAAAAAATGTAAGTTTCTGAAATAAGGCCACAAAACACATACTAAATATGTGTCCACAAGACTTCTGAATAATGCATTTTGTCGCCTAGAGTTTTTTCTTCGAAATGATGTGAAAATCATCCTGCCTAATCATTCACATAAAACAATACATTGATTTAAATTTTGTAAGACACTTTTTGTTTGGAAAGGCAATATGCGGGTGGGCGTAAACGATCCAACACCATCATGAATATTGAGTAGTTAACACCTGAGAAGACAATGGCCCGCATAATTAGCCTTTCACAGTTTGTTTTTATTGTGAGTATACACACACAAAAAAAACACACTTAACAGGATTGATTGATGTATAACACAAGTATGTAAGATCAAAATCAACAGAGTATTTTGAGTCTCTTTTGCACTGATAAGGAAAAAAGCAAGCTGGTATCAACGGCGATACCGCCGACCCCAGGGGGTTAACCTAGGTATCATCATATAGAGACTGTGTCTATTCCCCGAATTAGAAAATACAAAAAAACTCCCAAACCCATTTAAGGGTAAAAATTAAATAGATATTCAACAAATAAAAAATAGATATAATACAGATGAACAAATGATAAGTCTGGGCTGCTGAATATTCAATCCCTTACTTCAAAAGCATTTATTGTTAATGATATGATAACAGATTATAACCTAGACATGTTGTGTCTGACAGAAACCAGGCTAAAACAAAACGATTACATTACTTTAAATTAGTCCACCCCCCAAAATTACTGTTATAAAAACGAGCAACGTCTGAAAGGAAAAGGGGGAAGTGTTGCTGTAATTTATTGTAATATCTTCAGAATTACTGAGAAGTCTAGTTTCAAATATAATTCTTTTGAAGTGTTGGTGGTCAATGTAACACTATCTAGTGTAAATGATAAATCACGCTTGACATTTGTGCTAGCTACTGTATACAGGCCACCAGGGCACCATACAGACTTTATCAAAGAATTTGCAGAATTTTTATCGGAGTTAGTACTGGCTGCAGATAAAGTCCTAATTGTTGGTGATTTTAATATACATGTAGATAACGAAAAAGACGCATTGAGATTGGTATTTAGAGACATTCTGAACTCTATTGGAGTTAAACAACACATGTCAGGGCCCACTCATTGTCATAATCATACTTTAGATCTAATATTGTCACATAGCATCAATGTTAATGCTGTTGAAATTTTGCAGCAGAGTGATGACATCTCAGATCATTATCTAGTCTCGTGTACACTCCATTTAGCCAAGGTTGCAAGCCAACTCCGTGTTACAAATATGTTAGAACTATAACTTTTGCCACTAAAGATTGCTTTATTAATAATATTCCTGATCAGTTTAATCTCCTCAGCATCCCAGATAGCTCAGAAGAACTCGTGGTAACACTTTAAAATACGGATCCTTCGTTAATGAATAACTACACAGGAACA
This sequence comes from Rutilus rutilus, assembly GCF_951802725.1. Lineage (NCBI taxonomy): Eukaryota > Metazoa > Chordata > Actinopteri > Cypriniformes > Leuciscidae > Rutilus > Rutilus rutilus. Next base: position 13,889,061 of record NC_140213.1, read on the forward strand.
AATGAGTAACACAATATTAACAATCTAGTAAATACAGTTAACTAACAAGTAACTCTGATTAACGAATTAGTAAGTAATAGCACACAGATTTAAGTGGTAGTTCACTATTAACTAATCAATAACTACTATTTTTTAATACTTCACAGAGAACTACTGAATTTTTTTACAGATTTAAGTGGTAGTTCACTAATAACTAATCAATAACTACTATTTTTCAATACTTCCCAGAGAAATAATGAAAAAAATTCACAATTCATGCAAAACTAATTAATAACTAATGCAGGACAAATTACTAGCACTAGATTAACATTACTGCTAGATACTGTACACTAATTATAAATATGTAATAGCGTAGCAGACTTATGATTTGGGAAAGCTGTCAATAATTAGCCTATGCACTGCTGTCTTTTAGAGAACTATTCATAAGCTAAATAATTTTTAAGAATTGTTTTTATAAATGCACTTGTCTGGAACACTTACCCTGTGGCCGATTTTCCGGCATTCCTCTGGACTGGCTTTGAATAACTAGACTCATCATGGTGAGTACTGGAACATACTGAGTCATCAGCCATCCAAATACCAGTTATTTTATTATAGCTTGAGTCATTTGAGACACTTGAGTCATTACTAGTTAGTTAACATGATCTTCACTTTAGAATACGGATCCAAATAGGGGTATGTAGTAACACTTGAGTCATTACTAGTTAGTTAACATGATCTTCACTTTAGAATACGGATCCAAATAGGGGTATGTAGTAACACTTGAGTCATTACTAGTTAGTTAACATGATCTTCACTTTAGAATACGGATCCAAATAGGGGTATGTAGTAACACTTGAGTCATTACTAGTTAGTTAACATGATCTTCACTTTAGAATACGGATCCAAATAATTAGTAGTTCCTATAGAGGTATGTAGTAACACTTGAGTCATTACTAGTTAGTTAACATGATCTTCACTTTAGAATATGGATCCAAATAATTTGTAAGTCCTATAAAAGTATGCATTAACACTTGAGTCATTACTAGTTATCATGATTCCATGCTGTAGTTACTAATGAAGAGCCAACCCGAAAGGGTAGAATCATCTAATCATTCACAGGATATATATACACACACATATTTATATATATATATATATATACATATGAACAAAGAGACATACATAAAAACAATTTTGAGAGGTAGGTTAAATAATAAAATAACTGGTATTTGGATGGCTGATGACTCAGTATGTTCCAGTACTCACCATGATGAGTCTAGTTATTCAAAGCCAGTCCAGAGGAATGCCGGAAAATCGGCCACAGGGTAAGTGTTCCAGACAAGTGCATTTATAAAAACAATTCTTAAAAATTATTTAGTTTATGAATAGTTCTCTAAAAGACAGCAGTGCATAGGCTAATTATTGACAGCTTTCCCAAATCATAAGTCTGCTACGCTATTACATATTGATAATTAGTGTACAGTATCTAGCAGTAATGTTAATCTAGTGCTAGTAATTTTTCCTGCATTAGTTATTAAGTTTTGCATGAATTGTGAATTTTTTTCATTATTTCTCAGGGAAGTATTAAAAAAATTGTAGTTATTGATTAGTTATTAGTGAACTACCACTTAAATCTGTAAAAAATTCAGTAGTTCTCTGGGAAGTATTAAAAAATAGTAGTTATTGATTAGTTAATAGTGAACTACCACTTAAATCTGTGTGCTATTACTTACTAATTCGTTAATCAGAGTTACTTGTTAGTTAACTGTAGTTACTAGATTGTTAACATTGTGTTACTCATTTGTTCCTGTGTAGTTATTCATTAACGAAGGATCCGTATTTTAAAGTGTTACCGAACTCGTTATTGCGACAGAAACTTTTGAGTCTCTCTTTTCCAGCACTTTAGACACAGTTGCTCCTTTGCGCTTAAAGAAGATTAAAGAAAATAGTCCAACGCCGAGCACACTCGGGCCCTTAAGAGAGCATCCAGAAAAATGGAGTGCAACTGGAAGAAAACAAAACTAGACGTTTTTCGAATTTCGTAGAGAGAGAGCACAATTGCGTACAGAAAAGCCTTAAAAACTGCTAGATCTGCTTTTTTTTTTCTTCAACTCTCTTAGAAGAAAACAAACATAACTCTAGATATTTATTTGACACAGTGGCTAAATTAATGGAATTTTTCCTCAGGGACACTACAATGCACTGCCTGATGCAATACTGTAGTGGATGGTTGCATAGTTATAATTTTCTCTCTAATATTATCAATCTTGTAAGTAAAGAAGTTCATAAAATCATTACTGCTATGCTCTTTGGAAACTTCAGAAGTAGAAGCTTTATTTTTTGTTAATTTGTTGCAATAGGAGAGGAAGAATTGTCTAAACTCGTTAAATCATCTAAATCAACAACATGTATTTTAGACCCTATACCGACTAAGCTACTGAAAGAAATGCTTCCAGAGGTCATAGATCCTCTTCTTAATATTATTAATTCAGCTTTGTCACTAGGATATGTACCAAAAACTTTTAAGCTGACTAATTTTAAACCTCTTATTAAAAAAACGCAACTTGATCCTAGAGAATTAGTCAGTAACAGGCCGATCTCAAATCTACCCTTTTTGTCAAAGATACTAGAAAAAGCAGTATCCTCAGAACTATGTTCCTTTTTAGAAAGAAATGGTATCTGCGAGGATTTCCATTCAGGATTTAGACCGTAGCATAGTACTGAGACAGCTCTCATTAGAGTTACTAATTACTTGCTCTTATCATCTGATTGTGGTTGTATCTCTCTATTAGTGTTACTCCATCTTAGTGCTGCATTTGATACCATTGACCACAACATTATTTTAAATAGACTCGAAAATTATGTTGGCATTAGTGGAATTGCATTAGCATGGTTTAAATCATACTTATATTACCGTTATCAGTTTGTAGCAGTAAATGAAGAAATGTCTTATCGATCACAAGTTCAGTATGGAGTACCACAAGGCTCAGTACTAGAACCGTTGCTGTTCACTCTGTACATGCTACCCTTGGGAGATATCATTAGGAAACATGGAATTAGTTTTCACTGTTATGCCGATGATACTCAGCTTTATGAGTCTGCACATGCGTCACGTCTGAACGTGTTGTTGTGTTTGGAGCTCCATCGATTTGATTCATAATCCGTGATTTTTCTCTTTAAACTCACTTACAATGAACATTTTCTACTTTTCCTCACTTAGAAGCACTACTGCTCAAACCTCATAGTTACAATGCGGACTGTTGAGCAGACGCATCTCAAGCCGATTTGTGACCCAACACCGGTTTTCACCTGTGGGTCACGGCTGAGCGCGTCTTCTTTACACTCACTTACAAACGAACATTTTCTCGGCTATCGTGCGTCTGTTGCGTCCATCGTGTTGCACGCGGGAGTAAACGATATCAGGCTGCGGCAGACGGAGGTTCTGAAGAAAGACTTCAGGAGCCTGATCGAGACGGTACGCAGCACATCGCCTGAAACAACGTTGATCATTGTGTCTGGACCGCTTCCCACGTACCGACAAGGGCATGAAAAGTTCAGTAGATTATTCACGCTAAATGAATGGTTAATGTCATGGTGCAATGAGCAGAAACTGCTCTTTGTAAATAACTGGAACCTGTTTTGGGAGTGTCCTAGGCTCTTCCGCGCTGATGGCTTACACCCAAGTAGAATCGGAGCGGATCTTCTGTCTGATAACATCTCCAAGATGTTAAATACCGTTTGACTAGTAACCAAAAGTCCAAATTACAGTCTCTGCTGCACCAACTTAATTGATATAAATACTAGTGTAGAACATTGCATAGAAACTGTGTCTATTCCTCGTTTAGTGAGATCAAATAATAAATCTACTGCAGGATCTAGGAAAAATCGAATTGTTATTAAAACAGAAAATCTCGCTATTAGTGAACAAAAACAATTTCTAAAGCTAGGTCTTCTAAACATTAGATCACTCACACCTAAGGCAGTTATTGTAAATGAAATAGTCACAGATAATAGTATCGATGTACTTTGTCTTACTGAAACCTGGCTTAAACCAAATTATTATTTCGGTCTTAATGAGTCTACTCCACCAGGATACTGTTATAAGCATGAGCCCCGTCTGATTGGTCGTGGCAGCGGTGTTGCAACAATCTATAGAGATATTCTTAATGTTACCGAGAAAACAGGTGACAAGTTTAATTCGTTTGAAGCACTTGTACTAAATGTTACGCTCTCAAATGTAAGAAAAAAATTCCTATTATCTCTAGCCTTGGCTACCGTATATAGACCGCCAGGGCCTTACGCTGATTTCCTAAAAGAGTTTGCAGATTTTCTCTCAGATCTATTGGTCAACGTCGATAAAGCATTAATTGTTGGAGATTTTAACATACACGTAGATAATTCAAATGATGCATTAGGGGCTGCGTTTACAGATTTATTAAATTCCTTTGGGGTCAAGCAAAACGTCACTGGTCCCACTCATCGTCTTAATCACACACTCGATTTAATTATATCATATGAAACCGATCCAACCGATATAGATATCATTCCACAAAGTGATGATGTTACTGACCATTACATGGTAACTTGCATATTACGTACTGCTGTAATATGTCATGCTGCGCCGCGTTATCGACCAGGCAGAACAATCCTTTGTAAACGTTCAATCTTCAATCAGGCCTTATAATTCAGTCTCAATTAACACCCCGCAAGAACAATTACAGTGCTTTACAACTATAGAACAAAAAGAGTTAAATAAACGTATCACTTCATCTAAAACAACAACATGTCTATTAGATCCTATACCAACTAAACTACTGAAAGAAGTGTTACCTATAGTGGAAGAGCCTCTCCTCAATATTATTAACTCATCTTTATCTTTAGGTCATGTTCCAAGACCATTTAAATTGGCAGTTATAAAACCACTCATTAAGAAACCACAATTAGATCATAATAACCTAGCAAATTATAGACCCATTTCAAATCTTCCATTTATGTCTAAAATATTAGAAAAAATTGTGTCCACTCAACTGGGCTCTTTCTTGCAAGAAAATGACATCTATGAAAAGTTTCAGTCAGGATTCAGGCCGCACCATAGCACTGAAACTGCGCTCGTTAAAATCACAAATGATTTACTTTTAGCTTCTGACCAAGGCTGTATCTCAATATTAGTTTTACTTGATCTTAGTGCTGCGTTCGATACTATAGATCACACAATACTCTTAGATCGACTACAAAATTATACTGGTGTTCAAGGACAAGCATTAAGCTGGTTCAGATCATACTTATCTGACCGCTACCATTTTGTCTATTTAAATGGAGAAAAATCGATCATAACTTCAGTAAACTATGGAGTGCCGCAGGGATCTGTATTAGGCCCTCTATTATTCTCAATATATATGCTGCCACTTGGAAATATTATAAGGAAACATGGAATTAGTTTCCATTGTTATGCTGATGACACTCAAATATATATTTCATCACGGCCGGATGAAAACGCTAAATTATCCAAATTGACAGAGTGTGTTAAAGATATAAAAGATTGGATGACGCGTAATTTTCTTTTATTAAATCCAGACAAGACAGAGGTACTACTTATTGGTTCAAAAAAACGCCCACAAAACCTCTCACAATACAACTTTAACATAGTAGGATGTCCTGTTACTTTATCCTCTACAGTAAAAGACCTGGGTGTTATACTAGATTGCAACCTGTCTTTTGAAAATCATATTTCATATGTCACAAAAACAGCCTTTTTCCACCTTAGAAACATTGCTAAACTACGTAATATGCTATCAGTTTCTGATGCAGAAAAGTTAGTTCATGCATTCATGACCTCGAGACTAGATTACTGTAATGCTTTATTAGCTGGTTGTCCTGCATCCTCAATAAAGTTAGTCCAAAATGCAGCCGCTAGAGTTCTTACTAGATCAAGAAAATATGATCATATAACACCGATTTTAACATCACTACATTGGTTACCTATAAAGTCCCGTATTAATTACAAGGTATTGCTACTGACTTATAAAGCCCTAAACGGCCTAGCTTCAGTCTATTTAACGGATCTTCTATCGCCCTATAATCCATCGCGCTCTTTAAGATCACTAAATTCAAGGCTTTTGGTCATACCTAGGATATCCAGATCCACCAAAGGAGGGAGAGCATTTTCACATTTAGCTCCAAAACTCTGGAATAGCCTTCCTGATACTGTTCGTTGCTCAGACTCGCTCTCCCAGTTTAAAACTAGAATAAAGACGCATCTCTTCAGCCAGGCATTCATATAATATTTTTAATCTTACAATTAAATCCTGTCTCTAGTTCATAAACGCCAGAGGAGAACTGGCCCCCGACTGAGCCTGGGTTCTCCCAAGTTTTTTTTTTTTCTCCATTAGGTCACTTGATGGAGTTTTTCGGTTCCTTGCCACTGTTGCCTTTGGCTTGCTCAGTTGGGGATATTTTGGGGTTATTTAATTGTAGCAATCAATAAATTCCACTAGAAACAAACCTTGTTGTATTATTTTAATTTAATACTGTGAAGCTGCTTTGATACAATCTGTATTGTGAAAAGCGCTATACAAATATACTTGACTTGACTTGACTTTATGGGCCCTATCTTGCATCCAGCGCAATTGACTTTGTACACCGACACATGTATCATTCCTATTTTGCACCCGCGCAAAGCGAACTTTTCCCTCCACAGATGCACGTCGGTTAACTAAGAAATACACTTGCGCTCCCCGGGGCGGTTCAGCGCAAAGAGGAGGCGTGTTCCGGCGCAAACGTTCCCTCATGCTATTTTACAGGTTTAGAAAACAATTGCGCCACTGACCGAAAAAAAAAAAACAGTTTAAAGTCAGTGGCGCGTTGCGCATGTTATTCATATGCTATTTTAAGGGTGCATGCTTGGCCTTAATCAATGTAGCGTGTGCACAACGCGCATACATTTTGATTCTCTCATCTACACACAGACGTAGCAGTTATCATTTTTGCAAATCATACATTATTACGATAGATAGATAGATAGACATTTTATTATAAAAGCATACATCTAGCTTACACATTTACCCAAATGATCATACGTCTGTTTAACCGAAGTTAATTTGGGTGTGTTTCTCCATCCCCAACGTCCCTGACGAGAACGTCGGTCTCCTCGGCCTTGAACCGCTCCTGTTGCGCGCCTGGCAAATCCGCCGTTATAATAGGAATCCGCTTTAGAACAAGCGCGCCTGCTCTTAAAGGGAATGTGAGATGTCGCTCTGATTGGTTTATTTCACGTTACGCCCAAACCACACCTATGAATAATGAAGCTACTTCAGACCAACCCCTTTTAGATTTGCGCCAGGCGCAAGAGTCATTTATCCCGCCGGGAAAATAGCAACAGCGCCAAGACCCGCCCACAAAGTTACTTGAGCTTTGCGCTTTGACACTTGCGTTTCAGATCGTTAAAATAGGGCCCTATATCTCTTCGCGCCAGACGAAACTTGCCATTCAAGAAATTAACGGAATGCATAGCTGATATAAAAATTTGGATGACTAGTAATATCCTACTACTTAATTCTGAAAAAAACAGAGTTTCTAATGATTGGAATCTACTTGCTGCACCAACTGCCACAGACTTTTACAAAGGATTGCAGTTCTTGAAACAAAGTTACTTACGGGACCACCAAACCAGATGGAGCACACAACAGAGCTTCGTCATGGACAGCCTCAGCATACAGCCGGTGAGTCCCATGAAACTAGTGCTCCTCGACAGGTAGAGAAACAAGCCGATCGACTTACTAATCGATGGCACAAACAGGGAGCGAGACCCAAAGGCACTCGAGACATCAGATTGTCACGAGCATCACATATTGCCGCACTAGCATCCTCTACCCCAGATACAGCTCTGACAAGGATTGCAAACACTGGTCTCCTACCACCGCCTATACATCTTGAGAACAGATTTGAAGTACTAAGGAATGTAAATGAGGAATCCCCAAATGTGATGAATGTGATCGAACACAGACTGAATTGGCCAGTAGCTAACACTGATGCTAACTGGCGCTCAAGGTCGAGCAGACAGCGGCACTCAGCTCAGGGCGCTGCCGAGCCCAGGACTCTGATAGTGGGAGACTCCATAATCAGAAACATTAGCGGCAGGGATACAACTACGTGCTGCCTTCCACAAGCAACAACTTCTGATGTAAACAGGGAACTTCAGAACATTCTGATGAAACATAAGACTGCAAATCGACTCATCATTCATGTGGGGAAGAATGATATTCATAAAGAGCAGTCAGAACTCCTTAAGAAGGATTTCCATGAACTTTTTGAAACACTTAAAAGACTGAAAGTTCAAACATTCATCAGTGGACCTCTCCCAGCAAGAGGAACAAACAGGTTTTCACGGTTACTTATAATAATAATAATAATATTATTTCTGGAGTCAGAGACAACTGTTTCATCGGGATGGCCATCACCCAAACAAACTTGGTTCAAGAGTGTTAAAGGACAATATCTACTTCTCCCTCAATCATCCTTCTGCAGTTTGTGCCAATCCACTCAATCTGAACGGCACACACACACCTGGACACAGTACGAATGACCACAGGACTTCACATCAGCAGCAAAATGGACATGATAACACCACTCCGCCACAACAACCTCTGCTCACGGACACAATCTCAGCTGAACCCTGCCCACAGAGCTCACCACAGACAGACATATCAGAACTGCCTGAAGATTCAGCACCCAAGGACGACTTCCTGGAAAACAACCAGGGAAGCCAGGACAGCATATTACAGCCTCCAAAGACACCAGAGCAACAGCCCCTTTCACCAGACACTTTTTCCCTCTCTCCAGCATCACCACTTCTGTTCTTCTCACAGAAAATGGAAGAACTGGTGTATGCTGGAACCAGACTATCCCACTCTTTTGCTGCAAGCCCCCAGATACCAACCAAAAAAAGACAGGCACCATTACAACCAAAGCCTGCGAGCCCAGCTCGCCCTCCCCCTCCTCCTGTGAGAGCTCTTCGGCCTCTGCCACAATGCCAGGGCCCACACCCTCCTCCATCTGCTCGAGGTGAACCAAAAACAACTGATACCAGCTCTCAGTGATATGTGTCGGGTCCCCGTTTTGATAACAGTAACTTTCTCAAATGTTTACAGAACAAGCGGGAACCCAGTGTGCCTGTATCTTTCTCTATTGCTGTTCTATTACAAGATAGAAAGTCTAAGGCCTTCAATAGCCATACAGCAAACCTAACTAATCTGGTGCCTATTACACGTCAAACTAATATTGCTGTGGGGAAAAGTAAGTCTGTTAAGTTAGCACTCTTTAACATCCGCTCACTTAAAAATAAATCACTTCTAGTCAACGACTTAATAACCACAAACAATCTGGATTTTATGCTTCTGAATGAAACCTGGCTAGAAGACAGCTGCAGTGCAACAATCCTCAATGAAACAGCCCCTCCTAACTTTACTTTTATGAGTGTGTGCAGAGCTGTTAAGAGAGGTGGGGGTCTAGCTGCTCTCTTTAAAGATATTTATCAATGTAAGCAAATATCATTTGGGAATTACTTGTCTTTCGAATATCTGTGTATTGTGTTAAAAGGTGCTCCACGCATTTTACTTATCATTATTTACAGGCCTCCAAAATACTCTCCAGCCTTTGCTGAGGACTTTACAGAACTGCTATCAACAATTACCTCAGAGTTTGACTGTTTTGCCATTGCTGGAGATTTTAACATCCATATAGATAGTGCAGAGAACAATATGGCAAAAGAAATCAAAAGTGTTTTAAAAACTTTTGATCTGACTCAGCATATACATGGACCCACACACAATCGTGGACACACTCTAGATTTACTTATCAGTAAGGGTCTAAACATTTCATCGATTGTTATTAAGGATGTAGCACTGTCTGATCATTTCTGTATTTTCTTTGATATATTGATCTCTCCTGCCATTGAAGCTAGATCTGTGTCTGTCAAGAAGAGATGCTTAAATGAGAACACTAGTGTACTATTTATGAAGGCTATATCCTTAACAGCAAGCATATCTGCAGACTCTGTTGATTTTCTCCTAGATTCTTTTAACTCAAAAGTTAAAAGTGTATTTGATGATATTGCTCCTGTTAAACTCAGGAAGAAGAGTGGCAGACAAAAAGCACCTTGGAGAAACTCAACAGCAGTGCAAAATATGAAAAGACAATGCAGAAAAGTAGAGCGCATGTGGCGGAAGACAAAACTTGTAGTCCATTATAACATCTACAAAGACAGCATCCATGCTTTCAATATGGAACTGGGCAAAGCTAGACAGACTTTCTTCTCAAATATTATAAACAGTAATTTAAACAACACACGCACTCTTTTTGCTACTGTAGAGAGACTGACAAACCCCCCAAGCCAGATTCCCAGTGAAATGCTCTCAGACAACAAGTGCAGTGAGTTTGCTTCTTTCTTCTCTGAGAAAATCAATAATATCAGAAAGGTGATCAGCACATCCTTGAGTTGCACTGGGGTCAGACAGATCAGACCACCTGAGAAAGTAGCTACTATGTCTGACTTCAAAGAAATTGATGGCAAAATTCTGGAAGAAACCGTACAGCACCTTAAAACATCAACATGCGCTCTTGACACACTTCCCACATCATTTTTCAAAAGTGTGTTAAACAGTTTAGAAACAGATCTTCTAGAAGTGGTAAATGCTTCACTTCTCTCTGGGAGTTTTCCAAACTCCCTGAAAACTGCAGTTGTCAAGCCCCTCCTGAAAAAGAACAATCTGGATAAGACCATATTAAGCAACTATAGGCCGATCTCAAATCTTCCTTTCATAGGCAAGATCACTGAAAAAGTTGTCTTCAATCAGCTGAACAAATTCTTATGCTCGAATGGATACTTTGACAATTTTCAATCTGGTTTCCGACCGCACCACAGCACAGAGACAGCGCTCATAAAGATAATAAACGATATTCGCTTAAATACTGATTCAGGCAAATTATCGGTGCTGGTACTACTCGACCTCAGTGCTGCATTTGACACTGTCGATCATAACATACTTCTGGACAGGCTGGAAAACTGGGTGGGGCTTTCTGGGATAGTCCTAAAATGGTTCAGGTCTAGGGTGACCACCCGTCCTGCGTAGCGCGTGCGCGCACAGCGTTTGAAGCCCAATTCATGCGTCCCGTAAATTGAGATCGCGTCACGCATAATCTATGCTTTCTCAAAAAAAAGTTGGTCGCTCTATATCCTCGAGCCCCAAGCAGACAAACGAACATTACTTGACATTTCAGCACGCTATTGTTGCCACACAAACCCCTCAGTTGAACTGCAGCTGACTAGGTTGTTGTCAACTTTTTCGTTGTTGTCATGACAGCGCACGCACGCGCATACCAGACATTGGGAAGGAACTTTTAGATGCGCGCTTTCCAATTCGAAAAATTCGAGAAAGAGACTGAGTCTGAGAGGCACCGCCATCATCAATTAAAAAGAGAAGGTGTGGGTACAAGAAAGACTGGGAAAATTAATATTTGTGGCTGAAAGGTGTTGAGGGGCTTTTTGTGACCTTTGCAAAACGTCCTTCTCAATCGGACATGGGGAATACGATGTCAATCGTATTTTTTTTTAAATACTTTTTTTTTTTTACTTTTTTTTTACTGTTCCTGTGGTGTTGAGCAACTACAATTCCTGTTAATCCTATAATTTTAAATATAATATATTTAAAGTGAATAAATTGTAATGAAAAATAACTAAATTGAAATCTGTCAATTCATTGAATGTTCAAAATATTATGAATCTTTATTTAGAAAAAAATACACATTGATACACACATTGAAATACACACCCGCCTATTCATGAGCATACATCAGCAATTACTCATGTTTTGGGGAATAGGGCATTATTACCATGTAAGGTGGTATGTGCTAGAAATGGGTAAACCACTATCAGTGAGTCTGCCCGTGGGGCACCGCCGCGCCAGGCAGTGTCCCACATTGTCCCTCAGAAAAATACCCCTTGTCCCCCCTTGGGCTTATTAGCAGGTGGTCACCCTATTCAGGTCATACTTAGATGGGAGAGGTTATTATGTGAGTATAGGAGATCATAAGTCTGAGTGGACATCCATGACATGCGGAGTCCCTCAAGGCTCAATTCTTGCGCCACTCCTGTTCAACCTGTATATGCTCCCAATGAGCCAAATAATGAGAAAGAACCAAATTGCTTACCAAGGCTATGCAGACGACACACAGATTTACTTAGCCCTATCACCTAACGACTACAGCCCCATTGACTCCCTGTGCCAATGCATCGATGAAGTCAACAGTTGGATGTGTCAAAACTTTCTTCAGTTAAACAAAGACAAAACTGAAGTCATTGCGTTTGGAAACAAAGATGAAGTTCTCAAGGTGAACGCATACCTTCACTCTAGGGGTCAAACAACCAAAAATCAAGTCAGGAATCTTGGTGTGACACTAGAGTCAGACCTTAGTTTCAGTAGTCATGTCAAAGCAATAACTAAATCAGCATACTATCATCTGAAAAATATTGCAAGAATTAGATGCTTTGTTTCCAGACAGGACTTAGAGAAACTTGTTCATGCTTTCATCACCAGCAGGGTGGATTATTGTAATGGACTCCTCACTGGCCTTCCCAAAAAGACCATAAGACAGTTGCAGCTCATACAGAACGCTGCCGCCAGGATTCTGAGCAGAACCAGAAAATATGAACATATCACACCAGTCCTCAGGTCTTTACACTGGCTCCCAGTTAAATTTAGAATTGATTTTAAAGTATTATTACTGGTATATAAATCATTCAATGGCCTAGGACCTCAATATATTGCAGATATGCTCACTGAATATAAACCCAACAGATCACTCAGATCACTAGGATCATATCAGCTAGAAATACCAAGGGTTCACTCTAAACATGGCGAGTCTGCTTTTAGCTATTATGCCAGCCACAGCTGGAACCAGCTTCCAGAGGAGATCAGATGTGCTCCTACAGTAGTCACTTTCAAATCCAGACTCAAAACACATCTGTTTAGCTATGCATTTAATGAATGAGCACTGTGCCAATGCTCGTCCGACTGTTTGTACTGTACTGTATTTTATTTTTATATTTCTAAACGGTTTTAATTATTCTTATTTCTTTTTATTATTTTAATTTCTTCTATGTAAAGCACTTTGAATTGCCATTGTGTATGAAATGTGCTATATAAATAAACTTGCCTTGCCTTGCCTTGCCTATACTGTCAAGTCTTCGTCGTCGGTTAGGAACCTGGGTGTGCTATTTGATACAAATCTTTCATTTGAAAGCCACTTTTCTAGCATCTGTAAAACCGCATTCTTCCATCTTAAAAATATATTTAAATTACGACATATGCTTTCAATGAAAAAATGCGGAACAGTTAGTTCATGCGTTCATGACCTCAAGGCTAGATTATTGTAATGCTCTTATGGATGGTTGCCCTGCACGCATAATAAACAAACTACAGCTGGTCCAAAATGCAGCAGCTAGAGTTCTTACTAGAACCAGGAAGTATGTGTAGTGATGAGAGAGAGAACCCAAAAGCGAGATACGGCAAAAACAGTCTTTAATATAATCAAGGAGCTGTCCACAGGTAATCAAACAAACAGAAAATCTTCTGTGAAGTCTAAAGATAACAGAAAATGCCAGACGGCTGGTAATGTCAATGAGAACACAAATCTTGAGGGGCGAGAGGGTACGCGAACAACGGGTTTAACACAGGAGATGTGGAAAACTGGGTGGACACGACGAAGATTGGGCGGAAGACGAAGTCGGACAACGACAGGACTAATGATCTTGATGATGCGGAATGGCCCGATGAAACGGGGAGCCAATTTACGAGACTCGGACTGGAGAGGCAAATTGGCAGTGGAGAGCCACACTTTCTGGCCACGAACGTAACGAGGGCTCTTTACTCGACGCCTATTAGCAGCGACGCTCATGCGTCTTCTAGAACGACAAAGTGCTGATCTCACCCTGTTCCAAGTGCGCTTACAGCAGCTGATAAAGGCTTGAACGGATGGAAAATTAGATTCAGTGTCTTGTGACAAAAATAAAGGAGGTTGGTAACCGAGACAACAGTGGAAAGGCGAGAGACCTGTGGCAGAAGATGGGAGAGAGTTATGTGCATATTCTGCCCAGGCGAGTTGCTCTGACCAGGACGCGGGATTACGATAGGCTAGGCTGCGAAGGATGCGGGCGACAATTTGGTTGGCCCGCTCAGCCTGTCCATTAGTCTGGGGTAGAAAACCCGACGAGAGGCTGGCGGTAGCCCCGATCAATCGGCAGAACTCTCTCCAGAATTGCGAGGCGAACTGCGGGCCTCTATCCGAAACAACGTCGGTGGGCAGATCGTGAAGCTTAAATACATGATCAACCATGATCTGGGCAGTCTCTTTGGCCGAGGGGAGTTTGGTGAGCGGAATGAAATGAGCAGATTTTGAAAAGTGGTCGACTACAGTTAGGATGACGGTATTACCAGCCGAAGAGGGGAGACCGGTGATAAAATCAAGACCGATATGGGACCACGGACGATTGGGTACTGGCAAGGGCCGAAGCAGACCGGCAGAGGGAGAATTTCCTGCCTTGGTTGGGCGCAAGTAACGCAAGAGGCGATGAAGCGGTGCATGTCGTGTTCCAAAGTAGGCCACCAAAAGCGTTGACGGATAGAAGAGGGCAGCTAATTTGGAAGAATGTCCACACTGGAGGACAGCTAGACGCGCAGACACGGGATCAAAAAGAAGACCCTTAGGACAATTACGCGGAACGGTAGTTCGAGAAAGAGAACGTTTAACCAGCTTTTCGATTCCCCAAACGGTCGCGCCCACAACCCGGCCGGAGGGAACGATAACCTCCTGAGTCGCGGTAGAGGTAGAGGAGTCGAAGAGGCGGGGAGAGCGCATCAGGTTTAATATTCTTAGACCCGGGGCGGTACGAAATAGAGAACTCGAAGCGCGTAAAAAACAATGCCCAGCGCGCTTGGCAGGCGTTCAATCTCTTAGCAGAACGAATATATTCCAAATTCCGATGATCAGTCCACACGATAAAAGGGACGGAGGATCCCTCTAACCATTGCCGCCATTCACCTAAAGCCAAACGAATGGCGAGGAGTTTGCGATTGCCGACATCGTAGTTTCGTTCAGCGGGAGAGAGGCGGTGCGAGAAAAACGCGCAGGGATGTACCTTTCCGTCAGCGGCGGAGCGCTGGGAAAGGACCGCTCCGACCCCCACCTCAGATGCGTCGACCTCGACGATGAATTGTCTCGCGATGTCGGGGGTGAGCAGGATAGGTGCGGTGGTAAAGAGGGTCTTTAGCTGATCAAAAGCTCCTTGAGCAGGTTCTGACCATCTAAAACTGAACTTGATTGAGGTTAAAGCAGTGAGGGGTGAGGCCACTTGGCTAAAATTTCGTATGAAACAACGGTAAAAATTAGCAAAGACGAGAAAGCGTTGAAGCGCGACATGAGTCGGGTATGGGCCAGTCAGTGACTGCCTGGACCTTAGCCGGGTCCATACTGATCCCCTCTGCTGAAATGACTGAGCCCAGGAACGTAACTGAAGACGCGTGAAAAGAGCACTTCTCCGCCTTTACATAGAGTCGATTCTCTAACAACCGTTGGAGGACACGGCGAACGTGTTGGACATGAACTTGGAAGGAGGGAGAGAAAATCAAAATGTCGTCGAGATAGACAAAAACAAAGATGTTTAGCATGTCTTGAAGGACGTCATTGACAAGGGCTTGAAATACCGCGGCGGCGTTGACCAAACCGAAAGGAAGGACCCTATATTCAAAGTGACCGAGGGGCATGTTAAAGGCGGTATTCCATTCGTCCCCTTCTTTTATACGAACTAGATGATAGGCATTACGGAGATCGAGTTTGGAAAAGATCTTTGCTCCCTGCAAAACTTCGAAGGCTGACGACATCAGTGGCAAGGGATAGCGAATCTTGACAGTGATCTCGTTCAGCCCGCGATAGTCTATACACGGACGCAAAGAACCATCCTTTTTCTTAACAAAAAAGAAACCCACCCCGGCAGGAGATGAAGAGGGGACAATGGTACCGTAATTTTCAAGCGCCACGCGTTCTGGAGTTGACAAAGAATACAATCTTCCCCGCGAGGGCGTTGTTCCCGGGAGAAGATCAATTCTACAGTCGTACTGGCGATGAGGGGGAAGAGAAGTGGCCCGGGAACGACTAAAAACCTCCCGCAGATTGTGATATTCCTCCGGAACTCCAGACAAATCACCCGGCTCCTGAGACAGAAGAAACGGGAGGAACAGCAGAAGTTAAACACTCAACATGACATGACAGTTTCCAGGACAAAATAGAACCGTTGGACCAGTTAATTTGAGGATTATGTAGAACTAGCCAGGGATGGCCTAGAACCACAGGAGTGAAGGGCGAATGGAAAATAAAAAAAGAAATAGTCTCTGTATGGTTTCCAGAGACAGTGAGAGTCAGAGGAACAGTTTCTTTCTGCACCCTAGGAAGGGTACTGCCATCAAGGGCGAATAGGGGGTAGAGTCTTTTAAGTTTATGAGGGAAATACCTTGCTCACGAGCCCACGCCTCGTCGATGAAGTTCCCCTCCGCCCCCGAGTCGACCAAAGCCGTGCAGGAGACAGACGAGACCGGCCAGCGAAGAAGCACAGGAAGTGTGGTGCAAGATTTAGACGGAGAGACCCTGGAAATAGCGCTCGCCAGCAGCCCTCCTATTACTGAAGAGCTCTGGCTTTTACCGGGCACGTCGAGACGAAATGGTTAGCAGAAGCACAGTACATGCATAGGGGGTTGGTTATACTTCGCTCGCGCTCCTTGGAGGAGATGCGAAGCCCTCCGAGCTGGATGGGTTCGGGGTCCGTGTCGGAGGATCGTGGAGTGGTAACGGCAGTGGGAGTCGAGAGCAGAGTGGATTCCATGCTGCGGGCTCTGCGACGCAAGTCAAACCGTTTCTCCACACGGATTGCCAGGTCGATAAGAGCGTTAAGTCGAGTGGGCAGCTCACGCATGAAGATCTCGTCCTTGAGCTTCGGGTTTAGTGCCTCCAAAAAACGAGCGATCAGTGCTGGCTCATTCCAGCCGCAGGTTGTAGACAAGGTATGGAACTCAATTGAAAAATCAGCAATAGAGCGTCTTCCCTGCCGAAGAGTAGAAAGTAGGCGTGAAGCTTCTTCACCGTGGGCTGATCGGTCGAAGACACGGATCATCTCTTCTTTGAAGAGGGAAAAGTTGAAAACGCAGTCCACCTCGGCCTCCCAATTCGCCGCACCCCACACCCCCCTCCTTTGTGTAGGTTGAGGGCTGGAGAGAAAAAACAACTTTGCACTGAGTCAAAAAGGAGCGGCATTGAGTAGGCTCACCCGAGTAAACAGGAGGGTTGTTGATCCGGGGCTCGGGAGAATCGCGGAAATCAGGCGAGATGGAAGGCTCTTGACGCATCTGATGGAACCACTGAATGAGATCCGTCATCTGGGCAGCCAGAGACTCGACTGCCTGTCTTGCGGTGGAAATGTCCTCTTCGTGCTTGCCAAGCAATGCGTCCTGAAGCTCGACAGCAGCTTGGAAAGGATTGCCGCTCGCTGAGTCCATGTCTGTTCAGATTATTCTGTAGTGATGAGAGAGAGAACCCAAAAGCGAGATACGGCAAAAACAGTCTTTAATATAATCAAGGAGTTGTCCACAGGTAATCAAACAAACAGAAAAACTTCCGTGAAGTCTAAAGATAACAGAAAATGCCAGACGGCTGGTAATGTCAATGAGAACACAAATCTTCTCTCTTGGACAGCACAGCGCAGGAAGCGGCAGAGGATCTGGAGCAGAGGAAAGCGCACTTCTAAACTCATGGTACGACAGAGGAAGCCGGTGGCTGGATGCAGATGCTGAACAGGTACTCTGCGTCTAGTAAGCTGGATAGAGTTCAGAGAGCGTGTAACAGCAACAACAGATTAATACCCGTAGTAGATGATGCTCCAGCAAGAGCACAGACAGGACAGGACAAGACACGAAAGGTATGAGAATAGCGATGTGCTTGTAAAACACACAGAATAATCTGACAACGAGACAGGAAAAGATAGAGCTAGAAAAAGCAGAAACAATTAGTGGGAAAGAGGGAACAGGTGAAGGCAAATTAGCGCGGAGAGGAGGAGAGTGGAAACAGCTGAGAGTGATGAGACAACGGGAGAGTGTGTGTGTGTGTGTGTGTATGTGTGTGTGTGTGACCAAAAGAGGGAGACAGAGAAGAAGGAGGAGGAGGAACCAGGATCATGACAGTATGACCATATTAGCCCCTTTCTGTCAACACTGCATTGGCTCCCTATTAAACATCGTTTTTAAAATATTGATGTTTACATTTTAAAATATTGCTGACTACTTACAAAGCAATAAATGGTTTAGCTCCCCAGTACTTGAGCGAGCTCTTAATGCATTATAGTCCTTCACATCTAATGCGATCTCAAAATTCTGGCCAGTTGATAATACCTAGAATATCAAAATCAACTGCAGGCGGTAGATCCTTTTCCTATTTAGCACCTAAACTCTGGAACAGTCTTCCTAACATTGTCCGGGAAACAGACACACTCTGTCAGTTTAAATCTAGACTAAAAACACATCTCTTTAACCTGGCATACACATAGAAAATTATACATTCTTATTATGAAAACCAGTTAAATGATTATTAGGCTGCATAAACTGGAACCGGGAACACTTTCTATAACACCCGATGTACTCGTTACAGCATAAGAAGAATGGCATCTACGCTAATGTTAGTCTTTCTGCTTATTCCGAGGTTTACTGTAATCAGCTGGATCCAGGCCGAATTCAAACGTCTAAACCCCGCCCTTGCTTCAGTTTCATTGGTTGAAACTGTAAACCAATCATTTTCCTTTCTGCCCTCAGAACATGTTTGAGTAAGTAAAACTCCCATCTGCGTATCCAGACCAGATGGAGGACCTGTGCCTTGACACGACCACAACGCATGATGTAGTCAGCCGGATACGGGCCGCATCCAGACCAGATGGAGGACCTGCACCTAGACACGACCACAACGCATACCTCAAGTGTCAGCAGAGATTGTATCAACTAGACTCTCATCGAAAGCCTCATCGACATGACAGCCATCAGCACTGATCCTCAACAAACCCGTTTCCATCCCGGTGTGATGACTCTGATCTTACACCAGATGGAACTGGATAATATTCTGATTGTTCCAAACCAATCTGACTTCTGACCTATAATGCTGCCTGAATCATAATCATACACTGTTCGTTCATTGGCCAGAGGAGAACTGTCCCCCCGATGAGCCTGGGTTCTCACAAGTTTTTTTTTCTCCATTCTGCCACCTGATGGAGTTTTGGTTCCTTGCCACTGTTGCCTTTTTCCACCTTTGTTGTCATTGGCATGGCTTGCTTAGTTGGGGACATTAAATGTAACATTTTAATTTAATATTCAACAACAATATTGATCTACCTGCATTGACACTATTATACAAGAACTGAACTGAACTGAGCTGGACGGTGACATCACGGTTTACTCCAGAGCGGCTATATTTGTATATATATATATATATATATATATATATATATATATATATATATACATCTGTGTGTGTGTACTGCTGCTGGCCCAATGAATATTTCACTTTCCAATGGTCATGCCTTAACTGCAATTTCTAGTATTGCATTAGTATTGCATCCTAATCATGGGGATTTAATGATTTTTTACTTTTAAGTCTGAGTTAAATCTCTTTTTTGGTTTATTTTATCTGTAAAGGAAAAGGACACTCGGGCCCTCAAGAAAGCATCCAAAATAAGAAATGGAGTGCAGCTGGAAGAAAACAAAACTAGAGGTATTTTGAGGAAGGAAAGTGTTATTGCATACAGAAAGGCCTTAAAATGCTAGATCTGCTATCTTTTTTGTTACTCTCTTAGAACAGAACAAACACAATCCTAGGTATTTATTTGATACCGTGGTTAAATTAACCCTCTGGGGACCAAGCTGTTTTTGGGGCCCTTGAGATGTTCTGACATGCTCTGACATTTGTGCTTTTTTCAGTTATTTATAAACATGTTAATGGCAAAGGTGTAAATTCACTCTATATAGCACAAACAGGCCTACCATAATATGCGAGCAACATGTATGTAGATGTTTGTATTTTTAAGAGAATAATGTTTATGCATGGTTATTTAAAAAAATAAAAATGAAAGTTGCTGAAATAAGACCACAAAACTCATACAAAATATGTGCCCACAAGACTTTTGACTAATGGATGTTTTCTCTTCGAGTTCTAGCTTCAAAATTATGTGAAAATAGTCTTGCTTTATCGTTCACAAAAAAAAATACATTGATTTAAATGGTGTAAAACAGGTTTTGCATGGAAAGCCAATATGCGAGGGGGAGGAGTAGTTTACACCTTAGTCCCACCCACTCTGCATAATGACTCTGCATAATTAGCCATTCATTCAGGTGTGACACTGACTGAGCCACAATGCAAGGACAAAATATATATTTTGAAGAAGACTTATATTGACCATTTAAGATTGTGCTTACATCTATCTTGTAAATATGTTTTGCTATTTTATTAAAAAGGTTACAATTACAACAATAATTACAATTTCAGCAATATTTCTGCAAAAAAGTACTCTTTCTTTGTAAAAAAAAAAAAAGAAGATTATAGGCCTACATTTTATCATATGTATTCATTAGTTTGAATATAGCCAACATTAGAACATCTTAGTCTATGACTTTATTTTTGACAAAATAGTATTTTATATATATGAGCAGAAAAGCTTATTTGATGTGACAGTATATTCTACAGTAAAAACTGTACCCAAATCTAGTCAACAAAATGTTGTCTTTCATACTTCGCCTGACTGTAACGTTGTTTTTATGAAATATTAGGGCATAGCCTATAAATGTTAATTTGCAGTTTAATACGTTGCTTATACAAATACATTTTATTTCAACATATTTCAGCCGATTTTTACTCATCTCAGTAGGCTCTAGCAAAGCAGTTTATTCTTTCACACACAGACGCGCGATTCATATTTAGGCTAAACAGTCTTTACAAATATGTACCCTTCATTCATCTCACAGAAACGCGATTCATATTTAGGCTAAACAGTCTTTACAAATATGTACCCTTCATTCATCTCACAGAAACGCGATTCATATTTAGGCTAAACAGTCTTTACAAATATGTACCCTTCATTCATCTCACAGAAACGCGATTCATATTATAGAAACGCGATTCATCTTTTTGTTTACATAGGCCTACACTAACGTTATTCCATAACGTTATTCCACATTAACACTTGAGAAAGGATAACTTAGCCTACCTCACTCCTCGGCGGGATCTGCTCCTCATATCAGCACGGAAAATTTTCTCCATAAGGTAGGCTATATTATGCCTCTTTGTTTACACTGATGTGGGCGTTTCACAGACTGAAATGGTTCTCAGAATTTGCGTTTGAATAGCACGCGCTCTCCGGGGCGTGGTCAAATTACTGTGAATCATCTCGTAATGAGCTCGACTGGAGTCGCTCTCTTTTTATACAGATTACAGAAGCTGATAATATTTGTTTTTTATATAAATTACTTCATTTAAAAGCTGCGATCTCAAGCTTTATGCCCGTGGGTCTGTTTCCCTGTTTGACTGAATTTTCGCGGAGTTATAGATCATTTTCGAACGCGTTTCAAATGGGAGTTTACTGACAGAGAGAAGGCAGAAATAGCATCATGTTAGTTTTTCTTTATTTGTCAAAAAGCAAAACACTTTATTTTTATTGTGAGTATACAGAAAAAAAATTGAAACTGAACAGGATCGATTGATGTATTACACGAAAATGAAAGATCAAAATTAACAGAGCATTTTGTGTTTATTTTTCATTGCTAAAAAAAAAAAACGAGCAAAACACGCGGGCGCGTTTTTGGTCCCCAGAGGGTTAATGAGAAATAAAGCTTCAACTTCAGACGTCTCCAAACCGCTCAGCAGTAATGACTTTATGGATATCTTTACTTGCAAGCTTGATACTATTAGATAAAATTATAACCATTCAACCGTCACATTAGACGTCATGCTATAGCCCCCCTGAGGAACAATTCCATTCATTCATTGCTATAGGAGAGGAAGAATTGTCTAAACTTGTTAAATCATCAAAATCAGCAATATGTAATGTATGTTAGACCCTATACCTACTAAGCTACTGAAAGAGATGCTTCCAGAAGTTATAGTTCCTCTTCTTAATATTATTTTTTCATAATTGTCAACAGGATACATACAAAAAACTTTTAAGCTGACTGTTATTAAACCTCTTAAAACAAAACATCAACTTGATCCTAAATAATTAGTTAATTATAGACCGATCTCAAATCTACCTTTTCTGTCAAATACACTAGAAAAGGAAATATCCCCACAACTGTTTTCCTTTTAAGAAATAAATGGTCTCTGTGAGGATTTCCAGCCAGGATTTAGACCATATCATAGTACTGAGACTGCTCTCATTACAGACAAATTACTTGCTCTTATCATCTGATTGTGGTTGTATCTCTCTGTTAGTATCAAATGCAGCACTAAGATCCAGTAACACTATCAACCACTTCTATTGAATAGACTAAAATTACGTTGGCATTAGTGGAATTGGATTGGCTTTGTTCAAATCATACTTATCTGACCGTTACCAATTTGTAGCAGTAAATGAAGAGTATGGAGTACTGCAAGGCTCAGTACAAGAACTGCTACTTTTCATTATGTACATGCTACCCTTGGGAGATATCTGGAGGCAGTCTATGATGGTCCTGGAACTGTGTCCTCAGCCCATCTTTGGCTCTGTCCCCCAAGAGGCATCCGCACACAAAATTAGTGGATTCCTAAGGTGGGGATTGCCCGCCACCTTCACTCTATGCTTTTCCCCCTAAATTGGATCATAACAGACACTAGAGGGTAATCCATCACATCCCCATGCACATTACAATTTGATACTGCCCAGCTTGATTGGGGCAGCCTGCGGGGAATCGGGGACCCGAATCAAGGTCTCCACTGTCTTACTGAACACCTGTCCTAGAAATGACCCAGGTCCCCGCATCTCCAGTAGGATGGCCCAGGCTTTCCCACCGCTCTGGCAGCAGAAAGAGGGCCAAGAGACTGGCAGAGTGAAATGGAGGGGCATCTCCACCACTCTCTGACATACCCCCTTTGTGTCCCAGGTCTGGAGTCTGGGTGTGACTTTGTGGTGAGGTTGCCTCATCCTTGAGCTGGTAGGCGAGGGGGGCGCATTGTTCTTCGACCTGGGAAAGAGAACAGTGTGAGAGAGAGGAGGAAGAGAGGGAGAAAGTCTGGAGAGAGAGAGAGACATTAGGGAGGGGCTTGCTGACCCCGGGGTACACCACCAGATGATCCTCCACCAATGGGAAGGCCTGATGTTGGACGGAGGCACTATACCTGCTCGGCAGTTCTCCGTGACAGCTGAGCAATAAACTGCTCAAGTACCACCAGATCGACCACTTCCTCAACGTTTGCAGGTCTGGGCCATCAGCCACTTGCGACAAGCGTCCCGGTGCTTGGGCCATCACAAAAGGCCATCCACTATCCACAAGCTCTACTGAACGGAAGTGCTGGCAATTCTGTTCGGGGGAGCGGCTGCCCCATTGTAGGATGGCCCGGTTGAGGTCTTCAAAGACTAGGAGGTCCTGGATGGGTAGCTGTTGGGCTGCTACCCGGTCTTCTCCAGTGCGCACGGGGTCACCCACATGCCTCATATGTTTCCTCAAACAGGTCCATAAAGGCCTGTGGCTCGTCCTGTTGACCCATTTTTATAAGAGGCATGTGGGTGTTGGGTGCTGCATCTAGGCCCCCCTCCTGGCCAAGCAAACTCCAGAAGACCTGCTGGTCCTCCTCCTGTGCCTGAAGCAGATGATGTCATGACTCGTGCAGTTAGGGTGTGTGTTCCTGGGGCTGGAAACCACTGATAGGGAAAAAGGTAAGGTTATCGCAGGTGGCTGTGCTTGAAGTGTGCGGTGCGGTAGTAGGAGAATCGGTAACACTTTAGAATACTGTTCCTTCACTAATGAATAAGTACACAGGAACAAATGAGTAATGCACTTTTAACATTCTAGTAACTACTAATAACTAACAAGAAACTCTGATTAACAAATTAGTAAGTAATAGCGCTCAGTCAAATGTGGTAGTTTACTATTAGCAAATCAGTAACTACTATTTTTCATACCTCACTGAAGACTACTAAGAACTACTATATACAGGTTCATTATTGATTTTAATAATGCATAATGTATAATATAATGTAATGGTAACCCATTAGTAATGAATCAAGTGTTACTACATCCTTCTAAAGGAACTACGGTTACACTTTATTTTAAGGTGTCATTGTTACAATGTAATTATACATTTAAGTACTGAGTAATATTAATGAACTACATGTACTTACTGTAGGGTTAGGGTAGGATTAGGATTTGATTGAGGGTTAGTTGCATGTAATTTACTGTTATTACTATGGTAAGTACATGTAACATGTTTCATAGACACTGTGAAATAAAGTGTTACAGGAACTACTAATTATTTGAATCAGTATTCTAAAGTGAAGATCATGGGAACACACTAGTAATGACTAAAGTGTTACCAAATGACTAAAGTGTTACCAATTGTTACCAGGTTTCTTGTTAGTTAATAGTATTTAATAGAATGTTAATAATGTGATACTTATTTGTTCCTGTGTAGTTATTCATTAATGAAGGAACAGTATTCTAAAGTGTTACTGGAGAATATCTGCGGGGAAGTTTTGAGCAGGCAGGGGAAGATTGCTCTGATTAGTTGGATAACCTGAATCTCCTCCTGAATTTTGTTGAATAAACTTAATTTAATGTCAACTACCTAATTTCAGCCTTAATTATGTTAATATAACAATGGAATTAACATATAACTAATATTGCTCGGTAACAGGTATGGGATTTTATTTATTAAATAAATATAATAATAATAATTTGTTAATAATAATAACATATTCTAATTATTATTTCATTGTGATGATGACCTTAACTTTCATTGTGATACCCTTATCATTCATAATTAAAGGTTCATTATTGACCACTGAGGGATAATTTTCCTGGAAAAAATAAGCTTAAGTTTTTATTTAAGTTATTAATAGGGTATATGTGGAAAACAGCAACATATCATAAAGATGAGAAGTAGAACAGAGGGATGAAAACTCCATGAAAGAAAGTATGTATGAGTAAGATGATGTTTGCTCTCAGGTGACAGCGTCATAAATTCTCTCACTGGACCAACGTCAGCAGAGATGAAGAAATCCCCCGCCTTCTACTGCTCAAACATTCTTTCATCAGCACCAGCGCCCTCTCTCCTCTGCAGCTAGCAGGCTGTCTTTGCATCATTTGGCATGCAAGCCATTATTTGACCTTGATTGCTGCAAAGCAAAAAATAATGAACTGGGTAGCCCCTTCCTTCACCCTTAGAAGAATTCAGCCCCATTTTGTTGGTGCTGTATTGGTTAGCCACACAGTCACCATAATTAGGCCAGAGCTGTGTGTGTGTGTGTGTGTGTGTGTGTGTGTGTGTGTGCATTAGCCAAATGTGTCCTCATCCTCCTCCAGGGGGCTCCGGTTACAGCCGCGTCAGAGGCCAGACAAGCTGGGGATTCTGTCAAGAAGCAAATTACAAGCAATTACAAAAGAGAAAAAAAGCATAACATTGAAAGAGCAGAGGAGGAGGGTGGTGTTGGGGTTAACACGAATGTTGGATATTATTATTGACAGGACCTCTGTGAGACCCGCTTAGTGAACAACCTCTAGAAATGCTGCTTTTCTGACTTTTCATTATCAGTCTGACCTCTGACCTGGTCCACAGGGCCTTCCTGAGTTCTGCCAGTAACCCCTTGGCCAGCAGGACATGATGAATCAATCAGCGTGATGATGAGTGTGAGACACATTTCTCATTCAGAACTCTGATTGGATGGCTCTCTGATGTGTGAGATGGATTGAGTGCTGACGGGACAGATGTAAATAGCATGTTCAGCTATTTGCCAGTTAAACACAAGCAACGGGATTAGATATTCATATTGATCAAGCTAATGAGAACCTTCTTATTGCATGTGTATGTGCATGTTTGTGAGTCTCAAAAGCTTTGTGTGTGCTCATTTACTACCACCGATGAACATACACAAACAAGCAGGAGAGCTTGCATACCTTCAAACACGCACATGAGGATGATTATACAAATGCATTCACAAATCACGCCCACGGCACAATCACCGATTTTATGCACTGCCACTCGCCAGACCGTTTGCACGCAAACCTCACTATGATAATCAATCCATCTGAGCGATGTGTTTATGTGTGCTATTTTCACCAACCTGCCATTTATGTCAGATGAAGATGGTTAGTCAATGACCTACTTCAAACCTCTCCTAATGAGACCAAACAAAGTGACGCCAGTGTAACAGTGTAAGTGATGGAAACTCAAGCGGCCCAAAAGTTCAGTGTCATTACAGCTGAACTTCTGTATGTCTAGAGCGCCCATGTTAATCAAAAGCCTGAGATAAACGCAAGTAGGAAAATTGTGCAAAGAATTCAAGTCAAAGTTGTGAGGTTGCTCTCAAAATGCAGTAACTGAAAGCAGTCGGACCACACAAGAATAAGCAGAGCCTTATGCACCATTGCTGAGCTCATGTACTTTATCATTTGAAACAAGAAAACAGTTTGAAGAGAGCAGGTTAGGATTGGGATGTAAGATGTGGAATAGAAAAACGAATTTCAGTGTGGTCATTTTGAGGGACTAGTCTAGTGGATCGTCTAAAATGAGAAAGATGGGGGATGTTTGTGAAACGTTCATTTGGTTTCCATCGACATCGCCTGGGTCATTTGTCACTGTTGATTATTTTAAAATAGGATTGAGCTACAGAATAATCAAAGAATAATTCTCCTGTCAACCATAATCATTGAACCTCTTCTGTCTTTGGCCAATAAACAATTTGAAATCCATTGCACTGCAAATCATGACCATAGCTGTATGGGGAACATTAAGATGTTACCTTTTCAGTGCAAAATACAATCATAAATTAATGTTATATTCAGAAACCAGAATTTTTCACTTAAGTTCATCACTAAAGCAGTCTATTTCTGCACATGTGAGTAATATTGAGTGTACAGCAGTGCCCCACTGTTATTCAGCAGCATCTTTTCTATGATGCTGTCCGTGGCTTTTAAGGACTGCGACATGGGCATTCCAATCCAGTTCCGTACAAATGGCAGTGTCTTCAATCTACGCAGGCTTCAGGCTCGCACAAAGACACATTCTGCAATTTTGCATCACCTTTTGTATGCACATGACTGCACACTGATGGCGCACAGCCTTTCCGAAGCCCAGTCACCATTCAATCGTTTTCGAACTGCAGCTTCTCATTTTGGGCTCACTGTCACTGTCCACTGTAAAGAAGACAGAAGTCATGCTTCAAGCAGTGAACAAGTTAAACTCCAATCCACCGGTAATTACTGCAGGTGACACTGTGCTGACAGCTGTTAACAAGTTCTGCTACCTCTGTAGCATTCGACATCAGTGCCTGCATCGCAAAAGCTAATGTTGCCTTTGGTCCACTGTCCAAGAGTGTCACAGTGTTGTGTTATGTTCCCTGGTGTCCACTAGAGGTCCCCTTCCCCCACGGTGTCATTCATTGTGTGAATCAATCCGTGAGTAACCTGTTGAAAGTCTTGTCTAGAAAGAAGAGTTTGATCCTGTCTTAGCTGTTAGTTTATTGTCTAGTTTATTGTCTGAGTCTTAGTCTAGTGTTGTCAGTCTAAAATAGTCTATCCTGTCTTGTTTTGCCCCCTCGTGGGTTTTGTTTTCTGTTTTTGTCGTTAATATACCCTGTGTGAAGTATTTACTGTCTGCAATTGGGTTCATCTCCGCATCATCATAACAGAATGAACCGGCCTGAACAGAACCCAGCAGACAGTATGTCCTCCCCTGTCAATCGATTACCGGATGGCATAGAAGAGTGGTGGCTGTCGGCTTCCGCAGACAGTAAGAGGGGCAAAACAAGACAGGATAGACTATTTTAGACTGACAACACTAGACTAAGACTCAGACAATAAACTAGACAATAAACTAACAGCTAAGACAGGATCAAACTCTTCTTTCTAGACAAGACTTTCAACAGGTTACTCACGGATTGATTCACACAATGAATGACACCATGGGGGAAAGGGACCTCTAGTGGACACCAGGGAACATAACACAACACTGTGACAAAGAGAATATGTGACGAGCACAGTATCCGGCTGGACACAAATGTGACAGTATATAAGGCAGTCATCCTCACTGTTCTGTTGTATGGATCTGAGTCCTGGACCATTTATCGCCAGCAGATTGCCAATCTTGAGCAGTTCCATATGCGCTGTCTCTGTCATATTGCACTTCAAATGGCAGTTCAATTCAAACTGTCTCAATGACATTCAGCCATCCACAGTCTTATCTGCTAAAAAGGCTTGAAAAGATGAATGAATCATTATGTTGGCTTGCCATTCTGTACAGACCTTCAAACTGTTCTAACTCTGGTTGTGGTATATCTTTTCTAACAGATCAGACTTACATCATTTCTGTAGCAGACTTCCGACAGGCCTAATTTCCCTTAGTCTTCTATTCAAGGGTGACAACTTTTTCCCTTAATAACTCCTATAGTGTCCAAGCTACATTAGACATACACTGCTGTGACTTATCATGCTATAATCCTAAAACATGCTAGAAACATGTCAGCAATGTGCAATGACAGATTAGCAACGTGGTAAATCATGCTAGTAAAATGCTAAAACGGGCAAAAAACAAGATTAATCATGCTAGAAACCAGGGTTGCCAACTCTCATGCATTTAATGGCAGACACGCATTCAGGCTCAGACTCACACTCTCAGCATGGGAATAACACAGATATCCTTGATCGAACTGGTCGAAAGCACCAATCAAATGCCTTCCCATCTGTGAAAGGTTATTTGGCCAGTGAATTTCACAGTGTAGGCAGATGATAATTTAATTATGGATCAGTTGCATATGTGCGCTGTGGCATGAAGAACCTATGTTAGTAACGTCACTCACAAAAGTGAAAAACTTGTTAGTAATAAAAAAAATACGGATTGAGAAAAGGGCACTTTAAGGTCTTGCAGTTATTATTATATTCGTAGTGTTTAATGCAATCGAGAGATGCTTTCCCCATCTTTTTTTTTACAAGCCCCCCAAACAACTGTGGTAAGTCGGAAGCAGTCAACAAACACAGAGGGCCTCATTTATCAATCTAATGTAGAAACGAGCACAGATCCAAGCACAGAAGTTATCTTACAACAGGGTTCACGTGTGATTCCTGAAACATTCGTATGCTGCCAATCCCATCGTACAAATGATCGTATGGTGATAAATCAAGCGGCTGAAAACAATCGTCATTTAAATATTCACTGTTTATATTGAATATTCATTATAAACAACTTACAAATGGCAAGCCAAAATTAATTTAAAGCGAAGCTGAAACGGCAATGAACTTGCCTCTCTCATTTGGCAAGAATAATGATAATAAATTATAATTTGTTACATTTATATAGCGCTTTTCTGGGTGTCCCCGTCACTATACTGGGGCGTTAGGACCCACACAGACCACAGGGTGAGCTGTCAGGGTTCTGTCACTTCGGTCTAGTTAATTTCTTGGTTTTGTGACAGAGCTCTGACACTCCCTGTTTTGTCTCGTCTCTGTGTGAGCGCACGGTTCCGAGCGCGCTCGGGCCGTGCACTCACTTGTCTACGTGCCTTGTTAAATGTGCGGGGCATGGTGTTTGGATCCCGACACGTCTGTCTAGTTAGGTTTCGATTCTGTGTCGGGATTCGGACATCAATGCTCCGCGTGTTTGTTTTCTTTTGTGAGCGCACGGAATGAGCTTTCGCTCGTTCTCGTGCGCTCTGTCTTGTCACGTGAGCGCGCGCGGTTTCGAGTTTGCTCGAGCCGCGCGCTCTTCTGTCTGCGTGTGTTTTTTCTTGTCTTGTGCTGTGTAGCACACAGCTTGTTTTTCACTGGCTGTGTGCTTTCATGTTGTCATGTTTCGTGTGAACACGTGGCTTATGAGTTTTCACTAGCTGCGTGTTCATGTCTCGTTTTGTGTTCTAGTCCTGTTTGTTGTGAGCACATGGCTTGTCATGTGTTTCCTTGTGCCATGTGCTCTCCTGTCGATTGTCTAACCCCGCCCACCTTGTTACCTGATTATTGATTCATTTTCCCCACCTGTCCTCCCTCGTTACCTGCTTTGTTTGCTCTCCCTATTTATTCTCCTTGTGTCTTCAGTCCTGTGCTGGTTCGTCGTCGTCGTACACTGTGTGTTTCCCTGCTGTGTGCTTCAGTCAAGTCCAAGTCGAAGTTCAAGTTCAAGTCCAAGTCTAAGTCTGTCTTGTTTTCCCCCTTGGGGTAGTTTTTGTTTGTGTTTTGTTTTATTTTGTGATATATTGAATAAAAGACCTTTTTCTCGCAATTGAGCCCTCGCTCCCTTACTCTACCTGACAGTGAGCATCCCCTACTGGCCTCACTAACACCTCTACCAGCAGCAACCTGGTTTTCTCAGGAGGTCTCCCATCCAGGTACTAACCAGGCTCAACCCTGTTTAGCTTCAGTGGGCAACCAGAATCCAAATGTGTCTATATTTGTCATGCAACATTTGGTTACTGAACTATTATTCATTAAAGGAGTCATAATGTAGAAATTTCACTTTTCCACGAGAATCAATGTATGTTATGATTGCATAATGATTGTACACTGGCCGGGAAGCCGATATTTAAAAGTGAAGCGTTTGTTTACCTCAGGGTTTGTAAAATAGGCCACGTGCACGCGCACGAAAAAACGAGATTTTGATTTCTTCCCCCTCTTGACGTCAAGACGGGGGAGGATATACCAAATATGGACACCGCAAACCTATGCCGCGGGAAGCCCGCCCCTCTCCCCCTCTCCCCCTCAGATTCAGTTTAGTCGACTCGAGAAAGATGGAGAAACCGAGTGCACACCTGAGATGCTCTGTGAAACAACAAAACAACATGCAAATGTGTTTTATCTACCAAAAACGGATGAAACTATCAGGGAACAGTGGAGGAAATTTTTAATGACGCTGTCCCAACAACTCTTTCAAGTGGCGTATCGTTAGGTGTGTGCGCTAAACATTTTACACCGGAATCATTTACAAATTTGGGGCAATATCAGGCGAACTTGGCCTCGAAGCTCCGTTTGGGAAAAGGTGCCATCCCCACCATCAGGGACTTGCCAGAAATTGAAAAGGTAAAACTGTGTTTTTATTGCTCTACTGTGGTTAACAAATAGCAGCTAACTGCTAATGCGGCTATTGTATGTAACGTTACCTTCGAGGTAAACACGGGGAATGGACTCTACGAATGCTAGCCACATCTTTCCACTTTGTTTTACACTAGCAGCTACAGTAGTGACGGTACAGGAGTCCATGCTCAGTGGCTAAAACTGTTTAAATGCAAGTATGAAAACAATATACCACTAAACATTATTAGCCAAACTCATGCAAAACATGCAGTTTGAAAATAGCTTTCAGTTAGTGGGGTTTCTGTAAGAATGTATCTGGAAATGGTGTATTTTTTCTACGACCAATCAACGCGCCCCTCATTTGCATTATTATAATGACCGTCCACGACAGCCAAAACATCGCATCAGATCTCGCGAGACAATAATGCCTTTAGAAATAAGGGTCTGAGGGGCTCTGTGTTGATTTTTTTTCCACTTTTCTTTTTTAGAAGTGCCTGAAAGACTATAATAGAGCATTGGGTATCCAAGGTAACACAACATTATGACTCCTTTAAGTAAACAAGGCTTTGTACTTCACTCGTGTTCCAATGTCCATGTAAAAAAGCATCCTTCACATGCACAAAACGTGGTTGAGCGCTGGGGACGGACCATTTAAATTAAACAGTGAATCTTTTATGTTTGGTTGATTGCATTTTAGTTGATGAATGGCAGAAATGTCAAATTAGCAATGCTAGAACTGATATGTTGTGTGTGCGTGTGCTTGAGGTGCTAATGTAATGAGTTGTATTTAATCAAATAATGCAAATGCACGCGTTAAATGCTTTAGAGTGTCAGAAAAACGAGCTTTTACAGCTTAACCCCTTCCTCATCACCCCCAATTTTGGCAAGTGCTGCATACATGAAATGCCCAAAATAAAAAGGTTACTGCTCATAAGTAATTCTGAATAGAAACATAACACACATACATTTAGAAAGCCAGCACTTGAGAGTTTATAGTTCAAGACTCAAAATTAACCAGACTGTTATTAATATTGAGATATATAAGCTCAAACATATTTTGAACTAAAATAATCTGGGATCACCAGTGATCCCTGACAGGTATTAACAAAAGAAAAAAAGCTACTTTTTTCTTTGCAGTTTTTTTTTTTCTTTTTTTAATCTGTCAATTATTTAGGAGAAATATATTGTGTAGACCTATTTAGGCCTATTATCTTATATATATATATATATATATATATATATATATATATATATATATATATATATATATATATATATATATATACATTTTGTCAGGGATCCACCAGATCTGCACACCCCACCCACTCGTTCACTCTCCCCGGAATACTGATTCACCACACCTGCACCTCATCATCACCTCATCATTCACTCCCTTTAAATACAACCCTTCACCTTCTGTTCAGTGTCTGGTCTTGTCTTTACATGGATGCACAGGACTCACTACCTGTTACTTATATGATCTACCAACCTGAGATACTCATCTTCGTTCTCCATTCCGATCTACCATCTGCCTTCTCTGTTGATCATCTTCATCTGTTCTCCACTCTGGTTTCCACTCCACCTGCAAAGACATTATTACTATTTAGCTAAGTTCTATCTTCATCTCAAGATTGCAGTACCTACTCACCATTACATCTGCTGGTTTTGTGCTTCTGTTCTCAATAAACATTGTTTCTATTTACTCACCTGTTTGAGTCTTCTCTAAACCTGACAGAAGACCAGACCATATGCAGAACCCCACGGAATCAGCGACGGATCCACCAAGCAATCCATTCGCTGAGCTGGTACATGCTGTTCGACTCTCATTACTTCCATCACACCCGGATAACCCACCCACCATTCCCGCTGATGTCCTGCACGCCGCACGCCAGTCACTTCTTCCTCGATCACCCATTGTACCACCAGCTGCCTCTGCCAGTCCCATGGCCCAACCAGCAACATTCACCAGTGAGGCGGAGGACTGCAGCGGTTTCATCCTACAATGTACACTGTACTTCGAAATGCAAGCTCCTCAATTCCCCAGCGATTCAGCCAGAGTGACGTTTGTGATTTCATTACTGTCTGGCCGTGCTCTTCAATGGGCTCAATCTTTATGGAATTCTAAAGTCACTAAATCCCTTTCCAATTTCATCCAACACTTCAAAGAAGTTTTCGGCCAAACAGCGTCTGAGTTATCAATTCATGATCAGCTTTTCAATCTTCGTCAAGGTAAACAATCTGTTTGTGCCTATGCTCTCCAGTTCCGCACCCTAGCGGCATCTAGCGGTTGGAACTAAACCACTCTACTCACAGCTTACCGCCACAGGCTCAATGCCAAAATTCGCCAACAAATGGTAGTGTATGACGATTCGATGGGGCTCAAACTTCATACAAAAGACCATCCGTGTATTACAACGCCTCACCGCCTGTGCATCTCAATTTCCCGCTGCATGTCCTCCGCCCACGGCACCATCTGTCGCTCTTCCAGCACCACAGTCCATGCAACTCAACGCTTACCACCTGACCCATGCGGAGCGTCAACGCCGGATCCAACATCGTCTGTGTCTGTACTGTGGGGGAGAAAATCACGCCATCAATGACTGTCCCGTACAACCCCAATGCCCGGCGGTGAGTACAATCCAATTACCACCAAAGATTGAAACATTGTCACGCACTACTGTTCATGTCCTAACCTCTGATATATGTGTCTCAACGCAAGCCCTCATCGACTCCGGTTCAGCGGGGAACTTCATCTCAACTCATCTCCTTCAGAAACTGAATGCACCCAAGCAACAATCTCAGGATCTTCGTATACACACCGTTCAAGGAAAACCGCTGGGCAAGGGTCATATTCGTCTCTTTTCCCCCACTCTGATTCTCCGCATTGGATGTCTACACTCCGAGGAGATAACATTCATGGTGCTGGAAGAGTCCGCTGCTGACCTCATCCTGGGACGCCTATGGATGATCCAACATCAACCTCTCATCGACTGGGACTCTGGTGAGATAATCCAATGGAGCGAGAACTGTTTCAAATCCTGTCTTTCTACTGTTCAAAGAATCCCCAAGAACTCATCATCCTCTTCATCAACTCGGGACTGTCAGAACCTCTCCATCAACTCCACATCCATCGAGAGTCCCGAAGTCATCCATAAAGTAGAGATTCCTGAAGAGTACTGGGCGTTCCAGGATGCCTTCAGTAAGCAGCTGGCTACCAAGTTACCACCACATCGGCCATGGGACTGTGCTATCGACCTGCTACCTGGAGCCACGTTACCCAAAGGTAGAGTATACCCTTTTTCCCTCCCGGAGCAGAAGGCCATGGAGGAGTACATTAAGGAAGCCCTGCACCAACAGTTTATCCGACCATCTACATCCCCTGCCGCTTCTTTGTTTCTAAGAAGAACAGAGGCTTGAGGCAGTGCATCGACTACCGTCATCTCAATTCACAAACTGTCAAGTTCAGCTATCCCCTTCCTCTGGTCCCGGCCGCTCTGGAGCAACTAAGAGGAGCTCGTATCTTCTCGAAGTTGGACCTGCGTAGTGCCTATAATCTTATCCGCATCCGTCGAGGTGAAGTCTTCCAAGGCTATATGAATGAGGTTTTCCGAGAATTCCTCAATAGATTCGTAGTGGTCTACATCGATGACATCCTCATCTATTCCCGAAACCTCACTGAACACCGGCACCACATCACGCAGGTCCTAGAAAAACTTTGTGCGCATCAACTGTACCTCAAGCTGGAGAAGTGCGAGTTCCACACCACCTCAGTCCAGTTCCTTGGATATGTCATCGACCAACATGGGATCCAGATGGACCAGAGGAAGGTGGACACCATCCGGAACTGGCCTCAACCCACTACCGTCAAGGAGCTACAACGTTTCCTAGGATTCGCCAACTTCTACAGGAAATTCATCAACAATTATAGTCTCATCAGTTCACCTTTGACATCCACCCTCAAAGGCCAGCCCAAGTCTCTGTCCTTAACCCCAGAAGCCTCCAACTCATTCCAACAGCTAAAATAAGCTTTTCAGACCGCTCTGATCCTGGCTCATCCGAATCCAGATATCCCCTTCATCGTCGAGGTTGATGCCTCTTCTACTGGGGTTGGAGCGGTCCTATCCCAGCGGCAGGGTGATCCTCCTAAACTCCATCCATGTGCCTTCTATTCTAAGAAGCTGTCCCCGGCGGAGCAGAATTACGACATTGGTAACTGAGAACTGCTTGCAATTAAGCTTGCCTTAGAAGAGTGGAGACACTGGCTGGAGGGAGCAAGTCATCAGTTTGAAGTCATCACCGATCACCGCAATTTAGAATACCTCAGGGAGGCTAAAAGACTCAATCCTCGCCAGGCTCAATGGGCACTATTCTTCACCCGCTTCAATTTCATCGTCACCTATCGTCCTGGTACCAAGAACTGTAAAGCTGACGCTCTATCTCGTATTCATCAACCATCTCCTGAAGAAACCCATCCGGACACGTGCATCTCCAGCAGGCAGTACGGCGGCACAAGATCCAAGCCGACCGTCGTCGCACCTCAGCCCCTCAATACCAACCTGGACAGAAGGTTTGGCTATCGACACGGGACATCCGCCTCTGCCTGCCTTGCCGTAAGCTGAGTCCTCGATACATAGGTCCATTCACCGTGCAGAGGCAGCTCAACGAGGTCACTTATCGACTCAACTTACCACCACATTACCGTATCTCACCTTCCTTCCACGTATCTCTCCTTAAACCTCACACTGAACCTGTCACTCCTCTTCCCACAGATCCTGGTGTGGCCGACGTACCTCCTCCTCCCAACCTAGCTGAATAAGAGCCTATCTACAAGGTTCGTACCATCCTGGATTCACTGCGACAAGGTTCTCAAATCAAATACCTCATCGACTGGGAGGACTATGGCCCCAAGGAACGTTCATGGGTCCTACGGGACGATATCCTTGATCCAGGACTGTCAGGGATCCACCAGATCTGCACACTCCGCCCACTCGTTCACTCTCCCCGGAATACTGATTCACCACACCTGCACCTCATCACCTCATCATTCACTCCCTTTAAATACAACCCTTCACCTTCTGTTCAGTGTCTGGTCTCGTCTTTACATGGACGCACAAGACTCACTACCTGTTACTTACCTGATCTACCAGCCTGAGATACTCATCTTCGTTCTCCATTCCGATCTGCCTTCTCCGTTGATCATCTTCATCATCTGTTCTCCACTCTGGTTTCTACTCACCATTATATCTGCTGGTTTCGTGCTTCTGTTCTCAAACATTGTTTCTATTTACTCACCTGTATGAGTCTTCTCTAAACTTTCAATTCAATTCAATTCAATTCAAATTTATTTGTATAGCGATTTTCACAATACATATTGTTTCAAAGCAGCTTTACAGAAAGTGCATTTCAGAAATGTACATAGAGAAATACAGTTAGTTAATCATGTATTGATTTAGGGCATAAACATCGCCAGCGTCGAGTCGTCTCTTCACAGGCGCCGAGTCTGTAAACCTTACATATATATATATATATATATATATATATATATATATATATATACAGTGAGGAAAATAAGTATTTGAACACCCTGCTATTTTGCAAGTTCTCCCACTTAGAAATCATGGAGGGGTCTGAAATTGTCATCGTAGGTGCATGTCCACTGTGAGAGACATAATCTAAAAAAAAAAAATCCAGAAATCACAATGTATGATTTTTTAACTATTTATTTGTATGATACAGCTGCAAATAAGTATTTGAACACCTGAGAAAATCAATGTTAATATTTGGTACAGTAGCCTTTGTTTGCAATTACAGAGGTCAAACGTTTCCTGTAGTTTTTCACCAGGTTTGCACACACTGCAGGAGGGATTTTGGCCCACTCCTCCACACAGATCTTCTCTAGATCAGTCAGGTTTCTGGGCTGTCGCTGAGAAACACAGAGTTTGAGTTCCCTCCAAAGATGCTCTATTGGGTTTAGGTCTGGAGACTGGCTAGGCCACGCCAGAACCTTGATATGCTTCTTACAGAGCCACTCCTTGGTTATCCTGGCTGTGTGCTTCGGGTCATTGTCATGTTGGAAGACCCAGCCTCGACCCATCTTCAATGCTCTAACTGAGGGAAGGAGGTTGTTCCCCAAAATCTCGCAATACATGGCCTCGGTCATCCTCTCCTTAATACAGTGCAGTCGCCCTGTCCCATGTGCAGAAAAACACCCCCAAAGCATGATGCTACCACCCCCATGCTTCACAGTAGGGATGGTGTTCTTGGGATGGTACTCATCATTCTTCTTCCTCCAAACACGTTTAGTGGAATTATGACCAAAAAGTTCTATTTTGGTCTCATCTGACCACATGACTTTCTCCCATGACTCCTCTGGATCATCCAAATGGTCATTGGCAAACTTAAGACGGGCCTTGACATGTTCTGGTTTAAGCAGGGGAACCTTCCGTGCCATGCATGATTTCAAACCATGACGTCTTAGTGTATTACCAACAGTAACCTTGGAAACTGTGGTCCCAGCTCTTTTCAGGTCATTGACCAGCTCCTCCCATGCAGTTCTGGGCTGATTTCTCACCTTTCTTTGAATCATTGAGACCCCACGAGGTGAGATCTTGCATGGAGCCCCAGTCCGAGGGAGATTGACAGTCATGTTTAGCTTCTTCCATTTTCTAATGATTGCTCCAACAGTGGACCTTTTTTCACCAAGCTGCTTGGCAATTTCCCCGTAGCCCTTTCCAGCCTTGTGGAGGTGTACAATTTTGTCTCTAGTGTCTTTGGACAGCTCTTTGGTCTTGGCCATGTTAGTAGTTGGATTCTTACTGATTGTATGGGGTGGACAGGTGTCTTTATGCAGCTAACGACCTCAAACAGGTGCATCTAATTTAGGATAATAAATGGAGTGGAGGTGGACATTTTAAAGGCAGACTAACAGGTCTTTGAGGGTCAGAATTCTAGCTGATAGACAGGTGTTCAAATACTTATTTGCAGCTGTATCATACAAATAAATAGTTAAAAAATCATATATTGTGATTTCTGGATTTTTTTTTTTTTAGATTATGTCTCTCACAGTGGACATGCACCTACGATGACAATTTCAGACCCCTCCATGATTTCCAAGTGGGAGAACTTGCAAAATAGCAGGGTGTTCAAATACTTATTTTCCTCACTGTATATATATATGTATATATGTGTATATATATATATATATATATATATATATATATATATATATATATATATACAGGGCAACATTACGGCATAAACATCAGTATGTAGGCTACACAAACACAGCGTCAGTGGCCGTAG
The DNA here is from genome assembly GCF_951802725.1 of Rutilus rutilus. Classification (NCBI taxonomy): domain Eukaryota; kingdom Metazoa; phylum Chordata; class Actinopteri; order Cypriniformes; family Leuciscidae; genus Rutilus; species Rutilus rutilus. The sequence continues at coordinate 13,927,661 of NC_140213.1, forward strand.
CGACAACAACTGTGAATATATGCAGTTAGATCAGAATAGCCAGTTGCACTGAAGGATACAGGGCAACATAACGGCATAAATACATATCTGTACATAAGCACAGCGTCAGTAGCCGTATAGCGCCGACAGCTGTGAATATACGCAGTTAGATCACAATAGCCAGTTGCACTGAAGGATACAGGGCATCAAAACGACATAAATACATATCAGTATGTAGATAAGCACAGCGTCAGTGGCCGTAGCACAGACAGCTGTGAATATACGCAGTTAGATCAGAATAGCCAGTTGTACTGAACGATACAGGGCAACATTACGGCATAAATACATATCAGCACACAATCACAGCGTCAGAAGCCGAAACAGCAACGACTGCGCAACCCCGTAGTCAAGACAGAAGACTAGGAGATAGAGGATACTCACTCACCGAAGCACTGTTCTGTGAAGATCAGCCGGTTGCAAACATACAACCTTAAAGACGCATACATGTCCCCTGAAGAGGTTTTCGATAGACCTCGACGAGAGAGTTCACGGAGGGTCTTCCCTCCTGAACATGCGCTAGTGAAGTGCTCGGTTGATGGGTCTCGGGTCCTTTATCAGACGGAGTCCTCCATCCCTCTTGGGCACCACGAAATAGCGGCTGTGCACTTTTATTCTCAGAACGGGGCATTGTGAGGCAAAGTCAGTGACGGACCCACGCCTGACGCGGGGTGGTCTGCTGGACTGAAGAGAATACCTGTTTTGAATTATCCTCAGTAGCCATGGTGAAACGCCTGGAATAACTGTCCACGTGTCTAGAAATTGACACTGACCGTAAGTTCTATGGCCGCTGTTGCCAGTTTGTCAATTGGCACTCTCGTGTTTTTTCATCAGGAGACCAATATAGGCACGGACTGCGACTCCGCGCTGCTTGGGGCAGGGCGAGTGACACAGTGTTGAGTGAATGAGGAGGAAACGGCCCTTTGTATGGAGTGATATGTGCTCTTATTGTGGGGCTCACACAAACATTGCAAATGTCGCCTACAGGAACAGAGGGGACATGATGCAGAACACAGTGCTTGGGGCGGGGCCCCCAACGAACTCTCTCCTCCTTTTGGATGGTCCGTAGGACGAAGGCTTGGCACCCACGGACGGCGCTTTCCGTAGTCCGTGACGCTACATTCCCGGTCCTGCCCACTGCCTCAGTTTTTTTTTCTTGGCGGAGCCGAACAGCTGCTCAGTCGATCTTAGGCAGGGCGAGGTGCCGACGAGGATAGAGACCTCAACAAGGGCTGGAATGAGAAATTCGTGACTGTTGCCTTGTCTTCTCTAACAAGCATTCTGCCCATTCAGCTGACATAAACCACAATTTCAGTAAACGAAAAAACCTATCCAGTGATGAAATGTTTTCTATGTTGACACAAATATTGTGTCCGGTTACTATCGTAACCTCGGTTCCCTGAGAGGCGGGAACGAGACATTACGTTAGCCGCCGTGCTCGCTGTTTGATCAGCTGTGCTAGCATTCAGTCGTGATTCTGACGTATTTATACTGCCCGCGAACCTGTCAGTATTTGCATGCTTTGTGTCAATTGGCCAGCTGTCCCCAGCTGGCGTTAGCCCATAAGACTTCAGCAAAAGTGGAGAAAGGGAGGAGTTCCCATATACGTCACGCTGATGTAATGTCTCGTTCCCGCCTCTCAGGGAACCGAGGTTACGATAGTAACCGGAGACGTTATGCGCCTTGTCAGGTGCAGCAGTCATTCTATTCTACATCACTCACCGATCAAATAAGGCTTTGGCGGGACAAAAATTTGCTTTGGTGGCCGCCAAAAACAATTCAATGCAGGAAAACTCCTGACAAGGCTCGTAAACGTTGGCTGCGCTGTTTCTTACCTTGCTTTACGTTGACTTCAATAGTTCCAGCTTCACCGTCACCACCTTTTTAAAAATATTTGTTTAGAAAATCTCTAAGGCCTCTATTTTCTTCCTCTCTTCTTCTCTTTTCTTTCCTTTTCTGAGCACCGGACTTGTGACCGGACATTTTGAGCGTACTGAATTTCAAATCAAATGACATCAAATTTTGATCAGTGGCCAAACCATTTTTGTGTTGGGGGTGGGGGGTTCTTGATTCCGATTCCGGTTCCGATTTTTGTCGTTGTTCTCTGTACTGACAGCACTCCAAATGTACAAAAAAATGAGCTCAATGTTAAAATTGACCGGAGTTCTCCTTTAACAGTCTTGAGGAGGTTTTCAGTCGATTTCGTTCGGCAGGTCTAAAATTGAAGGGTAGTAAGTGTCATTTTGCTCGCAGTGAAGTATCTTACTTGGGTCATGTTGTATCTAGTCAGGGTCTCCAGCCAGATGAAAAGAACCTGGACAAGGCCCGGTCATAGCCTACCCCCAGGACTGTCACAGAGGTGAGAGCGTAGGAGGTTTGTCAGGAATTTTGCAATATTAGCTACACCCCTTCATTCTCTAACCCAAAAAGGTGCTGTCTTTAAGTGGTCCAGTGAATGTGAGGATGCTTTTAGATCACTGAAACATGCCCTCACTAATCCTCCCATTGTAGCTCCCCCTATATTCACACAGCCTTTTCTACTATACACTGATGCTTCTCATGATTGTGTAGGTTCAGTGCTTGTTCAGATGCAGGATGGGAAGGAACGAGTAATTGCGTATGCCAGTCATACTCTGTATCCTTCTGAAAATAAATGGTCAGCCAGTGAGCTTTGGGCTGTGGTGTGGTCTGTCCAACATTTCAGAAATTTATTGTCAGGGGCAAGAAATTCAAAATTATTACCGACCACAAACCCTTGTTGTATCTGAAAAAGGCCGCAGTTGATAATGATCCGACAGGTAGAAGAGCACGTTGGATACTTGAAATGGATGTGTATGACTTTACTATTCTACACAGAGAAGGAAAGCAGCATAGTAACGCTGATTCCTTGTTGTGGCGTCCTAGCTCGGCCGTGACAGAAACAAAAGCAGTGCAGTGTGTCATTCTCGGTCATACCACTGCTGAAAGAGTCTCCTCTTCTGCTGAAGTGCCAAATGTTTGTGGAGTTCTTCTTGACATGAGTCCGACACTGGCAGTTGATTTGGCTGAATTAAAAGCTCAGCAAAAAGCTGACATTTGTCTTAGTACTGTCATGGACTGGAAAGATACTGGTTATCAAAGGCCCCCATTAGGCAGACTCAAACGTTCCACTGCCACACTGAGGAAACTCTGGCATGAATTCCCCAAATTATCAGTCCTCATAGCCCTCCTGGTTACCAAGTAGTCTTGCCTGAGGTATTCATTCAAACAGCTCTAAAGTGTTTTCATGGAGAGAAGTTTAGAGGACATTTGAGTGCTGAGCGTACTTTGTTGAGAGCCAGGAAAATGTGCTATTGGCCGTACATGTCTCATGATATCCATAAATTCTGTGCTGAATGTTTATCTTGTCAGTCCTGTTATTCTACCACTCCTCATGAAAAGGCCCCGTTACAGTCGATCAATGCGGAAAGACCATTCCAAAGAATTGCTGCTGACATCACTGAGCTACCTGTTACTTCGCTTGGAAATAGGTATGTTTTAGTTGTAATGGACTATTTTACCCGCTTTGTCAATCTGTACCCCCTGAAAGACCAGCGTGCTACAACTGTAGCGCAGTGCATCTTTGAGGATTACATTAAACAGCACGGGGTCCCTGAGATATTCCATACAGACCAAGGTAGACAGTTTGGCTTTCCGACCCCCTACCCCACCTTATGTGCCTAACCCACCTGAAAAGCAGTATGCACTTGGAGCAAAGACTGACTGTTCAGCTCAAACTGTTTCTTTGCCAAAATCTGTGCCACAGCTGAGTGTTTGCCCTACAGCCTCTCAGGCCCCAGGGAGAGTAATACTGCCATCAGTGGACCTCACCTCAACTGACTCGCAGTGGCCGCACACAAGAAACCTGACAAATTTAAAGATTTTGTTTGCTGATGTGTTATTCACAAATTGGTTACATGTACTTTTACTGTACTGTATAACACACATAATTTGGGTTTTCATACAGCATATAAGGAATGTGTATTCTAGGAGTGTTGGTAATATATATTTTGATACACTATTGCATATGTAATGTTGGTGTTGTCATGTTAGTAGGTTGTTGCGATGTTGTAGAGTTATTCAGTATTATATTGAGATAGAAACAAGGATGTTTCTTTGATAAGCTTGGGAAGACTGTAACCTTAAATTTGCTAGTTTATTATTTTATTTTATTTCACTATTTGTAAATTCATTTTTCTTATTTGGGGAAAAAGTAACAGATGTTAAACACTAATAATCTATTTAAGAAAATGTTTTTCATATATTTTTATTTGTCTTATACAAAGTTTTATATATATTTGTGTAGAGATTATTTTGTGTTCCTGCCCCTTTAAGGCAGAGCACGCTGGAAGAAAAAAAAAAGAGAAGAGAAGTAAGTTGTATGCAAGTTAGGCGGCTGTTCATGCTGTTATGCCGATGCTTCTGATTAAAGAAGAAACGTAAATTATCCCCATTGTTACCTGTGTTTCATTTATGTTACCCACGATGAAGAGACTGGAGTAATCGCAGACACAGCATCAAGAAATAAGGGTTACACACATAACACATTATAGACTTCTATAATTCAATGTTTGGCTGCATAGTTTAGGTCAGCCGGAACCAGGAAGAATAAATCCTGATGTACTTGTTACATCATAAGAAGGATTGCGTTTACCGCAGTCCGCCGGATCCAGGCCGTATCCAGATCTGATGAAGGACCTGCGCCTGGACACGATGACAACGCAGTACTGAAGTGTCAACCAGTCCCTCCCCTGTTTACTGAAATCAGCCGGATCCCGGCCGTATCCAGATCAGATGGTGGACCTGCACCTGGACCCATCCATGACGCATCCCTGAAGTGCCAGCCGCATCAGCCCTGTGAAGGCCTTATCGACATGACAGCCATCGGCACTGATCCTCAACAAACTCGTCTCCATACCGGCGTGATGACTCCGACTTCCAACCAGATGGAACTGGATAATTATTCTGAATGTTCTGATCCAATCTGAGTTCTGACCTGTAATGCTGCCTGGATCATAATCATACACTGTTCGCTCGTTGGCCAGAGGAGAACTGGCCCCAGACTGAGCCTGGGTTCTCCCAAGGTTTTTTTCTCCATTCTGTCACCTGATGCAGTTTTGGTTCCTTGCCACTGTTGCCTTGGCTTTTGGCTTGCTTAGTTGGGGACATTTAACATTTAATATTCAACAATATTATTGATCTGCCTTACTTAAGGTGGACGATGACACAATTTTCTTCTAGAAACAAACTGTGTTGTATTATTTTCATGTTATCACTGTGAAGCTGCTTTGATACAATCTGTATTGTAAAAAGCGTTATATATAAATAAAGGTGACTTGACTTGACCAATCAGAGCAGAGTAGACCAATCACAACAGATTAGGCCATCTGACCAATCAGAGCAGAGCAGGACCTCGGAAAGGAGAGTTTTAGAGACACCGAATCCTTGATCGAACCATTTCAGACACTGTGAAAAAAGAGCTAATGTTGCAATTATGAGAGTTGACCTTGGATGCATGTAAACCTGTTGTAGGAGACCTTCAAAACAAAATTAGGAATTAAGAATTAGCCTTTAAATCTCCTTTGTAAAAGCTTTACTCACAAAAATAGTTAACTGACAACTACTAAATATGTTGTAACTACCTGAATAAATCATGAATTACAGAAGGAATACATGTTAAAGGCAGGGTCGGCAGTTTTTTTTTTAAACTTTATTTATATACCAATACATAATTAAAATGTAAGTACTCTGAAAAAGAGAGTATACAAATCGAGTGTCTGTAGTCCTCGCAGGACTGCAATAAACACAGCTACTTATTTCATTCACTCCCACCCCCTCCCTTCTGGGCTCCTTCCAAAGCCACGACCCCCAAAACACATGAACGCGCGATGCCGACCGCTCAGCTGGACGACGAGTTTGCCAGCGCTGAGCGGAGAGGAGCGCAGTGCATGTAGTGACATCATGTCAGAATCACATGTAATACAATACCTAACTTTATCATTATGAATATAAACAACTAACATGGCTGTTAGTACTCACTATCAAGCTAGCATATCGATACTGGTAAAGTTTAAAATATATTGAGTTTGATTCGGTAACGAGCTAGTAACATAAGGCAAAGCTAAAAACAGGTTGCATTGATGCACGTTTTCCCATTACCATCAGTTACACTGTGATGAAGGTGAATTTCGTGTAAGATTCATAACATATACAGTGTTTTGCATGTAAGAGCTTCCACAATGAAAGCACTGTTGGCTCTGATGAGAACTAACATTACACTCTGGAGACAAGTAGCCTACCTTTCTACCTTACTAGTTCCTTTTTTTGCCTTGTTTGCCTTGGCTGACTGTATATGCAGGTACTGGGAATTTTGACTGCTCTTTCTCTGCCATAATTGTGATTCTTCCTAGCTTCCTTGCCTCTCTCCGTGCATCTTCCCCTTCTCGAGTCAAACGGGTGCGCGCATGTGGGCAGCTCCTGTAGCAGCAGTGTCACGGTTCATGAATGCATTGTTTCCTGCTTGTCTCGTGTTTATGTTGTTACATGTGTGTGGGTGTGTGTGAATAGCGGCCAGCTGATCACACTCACGGCGCCAGCTGCAGTTAATCTAATCATCCTTAAATACTCACTCATTTCTCATCTCCTTTGTCAGATCGTTGTTGAAGTCTCCCGTGCTGTGTGTGTGTTCCCGGTCCTGTGTTTCGTCTCCAGTTTATGCTTCCTTGTTCCTGTTCTGTGTTTTCCGTGGATATCGTTCTATGTCTGGATCTTATTCATCACCACCAACGCACTCAAGTCACTTCACTTCATCTGCACCACTGTTGACCATCGAAGTCCCTGTGCCACCCATCAGCTACGGCATCTTCTACATTTTGAACTGTTACCTTCAATAAACGAGTTTACTTGCAATTGCTTCCTGTCGTCAGTTATGACAGAACGATCTGACCAAGCAATGGAGGCAGCGAGTAATTCATCATCTTCGCTGGAGGAATTTCTCACAAGCAGTGTTTGTCGAATGGATTCCCAAGAGAGGAATCTCAACGACACGGGTCGTGCAGTTCAGGCCCTGGTGGCGCAGGTGTCCGAACTCACCCAGCAATTCCAACATCTGCGAGCTCCCACTGCGCCGCCCACGCCGGCCGTTCCCCCCACACCACCAGAGAGCCTCTCCCAGTCGGAGCCCCGCCTTCCAGTCCCAGAATCCTACTCTGGTGAACCCAGTTACAGCAGAGCTTTTCTAACACGATGTTCTATGCATTTTTCTCTCCAACCCAGGACCTTCAGTAGTGAGCGAGCCAAGGTCGCCTTCGTCCTAACGCTGCTGACTGGGAGAGCGGCTCTATGGGGAACGGCGGTGTGGGAGAACCAAGATCCATGCTGCGCCTCGTTCCAGACACTCGCCGCTGAAATGAGACGAGTCTTCGATCGGGCCGTCGCTGGGAGAGAGGTGGCCAGAGTACTGGCGGATCTGCGTCAGGGAGAGAGATCGGTTTCTGACTTTCTTATTGAGTTTCGAACCTTAGCGGCAGAGTGTCAGTGGAACGAGGAGGCGCAGTGGGACATGTTCCTGCATGGGTTGGCTGACCGCGTCCAGAAGGAGATCTACGCCCTGGACCTTCCTACATCTCTTAATGGACTGATCGAGCTAGCGTTGAGAGTTGATGCACGACTGTCCCGAGTCGAGCGACGGGTCCTGCCCAGTCGCACTCCTGGAGGAGCTGAGGGTCATCGTTTCAGCGGCGGGGACGCGGTCAGCCCCGTCTACGATCACAAACCCATGCAGGTAGGGCGAGCTCAGCTTTCCCGGGAGGAGAGGGAAAGGCGGAGATCCCAGGGCCTCTGCTTCTACTGCGGTGGAGCAGGCCATTTTGCTCACAACTGTCCGGTAAAAAGCCCAATAGTAAGTATGAGGCTACTATCGGGTGGGATCTCCGCCGAAAAGACCTCATCCACATCTACCCTCCTTCCGGTAAGACTGAGATGGTCAACCAACACCCACGACTGTCAGGCACTTCTGGACTCTGGGGCTGAGGGTAATTTCATGGACCACACACTCGCACACAATCTTCAGATTCCCCTCAAGCCCCTCACACACAAGATTGCTGTACACGCCCTAAATGGTCAAGAACTTCCCACCATCTCCTTCACCACTGAAGACATCACCCTCATCACGTCAGGCAACCACTCTGGGACTATTTCTTTTTATATACTGGACTCACCTCTTGCACCCATCGTTCTCGGGCACCCCTGGCTCATCCGTCACAACCCTAGAGTGGACTGGCAACAGAGATCTGTCTTGACCTGGAGCACTAAATGTCATGAGTCTTGTGTCTGTCTGCCTGTCCGTCTGTTTCTGTCTCTGTGTTTCAGGAGGAAGCAGTGGATTTGTCTAACGTGCCCGCGGAGTACCTCGACCTGAAGGAAGTGTTCAGTAAGCCTCGTGCTGCTTCTCTTCCTCCGCATCGTCCCTATGACTGTGCCATAGATTTACTGCCAGGTAAGTCTCCGCCTAAAGGCAAGTTGTATTCGCTTTCTGCTCCAGAAAGGGAGGCTATGGAGAAATATATTTCTGATTCTCTAGCAACGGGATTCATCCGCCCTTCCTCTTCTCCAGCGGGGGCGGGGTTCTTTTTTGTGGGGAAGAAGGACGGATCTCTGCGACCTTGTATTGATTACCGGGGACTGAACAGCATCACGGTAAAGAATACTTATCCTTTGCCGTTGATGTCTTCAGCCTTCGAGAGGTTGCAGGGAGCGTCGATCTTCACGAAATTGGATTTACGTAATGCTTATCATTTGGTCCGCATTAGGGAGGGGGATGAATGGAAGACCGCTTTTAACACCCCCAGGGGGCACTTTGAATATTTGGTCATGCCTTTCGGGTAGTCCAACTCCCCAGCGGTCTTCCAGGCACTCGTCAACGACGTGCTGCGAGACATGGTCGATCAATTCATATATGTTTACCTGGATGACATATTGATTTTTTCATCTTCTCTCCAGGAACACGTGCAGCACGTTCGACGAGTGCTTCAGAGGTTGCTAGAGAATGGGCTTTTTGTCAAGGTGGAGAAATGCGCTTTTCATGCACAGTCTGTTCCTTTTCTGGGGTACATCGTTTCGACTGAGGGAATGCGTATGGATCCTGAGAAGGTTAAGGCTGTGGTAGATTGGCCAAGTCCAGATTCCCATAAGGCCCTACAGAGGTTTCTGGGGTTCACCAACTTCTACCGGCGTTTTATTCGCAATTTCAGCCAACTAGCCGCACTTCTGACCGCCTTGACCTCCCCCAGAACTACGTTCAGGTGGTCAGACACAGCCGAGGCTGTGTTTGTCAAACTGAACGGTTGCTTTGTTTCAGCCCCCATCTTAATTGCCCCTGATCTGTCACGTCAGTTCGTGGTGGAGGTCGATGCGTCAGAGGTGGGGTAGGTGCAGTGTTATCCCAACGTTCTCCCTCAGACGACAAGATGCACCCTTGCGCGTTTTTGTCCCATCGTTTATCTCCTGCCGAACGTAATTATGGCCTCCACCCGGTTGCCCACCGAATCGGTTATTTGTGCCGGAGGGATTACGGTCCGACGTCATTTACTGGGGGCATTGTTCCAATGTGGCTTGTCATCCAGGAGTTAATCGCACTAAGTTTCTGGTCAAGCAACGATTCTGGTGGCCACTTATGGCTCGAGACATTCACAGTTTTGTTTTGGCTTGCTCGGTTTGTGCCACTGGTAAGACTTCCAATCGACTCCCCGAATGGGTTACTTCAACCGCTGCTTGTCCCTTCGAGACCCTGGTCCCATATTGCGCTAGATTTTATTACCGCCCTCTCAAGGCAACACGGTAGTTTTGACCGTGGTGGACCGGTTCTCGAAGGCGGCTCACTTTATTCCCTTGCCCAAATTACCCTCAGCCAAGGAGACAGCGTTGACCGTCGTAGATCACGTCTTTCGCTTACATGGCCTCCCGACAGACGTGGTTTCTGACAGGGGACCCTAATTTGTGTCCAAATTTTGGCGAGAATTTTGTAGAGTGTTGGGAGCGACTGTCAGTCTGTCCTCTGGGTTTCATCCCCAGAGCAATGGTCAAACCCAGAGAGCCAACCAAGATTTGAAAAGGATGTTGAGATGTTTGGTCTCCAAGAATCCTTCCTCTTGGAGTCAACAACTGTCTATGGTGGAGTACGCCCACAATACGTTAGTGTCATCGACGGGCCTATCTCCGTTTGAGTGTAGTGTAGGGTACCAGCCACCAATTTTTCCCAGTCTGGAATCCGAAGTCGCGGTTCCCTCCGTTCACGCCTTCGTCCAGAGGTGTCACCGCACATGGACTAGAGCCCGTGAGACTCTACTCCAAGTGGGGGCGCGCACCAAGGCTAAAGACGATCGCCACCAGTCTAAGCCTCCCGTATACGTCGTTGGTCAAAAAGTGTGGCTTTCTACCAAGAACATTCCTCTCCGCTCCGTTTCTAATAAGCTTGCTCCCAAATTCATTGGCCCGTTCACTGTCACCAAGATCATTAGTCTGGTGACAGTCCACCTCAACCTTCCTCCAGCGTACAGGAGAATTCATCCCGCCTTCCATGTATCAAAGATTAAGCCTGTGTTTCATTCTCATATTAATCCGCCTGCCCCGGAGATGTCATTTCTAGAGATGTCATTTAAAGGGTTAAGTTATGTTTATGCACTAAACAAGACCAATAAACTTGATTTATTAACCTATTAACACAGTATACCCCATTTTCCCATGATATATGTACTTACAAGGCATTTGCCCATCGGCAACTATAGTTGCCGCTTGGACTTTTGACTAAGTATACAAAAAACTATAGATCTCTTGTAAGATTTGTTTTGTTTGGCTGATTCTAGAGACCTTCATGATTATGTAGATATATATATGTCAACAAAAAATACTTATTAGTAACATGAAAATGACCTTTCTTTGGGAGGGTTTGCCTTTGCCCTGCTTCCTGGAAATAGGGGTAGGAAGTTGACAGCCTCATGTGACAGGGAGGAAGTGAATACCTTTTTTTTTTTTCTTGAAATCCTTTATTTGGTTGTTTGCTTGCATTTCATTGAGAAATAAAACATGGACAACATCTAGAAAAATATTTACAAAAGGAAAATGACAACTATGTACTGCGGCAACTATAGTTGCCGGTGGGCTTAAATGGGTTTGTCTAAATAATAAGATGTATAAATGTACATTTAAATAGTTTTTAAGTCATTTACTTACACTTTCTAAATGACCTTAAGAACCACCGACAACTCCTAAATAACTGGTTTGTTAATAATGTAATAATTTAGAAATGATAAATTGATCATGAATAGAGTATGGAAATACAATTATTAAACACATGATATATATATGCTTATAAATCAAGAATAAAGCATTTATAGCTGCATTTATAAACTGCTTATTAATGTATATTAATGCTTTATAAATGATGAATTAACTATTTACTAATGCTTAATTGATTCATAGCATGCAGTTATTATAAAGTGTTACTAATGATTATTTGCATTTATTGAATGTTTTTGCTAATAAAAGCCTTTAAAACTTATATATAAATTATTATTATATGTAAATAAATCTACAATTTTGTGATACACAAAATGTGTGTCCCTGCCAATATTTGAGCCATGGCTGTATGTGTGTGTTCTCACTCTGTGAGACAGCTGTGCATTTAGAGCATATACTGAGGAGCCAAGACCATATCACTCTAATCATGACTTGATCACAAAATGGATTTTGTCAGAGCATGCCAAGTTCAGTAATAGCTGCCTGAGCAAGACGCTGCACAGCTGTGCTCATGCATATGCTCACTCTTCTAAAGTGGAGAGCTTATGGGAGATGGGATTTGAATTAAACTGAGGGATGTGTATGTGAGCGAGAAAAGAATGAATAAGAGAAATGTTCTTTCTTGGCCCTTTTGCCATGGGCAAAGCTCAGCCTCATCGTGTCTCTCTGTTCATGTTTGTAAGAGGAACGTCCCATCTGCCTTTGGTTTCTTTTCTTTTTTTAGTTCAAACTGACAGTAGTGACACAAGCCTCATCAGCAATCTGGTTCACACCTCACCCATCTAGATATCTTCAGTCTGGCCAAAGAATGCCAGGAATGTCTCAGTGTGTAATGCGGTCCTGCCCACTCTGAGGCAACGGTGGAAGGGAGGCAGGTGGGGTGTTGTGACAGCTCTAAAACTAACCAGAACCTGTGTCCCCAACCAAGTATGGCACAGGACACCCTTGCAGCCTAGTGGTGCAGTTTATTTATGTAGCTACTTCTGTTTTTTAGTGGATCACTGAGCGAGGGCAAGATGGAGTCTTTGTCTCCTTTTCCTCCATGTCTCAAGCTGTAGTCTTTCTTAATTGTATTCTAATTTCACATCTGAGGTTTATATAAAGCTTGTCTGGCTTTAGCAAGATAAAGTGTTTCCTGATAATATTACAACATAAAAGATTATTAAGAAGAATACTTTTCAGTCAAAGTGTGTGAGAATGAACAAAATGGGGAGGAAATGAGAGGAAAATGATTGCACTCTTATTCCTTTATTAGGGTAGTATTTCTCTTTTCATTTCAATTAACAGTATTTTCGTCATCATATGCATCAATTAGCAATAGCTTAGTAACATTTCTCATTTGACACCCAGAGAGAAGGCAACATGCCATATTTTATTCGTAAGTGGCTTATGTGGCATTCTTGGGAGGAGTTATGGTGTTGTGAACCGGAGCAGACTCTGGAATGGACTCATGCGCCGGAGCAGGCTTATGGGCTGGAGCGGACTCTGGAGCAGACTCATGGGCTGGAGCGGACTGAGGCTGGGTGGCCGGCAATGCCTACACCTGAGTGTGATGAGGAAGGAATTGCACGAAAGCTTCTTTGTGTTTCTTCATCTCCCGAAACCTGCTGACGACTGTGTTCACAGAGTCGCCAAACAGGCCGGAAGGTGAGATCGGGGCATCAAGCAGGAACACCCTGTCTTTGATGCCGTGAGGCTCAGCCACAGATGCCTCTACATGCAAACCAAAGCACCCATTGAATGGCTGATAACGTGAGCCATTTGCTTGGTTGCATGGAGGGACAAATCTGTGGCTCAGAGAATGCCTCTTCGTCGATGGAACGACCCGCACTCCTTCAGCAGGTCAGCCTGGTATGCCTGTGTAGCAAATTAGCTCAAAAGGGAAATATATAAAATGAATTATAACGAATTATAATTAATTATAAATATTTGGATTAGTTTTAGAATTAACTGTAGCAGAATTAATAGTACAATTATTTAATCAGTTCATCCAACGAACGATGATGGTGAAGGACGAGAGAGGCCAGGCCTGGATTTTATTTGATGTTTTGTTTCTGTTTTATGTGGCAGCAGTCGTCCGTGAGGGACTGCTGCCTTTATTTTCGTTTTGTATTTGTTTATTTATTTATTAAAATCTGTTGATTGTTCACCGGTTCCCACCTCCTTCTTCCTATAACATCTAATCTTGTTACGCAATTAATTCCAAAACAGACCACAGTGTCTTCAAAACATTATATTAACATACAAATAACTAGCAACATTTATTTTCAAACTGTAGCCTGTCTATTATCTATATTGGACCGGACGGAAACAAAAAAAATACCAAATATACTACCAAAATAAATTAATAATATATTCCTCCTTTAAACGAAATCTACAGGAGGAAATTAATTCAATGTTCCACTTCATAACATTCCTTTTGTAGGTTTTTTTTTTTTTTTTTTAACTAGTTTAAGATATTTTGTAAAGAGTGAAGACAAAAGTATGCATTTTGTGAAGACATCTCTCTATTCAGCTGACAAATTGTTACGGTAGTTTACAGCACACACTGAGACAAAGGAGTTTTTAAACACAAACCATCTTTATTCTCAAACCAAAGATTTAGGACATCACTGGACACAGGACTAAGTAACTTAAACCACACATAAAGCAAACGAGAACCCACAATGGACTAGGCACAGGTGACAGCCATACGTAACTACAGAAATAAATTAGAATATAATCAGTAACCAAGGAAACCAAAACTAAACAGAGTGGAGAAACAGGAACTAAAGGAAACAGAACAGAATGTCAAAATAAAAGCCCACATAACAGAACTTAACCGTGACACATACAGTATATCACAACAATCTTCCCAATAATACCTGGACATTGCAGAAGAGCATATAACGTTGTATGGTGTTAAGTGTGTAAGGTTAAGTTATAAATGAAGTAATTGTTCATAACAAATTGTTTAAAAAAGTTTCATATTTATTTATGAATTCATTATAATAAAAAAAGTAAATTGATTTGATCATGTATAAAATAAATTACATTATTAATAAATAGATTAATAAAGGACCATTTGCCTCTAATTAAAATTTTGGATTTTCACAATAGGGTGGTATTTTATTCCTTAAACTGGACTAACAATTAAACAAATCTCAATGCAAAGCAAAGTTGACACCTAAATTCTAAAAAGTTTTAAAATTATAGTGAGAAATCTGTGATCAGTGATACATGTGCAACACATGTACATCCAGTTTCAATTGTACACACAAGCTGGACTAACTGGGATAACAGTGTTAGTGGTTGTTTGCTTCGGTGTGGGGGCTTCCTGTCTAGACTGGAGGAGATAGGGTTAATGAAAACTCAGAACCGTCAAAGAACGCTGTCTGCAGTATCAGTCTATGAAACTGACCCTCACCAACCTCGCTGTCACAGAGACATACACAATTGTGCACTGCTCTAGTGTTCATGCCATCTACACAACGACTTAAGATTTTCCATAGTGGAATTTCAGTACCCCTCCCCCAACCTCTGATGCACTAACTTTGGGGGAGGAGAACCATTTATGAGATGTTCATAGAATAAATGGTGGTCAACAGTTCAGCATGTTGGCCCGAGGTGTTCTGTAAATATAGATGACTGCAGCCAGCCACAGAGAAAATGCGTGAGTGTCTGAAGAAGCAGCAGCAGCCACCATGGCCAAGAGAGCACCTGGACGATGTTAATCACAGACTAATATAAACATTTCCCCGGCTGAACATTCGACAGAGCTATTTGCTTCAACACAGCTCACTATCCCTCACCATAATCCTACACACACACACTCTAACACCCAATGTACACACTGCGCCTCAAGCCGTTCATCTTGCCAACATGTTTCAAACTAGTGTCTGTGAGTTTCAGCACTGTTAGTCAAGCAGTTAATCATGGTGGTTACTGGACATCTGTTCTCATACTTCTCACAGTACACTTTACAAATAGTTATATTATGCAGTCTAAAATACTACACAAGCAAGTAGACAAAATTGTCTAGAAGCTGCACAACCTACACAACACTGAGTTTAGAGCGCAACTCAAGCCAAACCACCAATTCAGATACATTAGTCTGAGTTCATGCTCTTAAAGTGTATTAGTTAACTACATATTGAATTAACTAGGGTTGTGACGATACACTTAGCACAGAAGACGATACACGATATTGGTAGTCAAGTATTTTTTGATAATCCAATTTTTATTATAATAAAAATAATAAAAGTATTATAGACCTAATAATAATAAAATTAGGTAATAAAAATAGACCTAAGTGAACAATTGTTTTTATTATGACTTAAAATACATATATTAACAATGAGGCAATAATAATTGGACCTTATTGAACAACACTGTTAAAATACATAATGTAATATACATAATAAAAGCAATCAACTTATGTACATTATGTAGTAAAACAAATGCCTGCAGAGGGTGGAAATGGCCTGGTGATTGCTGTTGTTACACTTTACCGCATGATCAAATCCTTATTAAATATTGGTCAAACATTTAATTTAAATGTCCACTTTAATATCTTTAATATAATGGGCCCTATCTTGTACCCAGCGCAATTGACTTTGTACACAGACGCATGTATCATTCCTATTTTGCACCCGCGCACGGCGGACTTTTCCCTCCACAGACGCACGTCGGTAGACTAGCAAATTAACTTGCGCTCCCGGAGGCGGTTCAGCGCAAAGAGGAGGCGTGTTCCAGCGCAAACGTTCCCTCATGCTATTTTACAGATTTAGAAAACAATTCCGCCACTGACCCAAAAAAACTAGTTTAAAGTCAGTGGCGCGTTGCGCATGTTATTATATGCTATTTTAAGGGCGCATGCTTGGCCATAATCAATGTAGCATGTGCACAACGCGCATACACTTTGATTCTCTCATCTACACAGAAGCAGCAGTTTTCGTTTTTGCAAATCATACATTATTACGATAGATAGATAGATAGATAGATAGATAGATAGATAGATAGATAGATAGATAGACAGTTTATTATAAAAGCATACATCTAGCTTACACATTAACCCAAATTATCATACGCCTGTTTAACCGAAGTTAATTTGGGTGTGTTTCTCCATCCCCAACGTCACTTCTCTGTGTTTTACGGCCCTGACGAGAACGTCGGTCTCCTCGGCTGTGAACCGCTCCTGGCGTGCGCCTGGCAAATCCGCCGTTATAATAGGAATCTGCTATAGAACAAGTGCACCTGCTCTTAAAGGGAATGTGAGATGACGCTCTGATTGGTTTATTTCACATTACGCCCAAACCACACCTATGAATAATGAAGCTACTTCAGACCAACCCATTTTAGATTTGCGTCGAGATCCGCCCAGAAAGTTACTTGCGTTTCGCGCTTGATACTTGCGTTTCAGATCGTTAAAATAGGGCCCAATGTCTCTAATATCTGGCCACTTGTTTATGATAGAAATGCTAGTCACTGTAATTTTTTAACAAGAACATGTGGACATCAAAACATGCTGTAGGAACCTGTGCTTTGTCATGTCTTTTATTGTGAAAATTGTCATTGTCAACATAGTTCATGTTCCTTTTGTAGTTCTGTTCATGGTCTTTGTAGTTCTTTTGTTCTTGCTAATTAGACTCAGGTGTCTTGTGTTATCTAATTAGTTCTGTTATTTAACCATGGTGTTCATTCTTACCTGTACGGATTATTGTCTGAATGTTAGTTTGTTCTAATGTTTGTGTGAACATTAGTGTGTTGTGTGTTATCCTTCATGGATTCATTATTATGGTGAAGCTCTACGCTCTATGTCATGTGTTCTACGCTCAAGCCATGAATTACTGTTTTGAGCCATTAAACATAATTTTTATCTGCATCTAGATCCTGACTCTAACTTGGTTCTTGGAGCAAGTTACACATGCACACTCAGAACGAGGGTTTAAACCCATTTTGAAATGGCAATGAACAACAAGTAGCATATATAGAAACATATTAATGTATTCTCTTGTTGACATAGGTTTATAAAAGATTAAAGTTACAAATTTGGTGAAATGGAGCACGTTGCGTTCCCAGATGAGCATTATAAGCAACCCAAACTCACAGCATATGCAGAGATGCAGTTTGTTAAAGGGACAGTATGTAAGTTTCGCCGTTAGAGGTCGCTATTTCAAAACAATAACAAAGGCATGGCTTGATGATGTCGTGAATGAGCGTGGAATCATGGGAGGCATCATCTTCACCTCCACAGCATATGGAAATATCCGACAGGACTCATGTCCAGAAATCATGTTCATAATTGAGCTAAAGTATGAAAGTTTCATTACTATGGTATGAAGCCATGCAGGGCAGAGAGCCTGGGACATTCACCTTGCTGTTTTTATTATGCTTATGCCGCAGTCGGCCACTGCTGCTCCTTTTGTTATGTAATTTATGCATATTGTACTATTAAAGTTTAACATTCACCTACTTCGCTAAACTTGAACTTTATTATTGCTGCGTCAATTTAGCAGCAAATAACCAGAAATGTTTCATACTTCCAAAGCAATTTGTATGTCAGTAATAATAATTTGTGAAACAAATGTATGCAGGTAGAGTTTGGCTAGCAAGCTAACAACAGTGCTAACCCACAGTATGAATACAACAACTGAAGAAATGAACATAAACACCTAGTTAGATATTTAAATCAAGCACCCATTAATAAGAGGGGACACATTTTAATTTCAGAACAGTCGAACTTAAGTCTGAACTGTTTTACATTGCACCTAAATTATTTGAGGAAAGTTTTTTTAGGACTTTTGTGTGATGTAAATGATGTTAAGTTCTTCTGAGTGAGTGAGACCTTGAAGGCATTTGACTGCCCTGACCATAGATGCAAATTAAATATTGATTTAAAATTTAAAACACCTTAAAGTGGCTCTGGTTATACAGAGATCTAAAACATGGTACTAATCTCATAAACTGTTTTTTGATGCTATGCTAAGCTGTAAATAGCATGTTAGCAAGTATTATAATAAATTATTGGGCATTGTTTGATAGACACCAAAGCAAATACAAAAAAAAATCTGTTTGAAACCATGTAAATGTTGTTCGACTTACTTTCTTATCAGTGACAAGTGGGTGTCTGAAACAAAGTTGCAAACCTTTGTTTAAGGGTAACCTGACTAACAAAATTATTTTAGATTAGATTAGATTCAACTTTATTGTCATTACACAAGTACAGGTACAAGGCAACGAAATGCAGTTTAGGTCTAACCAGAAGTGCAATAGCAGCAAGTGCAGGATATACAGTGGTTCATAAGTGCAGAACATGGATATGTACTGAATAAATATAGAGTTGAATACTATTATAAACAAAAATTTACAGATAGATTGTCCTATGAATATAATATACAGATAACTATTACTGTGAACAGAGTTTACAGCTAGATATGTACTGAATATAATAATATACAGATGGCTATTACTATAAACAGAATGTTTACAGATAGATATGTACTGAATATAATATACAGATGGCTGTTACTATAAACAGAATTTTACAGATAGATATGTACTATGAATATATATACAGATGGCTGTTACTATAAACAGAATGTGAGCATAATATACAGATGGCTATTACTATAAACAGAATTTAACAAATAGATATATGTATAAGTTAGGCTAATGAGCAGTATAACAATGGATTTAAAGTAGTGCAAATAAAGTTTGGACAGAAGCTATCCGAGTGAGTGCAGTGGAAAGTAATTGCATATTACAGTTAAGGTACGATATTGCAATGTATATATAAACAGTCGGTACTGTAATAAACAGTCGGCAGTGCAAATTGAGCATATTCCAGTCAAGGTAGTAGTGCAAGATGCATATGTAAACAGTTGTTACTGTAATAACAGTCAGCAGTGCAAATGAACATTATAGTATTGCAAATAACAAAATGGAGGCAGGTGTGAGGAGGGAGATGAGAGTCAATCAGTATATGAGGGGAGTGGGATCAATGAGGGTTAGAGTTTAATAAAGAGACAGCTCTGGGGAAAAAACTGTTCTTTAGTCTGCTGGTCCTGGTCCGGAGGCACCTGAAACGCCTGCCGGAGGGCAGGAGAGAAAACAGTTTGTGGGCTGGGTGAGAGGAGTCCTTAAGGATGCTGCGAGCTCGATGCAGACAGCGTTTCCTCTGGATGTGCTCGATGGCAGGTAGTGGAGTCCCAGTGATGCGCTGGCCGGTTTTCACCACCCGCTGCAGTGCCTTGCGCTCTGCAACAGAGCAGCTCCCATACCACACTGTAGCACAGTTGGTCAGGATGCTTTCTATTGCACAGCGATAGAAGTTCACCAGGATAGTGGAGGAAAGCTGATTCTTCCTCAGTGTCCTCAGGAAGAAAAGGCGCTGGTGAGCCTTCTTGACCAGGCTGGAGGTGTTGGTTGTCCAGGTCATGTCCGCCGAGATGTGGATCCCCAGGAACTTGAAACTGGAGACACGCTCAACAGCCATTCCATTGATGTGGATGGTGTCGTGTGTGCCTCTTGACACTTTCCTGAAGTCCACGATGAGCTCCTTCGTTTTGGTGGTGTTGAGGAGCTGGTTATTTTCGGTGCACCATGTGGCCAGGTGCTTGATCTCCTCCCTATAGGCAGTCTCATCGTTGTTGCTGATGAGACCAATCACCGTAGTGTCGTCCGCAAACTTGACGATGGAATTAGATCCGTACACAGGCTTGCAGTCGGAGGTGAAGAGGGAGTAGAGGAACGGGCTTAGCACACAGCCCTGTGGTACACCAGTGTTGAGTGTGATGGATGTGGAGCAGTTGGAGCCTGATCGAACATTCTGGGGTCTGTTGGTCAAGAAGTCCAAAATCCAGTTGCACATGGAGGTGTTGAAGCCCAGGTCTCCAAGTTTGGCTATTAACTTAGTTGGGATGACAGTGTTGAATGCTGAGCTGAAGTCAACAAACAGCATGCGTGCATAAGTGTTCTTATTGTCCAGATGTGTGAGCACAGAGTGCAGTGCCATGGAGACTGCATCCTCTGTGCTCCTATTGCTACGGTAGGCAAACTGGTGTGAGTCCAATGTGGATGGTAGAGAGTCTTTTAGGTGTGCCAGGACCAGCCGCTCAAAGCACTTCATTACGATGGGTGTGAGTGCTACAGGGCGGTAGTCATTAAGGCACTTCGGGCTGGAGTGTTTTGGCACTGGCACAATGGAAGTGCATTTAAAGCATGTTGGTACAGCTGCTTGGGCAAGAGACAGGTTGAAAATGTCTGTAAAAACCCCAGCGAGCTGCTCCGCACATGCCCTGAGTACGCGTCCAGGGATGTTGTCTGGTCCAGCAGCCTTGTGCGCGCTGATCCTGCTCAGTGCATTGCAGACATCTGTGGAGGAGAGTGTGATCGGTGGGTGGTCAGCTGAGGATTTGAGCTTGGTGGCAGTTTCTCTGTTGTCTCTTTCAAAGCGAGCATAAAAGTCATTTAGCTCGTTCAGGAAGTTGACATCAGTGGCTGCGGGGGTGGAGTGAGAGGGTTTGTAGTCACTGATGGCCTGAATGCCCTGCCACATGCGCCGAGGGTCAGCGTTGGAAAAGTGTCCCTCTATCTTAAGCTTGTAGCAGTGCTTGGCCTCTTTGATGCCCCTTTTCAGATTTGCTCTGGATGTACTATAGGCTTGTGCATCTCCTGATCTGAAGGCAGTATTGCGTGTCTTCAATAGGAGTCGCACTTCCCTGTTCATCCATGGCTTCTGATTTGGGTATGTGGTGATCTGCTTCTGGGTTGTAACACTGTCAATGGTGGTATTAATATAATCCAGTACAGAGGAGGTGTAGCAGTCAATGTCCGTGTGAGAGCCACTGGTGGCTTGAGAAGCAAACATACTCCAGTCTGTGTGTAGAAACCTTTCCTGGAGTGAGAAATCTGCCCCCGCAGGCCACACCTTGATGGTCTTCACTGATGGCTTCACGCGATTGATCAGAGGTGCATATTTGGGGGTGAGGAACAAAGAAAGGTGATCTGACTGTCCCAAGTGGGGGAGGGGTGTCGCGACGTAAGCTTCAGCCATGTTTGTGTAAACATGGTCTAAGGTTTTGTTTCCTCTGGTGTGACAGGAAACATGCTGGTGAAATTTCGGTAGCACTGACTTTAAGTTTGAATGATTAAAATCACCCGCAACAATAAACGCAGCTTCCGGGTGAACGGTCTGTTGTTTACTGATGGCTGCGTGAAGTTCTTTCATAGCAAACTTGGCATCAGCATCCGGGGGAATATAGGCTGCAGTTATAATAGTGGAAGTGAACTCCCGCGGTAGATAAAACGGTCTACATTTAACCATGAGAAACTCAAGGTTAGCTGAACAATGTCTCCCAACAATTTCTTCCTTTCTCTAAGCACCATCTACTTTCAGAAAGTGAAAGTGAATTTGCATTTTCATTTAGACCATTTTCTTATGTGTTTTAATGTTGGGAAACAGCTATAGGCCTTAAAGGGATAGTTCACCCAAAAGTAAAAATGACCCATGATTTACTCACCATCAAGCCATCCTAGGTGTATATGACTTTCTTCTTTCAGACAAATACAATAATGAGTTATCTTAAAAAATGTCCTGGCTGGGTTTCCGGCAAGATGGCGACCGCTTAGGCAGCACGGTCAAGAGCTCTGAGACTTTTCCAACTAATTTAGTATTTCGTGTGGTCTCAAAAGACTAAAGAGTGCCTGATATGAACATCGATGACTATTTCAAGAAAACTACTGCCAACATGCCAAAACCGAGGGGAAAGAAGACCGAAGGAGGCGGCGAAATCCATGCCAACCAGGAAATTAGTGGCGAAGATGCTAATATTAGCTCTGGCCTCACAGCAGTGACATCTGATGCTAACACCATAATACACGCTCTCACAGCGGTCATAGACAGCAAATTAGCCGGAGTCACGGAACAGATTGAGAAATTGGAGGCGTCTGTGACACAGACGATGGATTAAAAAAAATAGCTGATGTAACGCAAATGATTGAAACAAGACTGGTCTCTGAAGCTGGAAGGGTCTGAATACTTAGGACCATGTGATATTTCAGTTTTTCTTTTTTAATAAATGTGCAAAAATGTCAACAATTCTGTGTTTTTCTGTCAGTGTGGGGTGCTGTGTATGGAAGCTTGTTTCCGCCACAGAATAAAACATTTTAAGAGATAATTGCGACTTTTTATCTCACAATTGCGAGTTTACATCTCGCAATTCTGACTTTATTTCTCAGAATTTTGAGATATAAAGTCAGAATTGCGTGAAATAAAGTCGCAATTGCGTGTTATAAAGTCAGAATTGCGTGAAATAAAGTCGCAATTGCGTCTTATAAAGTCAGAATTCTGACTTTTTTTCTCGCAATTGCGACTTATTGCGACTTTATATCACGCAATTCTGACTTTATAATATGCAATTGGGAGATATAAAGTCAGAATTGCGTGATATAAAGTCGCAATTGCGTGTTATAAAGTCAGAATTGTGAGATAAACTATTCTGAGGTAAAAAAAAAACTTTTTTTCCCCCTTAGAATTGGACTTTATATCTCACAATTGTGAGTTTATAACACACAATTGTGACTTTATTTCACGCAATTCTGACTTTGTATCTCGCAATTCTGAGAAATAAAGTCAGAATTGGGAGATGTAAACTCGCAATTGTGAGATAAAAAGTCGCAATTATCATTTAATTTTTTTTTATTTTGTGGCGGAAACAAGCTTCCATAGCTGTGTGTACAATAATGAGGAAAAAAAAAACTTAAATGATTTTGTGAAAAATGTGTGTGAAAAATGTGAAAAATGTAAGGGGGTCTGAATACTTTTCACTATATATATATATATATATATATATATATATATATATATATTTTTTTTTTTTTTTTTTTTTTTGAGATAGAGCTCAAGTGTAGACCATAGATAGTGGAAGCAGTCCTCTGCGGGACTCAGTTTACTTTGAGCACAGCTCTGCTTTGGCACTGCCAATTCTTTTTCACGCAGTGCTTTGCCTTTCTTTTTTTTTTGTGGATGTTTTGAATTTGTTCTCTTTACATTGTTTTTTGTTTGTTTTCGAGCTGTTTGTAGCTCAGCTCCCCTCTCTCTCATATAAATGTTAACCAAATGTTGACAAAGATATTACTTTCTCAGCCTAATTTAATCTTGTTGTTATGTTATTTTTTCTTAATTGTTTTAAATGAATGATGGCCAAAACAGGACATATAAACTGCATATCACTAAATGTGAAAGGAATTAATAATCCAACTAAAAGGAAAAAAATTATAACCTATTTAAAAAAACAAAAGACAGATATTGCATTCATCCAAGAAACACATCTTAATGACATTGAGCATACAAAATTGAAACGTGACTGGATTGGTAAAGTCTATTACTCCTCGTTTTCATCAAGTGCTAGAGGTGTAGCGTTGCTCATAAACAAAAACCTTAGATTTCAATTAAATACAGTACAAAAGGATACCTCAGGTAGATTTATATTAGTTGACTGTATAATTAACAGGAACAGGTTGACACTGGCATCAATATACGGTCCTAATATAGATGATCCAAGTTTCTTTAATAAATTAACCATGAAACTGGCAGAGGTGTCAAAAGTATTCACATTCATTACTCCGGTAGAAGTATAGATACTAGGGTTTAAAAAGACTTCTGTAGAAGTTGAAGTATCAACTCAAGCTTTTTACTCAAGTAAAAGTATAAAAGTACTTGTTTCAAAACTACTTAAAGTAAAAATAATGTAACGAAAAAAAATGCAATTAATATGCTCTCTCTCTCTCTCTCTCTCTCTCTCTCTAAATCAATATTTGACGCGATTTTCCCCGATTTCTCCCTCGCTTACCGCATCTAGGTTTCCTTCGGAGGAGTTTTGGCGCTTCGCCCAACCAAATGTGACTACAGCCTCTCACAAGTTAGAAAGAAAACACAACGCCAATCAGTTTAGCAATGTGTATTCAGGAGGCGGGACTCAGATCTAAACCGTTTGTGTAATTGGCCAATTTTTTTTTTAACGACGACAAGCCGGAATGAAAACAAGCCGAAATTAAATAGGAGTAACGAGGCTATTTTAAAAATGTAAGGAGTAGAAAGTACAGATAATTGTGTGAAAATGTAAGGAGTAGAAGTAAAAAGTCATCTGAAAAATAATTACTCCAGTAAAGTATAGATACCCCAAATATCTACTTAAGTAAGGTAACAAAGTATTTGTACTTCGTTACTTGACACCTCTGGAAACTGGCATCCGCAGAGGGTCAATGTATTCTGGGAGGAGATTTCAATCTTGTGTTGAACCCGTCATTAGATCGCTCAGCCCCCAAGAACACTACTTTGTCAAAATCTGCAATAGCATTGTATCAAGGCATGAATGATATTGGGTTAAAAGATGTGTGGAGACTGCAAAACCCGGGTAAAAAGGAATTCTCTTTCTACTCTAATGTTCACAATACATACTCTAGAATTGACCTGTTTTTGACATCACAAACATTACTGCCTCACATTAAAACATGTCTTTATTTGGCTGCAACCTTATCAGACCACAATGCTCTAATGATGGAAGTGTCTATGCCACAGGAAGGCCCTGCCTCCCATAGATGGAGATTTAAAACATTCCTACTTAAAGATCCCTATTTTGTAAAATATATGAACGACAAGTTAGATATATATTTGGAGACGAACTTAAATACTGCTTCTCACTCAGTTGTTTGGGAAACCCTTAAGGCATATATGAGAGGTCACATTATCTCATATTTATCCCATAAAAATAAACAAAAGAGAGACCAATTATCGCAACTAGAACATGAAATAAAAATACTTGAAATCCAACATGCCAAAACCAAACAATCCGAAACCCTTAGTGCATTAAAACAAAAACGGACTTTGTATGACAATCTTTGCACTAGTAAAGCTGAAGCAGCCATGGCGAGAACTAAATATCATTACTATGAGTTTGGTAACAAAACTAGCAAGTTGCTTGCCTGGCAGCTAAAGCAAGAAGATACAGAAACATACATACAATGCATCAAAACTGATGATGACCAGTATTTAGAAGGCTCTAAGGACATAAACTTGGAATTCAAAAAATATTATGAAACCTTATATAAAACAGAGCAGTCAACGGAAACTGAAATCAAAGACTTCCTTAATAAATTAGCAATTCCTAAACTTACAGTTACAGACAGGAATCTATTAGATGAAGCGATATTAGAAGAAGAGGTTCACCGAGTGATCAAGTCCTTACAAAATAATAGAGCCCCAGGACCTGATGGGTATCCAATTGAATACTTCAAAACTTTCTCAGAAAAAATATTAACACCGCTAACAAGCATGATTAGAGAAGCATTCCTAAAAGAAACACTCCCAAAAACATTGGAGTTGGCAACTATTACGCTACTTCCAAAACCTGGAAAGGATCCACAAAAGTGCAGCAATTATAAACCCCTCAGCCTCCTTAACTCTGATTATAAAATTTTATCGAAAATCATTGCACAACGCTCAGAGAAAGTAGTTCCAAAAATTATTAAAGCGGGGCTCAGTAGTTTCGGGATTTCTTCGCTGTATTCTCGCTTTTTGCTCGCAGGTTTCTCTCTAGAGCTCCCCCCACAGCTTCGGAATAGATATTTGAAAACACTGTTGTAAAAACTCGTTGGCGATTCTCAGACACCAGAGGCTAGTAGATCAACGACATCAAAGGAGATGGGACATTCTTTAAAACGTCTTCTTCATTCGGGTTCGAACAGCGTGAGGGAGCGCAATAATGACAGCATTTTAGCAGATTTCTTTTGGCCGTAAAGCAATTGTTTACATCGCGAGACCTGATATCACGCGATACTTCCTGACGCGGCAGCCGCCGGCTCAAAGTTGCAAGTGCGGATTTTCCGCTCACGGGCACCAGGGGGGTGCGAAACGACCACCATTCAACCCGAAATAAGTAATATAACCATTCCAATGACTCCGAAGCTGTTCAGTTAAGGTAAAAAAGTTACTTAGTTCACCTTTAATACAGACCAAACGGGTTTTATCAAGAACAGACAAGGTGCAGATAATGTTAGGCAACTATTTCATATTATAGAGCACACAAAAAAACATGACCACCCTGCCGTGATTGTCTCTATGGACGCCGAGAAGGCGTTCGACAGGATAGAACCAAGCTTTCTTCTTGCGACCATGAGGGCCATGAATTTTGGTGAAAATTTTCTGTGTTTCATTAGGACCCTATTCGACGCCCCCAGATCGCAGATCCTAACAAATGGGGTTCTGTCGGACGCCTTCTCCTTATCACGTGGCTGTCATCAGGGCTGCCCTTCCTCTCCCGCGCTTTTCTCAATTGCAATAGAACCACTGGCTATTGCCCTGCGATCAGACATATCCATCACCAGAATAAAAATTGGAACGGAAGAGCATAAACTCACACTCTATGCAGACGACTTATTAGTATTTATATCTCAACCTATCACATCATTTCCCTCGTTATTGACTAATCTTAAAAAATACAGTGCTGTATCGGGATACAAAATTCTAAAAGTGAAGCTTTTCCAATCAACATGACAAACCATTACATAAGTCTGCTTCCAGTTCAATTTAAATGGTGTACGGAGGGCTTAAAATACCTGGGAATCACTATCTGTAGCACTTGTGACAAAATATATGAAGAAAATTACGCCTCGTTGCTTACTAAATCTAAAAAAGAGTTACTGAGATGGATGGACCTCCCCTCATCACTGATTGGCAGGATTAATACAATAAAAATGAATCTATTACCCAAATTTATTTATTTATTCTAGTGTATACCACTGAAGGTTCCTATATCCTTTTTCAAGGAATTAGATAAATCACTTACTTCCTTCCTGTGGCACAACAAAACACAGAGAGTCAAACTCCTCACATTACAGGCACCTTATTCCAAAGGCGGCTTGAATCTCCCAAATTTTTTATTGTATTATTTGGCTGCACAACTTCGCGCTCTGTGGATGTGGTTTCACTGCAGAGCAGATGAAGTAAAATGGATGTCAATCGAACAACATGAATTACAGGATAATCTATTAACAGTCGTACCATTTTTGGAATCTAAAAAGAAACTAAAAACAATCACTCAAAACCCAATAATTTCTGCTACATTTAACGCCTGGCAGCAATTACACGTATCAGTTGGACAAAACATAAAATTATTAGTAAATTCACCTTTCACGAACAATCCCAACATCCCAGCAGCCTTAGCGGATGGAATTTTACAAGACTGGGTGAGAAAAGGAGTAAAAATTGTTAGTGACCTTTATACTAATAATGTCTTTTTAAGTTTCAGTCAAATGTTAGAAATTTATGATATAGATAAACGTAACTTTTTCAAATATTTACAAATTAGAAGCTGGATCAAGAGTCAAACTAAAGATAGTTTTCCACACAGACCCGAGGAATCTTTACTTGAAAAATGCATTTTTAACTCCAAACGCAATAGAATTAAAGGTTTAATATCTACAGTGTATAAAACCATAATTGACAACTTACCGGCTTATGCCAGATATACAAACAAAACAAGGTGGGAGTCTGATCTTGGGTGTACTTACAGTACACAGAGGAGCATTGGAACAGATTATTGGAATTGGCACAAACAAAATTGGTGTCTTCTAAACACAGACAAATTCAATTCAATATTTACCATAGAACATATTTTACGCCATATAGGTTAAGTAAATTAGGAAATGACATCTCTGATCAATGTCAAAGATGCACCATCTCTGTCGGAACTCTTGTGCACATGCTATGGTGTTGTACCCGTTTGAAGCCATACTGGACTCACATCATTGCAGTAACCTCTCGGGTTTGTGGACAGGCTCTGGACGCCGACCCTAGGATTTGGTTACTGGGGGACGTAACCTTATTGAAGGTGAACTCAAATAAGAAGCATTTTGTGTTACTAGCAGCAACGGCTGCCAAGAAGTGTATCCTGAAGGATTGGAAGAGTGTCATCCCCCCCAGCCAAAAACACTGGGCTAATGAACTCCTGTCGTACTGCACACCAGAAAAAAATTCTACATTCTATCCGAGGAAAACTAGATGACTTTGAACTGATTTGGACTCCTTTTTTGAACATCCTGACCCAACTTGACATGACCACAGACTAGATGTAAATCTATGCTTATTACTGTTTATTTCTATTTTTATGATTATTTAATATCTTGCCTTGTGGAGAGAGGGTTTTTGTTGTTTTATTTCGTTGTTTTCTTTTTGATTTTGGGTTTTGTAAAAAAAAAATAACTATAAATAAAAAATATATATATATAAAAAAAATGTCCTGGCTCTTCCAAGCTTCATAATGGCAGTGAATGGGGGATGAGATTTTGAAGCCCAAAAAAGTGCATCCATTCATCAGTATTCCACACAGCTCCGGGGGGGCGATGTGTTTGTGTAAGAAAAATATCCATATCTAAAACTTTATAAACTAAAATAATTAGCTACCGGCAGACAGCCTACACAAGTCTAAGTTTAGATACTTAGTATAGTGTCCTCACTCAATGGCTGGCTGTCTAAGTGGTGTCCGCAAAATAATATACAGTACTGTGCAAAAGTCTTAGGCATGTTAATATCCCCCCACCCAAAAAATAAATGGTTTTAAGTCAGTTATTTATATATTTTGATGTAGTGTGTCAGTGGGAAATATCAGTTTACATTTCCAAACATTCTTTTTATTAATTGTAATAATCCAGTTGGACTTGTGTATGCACAAGGAGTCAAGCAAGGGTATTAACTAGAGATGCACCGATTGATCGGCTGGTGACCGGAATTGGCCGATTTTCACGTGATCGGCCATGACCGGCGACTGGCCGGTCAGTCTGATATATGCCGATTTAATGCCGGTCAAATGCACTCGGGCGCCGCATGATTAACATTTTGAGCGGTACGGTCTCATATATGGGATTTTTTTATCTCTGTGCCCCTGAGAGTACGGCGCCACATTTATAATGTTCAGTGACGTCGCATAACTGCCAGATTCAAACTGTGCTTTCGCGCGTTGGCTGGCGCTGAGCCAGAGTTGGACGCGTTCAGCGCTGTCATATATCACAACTAAGCAGTGTTTTCAAACTCATAATGTTTATTTTAGGCTTCATATATTTAAATACACATAAGCACGAGTAAAACAATACATTTGGAGTTTGTAAAATACACACTGATGTCTGTGGAAGCAGCAATAACAATCTATTCAAATATAATTTGCCGACATATTTTATTCATATCAGACAAACATAGTGGAAGTAACTATAAAGTTTACTCTATTCTTCTCAGTTCACCGGCCACTTTCTTGCATTTATTTCGGGAGAAACTGATGAATTCACGTGCTATAAATCCGACTGACAGGACAACATTGCGGCGCCCATCTCATGTTTATAGATCAAGATTATTTATAAAGGTTTTTAAACGACCAAACACACTCACTTACACGTATTTGAGAATCGGAATACCAGATAGGCTAGTTGATGACATGGTAAGCAAGTTTGTGAATATTTTGAATAAAAAAGGAAAAGCGAAATAAAAGCAACACATCTGTCATACAGTATTATTGTGGCTGCGGTGTATCGCGTGACGCGTCGCCATGGAAACATTAAAGGGAACGTTCGCCTTGAAAAAACTCACTCTGGGAGTGGGGTTGTCAGTTAGAATATTTTAAACTTATGTGTGAAAGGGTTAAAGTAAAGATCGAAAATAAATATTTGTGTGTGCTGTAAAGTGGTTAGAAAAAAATTAAACCGGAATCGGCTAAAATCGGTATCGGCAGGTCAAACTCAATGAAAAATCAGAAATCGGAATCAGCCTAGAAAATTGTAATCGGTGCATCTCTAGTATTAACAGTGTTGGGAAGGATACTTTCAAAATGTATTCCGTTACAGAATACAGAATACATGCCCAAAAATGTAATTTGTAACGTATTCCGTTACGTTACTCAATCTGAGTAACGTATTCTGAATACTTGAATTACTTCCACATTGAATTGCATTTTATAAGTGTCGGCCATCAAATCCTGCTTAATAAACAGGCCTATTCTTGTGGGGTGGGGGTGTGGTGATGCGGTGGTGACGCGTATGCCAATAAAGCACCTAAAAGCTGTCACAAAGAACCGGCAAAAGTAATAATTATGAATATGTCAAATATAGAAAGGAGATATTTTAATTGTTTATTAATAAACAAGTGTTTTCTTTGTCAGTGTCGGCTACAAAGATGAAGTTGACGATGCTGACTCGCGATCTTCGCAGTAGCCTAGTGAACGCGCCAGAGAGAAATGCACATTTCATACGGATTACATATGCAGAGAGCAGTTCTTTAGTGTTGAATTGTTCTGTTTAAAAGTAGACATGCCTGTGAGGCAAGCAGGGCCTACTACCTTATACGCGGAGCGCCCGTTTCACACATACTCCGTGTGCAGTGCGTATGCGCTGCGTGTTGCGGTGCGTATGCGGTAGCCTACAAGAGCAGCATGCGCTATAGTGCTTTCACATATGATGCGTTTGCAGTGCGTAACTGATCCGCGGCTGTACCACATACACAATATTTGTATTTCAAATCCAGAAGTTTTCAGCTACTTTTATTTAAAAAAAGTTTTGTCACCGGTGCAATTTTCTTTGTAGCCTACACATATACACTGTTTAATAGACGTATTCAAGTTTAAACAATTTAAACAACGTATTAATCAATGCATTACTTGTATATAGATTAAGTTGTTCAAGCAAGTGGTAACATATTTAACATGTAGGCTATTCAAATTGCAAACATTTTAAATTAAAACTTAAAATTGACAAAAACAGCCGACTCTCATGCCTTTTCTTTTGCATTTAAATTTTAATACAATAAATCTTGCATGCCACAAATAACTTTTTTTTCAACCTCCACGAATCAGACGAGTGTTGTTCATTATTTCGCCTTGTAAACTGTAGGCCTAGTTTTCATTGCTTTACCCCGGTCTTAAAGTAAAAAGATGACTGTGAAAAAAAGCAGTATTTAATTAAATACATTTATGATGGTATTACTACATTTTATTTAATTAAATGCATTTATGGTGAAATTACTACATTTTCAGCTCAATCTGTGTTCATTTTGACCACGAAACATGCGCTGTCACTTGAATTCAGCATTTGCGGCACAGCAGAAATAGACTCGGTGCGGAAACGATCGCTGCACTGCTGTATACGCACCGCAACTGGGACGGATAAACGGACTGCATTGTGAAAGCTCTAACCTGTTAACATGAGTACGAAAAAAAATATACGCACCGCATATGTGTGAAACGGGCGTTCGTTTATGAGACCAGCTCCAGTTCACGCGCCGGCGCCTCCGTGTCCTGATTATCTGTTGTCTGTCTGCTATATTTACTTCTTATTAATATAGTTCGGCCAAAAATTATATTTAACCCATGATTTACTCACCCTCAAGCAATTCGAGATGCATATGTCAATCTTTTTTCAGACGAACACATTTTCAGTTATTTTAGAAAATGTCTTAGATCTTTCAGTGGTTATAGTGTGAAGCTATGGGGTCCACCTCCTTCAAGTCCCAAAATGTGCATGCATCCTTCACAAAAGTAATCCATCCGGCTCCAGGGGGATAAACGAAGGCCTTCTGAGGGTAATCCGTGCGGTTTTGTCGTAAAAATATACATATTTAAAACTTTATAAATGAAAATAACTGGCTTCCGGTAGCGGTCGACGCGCGCTCACGGAGATGTATGACGTAGGACGTAGCGTAGGAAGCGTCGTGACGTAGAACGAACGTAGAGTTTTGTTTTGCTCTGCTCTCTGGCTGCGCTATCACGTTCGTTCTACGTCACGACGCTTCCTACGCTACGTCCTACGTCATACGCCAGCATCCATCTCCGTGAACGCGCGTCGACCGCTACCGGAAGCCAGTTATTTTCATTTATAAAGTTTTAAATATGTATATTTTCATAAATGCGAACACGAAAAATTTTATTAAATTAATATTTTATGTTCTGTGGAGAGCCAACCCTTCTTCATCCGGTGAGTAGTATTACTTTTGGTTTGCGCAGTGTAATTCACAGAAATACAAAAAATATATATTTTGCCACCTAAAAGTTAAAGATTTTTTTGTGTCACGCATGTTTATTTCTCTCATATTAAATATAAAATGCATGTAGACCGATATTTTTCTAATGTCTGGACTCCTTGATTAAGGGAGTATGGATAAACAGACGTTTCACTATTGGTTTTAATGCATTTTCTGAGAATTTATATTTCAAGTTTTGACTGCACGTATTTGAAAAAAAACCGTAGGCCTACTTTAAGATGCTTCTTCAGGTTGGAGGTGGAGTCTTTGGATGCTGAAAGGAGGTTGGATGCTGGCAAGCAGAGGTTGCACTGCACAGTTATATTTCGTTCTCCCTTCTCTTTCTTTAATGTGAACTGCTGTTTGAATTTCCAAGATAGAAATGCATTCTTGCCCTGCTCCTCTTCCGACTCCATTGTGACTGGTCACGCAAACCGTGCATTTTTTTTGTTTTCATATTGGGGCTTCTGGGAAATGCATGGAGTTGCCTTAAAGGGACAATGTGTAGGTTTTTAGGTATTTTATTATCTAAAATCAATATTTTTATTCATAAATATGTCCTCAATGGTGTACAAATACCTCTGCTAATTATCTGACTTATCCTCATAAACGAATAATTTATTATCTTTATATACATGGAATGGGTAGGTCCACGGAGGCTTCCATGTAGTTCCGCCATCTTGAAAAACTATAATAGCAGAGAGGGACAAAAAGTACTAGGCCAACGCGTTTCCACAACGCGTTTTCGTTCAGAGCCAGCGTCACGTGACTGAAACCAGCAGAAGCGGAGGAGCAGAGCAGTGAGAGACGCTTGTCACTGCCCCGGCAAGTTTAAAAGGCTGCACTGTACGGTTATTTATAATGGAGGAGTCCATACATATGCTGAGTCACAGGATAAGGAGTCCTCGTCGTCGAAAAAGTCCAACCTAGACCGTAAAAGGAAACGTGACCGGAGATTACAAAAAACAAGGGTTAATGTCGGGATTGCTAATGCAGGAGAAAGCTTTCAAAAGAGATGCTGAAGTTGTCTGCTTTCTTCTCGACAGGTAAGTCAATGTTACGGTCTTAATTACAAGCTTTTTTTCATTGCTTCGTTGTGTACTTTATTATATAGACAGTAGAACATTTATAGTTAAAAGTTAAACAGGCTCTTTGATGAATAGCAGCTATTGAGTAAAGTAGAGAAGGCCCTAAAAACAAGGTTGTAAGTTTTGTTTGTTCAAAACTGTAACATTCGTTTGTTCGTTGTGTCAAGTTTCAGTTTGTTTGAAATAACAAACCAGTTCACCCGAAGGAAAACTCGATGAAGTTAGACATCCTGTCATAGCTTTTTGGTACATAACGGCTACCGTAGATGCAACACGCATTTGAAAAAGCGAGGCGCTGGAGAGCATTATTTGTTTGAATGCAAAATACAATTTCACTGCTAGATGGGAGAAATTCCTACACAATGTCCCTTTAATTTATTTAGAGAGTGAATAAACTTGTGAAACAGAGAAGTATCGTCATGTAAGGCAAGGCAAGGCAAGGCAAGGCAAGTTTATTTATATAGCACATTTCATACACAATGGCAATTCAAAGTGCTTTACATAGAAGAAATTAAAATAATAAAAGAAATAATTAAAACAGTTTAGAAAAATAAAATACAGTACAGTACAAACAGTCGGACAAACAGTGGCACAGTGCTCATTCAGTAATCATGTAATCCATTGATTTCAACAATGTAACTGTATTCTAAATACCAACTATTTAAATTGTAACGTTAATGGAATACAGTTACTCATAATTTGTATTCTGAATACGTAACGCCGGTACATGTATTCCGTTACTCCCCAACACTGGGTATTAACATGCCTAAGACTTTTGCACAGTACTGTAGAATTCATAGACAATTGGAAAAGTTTTTGGGGCAGAACTGACCTGTTGAAAAGAGATGGTATTCATCCCTCCTGGGATGGTGCTGCTCTTCTCTCTAGTAATATGGCACAAAGTTTTAGAGCTCAAACATGAATTGGGGCTCAGGTCAGGAAGCTGACAGACTGGCTAAACCGACCGTCTGCTAGCTGTCTCACGTCACCAAGGTCAGATAAATCTCATCACATAGAGCAAGGGTGCCCAATCCTGCTCCTGCCGATCGACTGTCCTGCACAGTTCATCTCCAACCCTAATCAAACACACCTGAAGCAACCAATTAAGGTCTTCAGGATCACTTGAAAATTAAAGGCAGGTGTGTTTGATTAGGGTTGGAGATGAACTGTGCAGGACAGTCGATCGGCAGGAGCAGGATTGGGCACCCCTGACATAGAGCCTCTTTCACCTAGATATCATCATATAGAGACTGTGTCTGTTCCCCGAATTAGGAAATACAAAAAACTTCCAAACCCATCTAAGGGTAAAAATTTCATTGATGTTCAACTAATAAAAAACAGATATAATACAAATGAACAAATGATAAAGCTTGGCCTGCTGAATATTCGATCCCTTACTTAAAAAGCACGTATTGTTAATGATATGATTACAGACTATAACCAAGATGTGCTCTGTTTGACAGAAACCTGGCTAAAACCAAACGATTACATGAGTCCACCCCCCAAGATTACTGTTAATTTATAGTAATATTTTCAGAATTACTAAGAAGTCTAGTTTCAAATATTATTCTTTTGACGTGTTGGTGCTTAATGTAACAATATACAGTGAGGAAAATAAGTATTTGAACACCCTGCTATATTGCAAGTTCTCCCACTTGGAAATCATGGAGGGGTCTGAAATTGTCATCGTAGGTGCATGTCCACTGTGAGAGACATAATCTAAAAAAAAAAATCCAGAAATCCCAATATATGATTTTTTAACTATTTATTTGTATGATACAGCTGCAAATAAGTATTTGAACACCTGTCTATCAGCTAGAATTCTGACCCTCAAAGACCTGTTAGTCTGCCTTTAAAATGTCCACCTCCCCTCCATTTATTATCCTAAATTAGATGCACCTGTTTGAGGTCGTTAGCTGCATAAAGACACCTGTCCACCCCATACAATCAGTAAATCTGGGAAAAAACTAACCAAATTTGGCAAGAAAGGTGGGACAGAGAGGAGAAAGGAAGGCATTTATATCAAATTCAAAAGAGTGTAAAAATAAATAGGTTAGGTGGTGGGCACAGGAGAGAGGAAACTGTAGTGACAAGGTTAAGGCTGGGGCACTGTGCTTTAAACAGATCACTGAAAATGATAGGAAAACACGAGACAGGCTTGTGTGAGTGGTGTCAGGAAGAGGAGTCAGTGGAGCACATAATTATAAGATGCAGGAGGTATGAGGAACAGAGAGTAACAATGAGGAATAATTTGAGGGAAATAGGGGTGCAGGATTTAACATTAAAAGGAGTGTTGAGCATAGGTGATAGAGCACAGGTTAGGATATTGTTAACTTTCTTAAGGGAAACTGGTTTGTTCAATAGGTTATGAAGATAAAATAGGGATATGGGTAAGTGTGTTGGGTAATGAATGAAAGTGTTTTTTTTTTTTTTTTTATGTGGAAACTAGATTGTAAGCCTATTGTCTGATTCACACTCCGGAGCAGAAGGGGGCGGTAATGCACCAAAAGCTGGTTGCCAACCGCCGTTAAAAACAAAGAAGAAGAAGAAGAAGATACAATCAGTAAGAATCCAACTACTAACATGGCCAAGACCAAAGAGCTGTCCAAAGACACTAGAGACAAAATTGTATACCTCCACAAGGCTGGAAAGGGCTACGGGGAAATTGCCAAGCAGCTTGGTGAAAAAAGGTCCACTGTTGGAGCAATCATTAGAAAATGGAAGAAGCTAAACATGACTGTCAATCTCCCTCGGACTGGGGCTCCATGCAAGATCTCACCTCGTGGGGTCTCAATGATCCTAGGAAAGGTGAGAAATCAGCCCAGAACTACACGGGAGGAGCTGGTCAATGACCTGAAAAGAGCTGGGACCACCGTTTCTAAGGTTACTGTTGGTAATACACTAAGACGTCATGGTTTGAAATCATGCATGGCACGGAAGGTTCCCCTGCTTAAATCAGCACATGTCAAGGCCCGTCTTAAGTTTGCCAATGACCATTTGGATGATCCAGAGGAGTCATGGGAGAAAGTCATGTGGTCAGATGAGACCAAAATAGAACTTTTTGGTCATAATTCCACTAAACGTGTTTGGAGGAAGAAGAATGATGAGTACCATCCCAAGAACACCATCCCTACTGTGAAGCATGGGGGTGGTAGCATCATGCTTTGGGGGTGTTTTTCTGCACATGGGACAGGGCGACTGCACTGTATTAAGGAGAGGATGACCGGGGCCATGTATTGCGAGATTTTGGGGAACAACCTCCTTCCCTCAGTTAGAGCATTGAAGATGGGTCGAGGCTGGGTCTTCCAACATGACAATGACCCGAAGCACACAGCCAGGATAACCAAGGAGTGGCTCTGTAAGAAGCATATCAAGGTTCTGGCGTGGCCTAGCCAGTCTCCAGACCTAAACCCAATAGAGAATCTTTGGAGGGAGCTCAAACTCCGTGTTTCTCAGCGACAGCCCAGAAACCTGACTGATCTAGAGAAGATCTGTGTGGAGGAGTGGGCCAAAATCCCTCCTGCAGTGTGTGCAAACCTGGTGAAAAACTACAGGAAACGTTTGACCTCTGTAATTGCAAACAAAGGCTACTGTACCAAATATTAACATTGATTTTCTCAGGTGTTCAAATACTTATTTGCAGCTGTATCATACAAATAAATAGTTAAAAAATCATACATTGTGATTTCTGGATTAATTTTTTTAGATTATGTCTGTCACGGTTCATGGATTCATTGACTCTCTCTCGCTATGTGTGTGCGTGTTGAGTGAATGGGTGCGGCTCATCAGCTGGCTCGTTATCCACTGATGAGCCGATCAGCGCCAGCTGTTCTGAATGAGGATGTCCTATATATTGTTTGCTCACTCGTCTTGTCTTTGTCAGATGGTTGTGGAGGTTCTCCTGGGCCTGTGCTATTGTTCTCCTGTTCCAGTCCTGTTTCTACGACGCTTCACAGAGGATCCTCGTTTCCACGTGGATCTGCATTCCGCCCGCTGAGTCCCTGCGTTACCAAGTCTGCCCGAGTTTGCCTGAGGATTATCTGCCACTCCGACTCTGAGTTTGCCTGAGGATCATCTGTTATTTCTTCACTGAACTCACTTGAGAATTATCTGCTATTTCTACACTGAGTGATTCCTGTGCATGCTGCCTGTCAAATTGAGCCTCTTGTCTTCTCTTTTGACGATAATAAATACTTATTCACTCGCATCTGAATCCTTGACTATTTTCCAGCGCACCATGACAGAACCATCTGACCATCTTCTCATGGATTCAGCGAGTGCTCCCGGAATTGAGCAGATGTTCGCCGGAAACCACGCCCGGATGGATCGCCAGGATGAGCAGATCGGAGCTTCGGGACGGGCGATACAGGCTTTGGTAACGCAGGTGTCCGAGCTCACCTCTCAAATCCAACGCCTGAGAGCTCCCACTGCGCCAGCACCGCCCCCGCCTGTTCCCCAAGGGATTTTCCATCAACCCGAGCCGCGCACCCTCGCACCAGAGCCGCGCATCCCAGCACCAGAGAGGTATTCAGGAGAGCCCAATCTTTGCAGAACGTTTCTAACCAAGTGCTCAATTTATTTCTCGCTTCAACCTGTGACATTTGCTTCTGAGGAGTCAAAGGTAGCCTTGGTGATGACACTACTTTCTGGTCGCGCGGCTCAGTGGGGAACAGCGGTGACCGTTGTAGATCACGTCTTTCGCTTACATGGCCTCCCGATAGACGTGGTTTCCGACAAAGGACCCCAATTTGTGTCCAAATTTTGGCGAGAGTTTTGTAGATTACTGGGAGCGACCGTTAGTCTGTCCTCAGGGTTTCACCCCCAGAGCAATGGCCAGACCGAGAGAGCCAACCAGGATTTGGAGAGAGTGTTGCGTTGTTTGGCTGCCAGGAATCCTTCCTCTTGGAGCCAACATATCTCTATGGTGGAGTACACCCACAATGCATTACCAGTGTCATCCACGGGCCTATCTCCGTTTGAATGTAGTTTAGGTTACCAGCCACCAATTTTTCCCAGTCTGGAATCCGAAGTCGCGGTCCCCTCCGCTCACGCGTTCGTCCAGAGGTGTCACCGCACATGGACTAGAGCCCGTGAGACTCTACTCCAAGTGGGGGCGCGCACCAAGGCTAAGGCCGATCGCCACCGTTCGAGGCCACCCATATACGTCGCTAGTCAAAAAGTGTGGCTTTCTACTAAGAACATTCCTCTCCGTTCCGTCTCTAATAAGTTAGCTCCTAAATTCATTGGCCCGTTCACTATCACCAAGATTATTAGTCCGGTGACAGTCCGCCTCAACCTTCCTCTAGCGTACAAGAGAATTCATCCCGCCTTTCATGTCTCCAAAATTAAACCCGTCTTTCGATCGCATCTTAATCCGCCTGCTCCGGTTCCCCCCCCGCCGCGACTCGTAGATGGGGAGCCTACTTATTCGGTTAACCGTATCCTGGACTCGAGACGGAGGGGACGCGGATTCCAGTACTTGGTGGACTGGGAAGGTTACGGTCCGGAGGAGAGAAGTTGGGTTCCTGCCAGGGACATTCTGGATCACTCCCTTATCGATGATTACAATCGACAGGTAAGGGTGTCTGGGAACGCCAGGCGGCGTTCCTAGGAGGGGGGGTACTGTCACGGTTCATGGATTCATTGACTCTCTCTCGCTATGTGTGTGCGTGTTGAGTGAATGGGCGCGGCTCATCAGCTGGCTCGTTATCCACTGATGAGCCGATCAGTGCCAGCTGTTCTGAATGAGGATGTCCTATATATTGTTTGCTCACTCGTCTTGTCTTTGTCAGATGGTTGTGGAGGTTCTCCTGGGCCTGTGCTATTGTTCTCCTGTTCCAGTCCTGTTTCTACGACGCTTCACCGAGGATCCTCGTTTCCACGTGGATCTGCATTCCGCCCGCTGAGTCCCTGCGTTACCAAGTCTGCCCGAGTTTGCCTGAGGATTATCTGCCACTCCGACTCTGAGTTTGCCTGAGGATCATCTGTTATTTCTTCACTGAACTCACTTGAGAATTATCTGCTATTTCTACACTGAGTGATTCCTGTGCATGCTGCCTGTCAAATTGAGCCTCTTGTCTTCTCTTTTGACGATAATAAATACTTATTCACTCGCATCTGAATCCTTGACTATTTTCCAGCGCACCATGACAATGTCTCTCACGGTGGACATGCACCTACGATGACAATTTCAGACCCCTCCATGATTTCTAAGTGGGAGAACTTGCAAAATAGAAGGGTGTTCAAATACTTATTTTCCTCACTGTATAGTGTAAGTGATAAATCACGTTTGAGATTTGTGCTGGCTACTGTATACAGGGCACCATACAAACTTTATCAAAGAATTTGCCGACTTTCTATCAGAGTTAGTACTGGCTGCAGATAAAGTCCTAATTGTTGGTGATTTTAATATACATGTAGATAACGAAAAAGATGCATTGAGATTGGCATTTAAAGACATTCTTAACTCTATTGGAGTTAGACAACACATGTTAGGACCTACTCATTGTCGTAATCATACTCTAGATCTAATATTATCACATGGAATCAATGTTGATGCCGTTGAAATTCTGCAGCAGAGCAATGACATCTCAGATTCTTATCTAGTCTTGTGTAAATTTCATTTAGCCAAGGCTGCAAAGCCGACTCCGTGTTACAAATATGTTAGACCTATCACTTCTGCCACTAAAGATTGCTTTATTAATAATCTTCCTGATCAGTTTCATCATCTAAGCATCCCAGATAGCTTAGAACAGGGGTGTCAAACTCAGTTCCTGGAGGGCCACAACCCTGCAGAGTTTAGCTCCAACCCTAATTAAACACACCTAATCCAGCTAATCAAGGTCTTCAGGATTACTAGAAACTTCCAGGCAGGTGTTTTTGGAGCTGGTTGGAGCTAAACTCTGCAGGACAGTGGCCCTCCAGGAACTGAGTTTGACACCCCTGGCTTAGAATAACTCGATATTGCGACAGAAACTTAACTCTCTCTTCCTGTGAAGGATCCCTTTCCCACTCTACAGATAAAGTGTTGTCGGGATAATTTCGGTTTCGCATATCTACCCACAAGTGATAAAATTCTGTATAAAAATTTTAAGGCCAGACAAGTAGTTTAAGGCTTGGTTTGTAGGGAATTACAAACCTGCACACATATATTCAAATGCGCATAACTATAGAATTAATTCTTGATGCGCACGTAAGCGCCATCAGCGTTTCTTACAGGTTCGCGTTTAAAGTATGTGTAGAGAGAACGATGTCGTCTTAGCGGCCTCTAATTTAATAACTAATGATCTTTGCGACGGAAGTGAATCAATCAAAACTAACTTTAGCTGGAAAATATCTTTATTCAAGAACCGCTATAAAGCCAAAACAATCTCTGTTACCTTAAATTATCCGTTTGTTACTGTAAAGCCGCTTTGAAACAAATCTACACTCACCTAAAGGATTATTAGGAACACCATACTAATACTGTGTTTGACCCCCTTTCGCCTTCAGAACTGCCTTAATTCTACGTGGCATTGATTCAACAAGGTGCTGAAAGCATTCTTTAGAAATGTTGGCCCATATTGATAGGATAGCATCTTGCAGTTGATGGAGATTTGTGGGATGCACATCCAGGGCACGAAGCTCCCGTTCCACCACATCCCAAAGATGCTCT
Organism: Rutilus rutilus; assembly: GCF_951802725.1. NCBI lineage: Eukaryota > Metazoa > Chordata > Actinopteri > Cypriniformes > Leuciscidae > Rutilus > Rutilus rutilus. The sequence continues at coordinate 13,968,789 of NC_140213.1, forward strand.
ATTGGGTTGAGATCTGGTGACTGTGGGGGCCATTTTAGTACAGTGAACTCATTGTCATGTTCAAGAAACCAATTTGAAATGATTCGAGCTTTGTGACATGGTGCATTATCCTGCTGGAAGTAGCCATCAGAGGATGGGTACATGGTGGTCATAAAGGGATGGACATGGTCAGAAACAATGCTCAGGTAGGCCGTGGCATTTAAACGATGCCCAATTGGCACTAAGGGGCCTAAAGTGTGCCAAGAAAACATCCCCCACACCATTACACCACCACCACCAGCCTGCACAGTGGTAACAAGGCATGATGGATCCATGTTCTCATTCTGTTTACACCAAATTCTGACTCTACCATCTGAATGTCTCAACAGAAATCGAGACTCATCAGACCAGGCAACATTTTTCCAGTCTTCAACTGTCCAATTTTGTTGAGCTCGTGCAAATTGTAGCCTCTTTTTCCTATTTGTAGTGGAGATGAGTGGTACCCAGTGGGGTCTTCTGCTGTTGTAGCCCATCCGCCTCAAGGTTGTGCGTGTTGTGGCTTCACAAATGCTTTGCTGCATACCTCGGTTGTAACGAGTGGTTATTTCAGTCAAAGTTGCTCTTCTATCAGCTTGAATCAGTCGGCCCATTCTCCTCTGACCTCTAGCATCAACAAGGCATTTTCGCCCACAGGACTGCCGCATACTGGATGTTTTTCCCTTTTCACACCATTCTTTGTAAACCCTAGAAATGGTTGTGCGTGAAAATCCCAGTAACTGAGCAGATTGTGAAATACTCAGACCGGCCCGTCTGGCACCAACAACCATGCCACGCTCAAAATTGCTTAAATCACCTTTCTTTCCCATTCTGACATTGAGTTTGGAGTTCAGGAGATTGTCTTGACCAGGACCACACCCCTAAATGCATTGAAGCAACTGCCATGTGATTGGTTGATTAGATAATTGCATTAATGAGAAATTGAACAGGTGTTCCTAATAATCCTTTAGGTGAGTGTACATTGTTAAAAGCGCTATATAAATGAAAATGACTTGACTTGACTTTTCCAGCACTTTAGCAGTTGCTCCGTTGCGCTTAAAGAAGATTAAAGAAAATAGTCCAACGCCGTGGTACAACAAGCACACTCAGGCCCTTAAGAAAGCAGCTAGAAAAATGGAGCGCAACTGGAAGAAAACAAAACTAGAGGTATTTCGCATTTCATGGAAAGAGAGCTCGATTGCATACAGAGAGGCCTTAAAAGCTGCTAGATCTTCTTATTTTTCAACCCTATTAGAAGAAAATAAACAAAACCCTAGGTATTTATTTGAAACAGTGGCTAAACTAATGAAAAATAAAGTTTCAAGCCCAGAAGTGTCCAAGCAGCACAGCAGCAATGACTTTATGAACTTCTTGACTTATAAGATTGATAATATCAGGGAGAAAATTATAACTATGCAACCGTCTACTACAGTATCGCATCAGGGAGTGCATTGTAGTCTCCCTAAGGAAAAACTCGATTCATTCATTACTATAGGAGAGGAAGAATTTTCTAAACTTGTTAAATCATCTAAAGTGACAACATGTATGTTAGACCCAATACGGACTAAGCTACTGAAAGAGATGCTTCCAGAGGTCATTGATCCTCTTCTTAATATCATTAATTCATCTCTGTCATTAGGATACTTAAAACTTTTAAGCTGGCTATGATTAAACCGCTTGTTAAAAAAAACACAACTTGATCCTACAGAATTAGTCAATTACAGACCGATCTCAAATCTACCTTTTCTGTCAAAGATACTAGAAAAGGTAGTATCTTCACAACTATGTTCCTTTTTAGAAAGAAGTTATATCTGCAAGGATTTTCAATCAGGATTTAGACCATACCATAGTACTGAGACAACTCTCATTAGAGTCACAAATTATTTGCTCTTATCATCCGATCGTGGTTGTATCTCTCTATTAGTGTTACTCGATGTTACTGCTGCATTTGACAATATCGACCACAACATTCTTTAAAAGTGACTCGAAAATGATGTTGGCATTATTGGAATTGCATTAGCATGGTTTAACTCATACTTGTCTGACCGTTATCAGTTTGTAGCAGTAAATGAAGAGGTGTCTTATTGATCACAAGTTCAGTATGGTGTACCGCATAGCTTTGGACTGAACACGTAATGCGCATGTGCGCGACATCTGCATTTTCGTGGGTTTGTGTTTTTGAGGTTTGCACAGAGATAACGGATAATTGTTTGCACCTTGGAACCTATTTCAGGGAGTGCGTTCTTGAGACACCAGGCACTGTTTTGTGCGGATGGGTGGCCGGAGCGTGTTCAGGGTTTTCCTGTTAGAACGGTGTTGTGTTAGTGGCCCCTAAGTTTATAACTAATGATCTTCGCAACGGAAGTGAATCAATCAATCAAAACTAACTTTAGCTGAACCATAACTGGTAACACTTTATAATAACTCCACACTATTAACCCTCTATTGCATAGTGTTGCTTCAGGGTAACATACCCATTTTCCCTCATATTCTCAGGCTTACAAAATCATACACCAAAAAAACCTGCTTATTTTAATCTGGAGGAAGTATGAAAAGCCAATAGAATGCTTGTATTTGATTATATGACTTGTCCAACCCCCTTTTCAATGTCTTTTCCTCACCTGCACTCACATGCGGCAGCCATGTTTTTTCAGCTCCACAAAACTTTGAAAAAGTGACATTTTCCTTAGGATTTCCATGAAATAAAAAAATATTTTCACAATTTTGGGTAAGTTCTGATTTAATTTCACTCTGTTGATTATGTTTTCATTTAATGTTTCTTTTGTAAATGGGTAAAATAACTATGTTGCCTCAAAGCAACAATATGCAACAGTGGAATGAGAATTCCCTGTTTTCATGCTAGTTAGCAATACAATATTATCAGCAATAACCATACATTGTGTCTATCTACAACAAAAGCATGGGTGGAGTAGACCTCCTTGATTCCCTTATCGCACAGTATCGCACCAAAGTGCGATCCAAGAAATGGTATCTGCGCCTCTTCTTCCACATGATGGACGTGGCAATGGTGGAGGCTTGGCTGCTCTACAGAAGAGATTCCACCAGTTGTGGTGTGGAACAAAAGGAGCAGCTGAGATTGATGGACTTCAAATCTGAGGTGGCAAGCTGCCTCTGCAAAAAAGACACACTTTGCAGCAAGAGGGGACGTCCATCTCTGAGTGTCCAGGCAGGTTTAGACCTGAAAAAAAGACGGGGCGCAACTGCATCTCTACCCCCGGCCCCAGTCAGCTTGGACCGCATAGACCACTGGTCTGTCTACAGTGAAAACAGAGGGAGGTGTAAATATCCTGGATGCAATGGCATAATCAAGTGCATGAAATGTGACGTGTTTCTGTGTCACACTCCTGACAAAAACTGTTTCTTCTCCTTTCACACACAGCAACCTAAGATGAAGAAGTGGCTCATCCATGATGTATGTGTTAATACTGAATGATCCACCAGTGTTGTTTGTTCTTTAGTCTGACAGTTTGTCAGACTAGTTAGTTTGTCCCGGATATGGGTCACAATTGAAAGAATGTGTAAACGGACGGTCAAAAAAATCGGATATTCAAATCCATTCCATCCAGATATGCAAAATGGCGGCGCACAAAGTTGCAGCGGCTCAGTGTCTTCCCGGTGGGTGTCATGTATGGCTGTTTTTGTACGTGACGTGTCTTGTTCTGTGTACGTTCTGTCGGGCAAATAACACCTACATGCATGATCTCCTTAAGATCGGACTATGTTACAAACAGGGCGTAACAAGAGAGTTTCTCCGCACACACAAGATTCTGGTGGAGTTAGCAAGGAGCCCCGGCTCTCTGTGGATTACCATCCCAGCAGGAAGGAGGCGCAGGCGGCATAGAGAAAGGAGGCAGAAGCGAGGCTGCAGGGCTGGCATGCTAGCCAGGCTACGGAGGCAGCCACTCAATCCACCACTTTCCAGCCTATTTCTCACGAATGCCAGATCCCTTGCTAACAAAATGGATGAATTGAGGCTACGGACTGCAGCGAACAACTCTGTGAAGGATGCGTGCATTCTGCTTATCGCAGAGACCTGGCTTCACCAATCCATCCCAGATTCTGCCATTGAGCTAGCAGGCTACACCACACAGCGCCATGACAGAACAGTAGACTCTGGTAAGAGCAGAGGAGGGGGGCTCTGTGTGTATGTGAACAACAGCTGGTGTACCAACACAGTGACTGTAGACAGTCACTGCTCTCCAGATTTAGAATATCTGACTGTTAAAGGGGTGGTATAATGCCCTTTTCACAAGATGTAAAATAAATCTCTGATGTCCCCAGAGTGTGTGTGTGTGTGTGTGTGTGTGTGTGTGTGTGTGTGTGTGTGTGTGTGTGTGTGTTTTAGCTCAAAATACCCCACAGATATTTTTATATAGCATGTTAAAGTTGTCACTTTTTGAGGGTTAGCAAAAGCGCACCGTTTTGTGTCTGGCCCTTTAAATGCAAATATGCTGCTGCTCCCGACACAGGGGGCGGGGTTTCAAGAGCTCATGTGTTAGCAGCTCCAACTACCTCATGCAGACACACACTAAAATGACAGAAACTGTTCTGCCTTTTATGTTTAAACGAAGTCAGACAAAGATGGAGAGACTCAAGAAGAAGTGACAACACAGAATGCAACAGGACGTCTCTGAATGGTTAGTTGATGAATTTATGTTGCTGATGTGGAGTTAACTATCTTCAATTAGCATATTCTGTCATGATAATCTATAAATCGCTCATATAGGAACTGATGTGAGAGGCACACAGAGTGATTTTCTATTGCATGTGAAAAGACGGATGCTACAGTTTGAGCTGACTCACAAATGTGCTCGACTACAACAACTCTTCCTCTTCTCAACACGGACTGTGTGTTCCCGGGGACAGGGTTTATGTAAATTTTAGTGATGTCACTAACCCTGAAGGAATGTTGTGTAGTCCCAACCAGCCATTTGTTGTAGTCCTTAAAAAACGATTTCTTTAAAAGCAAATATCTCCCTTTGCTTTGAACTTTGAGCGTTGTAACTTTGCAGATGTTGTTTATGCTCAAAAAGCAACATTACACACTTACTAAAGTTAGAAAAGTGAAAACATACTCAACCACCCCTTTAAATGCAGGCCCGTTTATCTCCCAAGGGAGTTCACTGTGATAATGATAATGGCTGTTTACATCCCACCGGATGCTAATGCTAGCTCAGCTATCGGACTTTTGCATGCAAGCATTACCAATAAGAAGAGCACGTATCCTGACGCTGTGAATATCATAGCAGGGGATTTTAAACATGCAGACTTAAAGGCAGCACTCCCTAAATTCCACCAGTATGTTAAGTGTGCTACAAGGAGAGATAATCCTGGACAAGGTATACTCTAACATCAAACTGGGCTACAGGGCCAGACCACTACCACACCTGGGCCAGTCTGACCATTTGTCCTTGCTTTTAATCCCCGCATATGCACCCCTCAGGAAAACTGCTCCCGCAATCACAAAGACTGTTGCCACATGGCCAGAGGATGCCTCCCAGCAGCTGCAGGACTGCTTTGACAGGACCAACTGGGGGGTCTTTGAACATCATGACCTGGAGGTGTTCACAGACAGTGTTCTGTGCTACATTAAGAATTGCATAGACACTGTCACAGTGGACATACGCATCCAGGTCTACCCCAACCAGAAGCCCTGGATGACACGGGGGGTCCAGCAGCTGCTAAAAGAGAGTAACACAGCCTGGAGGTCCGGCAACAAAGACCTCTACAGCACAGCCCGAGCCAACCTGAAGAGGGGCATCAGAGAGGCCAAGGCAGACTACAGGAGGAGGATAGAGGACCACCTGAGCAGTAACAACAGCAGGCAGGTGTGGCAGGGAGTCCAGCATCTGACCAACTACAGGACAAACCTCGGAGCTGCTGAAGGTGACCCCACACTGGCAGAGAAGCTGAACATCTTCTTTGCCTGCTTTGAGGTCACAGCACCAGAGACGGCACCACTACACCACATGGTGAGGCGCACGCTGCGGGCCCTCAACCCGAGGAAGGTGGCTGGTCCTGATGGCGTCCCGGGACGCGTGCTGAAGGACTGTGCAGATCAGCTGGCTGGAATCTTCACAAAGATCTTCAACCAGTCCCTGGCACAGTCCACTGTCCCACCCTGCCTGAAATCCTCAACTATAGTCCCCCTGCCCAAGAAACCTCACATCTCTAGCCTCAATAACTATGAACTAGTGGCACTCACCCCAGTGGTGATGAAGTGCTTTGAGAAACTGGTCCGTAGGGGGGCGGTAGAGTCTGCCTACAGAACAGGTGAACACCTCTAAGCTGCTGAAAAAGGCCCAGAAGAGCCTGTACATCCCGGGAATACTCAGAAGGAATAACATCACACAAAGACTGCTGGTGTCCTTTTACCGTTCCTCCATTGAGAGCATACTAACATACTGCATGTACGTATGGTACACCAGCTGCACGGCGGCTCAGAGGAAAGCGCTCCAGAGGGTCAACACCCTCCATCAACACTGCCCAAAAAATCGTCGGCTGCCCTCTCCCCACACTGGAAGAACTACACAGTTTCCGTTGCCTCAAAAAAACCCAGAACATCATAAAGGACACCCACCATCCTGGTCACTCCCTGTTTGAACTGTTGCCTTCAGGCAGACGGTAAATATAAATTAACGCAAGGACAAATAGACTCAAACAGAGTTTTTATCTTACTGCAATAACCACCCTCAATGCTGCTGCTGCAAAAAAAAAAGTGCAATATGGAAGCGGATGTGAAATAGATCAATACAATGACAGAAAGTATGCATGTCTGTATATGTATATTCACACTGTTTTTTTTTTGCAATGACTGCGTGTTAATACTGTTATGAGAGTGTATGTGTGTGTTTGTTTATGCTGATAATGCTGTTATAAGTTCCTATCACTAGCACTAGCACTTAAATTACATTTGTATAGACTAAATGAATGTTGTACTGACTGGAGAGAACTTTAAATGTTGTTGTAACTGTGACAGTGACAATAAAGACCTATTCTATCCTATATAGGGAACAAATCAGAATTGGGCATCAAGACCTGCAGTGTAAATGAGGCCATAGTTTAATGGAAAAGAAGCATTCTAAAAATCTAAACTGGGGTCTCCAACCCTGCTCCTAGAGAACTACCGTCCAGCAGATGTCAGCTCCAACCCTAATCAAACACATTTGAAGCAGCTAATCAAGGTGATCAGGTTACTTGAAACTTACAGGCAGGTGTGTTGGAGCAGGGTTGGAACTGAAGTCCTCAGGGAGGTAGCCCTCCAGGAGCAGGGTTGAAGACAACTGATCTAAACCATTCATAAAGGTATCTAAAATGATTCACGGTACTCTGAAACAATATAATGTATGGTCACTTTCATGATATATTGTATTACCGTATACTGTCACATGTGATTGTGTGGGAATTATTGGCACTCTTATATGTTTTTTTTTTTTTTTTTTTTTTTTTTTTTGCTATTCCTATGGCTATTAATTAACCATGTACTGAGATGGTTGTCAATACCATTAAATAAGTCTTCCATAATAGATGGTTTGAACTTATCCTTTGACTTTCTTCAGTTGTGATCCTTCCACGTGTAGGAAACAGAGATGCTTTGTCAACCCATGGTACTTTTCTTTTGCTGAGGGGTCTAGGATTTGTCAAGCCTGTATCATGCATCATCCCTTATAATAGAGAAACAGTAATGGATTCAAGTTAACCTATATTTTGAATCTGAGGTGGTGTACATTATCTCAAATTAAAAAAAGAATACTTCCCAAGTTCCAAGTGATACACTAAAAAGCTCATGGATTAGGAATCCAATTTTTTTTCTTTTTGTAACTCCAAAAGTGAATGTGGTGAAACAGTCCTAATGCATCACATAGAATAAATTAGGGAACAAAAACACCATTGTTTATAGAAATAGTGGATGGTATATGGTGTCACTAAGAAATGTTTATGGTCAGTAAAAGATTATTTGAATGTAAAATACTGAAATATTTCTATGTGTAATTGGACATCACATTCATTAATACTCCCCTCCTTTATCATTTACAGTTTGTTCCATTGGAAAACACTTCATTGTAGCAAATAAATGCCCCTAATATGACCCCATTGTGTTGTTATCGGATCCTTGTCCTTCCTTTTCAGACAACCCGGAAGATTAAAATTTACTGTCATGTTTTAATGAGACAATCCCTCTGCCTGAAACCTTGCCGGGAACCTTTTCCTAACCTCCAGAGCAAAACACTCTAAATCATCTCAATGGCATTCAGCCATCCACAGTCTTATCTGCTAAAAAGGCTTGAAAAGATGAATGAATCATTATGTTGGCTTGCCATTCTGTGCAGACCTTCAAACTGTTCTAACTCTGGTTGTGGTATATCTTTTCTAACAGATCAGACTTACATAATTTCTGTAGCAGACTTCCGACAGGCCTAATTTCCCTTAGTCTTCTATTCAAGGGTGACAACTTTTTCCCTTAATAACTCCTATAGTGTGTCCAAGCTACATTAGACATACACTGTTCTGACTTATCATGCTGTAATCCTAAAACATGCTAGAAACATGTTAGCAATGTGCAATGACAGACTAGCAACGTGGTAAATCATGCTAGTAAAATGCTAAAACGGGCAAAAAACAGGATGAATTATGCTAGAAACCAGGTTTGCCAACTCTCATGCATTTATCGGCAGACACGCATTCAGGCTCAGACTCACACTCTCAGCATGGGAATAACACAGATATCCTTGATCGAACTGGTCGAAAGCACCAATCAAATGCCTTCCCATCTGTGAAAGGTTATTTGGCCAGTGAATTTCACAGTGTAGGCAGATGATAATTTCATTATGGATCAGTTGCATATGTGTGCTGTGGCATGAAGAACGTATGTTAGTAACGTCACTCACAAAAGTGAAAAACTTGTTAGTAATAAAAATATATATATATAAAAAAAATTTGAATGGCAGAGGCCGCAGACCAAACCGGATTGAGAAAATGGCACTTTAAGGTCTTTAAGTTATTATTATATTCATAGAGTTTAATGCAATCGAGAGATGCTTTCCCCAGCACATAACTTTCATTACAATTATGCACATATTTCCCTTTCAAAACAGTTTGGCATAACCATGTATAAGCAAACTATAATGCATGTCAAACAGAGTGCAACAGAAAAAATCTTAATAAAGAGTATTTTACATTTAGGCCCTACAATTAAAAATAAATGTTACTGTATTCAGAGGACTGAATGCTTGTGTTCAAATTGTACCTCTGACCCGTTAACACTTGACATCAACTCACCAGACTCCTCTGTCACACACATACAATGTTCCCTCTCACCTGATTACTAAATCATCAGGGTCTGTCCCTCATGAGCACCGCACTCTCTGCCCAGCATAAAAGCACACACCTCCAGTCACTCTTCGTCTGGCCCACTATACTCACTGTCATGATTCCTGTCTTGTGTTCCCCTTGTCTTGTGTGCACTTGTTATTTCCTGTTCTGTGCCATGTTTTGTAGTCCTTTGTAGTTTTTCTTGTTTATTAGTCTCCCCAGGTGTTTCTGATTAACCACGCCCCCTTGTTATCTTATTTAGCTTGTTTGCCTGTGTATTTAAACCTCTGTGCTTCAGTTGTTGTTTGACCGGCCCATAGAGGAATACATCATGGACTTTGTTGAGCTGGCATATTTGGCATTTTTCGATGAAGTATGCCTAATGATATTTTTCCGTGGAGGACTATCCGAGCCGTTCAGCTCCCTTATGCCACTTCATCACCCTGGCTGGAATCTTCGACAGTATATTGTCCATGCTCTTTTGCTGGCCAGATCAACTCTTACTGTGGGTTTTGCAGAGGAGTCCTGCAAACTGACAGTATCCACTAAGCCTGAGTCACTTCACGTCAGTCCTGCCAAGCCTGAGCTTCACGTCAGTCCTGCCGAGCCAGAGACTGTTCACGTCAGTCCTGCCGAGCCAGAGACTGTTCACGTCACGCCTGCCGATCCAGAGACTGTTCACGTCGCGCCTGCCGATCCAGAGACTGTTCACGTCGCGCCTGCCGATCCAGAGACTGTTCACGTTGCGTCTGCCGAGCCAGAGACTGTTCACGTCGCGTTTGCAGAGCCAGAGACTGTTCACGTTGCGTCTGCCGAGCCAGAGACTGTTCACGTTGCGTCTGCCGAGCCAGTGTCTCCGGACAAGATGGCCGCCGACACGTCGCCTGAGCCCTCAGCAGAGATGGCCGCCGCCACCGCCACGCCTGAACCCTCAACAGAGATGGCCGCCGCCACCGCCACGCCTGAACCTGAACCCTCAGCAGAGATGGCCGCCGCCACGCCTGAACCTGAGCCCTCAGCAGAGAAGGCCGCCGACACGCCTGAACCTGAGCCCTCATCAGAGATGGCCGCCGACACACCTGAACCTGAGCCCTCAGCAGAGATGGCCGCCGCCACGCCTGAACCTGAGCCCTCAGCAGAGAAGGCCGCTGACACGCCTGAACCTGAGCCCTCAGCAGAGAAGGCCGCTGACACGCCTGAACCTGAGCCCTCAGCAGAGAAGGCCGCTGACACGCCTGAACCTGAGCCCTCAGCAGAGATGGCCGCCGACACACCTGAATCTGAGCCCTCAGCAGAGATGGCCGCTGCCACGCTGTCTGTTCCTGTCCCTGAGCCGGTGCCTGTTCCTGAGCATAACCCCATAACTGCCCTCAAGAAAATTTGGGGGGGGCAGTGGGTCCCTTGATAGGACCATGGAGGCCGTGCCGCCATGGCCCCATGAACTGTCTGGTCCACCCTGGCCACCTGCACAGCCTGTTCCACCCTGGCCGCCTGCTCTGCCTGTTCTGACTGCACTGCCTGCTCCGCCCTGGCCGCGTGTCCTACCGCAGTCACCAGGCCCTCTTCCGCTCCACGGGCCTGGCCCTCCATCCCGCCCCCTGGCCCGCCTAATAGGAAATTAAAGTAACAGAGATTGTTTTGGCTTTATAGCAGCTCTAGAATAAAGTTATTGTCTAGCTAAAGTTAGTTATGATTAATTCACTTCCATCGCAACAATCATTAGTTATTAACTTAGGGGCCGCTAACACGACACCATTAAAAAAAAAAAAAAAAAAAAAAAAACTTTTAAGTTCTTTCTGCGCAAACTTCAAAAACGCGAACCTGCGAGAACACCGACGGCGTGCACATGCACACCACGAGTTCAGTCCATAGGTATGCGCGTTTGAATATATGTGCGCAGGCGTGTAGTCCTTCCCTATAAATCAACCCTCAACAAACCACCTGTCTGGCCTTAAAATGTATAATACAGAATTTGTATTGCTTCCGCGTAGCCACACGAACCGGAACTATCCCGACAACGCTTTATCTGTAGAGAGGTACAGAGGCCTTCACAGGGGAGAGACTAGTTGACACTTCAGGACAGCGTTGTCGTCGCGTCCGTCGCGTCGGTCCTTCATCAGATCTGGATACAGCCTGGATCCGGCAAACTGCGGTAAACCTCAGGATAAACAGAGAGACTAATAGTAGCGTAGACGCCATTCTTCTTATGATGTAACGAGTACATCAGGATTTATGGAAAGTGTTCCCGGTTCCGGCTGACCTAATCTATGCAGCCTAACATTGAATTATATTAGTCTATAATGTGTTTTGTGTATGCTAGGTCAAAGAGATGTGTTTTTAGTCTAGCTTTGAACTGACAGAGTGTGTCTGCTTCCCGGACAATGTTAGGAAGATTGTTCCAAAGTTTTGGTGCTAAATAGGAAAAGGATTTAGCACCAGATAGTGATTTAGCACCAAATAGTCAGCCAATAGTGAGGTGGCTTTTTGTGACATAGAACTTGGAAGAGCTGCACTGTTTACACTATGTGAATAGTGTAGGAGAATGACATGGAAGAGAAGAAATTGTTGAATAAAGTTTTTTTTTTTTTTTTCGCACAAAAAGTATTCTCGTTGCTTAAAATTAAGGTTGTACAGAAGCCCTGAACCGCAAGGTGAAAAAAAAAAAAAAAAAAAAAACTTCTCATTATTTCGAGATATTAAGGTGAGACTTAACGGACATAGGCCGTAAAGAGAAAAATCGGGAAACGGCAGGTTGCGAGAGAGGTGAACAGTTTTGAAAGATTTCCCTGCGGTGTAATATGTTTGGGGGGTTCTAGGTGAAACTGCTTGGAGGATGGAATTGATAGAAGTGTCCAGAAGGGATTTTAGCGGATGATTTATGGGAAGATCAGCTGAGAATAATGAGGGACTGGGGTTGGAATTGGATCCGCTTCTGGCGCCAGCATCCTGAATTTCTGAAAAGAGAAACGGGAGAGAGAGTCAGCGATTTGATTTTGTGAGCCTGGAACGTGTTTGGCAGTTATTATAAACTGATCAGATGAGGCATCTGAGGAGTGGCATTAACGCAGGTGAGCGAGAACGGCCTTTGTTAATGCAGTGCACAGTTGTTTCATTGTCGCAATGAACCAGGATGCTTTTAGCTGACCACTCTTTCCCCCATAGGGAAGCTGCAACGACGATCGGATAGAGCTCGAAAAGGACCGAGGAGGCTGAGGACTGAGGTGTGTCTATTAGCTGGGGGGGCCAGGGAGACGCAAACCAGCGTCCTTGGTAAAATCCCCAGAAGCCAATCGAGGGGGCTGTGTCTGTGAACAGTTTAATATCGAGGGGGAGAGAGATGTAGTCGGCATAGAAAAAAGTTAAGCCATTCCACTGGTTAAGGAAAGAATTTGGTCTTCCAGCGCGTGAACGGATGACGCGAGGGTGAGGAGATGCGCGATGAAAGGGCGGCCTTGCGGAATTATGAGCATAGCATAGTTAAGGTGGCCAAGCAGCGAGAGGAGTTTGCGTTTGGAACAATTTAGGCAGTCTATGAGATTGGACGCGATCAAAATTATTTGATCGATTTTTTTTTTTCTTTTTTTTTTTTTTCTTAGGCAGAGTCCAATTTGATGCCCAAAAACTCGATAGATGTAGTTGGACCTATTGTTTTCTCCTGAACTAACGGGATCCCTAATTCTGCGAAAACTTTTTGCACTGTGAGGAGGTGTGCCGCAGGGATGGCGTCGTGTGGTGAAATTATTAAGAAATCAAGCAAATGGAGAAGGTAAGGAATTGCGTAATTTTTGGAAAGAATCCAACATATGGCTTCGGAAAGAGTGTCGAAAATTTTGGGGCTGCTTTTGCAGCCGAATGTTAAACACACGGTGAAATAAAACTTTTTTTGCCAGTTCACGCTGAATAAATGCCTTGAATCTGGGTGGATTGGCATTACTTTGAAAGCCGAAGAGATGGTGGACGCGGGTCCAGTGATTTTGATCATTGTTATGGCTTGTTCAATATCATGATAATGAAGAGAATATTCTTCGAGTGGGATAAGACTATTAATGCTTGGAAACAGGGATTTGTGAGGGGCTGAGAGATCAATTATCATGCGCTTTTCCCCTGAAAATTTTCTGGTAGCCACACCTATGGGGCTAATACAAAATTGATCAAACGGGGGTGCTTCAAAGGGGCCGATCATAAAACCTGATTCGATTTCTTTATTGATTAGTTCGTCTACTATTTCAGGCTCTGCTAGGGAGGATTGAAGATTATCGCAGATTATGTTTTGAGTGGGCTGAAATTCTACGCCGGGTTTGAAACCTTGTTTGAGACCAGACAGCAGATAATTTGTAAAGTTAACTTCAGGGTGATGAGAATTCATCAGCTAGACGAAATATATTCACAGGAGTCGAGAGATAGATTTTTGCAATTTTATTTTCAGACTTCTGCACTGGGCATACAACGTGGGCGTGGGCACCGCCGCAGTAGTTACAGACGTGGAGAAAGCGATAGCGTTGTCTTGGGCATTTCCCGTCGTTGAAATTATTGCATACTTGCCTGTTAGATGCAACATGTGTGGCTCTGCTTGGAAAATCTCTACCGAAAGAGTGATCCTCTCTGGTGGGTCGCGGAACATAGCTGGTAGATTTAATCGGGTTCTGTTCTGGGCAGGGAGGAATTAATGGGTTAATTTGAGGGCATGCCATGGTGGCATGGTTGATGGATCTGCAAATTGCACATGAAATGTTTCGGCACCCGAGAAAAACTCTGTTATGGAGATCAGTATCCAAAGCTCCCCAATAAGGACACTGATTCCATTGAGATATACGTACGGCGCATTTAGCAGAAAACAGTTTGTGTCGTGTAGAAATGGCTACCCCCGTAAGACGCTATGATGGAAAGATAATCATTCAGTTCGCGCCGTCTATGGGGAAAAGCAGAACATTTAATTTCGGTATAGCGACTGAAAGCAATACAAAATTCAGCCAATGACAATGTGCGTGACGAAACCTGCATGTTGTTTTTTAAGGTAACGGATATACCTCCGCAGTCCACCTGGACTCTGATGGTGGAAACAAGGAAAATAAAGAGCCTGGGACAGGTGGAGGAGCAAGAAAAGGAGCAGAGTGAGGAACGGGAAGGGGAAGAAATGACGTCGGTGCTTGTCCAGTTAGCGGAGGCATCCTCACGTTAGGGTGAGTACTTGGAGCTAGAAAGTACTGATAGGGGAAAGGGTAGGAGGTAGGAAGAAAAGGAAACGTTTGAGGAGTTGATGTATAGTTGGTGTTGCAGGCGGCTGAAGCATGCTGTGCGGTGGTGGGAGGAGCTGTGGAGAAAAGTTGATCCGGGAGAGTTTGAAGCCCTCCCGCGACAGGTTCTGGGGCGCGGCCCAGGCTCGCTGAAGGTCTGCGGCGTGACGCAGGGGTGGTACCTGACACTGCATGGGAGGAAGGTGGAAAAGCTGCTGGACGCGAGATCGGGGCCCGGCGGGCATTGCTCGCTCGGTAGAAGGGTGAGTCGATTGCAAGGAGACATATAGATTAAGAAGGCTGAAGAAGGCACGCGCCGAAACGCATCTGTGCAAAATAAAGTATATATATGCATAGTGCAGCCTCTCTCCCACTTTATCTAATTATCTAGGCCAGCACTCTTAAAGTTGACAAGTATACACATTGAGTGAAGCCTGCTCCTATCCACATTGACATATAGATTAAACAATTCTGCTTTATTTAATCTTCGTGAGAAGTTGACGTCAGAATTAATTAGGGCTTATCTCAACCATTTAACAGTCCATTTTCCTATGTCAGGGATGGTTGGATGGACCGGAGTGGAAGTGGATGAAGAGGAAGATGATGGATTTCTCGCCGGCGGTGGTGAGGGCAGTCCTCGGCGTCTTGGCGAGCGTGGAGAGGATCGTGTGAGCTGGCGTCCCCAATTTGAGGACGGAGGCTCGATGATGTTGGTGGTAGGAGAATAATTATTCCTTGGAGCGGCGGATTTCGACGGAGGCTCAGCTATGACGAAAGAATCGTCATCAGAGGGGAAGAGCTCCAGCTCAGACATGACAGCAAAAGGGTGGGGCCAAATGCTGTGAAACTGTCATAGTACAGAGGTGAGGGAAGGCTATATTTATACTGGCTTCCTCTTGTGCTGATTGGTTGATTACCTGAACGTGCTCCTCCCGAACTTTGTTATATGAAACTTCATTAAATTTTGAGTATCTGCTGATACCAAGTTCTGTTCTGAATATTTGTACTTTCCCAGTGCTAGCTGCACACTTCAAATATATTAAAGTTAATCAAATCCATTGTACTGTATATGGTGCAGTTATTAAAGGTCAAACTTTTACATGTAAAAACATGTAATGTATACAAAATGTAAATACATAAATGTGTACAAATATGCAATTCAACATATCAAAAAAAAACAAAAACAAAACAGAATAACACTAGGCTGACAGCGTGAATATTATTATTATTATTATTTATTTTTTTTCAGCTTTGGAATAAAAAAAATATATATATATATATATATATATATATATATATATATATATATATATATATATATATATATATATATATATATATATATATATATATATATATATAATTTTTTTTATTTATTTATTAAATTTTTTTTTTATTAAGGCTTTTCAAATAATACAAACAACGAAAACAAAGACAGATAAGCAAACAAACAAACCCCAAGCGCTGCAAGTTAAATAAAAAGTACAATATACAAATGTGTCTGTTTACAGAGAACATAAATCAAAACAAGAGAAGACAAAACTTTCTTAAAATAAAAAAATTCAAGATTTGTGTAGAAAGGATTGGAGAGGATCCCAAAGACTCCTGAATTTGTCCTGTTTGTGGCTGAGGTCATAAGTTAATTTCTCCAGAGGAAGAAAAGCTGACAGCTGAGAAATCCACATAGAAATAGTAGGGACCTGAGATGTACGCCATTTTAATAGTATACATTTCTTAGCCAGGAATATAAGGGAGGTAAACAGAGGATTGAAGTCTGAGTCAAGCAGGTCTTTAGGAATGTCATTCAGCAAAAAAAGTGAGGGGGATAAAATAAAACGTTTTCCTATTATCTCCTGGATTGCAGAATGAACCCCTTTCCAAAATGGTTGGATATGAACACAGGACCAAAATACATGAAAAAATGTGCCCTTACAAGTCTTGCATTTAAAACAGACGTCGGAACAACCTGGGAACATTTTATGCAGACGAACAGGTGTAAAATAAATTCTGTGAAAGAATTTAAAATTTTGTTCATGTATGGAAATCGAGGTGCATTTTGGAAAAATACCATCACAGATCCTGGTCCAATCTTCGGAGTTAAACAGAACTCCTAGGTCCCGTTCCCACAATGGTTTCAAAGAATCGTAAACTGAGGAATCAGAGTAAGCTAGTAAGGTATAACATTTGGAAATAAGCCCTTTGAAAGAATTAACTGACAATATGGTTTCTTCCAATTCTGATAATTTGAATCGAAATTTGTTTTGACTCTATAAGAGACTCTATAAAATGCCGAATTTGAAGATATTTGAAAAAGTCTTCTGAGGGTATATCAAACTCTGATCTAATTTGTACAAATGATCTCAAAGTTTCAGAGGTAAACATTCCTGAGAAATCAGACAGACCCCTAAAAGTCCAGTCCAGCAATCCAATGCTCCTAATCCGAATGGGAAAGTCCGGGTTCAAAGCTAGAGGGGAGTGAATGGATATATTTTGAGGGATATTCAAATGTTTTTTCACGTCCTTCCAAACCAGTAATGTGTTATAGACAATCACATTGTCAGTAAGAGAGTTTATCTGAGTTATACTATTAATAAAGCACAGGGAACCTAAACTTCTTGGATGGCAAAATGAAGATTCAAAATCAATCCACAGAGCGTCCTGCCTATTCCTAACCCAGCTTGTTATCATTTTGATTTGGGAAGCCCAGTAATAAAGCTGGAAATTGGGTAAGGAGAGACCCCCAAGGTCCCTTGGTTTACAGAGTTTAGAAAAACCAACTCTCTGTTGCCTATCATTCCAAATAAAACGAGATATGTGAGAATTCAAAGATTGAAAGAACGATGTAGCCTAGTAGCATGGGAGATTTTGAAAAAGATAGATTAATCGAGGAAGTATGTTCATCTTAATGACGTTTACTCTCCCGAGAAGGGAAATTGGTAAAGATGTCCACTTTTCTAAATCTTTTTTAACTTTTTGAATTAAAGGAGAATAATTTGTTTCAAACAAATTGTTCAAGTCAGGAGTGAGGAAAATGCCCAAATATTTAAAGCCTTTTTTAGAAACCTCAAAAGGAAATTGTATCAGGGATTTATGAGAGTAATTGAAAGACATAGAAACAGACTTTTCAATATTGATTTTATAACCCGACACAGTACTGAACGAAGCTAAGGAATTCAGAACTGCAGGAGTGGAAGTCGGCAAATTCTCTAAATATAAAATAACATCATCAGCATACAGAGAGATGACGTGTTTTTTCCCTTTAATTATAATTCCAGATATATCAGGATTGGTCCTGATAGACTCTGCCAGGGGTTCAATGAATAATGTAAACAATAAGGGTGACAGGGGGCATCCCTGTCTGCAGCCTCTACGTACTGGGAAAAATTCAGACATCAAACCGTTTGTGTTGACAGAGGCAATAGAGTCTGAATAAAGATGCTTAATAACATTAACAAAATTAGAGCTTAATCCGAATTTTTCCAAAACCGAGAACAAGAAGGGCCACTCCACGCGATCAAAAGCCTTTTCGGCATCCAAAGATAATATCATTGATGTCTTTTTTTGAGTACAAAAGTGATGTATAGCATTTAGAGCACGACGTACGTTATCTGAACCATGTCTGGATTTCACAAATCCCGCTTGATCAGGATTTATCACCTTGGGAAGAATAGATTCCAATCTTCGGGCTAAAACTTTTACCACTATCTTATAGTCCACATTAAGAAGGCTAATAGGCCTATAAGATGAGCAAACTAGAGGATTTTTTTTCTTTTTTTAGAAGTAAACTAATTGAAGCATGTCTCCATGAAGGGGGGACTTCACCTTTCCAGATATCATTGATCGCAGGCATGAAAATCGGGTGGATATTAGGCCAGAATTTAAAAAAAAATTCCAATGGGAAACCATCTGGGCCGGGACATTTCCCATTCGGCATGGACTGAATTGCTGCCCAAACCTCCTCTACTGAAAACGGAGCGTTTAAGTTAAAATTATCTTCCTCTGAGCATAACGGTAATGTGACATTACTTAAAAAGGCAGCAATGTCAGAGTCTGTTGCTTTTAATTCAGAACTATATAGAGATTTATAGAATTCCTTGAAAGTACTGTTTATAGTTAAAGGGTCACTCGAAGTGACACCATTTATATTTTGTATCATATTAATTGACCGGTCATTATTTTGATTTTTTAGTTGGTATGCCAGTAACCGGCTAGATTTATTGCCAAATTCGTAATATTTTTGTTTAGTAAAGAGCAGAAGCTTCTGAATATGGGAGGTATGATCCATATTTAGCTTAATTCTTGCATTCACCAAAACTTTTAAGTTCGAAACAATAGGAAATTTCTTATGTATTTGTTCCAATCTGGTTACCTAATTTTCAAGTTTTTTTCTGTTACTATCTTTGACTCTTTTAAGATGGGAAGTATAAGAAATAAGGTGACCGCGTAGAGTGGCTTTGGCTGCGTCCCAAATCATGGCAGAAGACACTGGTGAGTCTCTGTTGTCAAGCCAAAATTGTGACAAACTATCTGAGACAAAAGATGAAAAAGGATCGCTGTTTAAAAGAGATGTGTTAAACCTCCAATTTGAGGATCTGGGAATACTGAAAGCAGGATCAATTTGCAAGCGTACTGCTGCGTGATCTGATAGGACGATAGAGTCCATGTGACAAGATTGAACTGCATGCAAAAATTGTTTAGGAAGAAAAAAATAGTCAAGCCTAGAATATGAATTGTGAGGATGAGAATAAAATGTATAATCTTTCACTTTTGGATTTAATTGACGCCATACGTCTATTAAGCCAGAATCTGAACATAAATTGTTGAGCAACTTAGATGATTTAGGATTTGATATATTTGCAGATGAGGATTTATCTAGGGAAGCGTTCATTATACAATTAAAGTCTCCGGCTAGGAAACCTAAGCCTTTACAATGGTAGGTGAACAATAAGATCATCTGAGATATAAAGTTAGGGGAGTCTACATTTGGAGCATAAACGTTGAGAATAGTTATATGGTGATTGAGGATTGAACCTGTGATCATAATAAATCTCCCTTCAGGATCAGATTCCTTATGTTCTAAAATAAAAGGTAGATTTTTATTAATAAGAATAGCTACACCTCTTTTGTTCTGCGAGTAAGAGGAGAAATAAACTTGACCTACCCAATCTTTCCCCAGCTTTGAATGTTCAGTGTCGGATAGTTTTGTTTCCTGAAGCAGTACTATGTCGGGTTTTTGTTTTTTCAAATGAGTTACAATTTTTTTCCTTTTAATTACATGTCCAATCCCTTGAACGTTCCAAGTGATACGTTTAAGTGAACCAGCCATAAATGGTGCGAATTAATCGCATAAATGAAACGAAAATGTTTGGCATAATAAAATGGCAGAGAGTTGACTTACAACAGACAAATAAAACATTGAGAAACAGCTTGCAGCGCACGCCCGCCCCGACTCTGTCCCCAAACGACAGAGTAACATCCCCCAGAATGAAGTCAACGAACATAATAATCAGATACAAATCCAAACTCAATTTAAAGACCACCATAACAGCACGGGCGCCAGAGACAACGGCCAAACCAAGAGAAGAATAAAGACATATGGAACCCCAACGGAGAAAATAGAGTCTCTTAGGAAAAAAAGTAAAAATAAATAAAAATAAATAATGAGAGCTATATTTTAGACGGGGAGCTATATTTAAAATTAAATCAAACATCACCGTATGTACCTCTTCAATAGGGTTACCTCTGTTAAATATAGTCTGAAGAAAGTAAAAGGTAATGACAGGGACTCACTAAATCAAGACAGTTCCTGTATTCCTCCCAAACAAACGAGAGTAAAATATCTCAAGTAAGAGTTTCCAAGAAGGCGGCGGCTGTTTCAGGGGTATCAAAAAGACGAATTTGCCCGTTGTGAAGACAGCGGAGCCGCGCCGGGTAAGCGAAGCCACGATACATATTACGACGGGCCATCAATTTCCCCACTGAATCAAACTCACAACGTTTGCGCAGGACCTCCGCCGAAAGGTCGGAGTAAAACCTTAATTTGGATCCATTGTAGAGGATGTCACGCTTCTTCAGAGCTGCCCTGAGAACCGCTTCTTTCTGAGAGTATCGGAGAAATCGCACTAGGATGCTTCTTGGCGGCTTGTTCGCGTCCGGGCTAGGGACCAGAGCGCGATGAGCACGTTCAATCTCCAGAGAAGGAAAGTCAGCAGGTAGGCCAACTAAATTTGGAATGGACGTTTGGAGAAAGTCCGCGAGTGAAGCGGAACCCTCCGCTTTCTCCGGGAGATTGACAAGTCTCGAGATCTAGTCTCGACAAGTCACAAGAGAGATTACTCTCGTTTTTAAATTCTTCCGACGACCACGGTTCTCCAGGTCGTCAACCTTCAGCTGTAGCGTATCCATTATCTTTTGCATAGCTGTTATTTTGGCACCGTGATTATTCCAACTATCCTCTGTAGTAGAGATCCGAGTTTCGGCTTCATCCATTCGCCTTTCCAGATCTGTTGCCCGGTTGGATAAATTGGAGAGAGAGAGCTCGACCGATGCGATGGATGTTTTTATGTCATCGTGTCTATCGTGTCCAGACGAGATTCAACAGATTCATCCATGTTATTGATGCACGAGGCTACAGATCTGATTTCCTTCAAAATCTGGTCCATAGTGGCCGTGTCGGTAGCCTCCGTAGGCCTAGATTCGCCATGCTGATCCTCAGTAGTCGAGCACGCGGTCGGTTGAGTCGTCGCTTTCTTCCTCCCGGTGGATGGACCGGGCGTTGAAAATATAGGAAAATCTTTGTCACGAGGAGGTTTAGGCATGCTTGAGAACAAAAATAACTGATAAAATGACGTTTGTTTTGGGAAAAAGGGGATTATAATCAGTGGTTTAGCAAGGAGCGAAGTCTCAAGCGTCCATCCCGATCCGGGTCACGTGACCACCCCCCAGCGTGAATATTTTAATGAGATGGAAAGCATATATTTGAGTGAGTACACTGGAGAATGTGCATAAGAGCTGAAACAACTTCTTACCGCTTCACACCATATGACTGCCACAACTGATGTCACATCAAGTATAGTCTAATTTATATTCATGTCTTTTGTTGTTTGATTCATTTTTACATTCTTTTGCATTATGTTTATCCTCTCAATCTCTAACTGTTGAGCAAGTTGGAAGAACCATAATGACTCTTAAAAATAACTTTACAATACATACAAATTTAATACAGTTCAATTACAGTCTATCAGGAATTTGTGAAGCTGCGGAAGCTTAAAGTTGCCACTAATTCACCTTTTAGTGGCCTTGATATCATGCTTTGAGGGCTGAGCAAGCCTTCATTGACTAGTGTGGTATTGTGCACTTGCCATTTTGTGTGTGCGGCAGTAAAAAGTACAGCCCTAAATTTAGGCAGGATTGGTGGGATTAAGGCGGCAATTACACAACACCGTTTTCAACTAAAAATGGAAGACTTTTTATGCATTTTGTCTATTTATTTTCACGACAATGGCGTTTTGAGGACCTAAAAATGCAAACTTTTGAAAATGGGTTTGAAAAAGTTGTAGAAAATAATACACGTCATCGTCTCTGTGTAAACTTCAAAAAGCTCATTTGTGAAAACAATGACGTCATGCTCATGCGTATTATATGTTCAGTCTATTGGCATTTAGTATTTTTTTCAATAGTGACATAACCAACTGCTGGCTTGGCATGCATAATACAGCTTTTTTTTTTTTTTTCATTTTTGCAGATCCGTGGGTCTCAGCGTCTTCAAATCCGGTGGTTTCAGTGCTGCCACGTCTGGTGGTCTCAGCGTCCTTAAGTCCGGTGGTCTCAGCATATCCAAGCCAGCTGGTCCCAGAGATACTGCCACTATCGTATCGAATACTTAAGGTCAGGAATCGGATACTTGTTATAAAATCGTCTTATCAATTACTTTGTGTACATTTTAATATGACTTTAAACCATTCAAAGCACAAGATGACACACGTTCTGTTTTCTGTGCTGCACACACATCCAAATTGCACGCACAGAAAGCTGCCTCTCATACTGAATAATGCTGACTGAGTTCCCTTCCGTGACTTTTTGTACCTGAACGGACAAATACACACAAAAATATGTCGAAATATTCTCGTAAACACAGTCGATTGTTTCTAGCATCTGTAAAACCGCATTCTTCCATCTTAAAAATATATCTAAATTACGACATATGCTTTCAATGAAAAATGCGGAACAGTTATTTAATGCAGTCATGACCTCAAGGCTAGATTATTGTAATGCTCTACTGGCTGGTTGCTCTGCATTCTTAATAAACAAAGTCCAGTTGGTCCAAAGCGCAGCAGCTAGAGTTCTTACTAGAACCAGGATGTATGACAATGTTAGCCCGGTTCTGTCAACACTCACTGGCTCCCTCTTAAACATCATATACTGTACATTTAATTATTGCTGATTATTTACAAGGCACTAAATGGTTTAGCTCTCCAATACCGTAGCGAGCTCTTAACGCATTATAGTCCTTTACGTCTATTACAATCTAAAAATTCTGGCCAGTTGATAATAGAAATCAAGAATATCAAAATCAACTGCAGGCGGTAGATCCTTTTCCTATTTAGCACCTAAACTTTGGACTAGTCTTCCTTGTTATATTGTTCAAGAAGCAGACACACTCTGTTTAAATCTAGACTAAAAACACATCTCTTTAACCTGGAATACACATAGAACATTATACATTTCTATTATTCAAATCAGTTAAATTATTATTAGGCTGCATAAACTAAGTCAGCCGGAACCGGGAACACTTCCTATTACACCTGATGTACTCTTTACATCATAAGAAGAATGGCATCTACTCTAATGTTAGTCTTTCTGTTTATTCCGAGATGGTTTCCATCTCGGAATAATGGTTTCCAGTCAGCCGGATCTGGGCCGGATCCAGATCAGATGGTGGACCTGTGCCTAGGCACGACCACAACGCATAATGAAGTCAGCCGGATCTGGGCCATATCCAGATCAGATGGTGGACCTGCGCCTAAACACGACCACAATGCATCCCTGAAGTGTCAGCAGAGATTGTGTCAACTAGATTCTCCCCTGTGAAGGCATCATCGCCACAACAGCCATCGGCACAGATCCTCAACAAACCATATCGGCTATATTTCTCCAGAGCAGCTATATATAACCCCTGGTCAGAGCCTGACTACACCCACTGACAATATTTGAAAAATGCTGGAAAAGTGGGCAGAGCCCAGCGGAGATAGAGGGGATGAACAGAGGGCGGGACTGAGCGGGGGGGGGTGCACCTGAGACTCGTTTCAATAGCGCGCGCTCTCTGTAGGCGCAGATGAGTTGAGATATGAGAACGACTGACATCTCTATCTTTTCATACAGATTACATAAACAGAGAATATTTGTTTTCATTTTGAATTAGATAATTTAATAGCAGAGACTTAAATGTTTATAAAGATATTGCTTATGACTGTGTGACTAGTATTCGCTGAGTTTTATTTAAGTTTAGAGACATGCTCCAGAAAAAAAGTTCACGGAGACGCAGAGGCAGAAAGCATACCCTTTTTATTTTCTTTATTTTACAAAAGCAGAATGTTTTGTTTCGATTGTAAGTGGGCACATAAAAAAATAGACATTTAACAGTTTATTTTTTCATATTTCGTAAGTCTGTATGACCATAAATGACAGAGTATTTTAAGTCTATTTTGTTGCTATGTGAAAAAATCCAGCAAAACGCGCCGGCGCATTTGTCGACCCCAGAGGATTAACTTTAGCCTAATAGGAAGGAACATAAATTGTGACTAAAAATATATGCTCACTCACATCAAGACGCCGCTGCAGTGATGGAGTCCATGCAGGAGAAGCAGCGTTTGGCACTGCGTCGCTTTTCAGCACGAGCTGTTTGGAGAAGCTAAATAACGATATAAATGCTATGCTAACTAGATGCAAATACATGCTATCCTGATCGTTTTCAATACTCGCAATTCCAACTTCTGACTCGCTACAGTGGTTTTGACGAAACAAGATGTTTTTATACCAGGGGCTGCCAAGGGCGTGATGAGCTCGCACCAAGGACGTGATGAGCTAGTACCTGCTTACGTCACGCAGTACCACAACATCCAATTGGAAAATTCAACTGCAGTAGCCACCGTTCAACCTGAAGAGGGTGTGCTGCCCTCAGACGTTTTTACACCATATATTGTAGAATTAAAACACCATCCATCCATCCATCCATCTTCTACCGCTTATCCGGGACCGGGTCGTGGGGGCAGCAGTCTAAGCAGGGATGCCCAGACTTCCCTCTCCCTAGACACTTCCTCCAGCTCTTCCGGGGGGACACCGAGGCGTTCCCAGGCCAGCCGGGAGACATAGTCTCTCCAGCGTGTCCTAGGTCTTCCCCGGGGTCTCCTCCCGGTGGGACATGCCCGGAACACCTTCCCGGGAAGGCGTCCAGGAGGCATCCGGAAAAGATGCCCGAGCCACCTCAACTGACCCCTCTCGATGTGGAGGAGCAGCGGCTCTACTCTGAGCTCCTCCCGAGTGACCGAGCTTCTCACCCTATCTCTAAGGTATCGCCCAGCCACCCTGCGGAGAAAGCTCATTTCGGCCGCTTGTATCCGGGATCTTGTCCTTTCGGTCATGACCCACAGCTCATGACCATAGGTGAGAGTAGGAACGTAGGTTGACCGGTAAATCGAGAGCTTCGCCTTGCGGCTCAGCTCCTTCTTCACCACGACAGACCGGTACCGCATTACTGCAGAAGCTGCACCGATCCGCCTGTCAATCTCCCGTTCCATCCTTCCCTCACTCGTGAACAAGACCCCAAGATACTTGAACTCCTCCACTTGAGGCAGGAGCTCTCGACCAACCTGAAGCGGGCAAACCACCCTTTTCCGACTGAGAACCATGGCCTCGGATTTGGAGGTGCTGATTCTCATCCCAGCCGCTTCACACTCGGCTGCAAACCATCCCAGTGCATGCTGGAGGTCCTGGTTTGATGAGGCCAGCACGACAACATCATCCGCAAAGAGCAGAGATGAAATCGTGTGGTCCCCAAACCTGACCCCCTCCCTCCGGCCCCTGGCTGCGCCTAGAAATTCTGTCCATAAAAATTATGAACAGAACCGGCGACAAAGGGCAGCCCTGCCGGAGTCCAACATGCACCGGGAACAAGTCTGACTTACTGCCGGCAATGCGAACCAAGCTCCTGCTCCGGTCGTACAGGGACCGGATAGCCCTTAGCAAAGGGCCCCGAACCCCATACTCTCAGAGCACCCTCCACAAGATGCCGCGAGGGACACAGTCGAATGCCTTCTCCAAATCCACAAAGCACATGTGGATTGGTTGGGCAAACTCCCATGAGCCCTCTAGCACCCTGTAGAGGGTATAGAGCTGGTCCAGTGTTCCACGACCGGGACGAAAACCACACTGTTCCTCCTGAATCCGAGGTTCTACTATCGGCCGGATTCTCCTCTCCAGTACCCTGGCATAGACTTTCCCAGGGAGGCTGAGAAGTGTGATCCCCCTATAGTTGGAGCACACCCTCCGGTCCCCCTTCTTGAAAAGAGGGACCACCACCCCGGTCTGCCAGTCCAAAGCCACTGTCCCCGACCGCCACGTGATGCTGCAGAGGCGTGTCAGCCAAGACAGCCCCACAACATCCAGAGACTTGAGGTACTCAGGGCAGATCTCATCCACCCCCGGTGCCTTGCCACCGAGGTGTTTCTTGACTACCTCGGTGACTTCAGCTTGGGTGATGGACGAGTCCGCCTCCGAGCCCTCAGCCTCTGCTTCCTCAATGGAAGACGTGACGGCGGGATTGAGGAGATCCTCGAAGTATTCCTTCCACCGTCCGGTGATATCCCCAGTCGAGGTCAACAGCTGCCCACCTCCACTGTAAACAGCGTTGGTAGGGCACTGCTTCTCCCTCCTGAGGCGCCGGACGGTTTGCCAGAATCTCTTCGAGGCCGACCGATAGTCCTTCTCCATGGCCTCACCGAACTCCTCCCAGGCCCGAGTTTTTGCCTCCACAACCACCCAGGCTGCAGTCCGCTTGGCCCGTCGGCACCCATCAGCTGCCTCAGGAGTCCCACAAGCCAACCAGGCCCGATAGGACTCCTTCTTCAGCTTGACGGCATCCCTTACTTCCGGTGTCCACCACCGGGTTCGGGGATTGCCGCCACGACAGGCACCGGAGACCTTACGGCCACAGCTCTGAGTGGCCGCGTTGACAATGGAGGTGGAGAACATGGTCCACTCTGACTCAATATCTCCAGACTCCCTCGGGATCTGGTCGAAGCTCTGCCGGAGGTGGGAGTTGAAGATCTCTCTGACAGGAGATTTGGCCAAACGTTCCCAACAGACCCTCACAGTACGTTTGGGTCTGCCGAGTCTGTCCAGCTTCCTCCCCTGCCATCGGATCCAACTCACCACCAGGTGGTGATCAGTTGACAGCTCCGCCCCTCTCTTCACCCGAGTGTCCAAGACATACGGCCGGAGGTCGGATGAAACGACCACAAAGTCGATCATCGACCTCCGGCCTAGGGTGTCCTGGTGCCATGTGCACTAATGGACACCCTCATGCTTGTACATGGTGTTCGTTATGGACAAGCTGTAACTAGCACAGAAGTCCAATAACAGAACACCACTCGGGTTCAGATTAGGGGGGCCGTTCCTCCCAATCACGCCCCTCCAGGTGTCACTGTCGCTGCCCACGTGGGCGTTGAAGTCCCCCAGTAGAACGACGGAGTCCCCAGTCGGAGCACTTTCCAGCACCCCTCCCAGAGACTCCAAGAAGGCCGGGTACTCTGCACTGCCGTTTGGCCCGTAGGCACAAACGACAGTGAGAGACCTATCCCCGACCCGAAGGCGCAGGGAAGCGACCCTCTCGTTCACCGGGGTGAACTCCAACACATGGCGGCTGAGCTGGGGGGCTATAAGCAAACCCACACCAGCCCGCCGCCTCTCACCATGGGCAACTCCAGAGTGGTTCCAGAGCCCAAGCCGTGCGTAGAGGTGATCCCAACTATCTCTAGTCGGAATCTTTGAACCTCACGCACAACCTCAGGCTCCTTCCCCGCCAGAGAGGTGACGTTCCATGTCCCTAGAGCTAGATTCCGCGTCCAGGGATCGGGTTGTCTAGGCCCCCGCCTTCGAGTGCCGCCCAATCCACTTAGCACCGGCCCCTTACGGTCCCTCCTGCAGGTGGTGGGTCCACGGGAGGGTGGCCCCACGTCGCTCCTTCGGGCTGAGCCCGGCCGGACCCCATGGGGGGAGGCCCGACCACCAGGCGCTCGCATACGAGCCCCAACCCCGGGCCTGGCTCCAGGGTGGGGCCCCGGCTGCGCCATACCGGGCGACGTCACGGTCCTCGTTTTTTTTTTGCATCATAAGGGTTTTTGAACCGCTCTTAGTCTGACCCGTCACCTAGGACCTGTTTGCCTTGGGAGACCCTACCAGGGGCATATAGCCCCAGACAACATAGCTCCTAGGGTCATTCGGGTACTCAAACCCCTCCACCACGGTAAGGTGGCAGTTCAAGGAGAGGATTGCAAGAGAGGAGAGGAAGAATGTATGCATTAAAACACTTTATACCCAAATGTCAAAAAAATGTACTTGAATAAATGAACAGCACTAATAAAGCCCCAGTCTTACAAATCATTAACTATAAAAAGTTGTTTTAGGGTTTAGTTACCCTTTAAGCCGGACTATGATGCTATTTTCATTTAGAAACAAGCTTTGTTGCAATATTTTCCAGTTTTCACTGTAAAGCTGCTCTGAAACAATCTGTATTGTAAAAAGCGCTATATAAATAAAGGTGGCTTGACTTGACTTAAATTTAAACAGTAAAAAAAATTAAAATAAACGCATAAGTCAAGTCACCTTCATTTATATCGCGCTTTTAACAATATGACTTGTTTCAAAGCAGCTTTACAGTGATAATAGGAAATTACAGTAACAGAGATTGTTTTGGCTTTACAGCAGCTCTAGGATAAAGTTATTGTCCAGCTAAAGTTAGTTTTGATTGATTGATTCACTTCCATTGCGAAGATCATTAGTTATTAACTTAGGGGCCGCTAACACGACACCGTTCTAACAGAAAACCCTCAACGCGCTCCGGCCGCCCATCCGCACAAAATAGTGCCTGGTGTCTCGAGAACGCACACTCCCGGAAATAGGTTCCAAGGTGCAAACGATTATCAGTTATCTCTGCGCAAACCTACGCACTAACACAGACGTACATGCGCATCACGTATTCAGTCCATAGGTATGCACGTTTGAATACATATGTGCTCTGGCGTTTAGTCCTTCTTTACAAATCAAGCCTCAACAAACTACTTGTCTGGCCTTAAAAATGTATAATACAGAATTATTTATTGCGTCTGTGTGGCCACGTGGTGACTCTGTACAGATAAAATGACAACCTTTTATCTGTACAGAGGTAAATGGAAGGAGGCCTTCACAGGGGAGAGCCTATTTGACACTTCAGGACTGCATTGTCGTCGTGTCCAGGCGCAGGTACTGCATCAGATCTGGATACAGCCTGGATCCGGCGGACTACGGTAAACCTCAGGATAAACAGAGAAACTAATATTAGCGTCATCCTTCTTATGATGAAACAAGTACATCAGGATTTATTGGAAGTGTTCCCGAGTCTGGCTGACCTAAACTCTGCAGCCTAACATTGATTTATAGAAGTCTATAATGTGTTATGTGTATACTTGGCCAAAGAGATGTGTTTTTAGTCTAGATTTGAACAAACAGAGTGTGTCTGCTTCTCGGACAATGTTAGGAAGAATGTTCCAAAGTTTTGGTGCTAAATAGGAAAAGGATCTACCACCAGCAGTTGATTTTGATATTCTAGGTATTATAAACTGGCTGGAATTTTAAAGCGTTATACTACTATAATGCGTTAAGAGCTCGCTCAAGTCTGGGGAGCTAAACCATTTAGTGCTTTGTAAGTAATCAGCAATATTTTAAAATGTATACAATGTTTAATAGGGAGCCAATGCAGTTTTGACAGAACCGGGCTAATATGGTCATACTTCATGGTTCTGGTAAGAACTCTAGCTGCTGCATTTTATTTGTTAACAGAGTTAAGGTCTCCAAGCCGGGTCCATAAAATGCTATCTAAGCTGCATTCAATTTTTCCATAAACTAGCCTACGGTAAGCCCGCCCCCGCCATAAATAACTCTCAAACATCCCTTCTCATTAAAGGAATTCAAAGAACTCATCCCACTCGCCCAGATACTAGACAACCTATTACAATTGACACTCACCAAATTTGTTTCAACACTCCGTCTCAGATACCATTCCACCAACACCGCCCGCACACTAGAAGCAATGTTCATCCTAGCTTACTTCGGTTTTCTTCGCCGCTCCGAATTAACAATCACATCTAACTTCGACACGAATATCCACCCTACAATTTCAGATTTACCGATAGTAGATAACAAAACCATATCTTTCTTCATTAAACAAAGTAAAACTGATCAACCTAAAAAAGGTCACTTCGTTTACATTTTCAATCTGCCAACACCAATTCAACCGTACCATTCTCTTATAAATTACCTGCAGTATAGATGTTTCATGTTCAAATCCCCTCCAAAAGACTGGTTTATTTATTTTTTATCACCGAGTACGTGAAGGATGCATTTTGTTACATTTGTTACATTACAACCTCACCGCAAACAGTTTCTGAGATTTGCATTCAAAGGTACAACATACCTATTTACTGTCCTTCCTTTTGCGCTGTCACTAGTGCTGCAGCCACTTTTATGAAATTAGTAGATTTCACTAGTAGATAATCAGCGAACTTCATGTGCTGAACTACCTTTGACTGTAATGGCCTAATCAGAAAGTATACTGTGTAGACACAATCATATGATACTCAGTCACTTGCTGTGTTTAGGGTTAAGAGCCAATATGCCGAAGAATACTTTAGAACCAAGCTAGCACATTTCCTTTTTAGGAATAGAGCTAAACTAAAATGCAAGCCCCACACACCAGAGTGATCACAAATTATTCAATCTCTTTCAACTTTCAAACTAAGGAAGTATCTTCTCCTTTAGAATTTTCAAGAAGCTTTGGGACTGCTATATATGTACACTCACGTCAGTTTTGGCTAAATTCCCTCATTCCACATCACGCTTGCCGCACTGGACTCTCACGTGTCACAGCTGTCTGAGCACTTTAGCCTGTTGGAAGGAATGATCACTTTATCAGAAAGGCATAGAAATGGAGATTTTCAGATAAAAAACCGTTCTGACAGACACATGCAGTACAGGCAATGCGCGATGGCAGGCCCGCTTTCGGCCTCTGGACAGCATGTGCAGGGATGAATTGCCCTGGAATGAGTTGCCCTTGACTACCAGGAGCCCTCATTAAATTATGGAATAATAAATAAATAAAAATACATTAAAATAGGCCTATTTGTGGAAAAAATGTGTAATATTTGAGTTACATAAAAGCTTTTTATTTGTTTTCTTCCTAATTGTCCTTGAAATAGTGGTCAAGAACCCACTATATAAGAACAGCAAGAACTGCTGCGACTGACAGGGCGCTTAATAACGAGCAGAGAGAGCTCGCTCTGGCAGCGCGCGCGCACTCTCACGTCTTCAAACAACACGTCGAGCGCTGTCTTGCTCTCTCTCCCTCGCGCATATTAATCAAAATCAATTGACACGATACTAGTAAAAGGTCGGAAGACCGCAGTTTCACGTGGAGCATTTGGAGATTTTGTTCTCTTTACCGCGGGGTGTGAATTGTGCTAAAAAAACAACAACTTTGTCTTATCTTCTCTAAAAAGCGTTCCGCCCATTCAGCTGACATAAACCACAATTTCAGTAAACGAAAAAACCTATCCAGTGATGAAATGTTTTCTGTGTTGATACAGATCTTGTGCGATGTCCTAAACTGCCGAGATAATCACACAATGCGTGCCATAGGCTACACGTCCACTATGGCACGTCCGATACGCAAACGAATGACTCCTTTGAACCATTACTTTAATCAATGGTTAAAACAACTGATTTGTCCAACACTGAATCGGTGTATATAAAAACCGTTAACACTTTACAATAATGTTCCATTTATTAAACTACATTAGTTAACATACTATTAATAAACTGCACTTCTACAGCATTGTTAATATTAATTTTAATATTTAGGCTACTAATATTCTACATTATTGAAATCAAAAGTTGTATTTGTTAACATAGTTAATGCAGAGGAGAGGAAGAGCAAGGGAAAAGGAGCGTGTGGGGCCCATCTAAGATTATCTCGTCCTGGGCCCAGGCAAGACTGTCAGCTGGCCTGTTAGGCTGCATAGATTAGGTCAGCCGGAACCGAGAACACTCCCCATAAATCCTGATGTATTTGTTATATCACAAGAAGGATGGCGTCTACGCTAATAGTAGTCTCTCTGTTTATCCGAGGTTTACCGCAGTCCGCCGGATCCAGGCCGTATCCAGATCTGATGAAGGACCTGCTCCTGGACACGATGACAACGCAGTCCTGAAGTGTCAACCAGTCCCTCCCCTGTGAAGGCCTACTTCCCTTCACCTTAGTACAGATAAAATGTTGTTGGGATAATTCCGGTTCGCGTGGCTACGCAGACGCAACAAAAAATGTCTGTATTATAAATTTTTAAGGCCAGACAAGTAGTTTATTGAGGGTTGATTTGTAAAGAACTACACGCCTGCACACATATTCTAACGCGCATACCTTTGGACTGAACACGTAATGCGCATGTGCACAACGTCTGCGTTTTCGCGGGTTTGTATTTTTGAGGTTTGCGCAGAGATAACGGATAATCGTTTGCACCTTCGAACCTATTTCAGGGAGTGCGTTCTCAAGACATCAGGCACTATTTTGTGCGGATGGCCGGCCGGAGCGCTTGCATGCTATCTGTTGCTTGTGTGTTTTTTGTTTATTATTGTGATCAACAGCTTCAGTGCTGAGAACCATGTGAGAGGCGTGCCCTAGCAATGTATGCATTAATATATATGTATGCTATCTGTTGCCTGTGTTTCTGTTTATTATTGTGATTTATAGCTTTAGTGCTGAGAACCGTGTGAGAGGCGTGTCCTAGCAATTACCTGCAGACCTTCAACACTGATTGTCAGCACCTGTGTGTTTGCTTTTACTTGTGTGTCTTTGCCATTATAAGATCAGTTTTCTATCTGCTTCACTATGCCCTGAAGAAGGCTCCATGCCGCTACGCGTGGGCATTTTAAAGTTGTCCAGTTAGGACATGTCATTTTTGTAATAAAGACTTTTTAATTAAGGAGTGCCTCGGTTATCAGAGAATTCTTTCTCTACACTGCCTCTTAGGCGGCCGGAGCACGTTAAGGATTTTCCTGTTAGAATGGTGTTGTGTTAGCGGCCCCTAAGTTAATAACTAATGATCTTCGCAACGGAAGTGAATCAATCAATCAAAACTAACTTTAGCTGGACAATAACTTTATCCTAGAGCTGTTATACAGCCTAAACAATCTGTAATGGTAATTTCCTATTACCTCTGTAAAGCTGCTTTGAAACAATCCATATTGTTAAAAGCACTATATAAATGAAGGTGACTTGACTTGACACAGCGCATTCACCGTAGCCTCGCTACAGCACAAAACAATCTCACATTAATACTCTTTCTACTGTGTGTAATCAACTCTTTCCACTTGATCAGCACAGACTCATTCCACTATGTTGTCAGCCACTCTTTCCACTTGATGACGGCGTACGAGTACTCAGTCCTTCTCTCTCTCCCTCCACAGCGGCTTATATCCGGTCTCTCCACGCCAATTACTGCAACAAGACACAGGTGTTCGTCATTTGCACTTGACCTACTTAGGCACCTACTTAGGTACCTTTTCTCTATCTCCCGTTACAGACCTCGTGGAACCACGCCCAGGGCCGTTTGAAGGAATTTGGGGGCCCCAAGCAAAATGGACATGGAGGCCCCCCCCCAAAAAAACATAATATAATATGTAACCATATTCCGTCTGTTCGAAAAAAAAAACCTGCACTAACTGTTTGTTACAAGCAGCATTTGCCGTCAGGCAGGTAGCTAACATAAACATATTTTTTCTAGCCTACCTGCTGAAAAATTACACCATTTGTACAAGACAAGTGGAGCTATTTTATCCAGTGTAATTTATCACTTAGGCCTACCACTATCTTTAGGGGTGTAACAAAATTCACGGTTCGGTTCAATACGATACTCATGTGTTACAGTTTGGTATGTTTTCGATACAGCAAAAAGAAAGAAATGCCAATTTCCTTGATTTATTTACTTTTCTTCTTTTTTTTATTAAAACTAGCATCATAAAATATGATTTCTTTTTACTTTGAGGAATTCTGGAGCTATAATTGACTCTTCTTAGGAGCATATAAAACAAAACAGCTCCTTGGAAAAAAAAAAATTAAATGTAATTGTATTTATGTATTGTAGTAGTTATAAACAAATGTTTATTTTAGTTAAGATTAACATTTGCATTGTATTCATAATGTCAAAATAAAACCGACGTAATGTTACTTGAAGGCATTATAGCCTACTATTCCTGCCAAACTATGTGAATGTTTCTCACTAGATCTCGCAGGAGTCGCAGCGATGTTATTACTTCAGTGGCGAATTCAAATGCTTTCTTTACTGGATCTCTTATTAGCGCTGTGTAGTAGGCTAACAGTGTCGCATGATCACGATCGGCTCGCGCTGCACTGGTCCAAACTGATAAACGGTCTCAATTACGGTCGCGCCGGCGTCTCTACATTATGAGCGCGCTTGCCACGCGCAACGCGCCTACATTTGAAATAACTAAATTTTGGTCGGCAGGAAAAATGATCCAACGAACCGATCGGTTTGAAAACGCGTACCGAACACCGAACCAAAAGCCTCGTACAAAACGGTTCAATACGAATACGTGTACCGTTACACCCCTACTTACCACTATCTTGTTTTTTCTTATCCTTATCCTCCTCTTCCTTTCTCTTCATTATTTTCTGGCTTCCTGAAGCATAATTCCGCTTCATGATGACTGCCGAGGAGTTTTTGTATTTTGCCGGCAGCAGAGATCACGTGATTGGCTGGCTGCTGTCAGCGACTACTGAGGGGGGGCCCCCTTGAGGGGGATCCCGATAACAGTGTCATTGCACTTTACTGCATTGACTATCAAAGGGGCGCTCACACAGTTTGTCATTGCATTTTATTCTTAACCAGTCGTTGTCTTGGGGCCCCAGGCCAGCTCGGGGCCCCAAGCAATTGCTTGGTTTGCCTGCCTTGTCGCGACGGGCCTGACCACGCCCCCCTCGCCACAGACCCTAAATGTTCTTCTATTCTAGGCTATGTCTGTCAGGGTGGGTGAGAAAAAAGACCTAAAAGCAGATATGCCAGGCAACAATTTATTAATCCAAAAAAAGTAAAACAACAAATTTTAAAGGAAACTTAAGAGTCTCCACAAATGTCCAGAGTAAAACTGGGGCTCAGGGCACTAGGAACAGAGTCTAACATGTTTGAATGCAATGAGCAAGGCGATCTGGTTCAGATGATAGCAAAGATGAAATACACAAAGGTTAGGATATAATACCACAGAGGTAGACAGGTAGAGTTGTCTGCAGCTGTCAGAGAGAGATGAAATCCCAAAACCAGGAGCAGCTCTAGAAGGAAATCTGACTGTTAACAGAATCACACAGGAAAGGATTAAGCAATAAAACTGAACAAAGGAAGGAGAATATACTGTATAGGGGGAAAAAAAACAACAAATGAAGGTGCAAACAGATCTTCAACAGGTGAAGATAATTAGAGACCAATAAGCATGCACAAAACCTAAGGGAACAAAGACAGGGACAAAGGCCTAAAAAAGACAAGACTCACAGAAAAACAGACAGGTGGCCCACCTAGCCTGGAACACTGACATACTTAAAGAAAAAGTCTTCAACTCATTGAATGGCTAAACAGCCTTCAGACATTTTATGTAAATTACATTAAATGTTTTCTGAATCAGTGTTGGGAAGAACTATATATATAAATAATAGATAAATGAACTAAATTAATAAATCTGTACAACAAAAATGAACCACCACTGAACTAACTTAAGCTGGACTATGTTATTTTCCTTCTAGATCTTCAGTACAGCCAAAACAAACTTTGTTGCATTATTTTCCTGTTATCACTGTAAAGCTGCCTTGAAACAATCTGTATTGTAAAAAACACTATATAAATAAAGTTGTCTTGACTATATATATATATATATATATATATATATATATGTATATGTATATATGTATATATTAGGGCTGTGAAAAGATTAATCGCGATTAATCGCATCCAAAATAAAAGTTTGTGTTTACATAATATATGTGTGTGTACTGTGTATAATTATTTTGTATATATAAATACACACACATGCATGTATATATTTAAGAAATATTTGTATACATATACTGTATATATTTATATATAATTTATATTATATATAAATATATTTTTTTTATATAACAAATTTTTCTTAAATATATACATGCATGTGTGTGTATTTATATACACAAATTTAATTATACACAGTACACATACATATATTATTTAAACACAAACTTTTATTTGGGATGCGATTAATCGCGATTAATCTTTTCTCAGCCCTAATATATATATATATATATATATATATATATATATATATATATATATATATATATATTCACGGTCCGGAATGTAGAATCATGCGTGACGCCGCTGACAGGCTAGGATGCCGGGCTGCAATTCCCCTCAAGATGTCGTGGCATAGAGCAGGGGTTCTCAACCTTTTGCAACTCATGGCCCACCAATGAAAAAACTTTCAATCTGACATTGTGACGTGATTGGTGTTGCGATATGTAAACATAAATTAGCTTTTAGATAATGCATCTTGACTTGACTTGAGTGTTTTTGATCATATAAATTCATAAGAACAATCAGATAATTATTATCTGATTATATATATATATTATGAATTTGTCAATAAAAAAAAAAGTAAAAAAAATTTGGGAGTAGTCTACCACTGCCTACACGGCCCACTAGAGGGCCGCGGCTTACCGGTTGAGAATCACTGGCCTAGAGGACAAGCCGCTATGCCGAAGCCGCCGCCCCTCGCGCCTCAAACCGAAGAGAGAGAGAAGCGCGTGCGACTGCCGGAAACCACCCCCTTACCTGGACCCATCCTGTCCAAAATCAAAGTCAAATAATGCCCAGTGCACAATGCCCTGAAAGAGTCTGAGAAGTTTCGGACTAGCGCCACCTAGTCGTGAAAAAAATCATTTACATGCTTATAACTTTGGATTTGGTTGACTTATTTTCACGGGAGTCAGCTCCTTACATTTTTGAATCCTTGCCGAGTCCAACGATACCAAACATGCTAGGTTTCGCCTTATGGCTAGCGATAATTTACAAATTTGACACACACATGTATGGGCTCACTCTGAGAACACATTAAAAAAGCGGTGGAACTTGGTGGCACTATAATATAACAAAATCATAGACTTTAAAAAAAATAGTGTCTGTGACGTCACCCGTAGTGTTTCTGAAGAGCATTTTTGAAGCCTAAAGTGGGCGGACCCGGCCGTCGCCATCTTGGCAACGTGTCACTCCCGGATAACAGAAATTTGGCAAAGAGGCGGGACGTGGGTGTTGCTGAGGTGCCTGGCTGCTGAAACCACACCCACCTAGCTCGACGTGATCAAGTTTGCTCAGACTTAAGAGCTAATGCTATATGCTTCTGGCAGTACCTAGTGTGCGACCGCACAGGGCCTCGTGCTAAAGAGACAGCTGACTTGATGATGTAAAGCCAATAGAGTTTAATAGAGTCAATAAAGTTAATGTTTTTGCCCTTTGAAATACTATAATAGTTAAAAGACATAGCTAAAAGTGAGACTATGTGTGTCGTGATGCTGTATTATTCTGCTAGTTAAAAATGTATTATGCAGTAACTTACAATATTGCTCTGAGCGTGTGTGTGTGTGTGACACTGATTCATGCGCATACATGTCAGTCAGCATGTCAAGTTCAAAGAGAGCTTTATTCAGTCCATTTTAAATTCTGATTTTGGCCGCCTCTCAAATGCGTCAAACCAAAGATATTACCTCAGTAGTTCAAGTAAATGCATTAGAAATCTGCGCTTATTCAAGGATGTGCATTTATTGCATGGACGGAGAAAGCATTGACACTTGCAGGATTTCATCTGACGGTACTTTTTATAAAAATATTTAATAATATAAAAAATTTATAAAAAAAATTACCCCCCTCACAGTTGTTATGAAGGGCAAAATTAGCTATATAGACCAAAACCAATTTTTGTACCAGGCTGTAAACATATGTTTTTCTGCTGTAAAGTTCGGCATTTTAACATGGGGGATATATGGAATTTACTCCCTTTTGGAGCCTGTCTCTAGTAGCCACTCGATGAATTGCAGTTTAAGTGGTTGAGGAGAGATCCCCTGACATGATTGTAAAGC
Source organism: Rutilus rutilus (assembly GCF_951802725.1). Lineage (NCBI taxonomy): Eukaryota > Metazoa > Chordata > Actinopteri > Cypriniformes > Leuciscidae > Rutilus > Rutilus rutilus. The sequence goes on from NC_140213.1 coordinate 14,006,850, forward strand.
GCTTTGGGTGTACAGTAGTACATATGAAAGCGCTATATAAATGCCCGATTCGATTCGATTAAGTCACTTCCGTGTTGGCTTCACGAGAGAGACTGGAAGGTTGCCGCTCGAACAAAACAAGGACATTGCCATTAATTACAATATAATATCATGATATTAAATGCTACACTTTACGAATGCATTGGTGTACCGTTGCGAAACTCGGTATGTGTCTTGATAATCTATTAAATCATATTTAAAATATGTATATACATTTTTCATAAAATATATATATGACGGTATATATAACGGAGATATAAGTGACCCTCTGCATTTAGATCAAGCTATTGTATTAAAGTAAAGTTAAGCATTTAGACTTTGCTTTGTCAACATTCTCACTCCAAACCTGTCAAATAGGGTATATGTCGAACGTCGCATGACGAAACCGGAAACCTGGTCTCATCGCATCCGCTTGTCATAGAAAGTGTTAACAGCCGTATGAACTGATGCCGATATCTATGGAATTTTAAGGTAATCAGCTAACCTACCTATCTCACTTTGTTATTGGCTTTTTATTCTATTTAAATATCTAAACGTTAGTGTGAAGATTTTTTTTTTTTTTTACTTTTAAATATCGATCTTCACATGCGAGGGACATTGGTTATGATCATCTTTGCTCGCTCCTTTTAAGTTATCTTGAGTAAAACAGTAAAAAAATGCATGAAGCACATACAAAAGACCTGAACCGGAAGCGATGCGTTCTGTTTTCCGGTTTCGTAATGCGGCGTTCGACATATACCCTATGGATGCTTGGTCAAGACCCAGGGGTGTCACTTTTTAAAGCACAGGGGCTTTAAAACGTACTCGGTTACTAACGTAACCTCGGTTCTCTCTAGTAGAGGGAACGAGTACTGCGTAAGAGTACTTTCCGAACACCTAACTGTTTAGTTAGGGTTTGGGTTAGTAGAATATGTAGCTGCTACTGTTGGGGACCATCCCAATAAGGTGTTAGCAGATATTACAGCAGAATTTGCCTTATCTGATGAAATTTGCATCATTGATTGTTATTCAAATAAAGGTGACTTGACTATTGCATTTGTGTGTGAGAGAGAGATAGAGAGAGTGCGAGTCTGGTGCTCAGTAATAGAAGACTATAATCATAAACATTGTTACATGAATGATTGGAGAGTTCATGGCTATGAATACTGTAAAAAATATAGTGAAATAAATAAATTAAAATCGCCTATACGTTTAATTCAGGAATGTTTTGGCATTTTATTTTGATGGCTAAGGTTAATTTTATAAAGCTTATATTTTGGTAAATATTTTTAATTATTAGACACATTTTGTCTACAGATAAAGTATGTTTGTTTTTTTTTACTTGAAAAAGTTACATAGCCTGCACATGCCTACATGTAAACAATGATACCAAGAGTACACCAGAAAACATATCTTCCTTGATGTGTACACCAGCATATACATCTCTTTTTGAGAGATGTTGCAGATAAACAAATGCTCTAAAAATACAGGTGAAAGCACAAACATTTGTGCTTACAGGGAGGGGGGAGGGGGGAGGGGGGAGGGGGGGGGGGGGGTACTGCTTCTATCCTCGTCAGGTTTTTCAACAAAATTTGGTCACAGTTTATATTATGTGTCTTTAAATACTATATGTAGCCTACTTACATAAAAAAGGTTTAGATGCAGTGTACTTATTGTGTTCATGATGTATTGCAAAACACTGTTGCTGTTGAGGTGAATTACGGGTATGGGTAGGGATAGTGGCCTGTTGCATGAAGCTAGCTGAACAAACTCATACAAAACCATACAAATCTATTCTTGTTTAGATCAGATTCAGCTCACTCACAATACTTGATAAACATTCTCTGAGAGATCCGGCACAATTCACTTCTCTGCCGAAGATTAAGAGATCGATATTACAAATAACATGGATTACATTTACAAGGCAGGAATAAACTGCCACTGGAAACAAAGTTTGAGAAAGCAGCTGCAAAAAAATATCTGACAATATATGAAATAATTGATATAGATTCACAAAGAGCTCAAAAGAAAACACGTAAGCTTAGTAATTTAAAAAGCTATATATGAAGAGTTCAGCTGCAAAAGCCTCTAAGTGCCATCTGAAATTTTCTTCTAATGATCATATATTAAATATATTCATATATTAAATATTGTATTTATATGTGTATATTTATATTACTTTAAGAGCAAAGTTTAATATTAATTGTAAATTTATATAACAAATGAATATATGTTATGAATTCTAAATCATTATTATTCATATAAATATAATAAATAAGTAGCAGGAAAAGACAGGCAATTTTGATATAAACTACTTTAATTTGGAGCAAGAGATACAGTTGGATTTATTGCATCAGATAGATGTCACTTTGCTCACAACTGATTGGTACTGTTTTGGTTTAAACCTGAATAAAACCTGCTCCGGAGTAGGTTAGCCTTGTTGTGTAAGTTACCATGGTGAAGAGCACAACTAAAAAAACAACCCACCTTCTTGAGCCTGAAGAAACAGAGTTTGCTCAAACTAATCTTAGACTTAAGCCTGGTTCACACGGCAGGATAATTAGGCCGATTTTAGCCCCGATTCACCCCTTCCGACAATCTTAAGGATGCGCCGATTATCGTAAAATAATCTGATCAGATATTCCTGCCGTGTGTGGTGTGTTAAGACTGCTCTCGTCTGCTCGGGAGGACGTCGGGACCGCTCCGATCTCAAATCAGGGATATCCAACATGTTGGATTTTTTTGGCCCGATTTCTCCTCGTGTGTTGTGTCCCCCGGGGACAAACGAGCACGCAGCCTGTGGACTGTGGGTGTAGCCAATCAGAAAGTGAGGTGACGAGGCAGTGAGGAAGCACCGGGAAACAAAATCAAAACAGCCGGCGGCATGGTGCACCAGAAAGTCCGGTGGACGTCGGAGATGGAGTTTTTTTTTCGGTTAAAAACAAACTACAAACTATTGCCACGTACTGCGTCCTATTCGTCCGCCATGATTGTTTACTCTGAAGTCACGTTTGATCTCGAGGGATTTTGCGAGATTTCCCGTCTGACCTGGGAATGCTCGGGAGTCAAATCGGTTCGTGTGTGATGTGTTGATTTTGCCGTGTGGCTGCGCACCACACACTGTACGACCAAAACTGTTAGACCCGTGAATTTTTATCGCCGTGTGTAAATCTCTCAGGTTTGGAAAATCGGCCGACAATTTTAAAATCGTCCCGTGTGAACCAGGCTTTACCTGGGTAGCATCTGAAACCAACTTTGTGCAACATACTTATTGTTTTGTGGTATGGTCAGGTTTACGGGTGAGTTAAGTTGTAAGGGAAGGGTAAACAGTGTAATTAATTAAAGAAGTAATTACCAAAATGAATTGCAGCTGTAATTACATGCAGGTTTTTTTTCTTTAATACAACTACAATGTAAAAACATGTATATACACAATAAGTGCATTGTGTCAAATCAATAATTTAAATGTAGTACATGGTAGTTAAAGACACTTAATATAAAGTGGTACCCAAACAGAGTTCACCCTTTACGAAAGTGATGCAGCATTTTATTTTTATTGACAAGTTTGGGTTGCTAATGCACTGTGTAATGCGATAGACCCAGCTGGGAAGGTGCACATGTGGGCAGCAGGCCTATGGCCGCAGCTTTGGGTTCACCACCATTTCTCCACAAACATACATCGGTAGACCAAACCTGCAAACCTTCCATCTGGCCCCTTCCTAACTGAAAACTAATGCCACAAAACCTTTTCCTAATGCCAAATATCCACTGGAAAAAAATGGATTGAAATAATTTATTTCATGTTTGAGTTTAAAGTTTTATGTTTGATTGTTGTTCATCACCACATTTCAGAGTTTCATCATACAACTTGAATAATATAAACATTAATTTAGAATCACACTGTCTAAAAGACTGGACTAAATAAAACTCACAGACGGAATGAATACAGGTCCTCATGCGTGCCTTTCTGTCTATCTGTCAATATATTTATTTTAGGTCCAGCAGTGAAAAAAAATAATTACACACACAGTATTAAATCTCCAAAGACACTGAAGATGCAATCTTCAGATACATTTCATCAGAAATTCAAAGCAAAAACAAAACATCAAAAGTCTGGCCTACTTTTAATACTGTGTTCAAAAACCCCTTCAGTAGTAAAGCAATAATACCAGAGAAACCCTTCAGGACACCTTGCATGCAACAACCAAAGACCTGCCCTGGAATTCTAGATGAACCCATTTCCTGCTATTCTGTTTGTGTCACTAGGCCTCTGCGCAGAGATTCAAATGGAATGCCATCTGGGATTTGTCTGCGTCAGGAAAAGAGTAATGATTCCACAAACAGACCTCACCAGGAAAAACATGACCAGCCCCTCAGTTGCCTCAAGTCTGCAGCAAATGATGTTCTGCAAATCTCCAGCATGACCACATGACCATACTCTCACTGTCGGTCAGGGCAGCCTGGAAGTTTCTCTGAATAGTGGTAGAAGTCCAATTACATGATATTGCAATCAATATTAGGAACTGACCAAGAAACTTTTTGGCCACATTACCCCATATGTCACTTGCTGTCCTTCTTTGGAAATCTTTGTCCACATAAACAGGACACAAGAAATCGTATCATTTCCGTATGACTGTAACACGTAACAACCTGCCTGGACGGTTACATAGGCCCCTGTCACAGCCCATAAACAAAGACCAGTAATTAATGCATCAATCATGCCACATGAAAGTCTGTGAGATGTTTCTCTGTTCAGGTTGGGAGGCAGGCCTGTGGATGAGTGACAGGAATATGGATGCTGTTGGCAGTAAATGAGCTTTGACGGTTCCTAGTGGTCTCACCGCATGGTCCACCCAGCCTGCCGTCCCGCTTCTGGACTGCTGATAGAATTAGGGATCTCTTGAACCATGCTGCTCTCACTTCCGAAAACAATTACCATGAACCAGTGGGGCCACCAAGCCTGATGAGATATATGTTTTGAGCAGTGGGGGCGTCGGGTATGTTTAAAGCCAAGCAGGGTGCATCCCCGCCACCCACGCATGTAAGGGCTAAGGAAACAGCTCTCAGAGGACAGGAGAGGAGATTTTCTTTTTTTCCATTGTTTGGTTTTTCTTCAGAACGGTTTACAGCGAGGAACCATGGTGGGTTGAACATAAATCTTTTTTCATTAAGAATTACTGACTTGGCCAGGAAATATTACATTATAGACAGATGTCTCAGTTCAAACTCCCAGGTTACTTGTTGTATACACAGAGAAATGAGGTGAGCAACACTGACAATGTGGGCATTTCAGAGAGCAAAGGAACAGATTTTACTTGTATTTGTAATGCCTCAGCGAAAAGATGAGTTGTATGGTTATTTTTGGAATGAATGAATAAATTAATTAATGTGTGAATTTTTGAGAAATGTAACTGAGATGTTCTGATAAACATTTTAAACAAACACCTACACACACACACACACACACACACACAAACAAATATCATAAATTTGTATTGATGAAGAAACAAATAAATTGTCTACAGAAGCATCCATTTCCATTCATTTATAGCATGATCACAGTGCTTGAGATTCATTTATCAGGTCTAATCTGTGTGAACAGGAACATTCTAGCTCTGTTTTTGTTGCCAGATTGTCTGCCTAAAATTAGTTAAAATCCAAGAATTTTTTTAACAGTTCAAGAAACATTTGGAGTTGGTGGAAGGCCACCAATGTCCAACGCAGGGCTGTGGGCGCAGCAACAGAGTTCGGGTCAAAGGTCTGAGGAACTTACTCATTTCACGCTGCCCTGGCGCCTGCCGGCAGAACCCTCAATTTGTAAAAGGCAAACTCTGACCTCTGGGGCTTCCCTGGGAAAACACAAGACTTAAACACTACCAGCTATCCCAAGACATCAGGTCTTGAGTCCACAGAAATCTTCCAAAACCCTCAAAAGAAGAATTACCCCACAACTTTCCAGCATAGATCTAATAACAGAAATGATCTCTCTAAACAGACGGCCCAGCCAACAGGCCTTAACAAGAGGATTTGTTTCTTCATAAGAACTAGTGCAGTCAGCAGACCTCATTACTAAGAGGTTTAATAGTTGCACTTCTTCACCTCATTACTCAGACTGATGTGGACTGCTACAGTCTGAACAGGGTGACACACTCATGTGCTTAACACCAAAACCTCCACTGGATGTAATGAAATTGATAAATAGGACAGTAAACATGGCTGGAAAGGGGTTAAGGCAGACCAACAACTTTAAAAAAAAAAACTATTTTATTTTTTTATCTCTAGACATAGAGAACATATAAACATATTCATATTTTGTTTTGTTTTTAATCCAAGCCTTCTTATAAATGAGCACTGATTATATTATTATGTTCAATGTATTATTTTTTACAACTAAGTAAATGATTAATCTAGTTTGTATTGTGATTAATTAAAATATCCATCACAGTATTCTGTCCAAATAATGTATTTATCAATGCACAACAATACAGCATGCATAATTAATAACAGGCAAAGAAATGTAGATTGTGCATCTCCAGAGAAGAAGAAGAAGAAGAAGAAGAAGAAGAAGAAGAAAAACAAATTATATATTACAGAGTTAAAAATGAAGGTGAGGACAGCATGTTTGTGTTATATTTACTGAAATTAAGTATAATATATAATAATGAAATCAATTATATACTTTTCACTGTCCACAAAATATTTGAATATGTACAAATCATCAATGATCATTATAACATTAAACATTAAATAATAATAATAATAATAATAATAATTGTAAGAATTATATTACTAAAAATATCTCTAATGAAAATAAGATAAGAAAAAAAAAGATTATTTCAGCTCCTGGGTGCTTCTCTTCGAACCTTCTCAAACATGTCAGCTACAGTTTGTCAGCCACCATGTGTTATTCTGCTTCAAATACCGGGTATTAGAGAGCAATTATCACCTGCAATGGACCAAAGCCTCTGACAGTGTAATTATACTTGAGTTTTTATAAGACCTGCACCCTATCCTGTCTCTCATTTAGAAGCGGAGCAGGAAGGAAAAAGATTTTCTGAACAGGTTTCTGAAGCACTCAGAGCCCCCTAGTTCCCCCCTGTATTTCTGACATGGGCCTCCCTCTCTCTGCTTTGTGCTTTCTGTGGACTGGGTCCTGGGCCCTGATTTGACCCAGCTGGAGAGAGGGAGTGATCAGAACTGGACTGGTGCAGACAGAGCTAAAGTAAACACGTCGTGGTGGCTGGGCAGGCAGTTAGCAGCCCTCGGACAGATGATCGGGGGGCCTGCGCAGACCACACATGCAGGCACGCACCGAAGGACCACACAGGGGCTGACGGGGGACGGGGGACGGGGGACGGGGGTCGGGGGTGGGGGGGCTTGGGGAGCCTCGGCACGCAAAAACACGGCCCATCGACAGGGCACTCCTACAGGCAAAGGCAAGATCTGGGTCAGGGCCAGGCCTTAGGAGAGTGTGAGGTGTTCAAGACATGCTTTTTGAGTGTATGCGAGACTGCAGATAAAGACAAGGTTTTCTCTCTCTCTCTTTTAAGGTTTTTTTTTTTTTTTTTGTGGCGGAAATAAACTTTTGATGCAAAAAGGACTGAGTAAACACAAACAGGAAGCAGCTCATGAAGACATAAGTTTCCACTGCCTTCGTGATGATGCTTTAATTGCACACCTAAAAAAAAGACCAGGACAACTATATATGCCATTTAGAATATTCCCAGAATATCCCAGAATAATACTATAAAATATTTAAATATTTCACAAAGGACAAAATAAAAAAAAAACAATTTACACTGATCATGTTTTAAACTTTCAAATAAGATAATTTGTGTTAATTTGTGTTTTAGTTGCATTTTTTAATTGCTTTGGTGCAATTTTCACAAGCAAGTTGTAAGTTTTCAAAACTCTTAGTACTAATCTCACAGCAGTTTATCAAAAATGCACTTTTTTCACCATTTAAGCATACTTTCAATTATGTTAGTATAAAACACAAAATCACAAATTATCCTTTTTCACTACAATTTTTTTATTTTTTATGATGTAAGCGTTTAATTTACAGTAACTGTCTTTCTTAATGCTGTTACAATTAATCTTTTCATTTGCATCTATTCTCATTTAGTATAAAATGTCTGTATACCCATACATTAGATATACGTTCTATAAATATTGATTCTGCAAAATGTTCCCACAAAGATGGCAATATCCAAAATCCTTGCCCTTGTGGGTACCATTTTTTGTCCCCATGTGGAAAACACATTATAAATAATACTGTGATGGTTTTTGAAAATGTAAAACTGCAGAAATTTTCAATGATGGGGAGAATTAGAGGTATAGTTAGGGGGAAAAAATATACAGTATAAAAATCATTGTGTCAATGGAGAGTCCCCATAAAACATGAAAACCTAACTACGTGCGTGCATGCGTCTGAGAGAGAGAGAGAGAGAGACTTTTTTTTTAACTTTTAGTCTTTCTTTAATTTAACATTTTCTTGCCACAATCACAATATATTAATGTACAAAACACAAAGATAAACATGTAAAATAAAAATAAATAAAAAAAACAACAACATTACATACACAGAAAATACCTCATACATTCATTTATAAAATTCCATCTTCTGAATTACATAGAACATCATTCAGAGCCCAAGTAAGATTAAAAGTATCAAGATCTCCAACCATTTTATAATATGTTTGTTTGTTTGTTTGTTTGTTTGTTTGTTTGTTTGTTTATTTATTTAAAAGGGACAATGCGCATTAATGAACATAAGGACAATGTCCAAATGTAAATGAGCCAGATTTAGCCATACAGACTAATTTTTATCTGGAGTCCCTGGCAGGTTGTTATTATAAAACTGTAAAAAACATTGCATACATACACATTAAAAACATAAACAGATTACATAGACACAGTCAACATCAAACAAGCACAAATAATGACACATAGAATATATCAACTTGTAAGTAAATGATTGCACTACTGCAAATTATGACAACATATTTGATTGTCCAGCAACCACTGTTTTATAATTTTTGAAAAGGTAGTGAGAGAGGTAATGTTTCTAGGTATTGTGTTCCAGGTATGCGCCGCACGGTAGGAAAAGGCTGACTGTCCAAAGGAACTTTTCCTATATGGTATTTTACAATCACCTCTAGAAGTAGCTCTGGTGGATGCGTTAAGATTTTGTTTAACAAATTCATTGAGTGGAGGGGGGGCTAAATAATGGAACATTTTCATGGACAGGCATTAAGCTGGTTTAGATCATACTTATCAGACCGCTACCATTTTGTCTGTTTAAATGGGGAAAAATCGAAGATAACGTCAGTAAACTATGGAGTGCCGCAAGGATCTGTGTTAGGCCCTCTGCTATTCTCAATATATATGCTGCCACTTGGTAATATTATAAGAAAACATGGAATTAATTTCCACTGTTATGCTGATGACACTCAATTATATATTTCATCACGACCAGATGAAAACACTAAATTATCTAAATTGACAGAGTGTGTTAAAGATATAAAATACTGGATGACGTGTAATTTTCTGCTATTAAATTCAGATAAAACGGAGGTATTACTTATTGGCCCAAAAAACTGCCCACAAAACCTCTTACAATACAACTTTAATTTAGAAGGATGTCCTGTTACTTTATCCACTACAGTAAAAGACCTGGGTGTTATATTAGACCGCAACTTGTCTTTCGAAAATCATATTTCATATGTTACAAGAACAGCCTTTTTCCACCTTAGAAACATTGCTAAGCTACGTAACATGCTATCTGTTTCTGATGCAGAAAAGTTAGTTCATGCATTCATGACCTCGAGACTAGATTACTGTAATGCTTTATTAGCTGGTTGTCCTGCATCCTCAATAAACAAGCTACAGTTAGTCCAAAATGCAGCTGCTAGAGTTCTTACTAGGTCAAGAAAATATGATCATATAACACCAATTCTATCATCTCTACACTGGTTACCTATTAAGTTCCGTATCAATTACAAAGTATTACTACTGACCTATAAAGCCCTAAATGGTTTAGCTCCTGAGTATTTAACGGAACTTCTATCACCCTACAATCCATCGCGCTCTCTAAGATCACTAAATCCAAGGCTTCTGGTCACTTCTAGGATATCTAAGTCCACTAAAGGAGGGAGGGCGTTTTCACATTTAGCTCCTAAACTCTGGAATGGACTTCCTGATATTGTTCGAGGCTCAGACTCGCTGTCCCAGTTTAAAACTAGATTAAAGACACATCTCTTTAGCCAAGCGTTCGCATAATACTACCTTTTATACTACAGTTGAATCATATCGAATGCATTAATATTATGAACAGCAGCTATGCTAATTATTTCCCATCTGCTTTTCTGTTGTTATCTCGGGACGCTAGTCCCGAGGTAAATAGAGTTTGTCAGTTCCAGTTTGTATCCAGCCTCACATGGAACCTTCAGATGCCCCAACACCCGTGAAGAGACGACTCGACGCCTGTGAAGAGACGACTCGACGCCTGTGAAGAGACGACTCAATGCTGGTGATATGTTATGCCCTAAATTAATACATGATTAACTAACTGTATTTTTCTATGTACATTTCTGAAATGCCCTTTCTGTAAAGCTGCTTTGAGACAATATGTATTGTGAAAAGCGCTATACAAATAAATTTGAATTGAATTGAATTGAATTGAACATTTTATACACAAGCAAGATATCAGCAAGTTTGACCATATTTTCCCAGTTTAAAAAAACCTTTTCTTTAAAATATTACAATGATGAAAAGAATTTGACTTATTATCCATTGTTTTCAAAGCCCGTTTATAAACTGTTTCTACTGACTGTAATGCAGTTCTTCCTGTCTGCGTCCAGCTGGTCATGCAGTAGTTCATATGTGACAATATCATGGCATCGATGTACAACTTTGAGGCCTCTGTAGTTAAATGACTTCTAATGTGCCTAAAATTTACCAAGTTAAATTTAATTCTGTTTACAACTTTTTTAACTTGTGATTTAAATGTCAGTCGTGTGTCTAGTATTATACCTAAATATTTAAACTCCTGTACAACTGACAGTGTTCTTCCTGCTACAGTAACTTCTGGGTCGGGATCTTTATTTGCCGATTTTGAAAAGAACATGCATACAGATTTACTGGTATTAAGATGTAGACAAGAGTTTGTTAGCCAATTAGAAATATTGACCATAGTAGCTGATAGTTCCTTGGCAGCTTGCCTCTTGTTTTTTGCATGTACATATATGACCGTATCATCAGCGTACATCTGACAAGTTACTGCAGAAGGACAAACTTCAGGTAGATCATTAATATACAGACAGAACAACAGAGACCCAAAGTTGAACCTTGGGGTACCCCCAAGTCATTATCAGTTACTTGGGAAGTTTTATGGCCTATGCGAACAAATTGTTTTCTATCTGAAAGGTATGATTGTATCCATTTGATGACACTGGATGAAAAATTAAACTTTGATAACTTGGTTATTAAAATCTCATGATTTACTGTTTCAAAAGCTTTCTTCAAATCAAGGAAGACCGCCCCAACTACACCTCCTTGGTCAAGTTTAGCCTTTATATTTTCCAAAAGAAAACAATTAGCTGTTTCAGTGGAATGATGTTTTCTAAAGCCAAATTGCATTGTTGCATTGCATCCATTTTTCAGCAATTTTTGATACTGATGGAAGAATACTGATGGGTCTATAATTACTAATAGTCATATGATCACCTGATTTATACACTGGTGTATTGTAGCAGTTTTCCAAGCACTTGGAAAAACTCCATCAATGATAGACTGATTAATAATTTTTGTAATAGGAGGAATGAGTGCCTCCTTATGAGTTTTAATAAATATTGTGTCCATTCCGTAAACATCCTTTGCCCTTGAACAATTTAAAGAGGAAATAATCATACACACTTTGGTATTAGTCACTTCTCTAAAAGTTAAAATGGGAGCATTAGTATTCAGAGGAGCGATAGAATATTTCAATCCCGGGGAATTGTGAGTCAAAGTTTTTATAGAATCAATGAAGTAATTATTAAATGCTATGGCCACTCTACTTGGATCATAGGTCACATTTCCATCTATATTTAATTAGATTTTTAGCGCAATTTTCCACCGGACAAAATTGCGATTGTTAACTCATGATTTCTGTTCTGTCTGTGCGCACCAATCTTGCACTTCTATCTACTCCTCAACCAGACCACCTAGAGACTTCGGGATTTCAGCCTTATGTTAAGGAAGGTCTAATCTCGGGAACGCACAAAAAAAATCCAGGAAAAGATTTTGGATTTCCTGGAAATTCCAGAAAAAATTCCGTTTTTTGCAAATTTCTCGGCAACCATAATAGCTATCGAGTTGAAACAAATTGCAATCGATAACTTCTAAAATTTACAATAATATTAGAAAAAAAGAATTGATCAAAAATCTTTCCTTTATGCTTCAAAAATTAATTAAAACTTTATATGAAGGGAAATAAGAAAAATATTGCCTTTTCACCTATAAAACTATTGTTCCACAGAAATACGTAAGGAAGGTATTCACAAGAGTCATGAGCACAATTAATTCCACTGAATTACGGCAAGAAATCAATGAAGGTATCGATCAAGATTTGGAGAAGGAGCAAGAATATATGAGAAAACGACAAGAGGTTGTTGCAAAATAAATGGAAGAACGTTCAGCAAAGCGACAAAAGATGGCGACATCCACACCAACGGCTTCCTCATCAGGCGTATCTGATTTCTACGATGACTCGTGGCTTTCAGAGGATGTTTTGGCAAATATCTCGAAAGCAGAAGAAGAGTTTACAAAGTCACAAGCCAATAGTCAAGCAGAAAAGAAGGAAGAATCTGAAGAGGACAAAGCAGAAAAGGAAGCTGATACAGAGAAAATCGAGGATATTGAGTGAACACAAGATGTAAAAAATAATGAGCTAATAAAAAAAAATTATGTTCAACTAGTCAAGTGATTGTGCCTTTTTTATTATCCAATGCTGATTTGATTTCAGACAGTTCATTTGAATTTCAAGAGAAAGTTATATTCTCGAGCAACTTATTTTCTCTTTCATTTACTATCTCTTAGTGTTGTGATCCCATGACGTGAGAAAATTGCGCTAAAACACTCACTGAGTTTTTATTACTTGTTTTATTAATGGTATTATATTTCCCGGTTAATTTATTCAAATTCTGCCAGATTTCTTTACTGTTCCCTTTTGTTTCACTTATAGCATTAATAAAAAATTTCGCTTTAGCCTTTTTAAGCTCTTTTACAACCTTATTTCTCAGTGTGGTAAATAGACGCTTCTCATGTTCCACTTTGTTCCTGAGAGCCATCTTAAGAGCTTGGTCCCTTTGTTTCATGAGTGACCTTATGTTTTCATTTAACCACGGTAGATAATTTCTTTTGCCTGGTTTATATTTCACTTTCCTCATAAAACTTTGTATAGTTGTTTGAAGTTCACACATCAATCTATTACAGTTATCATCCACATTTGTATTTGCAAAGTGCTCATTCCAATTTATTTCTTTAATTGTATTTTCAAGATTAGTTAATTGTCCATTAGGAACTTTATAATGTTCTAGATGAACGTTTGCTGTTATATTAAATCTCTGTTTTGTGAGTTTTCTCAAGATCAATATCATATTGTGGTCAGATAAACCGGTAACCAGATTATAGGATTTCTTTATTCTTTATTTATATAGGATTTTGTATATAGGATTATTTATATAGGATTTATTATGTAAACTCAACAGTAAGCTGGGCAGATATCAGACCTCTTAAAGTCATATTAACATCAGTAGAAACACCCCCATTCAGCTTCGCTTTTCTTGTTAGCCACACAGCTAACTTTGCTTGACCATATAAAAAATGTATTAACACATCTCTTTTTCTATTTTGATACTTATATTTAGGCCCATAAATAAAACCTTTTAATGTAAACTCATAATTCAAATTTTTTACTCCATTCTTCCAGCAATAAAAACATTGGCTTTAAAGCTACACTGTGTAGGATTTTCTCCCATATAGTGGTCAAATTGTATATGACTACCAACTGAATATTACTTTCTAGCCCCTCCCATTCCAGGGGCGTTTTAACTTCTACGGTGGCCGTATTATTCCAAGATTAACATGGCTTCCAGTTCGACTTTGTCCATGAGTGTTCCTTCAAGTGATAAGGTTACTTTAGAAAACTATTGCTATTACTATTTCATTGCTAACATCACCTATCAGGTTTCTAAATGAATGCAAGCTAATCTTAGGAAAGTATCAGTGCTATCATTATTCTGTATATTGTACAAGGTTTAATAGTGTAAGGCAATGTTTACAGCGTAGGCTACATAATTTTCTCCATGAGCAGAGTCAGAGATCAGTTGATGCGACGGAGCTGCGAGGGAAAGCACACAGATTTATGTTACAAGGTGAACAATCCTTTTTCATCATTGACACGAGGAAAAGTATCCTAGACGTCGTTCTAGTTATGCACAACCATTCTAGTAGTAGTAGTAGATAACTTTATTGTCCCCGTGGGGCAACTGGGTTTGCAGCACAGCCGCAAGGCACTTCATGACAAGACATATGACACAAACAAATACAATACAATGCAATACACTATACACCCCTGCATCTAACCAGGCCAACTGGACATCTAGCTTATTTTGACTAATTTAAGGCTTTTATGGCTTGTGGTACAAAAGAAAATTTGGATCTGTTCTTGGTCATAAGGGGTGTGCAGAAATGATGCCTAGATGGCAATAATTTAAAATGAGATGCCAACGGGTGTGTGTAATCACATACAATGTTATTGATTTACAATATATTGTATAGTTAGCCAAGCAGCTATAAAACTTAGAATTTACACAAATTGGCTGAATTACCTGTCGAGAAGAAAGCAGGCAACTTTGGCGTCCCTTTTAAAATCCTTGCTCCTCATGAGCTCTTTCCATCTTGGAAAAGCCACTCCAATATTAACTTTGGTCTTGTTGATTTGCCTGTCGCGTTGTCGTTTTAATTCTCTCTTTCGCTTCCTTGGCGACTCGTGTCCTCGAGAATAGATGTGATCCTCCATCTTCAACAGGCTTTCAAATCTGCCAGCAGTAGCGAGTAATCTCCCCCTCGCATTCGTCACCGTAATTTTAATTTTAATGGACAGTAAAACAAAGGCAGATAACCGTACAATCTGATAGGTAGCATTATTTGATAGAACACCGGCACAGTAACTTCATATTGACGCGTGGCTAAACAAAGGCAGAGTACCGTAACTCAAGTTGAGCGTTCCAAAACAAAGCCAAAGAGCAGTAACTGGTGTTACGGTGTTCTGCCTTGGTTTCTCATGGGCTTTTGGAAGTTACTGTTTAGAAAACTCATTATTTTCTCGAAAAAACAACAGAATTGTTTCAATATACTCATCCACATGATAAAGGAGGTCTTGAATGTGCCAAAAATATAAATAACAAATTTTCGACCAAAAACGAAGTTACGGTCTTTTGCCTTTGCACGGCAGTATAGTGCAAGTCTCTGTCGGTTTAATAACATTACATAACGTTCAAACTGTACCTGAAATCAAACTGTCAAATATAATCTGAACTGTAATTAGCCTTTATAATGATGGATACAAGATTGACCAACAATACTGAAAGCAATTCACAATATAGTGATCTGATTTACTTTTCCTCATCATCTGGAGGTCGGTAGAATGGTGGATGTCCTGAGGCCTGGCTGAAAGGCTGAGGCAGATCTGGAGGATGTGCAGGGGGATGGTTGAAAGGTAGAGGTTGAGCCAGATCTTGCAGAAAAGATAGAGGCTGGTTGGTTGTCTCATTACATGGTGGTGAGGTGAGGTGAGGTGAACCCATGCTAAATTTAGGGGGCTGAGTTAAGTTGTAAAAGGTGGGCTGAGGTGGCAGGTGTCTTGGGTTGTACTGTGAGGGCTGGACTGGTGCCTGGTAGAAAGGTGGACATGGGGAATTTGACCTTGCAAGAAACTGTGTGAACATTGAGAGCATTTTGAGCTTATGTTCATGCTGTGCTGCTTGCATTTTCAATTGAAGCTCAGTGTCGTCTGTGTTGTTGAGGGCACTGCTGATCTTTTCAGTGAAGATTTCCAGTGTTGCTTCCATCTTGGTCTTCCTTTTCCTGCTCTTGGCAGATGTAGCTGTAAGAAAGAGGAGAAAGTGTTTGGCCATTGTATCACAATTACAAAAATAAACAGTTAGGCTTGGAGGGTAGACATGAGTATAAGGAAAAACTTAGCAGTAATACAGTACAGTACAGTAATAACAGAATACAAAATAGTAATGGATGGGTTAGCTAAGCGAATACTTTACTAGTGATTTAGCAACAGCCTGATAAAAACATGATGATTCTTACTTCCAGAGGACTTGGTGGCTGTTGTGCTTCTTCCAGTGGTCTCTGTAATGCCTGCAGCTGATGAGCTTTCTCCAGATGTAGATGGTGCAGAAGACACAGAAGGTGCAGAAGACACAGAAGATGCAGATGGGAGTGAAGATGCGTTCTTCCATTTTGTTTGCTATTTTTTCAAAAATGGAGTGGTTACGGTATGATCCTTCTAGTTTTGCTTGAATCGAAGTATCTCCCCATATACTAATTAGGTCTAACACCCCTACTCTCCCTCCATTGACTTGCTCCATCATTGTTCTCCATTTTGTAGGCCTAGTCAAGTTTTTAATTTTACTGTCTGTGTCTAGGGCTAACTCGCCGGCGCATAATTGTGACAAATGTCGATGTAGATTGAGGTAAAAGTCGCATCAAATCCGCCTTGGCTGTTCACACTGCGGCCGCATTGAAAAAAATCAGACCTGGGTCTAATTCAGGACCACATATGGAAGTGGTCTAAATCTGATTTGAAAAAATCAGATCTGGACAAGATTTGAGTGTTCACACTACTTCTGAAGAAGTCTGACCTGGTCACTTGACCCCCAAAAAATCGGATTTGGGCCACTTTTGCCTGCAGTCTGAACGGGGTCTATGTTTTTCAGAAAGCCGTTAAGTCTGCTAAATCCAAATTTCTTTCAGAGATTGTCTCAAAAAATCATCATAGACCAAGAATTTTATTTTCCACTATAGTGTTAAACCCTGTGGGTGATGTTTTCCCTGATGTGTCTGATTTTTTTTATGTTAATTTGTTTAATGTTTTTTTCCGTGAAGACAACAAGGTAAAGACCACAAACACTGTTGACTTCTCATGTTTTCTCTGAAGTGCCAAGGTGCTCATCTACCTGGAGCATGTTTGATCCAATTTCTCTACATACTTGCAGAGATATTATTGAACATCTAAAACCTACCTCTTGTTCATATGATATTATTCCGTCACAAATTTTTAAGCAAATCGTCGATATCATGGGGCCTGATCTCCTGTTTTTTATTAACATTTGTTTGAGTACTGGTACGGTCCCTGACTACCTAAAACATGCTTCAGTTACTCCCCTTCTGAAAAAATGTAATGTTGATATATCTGACTTAGGTAATTTCAGACCAATTTCTAATCTTCCATTTATCTCAAAAATCTTGGAAAAGGTTGTTTTCACTGAATTACAGTCTTTTCTGAGTACAAATTCACTATGTGATACTTTCCAGTCAGGAAATGTCAGGAAAGTATCTTCCCAGTTTAGGAAACTACACAGCACTGAATCCGCTCTATTGAAAGTTACTAATGACATTATGCTGGCTACAGGTAATTGGAGTGCTGTTTCTCTGGTCCTTTTAGATCTCAGCTCTGCTTTCAATATGGTTGATCATACAATTCTTATTTCTCAACTGAAAAATTACGTAGGCATTCAGGGTACCGTTTTAAATTGATTCCAGTCTTTTTTAACCAACAGAAACTTTACGCGTTGGAAATCATACTTCCTCAGCAGCACATCTTTTCTGTGTTGTACCACAGGGATCTATTCTAACTCCGATACTATTTTCTTTATATTTGGTGCCACAAATATAAAGTTCCATCTTTGGGTTCCATCTTTTCCAAATACGGAGTATCATTTTATTTATATGCTGACGACACCCAACTGTACTTCCCATTTAAACAAAATGATTCAAGCTCTTTAGAAGTCCTGCTTGCATGTTTTCAGGAAGTGAAACTATGGCTTACACACCATTTTTTTAGCTTTAAATGAGAATAAAACTGAAGTAATACTGTTCGGACCAAGTGATTTCTATGATTCTAGTATTCTGGACCTTGGCGAGTTCAATTCTTATGTTACCTCAACTGCTAAAAATGTAGGTGTTCTGTTTGATTCAGGCCTCAAGTTTGATAAACAAATTAATTCCGTCGTAAAATCATGTTTCTTTCACTTACGACGTCTTGCAAAAGTCAAATCTTTTCTCTCTCCAAAGAACTTCGAAATAGTCATTCATGCGTTTATCACCTCACGACTTGACTATTGCAATTCACTCTATTTTGGCTCTAACCAATCATCTATCGGGCGTCTTCAATCAGTTCAAAATGCTGCTGCCAGGCTGTTGACTGGTTGTCGAAAATTCGATCACATCACTCCTATTTTAACTTTTCTACACTGGATACCGGTCAAACTGAGAATTGAGTTAAAAAAATGTAACTAATAAAAACAAAAACAAAAAAGTTTTTAAATCGTTACACAGCCTAGCACCAGGGTACTTAACTGATTTAATATATTCTCCCAATCCTTACAGGTCACTTAGGTCTAGCAACCTTGGATTGCTCTCTGGCCAGTCGAGCCCGCAGTGTAGAGAGCTCCATTTGTTGTGCTGTTGTTGTTGTTGTTTACATGAATGGACTATTTGCTCTGCCTTGGGGTTGTAAGTGTCCTGAGTCCAGTGAGGGAGTGAGTGGGCCCTGGTTTGTCCTCATGGATGAGGTGTTGGGACACAGGCATTCCAACAACACCCTGTTCTAATTGCCTCCATCCCTGAGGACAGACCAGGGCCAAGTTCAGCAGTGAACCAGCGCTAGCACCAGCCAAGAGAAAAGGAGACAGAGAGGATGAGCTGATCGAGCTAATTAGGGAGGATATGAGGTTTCAGAGAGAGACGGGAGATACAGGAGAGTAGGGAGAGAATGGACAGATTGTTTTCTCTTCTTGAGAGATTGGTAGAGAAATACAATTTTAGTTATATAAATATCAAGCGTAGCGTTAGTTCTGGCAGGTCACGTTAGTCAAGCTCGAATCAGCTGACCCTCAGCTGATCCACATCTACCTATAGGAATACAACGCCTATCACCATATACATATATAAGCTCCTTCAGTATTATCAGCAGCTATCGCGTTTCTCAGGAGCTAATTAAATGGCGAAATTCGGCAGGCAAACAACATCATCTCACAAGGAATCGTGCAATCGGGAATTTAGCAAGAGGAATTTGTTCCCCACAAGGATTTCACCTCAGATTCATCTTAAACTTGAACACGAGATTTGCCGCATTGATCATAAGTTGCCTGATTTGGAAGTGACCTCAGTCTGCATTGCTGCTCGCATCGCTGCATTATTGACACAGGACTCGACGTGATTCATTCTCCATTCATCTCTGAAAGTCTTCACAAAGCTAAGCTAAGTTCCTTTTTAATGCTCATTGCTAAAATCTATCAGGGTTTTGGCAACATGCTTGTTGCTAATGGTGGCTTGGGCTATTCTAACTTAGTCGTTTTCATTAAAATGCTCTTGCTAGGCTTATGCGATCATATTGGCTATGTGCGTTACTATGTGTTGTCGTTGGCAACTGATCGCGTTGCACACGCTGTGCTTTTAGCGCTATGCAGCACAGATTCAAGCAGCTGCTTGATATGAATTAAAGGGGTGGTTGATTGCTATTTCACTTTTTTCATTTTAAATACTGTGTAATGTTGCTGTTGGTGCATGAACAGTATCTGCAAAGTTGCTGCGCTGAAAGTTCAACGTAAGCGGAGATATCGTCTTTTAAAAATCAGGAAGTTTAATGCCTACAAAAACGACTCGAATGGGACTACAACGAGATACTTCCCGGGTTTTATACGTAACTAACCCATACATTTACATCAACCCTCCCTCCGGAACATGTTCTGCTGTCGAAGAGGAGGAGTTATAGTGGAGAGAGCTGTAGCTGTCAGGTCTTCTGTGTTCAGGCTTCCTACAGACGCTGTAGTTCGTCAACAATGGTTAAAATTTAAGTTTGATTATGTTCCTGACAATTACAATCGTAGTTTAGCTCTCTGTGCTGCGCATTTTACGGAAGACAGCTTCCAGAATCTACACGAGTTCAATGTCGGATTCAACAAGAAACTATTACTCCAACATGAAGCAGTTACAGCTTTAAAACCAGAGGCCACAACCTGCAAGTAAGATTTAATCATTTTAAATGTATTTGCCTGTATAATTTAAGACGTAATGGTTTAGTTTTATCAAGGATGTAAAAAAATGCCAGCGCTGGCTTTAGTATATGACAGATGCGTATAAACATTTTGGACCCGAATTTGTAATATGTACAAATTTTGTAAACGTATTTTCCATGTATAGCTACTTTATGACGTAATTTTTTTATTTGATCAAGAACGCAAACCAATGCCAAAGCTGTTTGGTTATAGTAGCTAGTTAGTTCGATGTTATTTTGTGTGTATAAGAAACGTGTGCAAACTTCAAAAAATTTTCGCAACAGCGAACTTCAGCTGCTGTTATCACATGTACACCTAAAGAAAACGACAAACTGAGTAAACTACCGGTAAGTTTTGTGAATAGTTAAACGGTTGTTCATTCTATCAATAAAACAATATGTTTAAAAAACGGTATTACTCAGTCCTGTATTCAGTTATATTAAATGTTTAATCAGGGGGAAAGCGTATCTCAAAAGCTAACAAACAGCAGTAGCATTTTCAAGTATCAGTTTTTGGAAATTCTTTGAGAAAATAATAATAATTAAAAAAAAATTACCATTCAGAAACGTTTAGTAAGAGCCGTGTTTGCGGAGGTTCTGCTTGACTCTCTTCATCACCGCTCTCTGGGTCTGATTCTGGTTCAAACTGATGAGGCAATATTGACACCATTACATTTGACCGGGCCAGGAGCACATGTAACTGTCGCCCGTAAAGGTAATGGGCGTGAAGATTCCGGACGCAGTTTAGCCAATTACAACACACCGGCCGAACTAACCAATCTGAGCTCATTGCCTCTTTCTGAGGGAGTGGTTTCATAGACTCAGGAAGTCAACCGGTCGTTCAAATGACAGAGGAGGAAGCGGCTTACAATAAAGATGAAATTTATGAAAAATAAGGCGTTTTTTAACAAACGAAACACGAAGACATGTTATATTGCAGCCCATAAACACAATCAAGCAAAGAAAAAAGGCAGTAAACCACCCCTTTAACAATTCATGGTGCAAACGGAAATATTCTGCTGTGGCACAGCTTTAAAAAAGACAGTAAACAGTCACAATTCAGTTGAGTCACTTCGGACACGCTTGGTCTATCTAGTTCTTGGAAACACGTCCTTCTTAAAGCTACAGTGTATTGTATACCGTGCTTTCATTTTAATGAATTGTTGTTGTTTTTTAAGGGCTTGCATCTTTATAGGCTGAAATTCAACATGGTGGTATACTTAAGCTGTGTATATGTAAAAAAAAAAAACACAAAAAAACCCACTATTATTGAAACATTGCTTGTTCTAAGGCTATCTAGTGGCTATTAAAAACTGCTTGCTTTAAAAGATGTTAGTTGCTATTGAAACATGGTTATTTTATTTTCAAGGTTATTTAGCCCAGTCGTTATTTGGAACATGGCTTTGTTTTAAGGTTTTAGGCTTATACCTGTGTCATTGTCACATGCTGTGCTAAATTTTTCAGGCATCAGTAATATGCTGTCATTTCAGCAACATTGCTATCAGTACTGTATGGTGGTTGCTAGAGCAATGTTATCAAATATGTGTTTGTTACTTCGGCTTGTGCATACTGTCCTCAGCAACATGCTATAGTAATCAAGCGTTGTTTATGCTATCTGGTTGTATTGAAAAAATGCCTGTGCTTTATTCTATCTGATTATTGCAACATAATGTGTTAGTTACCACATGCTTGTGGCTAAAGCTATCTAGATATCGGTAACATAGTTTGTGCAAAATACACAGTACATTCACCGCAGAGGTCTGGTATTCAACACTAACAACATTGTAGCTTGATGGTCCTGTGAAGGAGTGTGGAATCATGGGAGTCGTCATCTTGACCTCCACAGCTGAAGGAATCCGTAGGACGGGAGCAGTAATCATGTTCATTAATGAGGAAGCACACTGTATTTCATTGCTTAGCTGCGCAGTGCACACTGCATCTGACTCAGAGCTAGAGGGTGTATGCTTCTCTGACCGGACTACGCTAGTTTTAATACTAGTCCTATGGTTATACAAACATGCTAGTTGTATTAGTTTTCTTGTCGTTAGTCAGAGCTGTTGCTGTAGGGTGTATGCTTCCCCTGCCAAACTACACTAGTTTAGCAATAGTTCTGTGATTTACACACTATGCTTGTTGTATTAGTTTGTTGCCGCTAGTCGGAGCTATTGCTGTAGGGTGTAGGCTTCCCCTGCCAAACTACACTAGTTTTAGCAACATTTCCACGATTTATACAACATGCTTGTATCAGATTTCGCTGCCGCTAGGGGTGTAAGCTTCCCCCAATAGATCCCATACAATTGTTAATTTGGCTACAGCAACACGCTTGTTGCCATGTGTCCTTGCTTGCTCCAGCTTGGTGTGATGCTTCCCCAATTAGATTGGATCTATTGCTCAACATATGATGCTAAAATCAGGATGTAACCATTCTATCAGCCTCAGTCGTGGTGGGGGTAGTGTGTAAAAATTATAATAACAAAATTTGTGTGTATATATAATTTTTCTCTTTTCTACAGAAGTAAACTAAAACCAAGTATAACAAGGTTATGAAGTCATTGACAGGTGACAGTGTACGCAGTGCACGTCAACAAATAACTTGTCTAGTGATTGGAATTTATTCAAATCTACATATTTGTGAGTAAATGTATCAAAGCATCAGCATCACGCTTGTTACATTAAACCATCCAGCTAATTCTAATTCAGTGTTGTTAATTCTGTGTGAACCAGAAGTTTCCACCAGGATTACTTCAGTATTGTGTACTTCAGTACTTACTTCCAATGAAAAAGATAATTGAAAATTAAATCTCCATCTCTCATCTCTAGCTCACAGGTGTCACTCAAGAAACTGGAACTGGACTGAGGATATACAACAAGCAAGCAACTGATTCATTTTGATATCTAATTTTCACTTCTTCATTTCAGGTGGTATGCCATTCATTGCAATATACATGTTTACTGCTGAACATTTCGGGTATTGACAACATGCTGTTACTATGGTTATGTGGGTATTGGCAACATACTCGTTTAGGCCATCTAGGTAAGGGCAACATACTTGCTTAAGGCTTTCTGGTATTGTTGGTAGCATGCTGTTGCTCAAGCTTTCAGGTATTGGCAACATGCTTGTTGCCTTGGCTCACTCAGGTAACTACAAAAGCATCCAGATTGCGCTGTCAGTTGGTTTTGGGGGATATTGGCATATGGTTTTGTTTTGGGGGATTATTGCTGCTCTCCCTGCTCTTATCCATGCTAGGCTGCATGGATGCGCAGGGAGTTCTCGCCCAGAACGGAACCATACCGCCAATCCAAACTGTATGCTAATTGTCCATCATATTTGACGGCAGTGGTCCTGACAGAAATCAAGCGTAGCGTTAGTTCTGGCAGGTCACGTTAGTCAAGCTCGCATCAGCTGACCCTCAGCTGATCCACATCTACCTATAGGAATACGACGCCTATCACCATATACATATATAAGCTCCTTCAGTATTATCAGCAGCTATCGCGTTTCTCAGGAGCTAATTACCCTCCTCCATCCCCAGCTCCTCCTCACGCCCAGTCAGGATTTGACATTCTGATTCCCCTTGAATCAGAATAATTATCGAATAATGTTGTACTTTAAAATCTTGAATTAAATATATTTGCAAATTTTCATGTTGGTTCTGTTCTGTTTACCCCAAGGGGGATTATTGCTGCTCTCCCTGCTCTTATCCATGCTAGGCTGCATGGATGCGCAGGGAGTTCTCGCCCAGTACGGAACCATACCGCCAATCCAAACTGTATGCTAATTGTCAATCATATTTGACGGTAGTGGTCCTGACAGAAATATATATATATTAGGGATGGGACGATTACCGGTTTCACTATAAACCACGATAAAATGTACTGACGGTTAGTAATATCATTTAAAATTTAATTATCATTAAAACCGTGTTTGATTATCGCGATTTTAGATCCTGTTCAGCCAGCAACAGTCTGACGCAGGCGCAGCGCGCAATGTTATTTTTTTTTTTTATTCAAGAAGTTATTGTGGAAGGCAGTGACTGTGCTCGGGAGATTTTTCAGCCTTTTAAAAGAACCAATTCTGAGGTGTGGTCATATTTTGGCTTTAACAAAAGTCCTGAGGGAAACTTAATCGAGGATGGTCACCCTGTCTGCAGAACATGCACAAGAAAAAGTCGCTGCAATAGGGGGAAACTTCAGATCTGCCGAGTCGCCTTGTGTGACCATTACCCATTGTTGTATAGCGAACGCAAGGCAAGTTAACTTTGACCTCAATACCAAAACTACGTCTGGGAAATAATTGGGCACAAAATGTTGTTTTAAGTTGAACTATTTTATATCAATCACTTGAAATAAACGTGAAGCTTCCGCGAAGAAAAGTTCGCAGCAAGTGGCTTAGCCAAAGACGAACAAACAAGTTCAAACAAGACTATTAAGAGTGACATTTAAGGGATAATAATTTATATTCATTATACACTTATTACACCGATTTTTTTATTTTTTTTTACCACATAATTACGGGGACATTGAATTTAGAGTAATGTTTTAAATCCTAGACGCAAGACGGCAAGTTGTATTTGAATGAAACGAGAGAGCGCGTCCGTTGTGATACATGGTGAAGCATTAACGTCTGTCAGAGAGTTTGAAGTCTGCCCAGATACCAGACAGTGCAAATGAACTGGTAGTTCCACGAGACTTTTATAGATGTTTTCTCTCAGTTAAGCACACTCTTCACATACATGTCGAAGAGCGAATGTTAAAAGGGAAAAGAAAACACTCTAAAACACGCTACAAATCAAAGTGGAAGTAAACACATTATAAAACAACGGTCAGCAGTAGAGCAGTCATCTTCCTCTTTGCGCGAGCATTCTCACTGTGCGTGCGCGCTCACATAAAAACAGCATGCATACAATAACGTACGCCATAGAAGTTGTTATCTTAAAGGCACATCCACATTCATGTCATGAACACTACTTAACACTAGGTGGCTGTTACAATGGATGTGTGCGGTGTTATAATGCGTTGCTATTGACGACCGTCATTATAAGGAAGGAAATGCTTTAAAAAGTGCATAGAGCTGCTTGTTTTATTTGTTGTTTGTTGATTTTGAAATAAAACTTGTTGAAATGTCTTCAGTGTGAGCATCAACTCTTTTTGAACACTTTCATCTCGTTTTAACAAAACCGTGATAATATTGATAATCGCGATAATTTTGGTCACTATAATCGTGATCTTAAATTTTCATACCGTCCCATCCCTAATATATATATATATATATATATATATATATATATATATATATATATATATATATATATATATATATATATATATATATATATATAATTTATTTATTTATTTATTTATTTTTTTTTTTTTTTATTTTTTAAGTGAGGACATTTGGCCCTCACAAGTATAGCCAAACCTGTATGCACACACACACACACACACACACACACACACACACACACACCCACACACTCAGAGACTTGTTTTTTTTATGTAATTATGTAGACTCTGTAGGCATGATTTTTAGACAAATTGCACACATTCTTGTACAATAAAAAAACAAAACACACATAATTTAGTCAAATCAAGTCACCTTTATTTATATAGCGCTTTTTACAATACAGATTGTATCAAAGCAGCTTCACATTGACAACATGAAAATAATACAACAAAGTTTGTTTCTAGAAGAAAATTGCGTCATCGTCCACCCTAAGTAAGGCAGACCAATAATATTGTTGAATATTAAAGCAGCACTCAGTAGCTTTGGGATTTCTACGCTGTATTCTCGCTTTTTGCTCGCAGGTTTCTCTCTAGAGCTCCCCCCACAGCTTCGGAATAGATATTTGACAACACTGTTGTAAAAACTCATTGGTGATTCTCAGACACCAGAGGCTAGTAGATCAACGACATCAAAGCAGATGGGACATTCTTTAAAACCTCTTCTTCATTCAGGTTCGGACAGCGTGAGGGAGCGCAATAATGACAGCATTTTAGCAGATTTCTTTTGGCCATAAAGCAGTTGTTTACATCGCGAGACCTGATATCACGCGATACTTCCTGACGCGGCGGCCGGCGGCCCGCCGCCCCAAAGTTGCAAGTGCGTATTTTCCGCTCACGGGCACCAGGGGGGTGCGAAACGACCACCATTCAACCCGAAATAAGTATTATAACCATTCCAATGACTCCGAAGCTGTTCAGTTAAGGTAAAAAAGTTACTTAGTTCACCTTTAAATGTCCCCAACTAAGCAAGCCAAAAGCCAAGGCAACAGTGGCAAGGAACCATTCATCAGGTGACAGAATGGAGAAAAAAAGTATGTTTTCTCCAATTTTAGTATGATTTATTAGCTGTTTTCCTCGAAAGGCCAGACCAAATGGTCCCCACAATGTAAAAAATGTCAGGTTCTCTTACGAGAGGTTCTCTCGTACTGCGTAAGTCTTACGCTAGGGGAAAATCTCTTTTCCGCGAGATACTGAAGCCAAAAAATTATCCTTAATTTTGAAATAATGTAAAACGCGTTGCGGCAGCATGCAGACATAGGCGAGACGGCTTGCGCGCCTATTGGCTGCCCTGCGGCAACTGCAGCAGCCTATCGATAAGGCCCTATCGTGACGTCAGTACCAATGGGGACGCTTCGCGCCCAATACGTCACGTCCCGCCGAAACAGGCGTGGCCTGGGGCTATAAATATAGCATCGAAAGGCTAGCTTACCGATTTTTCATCTCTTCAGCGGAGCTCACGCATCGCTGGATCCAGAGAGAAGAAGCCGCGCCGTGGATAAAGCCTTTCAGCGGGACGAGCACTGTATCTGGAGTCGCTGGCCGCGCCGCCTTCAGCCGCCGTTCCTGCTACGCTATCCGGCGTCATATCCTTTTTCACTGCTAGTGTGTGTTCGCCGCCGCGACTCACACTTCTTCACAAAAATAGCAGAGCGTCTTTTTTAAGATGTCTCGTCCATCCTGTGGCTCATGCCGAGCCCCACTCAGCGACGGGGATCGCCATATCATCTGCGTTTCCTGCCTGGGTGAAGGACATGCAGCTCTCGCGCTCGCCGACGGCGGATGCCCTCACTGCGAGCTAATGCCTATGGCGACTCTGAGGACTCGCCTGGCAACCTTCCACGAGTCTGCACTTCCCGCTGTGATGCCGCGCCGTAAGAAGCGCCATGCTCAGCGGGTCCCTGAGCCTCCTCCCACCGAGAAAAGCTCGCCGGTTCGCCCGCCAGCTTCGCCGTCTACTTCACTCGAGTCTCTCACTCCCGGACAGTGGCCGCCGTTGGCCGCCGCTTCCGCCGGAGATGACAGAGAAGAAGCGGCAGTTTTCGAGGAGGACAACTGCTCTATCCTGGCGTCAGGCAGTGAGGATTGGTCGAGCTCTGTGGACCTCGCCCCTTCTTCTGCCCGCGAGTCGTCAGGAAAACGGGCCAGTATTGAAGCTGAGCTGATGCGTCTGCTCACACAGGCCACAGAGAGCCTCGGCCTCGAGTGGTCCGCGCCCGCCGAGCCTACACGCAACCGGCTGGACGGTTGTTTCCTGCAGGGGGACCGCGTTTCTACGCCCTCAAGACCCGCCCCGTTTCTTCCTGAGCTTCATGAAGAACTGGCAAAGTCTTGGACCGCCCCTTTCTCAGCCAGGCTGCGCTCCTCTGCCTCAGCGGCATTCTCCGTGGTGGACGGTGCTAAAGACAGAGGATACCTCGCTCTTCCTCTGGTGGAGGAGGCAGTAGCAGCCCATCTTTGCCCGCCCTCTGCTGGACGGCGAGCTAAGACGGCGCTACCATCAAAAGCCTGCCGCGCTACATCTACCCTGCACAGTCGCGCTTACACCGCCGCTGGGCAGGCTGCATCAGCGCTACACACTATGGCCACTCTCCAGATCTTCCAAGCTAACCTTCTCCGAAAACTGGACGAGGAAGGCACGGAAGCAATCAGCGTGGCGGATTTAAGGAGCGCTACGGACCTCGCTCTCCGCGCTACAAAATCCGCTGCACAGGCCATAGGGCGGAGCATGGCTTCTCTCACCATTGCTGAGAGACACCTCTGGCTGACGCTTTCAGAAATGCCGGACTCGGAGCGCTCTGTGTTCCTCGACGCTCCCGTTTCTTCTGCTGGCCTCTTCGGATCGTCCGTCAAGGATTTCGCGGACAGATTCGCCGAGCCATTTTTGCCAAAGCGCTCTAGCTCCGCATCAGGCCGCTCTAAACAGCCGTCTGCTCGCAGCTCGCAGCCGTCGCCCCCCGCTGCCGCCTCACAGCATCGACAGGCCCGGGACCAGAGACCGCGCTCTTGCTCTGCCGACCGCCGCCCCCCTCCGCGTGGGCCTCGGCCGAAGATTGAGATAAAGCCCGAGGCCTCAAAGTCTTCCTAGCCAGCTTAGGAAAACGACGGTGTTCAAGTCCCGCTGCGGCCGGGCTTCCACCAAAACTTCTCGCTCGTTCAGTTCCATTATATGCGACTGTTCCAGTGTATTCTGCAGTAAACAAGTCGGTTACACTACCCGCTTGCCTGTACACAAACGCCGTTTTTACGGCGACCCAGATAAATCCTGTAAAGAGAGTATTTTCTGGTGTTCCGGCCACGGCCGATGGTGTTATGAGTGTAGTAAAAATGCCCACTGCCCAGTGCCCATTCCTACACACAGACACAGCCCGCCCCACAGGGCTCGCGCACATAAAATCGACTCATGTCGATTGCGCACAGAATGTAGTGAGCGTGCCCACATCCCAGTGCCCACAAACACTACACACTGCATGTCTCTCGGTTTCTGTAAAAACGAAACCAACACACGTACAGCCGACTCAGGTCGACGGTGTTTTCAGTGCAAATGTGCCCGCTGTCCTGCGCCCACATTCACTCACAGACATGACGAATCCCTCGGTTTCCCCCACGCTCGCTGTCTCTCAGCTACCCGCCATGAGAGAGCCGAGCGCGGGCGAACCGCCCGCTGTGATCAGCACACTCCCCGCCTCGAGCGCTGCAAATGCGGTGTCTATAATACAGCATATCGAAGCTCTCCGGCCGCCACTATGTCACGGCCAGAGCTCCGATCTCATTCAACCCT
Organism: Rutilus rutilus; assembly: GCF_951802725.1. Lineage (NCBI taxonomy): Eukaryota > Metazoa > Chordata > Actinopteri > Cypriniformes > Leuciscidae > Rutilus > Rutilus rutilus. The sequence continues at coordinate 14,036,264 of NC_140213.1, forward strand.
TAGCTATTCATGCAAATGCGTGGGCAAAGCTTCCCGGTGTATCAGAATGGGTGCTGAACATTATAGAAAGAGGCTATTCGCTACAGTTCGCTCGACGTCCCCGCCGTTGCGCGGTGCGAATCGAAACCACGGTAGAAAAGGAAGTAGCACATCTACTTCGTGCCGAAATTGCGAAACTGTTGAGCAAAGGGGCAATAGAGCCTTTATCTCAAGCTCAGAGCGAAGGGGGGCTATACAGCAGATATTTTCTGGTTCCGAAAAAAGACGGGGGTCTCAGACCCATTCTAGATCTAAGACAACTGAACAAAGCGCTTTCAAAACGCCGGTTCAGAATGCTCACAACCAAGAAAATCCTCTCACAAATTCGCCACGGGGACTGGTTTGTGTCAATAGATCTGAAAGACGCGTATTTCCAAATACAAATAGCGTCACGTCACAGGCGATTTTTGAGATTCGCCTTCGAGGGCCAGGCTTATCAATACACAGTCCTACCGTTTGGCCTGTCCCTAGCACTAGGGCTGAACGATATATCGTTATCGTATCTATATCGAGATATGAACTTTCAAGATATTACTATCGAAAAAAGCAACGATATAGACGATATAGATTTCCCCTCTCCGCGCTCGCCCTGCATACAACTCTGGCAGTCACAACAAACATCAGTTTTACGAGAGCCCTTGAATGCACCGCTAAAGCCAGCGCGCACACACTACCAGGGACGTGGGAACTATATTGTGAGAGGGGGGGCGGCGTTTCCATGGTGACGCGTCATTGCTTGTCACGTGACACACCGCAGCAGCAACAGCGCTGAATGAATGATGATCTGCTTTTATGTAATTTTTCCTTTTTTATTCAGAATATTCACAAATGTGTTAGCTATGGCATGAAATATCTGATATTCCGATTGTCAAATACATGCAAGTGGAAGTATATTGTTGTTTAAACACCTTTATAACGATCGCGTTAGTTGAGCTGTATGCGCGATGGGCGCCGCCGTGTTAGTTTGTGCCGCAGACGCAGTTCAGAGAATCGGATCTGTTGGATTTACAACCTCTACGTGAATTCATCCACTTCTCCCGAAATACTTAAAAGTAAGTGGCTGGTGAACTGGGAATAGAATAGAGTAAACATTGAAGTTACTTACACAATGTGTATCTGATATGAATAAAACGTGTCGAATTATAATGGAAAGGATTATTATTACCTCTTCCATAGACATCAGTGTGTATTTTACAAACTCTAAATGTATTGTTTTTTTAGTACTTACGTAGTCATATCGTATTGTATCGATATCGAGATATCTGGCATGAAAATCGAGATATTAAATTTTGTCCATATCGTTCAGCCCTACCTAGCACCCCGTACATTCACGATGTGCATGGACGCAGCCCTCGCTCCCCTGAAACTTCGGGGAATGCGAGTTTTGAACTACTTGGACGATTGGCTGGTTCTAGCTCAGTCACATACAGAGCTCATAGAACACAGAACCATTTTACTCGAACATCTCGAGAATCTGGGTCTCGAAGTCAATTGGGCGAAAAGTTCACTGTCTCCCAGTCAGAGAATATCTTTTCTGGGCACAGAACTGGACTCGCTGTCAATGACAGCTCAACTATCGCCACAGCGCAGACTGACTATTCAGCGCATGACGGAAACCTTCCGCCGCGGCACTATAGTCCCGCTAAAAAAGTTTCAAAGGATGCTCGGTCTCATGGCAGCAGCATCTACAGTTCTCCAGCTGGGTCTGCTTCGCATGCGCCCACTGCAGTTCTGGCTACAAGCGCGAGTACCGCGTCGAGCGTGGACTTCAGGTCTCTTTCGCCTCAAGGTCGATCAAAAATGCGTCTCAGCACTGATACCCTGGAGAGCGACCGACTGGTACCAGTCAGGTGTAAGCCTGGGGACTTCCTCAAGTGTGAAGGTGGTGTCTACGGACGCCTCCACCTCGGGATGGGGAGCACTGCTCGAGGGCAGACCGTTTTTCGGCCAGTGGTCAGAACGGGAAAAGCTTCTGCACATAAACTTGGTCCGCTCGGACAACATGTCAGTGGTAGCCTACATAAATCGCCAGGGAGGCATCACATCCCGAAACCTGTACAGGTTAGCGAAACGCCTCCTGGTATGGGCTCAGCACAATTTGCGCTCGCTCAGAGCAGCGCATGTGCCTGGCCACCTGAATGTGGGACCAGACAGACTGTCCAGGAACAATGTTCCAGCAGGGGAATGGTCACAGACAGTCCAACTGCTGTGGCAGACATTCGGCAGAGCGAAGATAGACCTGTTTGCGTCTCAAGAAAACGCTCACTGCCCGGAGTTTTTCTCCAAGAGCAGGGATGCGCTGGCCCACGTCTGGCCCCGCTGCCCGCTCTATGCTTTTCCCCCCGTCGCGCTCCTACCTCAGGTATTAGAGCGGATCAGGGAAAGCAGATGCTCAGTGCTACTGGTAGCTCCGTTCTGGAAGAACCAGGCTTGGTTCCCAGTTCTTATGCAGCTGACGAGCGCTGCCCCATGGCCAATACCAGTGAGGAGGGACCTCCTCTCTCAAGCCAGGGGCTCGACCTGGCATCCTCGCCCGGAGCTTTGGTCCCTACATGCGTGGGCCATCAACGGGTACCCTCTGATCTCCCAGAGGGAGTGTTAAACACGATCGTGCAGGCTAGAGCTCCCTCTACGAGACGGCTCTATTCCTCAAAATGGTCAGTGTTCTCCAGCTGGTGCGCAGCACGCGGCTTTTCACCCCTGGACTGTGGAGTGACGGAGGTTCTCTCCTTCCTACAAGAGCTACTGGATGAAGGCAGAGCCCCATCCACGCTCAAAGTCTATGTGGCGGCTATAGCAGCGTTTTCTAAACCAACGCTTGGTCAGTCACTGGGAAGGAACGATCTGGTCATTCGGTTCTTTAGAGGAGCTAAGAGGTTAAATCCTCCCAGATCTCCCTCAGTCCCCATATGGGACCTTTCTACGGTCTTGGAGGCCATGAAGGGTGCCCCATTTGAGCCAATCCAATCAATAGATATCAAACACTTGTCTTTCAAAACAGTGTTTCTTCTGGCTCTCGCTTCAGTAAAGCGCATAGGGGACTTACAAGCGCTCTCAGTGAGCGCGACATGTATGGAGTTTGGGCCAAATGACTCGAAAGTCATACTCAAACCGAGGCACGGATACGTCCCTAAATCCCTCAACACACCGTTCAGGGCCCAGGTGATTTCCCTGTCTGCCCTGCCGGTCTCTAACGAGGAGAAGGACGCCAGCTTCCTTTGCCCGGTCAGGGCGTTAAGGGCTTATGTGTCTCGCACGTCTGTTTTCAGACAGACAGAGCAGCTCTTTGTTTCACTCTACGGACGTTCTAAGGGACTCGCCGTGTCGAAACAGAGTCTATCCAGATGGATAGTCGATGCTATAGCGCTGGCTTACACCTCTAAGGGCTTGCAGTGCCCATTAGGTGTCAGAGCGCACTCCACGAGAGGCGTGGCCTCGTCGTGGGCTTGGTCTAGTGGGATTGCCTTGCAAGATATCTGTATGGCGGCAGGCTGGGCCTCCCCGTCTACATTTATAAGGTTTTATAACCTAGAGATTCCCGCTCTGCAAGCTAAGCTGCTTGCGGTCTAAAATTGGTACTGTCTGCCCCGAATGTGTCCGGCCCAGAATACTGAAATGACTTGAGCAAACGCTCGTTTATAGATCGCGCAGCTCTATGGGCGGTAGTAAGTATAGTAAGACCCACTATATTCATCAGTCCAGGCCGGGGTCGCCCTGACTGAATAAAATATCATCACTATAACTGTTTCTTATAGGATGCTACATTATTATAGGAATGATGCTATTCTAGCCACTCTTCCTGGGCTCTCTGTGAGTCACTTATGATCATGTACTATATGAGCCCGGGCACTTGCCCTTGGGACTTTGGTGCTGGATCTTAGCATGCACAGCGTTTTACACTGTGTTCCCCTAGCGTAAGACTTACGCAGTACGAGAGAACCTCTCGTAAGAGAACGTACTCGGTTACTAACGTAACCTTGGTTCTCTCTAGAGAGGGAACGAGTACTGCGTATCTTGCCGTGCCTGCGCGTGCTCCGGTTCGCTCCGGCGATGAAAAACCGGTAAGCTAGCCTTTCGATGCTATATTTATAGCCCCAGGCCACGCCCGTTTCGGCGGTACGTGACGTATTGGGCGCGAAGCGTCCCGATTGGTACTGATGTCACGATAGGGCCTTATCGATAGGCTGCTGCAGTTGCCGCAGGGCAGCCAATAGGCGCGCAAGCCGTCTCGCCTATGTCTGCATGCTGCCGCAATGCGTTTTACATTATTTCAAAATTAAGGATAATTTTTTGGCTTCAGTATCTCGCGGAAAAGAGATTTTCCCCTAGCGTAAGACTTACGCAGTACTCGTTCCCTCTCTAGAGAGAACCGAGGTTACGTTAGTAACCGAGTACGTTTTATTATCTTTGTGGGTACATTTGGTCATCAAGGTTAAACACATACACAAGTTTCACTATAGTGAGGATATCTCTTAACTTTCATTGTTTTATATCAGGTTAATGATATTTTCTTTTTCCTACCCCTAAACATAACCCTCACCTCACATAAATATGTGCAAAACTTAAATATGAAGAGGATTTGGCTGATTTATATGTGGCCCAGTATGTGAATTAGTGACAACACCGGACACAGGATGAAAAATTCATAAGGGGATCTTTTATTCCAGACTGCACTTGAAACAGCGCAGCATTAATTATGCAAAATTTGGGAAATTAGAGTAGAAAAGCTTGTTTACAGTGAAGTTTGTTTCTCACATCAAAATGAGTCTTTCTATCTCTCTTGTTCTCAGTCACAACATTAAATAAATCAAATACAATACTGGCTAACATAGACAACGGTAGCAGCCTCTTATTCTGGAAAACAAATACACAAATAACTATATTTGTAAGCCCAGAAGACCAAATAAGGCTGCTTATGTTACATGAAAAATACTTGGAAATTAAATTAGAAGTTACATTTTTGAGTATGAGCAATACCTTTCAAAAATGAATACACAATTTAAGACTCAGTCTTACATCAGTGAATAAACACTTGTACAACTTCAAAAATGAAATGAATGATTCAAACTTACTGTTCATCATCACTCTATAACATGTATACGTTTTCCCAGTTAATGACGAACTCGATTTTCCTCTGCAGACAGTAAAAGAAATAATACACAACTTTTCCTTAATATTTGGAACACATGACGAAGGAACAAAAGTAACATTCACATGGCTAATACACACTTTTTTGTAAACAATTAAAGTGAACAACACTCACTCAGATGGTTCATGCTCGCCCCGGAAACACACTGAGGGCCTAATGAGCATTTTTCTCCCCTCTACATTTAAACAAATTACAACAAATCAATAACACTTGTTCACATCAAATTATACACAAAAATAATCTTAATTTTATGCTGATATTGATGATAGTTCATCACTTACGCTTCAAGAGAATTGCGTTGCTGGGATTTCCCCACACAGAGATGCATCTGGACAGAAATCACCATCAGCCAACACAATACACAGCCATCCAAATAAGCAAACACTGAAAAGGACTTTACAACTCACTATAAGTGCATATTTATCACTATTTTCTTCTTCTTCTTCTTCTTCTTCTCTTGATTAATGGTGGATTGCAAACAACTTTTAGGTGTATACCGTCACCTACTGTACAGGAGTGTGATACATCATGCTATTTTAATTGTTCTCATATTCTACCCATCAACCCTGTGTCTTTAAAGGGATAGTTCACCCAAAAATGAAAATTCTGTCATCATTTACTCACCCTCAAGTTGGTTCAAACCTGTAAAAATTTCTTTTTTCTGCTGAACACAAAAGAAGATATTTTGAAAAATGTCTGTAACCAGACAGTTGATGGACCCCATTGACTTACATAGTATTTTTTTTTTTCCTACTATGGAAGTCAATGGGGTCCATCAACTGTTTGGTTACAGACATTTTTCAAAATAACTTTTGTATTCAGCTGAAAAAAGAAATTCTTACAGGTTTGAAACAACTTGAGGGTGAGTAAATGATGACAGAATTTTCATTTTTGGGTGAACTATCCCTTTAAGAAATTTTAAAAGTGCCGTTCTGGTGATTCTTATCCCTTCTCCCTCTCCTTCTGTTCCCAGTATCCCCATTAGATTTCACTCCCGCCCTGCTTCCTGAACCCTATCTTGAAACACCTGTCTTTCCACCTCATATAATATACAGTGCAATATGACATGTTCAGCATTTTCTTTAACCCCACAGTTTTCACAGTATTCACTATTCCTTTTCCCCATTAAAAACAAGGTGCCATTCAATCCTGTGTGGTCCACTCTCAGTCTTGTCATTATAATTTCTTCCTGCCTAGTCCTTTCCTTATAATTTTAATACTTACAGATTTTTGTATTTTATGATATCCCCGTCTTTTCGTGTCTTCTTCCCACCATTTATGCCATATTTCCATACATTTCTTTCTAATCACTGATTTCCCTTCTCCTCCAAGTGGAATTGGAACTGTTATTTCCTGCTGTAATGCATATTTTGCTAGTTTATCTGCACTCTCATTCCCTTTCACTCCCTTACCCAACAAAACTGAACGTCTATGCCACCCTGATGTAATCTTAGCAAACTGTGATGAAGTTCTATTAGTAGGTCTTCTCTGACAGATTCCATTGACTGTATGCTTTTTATGACAGCTAATGAGTCTGTGCATAATACCACCCTATCAGGTCTTCAACCCACTGTAATGCAATGATGACTGCCACGATTTCTGCTGTATATATGGATAACTGGTCAGATAACCTTTTGGAAATATTTATTTTGAACTCTGGAATATGTATTCCAACTCCCACACATTCCTGTTTGCTCTTGGATCCATCTGTATAAATTTTGAGATAATTATAGTAACTGTTCCTTATATAAATTCTTGTCTTTGTAGCCCGGTGAGCCTAAAGACACTAAATTACTGTTTGAAAGTAATATGTTTATTTACATTATGTGTGTATTTTATTTATTCTGTGCCTTTACAGTGTTGTCATGTGTATGTATATAGTTATATATTTATGTATAATATTATTTAATGTTTAATTTATTATTACGTAGGCTACTCACGTATCACGCAAATAAAATAAAAAAGGAGGGGCGTGGCTAAGAGAGAGGGAAAAAAGGGAACACGAGTCGGAGAAAAAAGAAGATTTTAGAGTTTGAATAATAGGATTTTCACACGATAATCCCGTATGTATACCGACTGAATCGGTCATTGGCATTTGTATTTTGCTAATAAGAACTTTATTTAGAAAGTATTAGTGATATTCGTCATCGTCATGGATTTTACTCAGCACGTTCACTCCATGCGCTCGTGTGGTGATTAGCACAAAACAGATAATGCTCCGGGTGACCAGAAAACGTACTCGGTTACCTAACGTAACCTCGGTTCTCTCTAGAAGAGGGAACGAGTATTGCGTAAGTTGCTTACGCTACGGGAAAGTTGTCTTTTCTCGAGATCTGAAGCCAAAAAATTATCCTCAATTTTGTATTTATTGTCAACGCAGTGCGGCAGCCAGCAGACCATAGCAGGCTGTATAAGCGTGCTCATTGGCTGTCCTGCGGCAACTGCAGCAGCCTATCGGTGAGCCCTGCATGAGCTATCGGTGAGCCCTGCGTGACGTCGCGCCCTCCACACGCCTCAGCCCGCCAGAATGGGTGTGGCTAGCGTGTATAAAAGAAGGGCTCACAGGCTGAAACTCTGGTTTTCATAGACTGAAGCGAATAAGCTCGCGGCGCGACACGGCAGGTTACGCAATACTCGTTCCCTCTTCTAGAGAGAACCGAGGTTACGTTAGGTAACCTAGTACGTTCTCTTACGAGAGGTTCTCTCGTATTGCGTAAGTTGCTTACGCTACGGGAACCCCTTGTCAACGCCGTGCGCCCCGAGCATCCACTGCGTGAGTCCCAGGGGAGCCCGGGGAACACAACATGCGGGAACAGGTGGCCAGCAACGCGGGCCAGCACATGTCATAAGCACTTCATAGGAATACAGAGCGGCTCTGCCGGTCTATGTATAAACATGTGGAGAATGCAGCCAGCAGCGCGGGCCAGCACAGTACATAAGCACATCATAGGGAGAAAATAGAGCGGCTCCGCCGGTCTATGTATAGAGAGTCTCATCCCTAGTGCAGCTCAACCAGAAGAGCTAGTAGTACATGAAGTAGCGCATGAAAACTGGGCAGAACATACACATCACTTAGACTGATAAAAGTTTAGCCTGCAAGGCGGGATCTTCCAGGTTATAAAACCTCACGAATGTAGAGGGGGAGGCCCAGCCTGCCGCCATACAAACGTCGTGGATAGAAATCCCTCTGGACCAAGCCCACGATGAAGCCATGCCTCTCGTGGAATGGGCTCTGATGCCCATAGGGCACTGCAGGTGTTTTGACGCATAAGCTGCTGCGATAGCGTCCACTATCCATCTGGATAGGCTATGTTTCGAGGCGGCGAGACCCTAGGTGCGCCCGCCAAATGAAACAAAGAGCTGCTCAGAACGCCTGAAGGCGGCGGAGCGCGTGATGTAAACTCTCAGTGCACTGACGGGGCATAGGAGGTTATCACTGTCCTCGCTATCGGATGCTGGCAGAGCCGATAGGGAGATGATCTGCGCCCTAAAGGGAGTGCCAATCGCCTTGGGGACGTAACCGTGTCTCGGTTTGAGGATGACTTTATAGTCATTTGGTCCGAACTCGAGACATGCGGGGCTAACAGATAACGCGTGTAGATCCCCCACACGTTTTACTGAAGACAGGGCTATCAGAAAACGGTCTTGAGCGAGAGGTATTTCATATCCACGGATTCTATTCACGGAAATGCTTTCAGGGCCTCTAGGACCAAAGAAAGATCCCAAATAGGAACCGAGGGGGGCCGCGGGGGGTTCATCCTCCTGGCTCCTCTAAGGAAGTGGATGATGAGCTCGTTCCTTCCTATCGCACAGCTGCGCGTCGACTCTGCGAACGCTGCAATAGCCGCAATGTACACTTTGAGCGTGGAAGGGGACTTGCCCTTGTCCAACAGCTCTTGAAGGAAGGAAAGCACCCACGAAACCCCACACGTGCGTGGATCCAGGCTCTTTGTAGCGCACCATTTGGAGAACACTGACCATTTAGACGTGTAGAGTCTTCTCATAGAAGGAGCTCTAGACTGCGTGATCGTGTTCACGACCCCTTCTGGCAAAGCAACGGGTATCCGTTGATGGGGATGCCAAATTGATCCACCGGCTTGGGAGAGAAGGTCTTTCCTCACCGGGATCGGCCATGGGGCTACGTGCGACAGCCTCACCAGCTCTGGGAACCAGGTTTGGTTCTCCCATCGCGGGGCTACGAGGAGCACTGAGTGGCGCGTTTCCCTGATCTTCTTGTTTACCTGTAGTAACAGTGAGATCGGAGGGAAAAGCGTACAGCGGGCAGCTGGGCCAGGTTTGGGCCAGCGCGTCCTCGCTGTTCGAGAGGAATCTCGGGCAATGAGCGTTGTCTTTTGACGCAAAAAGGTCGACTTCCGCTTTGCCGAAAAGGTGCCACAGTGACTGGACTGTCTGAGGGTGCAGAGACCATTCTCCCGGGGGAATGTTGTCTCTGGACAGTCTGTCTGGGCCGACATTCATGTGGCCCGATACGTGCGCGGCTCTCAGCGAGCGCAACGAGTGATGAGCCCACACGAGAAGGCGTTCTGTCAGTTTGCAGAGATTCCTGGATCTGACACCGCCCTGGTGGTTCACGTAGGACACCACGGACATGTTGTCCGAACGGACTAGAACATGGTGGCCCCGTATGTGTGGGAGGAAACGTTTGAGCGCGTTCTAGACCGCTATCATCTCCAAACAGTTTATATGAAGGCATTTCTCCTGGTCTGACCACAGGCCAAAGACCGGTCTGCCCTCGAAAAGAGCGCCCCAACCTAAGTTGGAGGCGTCTGTCGAGATAACTTTTCGGTGCGAGATGGCTCCCATTGTCACTCTCCGCTGGTACCAGTCGGCCGCTAACCAGGGTCTCAGTGCTGAAACGCAGCTCTGAGTCACTCTGATCCGTATGCCGCCGGACGCCCAGGCTCGGTGAGGCACTCGAGCGTTCAACCAGCGTTGCAGCGGGCGCATACGCAGTAGACCCAGCTGAAGCACTGCTGCAGCTGATGCCATACAACCCAGCATCCTCTGAAATGTTTTTAGAGGTGCGGCACTGCCCATCTGGAAAGACGCGGCCAGGCGTTGAACACGGCGCGCGCGCTGTGTCGACAGCCGGGCCGTCATTGCCACAGAGTCCAGTTCTAAACCCAGAAAAGAGGCTGACTGACTGGGCAGTAATGAGCTCTTGGTCCAGTTGACCGTGAGACCCAGGCTTTCCAGGTGGCTGAGAAGCACTGTTCTGTGAGAAATAAGTTCTTCCTCTGACTGTGCTAGAATCAGCCAATCGTCCAGATAGTTCAAAAACCGCATGCCCTGACATCTCAGGGGAGCGAGAGCCGTGTCCATGCACTTCGTGAATGTACGGGGTGCTGAAGACAGGCCGAACGGCAGGACGGTGTATTGATATACCTGACCGTCGAAGGTGAATCTCAAGAATGGCCTGTGACGGGGTATTATCTGAATCTGAAAATAAGCGTCTTTCAGATTGAGGGTAATAAACCAGTCTCCCGGGCGAATCTGCGCGAGGATCTGTCTGGTTGTGAGCATTTTGAACGGTCTTTTCATAAGAGCTTTGTTCAAATATCTCAGACCTCCGTCCTTCTTGGGCACGAGGAAGTAACGGCTGTAAAAGCCTGACTCGCTCAGAGAAGGAGGTACCGGTTCTATGGTCCCTTTGCACAGAAGCTTCGCTATTTCTGCCCGAAGTAGGTGTGCTACTTCCCCATTCACTCTCGTCTCGGTTCGTGCTTGAAAGCACGGGGGGCGGCGAGCGAACTGCAACGAATAGCCCTGCTATACTGTGCTCAGCGCCCATACTGACACACCTGGAATAGCTTCCCATGCTTCTGCATGTACAGTTAAGGGCAGAATGGCCTCCGGGTTTCGATCGCCGCACTTCGTGGGGTCGAGAACCTGAATCAGAGGGATGGGTGCGGAGCGCGCGCTCTCGGTGCTTGAATACAGCGGCTCGCTGACAGCGATGGCTGGTCGTTTTACACACGATGTCCCGGTTGCTTTGGACGGGGAGTGTTTTGTGGGAAAAACCGGGACGCGCGAGCAGCGCCGGGGGTAAAGTGTTTGTCAGTAAGTGTGAGCACTCGTGAGCGGGCACAGGACTTACATTCATAACGTGACCGGTAAGAGGTAACTTTGGCCGTGTACCAGAGCGGGCAGTGAGTAGGTGTGGGCACAGGTTCGTGGGCACATTTCCTACATTTAACATTCGAGCAGCATTTGCCAGCTTTATGAGAGTGGGCCCTGTGAGAGACACGGGGGTTATCGTGCTTGTGTGTAGGGGTGAACACTGAGACGTGGGCACATTTTCTACACTTAAAACACCAACGGCGTAAGCCGGATACCCAGGCATTACACTCCTTTTGAGATTTCTCTGGGTCGTTGTGAAAACGGTGGTTGCGTGCAGGCGTGCGGGTAGTATTTCCGGCTCGTTGGCTGCCAAATACACTTCTGCAGTAGCCTTTCTTAAGGGGACTGACAAAGCGGATGTGTTGTGTTTATCAGTAAGCGTGGGAGCTCGCGGGCGGACACAAGACTTACACATAGCCGGAGTGTGTCGGCTTTATAGGTTTTGTCCCCTGGGATAAAAGTGTAGCAGAGCGGGCAGTGTGTAGGTGTGGGCACTGTTTTGTGAGCACATTTCCTACATTCAACACTCGAGCGGCATATGCCAGCTCTAGAGTGGGCTTTGCATGAGTGAATGACACAGGAGAAATCGTGCTTGTGTGTAGGGGTGAACACTGGGAAGCGGGCACATTTTCTACACTCAAGACACCATCGGCGTGAGCCGGATAACCAGAATTGTACTCTAATGAGATTTCTCTGAGTTGCCGTAGAAACGGTGTTTGGGTGCAGGCGAGCGGGTTGTACAACGCGCTCGTTGGCTGCAAAATACACAGCTGCAGTCGCCTTCTTAAGGGGACTGACAGAGCGAAATGCTTGAAGGCTCATATGTTTAGACGCTCATAAATACTCGAACACCATCCTGAGAGCGGGATGGTGCGAGAGGCGGGTTCGCTTTCTGTATGTAAGAAGCTGGCCGCGAGCTCGGAGAAGCAAACAGCATAATTTTGATCTGCCGCCAGAGCCAGTATTCGAACACGGGTCTCTGGCACGAAAGCCTAAGATTTCGCCACTGAGCCACAGGGGGAAAACACATAAGCTTTCAGTTAGCGCGAGCATAAGAGAGCGTCATGTTCTGTGTCGGCGTTTGTTTGCAGGCGTGCATGTATTATAACAGGCTCGTTTACTGCAATATTGATATTTCCAGTCGCCTGAACTTGAGAGGGGACTGAGAAATGTGTGAGAAATGGAGGTTGGTCTGGCCTCGGCGGGACTAACACTCTCTTTCCTCCTTCGCCGGTGAGTGACGCACGCGAACGGGGTCATCATGTTTGCGTCGGCGTTTGTATGCAGGCGTGCATGTAATATAACAGGCTCGTTTACTGCAATATTGATATTTCCAGTGGCGCGCGAACGGGGCGCGAGGGGGGGGGTAGCTTTCTTGTAAAGAAAGCTAGCCCCGTGATCGTCCGCTTCTGACATCCCTTGCGAACGGCGCAGTTTGTGCGGCTCGAGCAGAGGGAGAGACAGCGGGAAGAGAGAGCGTCATCAAGTTTTGCGTCTGCGTTTGTTTGCAGGCGTGCATGTATTATAACAGGCTTGTTTACTGCAATATTGATATTTCCAGTCGTCTGAACTTAAGAGGGGACTGAGAAATGTGTGAGAAATGGAGGTTGGTCCGGCCTCGGCGGGACTAAAACACTCTCTTTTCTCCTTTCGCTGGTGAGTGACGCGCGAGGGCGTGGTAGCTTTCTTGTAAAGTAAAGAAGCTAGCCCCATGACCGTCCGCTTCTGACATCCCTTGCGAACGGCGCAGAGTGGGAAGGGAGAGGTGCGAGGCATTTGAAACAACGCCTCGTATGGAAATTTCTCTTTTAGAAGAGTGTGTGTCGCAGCGGCGAACACACACACAGCAGAAAAAGGATATATGACGCCGGATAGCATAGCAGGCACGGATGGCTGAAGGCGGCGAAAACGACCGGCTTCCTCAGACGCTGTCCTAAGCTTGCTGGTCGCTTGTTTCAACGGCGGCGGCTTCTCTCAGAGTCCAGCGATGCGTAGAGCTTCACTGAAGACATGAAAATCAGAGTTTCAGCCTGTGAGCCCTTCTTTTATACACGCTAGCCACACCCATTCTGGCGGGCTGAGGTGCGTGGAGGGCGCGACGTCACACAGGGCTCACCGATAGGCTGCTGCAGTTGCCGCAGGACAGCCAATGAGCACGCTTATACAGCCTGCTATGGTCTGCTGGCTGCCGCACTGCGTTGACAATAAATACAAAATGAAGGATAATTTTTTGGCTTCAGATCTCGAGAAAAGACAACTTTCCCGTAGCGTAAGCAACTTAGAGTTCCTCTGGCAACGAGGGACAGACCGTTGAAACAGTGCGCCAGGTGACTGGAAAAGCCTGGAGTTCCTCCCCAGCTAACAGGGGACGTCCCCCGGACTTTTCAAACAGGTCCGCTTTGTAACGTTCCAGAGCCGAACGTCCATATTTGGTCCGCTTTGTGACGTTCTCTGACTGACATTCCGATGACGTCCGCATTTGGTCCGCTTTGTAACGTTCGCTAACGGACATTTCGATGACGTCTGCATTTGGTCCACTTTGTAACGTTCGCTGATGGACGTTCTGAGGACATTTGTCCGGGCCAGTTTGCGAACGTCTATTTCGTCCCTCACCTGCCATTTCCATGACAACACAATCCAGTCGCCCATGCCTTTGATTTTTATCATTAGACCGGACATCTTGCAACTCAGACAAACGAATAATTAAACTAAAATATAAACCCATATTGGATTTAAAAGGGGATTTGTTTATCCATTAAATTAACTGTGATAATGGATTTTTATCTAAAAACCATGGTTTTTGTTTTGCAGATTGACGTTATAGTTTTATAACTGCAAATAAACTATAGTAAAAATAGTATTTGAATTAATTGTAAAATTAAGTTAATGTTAAAAATGTTAGTGTTTTAATTTTAATGTTAAGATAATAACTTTCATGTTACTTATAACTTCTATCACTAATTAAAGATGTAATCAAATCACGAGTCTGTTTTCAGCCAATATAATTTAAACATCAAAAACATGAGAATTGATTCAATTGAATAGCCTACAATTTATTATTACGCATGAAGAAAATAAGGTTGAATCTCAGGAGCTCTAAAATAATGCATCGACTTCAAATGATGAATGCAGCCAAGGAAAATGCGAAGAATGGAAAAGCACATTGCTGGAAATAAAGTGGAAAATAACACAGGTAAGACAAATAAAAGTATCCTAATTTAGGCTACCTGTAAAAATGTTGGTCAGGCGATCGAAGGACTGGTTTTATTCAAAATAAGTTATTTTAGGAAAAATATTATTCTAATTATTGCACTTAAGACTGATAGCACATTGCATTTCAAATAACCAGCAAAAAAAAGTGTCATATAGCTAAACACTATAATTTTGGCAGAATATGCCTTCCATACATACAGAGGGTTGGTCTGGGAATGCCCCCGGGAACGCCCCGTCACGTGATGTGAATTTAGCCCATGGGGGAAAACAATAGGCTTGTTCGACTTCATGCAGCTCTGCGCAGACCGATCGGCGGCTGACTTGAAGCAGTGCATGGTGGTTAGAAATTTTGTCCGATTTGATACAGCGCCGACGCCACGTGACTGTGACGTATGCTATCAAAGTACCGCGAGAGCGATTCGAGAGTAGCCAGAGAACTCAGCCAGCGCAGCTTCTCAAGAGCGGCTGCACGAGGGCTGATGACAACACAGCTGTTCCGCGATTGCCCGGATTCATCGCATGACAACGATCACGTGTGTTTCGTGTTTATCCGAACACCTTTAGTTCCTCTAAAGCTCACAAATCAGTTTTTTATAACAGTAAACCCTCTTTTCATGTCGTTGCGATGTTATATTGTGTCATGTTTATCAAATTAAAACTGATTAAAAAACGTAGACTCCACTTCATTGATAGTAGCTTATGTTGAACTTTATTCTTGTTCAAACAGACGCTGTATGAAGCAGTAGCCTTCATAAAGTATTGAATGAAAATGTCTCTGAAACATCTGTGTATTATTTGGCAAATATTGCATTTATTTCACTTCAGCTGTGGTAAAGTATGCAAACACCATGTGAGCGGTCACTACAGGAATCAGAAAGTGTCCGACTTCACGTCTCCGTTTGCAGCTCCTCCCCGCCTGCACGCGGCTACTCTCGCCGATCGGTTACATCCAGCCGCAGCCGATGTCGAACACACCTATTGCCTTGGCGCTAATTGAAATACACGGGACAATCATGCCGAAGAGTTGCTGTGTCGTTTTCTGTACCGCCAATAAACAAACAAATTATGAATTTAAGTTCTACATCCTTCCTAATAAACACACAGAACCGGAAAGGAGGACAAAATGGCTTTTGAGCATTCTTTTTTGAGATTACTGTGTGAGTAGATCCCTGTGTGATATAGTAGTGTGTGTTAAACTCGTATTAGGCAGTGGGCCAGATTTGTCTACATCCCTTACGAAAAAGAACTATAGTAATCCTATAATATTTCTATAGTAGTGTATAATACTTCTGTGATGTTCTGTAATACCTCTATAGTACTTCTATAGTATCCCAAAATACTATAGTATTCCTATAGGATTACTATAATATTTTGTGGCAAAATACTACAAGATTCCTATAGTTGTTTTTCATAAGGGATGTCTCATTCACATTAGCGTTATCAGCTGAAGGCTCGCTTGATAGGCCAATCGCGAACCTATGGAGTAGTTCGAGGTCTACACTCAATACAGACTGCAGTCTGTGAGTAAGGACATTCGTTTTAAAGGGGCCATAGACTCAGAATTCAAATGTTCCATGATCCTTTGACAGTTAAGAGTATGTTATACTATAAAAAAATACCCTGTAAGTTTCAAAACTCAAAAACTGTCTTGTTATTCCAAAAACTGCTTTTATTGAAACCAAGGCCAGCAAATGACAGGATCTTAAAAGTGGAGACTTGTGACGTCACAGGGCAGCTTTGGCCCCGTCCACTGGAGCGTTAGTGAACAGTGACATGAGAACGAGAAAAGATCGATACAGGATCAATACCATTACCTTCCAAACGTTCCTAATGCAAGCATAGTGGATTTTTTTACCAACAATGTGAATGTCTCAGCAGTGCATCTCAGCAGTAAACTGTGATTAAATTATATAAAGAAAGCAATCAAAGAACGCTCCCTTTCCAATTGCCCAAGCTGTCAATCAAACGGCCTGAGTTTAACTGGACGCTTGCCAAAACCAATCAATCATCACAAAATCATTACAATGTACAGTACAACAAAGCTCTTATTATATTTGCATTGTGTTTGCATTGTTATTTGGTGAAAGCCAGAGGTGTAAAGTCCAGGTTCAGAAAGTGAAAGTCCTCCTCAGTAGCTATTGTTCCAATCACCTGGATTTGCTAATTAGCACCGTTTTTTCAGCAAGGAGATAGAACTAATTAGTGAAATCAGTTGGCTGAGTTCATGGGTGAAATAAATAAATGGCAGGACTTTTACTTTCTGACCCCCTGGACTTTACACCTCTGGTGAAAGCATTCGTGAGAGTACCGAAATTGCGTTGCAATGATAAGATATTTTCATACGCAATCAACAGACTGTCTGTCATCTGCTCAATGCTCATCACTGCAACCTTTCATGTGATGGGAATAGATCATTATGATCAATACTTTTCACTATTCCCTAATCTCGATAGCTGTAATAGTAAAAATGTAGTACAAGTTTTAGATTGAGTTCCACATGTAATACTAGCATTTCATATGCAAACACGCCAGCCAATCACAGGAGTGGGCGTTTACACTGAAGTCTCACAGCAGACATGCCCCTTAAAACAGAGCGTTCAAATCAGAGGCTAAAATCAGGCTTGGAAAAATGCCTTTTATTTATAAATTATGACAATTCTTTAATGTTAAAATCATACTAACATTATAAGGGCACCCCAGGAAACATTATAAAATAATAAAACAATCCAGTCAATGACCCCTTTAATAGTGAGGACATTTTGGACCTCACAAGTATAGTCAAACCTGTACACACACACACACACACACACACACACACACACACACACACACACACACATACTTTCTGTTCTTCTTAATGGTCCCTCCAGATGACGTTAATTCACTTTACATGGCTTTAATTTATGTTTGTTGTCAGTGGAATAGTCTAGAGAAAGGTCTTTGGAGTCTTTGATCTTGCTCTGTGAAGATTATCTTCAGATACTGTTACAGCACTTACTTGAGTGATTCAGACTCTGTAAGGATAATTCAACATGAATGAGAGATAGGTTTCCCATTTTCATGGGTAATTTTATTGACGAAACTTCTTATTTGTTTTAAAGGCAATTCCACCTGTAAAGTATGTGTTTTTAGCAACATCAAGGTCATGAGTTTGAATCAGAGAAAATGCATGTAAAATATATTGCTTTAATGTTAACGCCATTTTTGTCAGGGTTCTGTCACTTCTGTCTAGTTTATTTCTTGGTTTTGTGACAGAGCTCTGACACTCTTGTTTTGTCATGTCTTTGTGTGGGTGCGCGGCTTCAAGTGTTCTCGAGCCGTGCTCTCTCGTCTGTATGCCTTGTTACATGTGCGGGGCGTGATTTTTGGATTCCGGCACATCTGTCTAGTTTGGTTTCGGTTCTGTGTCGGGTTTCGAGTTCGCTTGGGCCATGCGCTCTTCTGTCCACGTGTATCGTGTTTTGTGTAGCACGCGGTTCGTGTTTACATCGGCCATGTGCTTTCATGTCATGTTTTGTCTCGTACTGTATAGCACACAGCTAGTGTTTTTCACTAGTTATGAGTTCTCATTAGCTGCGTGTTCATGTCTCGTTTTTTGTGAACACACGGCTGATGATTTGTTTTACTGGCCATGTGCTTGCATTCTAGTGCTGTTTGTTGTGAGCACATGGCTTGTCATGCGTGTTTCCTTGTCCTTTGTGCTCTCCTGTCGATTGTCTAACCCCACCCATCTTGTTACCTGCTTATTGGTTCATTTTACCCCACCTGTCCTCCCTCGTTACCTGCCTTGTTTGCTCCCTATTTATTCTTCCTGTGTTTTCAGTCCTGTGCTGGTTTGTTGTTTAACCCTCTGGGGTCTGAGGTGTTTTCTGGGCCCTGGAGGTGTTCTGACATGCACTTACATTTGTTCTTATTTCTGTTACTCGTGACATTTTCATGGCTAAAGTCTGATTACACTGTATTCAGCACAAACTCTGCTACAATAATATATCAGCAGCATGTATGTAAAAGTTTGTAGTTTTGAGATAATGACATTTATGCGTGGTTTAAAAAAAAATAAAAATAATCAATTGTCACTGAAATAAGGCCATGAAACCCATACTGATTATTTCTTCACACGACTTTTGAAAATTGTATCACGTATCCTAGAATATTTGTTCCAAAACTATGTGAAAATCATCCTGACAACTCATTCAGATAAAACAATATATCGATTTTAAATTTGTAAGACATGTTTTGTGTAAGAAAGCTTTATGCAAGAAGGCGCGAACACATCATTAATATTGATGGCTTTCACACCTGAGAAAGACAAAGACCCTCCCATAATGGCCCTATCAGGTGCTATCAGGCCCTATCATTATGAGGAACCTTGCACAAAGAATGAGGAGATTTAAAAAATAATGGCTTTTTGATTGTTTGGATTTATTTACAACACAATATAATCCAAAGATACACAACAAATGACAAAAAAGCACATTATTTAACACACTGATCTAAAGACACAGACTTGAACAGTCACACACCTTTGTGCCATTCCTGAAACATAGTACATACCTGTCATTTCCAAGGTGTTTGATTTTTCACTTTACCATGTTCATGTACAGAGACTCATGTGAATGTTGAAGTCAGCAGGACTCATCAGTGGCATCTGGTCCCTGTATAAAAAATAAAAATAAACACCTGTGAACATGCTGATATCAAGAGAAACTATAGGGCTGCACGATTTTGGGAATACATTTTAGATTTTTCTGGTTAAAATTGCTTTTTAAAAATAACAAAACACACACACACACACACACAGACACACACACACACACACACACATATATATATGGGTCAATGACGTGACGCCTAAATTTTCTGTCCGATTGCATTTTTTCAGGCAAAAATGGGTTTAAATGCCTAAAAAGATACTGCATATTTGTAGTACCTCTCCCATGTATGTACTCACTTTAACTTTTCAAAAACCTTTACTTATTTTTTTTTTTTTTTTTTTTGTTATTTAAAGTGTCAAAACATCATGTGGTGCGACCGTCCGGCCATAACTTCTGTTTTGAAAACATCTTTGAAATTACTCTGAATTTATTCAAATTTATATTCTGCACTATTTGGCATGATTTCCAAAATGTTTTGTAATCCTTTAAAAAAAATTCAAAGCATTTGCATTTATATTTCCATCATAATATACAAACAAACTTTGTCCGATGATGTCCATTTTATGAAATATCATGTGGTGCGACCATCAAGGAACTACCATTTTGGGACTTATATGTTGAAAACTATTCAAACACAGGAAGTTACATCATAAACCAATTTACCAAGGACCCATGGAAGCAGCAAGCAGGTTTGTAATTCTCTCAAATTGGAAAAAAAATAAACCTTTGTAATGGTTGGTATGTAGTTGCCAAATTTGGATGTCATGTGGTATGACCTCAAAAAAAATTCTACAAATATATATTTTTATTATAAATTTCATATTGACCTTTTTTGGCAAGCTAGCTTGTTTTGTTTAGGTGGCCAATTCTGTGCCTGTAAATTATGACTGAATTTGAAAATATCATGTGGTGCGACCAAATATCATGTGGTGCGACCACTGCAGACTGTTTTCAATGATAGATATATGTCCTAGATTGGCAGTTTTACGCTTTTATATTCAATTGACGGTTTATATAAAAAAAGTACTTTACTTTAGTATCATTTGGAATAGATTTTTATGCAATTTGGGATATTTTTTTATATATTTCAGACAGTTTATGTTTACTCTTTGTACAATATAAGAAAAATGACAAAAAAATAAAATAAAATATAAATAGAGCATGTAATTTCAGTTTAGTAAAACTGCATTTATTTGTAGTGTATTTATTATTGCCTATTTATTTATTTAAAACTATTTTAATCTATTTTACCAGATGCCACTGCCAAGCGAAAAAATTCTGACCCTGCAGCAAGAGCAGAGTACCTTGATAGGAGAAGAGTGAAATATTATTACAATTTAAAATATCTGTTTTCTATGTGAATATATAGTAAAGTGTAATTTATTCCTGTGATCAAAGCTGAATTTTCAGCATCATTACTCCAGTCTTCAGTGTCACATGATCCTTCAGAAATTATTATAATATGTAACCCTAGACCACAAAACCACTCAATGGGTCAATGTCATATGGGTCAATTTTTTGAAATTGAGATTTATACATCATATGAAAGCTGAATAAATAAGCTTTCTATTGATGTATGATTTGTTAAGATAGAACAATATTTGGCCGATACAACTGAAAATCTGGCATCTGAGGGTGCTACAAAATCGAAACATTGAGAAAATCGCCTTTAAAGTTGTCCATTTATGTTTGCGATATTGCTATATTCACTCACAAAAATAAATGTTTATAAATTTATGGTAGGACATTTACAAAATATAAAACATCTTTATTTAATATCCTAATGATTTTTGGAATAAAAGAAAAATCGACAATTTTGACCCATACAATGTATTGTTGGCTATTGCCACAAATACCCTGTGCGACTTGTGACTGGTTTTGTGATCCAGGGTCACTAATGATTTGCTGCTCAAGAAACATTTCTGATTATTATCAATGTTCATATTTTTGTGGAAACTGTGATACATTTTATATGTCAGGATTATTTGATGAATAGAAAGTTCAAAAGAACAGCATTTATTTGAAATAGAATCTTTCGTAACATTATAGCCTGTGCCTGAATGTGACACTGAATGTGTCCTTGATTAATAAAAGTAATAATTACTTTAGAAAAACTATTTACCCCAAATGTTAACTGTATACAATACTTTTATGAAATAATTTATATCTATAACATTATTATTTGTTAGAAAGAAATTCTAAGTCAAGTTAAATTAAATGGTGCACTTGTGTTTGTGATGTTATTTTTATAAAAAAAAAGTTTATTAAATGTTTATGTTCAGGAAAATTCTGTGAAATTTGTATAAAATCTGGTTTAAATCAATTTTTTTGTATAAAATGTATTGTTCATTGATCTCTTTAAATAGATTTTTAACTATATAAGGTCTTCGTGTCATTTGGAGCGACCACTTATCATGTGGTGCGACCAATAAAAGCAATCACTGTATTAAATTTAAAATAAAATATCTTATTTCTGTGGCTGAAATATGAATCACTGATTCAGTATGCTTTAGTATTATTTTTAATTACCAAGAACTTGTAAAAAAATGTTTAAGCATGTTAAGGAAATTAATTAATTTTAAGATAAATCATGGTCGCACCACATGACATTTTTTTAAGGCTACAGACAATTCATCTAGATGAAAAAACACTAAAATCACTTAAATTAAATTTTTTAAATGAATTTAGGTGTACACAACATCCTTAATGTTTGAACAAATGCAACAGGTTTTTTTTTTTTTTTGTATTTTAAAATTGGCCTGTTGAAAATCCTTATACGTCATTGACCCATATGTATATATATATATATATATATATATATATATATATATATATATATATATGTATATATATATATATATATATGTATAATGAACACCAGGTTTGTTGTGCCTTGTAGGCATAGGCTGCAGTGCTGCATAAAATAATAATAACAATAACCTATAGCAGGCAGCCTATCAATCATTAAAAAGGAACACTTCAGTAGCACTACACTAGAGAAAAATATATTGATTATCACATGTCACTTCAAATGTTTCCATTCATTATGACATTATGAAATGAGATTGGAGTAAAAACATGAAGCCTAATGTTTGGTGCGTTTTGCTTTTCAAACGCACAGAGCGTTATTTACTAAAGTGATCGAGCCGCTCCAAACTATGAAACATTATTGTTACCATATACATATCTACGTTTGAGCAGATATCCACAGTATTTAACAGTGAACATGGGTCTAAACATTATAATATTCAGCATATATCTAGCAACAGTTCAAATGCAATGTGAAGTTTATGCAACAATAACATTAACTAATATAATTCAGAATACATTTCTTACCTTACATCTTTCTTGTCTTCAAATCGCGTTCTTCTTCTTCTGAGGTAAATCCAATGTAAGCTGACTAAGCTCACAGCGTGTGTTCCAAACTTGATGAAAAGCAGAGGAATGATGAAGTTTGGTGCTTTGTTTTTGAGGTAATGAGCGCGTTCGCGTTCCTTCACGTGGAGATTTCCATGTCAATTTTTTTGCGCGCGTGGGCGTGGTCACATTAAAAATAATGAGCAAGGGTTTGAGAAACTGGACATCTTGTTGGTTTTATACAAATTACTTAAACACAGAATATTTGTTTTCATTTTGAATCCGATCATTTAAAAGTACACACTTAAATGTTTATAAAGATATATGGCTCATAAATGTGCGACAAGTATTCGCTGAGTTTTGTTTCAGTTTATTGACGTGCTCAAGAAAAAAAAGTTCACCGAGATGGAGACGCAGAAAGCACACCCTGTTTATTTTCTTTATTTTACAAAAGCACAATGTTTTGTTTTGATTGTAAGTGGACACATTCAAAAGTAGACATCTCACAGATTCTTTTTTCATATTTCTTTTTTTCTGTATGACCATAAATGACGGAGTAATTTAAGTTTATTGTGCTACAATGTGAAGAAAATCCAGCAAAACGCGCCGGCGCGTTTGCCGACCCCAGAGGGTTTATGTTACCTCTTGAGTCAAGTCAAGTCAAGTCTCTTGTTTTTCCCCTCAGGGTAGTTTTTGTTTGTGTTTTTTTTCTTGTTTTTTTAAATTAAATAAAAGCCCACCAGTCCTCGCTCCTTTCACCACCACCCAACCCTGACAATTTTGGTGGCCTGAGAATGCACATAAAATATATAGCTTAAATGCACTGACCATTGCATTGGCTAGAAGCCTCTATAAACTGGAGACACAATTTAATTGCCACTGGGAGAATACATAAAAAAATTACATTAAATACAGTCAATTGCTAAAAACGCATAACTGATGCATTTGTCTTTTTCTAATGAGCATGATTTTATTCCAAGGACACACATTGTGAGGAAGTGAACACACTGCTGGTCTGCAAGAGCACAGAAATACTGCAGATTTGTGAGAGAGCCCACTCCCTTGGATGAAAAGCAACCCCACACATGGATGGTCTCAGGATGCTTCACTGTTAGCACAACACAGGTCTCATGGTAGTGTTCCCCATTTCTTCTCCGGAAAATAGATTTTCCAGATGTCCCAAAACAGGCGTAATGGGGCTTAATCAAGGAAAATAACTTTGCAGCAGTCTATTGCAGTCCAATCCTTGGACTTCCTGCAGAATTTTTGTCTGTGCTTGATGATGTTCTTAGAGATAAGTGATTTCATAGCAGACCTTCTTGACGCCAGGCTATTGTCCACCTGCTCCCAATACTGAACAAGTTCTACACTGGTGATGACACGATTCCGTAGCTAACTCTCAGAAGTCATCTTGGGATGCTTGCTGGACACTCTGGGACAGGGATGGGCACCTTTGGTCCTGGAGGGCCACTATCCTTCAGAGTTTAGCTCTAACCCTGATAAAACTCACCTGCCTGTAGCTTTCTATTAATCCTAAAGACATTGATTAGCTGATTCAGGTGTGTTTGATTAGGGTTGGAGCTAAACTCTGCAGGACAGTGGCTTCCAAGACTAAAATTGCCTATCCCTGCTCTGGGACATCCGGAAGCCTTCTTCACTACAGTTGAACCTTTTTGCTTGAAGTTCTTGATTATCTGGTAAATGGTTTGTTCTGGTGCAATATTCTTTGCAGCAATTTCCTTGCATGTGAGTAAGTAAGTTTTATTTATATAGCACCTTTCACAGGTATAAGGCCACAAAGTGCTTCACAACAAAAACATTTATATCATAAAATACACAGAATAAAAGCATAGACAGAACATGATCATATCAACCCACAAGCAGCTAATTAAAAGCCTGAACAAATAGAGTCTTTAGTCTGCATTTGAAGGCATCAACAGAGTCAATAGAGCGCATAGATGGTGGGAGGTCATTCCACAACCTAGAAGCAACCCAGCAAACACATTTACGTTGTGGCAACGTCTCTGGCACGTTGCATTTCTGCTATGGCAACGTCGCTGTATACGTGCTCGCAACATTGTAACAACGTAGAATTGTAAGACGTGACAGGGCTGTAGCAACGTTGTTGCGCGACATTCAGCAACTGAGAGACGACGTTCTGACAATATTTTTATATGGTGTATTTTGTTAGATAATTATATACTTTTTATCATTTATTGTTTATCTATATTATTTAATGGGGCTATCAACACCTGCAAGTGTAGCCTACACTTTAAAGAGTAAAAATGACAGAAGGTTTCGTTAATTCAACTTTATTCAAATTGCATATAATCAAATTACACTTCCAAAAGTCATACATTTGTGAAAAAAAAAAAAAAAAAAAAAATAAAAATGAACGAATACACATTTATTTTAAGTATAATAAATAAAACATGAAAAGCAAAGGCAGATCAGAACATTTAATGAACAAAACCGGGTCTGTATGGCAGACAGTAGCCGAGCAGGTGTCACCGGGGAAACATATCCACAAATCCAGAGGAGCAAAGAAACGAATGAGACTAAATAGCGGAAAAATCAAACGAAAAACTAAACAGTGCGAGCGATGCTTCATTAATCACATTAGAAATTAAAGCTGTAGGTTGTGTTTGATAGCTGAGATAACTGTTAGGCTAAACGCAATACTCACGTATCCTTGCTCGATGAAGAACGAGACAACACAATGAGCCCAACAACAGGTGGTTGGAATTTAAAAGGCTGATTTTCCCGCTTCAGGGCAGTGACGAGTACATTATGTAGTCCAGTGGTTGTCAAGACACCCTATAGGCACAACCTTAAGCAATGGCCCTGAACGATGGTTTAATGGCAACATTGTGACAACGCTGTAACAACTTCACCACACAACGTAGTTATAGCAACCTTTTGGCCATGTTGTTAAAACGTTGTTAGAAGGTTGGCTACGTTGTGCCAACGTTCTGTGTTTGCTGGGAACAGCCTGAAAAGATCGGTCACCTCTAGTACGATAGCGAGTGCGCGGAACCGTCAGCAGATTCTGATCCACAGACCTCAGAGCACGCACAGGGGTATAGCGCTGAATCAGGTCACTAATATAAGAGGGTGCCTGACCATGCAAAGCTCTGAAAACTAAAACTAAAATTAAAAAATTTATCCTATAAGACACTGGTAGCCAATGAAGTTCTTTTAGGATAGGGGATATATGAGACCTCCTATTAGTACGTGTCAGAATTCTAGCTGCAGAGTTTTGTACTAATTGCAGTCGAGAGAGCTCCTTCTGGTTTAGGCATGAAAATAAGGGTGAGGCCATTTTGATGCAAAGAGATGATGGCTGCACGTCTTTCTTTGGAGGTAACCATTGCTAACACACGTCAAGTCACCTTTATTTATATTGCGCTTAAAAAAAAAAAAAAAAGAAACAGTGACTGTTTTTACTGTTTCAAAGCAGCTTTACAGAGATAACAGGAAATTAATGCAACAAAGATTGTTTTGGCTGTACAGCAGCTCAAGAAGAAAGTCATTGTCAAGTTTAAGTAAGTTCCGTGTTGATTGTTTTCCATTGTATAAATCATTAGTTATTAATTTAGGGACTGTTTACACAACACCATTTTCAACCTTAATGTCCAATGGCAACTTATTCCACTCCTGCGCACCTGTATATTCAAATGTCCTCTGACCATACAAAGTCTTACACTTACATAGATTGAGGTCCAAAATACTTTGTCTAGTATAGTGTCCATGTCTTACATTAACCCAAGAAAAATATGAGTTAAAATACACTGGGGCCCTATTATTAATTATTTTATGTACCATTTTTAGTTTCAGGAATGCTAACCGTCTTTCAATAGGTAACCATCCAAGCTGCTGAAAGTGTCTATTATCCACATGAGTAAAAGAATGATATCCTAAAATTACTCTCAAAAAAGTATTTTGTGACTTTTGTAACTTTGTCATCCATATACTGGATAAATCAGTCATCCATGAACAACACGCATACTCAAGTTGACTTTGTACTTGACCTGTAGCAAGAACCTTTATCTGGTTACAACTGTAACCCTTGTTCTCTGAGAAGGGAATGAGACACTGCGTCGGTTATGACACTATGGGGAATGCCCCAGACGTAGCGCGTCTGAAGGATGAATGAAACTATTCCAATCCTGATTGCCGTTGCGTCATGACGTAACATGTGACTGCATACACGGAAGCTACAAAGAGAGTTTACACAACAGAGTTAGCTTTTGCAATGAAGCAAGTCACTCCCAGGCAGGGAGTCTCATTGTCTCATTCCTTTCTCAGGGAACAAGGGTTGCAGTCGTAACCCGAGCACTGCGTCGATGACGACAATATGGGGAACAAAATACCCACTATGCCACAACGAAACCTTCCTGTCCCAGTGTGAAGCTGTCTCAGGCACAACTAGGATGAGAACACTCGTGCACGGGGTGTAGAGTGGAGGTTCAGACTATAAAATCTCATGAATGTGTGCAGAGTGGCCCAGCCAGCCGCATCACATATCTCATGAATAGGTGCCCCTGTTAAGTGCTCTGACAGGGCAAACTCCATGCACTGCAGAGATTTGGAGAGCGCCTGGAGATCTCCTACCCTCTTAAGAGAGGTAATGGCAAGGAGAAAGACCACCTTAAGTGACAGGTTCTTGGCCTCAGCCGACTCCAGAGGTTCGAAGGGGGCCTCAACCAGCCCTTCGAGAACCACTGCCAGGTCCCATGTGGGAACTCTGGTCCAAGTTGCAGGTCTCATCCTCCAGGCCCCACGGAGAAAATGTGGCACAATGGCAACCACGTACACCTTGAGTGTGGACAGTGTAAGACCAGCAGAGAAGCGGTCTTGGAGGAACTCCAGCACTGAAGCCACCGGGCAGTTAACTGGGTCCATGCCGCGCTCTCTACATCAAGTGGTGAAAACATTCCACTTTAGGCCATACAGCTTCCTGGTGGACGGAGCTGTGGAGCTGATTATGGTCTCAACCACTCCTGCTGACAGGCCAGCCTCTAGGTACTGTGCCCCCTCAGGGGCCAGACCCATAGCTTCCACAGCTCTGGGCGAGGGTGGAATATTGAGCCCTCTGCCTGTGAAAGCAGGTCCCTCCTGATGGGAATCTCCCATGGGGGGCCTGCCAGGTGTGATATCATGTCTGAGAACCATACTCAGACTGGCCACAATGGGGCTACTAGGAGTAAACTGAACCCGTCGTGACGGACTCCCGGGAGCAGAGTGATCGGGGGAAAGGCGTACAGACGCAGCCTCGACCACATCAGCACCATGGCATCCAACCCCAGGGTGACTGGATACGTGAGAGAAAACCATAGTGGACAGAGTCGTCTCTCGAGATGCAAACAGATCCACTTCCACTGGGCGGAACCTCTCGCATATCGACCATTCCCCGGGCCTCAGCCCCTGCTTCGACAGGATGCCTGCTCCCCGATTCTGGTCCCCTGGAACATACATTTCCCTGAGAGACAACAGTTCACCCTTGGACTACAGCAGGATCTAATTCGCCAGTCTGGATCGAAGGCGCGACCTCAGACCCCCCTGGTGTAGGACACCACTGACGTATTGTCTGTTCTCACAAGAACCTGGAAGGAAGCTCCCCAGAGCCCGGAAGACCGCCAACATCTCGAGGCAGTTTATGTGCCAAGAAGAATACTGGTCCTGCCACAGACCTCTTTTAAAGCGGCCATCCATGACCGCGCCCAAGCCCGTGCATCTGTCGAACCGGCTTTCCAGCGACATGGCGCTCCCAGCACAGGACCTTGGGAAAGAAACCAAGGTTTCTTTCACATTGATAGGGAACGAAGGCATCTGCGTATAACCCTTATCATGCGGAATGGATTTCCCCTTGGGGAAAGGCCCTTGGTTTTCAACCACCACTGCAGGGCCCTCATGTGCAGCAGGCCAAAAGGTATCACGCTGGACACAGCTGCTATGAGCCTCAACAGTCTCTGAAACTGTTTTACTGTAATGGCACAGCCTAGCTTTATCCTGGTCACCATGGCCAGGATGGACTCGATACGTGCAGGAGACATTTGTGCCTGCATCGTAGTGGAGTCCCACACCACCCCCAGGAACGTAGTCCGCTGGGCGGGTGTCAATACACTCTTTCTCGTCTTGAGTCTCAACCCCAAGCTCTGGATGTGGCCAAGGGCAACATCTCGATGCCGAACTGCCAGATCTCGAGACTGAGCCAAAATGAGCCAGTTGTCGATGTAGTTTAACACACGGATGCCCTGAAGCCTCAGCGGGGCCAGGGCTGCATCCACGCACTTGGTGAAAGTGCGAGGGGAGTAGGTCGAATGAAAAAACACGATATTGGTATGCTTCACCCCCGAAAGCGAATCTCAGGAATTTCCTGTGAGATGGAAGGATGGAGACGTGGAAGTATGCATCCTTTAGATCTATCGTGACAAACTAGCCCTCGGATCTGATTTGAGTCACGATAATGGGAATGGTGAGCATCTTGAACCTGAATCTCCTCAGAGAACGGTTCAGATGTCTTAGATCTAAAATTGGACGCAACCCTCCATCCTTCTTTGGAACTATGAAGTACCGGCTATAAAACCCAGACTCCCTGTCTGGTGGAAGAACATGATCTATGGCCCCCTTTGCCAGCAGCGAGTGAACTTCCTGTTCTAACACTCGACCTTGCTGTGGGTCTACTGCAGTCCAGACCACCCCATTTAACTTTGGTGGGCGGACCCGGAACTGCAGCCTGTACCCTATTTCTGCAGTGCGCAGGACCCATGGAGATATATTGGGGAGGCATTGCCATGCATCGACAACATTCACCAAGGGAACCAGCCCTCGGGGCTGGTGTCGAGTGTTTTGTGAGAGCCCTTTACGATAACCTGAAGCGGAGGACCGGCAGGGAATTATTGAAAAAGACTCTTGGTGTGTGGACGCGAGCGCTGCCTTCGCCTTCTCAGGAAGCTGTGGGTGAGAGCGCGGCCTAGAGTCGCAAGCTCTTTGAGGGGGACCTCTAGAAGCGACACTCTCCTTCTGTTCTGAATGGTAGGCTGAATTAAAATATCTAACTTCTTAAAGTCAGATAATATTCCAACATTTTAATTCCTTAGAATTAAATGCAGCCATAATCACCAGACAATACTGTTTTAAAACTTATTTATACGGGCTCATAATCTACACGCTGCTCCGGCAAACGCGAGATTCAAGCCGTTACAATATATTTGGCTTTCATTCCTCGAGAAGAAAGTCAACAGGCGCGAGGCTGAAACACCCGAAACGCACGGCTGTGCGCATCGAGATATTTCTCAATGAACACAGCCAGCACCCTCAAGAGCTGACTGTGAATGTCTCGCACCCAAACAGTATTATTCACAGATCACGTGTGTCCCTTTTATTGCAGACCCGTAATCTACACACTGCCTCGGCAAACGCGAGATTCGAGCCATTACAATATATTTGGCTTTCATCTCTCGAGAAGAAAGTCAACAGGCGCGAGGCTGAAACACCCAAAAACGCACGGCTGTGCACGACGGGATATTTCTCATTGAACACAGCCAGCACCCTCAGGAGCTGAAAGTGCATTCCTCGCACCCACACAGAATCTTTATTGCAGAGTAGACCCGTGATCTACGCGCTGCCTCGGCAAACGCGAGATCCCAGCCACAGAATCTTTATTGCAGAGTAGACCAGTAAACTATGGCTGCCTCTGCAAACTTAAGATCCGAGCCACTAGATTCTGTATTGCAATGCAGACCTTTAATCTACACGCCTCCTCTGCAAATGTGAGATCCCAGCCACAGAATCTTTATTGCAGAGTAGACCAGTAAACTATGGCTGCCTCTGCAAACTTAAGATCCGAGCCACTAGATTCTATAGTGCAATGCAGACCTTTAATCTACGCACTGCCTCAGCAAATGTGAGATTTCCATTTGTGGCGAGCAGGACGAGGCCGAGGGCCGTGGGAGAATGGCGCGAGGCCAGTGGCATGATTGATAATGAGCGACACCTGCGCAACGCATCGGTCTCATATCTCTCACGGAGGAGTGGAAGCATAAAAGGAGGAGCGACGACGGTGAAGGACGAGAGAGGTCAGGCCTGGATTTATGTTGTGTTTTGTTTGTTTTGTTATATGTTACAGCAGTTGTCCGTGAGGGGCTGCTGTCTTTACTTTCATTTTGTATTTGTTTATTTATTTTATAATTAAAGTTAAATTAAATTAAATTAAATGTTCGCCGGTTCCCGCCTCCTTCTTCCCACAACATTTAACATTGCTACACCATTATTTGACGTTCTTACAAGTCAAGTCAAGTCAAGTCATCTTCATTTATATAGCGCTTTTAACAATGTAGATTGTTCCAAAGCAGCTTTACAGAGATAATAGGAAATTAAAGTAACAGAGATTGTTTTGGCTTTATATGAGCTCTAGAATAAAGTTATTGTCCAGCTAAATTTAGTTTTGATCGATTCACTTCCGTCGCAACGATCATTAGTTATTAACTTAGGGGCCGCTTACACGACACAGAAGTTCTCTCTATGCAAACTTTAAAAACTCGAACCTGTGAGAACGCTGACGGCATGCACATGCGTATTACGAGTTCAGTCAATAGGGATGCGCGTTTGAATATATGTGCGCAGGCGTGTAGTCCTTCCCTACAAACCTACCCTCACCAACTACCTGTCTGGCCTTAAAATGTATAATACAGAATTTTTATCGCTTCCGCGTAGCCACATGAACTCTCAATCTGTAGAGAGGAAAGGGAAGGGGAGGGAGGCCTTCACAGAGGAGAGACTAGTTGACACTTCAGGACTGCGTTGTCGTTGCGTCCAGGCGCAGGTCCTTCATCAGATCTGGATATGGTCTGGATCGGGAGACTGCGGTAAACCTCAGGATAAACAGAGAGACTAATATTAGCGTAGATGCCATTCTTTTTCTGATGTAACGAGTACATCAGGATTTATGGGAAGTGTTCCCGGTTCCAGCTGATCTAATCTATGCAGCCTAACATTGAATTATAGAAGTCTATAATATGTTATGTGTATGCTAGGTCAAAGAGATGTGTTTTTAGTCTAGCTTTGAACTGAAATTCTAAAATTTCTTCCCCAAATCGCACAGCCCTGTAGTTTCTCTTGATATCAGCATGGTCACAGTTGTTGTTTTTTGGGGGTTTTTTTGTGTGTTTTTTTTTTTTTACAGGGAGCAGATGCCACTGATGAGTCATGCTGACTTAAACATTCACGCGAGTCTCTGTACATGAACATGGTAAAATGAAAAATCAAACACCTTGGAAATGGTAGGTATGTACTATGTTTCAGGAATGACACAAAGGTGTGTGACTTCAAGTCTCTGGGCCCTATTTTAATGATCTTGTTTCAGGAATGGCACAAAGGTGTGTGACTTCAAGTCTCTGGGCCCTATTTTAATGATCTAAGCACATGGTCTAAAGCGCACGGCGCAAGTTCACTTAAGGCGTGTCCGAATCCACTTTTGCTAGTTTAACGACGGGAAAAATGGTCGGTGCGGCAGGCGCATGGTCTAAAACGGTTGTCCCTATTCTCATAATGAGTAATGGGTGTGTTTTGGGATTTACGTGCGTTAAACCAATCAGAGTCTCATCTCCCATTCCCTTTAAATGCCAGTTGCGCTCACGCCATGGCAGATTTGCTATTTACATGACGGAATTTGATAGTGGAAAGACCGAACGCATCTCCAGAGTGCAAACGGAACTGCTTGCACGCAAGGTAAAAGTGCGCAAGCAGACCATATACGGGACAAGCCGGATTCCACCATATCTTTATGTACACAATAATAATCTTTTACATTGTAATCCTTTTATTTTAAATATTTGCCATGTTTTTGTGCTGCTTAGCGTCCCTGTGTGTTTAATAAGCAGAGTGTACGCGCATTACTAACGCGCTCATTACACGATCAAGATGGCGCCGCGGATGGCTGCCTCGGTGTGGAGCTCTCCAGTCATTGTGTTGTTTTTGTTCGTTTGTTCTGCGTTTAGTCATTCTTTTCCTATCAGTTTCACCAAAGACGAACTTCTGGACATTAGGAAACACACACCAGACAAGTTTTTTACAGATTTTGATTACTCAGACGTTTTACTGGACATTCTCGTTGGAGGCGCAGCGGTGTTGTTAAAACGCGCGGTCAGACGCAAACGCGGGAAGCGCGCCGGCGCGCTGGTTAAACTCCGCGAGCGCGGCCTCCGCACTGCACTACCCAGTATTCATCTTGCGAATCTCCGATCTCTTCCTAACAAAATGGACGAACTTCTTCTCCTCACCCGCACTAACAAGGATTTTTTTAACTCCGCTGCTCTGTGCTTCACTGAAACCTGGCTGAGTGAAGCCATACCGGACAACGCACTACATCTGCCGGGCTTCCAGCTGTTCCGAGCGGATCGCATCGCGGAACTAACGGGGAAAACGAGAGGTGGTGGATTGTGTTTCTACATTAACGAAAGTTGGTGTTCAGATGTAACAACACTGAAGAAGATGTGCTCTCCTAATTTAGAGGCGCATTTCATAAACTGTAAACCTTTCTACTCGCCGCGGGAGTTTTCCTCATTCATACTCGCGAATGTTTACATTCCTCCAGACGCGTGTGTGAGCGCGGCGCTACAACAGCTGGCTGAACATATAGCTGAAATGGAACAAAGGTACCCAGACTCTCTTTTAATCATTCTTGGGGATTTTAACAAAGCAAATCTCTCCCGTGAACTGCCAAAATACAGACAGCATGTTACATGTCCTACCAGAGACAGTAATATATTGGACCACTGTTACACCACGATAAAGAATGCGTATCACTCCGTCCCACGGGCAGCTTTGGGGCTCTCTGATCACTGTTTGGTTCATCTTATACCGACCTACAGGCAGAAACTGAAATCAGCTAAACCTGTATTAAGGACTGTAAAAAGATGGACCAACGAAGCAGAGCAGGATCTACAGGCCTGCTTCGATTGCACTGATTGGACTGTTTTTGAAGCTGCAGCCACCGATCTGGATGAGCTCACAGATACTCTAACATCATATATCAGTTTCTGTGAGGATACATGCATTCCTACCAGGACATTCTTATCATTCACTAATGATAAACCATGGTTTACTGGGAAACTCAAACAGCTTCGTCATGCCAAAGAGGATGCTTACAGAAGTGGGGATAAAATCTTGTATAACCAGGCCAGAAACAAACTGACAAAGGAGATCAGAGTTGCTAAAAGAAGCTACTCTGAAAAGCTGAAAAACCAGTTTTCAGCCAACGACCCGGCATCAGTCTGGAGAGGCCTGAGGAACATCACCAACTACAAGTCACCATCCCCCCCATCTGTGGAGAATCAACAACTGGCTGACACTCTCAATGCATTCTATTGCAGGTTTGAGAAGCCCAGACTCACACCTCACACCCGCCCTGATGTGCACTTCACACATCCACCATCACCTCCTGCAACCCCTCTCCTCCCCCCTTCTGCCATCCAACCTGAGCTTAAGGTCTGTGTGGAGGACGTGAGCAGAGTCTTCAAAAAACAGAAGACTAGGAAAGCTTCAGGCCCAGACGGCATCTCATCTGCTTGTCTAAAAGCCTGTGCTGACCAACTGGCCCCAGTCTTCACGCAGATCTTCAACAGATCATTGGAGCAGTGTGAAGTTCCCTGCTGCTTCAAACGCTCCACTATCATTCCGGTTCCCAAAAAAACAAAAATCACTGGACTTAATGACTACAGACCTGTCGCTCTCACGTCTGTGGTCATGAAGTCGTTTGAAAGACTGGTGTTGGCCTATCTGAAGGACATCACCGGACCCCTGATGGATCCCCTTCAGTTTGCTTACAGAGCAAACAGGTCTGTGGATGATGCAGTCAACATGGGACTGCACTATATCCTGCAACATCTTGACAGACCTGGGACTTATGCACGGATCTTATTTGTGGACTTCAGTTCGGCCTTCAATACCATCATCCCTGATCTTCTCACAGCCAAACTGACTCAGCTCTCCATGCCATCCACAATCTGTCAGTGGATCTCCAGCTTCCTGACGGACCGGCAGCAGCTAGTGAGACTGGGGAAACTCACATCCAGGACCCTCACCATCAGCACTGGCGCCCCCCAAGGGTGCGTTCTCTCCCCACTGCTCTTCTCCCTGTACACTAATGACTGCACTTCTAAAGACCCCTCTGTCAAGCTCCTGAAATTTGCAGACGACACCACTGTCATCGGTCTCATCCAAAATGGTGACGAGTCTGCTTACAGACTGGGGGTTGAACAGCTGGCTGTCTGGTGCAGTTATAACAACCTTGAGCTGAACACACTCAAAACAGTGGAGATGATCGTGGACTTCAGGAGAAACACCCCAGCACTCCCCCCTCTCACCATCATGAACAGCACTGTGGAAGCAGTGGAGTCATTCAGGTTCCTGGGCTCTACCATCTCCCAGGACCTGAAGTGGGCAAATCACATTGACTCCATTGTGAAAAAGGCCCAGCAGAGACTGTACTTCCTTCGCCAGCTGAAGAAGTTCAATCTGCCACAGGAGCTGCTGATCCAGTTCTACTCAGCCGTCATTGAGTCTGTTTTAAGCACTTCCATCACTGTCTGGTTTGGTTCAGCTACCAAATCGGACATCAGGAGACTACAACGGACAGTCCGGACTGCAGAGAGGATTATTGGTGCCCCCCTGCCAACCCTCCAGGACCTGTACTCTTCCAGAGTGAGGAAGAGAGCAGGTAAAATCATCACAGACTCCACTCACCCTGGACATCCCCTGTTTGAACTGTTACCGTCAGGACGGCGACACAGATCACTGGCCACAAGAACTTCCAGGCACAGGAACAGTTTCTTTCCACAGGCCATTTCCCTTCTGAACACTTAACATGCCCCCCAAAGCATATGCCTGTAAGTGCAATACTCCCACTGTCTAGTGCAATAAACTCAGGTGATATTTATATCTATATTATTCATACTACTCAAAATACTGTAAATATGTTTATAATCTGTAACATGCGCTAGACTCCCACTGTCTAGTGTAATATTCTCTAATTCAGGTGATATTTATATTATTCATACTACTCAAAATACTGTAAATATGTTCATAATCTGTAAATGTTTATTCAGACTAAACCCAACTGTGACCCTACTTTTTTACTTTTATACTATTTTTATTTATTTTTTATATATTTTCATTCTTAGAATTTGTATTACTATGTTCTTGTTGTATTTGTATTTGTATATGTGCACTGGAAGCTTCAGTACCAAGAAAAATTCCTTGTGGGTGCAAGCACACTTGGCAATAAAGCTCTTTCTGATTCTGATTCTGATTCTGATTAAATAACAAAAAAAATATTTTTTAATAGTCTATTTCTGTTGCCTCAAAATAGCAACACGCCAACAATGCACCAGAACACACCTTGTTTTCAGACCAGCACGCCCATGGGCGCACAAATGGGCGCAAATGCATTTGCTATTTAACCAATGTGGCGCAGGACATGAAAATGATAACTGTGTCGGACTGAACTAGCAAAAAACACTTGCGTTGCACTTGGCGATGCATTGCGCCGGGTGTAAGGTAGGGCCCTCTGTCTTTAGTTCAGTGTGTTCAATAATGTGCTTTTTTTGTCCTTTGTTATGCATCTTTAGATAATGTTGTGTTGTAAATAAATCCAAACAATCAAAAAGCCATTATTTTTTAAATCTCTCCTCAGTTTGTTCTTAGATTCACGCCTCCTCGCATTGAGCTTCCTTACACAAAACATTTCTTACAAATTTGAAATCAATATATTGTTTTATCTGAATGAGAGGGCAGGATGATTTTCACATAGTTTTGAAGCAAATATTCTAGGCTACATGATACAGTTTTCAATTTTCAGAAATAATCAGTATGGGTTTCATGACCTTACTTCAGTGACATTTTTTTTTTTTTTTACAAACCACGCATAAACGTAATTTTCTCAAAACTACAAAGTTTTACATACATGCTGCTGACATATTATTGTAGCACAGTTTGTGCTGAATACAGTGTAAACTGACTTTAGCCATGGACATATTACAAGTAACTGAAATAAGCACAAATGTCAGAGCATGTCAGAACACCTCCAGGGCCCAGAAAACACCCTCAGACCCCAGAGGGTTAATAAGTAATGATCTTTGCAACGGAAGTGAATCAATCAAAACTAACTTTAGCTGGACAATAACTTTATTCTAGAGCTGCTGTAAAGCCAAAACAATGTTACTTTAATTTCCTATTATCACTGTAAAGCTGCTTTGAAACAATCTGTATTGTTCAAACAAAGCGCTATAAAAGACAATATGTAGAATGCAAAAGGACGTTTCTGAATGGTTAGTTGATGAATTTATGCAGCTGATGTGGAGTTAACTATCTTCAAGTAATTGATTAGCATATTCTGTCATGGTAATCTATAAATCGCTCATGTGGGAACTGTTTTAAGATGCTTACAGAGCCAGAGAATATGCTGCATGAAGATAGAACAGGTATAGTTTAGTTTAATTACGGTTATAACAGAATCACAACAATTTATATGGTGTTCTTTATTTCCTACAAATTCAAAAACAACTATTAGATTTTAATATTGTTTCAATACTTCCTACAATTCACCTGTGACCATACACTTACCTCTAGCTTTTGTTTCAGAATCTTGATTTCCAAATCTGTTTTTTTTTTCTTTTTTTTTTTCTTTGTTAATAAGATGAAGTCTATATAACTCCTTAACTGGCAACTGAAAATACAGTAGATTAGAGTTACATCATGTAGTTCTAAACAAATTCTACAGAATGAAACATTTACTGAAAATCACTGAACTGTGTTCATCTGTGCACCAGAAGTTGATGGACCTTCCTCCTGATGTTCTTCCACACTCTGGGGAGCGGGGGGAGAGATAAGAATGTCCGTTTATACTTAGATATAAACTTAGATTATTTAGGCTACTCCACATAAAAATGTCCCATCATCCTGTGAAGATGAGCATTTGGTTGAGTACACTTTATAATACTATTTGTCATAATTTCTGGTGTATTGGGTAGGCTACTTACAACTGCCTGGGGTTCTGTTGGGACAGGAGGCTCCAAAAGACAGATATTACCATCAGAATATTTTGGGACCAACGAAAAACCCAACCCAACCCAAAGTAAATTAATGGAAATATTAAAACTAGCCTATATAAAAAATAACATATAGGTAGACCTCTTACATTTTATGAAGGCACTTGAATCTTTGGGAGTGACTGGCTCTGATGAAGTCCCTCCAGGAATTCCCTCAGCCACTGGCCTTCCGGCATTCAGGCTCAGGGCCATCTCCTCTGCATTTATCAGAGATGGTGGAGCAGGTTCTCCCCCGTTTTGCAAGCCTCTGCCTTCTTTCTTTTGGCTGAGTAGAAGTCAAGTGAGAATGAACATTTAATCGTGTGAAAACAGAATTAGACCTATGTCAAAAATACTGCTGCACTACTAGTGTCACGGTTCATCGATCCGTGTGTTCATTTTGTGTATCTGTTGGTTGTTGTGGGTGTAGGGTCTGAGTGTGTAGTGCTTGTTTGTTGCTTAGTAACCAGCTGATCACTTAATCAGCCCGCAGCAGCAGCTAGTTACTTCTGTTGTTAGCTGCCTATATCTAGCGGGAGTGATTATTGCTTGGTGTCGGTTCGTCACTCTTGTTTGTGCTCTCTTACCCAGTTCCGGCGCCTGAGTTTCCTTACGGAGTTATTTCCTCGATCTCGTCTGTGTTTCCAGACTTCTGGAGATCGTTTGGAGTTCTCTTCTTCCAGTTCAAGTTTGGCATCCGCGCTGGATTTATTCATATCACTCATCCTCTCCTGTGAATTTGTATCCTGGTCGCCCGCCTGCTATACGTGGTGTTTTGAGTAATCACGGTCTCAACCTGTCTTCAATAAACTGCTTGCTTGCATTTGGATCTACGACTCTCATTCTGACAACTAGACACTGTAAAATGTTTGTAAAGTCAGGTAGCCTACACCATGATATGCTCAAGCCTTAATTACCTGATTGAATTATGTTTTTATATGTCATTTTCAGTTGCTGCCATGTTCTTTTAATGCCTCCAGGATTGCACCTACATGAAGGTTAAAACCTACATTAAAATTAGGTTGAATAACATACTGTTCTTCCAGTTTCACCTCTGATATTAAATAGTTATTAATTACTAACTACAAATGACATAATCAACAGTGTAATTAGATTAATGTAATAATTACTATCTCTAAAAAGTATCAGTTTACTTATTACTAATTACTGGTGCACTTCAACCTCAACCACTTGAACAATACAAGGAGAGACAAGAAACTGCACTTTTAATGCTTTCAAATAAACAATATACAATTGCATGAATTATTCTTGAATTTACCAAAGTGTGTAGAGAGAGAAGGTTGCTTTAAAAATATACCTTTTAACATTAAATATTAATGTTAAATCCACTATTGTTTTAAACAGAATTGTTCTATAGTCTATGCAGTTTTTAATGCAATTACATCAGATTTTACTTTAAATTACAGAAGAATTAAGAGTAATCCCTTTAACTAAATTACAGAATTTAGATTACTGAGTAATTAATTACACCCAACACTGTATAACAGTAATTAAAATGTAAACTTCCGCATTGACTCAAGCAGCTATTTTCTCCCAAGCTAACTCTCTGTCCTTAATTCGCTGCTGCAGCCGTGTTTTTTTTTTTTTTTTTTTAATGTGTTCGTACTCTCCATATGCTTGCAGAAGCACATCCAGTTATGCTGGTGAGAAATATGCAGACCTCTTTTTGTCTGGCGCTGTTGCCATGGTGACTTTGGCAATATCTGCGCTCCATTGATAATGGCTTTTTATAGTCGTGGTGCACGCGCTTAACTCAGAGTCAGTCAACTTAGAGTTGATTGAACTAACTCAGCTGTTAGTTCAGCAGAGTTTCCCATCTCAGGGTAAGTCAACTCAGAATTCAAGTTTTAACTCAGAGTTGGTTGAACCTCCTTATTGAAACAGGCCCCAGATCTTTTCAAATTCCAATACATTTTTCATACAAGAATAAAAATCATGTTTAATTCTCGCTTTTACAAGCCCTTTAAACACAATAACTATATTACATTAATATATTCGATTTTTAAAATATTAGACCGAATTATAGACAATGACATCACCAGCCCCCCGACGTCACCTGCTCCAAATTCACCCAAAATAGCCTCAATCGTTTTAGTCAGGTCCGAATCTTCAAGATTGTGTAACCCTGTAGGCATTTTTGAGGAAAAGTTGTTATACCACATTTTTAGAAAGTTTAATGTCTCCTGAATAAGGATCCACCGTATAACATTGAAATAAGGGTCCCATTTTCTTGTAATTGTTATTGAAACAATAGGTGCATTATTCACAGCCGAAACACTACAGGTGGATAGGGTACATTTTTTAAGTTATAGATATCACCATAAAACCTTTCCAGTTTTTCACTTACATAGAGACAGACATTTTTTGTATTACAAGTTTTCTGAAATGTCATGTTTACATATGCAAATGAGGCATACCAGTATATATATATATATATATATATATATATATATATATATATATATATATATATATATAAAATTCGAGGGGCAGGCATACCAGTACGCGGTTCTCCCTTTCGGCTAGCCCTGTCTCCTCGCGTCTTCACGAAGGTTGTCGAGGCAGCCCTTGTACCTAGCTTGTCTGGGCCTTCGGGTCAACTGGGAGAAGAGCAAACTCTGCTCCGTGCAGAGGATCTCTTTTCTCGCTATGGAAATCGACTCGGTCGCCATGTGCGCGCAGCTTACGAGCGAGCGCGCGCAGTCACTGCTAACTTGCCTTCGTCAGTTCGAGGGCAAGAGTGCGGTTCCACTGAAACTATTTCAGAGGCTCCTGGGGCATATGGCATCCGCAGCCGCAGTAACGTCGCTCGGTTTGCTTCATATGAGACCGCTTCGCGATCAAGTCCCGAGGTGGGCATGGCAACACGGCACGCTCCGAGTCCCAGTGACTTCGACCTGCCGTCAGACCTTCACCCCGTGGACGAACCTCAGTTTTCTATGGGCTGGAGTGCCCATAGAACGAGTTTCCTGGCATGTTGTTATATCAGCAGATGCCTCCACAATGGGCTGGGGCGCCATGTGCAATGGACATGCTGCCGCGGGCTCCTGGACAAGACCCCAGCGCCTTTGGCATGTCAATTGCCTCGAGTTGCAGGCTGTACGTCTCGCCCTGCACCGCTTCTGTGCGATGCTCAGGGGTCAGCACGTATTAGTCCGATCAGACAATACCGCCACAGTAGCGTACATCAACCGACAAGGTGGTCTGCGCTCCCGTCGTATGTCACAACTCGCCCGCCACCTCCTCATATGGAGTCAGAAGCATCTGAGGTCGCTTCGAGCCATTTATATCCCGGGAGACCTGAACCGTGCAGCCGATCTGTCTCGGTTTCGGCCTCTCGCTGGAGAATGGAGACTCCATCCCCAGTCGGTTCAGCTGATTTGGGATCAGTTCGGGGACGCACAGGTAGATCTGTTTGCCTCCAACGACTCGTCCCACTGCGACCTGTTTTATTCTCTGACCGAGGGCACGCTCGGCTCGGATGCACTGGCGCACAGCTGGCCGTGGGGCCTCTGCAAGTATGCGTTTCCCCCTGTGAGCCTTCTTGCGCAGACTTTGCGCAAGATCAGGGAGGACGAGGAGCAGGTAATTTTGGTTGCCCCGTATTGGCACAACTGCACCTGGTTCCAAGAACTAGTACTCCTCGCGACAGCACCTCCCTGGCCAATTCCTCTGAGAAAGAACCTGCTTTCTCAGGGACGGGGCACCCTATGGCACCCTCGTCCCGATCTTTGAAATCTCCATGTGTGGTTCCTGGACGGGACGAGGCAGGTTTGAGTACCCTACCACCAGCGGTGGTGGCTACCATCACTTCCGCTAGAGCATCGTCCACGAGACATGCCTATGCGTTGAAGTGGAACCTCTTCGTCAACTGGTGTTCTTCTAAACTTCAAGAACCCACGAAAGGCCCGATCAGTGTCGTGCTTTCCTTCCTGCAAGAAGGGTTGGAGCGAAGGCTGTCTCCCTCCACCCTGAAAGTGTATGGTGCCGCCATTGCCACACATCATGATGCAGTTGATGGTAAGTCCATTGTAAAGCACGACCTGATCATCAGGTTCCTGAGGGGAGCGAGGAGACTGAATTCTCCTCGCCCTCCTCTTGTTCCCTCTTGGGACTTCTCAGTGGTTTTAACTGCTCTGCAGAGTGCTCCCTTTGAGCCTCTGCAATCAGTGGAGCTTAAGTTCCTGTCAATGAAGACAGTGCTCCTGGTTGCATTGGCCTCCATCAAGAGGGTAGGGGACCTGCAGGCATTTTCGGTTGACGAAGCGTGCCTGGAATTTGGACCGGCTAACTCTTACGTGATCCTGAGACCCCGGCCTGGATATGTGCCCAAGATTCCCACCACACCCTTTCGAGACCAGGTGGTGAACCTGCAAGCGCTGCCCTCGGAGGAGGCAGACCCAGCCTTGGCACTGCTCTGTCCAGTACGCACCCTCCATGCTTACGTAGACAGAACGCAGTGTTTCAGGACTTCAGACCAGCTCTTTGTCTGTCATGGTGGGAAGCTGAAGGGAAAGGCTCTCTCCAAGCAAAGGTTGTCTCACTGGATAGTGGACGCCATTGCTTTGGCTTACCAGCAGCAAGGTCGACCATGCCCCCTTGGTGTGACGGCCCACTCCACCCGGAGTGTGGCATCCTCTTGGGCTCTAGCGCATGGCGCCTCGCTAACAGACATCTGTAGAGCTGCAGGCTAGGCGACACCTAACACGGCCTCTGGGCAACCCCCACATGTGTAGTCCACTGTAAGCCTCTCTGAGCATGTGTCTTTCCCTCGGCAAGCCACCTTGCCACCCCTGGGTTTGAAATATTCCACCTGCGGCTGGACACCCCAGTGATTCTCAATATGCAGCCCCCTGGGGTCATGTGTATTCCAAGTTCCCCCCTTCGGGCTGGGCATAATTGCATATTTCCACTGATATATGCTTCCCAGTGTACCTTGGTACCTTGGCATAATTCCAGCAGCCATTAAAAACTGTCCCTTTAATGTTCTGAGAATGCATAGTTTAGTTATAATGTTTAATGTTTAAACTGCAATAAATGCATTAAAACGTTTTTTTTTTTTTTTTTTTTTTTGGCAGCCATTTTGTTTTTATTGTTTATGCCAAAACAGTGATGTTTACAACTTGTTATACGGCAGAAATGGATTCAGCACCTAAAAATCATATAGAAACAACACTTCAAGTACTTTTCCTCAAAAATGCCTACTGCATCTTATCCAGGGCTATTTATCTATTTTGGGACTCGACTATTTGTGCCGGTAAACATTTATTTTGTGCTGCTTCGGTTTCTTAGATATTAAAATAATATTTATTGGTCATTCTGATGTCACTCAGTCACTTTATTGAACATTACAGTCAGTTATGAAGAATTAAAGAGTGGTAAAAATGTTCTATGCATTTGTAAGGAAAAACTTAATCTCCAACATTATTGGGTAATTATAGTTAATAGTAATAAGAATAAAGATAAGCATATGTGTATCAGACAATGAGAATATTTAATACAAAACAAAACCATCATTATCACAGTCCAGCCTCAGGCAAAAAAAGGGCAGCATAATGTTGACACCAAACGGGTGTCGACGCCTGACACCGTGTCCTAACCAGACGCGATAAAATAAGATTCCAGCGACAAATAATTTGTCTGTCCACACTAGACTCGACTGCGAGATGTTTCAAAATCAATCGAAACCCACAGCCAATCAGAACAGCGTGTGGGCGGAGTCTCGCGGCAATCCTGATGGCACTCGCAAGAAAATTTAGGCTACATAATCAAATTCACAAATATTACACAATTTAAACATTATTAAAAATACATATGCTACTTTGTTACTAAAACAATCTTTGTCAAAGAATACACTTGTTTGTTCACAGTTTGAACGTTCTTGTTTCCATTTCAAGTTGTTTCTTGTTTCATTTCCATTTTCATTCCATTCATTTCAAGATCTGAGGTGAATTATCCATTGTTGCTTTTACAGCTACAAAGCTGGAGCACTAAATGATATTCAAAGTCACATTAGGCTACACGCTTTTAACATTAAATAAAGCACATAAACAGTACCTGAGATTATCATTGCCACACTTTGTGTTTGTTGGTCCAGCGCAACGTCCAATGGTTAGGACAAAAACTCTAATTAACATAGAACAGATACCTTTTATCACGCGTCGTGTGTAGTTAGGACACAGTGTGATAAAGCAGAAAATTATCCCAGATGTTCCAACAACGCACTGGTTCTATCACCTGCAGACGCGTAATAATCTTCTGAAACACTACAGTTTCTCTGTTCACGCTCCACTTCATCTGCCAGTGAATTTAACGCTCGTATTAACTCTGTCGCTGCCATGTTTCCTTCCAACATGCGACAGGTTTAACTCATCTATCTGTAAATATCCTGATATTGATGAAATTTGCTCATTTTGTGTCTTGTTGAAGAAACAGCTGCCCATTTGTTTTGTGAATACATTTAGGGTTGATTTAAGTTATTATATTTTAAACCCTACTAATGTTGACCCAGTTTTATCCTTAAAGGATTAGTTCACCTCAAAATGAAAATTTCCTGATAATTTACTCACCCCAATGCCATCCAAGATGTTCATGTCTTTCTTTCTTCAGTGGAAAAGAAATTAAGTTTTTTGAGGAAAACATTTCAGGATTTTTCTCCACACAATGGACTTCAACGGTAACCAAATTGTTGAAGTCCAAATCAATGCAGTTTCAAAGGGCTTTGAAGTGCTTCAAAGGGCTCTGCACAATCCCAGCTGAGGAATAGGGTCTTATCTAGCGAAACGATTTGCCATTTTCAAAAAAAAATACAAATGTATATACTTTTTCAGGTGAACTAATCCTTTAACGATATTATTTTTAT
The DNA here is from genome assembly GCF_951802725.1 of Rutilus rutilus. Taxonomy (NCBI): domain Eukaryota; kingdom Metazoa; phylum Chordata; class Actinopteri; order Cypriniformes; family Leuciscidae; genus Rutilus; species Rutilus rutilus. Next base: position 14,080,790 of record NC_140213.1, read on the forward strand.
TGCGAAACCCCAAAATCGTCATCTCTTGAATATGTTGTTAATTTCTGTATTTTATCCACAATTTTTCACCCACAAATAAAAGTGGCTTAAATCTCCTTTATGTTTCCCTCTTTTTCTTGTTGAATTTAACTCTCGTTTCATCCCTCAGGCTTATAAATAACAAATAACAACAAACATTTTTTTTTTTTTTATGTATTATGATGAATTATTTAAAGATATTTAACCTTGTCATTGTTCTTTTTTCCTGTCTATAAAATCTAATATTATGATTTATGCAAACCCATTATATTTGTTATTTAATTTTGTTGTCATTATGATTGTTCATTGTTAAATATACCACCATGGTATCTTTCCCTGATCTTGTATGTAACTAAGTTTGCCAATAAAAAATTATACGAGCGACAGGTGCACTAACACCTCATAACATCAGTAACTCGACAGCCCTACCTAGAATGGTTTTCCACAGCGTTAGTAATGTTTGTAATGTCTGCACAAAGGAGACGAAGATCTCACCTTTGGAGAAAACTGTTGATTTTATACTTCACTCCTTAAATTTAAATTACCACAGAACAAATTGTATTGCTAGCCCACCCCAAAACTTACACACAATAATAATGATAAATGCTGGCCAATACTTAATTGTATTACCTTTGTTTTACTGAAAATTATATAATTTAATCAAACAAGCAAAATGTAATTTGTTTTGTCATATGACATAGCTATGCATGAATACACTCTAGATAAATGCAGTGAAAACAGTTACATTTTCAGTCAAGCAATGAATGAATGTATTAATTAAATAAAAAATATTTTATTTACTGACAACAATAAGAAACATGAAAAAATTAGTAAAAGAACAAATAAAAGTTACCATCGATAAACAATGCATATACAAGTCAACAACACATGAAACTTTATTCAAACTACAATCATGTATTTACAGGCAGTGAACCCCACATCCTACCGACATCTCAACACAGCGGTTCCCATTCTGCGGCTTTATTCTGATGAAGCAGCTGACCGCCAGAGGTGAGCCGTGCCTTTGTGCCTGAGGTTGTTGCATACCTCTCTGTGCTTCACAATATGAGGCAATAAGAGCAGGTGGAGAGATGGAGGGTCTCATCCATGGTACCATTTCCAGGATTCAGCTCTGGGCTCCTCATCCTCAGTGCTCACACCAGCCTGCAGAGATTTCAGATCCTACAAAAATACACAGACATAATACAAAAGCTGTCATTTTAACAGCACAATATCATTTGATTGTATTAGAAGTAACAAAATGATCTTACTTTATATTTTAGTAAGATCCCTAAAATGCAATTTTCTCTCCTCACGAATGCTGCCATCATCTTTCCTTGCAGGTCCTGCTCCACCACAAAAGCTTTGCAGCAAATGCACAGAAATCAAGAATCAGAAAAGTGTTGTAATAGCTCAGTTTTAAATTACAATAATTAAAATAAACAACAACTTAATATTTAAATAGATTTTGTTATTCATTTCTGTAGTATACTCACTCAAAGCCTTCTTCAGCCAGTCTCCACCGTATAAACACACATCTGTTCATCTGACCCTGTAACATCCAGACAAGATTCACGTTACCTCTGTGATTTATGAACTCAAACACACACGTGTTCATCTGTCCCTGTAACATCCAGACAAGATTCACATTACCTCTGTGATTTATGAACTCAACACTACATTTACATGTTGAGGTTGTTGCTGATGTGTTAACTAACTTTTTGTCCAACATAAATGTTCCTCAATTTATCAACAGTACAAATGGACAAAAACAATATAACTTGTGTTTAGTTACTTTATAGATTTGTTTATTTACCTTCCTTACAGCACATTTGTCTAATGTAAGCAGAGTTGACAACAGTGAATTATCCTACATAATAGCACACATTCATCTCTCGGATGTCTATTTCATGTTGTGATGTGCTCATCTACAATACTTATAGAAGATTTTCCTGTCAGATGTAAATAGACATTTAAAATGAGCGTCTTTAAGATGTAACGTTATATGGTTTATGTAAATCCACTTTGGAGACGTAAACGTGTGCTTACTGTAGCTCCCCTGATAGCTATACATAATAAAACGTTTTTACAGCAAAATCACAACTATACTATACTGTCTAACATCTTTACACCTTCAACAATTCAACAGTTTAATCTACAGTAGTTCAACACATGCAATTTTAACACAAGGAACCGTGTTTACTCACATTTGAAAGCACACGCTGATCTCCGCGATGTTCGATTATGACGTATCCTCTCCCGTGGCCTCCTGGGATAGAAAAGTATCCATCGGTTGAGCACTCGAAAATCTGGGCGGAAGCAGTAGATCATCCGGGAACTTCTTGCTTACTCTTTTATGAGTACTGACATACTAATCCTTTCACGTACTGTTTTCTCCTGCTATATACAAGGGGGTAATCCAGCACCCGGAAAGCGTACTTTCTATGGGGGCATCCATTGGCTAACAAGCCATCACCTGCTGTTAGCATTACATTGACTCCCATTTATTTTGGCGTCACTTTGACAGCGAATAACTTTACGTCTGAGGTGTTTAAAGACTCCATTTGTCCATTATTTATTTCTAAAGAAACACGACAATGTATATAAGGCTCCATTACCTTGTATCTTACACTATGGCCCCGTAGAAGCGTTTTTGTAAAAATAGGCTAACGATTGCGTCATAACCTCTCGACTCTCTGTCGCACAGTAGAGAAATTACCGTATAGACAGGAGGAGAAGCTCGCGGGCAATCGGGGGGATGTGAAGGCATAAAGTCCGATAAAGTCAAGGGAGAAGCCCATAGAGAGTCATAAAGTTGCTCCTGCTCCTAGTTTATGGACAGCTCCTACTCACTGTTACTACTCCTGTGTCTGCAAGATTCGGAAGGGAATTATTCAGATTTCTCTTGGCACAGCTACTAGAAGACTTACAACTGTCAGACAGGTTGCTCATGTCACATCTACGTCGTCAAGCTCAGTTTGAGGCTGCGCAGTACGCTCAGCCATCAGGAAGTAAGTTCTTCTAATTGACTTAATTTGTCTCCGTTGAAGTTTATGGGGTCGCTGTGTCCATTTCTTTTACTGTCTATGACTATATAGTAGGAAAGTATGAATATTCGGACACACTATAAGTATACGCACGTCCGAATCTCGCGAGAATTAGTACGTCACCCTGGTAATTCTTGCCTACTCTTTTATGGATACTAAGGATTCGGACATACTTATTCGCTTGCCTACTGCTTTTTCCCTACTATATAGTAGGGAAGTATGCGGTTTCGGACGCAGCCATATAGCCTATGTTTACCTGTTGCCGAATGCATTTTCAATTTGCACATTGAATTTTGCTACATTCATTGCGGGACATTTAATGAAAATGCAATCGCAAGTGTCTTAACTGTGAGTGCAAATGCAATTAAGAAAAATAACATTTAAATGATCATTTTGCTACGGTTTTTGCTTGAACACGTTAAAATATCTAATTATTTCTGTTAGGGGTGTCGCAATATACCGGTATTGACGATAATCGTGATATTCAAAGCATGAAATATCGACATTGTATTAATTTAGAGCAATACAATATACCGGTATTGGCGATATTGGCGTTTTCTAGACGCAGCGCTCGTCCGCGCCCGCGCAGCTATAGTGAAACACTCTGTCCACACCCGAAAAAAGTAAGCTGAGCTCGCCAGTATTAACAACAGCACCTTAGAGGTGGTCGCACACCGGACGAGAAGCGCAGCGCCACGTCTTTAAAATTCGAACACATTCTGTATGAGTGTACACACACCGGACGAGAAGCACAGCGCGGTTCTATTCGGCGTCTGTCCGCGTCGCCCAGCAACGGCTCAGGACGTTGTTCAAAATCCTGCTGCGACAAGAGCGCAGAAAAAAGTGTTCAGATCACAGACTCAGCAACTATTGTTTTTAATTGTACAGTTACAGTATAATCATAACATAGTACAGACATTATCTCAATTCCATAATGTCCTTAAACATAATGATATTGCTGGCCATAAACTGAGAAAGTGCGTGTCCGGTGTGCAATACCTGGAGTTGTCATAGACGCGACACGGCTATTATTTTACTAGTCATCATGGAATGGAAAACGTGACATTAACTGTTAACAGGGGGTTTCTGTGTTCATATATTTAATAAAGGGTGATTATTAAAATTAAGAACCCCGTTTTCTTTACTCATCTTATTTTTGTATTTGTATTTGCACTTGATTTTTTTTATTCAAATCTGCTATCTGCATGACTTTATTGGCGCCAGTGCAACAACAGGTTTAAGAGCTTTTCAGTTCTTCAGGAAACCTTCAGACAGTGTTTGGCTTCAGTTTGAAACCAGATAAACTTCACATGCTTGTCTTCCTTCACAAAAATTTGCCATAGATTGAGTACCCCCCCCCCCCCCCCCATAGATTCTATAGATATCGCGATATATTGATATCGTGAATTCTTTTGGCCACAATAACCGTGGTGTGAAAAATCTAACATCGTGACAGCCCTAATTTCTGTAATACATTTTAATTTTAATTTACATTTTACATTGCGTTAAAATATGTATTCAATTTACCAATTAAACCTAGTGTATGAAATGGCAAATGTAAATTAAATAATTGATTTTTCTTTTTCATTTTGTACCAACGTTGCACAAATGTAATGGAAAATGTAAATTCAAATATAGAAATGCATTGCCATGTTACATATTGCATTGTCATTTTGCATATTACATTTCAAATTGAATATTGCTACTCATATGCTTCCATATATATGATCCTGTCAAGACATTTTCTGTATAATGACTTCATAAAATCTTTCAGAGAATCACAGCACTGCAGGATTTTCTGCAGCAGTATTGGCATGCAAAGTTAACGATTAATATTTAACGACTTAATCAGATTGTGGGGACATGACCAGAGCAAAGGCAGGAGACACTGCTTGCAGTCAATTAAATTTTTTATTGACTTCAGAAAAATAATAATAAATCAAAAATAACAAACTAAACTAAACTAAACTAAAGGTGACCCTCCTCACGGAGGTCCCTCACCAGACCTGACTGAACAGAAAAAATTGATTATTTTATACTGAAATGTTCAACCATTTCACAATAATAGGTCATTTAGATAATGTTAGAGAATTCATAAATAAACTTAAATGAAAATAATATTCAAAATACATTAACATCAATTTTACAAGGAAAGTAATACAAATAATAAGCAATACATTTCTACATACTATCAAAATAAACAAAATAAAACAATGAAACAATAACCCCCTGCTCATACTGGGAAATGGACTATTCCTACACTACCCAGAATTCCTTGGGATGGCATAAAATGAGCAACAGGAAAGCCGCACTTCCTCTTAAACCCCCACCCCCGGAACCATGCTGCAGACATGAACCCAGAAGGTAAGTTTTAAAAATGGGGTTAAACTAACATAGTTGATGTAAATTCTAAATAAAGAAAATAAAGAAATAAAACTCTTGGTGTCTTTTGTCATCAGTCTAATGTGCACCTTAGACTAGAAAAAGTTACCAAACTCATATTTAACCAAACAATGAAAAACAAACACATATGCAAACAATATACACCAAATAAACAGGGCATACACCGCAATCAGGGGTAACTTATGGCATTGTCACATCTTCCCCTTCCCCCAAACTCTTGCAAGGTAAGCAAGAGAGAAAGTCTGCGTCACGTTTTCTGACCCTGGCCGATATCTTACAACGAAATGGAAAGGTTGCATTGCCAAACTCCAACAAGTTACACGAGCTTTGGTATCTTTCATTTTGTCAATCCATTGAAGTGCTCTATGATCCATTTCAACTACAAAATCTCGTCCCAACAGGTAGTATTTAAAAGAATCAAGACCCCATTTCAGTGCCAAACACTCTTTTTCAATGACAGAATATCTTGTCTCCTGAGGATACAGTTTTCTACTCAAATAAGCCACAGGATGTAACTCACCTCCCTGCTCTTGTTTCAGCTCCCAATCCCACTTCAGAGGCATCTGTCTGAAGCACAAACATTTTCTCAAAATCAGGACTATACAGGACAGGATTAGTCCCTAAATCTTGGAAAGCTAAACTGGACTGTTCGGTCCACTGAATTTGATTTGGGCCTGACTTCCGTGTCAAATCTGTTAGTAGCGCTGCCCTAGTGGCAAAGTGAGGTATAAACCTCCGATACCACCCCGCTAGTCCTAAAAAAGATCTGACCTGCTTTTTTGTACTTGGAAGTGGGCAGGTCCGAAAGAAAGGACTCGGAAATGCATAAGACTTGTAGGGGTACAAAAAGCAGTCAATTCTCTGGATTCAGGAGCCCTTACATAAGTCTATTGTACTGATAAATTTGGCTTTTCCTAATTTCTCAATGAGCTCCTCAATACGAGGCATCGGAAAGGAGTCAAATTTGGATACAGAATTTAAGTAGCGAAAATCAATACAGAAACGCAAACTTCCGTCCTTTTTCGGTACTAACACAACAGTGTTACACCATTTACTTTGAGAAGGCTCCACAATGCCCATTTCCTGCATTAACCTAACCTCCTCAGTAAATGCTGACACCATCTTTTCTGGAATACGATAACTCATTCTTTTCACTTGAGCATTAGGTTTCAACATAATTTGATGCCGAATGAGAGGGGTATAACCAGGGGTACTTTTAAACAGTTCCGGATCACATAACTCTTGAATTTCTTGTTCTCAAGATTAAGTGCTCAAGATTAAGTGAGGAGGTTCCCTGACTCACCGATAGATACTGCTCTTCTATCTCCTTTTCTTCTTCCACCAACCAAATCAAATTTGCACTCGCAGACTCTTTCTGTGGAAACCATTCCTTCAAGAGATTAATATGCAATGTTCTATGAGAATGTGACCCACTAGGAGTGGCAATTTCATAAGTTGTAGGTCCTAACTTGTTAGTAACCTTGAACGGACCCTGCCATTTACCCAACAACTTATTATCAGTGTAACCCAGTGTAATAATTTACAAGGTTATTTTTTTTATATACATATTTATATTTCATGTGCATTTTATAAATGTATATGGTTGTGAATAAGTTTTATGTTAAAGGTACAATATGTAAGAATTTTGCATTAAAATCTCCCATAATCTCAAGGCCAGTGTTATATATTTTGTTAAGTTGATTACTTACAATACATAGTTCCCACAGGCCAATTAATGTCACGTGACCTTCCCGGAGACGCCATCTTTGAGGGCATAAGCTGCTGTGTTTACCATACTGTCTATGGTGTTTACAAAGTTTTACAAGCAAATTTAGAATATTTCTTTCTATTTATAATGTTACGAAAATCATGAAGAGACAAAGTGACAGAGATTATAAAAAGACTTAACAAAAAGACTTAACACAAGACAGAGAGAGGTACAATGCTAAATTTTCAGTCATAAATGGTGTGGATCGGTATGCGCTAAAACTGAGCACTGATTTTGCAGCTTTGCCTCAGATACAGTATTATCCATGTGTACCATTATCTGGTATTGGCTAGGAGTTTTAACACATGCAAGCAATTCCGAGCCTGGAAATATGTGCATGAAAATGAATATACACTGTATGAAAATAAATAAAACTCGCGTGCAAATTAATTAATGTAACAGTTAATGCGAAACTACTTTATACGCGGGTTCTTTAGGGACATAATCTGAGATCGCAAAGCTGGAATGTGTGTGTGTGCGTCAGTCTGTGTCTGTGTGTGTGAGTGAGAGAGTCGCGGGCGCGATCGAACAGTGGAAACAATGTTGTTGTTTTTGTATGTTTTTAATACCTCGTCATTTTGTACATACAGGACATCATTCAAACTGCAAAGTGTTAACTTATATTTGTGTACACTCGCAATAAAACACAACAAATTCTTGCGTGTTTTGAGGGAGTTTCTTTACTGTTTATCCTCGCCAGCCATAACCTCCATTGTTGTTCTGACAAAAGCTTCGTCTTCTCACATTCATGAAGTCTTCTGACGGGTATACTGTAAAATCCAAATTTAACTGAACCTCCGGCACGATTTGAACATCCATTGACCCAGCAGGAGATGACCATTTTCACTTTTTATCACTAAATTAACTCGTTTCAGCTTCTTCTTCTAATGTTCTGCCTATGTGTTCTGCCCACAGAAATGGCGCCGGGTCGGCAAATGCCCGTATGTTGTGACGTCATGTAGGAACTATGTATATCCCAAATGTTTCCAACTATTTTTAAATCGTGAGAAAATTGCGATTTTAACCAAGGAAACGGGGCGTTAGAGCAGGGGTGAGCTGGGAGTCGCCAGTCAATTGCGTCATATCCGCGTTACCCTCAGTTTCCGCTCGTACTGCGTGGAGTCCTTGATAAATGCCGAAGTTGTAGTTGTAGCGTCTATCAAGCAACAAACGTTAGCTTGTTTCGTGCTGTCCTTATGGAACACAATTATTCTTTACCGATTGCAGCTGGTTCTGTCGACAAAGCATGCTTAATTTTATATTTTCCAAATGTAGCATTCGGTAATAGTTATGTTTATGTAAGGGAAGTATTATTGCTTTAGATTTGTGTTTAGTTTATTGACATTGTTTATCACGTCTGGTGTTTATGGCCATGTAAATAAATATAGCATGTGTTATACATAAAGATTAATCAGTATTTTGGCAAATGATGTGGGAATGTTCGAATGTACTTTTACAACAATTGTTTAGAACACGTAAAACTGCGCTGCATTATCACAACAATGAATTCGACATATACAGTAACATCTATGATAACCAATTTAGTATTAAACCTTACTTTTCTTGCGGTTAATTCATTTTAATGAAATAAAAGTGTGATGAGGTTCAAGAGTCAGGAAGGAAGAAGACAGGGGTCGGCGTGACTGGGACTCGTACTTTATTAAAATAAAACAAAACAAACAAAAGTCGCACACAACGCGTATTCACCGTGGCAACCGCGACGGCACAAAACAGTTAAAAAATTAGAGCTCGGATCCACCGGTTTTCTTTCTCTGCGTCCAATTTTCTCTCCAGTCTCTTGTACGAGTCCTCAGTCCATCTCTCTCTCTCTCGTTCCAGCGCGCGGCTTATAAGCGGTCTCTCCATGCGGATCACAGCAATAAGACACAGGTGTTCGTCATTTGCACTTGACCTACTTGCGGGACGCTCGTCTCTTCTCTCTCCCATTACAGACCGCGCTGAACCACGCCCCCCTCGCCACAAAAAGCATGTCATTATAAAAATAAAACTTAACCTCATCCATGAACATGATTTTTCGATTCCCGTCTGACTGATTTACATCCACGGTGGAGTTTAAAACGACAGTTCCCATCATTCCACGCTCCTTCACATCGTCATCAAGCTACGCCGTTGTTGTTGTTTGGAATGTAGCGCCCTCTAGCGGCAAAAAATTCTTGCATATTGTACCTTTAAGTTGATATTTATTCAGGATATTATTAGATTATTGGATATTATTTATCCAATCGAATTCACTTGTCCATGTTGGGTGTCCAATCAATGCTCTAGATTAAAGTGAAGGGGGCGGGAAGAATTGAGGGCAAAGTTGAACGAGGAAGAATCGGGAGAGCACGAGAGAGAAGAGCGTGCGCTCATCTGGTGTGATATTGTTTGACAAAATATATAGTATAACTAATGCTATAATGTGTTTCAATACGACAATTCACCATGACGTCACAACAGTAATAGACGTTCTTCCGGGTGGCAAAAGCCGAAGCGTTCCTATGGCAACGCTAGTAAATTGCTTGGAAGGGAGGCCCACCATCGACAGTAAAAATGTAATAAAAATAAAAAATGTAATTAAATATAATGCTTTTTTTTATCATAATAACAACTGTGTTTAATGATATAAGTAAAAAATATAATAAATATGTAATATAGTAGGCCTACACATAATTAGCAAAATACTCTCTATAGCTCTTTTTTTCTAGCCAAAATAACGTGCTATATAGCCTATCATAGTCATTAAATGGCTTTCCTGAGGTAAATGTTATGTGACAATTGTTCTCCAGCTGTTATATCGACCTTTGCGCGGTTGAAAAACACTGACTGGTCGATATTATGTATGAGGAATATACATTTCGGTAAGTTGCGTGAGAAAATGGATGTGTGGCGTGAGAGAGTGTGAAAAGTGACAATTGCGTGAGTCTCACGGTGAATGTGTGAGAGTGGGCAGCCCTCTTTTACTTCAGGCAGTGACTGGCAATGAGTCTCTTCATCAAAAGAGACAAGTTTACTAATATTAGTCTCGAATTTCCCCGGCGGAAGATAAATGCTGATTTTGTAGATGGACCGTTTTGAGAATACACAAAGCAGAGTTGAAGGGCAAGCAGGGTTGGCAGCAGAAATGTAAACGTTGGATGAATCATATAATTTAGGGGATCGTTAAGAGGATCGTCCACTCCCTATAACCTCCTCACCCACAGGAAATCGATGAAACCCCTAACGTTACACCTTTTGCTGTATATCTGGCAGCGCAACCCCAAACACAACACGGTTTCATCATCGTTTCAACTTTGATCAACAACAATATTTTTAACTGTAACTGTTGCAGTCGCCGGCTGGATCTTTTCAGTTAGTCAGTGGAAGCCGCTCGCGTTCTGCCACCCGGAAGTTACGTGGTGCCTATTGTTTACAAACATTCTGAAAAGGCCTATAGGTAATGTAGTTAGTGTGTTGTCAAAATGAGAACAGAAACTTATACTACAGAGACGGTTGGCGAGTCGTCAGCGTGAGGATTCGTGGCAGTTTCAGATGAGGATGAGTCCAGATGACTTGAGATAGCGTGAGTGCTCAGAATTCCTGTGGCCTTATAAGGAAATCGCCGCGATCGTGAGGTTGACGGACATCTAACGTCGTGAGGTGAAACACGCTCTTCTGATTGGGGATATTAAGGTATTTTTTTTGTTTGTTGCTCAGTGTTGAGTGAAGCGGTCTTTTGTTTGTTTGTTGACCACAACGTACCCCAGCATCAAACAGGCCTGCAACGTGACAAAGAAAGACTTACAGATTGAATAAGGTTAAGTGTGAGCTCATATTGCCGGTGTTACGGATCAACTGGGGATCATGTTAACCATAGACATAATAAATACATAGACGCCCTATTGGCCGCTGGATCGTACGTCAACGGCGCCGCCATACTGCGGAGGGCAACTTTCCCATACCTCTCATAACAAGAATTGAGAAAAATGCCTATTTCGTGTGCTGCTTGGGGCTTTACAAATCGCCACACTGAAAACAGGTCTCAGGGAATTACCTTTCACAAGCAAAACTGAAAATTTGTTCCTGGTTGTATTTCATTTACTATTTTTATTTTTAGAGGAGAAAGGCCGCGAAATTTAAATACTACTGTTATTGTGTCACGAAATGTAGTTTTAAGAGTTTTTCAGTCGACAATGTAGTTGTTTAAAGCTCAAATCTGTGGTTTATTTATAAAGATAGCGCCTATTTAAAAATTTTATCTGGCGGTTTCGGAGTTGTGAGACCCAGCGATCACCGGGCGCTCAGCGCTCATGTATCCCGCCGAGAACAGCCTTACCTCGGCTAGGTCTTCTGACGTTCGCCGCTGGATCTGATGTCTTTAGTCTAGTCGTGGTTAAACATGAGAATAATTTGTCTTGTGTATATCTAACGGGCGATCTTTGGTCTCATTAATCTATAATTTGTTCCTTGGCAAATCGTTTTGGCTGAGGGCAAAGTGAAGTTTCATAACTTTATATATTTAGGCTATTAACTTTAACGTTGTAGCCTGCTGTATGTCTGACTGAATCGTTTACTTTATTTCTTGACTTGTATAGCTTCTTATACCTTTTAAAAACTGAAATTTAACAAAAAGAGACAGGGCTGCGTCATTTTATTTTATATAGCCTATGTAAGAATATTTTAAAATATATAAATTTACATTATTTATTATTGTTATTATAATAATATACCACTTGCGATTATCAATCTATTATAGTTGTGCTGTTAAATTATTGTACTATACATAGTAACTATTTAACTTTTTATTGTCTATATTCTGTAATTGATATTTCATATTCTATTGCTATTATTATAGTATTATACAAACTATATGCTATTATCAATATATTATTATTATATTATAGTACTTATGATCTATTATATAATTATACTTTTCATTACTATTTTATTTGCTGTATACTGTTTGTTTATTTTATTGACTAAACTATACCCACCAGAGCGTACCCACCAGATTTCATCATGAGTCATTTTGTACCCACCACTTTTAACTTCCGTCCATATTAATTTGACTTTTGGTTCGATTTTTTTTACCGTTTTCAGTGGTTGTGAGGAGCAATATGAGAGAGAAATTTGGTAATCATTGTCTGACCTAACAAAAAAACATTATAATATTCATTTTATTTTATTTTCCGTGTTCGCATTTATGAGGGAAAAAACAATGTGTCAGTTCTCAGTTACGGACGTGAGCGCTCTTGAAAGCGGCACTAAAAGACTGCTTTAAAACTTTCACAGAGACCTCAAACAGAACAGCTTTAAAGTGAATTTCGTTTTGTATTAATTATATCTTAATTTTAATCAATGTTTCATGAACCCATTGCCTGGATTTAATAAATAAGAAGTAAATATAGCAGAATCACGACATGGAGGCGCCGGCGAGTGAACTGGAGTTCGTCTCATAAATGAACCGAAACTCAGCGTGTAATGCACATTCACATTCACAGCGTATTTAGACACATTTAGACGCAGTCATAATCATACTTTTACCGGTTCTTTGTGGCAAGCTTTTTTTATATATATATATATATATAATTATTGACAAAATTAGAATATAGTAAAAGTTTTTTTTTTTTTTTTTTTTTTTTTTTTTTGGTGGGTCTGTTGAAAAGTGGGGCCGTGCCTGAGCTACAGGACATCGTCTTTCAAAACATAACCTGCGCGAAAGAGAGAAAAAAAAATGAATGCGTCTCTGTCCCCAGCACATTTCAAACCAAACTGACGCCCATGGCTTTTTCCACAATAAGAAAACTTTATTTAATTTAATGTGAAAATTAAATTATATCTCAGTATGGGGGTGTTCCATAGGGGTGTTCACAATTCTTATCCAAGAATAAAAAGCCAAATACATGACAAGCCTGAGCTTTGGCCATTCCTTATAAAATATTTTTTTAATAAGTCTAACTATCGAGATTTTAAATAACTAGAGATGGAACTTTTTTGTACAGCACATACAAACCACAATCGGTTGATAAATGTAATTTTTTTTTTTGGTTTTTATCCAGAAAAACCGCAGCTCACCTGTTTGCTTGCATTTGATTACAGCGCAGTCTTGCCCTCCGCAAAATGGCGGACGCGTTGACGTATCGCAGCAACGTTCCAAAGCGGCCAATAGGGCGTCTATGTATTTATTATGTCTATGATGTTAACTGGGGGAACGCGCGTGCACGCAGATAGTTTTACCTGGATTTCCAGCAGATGTTAGACGGCTACAGATTCGTCGCAGCCATTTTTCACGGATCCATGATTAAAAACGTATGTTTCACCAGTTGTATACACATTGGTATGCATAATAAAGCGATTTGTTTTTGAAGTGTATTCGTATTTGACGCAATTTCAAAGAAGTTTAACATACTTTAGTGTCAAGCTCAGAAACCACGCCTATGTTAACATGGGGCATTCGGTTTCATTGGATGAACAGACTTGTCAGCGGACTTCAGAAGACGTGTAAGAATCTTCTTCTCAACATTAGTGTATCATATTTTCTGTAGTGTGTTGTCATGAGTTCTAATCACAAATAACAACAGATGTAGATTAAATTAAAGTAGCTAGGCTACCTAAAAGAAACATAAATTTTTATGTTTTTTTCAAGTTGCATTTATTGATCTGCATTATAGCCTAATTTTATAATGGATCTATTATTTTTTATATAAAAACACTTATCAGCTTATTTTACTCTGCTGATTATATTAAGATCTCTTTTCTGTACAACCAGCTCTGACGCCTCCGTATCCTTTTCCCTGGACATAAAGCAGCTATGCTTATACACGTAGGGTCATGAAGTTAATTATCTCATGAACTTGTAACATTTTCAACAGATTTATAAAATAAAAAAAAATAAAAAAAATTTGACCCTCCTTCTTTCAGAACAATTCTATATAGCAAATATATAGTAATATTGAACTACACATTGTGTTGAGCTTTCCTGTAGCTCAAACAGTAGAACGTTGGCGCTTACAACGCCAAGGTCATGGGTTCGATTCCCAGGGAAAGTAAGAACTGATAAGAATGTAAATGTGTACCTTGAAATGCAATGTAAGTTGCTTTGAAGCGTCTGCCACATGTGTACATGTACATTATGCTCAGTAGGAGCATGAACTTGAATGTTGTGTATCTAATGTCTTGTATTGGACATGTAGAGAACACTTTGTCTTTAGTGATTAAAGTCTTGTGAAAAACACTGAGAGGCAACCACAAATTGTATTACTGAAATAAGCAAAACATATGATATAGTGATCATGAATTATTACAAATATATACTGATATTCTCTATGGCTAATATTCTCATAGGTCTACTGTACATCACTAACCACTTAATCATTTGTCACCTCACACGATTAGCATGACCCTCTCTAAAACAATAGGAAATGCTTTATTGTTTACTTTTTTGCTGACCTCTTTAACAAAAGAAATATGACACAATCTTTTTATGTAATATAAATTTAAATTATGCCAGTTCTCTTCATTTGACTGGTACCATGAATCACATTAACATATTCTCTTTACTTGTTATTCATCACATGATGTGCTTTCATTATTGTTGTCTGCTGACCGTTAGGAACAGATTAAAAGGTCTATAAATTAAGTGTCATTATTGTTAGGCCATATACTGCCACAGCAAATGGACGCAATTAAAGTTAGACAAATCAAAAACTTTGCAGGATAACCAATATCCCGATCGCACAATGAAGGGTGATGGTGTGTTAAATTGTTCTTAAAAAGATAATACAACTGTGACATTTATTTACTAATATAACATGATTATATTAGATGCATGCACATTTGCCTATTTTTTTTTTCTTCCTTTTGTTATTGTTGCTTTCATACCTGTTAGCTAATAAATATGTTTGTTGAACATTCCCCTGAATAAATGCTGTGGGTAATTCACTGGATCCATAAGCTATGGCTTCTCAATTTTCAACACTCTTTAGGAACATTTATGGAGTGTAGCCTACTGTATGCTTTATGCTTTAACTCATTACTTAGTAACATTAAAATAAATAATAAATAAATGCTTGGCATCCCTTTTAGCAGTATTGCTGCTCAATTTAAATTAAACCACAAATTGGCATCATAACAATAATCTGCGAATACACACGCACTGCAAAGACACAATGTAAATAGCATAATTTATTTAATCTACTTACAGTTGTCATCAGATATTCAATTTCATTGAAACGAATGTAACAAAATAATGTGGGCGTGGTCTTTGTCGTGAAATTAAAACACATTAAAACTTAATTGTAGGCGTCTGAAACATTCAGCGGAGCAGCGACAGAGTAAACAACAGTGTCCTAATATGATACAAACATTTACCAATAACGTGGAAAGCTTTTAAATCTGCTCAGTGAAAGATTCGCTGTGACGAATCTGTCACCGTTCAACATCTGCTGGAAATCCAGGTAAAACTATCTGCGTGCACGCGCGCGTCCCCAGTTAACATGATCCCCAGTTGATCCGTAACACCGGCTTAGTATTTGGTTAAAGAGTATTTTGAATTCGAGTGAGAGTTTGGGGACTCAAATTTAAAGTATACCTAAAAAGAGGGGAACAAATAACTATTTACAAAAAAAGTGAATATGTGAAATGTGTATTTGTTTTTTTTTTTTTTTTATTCATCGGTGTGAATTGGTGAAATTCCTATTGCTTATTTACATAATTGTTATTTTATTTTACATTTTGAACAAATCCTAAAACTTGATCCTTTTACATCTTACACAAATTGTTATTTAACTTACCGTATACTTGAGTGTTTTCAATTTATTATTATTTGAGGTAAAAAAAGGGGATATAAATATACATTGAGATTTATCTATTTTTGGTAAAACAATTACTTTATTAACAGAAGGTAAATTCTAAAATCCTAATTCATAATTGTTTATGTGATTTTTATTTTAAAGTTTAAGGGACCCAAAGAGCTAAGTAACAAACACAGTTACACAGAATAAGTTGAAGTGAGTAAATAGGCACACTTAGCTCACAACATTTGATAAAACAAAGTTTATCCATACGAACTCGGAGCGCTCCATTATCTAACCATATAGGAAGTGGTAAAAAGCGCTACATAAATTGGAGGCCCCGCTGGGATCAGTTGTGTGCTGTAAAAGAAGAAACAAAAGTAAGTCTCAGTGATCATCTAGTTAGCACAGAGTGAACATGACTGCTTATTCTATATATCCTGGGCTGGTGGATGAGCTTAAAGGATGGTGTCGAGGAGAACTGCTTAATGAAGCACATGCGCTGATGGTCATTGTCCCTGAAGAAGTAGATATTTCTCAAATTGAAGACACCCTCCAATCTGTTAAATGTCTGGGGCGAGTGCGTGTGAGAGGACGCATGTACAACAGCAAGCTGGATAGTTTGACTGTTTTATGTGAATGCAAAGAAGTTGTAGACCCTTCTAAAGTCCCTCCTGACATACTTCCCACAGGCGGAATGGTAGCCTGGCCGATTGTCATGGTGACACGAAGTCCATTTTCACCAAGTGCTCCTTCTAGTGCAGAGCAGAATGATTCATCTACCGCTGTGAATGATAGCAATGTTCAGGAGTTGTTGGGCGCACATGATGGCTCGGCTGAGTCCATTATTCGTGCCGTGGGGGATCTGCTAGCTAAAATAGAAAAACCAGTGAGCGATAGCAGCAGTTATCGCCGCCTCCGTGTTTTTTCTGGGACTGCGCCAAATCCTGCCGGAGAAGAGCCTTTAGAACATTGGCTAGAGCAAGCTCGTCTCATGGTAGAAGAAAGCGATTGCTCAGACAAAGAAAAAAGACGTCGGATAATGGAGAGTCTACGAGGTCCAGCCTTGGCAATAATAAAAGCAATGTAACCACTGCTGATCTCAAGCCAGAACGATGTTTAGAGGCTATTGAAAGTGCCTTTGGTTCTGCTGAATCAGTGGAAGAGCTTTATATTGCTTTTCATTTGATGCAGCAACAGCCCAGTGAAAAACTGTCAGACTTTCTTAAAAGGTTGGAACAGGCATTGACCAAAGTCATACAGCGAGGTGGTCTGTCGGTTGCCGCTGCAAACCGTGCAAGAGTCGAACAGTTACTTCGAGGAGCAGTTGCTGCTGATATTATGTTGGTTAATCTCAGGTTGAGGGAAAGGAAGGAAAATCCTCCATCCTTTTTGGAGCTTTTGAGTGAGATTCGCAGTGAGGAAGAATACGAGGCGTCTAGGGCTAAGCTAAACTCCACTGTGCATAAAATTCATGCTAAAGCAGAGGTAGACAATAAGCAGACAGAAATTCAGACTTTAAAAACTGAGTTAAAGGAACTGAAAGCTATGTTCGCTTCTATGGCAGCCACCCCTCATGGAGCTGTGAAAGAAGAGGCGTCTGCTGGTCCAGTCATGAAAGCTACAACCTTAGAAAGTTGTCCCGACCCTGAAGTGACTGCACTGAAAATACAAGTCAAAAGATTGCAGCAGAAAGTTCAAAGTAAAAAGCCCATTGCCTCTGTCGCCTCCTTGCCTGTGGAGACTTCTAGAAATTTCACTGGTACATTTAAGCCGACCACGTACAGTGATCCAGATGAATATTACTGCTACCGCTGTGGAGAAAGTGGACACTTCGCCGCAAAATGCAGAAATGCTGAAAACCAAGCGAAAGTTGTTCGAAGATTAATCCAGTCGCTGAAAAAAGCCAAAAGTAGAGACTCACTTTCACCTGAGCCAAAAGACAGTACAACCAAGTGTTCAGTAAAGAGGAGTGCTGTAGACATACAAAAACAAAGGCACCTTCCAGAAGGTTTGGTTGGTCCAACGTCTGTTGTTCAGCTAAAGGTAAATGGACATGAATGTGATTCCTTATTAGACAGTGGCTCACAAGTAACCATCATCTTCGAAGCATGGTACAAGCAGCATCTGTCTGATGTTCCCATTCACCCTGTCACAGGTTTGGCCATTTGGGGTTTAAGTGAGTCTAGCTACCCTTACTTGGGTTACGTGATGGTAGATGTTGAGTTCCCTGCCAAAATCACAGGAACTCAGGAAACCCTTTCAGTCTTGGCCTTAATCTGCCCAGGACCGTGTAGTCCAGATCAAACACCAGTTATTTTGGGTACCAATGCTAACCTTTTCAAGCGTTTGGCTCGTTTGTGTAGAGAAAGTACTGGAGTGGACATTGCACAGACCTTGGGCATAAATGTGGGCTCAGTTTCCGAAGAATTGTCATGTGACCCTGCTAAGATCTCTGGTGAAGACGGAGTGGGCAGTGTAAGGTGGCTTGGTCCTGGCCCCTTGTCCTTGTCCCCAGGAGGGGATTGCGTGGCGATCTGTGGGGTAGAGTTAAATGAACCATCAGGTGAAGAGGTTCTGTTGGTAGAGGCTTCTCAAGAGGCCACTCTGCCAGTTGGAGTGTTACTGCAGCCCATGGTAGTGCCACATTCTGAAATGGATGTCCACCATTTCCCAGTACTGATGCACAATGAATCCCTGAAGGACACAGTGATTCCAGTAGGAACAGTGGTTGGTCACTTACATCCAGCAGATCCAAAGACAGGAGAGTTCGATACAAACCTTATTAACTTTGGAGATTCCCCAATTCCTGAGACATGGAAGCAGAGGCTAAGGCAGGCATTGTTGGAAAGAGCTAATGTGTTTTCGATTCACGAGTGGGACGTGGGTTTGGCGAAAGGAGGGGAACACCATATTCGGCTATCAGATTCCAGGCCCTTTCGTGAGCGCTCTAGGCGATTGGCTCCTGCAGATATAGATGATGTTCGAAGACACATTCAGGAGCTTATGAAATCCGGCATCATCAAGGAATCACGAAGCCCCTACGCCTCCCCTATTGTAATCGCCCGAAAGAAAAATGGAAGCGTAAGAATGTGCATCGACTATCGCACACTTAATGCTCGAACAGTGCCTGACCAGTATACTACTCCGCGCATTGACGATGCATTAGACTGTTTATCAGGGAGTAGATGGTTTTCCGTCCTTGACCTCAGAAGTGGCTATTACCAAATAGCAATGTCTGAAGAGGATAAGGAAAAAACTGCCTTTATATGCCCCTTAGGATTCTATCAATTCGAGCGTATGCCACAGGGCATTACTGGGGCACCTGCGACTTTCCAACGCTTGATGGAAAAAGCTGTTGGGCATATGAACCTGCTTCAAGTCCTTGTATACCTTAATGATCTGATTGTCTTTGGGAAGTCGTTGGAAGAGCACGAAGAAATACTTCTGAAGGTCCTGGACAGACTAGAAGAAGTGGGACTGAAAGTGTCATTGGACAAATGCCAATTCTGCCAGACCAAGGTCAAGTATGTTGGACATATAGTATCTGCCGAAGGCGTTGCAACAGACCCTGATAAGGTCAAGGCAGTCAGCACATGGCCACAACCTACCGACCTTAAGTCCTTGAGATCTTTTCTTGGCTTCTGCGGATATTACCGTAGGTTCATAGCCAACTACGCTGCAATTGTCCGACCCCTTACTGAGCTCACGAAAGGTTATGCCCCTACCCAGCGAGGTAAAAAGTGGGAAAAAGATCGATCTAAGGCTTACCTGAAAGAGTCTGAGCCCTTTGGAGAGAGATGGAACCAGTCATGCACCGATGCCTTTAAGCAGATCATTCAGTGTCTAACTAATGCCCCAGTCCTAGCTTTTGCAGACCCCTACAAACCCTACATTTTGCATGTAGATGCCAGTCTAAAAGGGCTAGGTGCTGTATTACATCAGGAGCATTCATCTGGTCTGCAGCCTGTGGTATTTGCTAGTAGAAAACTGAGTAATTCAGAGCAGAAATATCCTATTCACCAGTTGGAATTTCTTGCCTTGAAATGGGCGGTCGTGGATAAATTCCACGATTATCTATATGGAGCGAGATTCACAGTACGTACGGATAATAATTCACTTACGTACGTTCTTACCACGGCTAAACTCAGTGCCACTGGACATCGTTGGCTGGCTGCACTATCCACCTACGACTTTGATGTGTTGTACAGACCAGGCAATAACAATACTGATGCAGATTTGCTGTCCCGTAATCTGGCAGATGAGGAAAAATCAGAGGGTTGGCAAAGCATCTCTGAGACCGATGTAAGGGCTATATGCCAGGAAGTTCATGTTGACTTAACGCTCAACAAGTCACCTAGGTATGTAGAGCAACTAGCAGCCTCACCTGAGTGTATTCCTGATGCGTATGCTTTCCCTGTTCAACTGGAATGTGACTTCTTGGAGCAGAAATCCATAGCTGATTTGGCGAGAGCCCAAAAGAATGATGTTGTCCTGAGGAAAGTAATTGAAGCTTTGAAGAAAGGGACGTGGCCTACTGAGGTGAAGGTGAATTCTGAGTTGTGGCTCATGAAACGTGAGGAGAATAGGCTTCTAATTAAAGAAGGTTTGCTTTTCCGAAACAGTAAAACACCCTCTGGAGAAGAAGTTTCCCAACTTGTCCTGCCTGCTGAATTCAGGGAGGATGTGTGCAGGTTGTTGCACGATGACATGGGTCATCTGGGCATAGAAAGAACCACCGATCTTATCAGGAGTAGATTCTACTGGCCCAAAATGGCTTGTGAGGTGGAACAATACATCAAGAATTGTGGAGAGTGTATTACTTGCAAAACACCATGCAGTAAAGCAGCGCCTTTGCACCAAATTACCAGCAATGGACCGATGGATCTGGTCTGCATAGATTTTCTCTCACTTGAGCCTGACTCAAAAGGAATAAGTAACATCTTGGTAGTCACAGATCATTTTACACGGTACGCCCAGGCGTTTCCCTCAAGGAATCAGACAGCTTGCACTGTAGCCAAGATCTTAGTGGACAAGTATCCTGGGAGGATCCATTCCGACCAAGGGCGAGACTTTGAGAGTCATTTAATCAAAGAGCTCTTGCTACTCTTGGGGATTCGCAAATCACGTACCACTCCATATCACCCTCAAGGTGACGCTCAGCCTGAGAGATTTAATCGGACCTTGCTCTCGATGTTGGGAACCTTGGGACATGAGAAAAAACGTCAGTGGAGTCAGCATGCGGGGTATCTGGTTCATGCCTATAACAGCACAAAAAGTGATGCTACAGGGTACTCTCCCTATTACCTAATGTTTGGAAGGGAAGCAAGACTCCCGGTTGATCTTTGTTTTCAAACGTCTGCTGATGGAACAGAGGAAAGACAACATTCTCAGTATGTTGCCAAGCTGAAAAGAGATCTAAAAGAAGCTTATCAACTAGCCTCAGAAGCTTCAAACAAAGTGCACCAACGAAACAAGAGAGCCTATGACAGCAGAGTTAGATTCCAGGTCTTGGACATTGGTGATAGAGTGTTGTTGAAGAATCTGGGGCTGAGAGGAAAACACAAACTTCAGAGTCGATGGAGTTCTTTGCCTTATGTTGTGGTTGACAAAATGCCCAACTTACCAGTGTATAAGGTGAAACCTGAACATGGTAGAGGAGTAAAAACCATCCATCGAGATCACCTCTTACCCATTGGACAGTCTGTGAGAATGCTGGAGAGTCCAGGATATGCATCACCTGAAAAGGCAAGAAAACATTCAAACTCAAACCAAACACAAAAAAGTGCTAAAAGAAACCCAAAACCACTTACCTGGGATGACAGAATCCTCAGAGTCAGAGTGTGAAAGGTTTAATGTGCCTTACCAGAAGTACGTGCACAAGTTGTTGAAAAATAAGATGACAAGAGACAGATCTCCTGATAGCAATGCAAATGAGCAAGTAGCTGGTGATACTGATCAGGAGGAAAGTGATCAGGCTGAGGAAGAGTGCACTGACAACGACATTGTTGGTGAATCAGAGTCAGACTTAGAAGTCGAACCCAACACGGTGACTATCTCTGAAAGGAAGTGTCCAAGACCAAAAGCGGTTATGCCTCCTAGTCAGAGATCCCATAGTAAGAGACCTGTGAAGCCTGTTATAAGACTGACTTATGACGAACCAGGAAGAAGTAGTGACCACCCAATTGAAATAGTCCATAGAGGGGTCATTATTAAACTAGGTCAAAGTTAAAATAACTAAATGAACAACAAGGTATAGTTTTGTATAGTATATTATATTATAGTATATTTGTAAAGTATAAGTTTTGATTTAAATGTCTGATGAGGACATTCAGACAATTAGAAAGGGGAGGGTGTAACCCAGTGTAATAATTTACAAGGTTATTTTTATATATACATATTTATATTTCATGTGCATTTTATAAATGTATATGGTTGTGAATAAGTTTTATGTTAAGTTGATATTTTTTATTTTTATTATTTTTGTATTTTGATATTTCTATTGTTTATCCAATCGAATTCACTTGTCCATGTTGGGTGTCCAATCAATGCTCTAGATCAGCGGTTTTCAATAGGTGAGGCGCGCCTCCCCTGCGCCCGCCAAAGAGCCACGCGAACGCAAAGAAAAAAATAACTGCATGCAGCTCTATTGATATCGGTAATTTTGTGTGCGAGTATTAGCTTTAAAATGCGTCGTTCTCTTGTCCCAAGTCAACAGAAGTCAGCATTAAGGGAGGATACGGAGCCCGGGAAGTCACCTGTGTGAGTAAAAAAAACAATCCGTGGCGACGGTTTTGCAATTCGTCCGCTCAGTTTATAAATAGTACTCACGAATTCTCAAACTGTTCCCTCGGTTTAACAAATCGTACCCACGGATTAATAAACCGTACACACGAGTTTCTAATCCGCGCTCTCAGACTTGTAAACCGTGCCTTCAGTTTTTGCAATCTGTACCCACAAATTCATAAACCGTGCCCACGCTTTCGCAATCCGTTCCCACGGGTTTGTAAACTGTGCTTACGGATTTGTGGCTCGTCCTCGTTTTAGAAGAACACCAGGAGGTAGCCTAGCCTGGTAATACCAAACTTTGCTACTTCGCTTTGCTTCGTAGACAGAGTCTGGCATATCATAATTGAAAAGCGTTTTCTTTCTCGCGGGGGGGGCGCTTGTCGGAAGTTTAAAATCATTGGTTCCCGTAAGCCAATCACATAACGTTTGGTTATGGTGTGTGTTATGCGCATGCTCAGCCGCATCTAACTTCCACTGTAAACACATGTATGATGCGAAAACAAAACCATCGAGCGAAATACCGGAGTGAACATGGCTGTGAACGACTTTTGCAGATTATGTGAAGTAAATCTACGCATCCACGGTCCAATCAGTGTCTACGTCACGGCTCTCAGCCCGCCCTCTGTTCGTTGATTGGCCGGCTGTTTTCAGGCCGGAGAAAACGGAAAGCTATTACGCTTTCTCAGACTGAATACAGAAGCGAAATAAAATTGAGCGGAAGTAGGAAGTCTGACGTAGTCAGGCTAGAGGTAGCCTACGTTGTTAACGAATCTTATTGTATATTGTTTTATTGTGTATTAAGTGGAATAACAGTGTCTGCATGTTTAAAGTGATTCTCAATTGTAGCGGGTATGGGGTGGAATATATACGATTTAATATGAGTAATTTTTTTAATAACTAGATGTACCGCATGGCTGTACAAAATATGACCGCCGCTCAGGCCTGCACTGGCTTTCCACAAAAATAAATGACGTGGAGCAATTTGGCTGTATTGCGTGTTTATGTATATACCTAAAAAAAGTAGTAGTATGTGCATGTCTGTCTGTGTGTGTCTGTGTGTGTGTGTGTCTGTGCGTGTATGTATGCGTGCGTACATGTGTGTGCGCGTGTGTGTGTGTCTGTGCATGTGGATTTCTATGTGTGTGTATGGGTGTGTGTCTGTGCGTGTGGATGTCAGTGTGTGTGCATGCTTGCATGTGTGTGTGTGACAGTTAGGGTTGCCAACTTCAGAAAAGGAAAATGCGGGACAATCGTGGTTATTTATAGAATAAGAGGAAAATGAGGGACACTCAAAATATTTGTACTGTATCACACAGTGTACGTCATTTCAGTGTCTGCAGTTAAGTTTGTGTTTAAAAGGTTATCAGACATAAACACATTTGTATTGCTTAACCTATTTATGTATTTAATTCTAAAAATAAGTTTAATGTCATACATGAAAAAAGTCACATTACAAACAAACCATAGTTCAAAATAACAGCATTTATCTAAAATAGAAAGCTTTTTTAACATTATACACTAGGCTTACAGTTCAAAAGTTTGGGGTTAGTAAGATAATTTTTGGGGAAAAAAAATAAAGAAAGTAATTGCCTACTTTTATTCAGCAAGGATGCATTACATTAATCAAAAGTGACAGTTAAGATAATGTTACAAAAGCTTTCTATGTACTTTCTAAAAGCTTTAAAACATTAATAATAATCAGAAATGTTTTTTGAGCATATTATTCCCTCAGGTAGATTACATGTTTTCTTGCGTGGCTGGATGTTAGACTCATGAACAATAATCACGTTGTTTGCATTCGCCAAAATTGATTAGCCGAAATCAAAACGTGGACAGTGAAAGGAAATTACCGTTAGCGCGAGACGAGTCCGGCTTGAAGCGGAAGCGACCAGACGGCAGAGGATGTTCGCAAATCAAACAATGATTTGTCTCAAAACAGTGATTAAAAAAAGCTGTGATTGGATGATGACAGGTGTCGGTGATCATTCTCAAGTGTCGTGGTCAGCACTGCTGCTGTTGCTGTTGTATCAGTCAGTGGTTTATCAGCTTGTCAAAAAATGGGACACGGGAGGTCACGCACGGGACAAATAAATTAGGCCCAAAATACGGGACGTCCCGCCTAATTCGGGACAGTTGGCAACCTTAGTGACAGTATCATCCTAAACCAGCAACTCTTCGCTCAACACCACCATCTACAGGCCGATGAGTGTACAGTCACTAAATGTGCACATAAATGAATTTATTTTATACCCCCCCATGGATGAAATTCTACGAAACTTAGCATACCCCCAGAGGATGTCAAGTTAATCATACACATGAAATATGGTGCAGTTCTGAACATCTCAACTGAAGATAGGGGCGATTAAAGCAGAATAATATTGCATTTTCATTTTTTATGGGAGGGGCGCAAATCACAAATGAGTGATTATGGGCTAGGTTGATGTGGGCCCTTAAGAGCAACATACCATAAAAACTTCTTCATCCTCGGTGCCACGGTTCAGGTAGTTATTCAGGAAAAACTGCATTTTTTGGGTTTGGGGGGGCCCAGCGCGGGGGGGGAGTGGCCCCCGGGGACCAAACGAAATTTTTCCGTAAAAGTCTAGAGGGGCTACATGCCCACCAAATTTCATGTTCCCCGGTGTTTCGGTGTCCCTGGTATCGTTGACGAAAAATTTCAGTAGATGACAGAAAAAACAACAACAAAAAAAAAACTTTGACAATCCCTATATGACCACTTTCGCTAGCTACGCTAGCGACGGTCATAATAATTATAATTGCCTGACGAGTTCATAATGCGGTGAATTCCCGCTCCCATTTACTTCACAATCTCATTATATAGAGACGCGCGTCACGATCTGTGCTCTGCCGTGTCTCGCGCTCGCCATGCAGCCAGCTTCAGTATCAGTGCACCTTATGAACCATGGCGTTAACTTGAACTGCATTTTTGTCAGTGCGTGACTACAGCTTGTTAATAAACAACTTTTTTTTTTATTGATCCATTTCATACAATCCGTCTTCATTTGGCAAGTGCACTTGCGCAAAAACATTTTTCATGTTCAACTTTTGTTTTGTTTTTGTGTGTGGATGCTGCTGATAAAACAGCTTCGCCGAGACTACAAAGAGACATGCATTTGTGTGTGTGTGTGTGTGTGTGTGTGTGTGTTTCTTTTGTAAAAGTTTCCCGGATATAACTTCCCTATTTAATGCACAATTTTCCTTACAAATTATATTATCAGCATTACAATGTGAGTAAATGTAGCCGTGTAAAATGTAAGGGATGCATTTTTAAAAGATGGATGATAGATATTCTTCAGTCTTTCTGACAAAGAACAAAATATAATGTGAATTACAGTAAGTGCAATTTTTTTTTTTTTTTTTTTTAATTGTAGTGCACAGTGTTTATTATAAGGGGGTAGAATCCGCAGCTCAGTACTCACTGTGCCACTACTCATGAGTACTTTTAAATAAGCTACTTTTTTACTCTTACTCAAGTAGTTTTTTGGACAAGTACTTTTTACTCTACTCACACTACATTTTTTGGAATGTAATGGTACTTTTACTTGAGTATGTTTTTTCAGTACTCTTTCCACCACTTCTGATTTTGTTCGAGATGATGTGCTTCTCCTTCAAATGTGCGCTTAAAGCCCAGACACACCGTGCTGATTTCAGCCATCAGGTGTCGTCAGTGGTAGCTTTGGCGCCGATTGCACATGTTAAGCATGTTTTGTTGACTTGTGGTTAGGCCTACTGATGTTCAGTGATTTTAAAAGTAGCCTCAATTAGGCCTGCATGAAGTTGGAAATGATTTGCTGTTGCAAAGAATCGTTCATGAATGCACTTTTAAGAAAGTTGTGGAAATAAAATAATATTTACATTTTATCAGTTGTTATTGAAACTCATCATTGCCTGGAACACACAAAATATGGCATTTACTGCAGAGGCGTGTGTGGGTTAGGGCAGGCGGACGGGATTTTGGGGAAGGGGGGGCTCGGCTGTCCTTACCTACTCTAAGGGGAGGCTCACATTCACCCAATTTGAAAACCCCTGCTCTAGATTAAAGTGAAGGGGGCGGGAAGAATTGAGGGCAAAGTTGAACGAGGAAGAATCGGGAGAGCACGAGAGAGAAGAGCGTGCGCTCATCTGGTGTGATATTGTTTGACAAAATATATAGTATAACTAATGCTATAATGTGTTTCAATAGTTAATGTAGTTAGTGTGTTGTCAAAACGAGAACAGTAACTTATACTACAGAGACTGTTGGCGAGTCGTCAGCGTGAGGATTCGTGGCAGTTTCAGATGAGGATGAGTCCAGATGACTTGAGATAGCGTGAGTGCTCGGAATTCCTGTGGCCTTATAAGGAAATCGCCGCGATCGTGAGGTTGACGGACATCTAACGTCGTGAGGTGAAACACGCTCTTCTGATTGGGGATATTAAGGTATTTATTTTGTTTGTTGCTCAGTGTTGAGTGAAGCGGTCTTTTGTTTGTTTGTTGACCACAACGTACCCCAGCATCAAACAGGCCTGCAACGTGACAACAAAAGACTTACAGATTGAATAAGGTTAAGTGTGAGCTCATATTGCCGGCTTAGTATTTGGTTAAAGAGTATTTTGAATTCGAGTGAGAGTTTGGGGACTCAAATTTAAAGTATACCTAAAAAGAGGGGAACAAATGCTCAATCTCAATATTCGTGAACAAAAACAATTCCTAAAGCTAGGTCTTCTAAACATTAGATCGCTCACACCTAAGGCGGTTATTGTAAATGAAATGGTCACAGATAATAGTTTAGATGTACTTTGCCTTACTGAAACCTGGCTTAAACCAAATGATTATTTCGGTCTTAATGAGTCTACTCCACCAGGATACTGTTATAAGCATGAGCCCCGTCTGATCGGTCGTGGCGGCGGTGTTGCAACAATCTATAGAGATATTCTTAATGTTACTCAGAAAACAGGTCACAGGTTTAATTCGTTTGAAGTACTTGTGCTAAATATTACGCTCTTAGATGTAAGAAAGAAATCCCTATTATCTCTAGCTTTGGCTACTGTATATAGACCTCCAGGGCCCTATGCTGATTTCCTAAAAGAGTTTGCAGACTTTCTCTCAGATCTATTGGTCAATGTCGATAAAGCATTAATTGTTGGAGATGTTAACATACACGTAGATAACACAAATGATGCGTTAGGGGCTGCGTTTACAGATTTATTAAACTCCTTTGGGGTCAAGCAAAACGTCACTGGTCCCACTCATCGTCTTAATCATACACTAGATTTAATTATATCATATGAAACCGATCAAAGTGATGATGTCACTGACCATTACATGGTAACTTGCATACTACGTACTGCTGAAATTTGTCATGTTGCGCCACGCTATCGACCAGGCAGAACAATCCTTCTAACCACTATAGATAGATTCTCAAATAGCTTACCTGATCTATCTCAGCTGCTCAGTGAACCCAAACAAACAGATGAACTAGAGGAAATGACTAGCACTATGAGCACCATTTTCTCTAGTACATTAGACATTGTTGCACCAATTAGATTAAAAAAGGTTAGAGAGAAAACTAAAGCACCATGGTACAACAGTGCTACGCATGTTATCAAGAGAGAAACCCGTAATTTAGAGCGTAAATGGAAACATACTAATTTAGAGGTCTTTAGAATCGCGTGGAAAGACAGTATGTCACACTATAAAAAGGCCCTAAAAGCAGCCAGGGCTGAGCATCTCCACAAACTAATAGAAAATAACCAAAATAATCCAAGGTTTTTATTTAACACCGTGGCTAGACTAACAAATAAACAGACATCACCTGAGCAAAATATTCCGTTACAGTATAGTATAATGTATAATGATTTTATGAATTTCTTCACTGAGAAAATAGAAAGCATCAGAAACACAATTGTAAATGTACAATCTTTAATGATGTCTTATGATTCAGCCTCAATTATCGCCCCTCAAGAACAACTACAGCGCTTTACATCTATAGGACAGGAAGAGCTAAATAAACTTATCATTGCATCTAAACCAACAACATGTTTATTAGATCCAATACCCACTAAACTATTGAAAGAAGTGTTACCTGTAGTGGAAGAGCCTCTTCTCAATATTATTAACTCGTCTTTAACTTTAGGTCTTGTTCCAAGAATATTCAAGTTGGCAGTTATAAAACCTCTCATTAAGAAACCACAATTAGATCATAATAACCTAGCAAATTACAGACCCATTTCAAATCTTCCATTTATGTCTAAAATACTAGAAAAAGTTGTGTCCGCTCAATTGTGCTCTTTCTTGCAAGAAAATGATATCTATGAAAAATTTCAGTCAGGATTCAGGCCGCATCATAGCACAGAAACTGCGCTCGTTAAAATTACAAAGGATTTACTTCTAGCTTCTGACCAAGGCTGTATCTCAATACTAGTTTTACTCGATCTTAGCGCTGCGTTCGACATTATAGATCACAAAATACTCTTAGATCGACTACAAAATGACACTGGTGTTCAGGGACAAGCATTAAGCTGGTTTAGATCATACCTATCAGACCGCTACCATTTTGTCTGTTTAAATGGGGAAAAATCAAAGATAACGTCAGTAAACTATGGAGTGCCGCAAGGATCTGTGTTAGGCCCTCTGCTATTCTCAATATATATGCTGCCACTTGGTAATATTATAAGAAAACATGGAATTAGTTTCCACTGTTATGCTGATGACACACAATTATATATTTCATCACGACCAGATGAAAACACTAAATTATCTAAATTGACAGAGTGTGTCAAAGATATAAAATACTGGATGACGTGTAATTTTCTGCTTTTAAATTCAGATAAAACGGAGGTATTACTTATTGGTCCAAAAAACTGCCCACAAAACCTCTTGCAATACAACTTTAATTTAGAAGGATGTCCTGTTACTTTATCCACTACAGTAAAAGACCTGGGTGTTATACTAGACCGCAACTTGTCTTTCGAAAATCATATTTCATGTTACAAGAACAGCCTTTTTCCACCTTAGAAACATTGCTAAGCTACGTAACATGCTATCTGTTTCTGATGCAGAAAAGTTAGTTCATGCATTCATGACCTCGAGACTAGATTACTGTAATGCTTTATTAGCTGGTTGTCCTGCATCCTCAATAAACAAGCTACAGTTAGTCCAAAATGCCGCCGCTAGAGTTCTTACTAGGTCAAGAAAATATGATCATATAACACCAATTCTATCATCTCTACATTGGTTACCTATAAAGTTCCGTATCAATTACAAAGTATTGCTACTGACCTGTAAGGCCCTAAATGGTTTAGCTCCAGTGTATTTAACGGATCTTCTATCGCCCGACAATCCATCGCGCTCTTTAAGATCACTAAATTCGAGGCTTCTGGTCATTCCTAGGATATCTAAGTCCACTAAAGGAGGGAGGGCGTTTTCACATTTAGCTCCTAAACTCTGGAATAGTCTTCCTGATATTGTTCGAGGCTCAGGCTCGTTGTCCCAGTTTAAAACTAGATTAAAGACGCATCTCTTTAGCCAAGCATTCACATAATACTTACCTTTTATACTGCCCTGCAAAGGCAAAAGACCTTAACTCGCTAGAGTGTGAAACTGAGAAAAATGACTTTAAAGTGTCTGTTTTGTCCAGACAAAAGTATTATAGGTAGGACTCCCAAAATTTGACAACTAGTTGCTATAATGAAGAAATGTTTGTATACAAAAAATCTTGAGCTCAAAATTGACCTTTGACCCTTGTTTGGCAGTTACTGTATTCTGCCTTTGTATCATGTGCCAAAAATAAGGAGTCGTGCAAAGGCAAAAGGCAGTAACTGACATATAATCAATATTTGCTTGCTGTCCCCCATACTTACATCCATTATAAGAACACTTAACCAAGGTCTAGTCATCATGGTATGTGTTTTAAATTATATAGAAGACCTTTGGTTGTTCCTATTTAGTGCTATAATGATCAGGATAGTGCGGCAACACTAACAAAGTTAAACAGTATGACAGATAAGTTACTTTGCAGTACAGTATGAATAAATACAAGAAATATTTTCACAATAAAGATAATTTAATTATAAATGAATACAGATGTTTTCAAAATAAATTACAGAGGAGCAGTAATTTATCAATCTGCAACAAGAATATTTCATATTCATTAGGCGTGTTTAGGCCTTTATTTTGAAATAGCAATAAACATGAAAAACCATGAAAGATTGGTAGAAAACTCCGTTTGTTAATTGTTATAATTTTTTTTTAGATATAGCCTATATAAACAAAAATATTATGGCTTCTCGATTTGTGATGCGGCTGCCAGCTATAACGCACATATATGCTCTTTTTATGCGTTTATTAGAGGTTGAATTCAAATCAAATACTGGCAAACCACCCATACTACTTCTGAATAGGATGTCTACTTCATAAATTGTATGAAAATTATGGAAATACTTGGTTCAGATCACTCAAAACATATATGAAAATGGATACGCCCTTATATGGTCAGTAAGGAAGCTTGGCTGTCCATCTAGTGAAAAAGCTTGTTACTGCGCCCAAATAAAATCTTACTGAAAGCTCATTTTTTGAGATATCAACCTAAAATTTGGAATACAACTTGTCCATAGGTCTATTACAAAGCATTCTTGAATTACAACCTTTTAAGTTTGGATCGTGATTTTCATGTCTATGCTAAAAAAGGGAGGGGTGGGGGTGGCAGTTAAAGGGTTAAAGGCCACCAAACTGCTCAAGATGCACAGTCAACGCACTCGACTTGGATTACTGCTTTTTAATTCTGAGATAATATAGACAGAGTCAACCGAAAAAAAGTTGGAATTACTTTTACCATTTAGGTTAGTCTACTTTGTACGTTAGCGATAACTAGCTTAGTGCTATGAATTTGTGTAAGATCTGACATGAACACCTGCAAGAAGGAAATATGGCTCAAACACGTATGGATTGTTGTGGATACAGCAGATGACATGCATTGCTATGGATTATGGATTATATCGGATTGCATGGAAAGGTAGGATGCCTGTGTATTTAATAATTGGTTTTCGGCGTCTGATATATGAGGCGAGTGTCAGCGTCAACGTTAGCGCTAATTTACGTGACACAGATTAAATTTAGCTAGCTCCCGGTTGTCACTGACATTGACAGATCTGAACCATCGCCCTGAACGAAAATAACAACATTTATGACAACCTATTAGCTTGCATACCATCTATGTATGGCTTGTTCACCTTGCTTTGTTTCTGTAATAATACAAACAAGCACTCGGCAGTCTACACTTTATTTCAAAGATGTGTCGTCTGTATGTTACGTGGTTTGGTGACAATTAAAGAACGGCAAACTTTGACAGTATGACAAAGCCAGAGTACAGTAACATCACAGCGGCACCGTAACATCTCTCTTGATGCCAGGCTAAACAAAGTCAGAACACCTTAACTCAACTTCAGCGTGCTGGAACAAAGGCAAAGAGCCGTAACAGCTGTTACGGCGTTCTGCTGTGGTTTCTCGTATGGTTTTTGAAGTTACGGTTGTCATAGCCCTTTATTTTCTCGCTAAAACAATCAAATTGACTCACGATATTTATTCACATGATAAAGGAGGTCTCAAATACCACAAAAATGACACTAACTCATTTTTGACCAAACATGATGTTACGGCGTTTTGCCTTTGTAGGGCAGTATACTACAGTTAAATCGGATCAAATGCATTATTATGAACAGCAGCTATGCTAATTATTTCCCATCTGCTTTTCTGTTGTTATCTCAGGTAAATAGAGTTCGTCAGCTCCAGTTTGTATCCAGCCTCTCATGGAGACTTCAGATGCCCCA
Organism: Rutilus rutilus; assembly: GCF_951802725.1. Lineage (NCBI taxonomy): Eukaryota > Metazoa > Chordata > Actinopteri > Cypriniformes > Leuciscidae > Rutilus > Rutilus rutilus. The sequence goes on from NC_140213.1 coordinate 14,113,410, forward strand.
ACACCCATGAAGAGACGACTCGACGCCTGTGAAGACACGACTCAACGCCAGCGATGTTATGCCCTAAATTAATACATGATTAACTAACTTTATTTTTCTATGTACATTTCTGAAATGCACTTTCTGTAAAGCTGCTTTGAAACAATATGTATTGTGAAAAGCGCTATACAAATAAATTTGAATTGAATTGAATTGAATTGAATATTATCTTCTGTTGGAAGCATGACTAAAACCTGCTGACCTACATCAAAGGACCGCTGCCTTGTCTTCCTAGCATACCAACCTTTCTGCATATGCTGTGCTTCTTGTAAGTGTTCCACTGCTAACTTGGTCATCTTCTCCAGTTTCTCTCTCATTTGCAACACATAATAAATGACATTCACCTTACTGGATATCTGTGAACTTTGTTCCCAGGTCTCTTTCAAAGACAGAGGACCCCGCACATCATGACCATACATCAACTGAAAGGGAGAGAAACCTGTAGAAGCCTGTGGAACTTCTCTGTACGCAAATAATAAGTAACATTTATGCAAAAAATATAAACCAAATAAACAGGGCATACACCGCAATCAGGGGTAATTTATGACATCGTCACACAGATATTAGACTTCAGGTGGTATAAATAAATCAGGCCACTACATTATGACTATCATCACTAAGAAGTGACCGAGATCATCTGATCTGAGTTTCTCTTGGATTTCTACAATAACAAATATGTTATGGTACAGTTAAAACACAGTTAAAGCAGCCAAAGAATAACTAATGTTAAAAACTGAAGGGTCAAGAGCCCAAATAAAGCAAACACTGATCACCAAAATGGTGACATCAAACTTTTTTATTTTCAATAAAACATCAACTTCTAAACCTCTGTTAATTCTTGATAAGAATGTTACTATGAAAGAAAGAAAGTCTGGATTATAATGAGTGAAGATGCAGAGATCTTGAGAGATCTGATAGTGTTTAATGTGCTGTTGGGATTTAAAGTGTTTCTGTGTTGTCTGTTTTGTGGGTCACCATTGAGCTGAAGAGTAGAGCCTGTAATTTTGTCCAGGATAAGCAGAGAAATACTGATGTTATGCTGAATGTTGTATTCAACTGTATTTTACTGCCAGTAACTGTGTAGTTGCTGATGCAGTGACATATAGTCACAGTAAATCATGCATGTAGTTAACTGCAAGAAGTTCACTTTTTACAGTGAATGTGTTTGTTAGTAAAAATTCAGGAAATATATATGTGAAATAACTGTTTCTGTTAAAAAGTTTAATGAAGATTTCTGTAAATGTTTTTTGCACTTTATTTAAATTAGGATATTTTACATGGCTTTTAACGGTTTTACACGGTTTTTGCATGGCAGCCAATGCTGACAGTAATTTGACTGGTTTTTATGGGTCTTTTTTACAGTGAAGGTGTTTGATCGTAATAATTCAGGAAATAGCTGTAAAATAACCGTGTTTTTCTGCAAAACATTAAAGAAAATTTCTGTAAAAGTTTTTTTTGCACTTTATTTAAATGAGGATATTTTACTTTATTTTTAAGTTTTTTGTTTGGCAGTCGTAGCTGACAGTCATTGACCGTTTTTTTTAGATTTTATTTTTTACAGTGCCTCTGACCTAGGATCTAGGACTAGCGTAAGCTTAGGTGAGAGAGTAGATGCTTCTCACAGTTCAAACAAATAGGGCTGGGCAACAAACTCAAGCTCAAGCTTGACATATCTTTAAAAATTCTCAGCCTCACTCTACACCACACAGAGGTCAGATGTCTGCTGTATGCAGATTATCTGGTCCTGCTGTCCCGCACAGCTGAGGGTCTTCAGCGTAGCCTGTCCCTGCTGGAAAAGTACTGTCACGAGTGGGCTCTAACAGTCAATCGGGACAAAACCAGAGTCACTGTGTTCCAGAAGAAGGCAGATCTCAGGGAAACAAACACCAGTTCACTTATAAAGTATAGATCCTACAGCACAGCACTAACAGTTATCTGGGCATCGACATCAGTGCATCGGGAGGTAATGGTCTGGCTGTCAAAACACTGAGCGAAAAGTCTCGTAGGGCTCTTCGCATCACAAGTACAATTCTGTACTAGCTGAGCTACCAAGCAAGTATCTCAGTAAAACCGAACATATGGAGCTGGTTAATGATGCAAACTCCAAAATATATTCGTTGACAAATCATACACTATGGTAGTTTTGTAGTAAAAAGTTTGTAAAAAGTCTTTATTAATCCATAATCTGCCCCTGTAATCATAATTGTGTGTGAAAGCGATTAAAACTGCTTGCTGTTTTACTGCCTCTAGTGCTAATTTCTGTTGGAAACTGCAGTGATATGTACGTATTGGTATGTGTTTTGCGTTTTGCAAAAATATTGCCACAGGTAAGTTTTTCCAATGAGCCTTGTGTTGGCTTTTTATGCTATAAAGTCACAATGCGGTCAATTAAAATGACCCATTAAAACTTGAATAAAACTATATTATTAAATAATAACACCAATTCTTTTAGATGGATGTGAAATTTGGGGATCAGTACTAAATAGAAAAAATACAATTAGAAATTTCCGAAAACATTTTAGGAGTCCGCAGGAGCACATCCAATGACGCCTGCAGGGCTGAATTAGGCTTGCACCCGCTTAACATTGAGGTCCAGAAGAGATGTGTTCAGTGCTTTTTAGACCTTGGAGCTGGAGATGTTACCAACACAAATCCACAGAGCACAGATAAATGTTATTCCTCAAATATTAATCTTTTAAATTAATGATTTGTCCCCATTTAGATAGTGATTGTGTGTGTGCGGTTCAGGTAAAACCTATATTATGGAGTCAAAATGTTCCTACAATTTGATCCCCATGAGGAAAACAGCATATAAATCAGACTACATTATGTTTTTTGAAAATGTAAAAATGCAGAAAGTTTTCTGTGCTCTGTAGGTTTAGGGTTAGAATATACATATTTTACAGTACAAAAATCATCATATCTATGGAAAGTAAAACATGAACACAAAACGTGTGTGTGTGTGTGTGTGTGTGTGTGTGTGTGTGTGTGTGTGTGTGTGTGTGTGTGTGTGTGTGTGTGTGTGTGTGTGTGCCTATCTATCTGGGCGGTAGACAGGAGTCAGTCCGCCGTGACGGCCACAGAAACTCTACTCCATTTCCTGAGTCAGGAAGAGGCTCAGCAATGACTGATAATATATTAGGGTACTAATGTAGGATACATTGGTTACCTTGTGGCAATAAAGATAAACCTGAAATCATCAACATTGTGAGACAACAGCACATAATATGTTTTCGTCAATGTACATTTCAATCCAAAGTTGCTGTTGAAACAAGAGGAATCTGCCTGTAATATTTTGTACACAGAGAGTGCATTTCTGCAGCTATAGCATGGTGCTAGCAACACCAAGGTCTTGGGTTTTATTCCCAGGGAATGTATGAACTGATAAAATGTATGATTTTAATACAACGTAAGCCACTTTGGATAATGTGTAAATGTAAATCACATTCAATTAAGTGACAATGCTGCAAAAACTTAAGTTCAGTTGCTGACTAAATTAAGTATAATCAAATTAAATTTGAACTTAAATTATATTTAATTTACTTGAAAAATCTATTTTAATCTCATAGAACTTAGATGAAATTGCGTAAATTCTTTTGATATAGTAATCTAAAAACATAAGTTGCCATGATGACTTACAAACATATCATATTTTTAGTGATCCAGAATTCATGTCACTGTAATGGCGTAGAAAACTTTTTCTTTTTCAAATTCTGTTATACTTTACTCAGGAGCATATCCTAGCCCCTAATTAGCTCAAGAGGTTTTCATTAAGATACAATCTTAATCAACTTAATTGTCTTTCTGATTAATGTAATAATATCTTGTTTAGTCTAAAGAGGTCCTTCATTAATGTTCTTCATTAAGCAGAATGTGTTTGCTTATATATGAGAGGCATCAGCAGTAGCGCTGATTACACTGTGTATGATGATCACTGGAGCCATCCATGATCAAATGATCAAAATCCACTTTTTCATGCAGAGAGTCAAACTTTAAGATGGTCTGTGGACATGCTGGGAGGTTTGAGGAAAGATTCTGTGCAAGTGCTAGTATATCTAAAACATACCTTGTTCTACACAAATTGTATTTTGTTTTCCGTTTGCTAAATTAATATATTTGAATAGGGCTGCCAATGTTAATTTAGTACATTTAGCACCAATTTATTGACCTTTTTGCAATGCTGTATTCATCCGCCACAGCAGAAAGCAATTTCTTAAAATTATCTTCTTTTTGGGGCTTTTCCCAATAAATATTGATATATCTAAATATCATGTCATATGTAATTAGTTCGTTTAACATTTCTAATTAATTGATAGCTATACTTTTGAGATAACTCAGTGTCTTTTATAGTATCATCACGATTGGATGAAACTTAGTCTATATAAATTTAGTTTACTTAATAAATACATTATTGTGTGTTTGTTATTCAAGTCGTCATGAATATTGGCAGGCACATGTCAGTGTTCTGCCATACTTGTTGACTGGCTAGTATTTCAAGTTTTCAGCATGCAATATACAACATTTTTGTGTTTCTCAGCCAAAGAACTGATAAGAGACTGGTAAAATCTTCCATCTCTCCCACAACAATTCAAATAGTAATTTGTAACTCAGAGATAAAATCTATTTTCATCATTTATTATAATGGCATCAACTGCATTTAAGGTATCCTCATGTAGATAATCAGATCATGGTGAGAAGGCTCTGAAAATGATGCCAGTGGTTAAAAATCACTCATCAGACTCAGGGTTCCATAATTTACCCTTAAAAACAGAATCAAAAATGGAAAAAGTATTTCCAACCCCTCATTTTAACTCTTTGGTGTTGTGTAATGTAGAAATAATAAGCACGATAAGCCACAATGGGTGGGTGTCTAGTAGGCGGTAGAGTAAACTGGTGTGGTTTACTCTCTGATTGCTGGTGGAGGACTTACCACATGAAAGCATGCTTCTCCCTCAGGGGAAGGAATTTCTGCCTACTTAGCAATGAAAAAAGACAAAGAGAAAAAGACCTCTCAACCCCTCCTCCACCTGTGTGGCCCACACATTTACCCAGATGATTCTTTCAGTGCCCATATATCAGTAATGACCTTTGTAGCTTTATTAGGGTCATCTTTTTAAGAAGTCTCTTTTTAGGTAGTCTTTTTATTAAAGGGATAGTTCGGCCAAAAATGATATTAAACCCATGATTTACTCACCCTCAAGCCGTTCGAGATGCATATGTCAATCATTTTTCAGACGAACACATTTTCAGTTATTTTAGAAAATGTCTTAGATCTTTCAGTGGTTATAATGTCAAGTTATGGGGTGCACATTTTTGGGACTTGAAGGAGGTGGACCCCATAGTTTCACATTATAACCACTGAAAGATCTAAGATAACTGAAAATGTGTTCGTCTGAAAAATGATTGACATATGCATCTTGAACGGCTTGAGGGTGAGTAAATCATGGGTTTAATATCATTTTTGGCCGAACTATCCCTTTAAGTTGAGACATGTGTCAACTTCACCATTTCAATCATGAAAACTCTCATAAATAGTTTAGCATGGTAATGGATATGACAATGATAATGTATTTGGTCTTTGGCAGAATATATCTTCTATGCTGCTGCTGCTGCAGAACAAGTACAGAGAGGTTTCTACTACCGTTACATCCACAGACAAGCTGCTGTGAGCACATAAGACATGCTACTAGGGATGGCGAAAACTAAAAATGTTCTTGACCGACCACCGAGCCTCATTAGCCGGCTGAAACCGGTTAACCGATTAGTTTAAAATATGCTACGCTATTTGAAATAACAGCCATTTCGAGCCGCGCCTGCAATTTCGCAGCTCTGTCGCATCTCTCTGCCGCTTTGCCTCCCACTCACACACACACTGCCCCCGCACCGCCCTTCCACTCACGTCACTTTTTTTAAATCCCCTACAGCGTGAAACATGAGTCCAGCAAACGCGGCGCCGAGGAGCTTGTATGTAATCGGAGGACAAATGGCTCCTTAGTTTCGAAATGGTTTGGGTACAAGGTGATCGCGTTGAAAATAAAGGCGTTTGTCTAGCGTTAGAAGCTCATTTGAAACGTTGCCGCGGCTCATTTAAGAAAATGACAGCTCCGAAGAGACGCCGCTTTAGTTTGAGGTAGTGCTAACAATAATAAAGAAAGATGATTGCAACTTATATCTGTGTCATTCTTTTTGGTGAAATGGTCCCACACACTACTTTTCTTTGCACGCTTCATCCTGTCGTCTGCCCTGGCTCTAACCTCGAGTGTTTTAGCCTGTAGCCTTTGCAAACCTTGTGAGCGCGCGAACCCAAACGCTATGACCTCGCGCCAAATGTTTTTATTGGTTTATTAAGTACAAACAGGCGAGTTATGAAAAATTGAGTGTGAGGGATTTGTTCACTTCATACAAAAAGATCTTGGAATGAGATGGCTAACTGTAGTAGCGTTTAGTCCACTGTCTATAATAGCCTAATTTAGAGATCACTTTTTTTTTTTTTACCGACTACCGACAACTTTGATCGGTTAACGTTGATACGGTCAACCATCGGTCAAACGGTCATCGGTTAACATCCCTACATGCTACTGCTGTACATACTGTATAGCATAAATGACCTTTGCTCGTCTAACCCGATTTTAGTGATGGGGAGTCAACTTCAAAAGAGTTGATTCCTCGACTATTAATTACCCTATTGACGGTTTAACTTTTCAGCACAGGAGTCGATTCTCCTTGTCAACTCTGTTGCTGTGTCTGAAATCGCTCACTCGTGTGTCAGAGAGCTGGAGTTGTCGCAGAAACAATGCCACAGTCACAGTTTTATCCTACTTGCTTACTTTACAATAATTAACAGCCAGTTACATTGTAATTGTATACACACTTCCTTGCCAGCTTTGTGGTTTTATATTAATTTGGTTTGCCATGATATCCTCATTTGTGTTCATAATCATTAAACTAATCATAATAATAATAATAATAATAAACTGGCAAAAAGAATAAACACATTAACAAGTTTACATTACTGTAGGCCTATGTAGATATTATTTTTAGTATATTGAACTCTCCTGTTCAAGCAGTTTTTTTGCACTATTACAAGAGATGAAAATGAGCTAATCACCCTCACCCAACCATTTAGATAAATTAGATGAATTTATTAAACTCTTTAATTTAACCCTGTTTATTTAACTCTGAAATAATATTCGGCCATGGCTTTTTTCTCGTCTTTAATATTAGGCATTGTTGGCAGCAAATAGGTTGACTCATTATTTCAAGCTAATGTCATCTCTAAATTGGATTAATTTTGCCAGTCACGCTAAAAATGTGTAGTTTTAATAAAGGTTGTTTTAGGCTTTGTGTCATAAAAAAGAATAGCCCCCATTCAGTATAATAATGAGGGCAATCTAGTATTCTGTTCTGATTTAAAGTAAATGGAGCAAATGGAGTCGATTCCAGGAGTCAATTCCATCGACTCCTATTGTGGGAGTCGGGAATCAAAGTCGACTCTGAAAAACCCGGACTCGAACACCACTAACCGGTTTGTCCCATCCTTCATCCTTTATATGGTACCTGCACACAGAGCAGTAAAAGAGAATATGGCAAGTTCGATCACAGATCCACCCACAGCAGTACTCCAAAGTTATGCTGCTCTTAATATAACAGTAAACATTACTTATCCACATATACTCACCTAAAGGATTATTAGGAACACCTGTTCAATTTCTCATTAATGCAATTATCTAATCAACCAATCACATGGCAGTTGCTTCAATGCATTTAGGGGTGTGGTCCTGGTCAAGACAATCTCCTGAACTCCAAACTGAATGTCAGAATGGGAAAGAAAGGTGATTAAAGCAATTTTGAGCGTGGCATGGTTGTTGGTGCCAGACGGGCCAGTCTGAGTATTTCACAATCTGCTCAGTTACTGGGATTTTCACGCACAACCATTTCTAGGGTTTACAAAGAATGGTGTGAAAAGGGAAAAACATCCAGTATGCGGCAGTCCTGTGGGCGATAATGCCTTGTTGATGCTAGAGGTCAGAGGAGAATGGGCCGACTGATTCAAGCTGATAGAAAAGCAACTTTGACTGAAATAACCACTCATTACAACCGAGGTATGCAGCAAAGCATTTGTGAAGCCACAACACGCACAACCTTGAGGCGGATGGGCTACAACAGCAGAAGACCCCACCGGGTACCACTCATCTCCACTACAAATAGGAAAAAGAGGCTACAATTTGCACGAGCTCACCAAAATTAGACAGTTGAAGACTGGAAAAATGTTGCCTGGTCTGATGAGTCTCGATTTCTGTTGAGACATTCAGATGGTAGAGTCAGAATTTGGCGTAAACAGAATGAGAACATGGATCCATCGTGCCTTGTTACCACTGTGCAGGCTGGTGGTGGTGGTGTAATGGTGTGGGGGATGTTTTCTTGGCACACTTTAGGCCCCTTAGTGCCAATTGGGCATCGTTTAAATGCCACGGCCTACCTGAGCATTGTTTCTGACCATGTCCATCCCTTTATGACCACCATGTACCCATCCTCTGATGGCTACTTCCAGCAGGATAATGCACCATGTCACAAAGCTCGAATTATTTCAAATTGGTTTCTTGAACATGACAATGAGTTCACTGTACTAAAATGGCCCCCACAGTCACCAGATCTCAAGCCAATAGAGCATCTTTGGGATGTGGTGCAATGGGAGCTTCGTGCCCTGGATGTGCATCCCACAAATCTCCATCAACTGTAAGATGCTATCCTATCAATATGGGCCAACATTTCTAAAGAATGCTTTCAGCACCTTGTTGAATCAATGCCACGTAGAATTAAGGCAGTTCTGAAGGCGAAAGGGGGTCACACACAGTATTAGTATGGTGTTCCTAATAATCCTTTAGGTGAGTGTATATAACAAAAATATTAAATTTAAAATAAAACAGGAATCTGAAATGTAATTACAGGTAAATTACAATACACGTTCACAATACAGATCGTTTTAAAGGCGCTTTACAGAAAATGCATGAGTCCACATTACAATTTGGAGTAATCTGTTATCAGAGGTAACTCTCTAAGTTATGTATTTAAGAAATGTACATAAACAAATCACAGTTAGCTAAAAATGTATTAATTTGAACTTTGGCACCGTCTCTTCATATGTGTTGGGCATCTGAAGTCTTCATAATAGGTTGGATCCAAACTGGAGCTGACATAATCTCTAGTTACCTCAGGATGGGCATCCCGAGATAAAACAGAGAAGCAAATAGAAAATAATTAGCATATCTGCTGTTCATAACATTAAGCAAGTTTGGTGGAGGTACATTAGGTTATGGAGGGAATGATAGAAAAGCACCAAAGAATTGTACTAACGCTCGACTACGCCACCCGGAATACACCAGGAAATATCAGCCCTACACAGGGGGGCACACAAGTTCATTACCAATATGTGGGTGAGTAGAGGGAGACGTAGGCAAGGGAGTACAAAGATGGGGCAACTTCATTAAAGCACACAAAAAGTTAAAAACTGTCAATACACTAATATTACCAGGGCTCAATATTAACATGTAACAAATGTACAAAAATATATACATACAAAAGAAAGTTTAAAGGAGGGAGATGGACTGCTGTAGCCCTCAATTGCTACACCACACTTAACCACAGACACAACACAATGTGGACACCATTAAAGGAACCGAATGTAAGATTGTGGCCAAAACTGGTACTGCAATCACTTTCAAATTACTGCAGAGCGGTGTATCCCCTCCCCCTCCCCCCTGACTTGAGGTTGCCAGTTAGGCTGCAGGATCCAGCAGGAACGTAGGCTGCTACAAGGAGCTTCCAATGGCAAGTGACGAGTCCTACACAGTAAGTAAATTTTTCTGTTAATTATGTTTATGCTTCATGAGAGATGTTTTGCAAAGTAATTATGTATCGCAAAAATGTACTAATGGCGATTAGCCAAATATAATCGTAAAGATGTACGCTTGTATGTGACAGTACATTGTTAGAACAGTAGCTGTTAGTCTAACTTGTAACGGTAGGTATCTGTCATTAACGTAAGTACAAGCACAAGCCTAAGTCACTATGTGTAACAGATATCAAAGACACAGCTATTCATTTAGCTGACGCTATAAGTGAAAGTGACCAGCTGTATTTTTTAACTAGAGCAGAGCTGGCAACCCGGATGCCGAAATACTACTGACTTCGTGATTAGTAGATAGGTGGAGGGTGGGGCATCAGGCCAAAACACAACATGACAACATCAACATCAGTTGAGGGCTGCAACTTCACTTTTAAATGACAGTATCCTGGCCGGACTACTGTTGTCAGTGATATAAGTATTTGAAATGAACATGATTTCTTAATGTCTAGTGACATATCAGGGCTATTGTGTGATTAATTTAAATACATTTCTTACATACGGTTCCTTTAAGTGACAGCGGCCAAACCCTACCCTATACCTTTCCCTCCACTCCTTTCGATACAAAGGAGAAAACAAAACAAACAAACAAACATCATCAATAGTTAGCTGGTACTAACCAGCCTCAAATAAATCAACAGTTCACAAAATGAGAAAAATAATAAAAACAAAATAATATCCAATCAGTCACTTAACTTAATGAAAAACTGAAATTTAAACCATGAAAATAAATTACATTACATTCAGTACATATGAAAACAAACACACAAACTGAAAAAAAGAGAGCTCCTTCGATAATTATAATTACAAATCAAAATACGAACAAACAAGCCAAAAGACAAAAATACAAACACAAAAGACACAAATACAACAAACAAGGCCACAATCACCCGCACACTCAAGGAACAAAACGGCCAAAGAGCAGCCACGCTTTACGCTGGTGCTCTCACTCCCCGGCGAGCAATACTTATCTGTATTATATAAAAAACAGGCGAATGACTCATACATACCAGGAGATGTTCACAGCGCAGTACATATGTGGTCGCTGACCACAACGTGCAGCTAGTTGTTCGTCAACAAACTACACAAAAACTCAATGAGTAAAATTGACAAGAAGCCTCCTTAAAACAAAAGTACCAACCTGAAACCCGGGGGAGCCTGCACACAGCAGCATGATGCAGAGACGGCACACCAAACTATTTCATTCATAAATGGTGATCGTCCACAAAAGGGGCGGTACAGATGACAACACATCCCAGGTAACCAAAGCCATCCTATTTTATACCATGACACCCCACTACTGATAGGTTCACCGTTTTCACATGACACTGGCCAATGAACAACAAGGGTACACTTACACCCTGCTACACAAGGATAATCATGTGCATTTGATCTGATATAACTAAAGTATAGGGTTATGAGAAGCATTATATGAATGCTTGGCTAAAGAGATGCATCTTTAATCTAGATTTAAACTGGGAGAACGAGTCTGCGCCTCGAACATGTAGATGTTTAGGAGCCAAATGTTCAAACGCTCTCCCTCCTTTAGTGGACTTAGATATTCTTGGTACTAGCAGAGTTTTGTGACCTTAAAGGCCCACTGAAGTGCCTTGGAACGCGCAGCTTTGTATGATGTGTTGACGTAATTTCCACTGAAACAGGAAGCTAAGGCGGGACATATTGAATGGCTGAATATTTTTTTTTCCTCATCAAAACTGAATATGTGTGGTTGTATATCAATCAGGGACATGTTTGTGTGCATTTTGTTTTGTGATTTCACCGGAACGAATGAGAGTCTCAGCAACGGTGATAGATTGAAGCGTGCATCAGAGTGAAGACTGTTCGCGAGCCACAAGAGTACATGTTATCCATGCCACTGATATCAGCGGCAACGAGCTCAGCAGCTTGTGTAAAAAACAACTCATTTCAGTGCTAGCTCTTATTTGACAAACGAACGAAAATAATGTTCTGCTAGTTAACTGGGGATGTTTTATTTATTTGTATTAGGTACATCCATGCTGCGAGTTGTTTCAAAAAGTGGTGGGAAGGGACAATATCGACCCTGGCAAAAACCCATATTGCTACGCGTCAACGTCAACGATGGTCACTTTGGCCAGGTGGTATTTATAGCATAGTGGGCAGGGCACTTTACATTCTAGAGAGCATTTGATTGAACAGAAGATGTGATGAGAAGCGGAAGTCCGCGGTGACTTCATAAAAATCTGTGATCCATTTTAGCGGATAGGTAATAGGTAACCGGCGTAGAGATGATAAAATTGGTGTTATATGATCATATTTTCTTGACCTAGTAAGACCTCTAGCAGCTACATTTTGGACTAATTGTAGCTTGTTTATTGAGGATGAAGGACAACCAGCTAGTAATGCATTAACCCTCTGGGGTCTAAGGGTTTTTTGGGGTCCTTGAGATGTTTTGACATGCCCTGACATTTGTGCTTTTTTCAGTTGCTTATAAACATATTAATGGCAAAGGTGTAATTACACTCTATTTAGCACAAACAGGGCTGCCATAATATGTGAGCAACATGTGTGTACATCTTTGTATTTTTGAGAGAATAATGTTTATGCATGGTTATTGAAAAAACGAAAGTGTCTGAAATAAGGCCACAAAACACATACTAAATATGTGTCCACAATACTTTTGACTACTGAATGTGGTCGCCTAGAGTTTTTGCTTCAAAATGATCTGAAAATCACCCTGCCTAATCATTCACATAAAACAATACATTGATTTAAATTTTGTAAGACACTTTTTGTTTGGAAAGGCAATATGCGTGGGGGCGTGAATGACCATGTATAATGCTGTGATTCACACCTGAGAAGACAATGACCCGCATAATGAGCTGCATAATAAGCCTTTCATTCAGGTGTGTCACACAAGAAAGAATGCGAGGACAAATTTTTTTATATATATATATATATATATGTATGTATAATCCAAATATAAATGAAAGTCAAAAGCACATCTTTAGTACATAGTCATACCTGGAAACAAATCCTGTTCAAATAGGCTATATGGGCCATTCTACAGACTTGGTTCGTTGGAAACATCTTGGAAAAAAAAAGATATATTTTTCCACACATTTTTTTTATACATGTAAATTGTATAATATCCAAGGTAAACATTTCTAGTAATTGTGCAGTTAATTCTCATACTGTATTTTCAGAAAGTTTTGGAATATATCTTCTCCCCAATTGTGTCACTAATAAAAAACAATAAAAACAATGGCTTATATTGACCTAACTACCTTATATATATATTATATACTACCGTAAATATATATTTTTGCTATTTTATTAAAAAGTGTTCACATGTAAATCAACAACAATTACAATTTTAACAATATTTCAAGTGTAATCTTTCTTTTTTTTAAAGTATACATTTTATCATACGTATTTCAAAGTTAAGGATTCATTAGTTTGATATAGCCTACATTGGAACAAACACTACAATAACATCTTAGTTGATGAGTTTATTTTTGACAAAACATGCTATATATTTAACATATGAGCAGAAACTGGCTAACAAAAGCTTATTTGATGTGGCAGTAGTCTACTTTACAGTAAAAACTTTATAATCTATCCAAAACTAGTCAACGAAATGTTCTCTTTCATATTTCATCTGTAACATAGTAAAAAACAGCGCGCATCTGTGCCATTCATTCATTCACACACAGACACGTGATTCATATTCAGACAGTCTTTTTGCGAGCTGTAGTAAACAACAGCGAGCATCTGTGCTGTTCTTGCATTCACACACAGACATGCGATTCAAATTTAAACAGTATTTTTGCGGTTTACAGACACTATTCCATATCGCGATTAGAACAAAGCACTTAAGAATAAAAAAATTACTATTCACAATCCTCAGAAGGATCCGTTGCTCCTCGAAATGAAAATAAACCAGCACTTCTGAGGTAAATTTCCCAGGATTATTCCTCACAGCTTCGCAAAACGATGTAAAGTACTTTAATCTGATTAAACTTGGTGTGTTTTATCGAGTTGATGTGGGTGTTGACACATTTGCATGTATTGCCTCAGATCATTTGCGTTTGAATAGCGCACGCTCTCCGTGGGCTTGTTCACATTAAAGGTGCTCTAAGCGATGTCACATACAGCAAAATCTCCTCACTATCCGTTAGCTGCCTGTCCCCTGAACACACTGTAAAAAACGGCAATCTCTGTAGACAGCCCAGACTCCACAAACGGCAAGAAAAACAAACTGGCCCAGCCTGGACCACGAAACATAACAAACAGTGTTCCAGCCAATAACCAACAAGAATGATTTGGGGGTGGGGGTTGGGGGGTTAGTGCGCATGCACATGAAGGGGGGTGTGGGGAGTGGAGGAGAGAGAAGCATGAAGAGGGAAGTTAGCTAGAGGAGAGATGTCTTAGACAACGACTAACGTTAAAAATGTATATTCTTGAGAATTTTGATATGGCCGACACATGACCAAAGAGACGAATAACAAATAACAAAGAAGAGGGAAAAGGAGAAGGAACGCGCGAAGTCCCGAATTTACATCGGAAAAGCATTCAAAAGGTGGCGAGAACTCCGCCGGCAGAAGGGCTTCCAATCCGAAATTCAGGTGGCTCTGTTTTTGCTGGAGAGGTGGGTAAATCCAGTTTGGTTTTTATAAATGGTTCATGACTGTTTCAGGAAGCACGGAAGGGAGGGGGAGGGTACGGAATGAGGAGGAGGGTCGAGCTAGCCTCCGTTTTGTTTGACAGTACTTTGAATGTCAACAAGAAGTAACTTCACCCAACATCGCTTAGAGCACCTTTAACAGATAATGAGCTGTAATGAGCTGAAATGAGAACGACTGACATCTCTCTCTTTTCATATAGATTACATAAACAGAGAATATTTGTTTTCGTTTTGAATTAGATAATTTAAAAGTACACACTTAAATGATTATAAAGATATATAGCTCATGCCTGGGTGACTAGTATACCCTGTACGCATAAACAAACTACAGCTGGTCCAAAACGCAGTAGCTAGAGTTACTTAACTTACTAGAACCAGGAAGTATGACCATATTAGCCCGGTTCTGTCAACACTGCATTGGCTCCCTATTAAACATTGTATACATTTTAAAATATTGCTGATTACTTACAAAGTACTAAATGGTTTAGCTCCCCAGTACTTGAGCGAGCTCTTAACGTATTATAGTCCTTCACGTATTGCAATCTCAAAACTCCAGTTGATAATACCTAGAATATCAAAATCGACTGCTGGCGGTAGATCCTTTTCCTATTTAGCACCTAAACTCTGGAACAGTCTTCCTAACATTGTCCGGGAAGCAGACACACTCTGTCAGTTTAAATCTAGACTAAAAACACAACTCTTTAACCTGGCATACACATAGAAAATTATACATTCCTATTATTCAAATCAGTTAAATGATTATTAGGCTGCATAAATTAGGTCAGCCGTAACCGGGAACACTTCCAATAACACCCGATGTACTCGTTACATTATAAGAAGAATGGCATCTACGCTAATGTTAGTCTTTCTGCTTATTCCGAGGTTTACTGTAATCAGCTGGATCCAGGCCGTATCCAGATCAGATGGTGGACCTGCGCCTAGACATGACCACAACGCATGTTGTAGTCAGCCAGATCTGGGCCTTATCCAGACCAGAACTGGCCCCCTGACTGAGCCTGTGTTCTCCCAAGGTTTTTTTCTCCATTCTGCCACCTGATGGAGTTTTGGTTCCTTGCCTCTGTTGCCTTTATCCACCTTTATTGCCATTGGCTTGGCTTGCTTAGTAGGGGACATTCAATTTAACATTTAATTTAATATTCAACAATAATATTGATCTGCCTACATTGACACTATTATACAAGAACTGAACTGAGCTGGACGATGACATCACGGTTTACTCCAGAGCGGCTATATATGTAAATGAACTAAATTAATTTATAATTTATTAATTAACTTTTTTTTAAACAAAAATGAAACATCACTGAACTTACTTAACCCTTTCGCACGTACGATCACACCGGTGTGATCAGTCTAGGCTGGTCCCTGGAGCGTACGATCACACCGGTGTGATTAGAACGGTCAGTGCATCACGTGATCAACTGCTAAATTCAAATGTGCTTTCGCGCATTGGCTGGCGCTGAGCCAGAGACAGGCGCGCTCAGAGCTGTCCTATATCACAACTTTTCAGTGTTTTCAACCACATAATGTTTATTTTAGGTTTCAGACATATAAAGTACTAAAAAAACAATACATTTTGAGTTTGTAAAATACACACTGATTTCAAAGGAAGAGGCAATAATAATCCTTTCCATTACAATTAGTTTTATTCATATCAGATACACATTGTGTAAGTAACTTTAAAGTTTACTCTATTCTTCTCCCAGTTCACCTGCCACTTACTTTTATGTATGTCGGGAGAAGTGGATGAATTCACGTGTTGTAAATCCAACAGATCCGATTCTCTGAACTGCGTCTGCGGCACAAACTAAGATGGCGGCGCCCATCGCGAATACAGCTGAACTAACGCGATCGTTATAAAGGTGTTTAAACAACAAAACACTTCCACTTGCATATATTTGACAACCGGAATATCAGATATTTCATGCCATATCTAACAAATTTGTGAATATTTTGAATAAAAAAGGACATACAAAATTTGTCATTAAAATTTTTATATTTTTACTTATACTGTATGTCCATATTAATAAATTTGGGGCAGTCATTTGTTAAGTAATTTATTTACAGTTCCTGGACACCACTTCAGTAAATGAACATCAGTGCTTTTACAATTTTTTCTCAGCTGGGTATGAACAGGATTTCTGCATTCTATTGATCCATTATCATCATATTATGTTTTGCAGTGCAATACCTCAAATATGCACTAATAAACAAATCAGCTGCAAGTGGAAGTGAAAGAGACAAAACTACTAAGCAGAAAAAAATAGTGAATTACACATATTGTATGCTTATTTTTCAAAAAATATAAGATTTGCAAACTGAAAGCATTATGTTAGAGCAGTAATGTAAACATCAGCAGAATTCAGAAGATACAGACAGTTGAGGAACTTTTTTTGAAACATTAAAAAAATGCTCTAGTGTGTTTGCTCTTTGACTTTGAGTACAAACTTCTTTTACTTTTGTATTTTGCTACATTCAGCTCCCGACGCAATGTCATTCATTGTACGTGCAAAGTCAAAGTGCTTAATCTGGATGCGTCAATGGCACTCGTGTTTTTTAAAACTTATAATAAGCCAGCAAATGATCAATCCTGAAATGACACCAATCGACAGAACAAGTTTATTTTTTAGAATACATTACAATGACTCCGAAATAGATGATGGCAACTCACACACCTACATTACGAGCTGCACTTTGCACGCCTGTTAGCCTTTCACTTCGCAGTTCCTGAAATATGTGTTAGTTTTGGCGCCAGTCTGCTGCAGAAAAGTTCAATTTTCATACCCTATCTTTTCATACATTCAGAAGGTGGGACCCACTTTTAAACTGTGTCATTAATTGTTAATTAATTAATTGTTTCATTTCAGGCAAGCAACAGTTTATCTATATCCAATGGACAAAAAATCTAGTAGTTTGCTGCCCATCTTGATTGGTGGACTAACGTTTAGGGGGATGTTACAGTTATGGAGGCCCTGCCTCCATGTCCGAGGCCATGCCCAAGGCAATTGCCTACTCTGCCTATAGGTAGCTCTCAGGGGAAGTCTCTGTATATTCACCAACTGTCTTAAAGGGGTACTTCAACACTACTGCCTATGCAGTAAAAGGTGAAAACATTTAAACCTGCTATACCATTTAAAACATTGCTACCAGACTAGATAAAAGGCTGTTGTCTTCCCTTTAGGAAAGTGTCATATCATTTTTCTATCCAAGGCCACTCTCAGTCTGCTACGGATACACATGACCAGAGTCAAATACTTTGCTTTATAAGAAATACTTCTTAGTAAACTGTTGGTGTATATATCAATGCAGTTGTGATTAATGCTCATGGTAGTGTGATATCACTTAATTAAGTCTTTATAATTAAACGGACTGACAGGCAGATAGATACATAGATTGTTTGGTAGGCATATTTCTAGGTGTTTGCATCAAGCATATAGCTTGAAAGCTCTTGGAGGTATATTTAGATTTTTTTTGGGGGGGGGGGGGGGGGGGTTATGATGATGAAAAAGGTTGAAAAAATATAATTTATAGTTTGAAAAAGCTCTAAATGATATGTTATCTTTGCCAACAGAACAGTTGAGCCTTATTTGGACATTTATGATTTCAGTTACTGCCCTGCATTTATTACAGCACTGTTTCTTCATATAAGCATTGAGCAATGATTACTTAGACTGCAGCACATTTTACCCCAATCACAGATCTCACTGTTGTCCCATGGGCTTACTACACACACTCTTCTATCTACTCCCCTCTCTCTGAGTTAGATCTGTCTCTTTTTCTTCCTCTTATTTTCTCCACCCCCTTCCTGCTTGCTGTCGTAGATGTGACGTTGGTCCGTTTGTCGTGGGAAGCGAACAGGAATTCTTGGAGGAGCTTGTAAAGAATCTGTGCCTGGTCATCTCTGGGTTTCCAAAAGGTCCAGCGTGCCTTTCTGCTGAGTCTCTCTAATGCGGAGCCAAACAAGAGAAATATATGGATTCGGTTGTTTGTTCACAGGAGTCTCCTAGAGACACATTTCCTGAAACACTCTGAATTAAATATTCTCAAGAGGTGCTTGAATCGCAAGGGAGAATGCTCCACACCCACTATAACAAACAGCACTGGCAAAGATTGCCCATGTACAATCACAAGTTCAAATCACAACCACAGATTTTTTTTTTTTTTCCATTACTGTGCAGTAAAGTACTGTACATATAAAAATGTTTACATTCTGTGTTGGTGGTATTCAGTCACTCAGTCAGTCAGTCAGTCTACCTATCGGTGCAAGCCATATGCAGTTAACACATGGAAAGCTTTGGAAAGGTATACTCGCTCTCCTTTCCCATTTGGCAGGTTTAAAACTCATGGCATGTTTAACGTGTGTTGAGTAATCACAGTCTTGCATTTTTTCCTATATTCCCAGCATGCCACAATGTTTCAATTCCCTGTGAGGTACTGCACACCAATGATATTGTAGTGTTACTTTAGGTTTATTATAGATTTTGATAATGTTGATCTTTTCTTTTATTTATTTATCTTTATTTTTATTTTTTACTTTTTTATATTGCTACTCAAGTTTAAGTTTATTTTTATTTCAGTTTTAGATTTAGTTTTATTTATTCTCAGTTAATAACTTTTGTGCTTCAACTTATTTCAATTTATTGCCAAGGCAACATTTCTAATTTTCACTAACTAATATTTATATTTAAATTTATTTCAGCTTTATCAAAATGAACAAAAAAATATTTTGCATATTTTAAGTTTTAGTTAAAAATAATTAGCCTGCTGCACACTGATGGTAGCAACAGTTTGTCACTGGAAGGCCTGGTTTATTCTTAGTAGCCTGTGAACCCAAGCCAAGGCTTTTATCAGTGGACTCCAGCAGTACTGTGGAGCCCCCTCCCTGGAGGGAGAGTTGGAGGAAGTCATAGGATGAAAAAAATGGGCCATTAGAAGGCCTCCACAGGCCCCATGGGTTCATTAAACTGCCTTAATCTTGTATATCAAGGCACTGGCCATCTCAGAACTCAGCTCTGTTAGATAGGGACTGCTGAGTCTTTCCCCTAAATGTCAGATTACGACAGCTCTATTACATCTGCATTTCCTTTCTGTTAAAAATACCAGGACTTTGGGAGTAAAGTAAGTGCTCTTCAGTACCTAGAGATAGCAATAATTAGTAATAAAGGGTTTGGATAAACAAGCAAACATATAGTGATTGTTTGATTGCACAGCTTCTTCAAATAATATACTGTAGCAACTACTTTAAAATGGAGTGTTCAAGAGAGAGACCGTTTTTAATGTATTGCTATGTGGTTTCTAGGGTGTTGCAAGGTCGATGCTTACTGACCCAAGCCAACCTCCAAGTCTGAGATATTCTTGTCTCTAGATATTTGGGTGTGGAGACCCTCTAAATGTAACACCTCCACAACAAACCACATAATTTGAGGTCTCATTTGTGTGCCTAGCACAAACTGTACAGGACAAGTTACATGCTGAAGTATAATATTATAGCGTGACAGTGGTTCTTGAATTTGTAATAAAAAAAAAATATATATATATAAATATATATATATATATATACAAACTCTCCCGAAGACTCGGGAGAGTTAGTTGGGGAATCGTTACTGGAACGTGAAGTACAGGTAAGCAATCCTTTTCAAAACGAGACCAGACAACAATGAGGCTCGAGGTGTGTGCTTAAATACGGTGTCTGACTAGTTAGTTTGAAGGGTTTAGAACTCAGGTAATGGTGCTCTCCGGGATTGGTTGGTGATAGAACCTGGCGTGTCTGTTACACAGGTCTTGGCTTTGCTGATTCTAAGCTACCCTGTTTATTGCACACAAATGCAAGCACGACAAGGTTGGGAGCTGCCCTGTACCAACTACCAAGAACATAATAGACAACCCTGGGACATTACTTATGCAAGTCAAAGTTAATCGAAATTCCCTGATGATAATCTTCAATATCTAGCTCTGAAATGGGCCATCATTTGGAATTTCCATGAGTATCTACATGGCAGTCAGTTCACAGTGATTACTGACAACAATCAATTAAAGTAATACATTGGAAGTAGACATTAGGCAACATATTAAGCCTTTTAGTACAGTAAAGTAAAAAAAAAAAAAAGAGAGAGATTTTGGCGTCATAAAATAATCCCCCAAACAGCTATCAATATCAAACAAATATAATATATTTAATTAGGGGTTCAAGCACGAAGTGCTGAAACCCTATTGTTATTGTTAATTTTCCCATGATGCAACATTCAGACATAAAACTGATCGGGCAGACCAAAAGGGTCCCTAAGGGCCGCCAAAACGTTCCAAGTGGGAGGGGCCCCTTATACTAAATTGGCTATAACTCGTGAACGGAACGAGATTTTTGCACCAAACTCAGCACACGTGTGTACGAGCTCATTCTGTGGTCGCGTGGAAAAGGACGCGCCGACTGGCCACTTGGTGGCGCTATAACTGTTAAAAGGGTGTCAAAATGATGTATTTCTATGGCAAATCCCATGAAATGGCTGAAAGCGGCCATCTTGCTGTCTGATTTGCATACAGCCTCACAAAATCGGGCATGCGCATGCGTCACGTGATCCTAAAGAAGCTTGAAAACTTTCATGGACGTCGGGCCATTGGTGGCGCTTTAACTGTCATAAAAGTGAGAGGGCCTCTGTGTTATCCTATGCAAAATGACATTTAAATGACTGAAAAATGGGGGAAAAAAGAGCAGAGCTTCACCAAATTAGCTGAGCACATGCGCCATATTATTCTAAAGAAGCGTGCAAACTTTTATGGAGATCGGGCCATCAGTGGAGGTGTCACAGTTTAAAAGGAAAAAAAATAAATCACCACATTTCCATGATAAATGAGCTAAAAGGGCAAAAAACGTACTTTTTCCTCTCCGAGGCACACGTTAAAAGGCTTGATAAAGTTTTTGGAACGCAGCAGCGCAAGCGGCAAGTGCCTAGACCCTATAGTGTTTTTTTTAGAGGCCTTTTTGTGGCCCTTTTTTAGGCACTTATTAGGGGTTCAAGCACGAAGTGCTGAAACCCTATTGTTATTGTTAATTTTCCCATGATGCAACATTCAGACATAAAACTTATCGGGCAGACCAAACCGTAAGTCGTAGAGACCTGAAACTTTGGGGGCTGATAGTACTCACACCGCCTACAGCGTCACCAAGGCCCGCCCCGATCGGCCTGATGGGGGCGCTACAGCGGTCAAAAGTACGAAATGGCTCATAACTCATCAACCGTGAGGCGTAGGCTCAAGTGTCTTATATCGTTGGATTCCTTGGCTCAAGGCGGACAAGTTGCATGCCTCGGATTTGCTCGCCGTTTGGCGCCAATTTTGAGTAAATTGAGGTTTTTCGAAAAACCTACTTTTGCGAACTACTCCTAGGTTTTTGGCCCGATTGGAACCAAACCAGTGCAGAAATATTCTCTGGACAGTGATTATCAATAATCATAAAAAAAATTATTAATTTAAATTCACGGTCGCTAAGGGAAACCGAAATGTTTGATGGCACCAGGGCCACTTTTACTAAAACAATTATAACTTGTGAATGGAAAGAGATATTTTCGCTAAACTCGAGACACATGTTCATGAGCTCATTCTGAGGTTACTTGAAAAAAATCTCAAAGATTGGCCAAGTGGTGGCGCTACAACATGGAAAAAAGTCATGAAAATGGCTATAAACGCACCCAACCGTTAGTCCTTTGAAATTCTGAATCCTTCCCGAGTCCAACGATACCAAACATGCCAGGTTTCGCCTTGTAGTTTGTGTATCATTGTCATTTAGCACTTAAAAAACTTGCGATTATCTTCGAAACCATTAGTCCGATCGAGACAAAAACACCACAGGAAATTTGAAAACATAGGTCAATAGCTAAACAATAACGCCCAAATGTCAAAATTATGATAGGAACTGACAAAAATAAATAAATAAATAAATACAAAATTCAAATCATTGTCATGGATTATTTTTATGCTCTCATAAATAGAAGTGTCTAAACTTCAAAACAAAATTAGATATTTACAACGAATTTGACAGACATGTATGGGCACACTTTGAGGACACTTAATAAAAGTGGTGGAGATCAGGCTATAACTGTCAAAAAAAAAAAAAAAACTTTCCTCAGTAAATTGCCTGTATTGGCTGTAAAGTTTATTTGTTTATTTGGATCCCCATTAGCCACTACCTTGGCAGTGGCTACCCTTCCTGGGGTCCCAACAAGTAAAAAATACAAAACTACATTTAATCAACAACAATAAAAAGTCAAGTCAATGAAACATACTAACCCAACATCCATTCCAAATATCAAAATCAACAATTTACTATATATTTTGACATTAAATGTTCCTTTAAATATTTTTTTTTAATTATTTTTTCTTGTAAAAATGTGTAATCAATGGTAAATCACTCCATATTTTCATTCCTTTATTCATTACAGTCCGTTGTTTTGCAGTGGTTTTCGAAACAGGAAATAAATAAAAAACACCCCTTTTATGCATGCCTGGTGTAAAAATTATGACTAGTACTAGTATACAAAAGTTGAGAGTACAGGACATTAGGAACTCTAGACACAGAAATATTTATTATAAAATAAAGCAGAGAGACTATCCTTCACCAGTGCATTCTTAGTATATTAGCTCTTCTATAACAGTTTAAATTCAGTCTTGTCGCTCGTTCTGTACAAATGTAATATTTCATTATATCAATTTTTTTTTTTTTTTTTACTTGATGCACTGGTTGCCACACCACTGGGAAATAACACGCGATTCATCCAATCACTGATTGTGCTGCAGTGACTGACGCCCCTGAGAGCCAACAGTAGCGGCATATTCTTAAGGCCCGCCCACTGTTCGCGCCGACGCCGCCGCTGTCAGCATGATGAGAGAACAGATCAGATAAGACAACAGCATGGAGCATTTCTCCAGAAACTCTTTGTATTAAATGATAATCATAATCTATCGGAAACTGTGATTGTGTGCACTTGGAAACTTTGGATGCATCAACCTGGAGTGTTGAGAGAGAAAGCTGAAGTGGAAATCGGAGTAAAGATTTAGTGTATCCCAGAGTGATAATCTTTATTGAATAATCTTCTTTAATTGAATATGTGATGCAATCTCGTTTTGGTGAGTGACATTTTTTTATCATATGTTATCTTATGACAGATATGTCCATTTCAGAAATGATCTGATATGAGCTGAGTGTAGGCCGCAGCCGCAGTCACAGGGCGAGCTGAACAAGTTAGCCGTAGGCTAAAGCTATCATAATAAAGATCATTGTATCATAATGTACTTTCCTTGAACCCATTGTGCGAGTTCACTTTAATACCACGTGCTTTATATACATGTTGCTGCTGATTGGACTGCAGTTCTGACACACCCACCAAACAAGAGAAAACGCATCTCAAACCCCCTTGCACACCGGTGCACGCCGTTTCCAGGAAACATGACGTTCAACCCGGAAACCGTAGCAAAACGTTGCGCACCGTTTTGAACTTGAACATGCCCCTGTGCCCATGGTTTCCCCTGTGAACCGTAATTTGAAACCATCAACTGGTAGGATAATTACAATTTTATTTTGTTTTTTGGACTCAAAGGACTTTGATTTGTGGAATTGATTGATTGTTTTTACTTCTGAAATGGAGAGACTTTGTTTTTTGTACTTTAACTGATCGAGAGAAGTTTGAACAACTCTTTAAACTGAATCATTCATTGATCATTGATTCACGAACTCTGATCAGCTGGGTCGTTTGATTCATGAACTTTGTTCAACTTAATCAATTCATCTCTCCAGCTTTTCCAATTCATATTGTTGAACATACTATTTTACTATAGAAAGATAAGGTGGTTTATTGGAAGGAATTATGAATCACATTGTGTTTTGAGTCAAATCCAATATCTGATTACTAGTGTTTCTTTCGTCAACGAAAATGATGACTAAATGGCTTGTTCGACTTGAACCGGCGCTGCACAGACCGATCGGTGAATGACATCAAAGTACCGCGAGAGCGAATAGAAAGTAGACGGCTCCTTATGCTTTTGAATTGCTCTCGCGGTACTTTGATGTCATAAACCGATCGGTCTGTGCAGCGCCGGTTCAAGTCGAACAAGCCTTATATATCGTCGTCAACGAACCACGTGACGAAAACGAGACGCAACGTAAATGCTGGTCATGTGATGATAACTATAATTAAATGTATAATGCTAATATTGTTGACAAAAAAAAAAACCGAGACTAAATGTGGTTAACAAAATTTTCGTTGACCAAAACAAGACGAGACAAAATGTTATGACGCTATTTCGTCTCGTTTAGTCGCATTATAATTATTATTTTGCAGTATTTCTGTTTCCCGTGTCTCACTTCAGGGGCTGCATCAGGTCACACTGCGCAGACGCAGGTGACGTCACTTCCTCAAGCCCCACTCGCGGCATTATTACAAGATGCAGCTGCGGTGAGTTAGCGTAAACGACAACAAACAAAGTTAAGTCTGACGGCCGTTTCACACATACTCCGTGTGCAGTGTGTATGCGGTGCAGGAGCAGCACACGCTATAGTGCTTTCACATGTGCTGCGTTTGCAGTGCGTAACTGATCCACGGCTGGACCACAAACACATACTCACTATTTTTATTTAAAATCCAGAAGTTATCAAATACTTTTATTTTAAAAAAGTTTTGTCAGCATTGCGATTCTCTTTGTACACACATACTCTTTAATAGACGTAATTCACTTTTAAGCACAATTTAAACTATGTATTATTCAATGCACTACTTCTATATAGATTTATAAGCAAGTGGTAAAATATTTAGCCGTGTAGTTATATTAAAATCGCAAACATTTTAAATTAAAACTTAAAATTGACAAAAACAGCCTACTCTCATGCCTTTTCTTTTGCATTTAAATTTTAATGCAATAAATCTTGGATGTCACAAAGAACTTGTTTTTCCTTCTCTACGAATGAGATGAGTGTTACTTTTCTGTTCGCTATTTTTGCTATTTTTTCCATAGTGGTACACTATATTGACTGGGTTAAATAGAATTGCATTACTAAAATTAGACTAAAATACAATTTTCAACTAAATGTCATCAGTTTTTGTCGACTAAAACTAGACGAAAAGAGTCATGGATAATTCTGACTTAAGACTAAAATGCTCAGACTTTTAGTCGACTGATACTTGACGACTAAAAACAGTATGAATGTGACTAAAACTAATAAAAACTAAAATGACAGCTTGATACAAAGACTAGACTAAAACTAAAATTAAAACAGGCTGTCAAAAACAACACTACTGATTACATTTCTTTTTGCACATTTGGGTTATAGAATGTAGGGCTGTCGCGTGAAGGAATTTCCCATGTGGCAATTTTGAGTGGCTCAATAGCGCGACATGCAGTATTATCACCATTTATATATTTGGACTTATTTATATAGCAATAAATAAATATAAATAAGTGCTACGATGTGTTCAGCATGCACAAAAATCAAGGACATTTTCTCTAACGATGTAACCAGAACTAAACAGCGTCTCTGCGCATTGAAAGGCTGTCACTCAGTGCACAGTTACATTGTTACAACAACGGATTGTCTTTGAGTCATTAAACTGTACATGTACAAACACGTTCAAAAACGCTGATTCATTAAAAGATAGATGTAGTGAAACTAGGTGTTAATTATTTTGAACTTTAAGTTTCTTTTCAAAGCTGAGCTGGCCAGCAATTAGGGCTGGGTATCGTTCAAAAAAATTAGATACCGATACCTTGATTTCGATACCGGTTCCTGACGATACTTTTTTCGATACCAATTTTATGAAATCCATTTTAACAAGATTACATAACACATTACCTCAGAAAAACTTTGGTTTAATTTTTTCAGTTTGACTCATGCTCCTTAGCCTCTGCGCAAAGGAAACATTTTTTATAAAGAGCTCATGCTCACCAAAGCTGAATTTGTTTGATCAAAAATACTGTAAAACTTGTAACATTGTGAAATAGTATTACAATTTAAAATCTTATTTGAATATATTTCAAAATGTAATTTATTCCTGTGATGTCAAAGCTGAATTTTCAAAATCATTACTTAAAGGTATAGCGGAGGATTTTCCCGAATTTTAGAAAAAAAATGTAACCTCTCCACTTTTTGAAAAAATGCACATGCGCAACATTCTACCTGCTCCCGAGAGGGAACGCCTATTAAACGTGTGCACGAGAACACGTCTGAACGAGAAGTCGCGTCTGAACGCGTTGTTGTCTTTGGAGCTCCATCGATTTGATTTATAAATCTTGATTTTATTCTTTAAACTTACAACAAACATTTTCTACTTTACCTCACTGAGAAGCACTACTGCTCAACCCTCATAGTTACAACGCGGACTGTTGAGCAGACGCGTCTCAAGCCTATTAGTGATCCAACGCTGGATACTCCTATAGGTTACTCCCGTGGATCACGGCTGAACGCGTCTTCTCAACACTCACTTACAAACATTTTTCGCCTATCGTGCGTCTACTCTACACCCGTACCACTAAAAAGACGGATTATATCTAAAACTTCAGTCATAAATTAGTATTAATATTGATAGCATCACTGGTAGCTTCGTTGCTAACTTACTGTCCATCTGTTAAAATGGCGAATATATCAGATGAAAGTAGTCTACCTTTTGGTGCAGGTGAGGACACATTTGAGCTGCACGCACTGCAGTCTGAGCTGGAAGCTGTTGAGAAACAGATCCACGACCTTTTATTGAGACAAGCCGAGCTGATAGACCGGCGGTTAGCTCTTGAAACATCACGCGCCGATGCACACAAATCAGAGATTAACGTTACTAACCCGCTGACTCCGACTTCGTCTACTCCGTGCGTTTCTCAACATAGGTCCCGAGCGCCGAGGTCGCGATCAGCCATGGTCTCGTTCACTCCGGCTCCAACACGCCACCACGAAGCCTGGGTGGTTCCGCAGCGGAAGACGCGAGTCAGGTCTAGACCAAGACTCTCTCCGACCCTCCCGGTTTTCGAGTTATCCACACAAAACCGCTTCTCCCCTCTTCGCGAAACAGAACGCGATGCTGTGATCATCGGCGATTCCATCATTCGGCACGTACGCGCAACGTTAGGTAAAAGTAAGGTGCACAGTCACTGCTTTCCTGGTGCTCGTGTTTCTGAAATCGCTACTCACGTTCCCGAGATTCTGAACGGTGACGAGCGCGTCGGAACTGTTGTCCTCCACGCGGGAGTGAACGACATCAGGATGCGCCAGACAGAGATTCTGAAGAAAGACTTCAGGAATCTGATCGATACGGTACGCAGCACATCGCCTGAAACAACGATCATAGTGTCAGGACCGCTTCCCACGTACCGACTAGGACATGAAAAGTTTAGCAGATTATTTGCGCTAAATGAATGGTTAATGTCATGGTGCAATGAGCAGAAACTGCTCTTTGTAAATAATTGGAATCTGTTTTGGGAGCGTCCTAGGCTTTTCCGTGCCGATGGCTTACACCCAAGCAGATTCGGAGCAGATCTTCTGTCGGATAACATCTCCAAAATGTTAAATACCTTTTGACTAGTAACCAAAAGTCCAAATCATAGTCTCTGCTGCACCAATTTAACTGATATAAATACTAGTGTAGAATATTGCATAGAAACCGTGTCTATTCCTCGTTTAGTGAGATCAAATAATATATCTACTGCAGGATCTAGGAAAAATCTAATTGTTATTAAAACAGAAAATGTTGCTATTAGTAAACAAAAACAATTTCTAAAGCTAGGTCTTCTAAACATTAGATCACTCACACCTAAGGCAGTTATTGTAAATGAAATAGTCACAGATAATAGCTTCGATGTACTTTGCCTAACTGAAACCTGGCTTAAACCAAATGATTATTTCGGTCTAAATGAGTCTGCTCCTCCTGGATACTCCTATAAGCATGAGCCCCGTCTAATTGGTCGTGGCGGTGGTGTTGCGACAATTTATAGAGATATTCTCAATGTTACTCAGAAAGCGGGTTATAAGTTTATTTCGTTTGAAGTACTTGTACTAAATGTTACGCTCTTAGATGTTAGAAAAACATCCCTATTATCTCTAGCCTTGGCTACCGTATATAGACCGCCTGGGCCTTACGCTGATTTCCTAAAAGAGTTTGCAGATTTTCTCTCAGACCTATTAGTCAATGTCGATAAAGCATTAATTGTTGGAGATTTTAACATACACGTAGATAATCCAAATGATGCGTTAGGGGCTGCGTTTACAGATTTATTAAATTCATTTGGGGTCAAGCAAAACGTCACCGGACCAACTCATCGTCTTAATCATACACTCGATTTAATTATATCACATGGAACCGATCCAACCGATATAGATATTATACCGCAAAGTGATGAAGTCACTGACCATTACATGGTAACTTGCATATTACGTACTGCTGTAATATGTCATGCAGCGCCGCGTTATCAACCAGGCAGAACAATCCTTCCATCCACCATAGATAATTTCTCAAATTGCTTATCCGATCTGTCTCAGCTGCTGCCTGAACCCAAACAAACAGATGAACTAGAAGAACTAACTAGCACTATGAGCACTATTCTCTCTAGAACATTGGATGTTGTTGCACCTATTAGATTAAAAAAGGTCAGAGAGAAAATTAAAGCACCGTGGTACAACAATACCACGCATGTTCTAAAGAGAGAAACCCGTATTTTAGAGCGTAAATGGAAACAAACTAATTTAGAGGTCTTTAGAATCGCGTGGAAAGACAGTATGTCACGTTATAAAAAGGCCCTAAAAGCAGCCAGGGCTGAGCACCTCCGCAAACTAATAGAAAATAACCAAAATAATCCAAGGTTTTTATTTAACACCGTGGCTAGACTAACAAATAAACAGACATCACCCGAACAAAATATCCCATTACAGTTTAGTAGTAATGATTTTATGAAGTTCTTCACTGAGAAAATAGAAAACATCAGAACCACAATTGTAAACGTTCAATCTTCAGTTGCGCCTTATAATTCAGCCTTAATTATCACCCCGCAAGAACAATTACAGTGCTTTACAACTATAGAACAAATAGAGTTAAATAAACTTATCACTTCCTCTAAAACAACAACATGTTTATTAGATCCGATACCAACTAAACTACTGAAAGAAGTGTTACCTGTAGTGGAAGAGCCTCTCCTTAATATTATTAACTCGTCTTTATCTTTAGGTCATGTTCCAAGAACATTTAAACTGGCAGTTATAAAACCTCTCATTAAGAAACCACAATTAGATCATAATAACCTAGCAAATTATAGACCCATTTCAAATCTTCCATTTATGTCTAAAATATTAGAAAAAGTGGTGTCCGCTCAATTGTGTTCTTTCTTGCAAGAAAATGATATCTATGAGAAGTTTCAGTCTGGTTTCAGGCCGCACCATAGCACTGAAACTGCGCTCGTTAAAATCACAAATGATTTACTTTTAGCTTCTGACCAAGGCTGTATCTCAATACTAGTTTTACTTGATCTTAGTGCTGCGTTCGATACTATAGATCACACAATACTCTTAGATCGACTACAAAATTATACTGGTGTTCAAGGACAAGCATTAAGCTGGTTTAGATCATACTTATCTGACCGCTACCATTTTGTCTATTTAAATGGAGAAAAATCGATCATAACTCCAGTAAACTATGGAGTGCCGCAGGGATCTGTGTTAGGCCCTCTATTATTCTCAGTATATATGATGCCACTTGGAAATATTATAAGGAAACATGGAATTAGTTTCCATTGTTATGCTGATGACACTCAAATATATATTTCATCACGGCCAGATGAAAACGATAAATTATCCAAATTGACAGAGTGTGTTAAAGATATAAAAGATTGGATGACGCGTAATTTTCTTTTATTAAATCCAGACAAAACAGAGGTACTACTTATCGGTTCAAAAAACCGCCCACAAAACCTCTCGCAATACAACTTTAATATAGTAGGATGTCCTGTTACTTTATCCTCTACAGTAAAAGACCTGGGTGTTATACTCGATTGCAACCTGTCTTTCAAAAATCATATTTCATATGTTACAAAAACCGCCTTTTTCCACCTTAGAAACATTGCTAAGCTACGTAATATGCTATCAGTTTCTGATGCAGAAAAGTTAGTTCATGCATTCATGACCTCGAGACTAGATTACTGTAATGCTTTATTAGCCGGTTGTCCTGCATCCTCAATTAACAAGCTACAGTTAGTCCAAAATGCCGCCGCTAGAGTTCTTACTAGATCAAGAAAATATGATCATATAACACCGATTTTATCATCACTGCATTGGTTACCTATAAAGTTCCGTATTAATTACAAGGTATTGCTACTGACTTATAAAGCCCTAAACGGCTTAGCTCCAGTCTATTTAACGGATCTTCTATCGCCCTATAATCCATCGCGCTCTTTAAGATCACTAAATTCAAGGCTTTTGGTCATACCTAGGATATCCAGAACCACCAAAGGAGGGAGAGCATTTTCACATTTAGCTCCAAAACTCTGGAATAGCCTTCCTGATACTGTTCGTTGCTCAGACTCGCTCTCCCAGTTTAAAACTAGATTAAAGTCGCATCTCTTCAGCCAGGCATTCATATAATATTTTTAATCTTACAGTCCAAATTACAATCCGGCCTCTAGTTAATAAACGCCAGAGGAGAACTGGCCCCCGACTGAGCCTGGGTTCTCCCAAGGTTTTTTTTTCTCCATTGGGTCACCTGATGGAGTTTTAGGACACTATTAGGTCACTTGATGGAGTTTTTCGGTTCCTTGCCACTGTTGCCTTTGGCTTGCTCAGTTGGGGATATTCTGGATATCTAATTTGATTTTATCAATAAATTCCACTAGAAACAAACCTTGTTGTATTATTTTAATTTAATACTGTGAAGCTGCTTTGATACAATCTGTATTGTGAAAAGCGCTATACAAATATACTTGACTTGACTTGACTTGACGAGAGAGCATGCACGAGCTAATCATAGCTTACATTAACTTTTACTAGCAGTGATTTTAAATGGATTTCTCCAAATAGCAAGCCAAACTTTACCTGTCAAGTAGAAACTTCGTGACTGAGGCATCAGTGGGAAGCCCAACCTGTGTTTTGAGCGCACGCCATCTTGTGAATCGTGTGCACGAGCACGTACGACGGCCTTACGTAAACATATCACCAGAATGATTGACACTTAGGAGGACCAATAGTCTTGATGATCCACCCGGAAAAAGAAAATCCTCCGCTATACCTTTAAGTGTCACAGGATCCTTCAGAAATATGAAAACAGTTTGCTGCTTAATATTTTGGAAACTATGATAAATGTTTTCATGATTCTTTGATGAATAAAATTTTCAAAAGAACAGCATTTATTTGAAACAGAAATATTTTGTAACATTACATTACATTGTTTTAATGTCACAATTTTAATCACTTTAATGCATCCTTACTGAAAAAGAATTCTGACTTAGAACCAACACATTTTTGAACGGCAGTGTACATTCAGTAGGTCATTATTTCAATATAAACACTGTCAGAGTGATCAACAAGGTATCTCTTCATTTACCAGTCGAAGACGGAGAAACTTTCTGCTCTTATGTTTACTCCGTGCACTGTCAAGGGCTTCATCATATCTGTCGTGGTACTGGTCTTTGCAGCAGTTATTTTACCGCAAATACTCCATCGCACGCTGTTGGCATTGAGCCTGGAGAAATGTAGCCACACTTTTGATAGACTTTTCCACATATTTAGGGTATTGTGTGTGTGCTCGCGTCTCATGAGTATGTGCGCGGAGAGTTGGTGTGTGTGTGTGCTCACGTCTCATATGAGTATATGCTTGGAAAGTTTGTGCGCGCGTCTCATATGAGTATGTTTTAGGTGTGTCGTTGTGCATTTCATATGTATTTGTTTGAGCACTGACGTTGACGAGTTAACCCCTTAGGTATCAAAATCTGGTACCAAACAAGAAGTCATTTTTCGATACTCGATAGTATCGAGGCAATTCGGTCGGTACCTAAAAAGTATCGAACTCGGTACCCAGCCCTACCAGCAATGCGTCGCATGGGCAACGCTGAAGCTGATGCTTCATGTAATAGAGACCAATGGCATTGATTCAATGCGTGACTCACTGATTTATTTTCTTTGCGGCTTCCTCACGCTGTGAAATGCCGTTTTAACAAATATATATGACTTGACCTCAAAGACAGACGCAGGTAATCGCACGTGCTCAGTCGATCTCTCCCATTCACTGTCTGATTCAAGAACTGTCTGTTACAAATGACCATGATAAACAGTCTTGTTATCATTATTAACTTATTTAACATTCAATACACACGAATTTCAAAACAATAACGGTATAGCCTTATGAAAAAAGAAAACACGAATATCGCAGGTGCTGCGGTTACTTGCGTTTCTCTGCGGTTGGCTTGTCAGAAGCACGGTACTACAATATTACGGTTATCGCGACAGCCCTAATAGAATGTATTATTTTGTTATATTATTGTACGTTTTTTGGGTCAATGTGAAAGAAACAGACGTAGTATTGGTTTTAACTTTTTTTCTTCACAAATTGTATGAAAACTGCGGAACTTCACCTGATTGAATCAAAGCTTTTAGGCTGTTGAATCATTCAAAAGAAACGAGTCAGTGATGTCTGTTTTCATTTACTAACTATCTATTGTTCTTATCTGTCACTCATCTTTCTGAAACAAACTACGAAGAGAACTTTATAATTTATCAGTACAATTTTCTCTTTGAATCAGAACGCATTTGTCAACTATTTGCTCTCCTGTTGCACCGTTTTCTCCCTCCAGTAGATGATCCTTGCTTCTGATTTAATTAGGCCCTACCGAATACTATAACTAGGTGTAGCATGTCAAGTCGCATTGCGCGCTACATGCTACACAGTGTTGTGGTAAAACTTTTTCTTTGGATGACGTAAAATTTCCTTATCCAAAGCAGTAGACAACTGCTTAATTGATGTTGCAAGTAAATATAATGTTTTATCTGCATACATGACTGTCTTAAACAACTTCCTTGAGGCACACCACATTGCAACTCTTTCACATCTGAATAACTTCCATTATAAATACACATGGTCCCATGAGACAGTTAACTTTTAAACCAATGTAGAGTATAAGTAAATTTGTAACATTTCAGTTTATCCAGCAATAATTTATAATCCAGTACATCAAAAGCTGAGCTAAAATCTAACAAAACTGCTCCTACATTAATGTCATCAATCAATGCTCTCTCAATATCAATGCTAAAAATTTGAGAAAAATTGATAAATGATAAAAATGATACATTTTCCACCATTTAGAATTTTGTCAAAAACCTACTTTTGCTAACAAGTCCTAGGTTTTCGCCCGATCGGAAGCAAACCAGTGCAGAAATGTATAGAAAAGCCTATAAATCCTAAGCAAAAAACTCAAAAATTAGTGGGCATATGTAATATAACAGTAAAAAAGCATGCAACGTTTTTATGAAGATCGGAACATAGGTGGCACCATTACTGTCAAAAAACAATGAAGACCATATATTTCCTATGGTAAATTGCCTGTATTGGCTGTAAATGGACTTTTCCATCTATGATGTCAGTGGTTAAAAGCTTGCTAAATAAAACTTATACCCCTGGTTTCACAGACAGGGCTTAAGACTAGTCCTAGACTAAAATGTAAGTCTGAGCTGTTTCCACTGAAATAAACTTGCACTGACTGATCTTAAAAAAATATCAGTGCCTTTTTAGTTTTAAGATGCACATCGGTAATGTTTTTTTCTAAGCATGTTTATAAAAATTACTTAAATGTCCTAATTGATCTATGGTCTAATCCTGGCTTAGTCTAAGCCCTGTCTGTGAAACCGGGCCAATGTCTTTTGATGCTTATGTGCTTAAAGGCCTTAAATGCTTGAACACCGATAAATGCTGCTTGCAGCTTTAATTGTAAGTGTTTTTTTTTGTGTGTTTTTTTTATCACTGTATATAAAATACATTGGCACAATCATCAGAGATGAACCAGTCAAAAGCAGTTTCTAACAATTGCATCCATATAGAGTGGTGCAGATATGATGTAAATTTGTAGGCCAAAACACAAAAATGAGATCCGGTTCCATCATAACGAAGTCAAATGGGTTTTTTGAACGGGTTATTGGTTAAATGGCTGAAATAAGGTCTGTGCTCAAGTTACTTTCACATTTTATCCTACGGCATAAAATTTATCAGTATTACCCCACTCGTAATTTTTTTTAAGCTGTTACGTGTCTTGATAACAGTTGTTGGGAGCTTAGTGATGGTGACGTTGAAGTCGCGGGACCGTGGTGTAGTTTGTCTATATCCTACCTTCAACTTTTTTTTGCATTTAAACAGAGCAGTGTAATTTTTATATGTAAGGTTGACTATTTTATTATTATATTTTATTACGGCTATAATGAACAGGCTGTGATGTCAAGATTGCAATGCTGGAATGCAAAACATGTTGTGTGTGTGTGAGGCGCGATTGAACAATGGAGACATAAAAATATACTCCGTCATTTTGTTCATACAGGACATCATTCAAACTGCAAAGTGTTTACTTATATTTGTGTACACTCCCAATAAAACACAACATTGTACTTTTGTCAAACTATAAACTCTTGTCAAACTGTAACCTACAACTGTCACCCAACCAAAATCACACACACACACACACACACACACACACACACACTGTTTAAAAGCAAAAAATATTTATCCAACCCCATTTAAAAACAGTCTGTCGGTGCCATCTTTTGGACATTCATCATATTGCATTGGTTTTCATTTATTGTCCTCAAACAGAGCACTAATCTGTTTATTTTACACATTCTACATGGATTAAAAAAAGAAAAATCTAATTTGTTTGTTATTGGTAGTATTATTTTATACAGAAATTAATTATTTATAATTCAGATGAGAAAGTTTGAGTTATTTAAAATTTTAAACAAAACAAATATATTGATCTGAAATATAGCACATTAATTTTAAATTCATTCAGGTTCAATTACCAAAAATACAATCTTAATTTCATTTAAAGCAAACAATACATTTAAAATATATGGGTATTTTGTAATAAAATAAAAAAGATATATATCCAAAAAGACAAGGCTTTAAACTTAAACAAGGATTAAACTCTTGTCACTGTAACAGACACACACACACACATAAACGCAGAGAGAGTGAGACTGGTGGAGTGAGGAGGAGGGGAAGGACAGACAGAGACAGAGAACATAAAAAAAAAAAAAAAATCCTAACTGTGACAGAAAGTAGACTTGTTTACATGGAAATGCAGTGTGTAATAAATGGAAATGTTTGCGGTTTAACACATTTTTTAACAGCGAAAAAAGATTTATCCAACCACATAGATTAGAAAGTTGTCTGGCTCGATGAGAACAATATACGTACTGAGTTTTGTTACTGTAGGTAAAACTACCCCCCCCCCCCCCACACACACACACACACACACTTTTGTTAAAAGCATTTGAAAGTGACACACTTCCAGTTGGTGGCGCTATAACTTTGACTTAAAATAGTTACATCCATCTGATCGGCCTCTTACCACGAACACACTGCTGAAGTTTCATCAAGATCAGTTAATGTATGCAGAAGTTATAACACTTCGTGTTTCTCTTTTAATAAATAAATAAATAAATAAATAAATTTAAAAATAAATAAATAAAATAAATACATTCGTTTCATCGCCACGGCCAAACCGTTTGAGATATCACAAATCCGTCCGCAATTTAGCATCCTCAATGTCTTGACCTCAAGCTGAATGAGTTTGGTGGCGATCGGATGTATTCCCTAGGAGGAGGATTTCAAATTCCAAAGCAAGCGTTTTCCAAACAACCCATAATAGCCGATTTCCTGTTGGGCTGGCGTATAACTTAAGAGTGCGAAAGTTGTTCGGCCCGATGAGATCTATATGTGTACTGAGTTTCATATTAATTCATGCAAGCGTGTTTGATCTATGGACCCCCCCCCGCCACGCCCGGGTACCAGCTCCAGCCCGGCCCTGATGGCCGCGGGTTCTGACTTGTGTGCTATGTTTCAAGAGCACGGAAAGGGCCCCAAAAGCCCCCAAAACCTTGAAAAACAATAATAAAAGCAAATCTCACCCAAAAGACAAATCCCCCAGACCCCACACAGAGACAGAGACAGAGAGACAGAGAGACAGAGAGACAGAGAGACAGAGAGACAGAGACAGAGAGACAGAGACAGAGAGACAGAGACAGAGAGACAGAGACAGAGAGACAGAGACAGAGAGACAGAGACAGAGAGACAGAGACAGAGAGACAGAGACAGAGAGACAGAGACAGAGAGACAGAGACAGAGAGACAGAGAGACAGAGACAGAGAGACAGAGAGACAGAGACAGAGACAGAGAGACAGAGACAGAGAGAGAGAGAATTCTCCAGCAAATCCACATTCAAACCAAAATATCTGACTTCCTGTTGGTCGGAGCTAATGACTGTAAATTAGAAAGTTGTCCGGCTTGATGAGAACAATATACATACCGAGTTTTGTTACTGTAGATAAAACTAACCCCCACTTTTGTCAAAAGGTGGCGCTACTGAGCCCCTCACCACACCCGTTTCTGAAACTTTGCACATGTCCACTGGCTAATAAATGTGATGTGTCTGTCGAGTTTCATGTAATTTCAAGTAGGCTAAGAGTCTCAAAAGCATCAAAAAAGAATATTAAAGTTTGATGCATTGCCACGGCAACAGTATCTAAGATATCAAGAATCCTTTCACATGTCTACATCTGCCATGTGTTTACATTATACACTTAAAGTTTTAAGCAAATCGGGTAAAAATAAGGTGATTTCAAAGCATTTTGAAAGTGACACACTTCCTGCTGCCAGTTGGTGGTGCTATAACTTTGACTCACAATAGTCACATCAATGTGATCGGCCTCTGAAAACGAACACACTGCTGAAGTTTTATCAAGATCAGTCAATGTAGGCAGAAGTTATCACACACTTCCTGTTTCTCTTTTCTCGCCATAAATTCGTTTCCTTGCCACGGCCAAACCTTTCGAGATATCAAAAATCCGTCCGCAATTTATCATCCTCAATGTCTTGACTTCATGCTGACTGAGTTTGGTGGCGATCGGATGAATTCTCTAGGAGGAGTATCAAATTCCAGAGCGTACGTTTTTCAAACAACCCATAATAGCTGACTTCCTGTTGGGCTGGCGTAAAACTTAGAGCACGAACATTGTTCGGCCCGATAAGATCTATATGTGTACCGAGTTTCATACTAATTCATGCAAGCGTGTTTGATATATGGACCAAGTTTTCAGACCCCGTTCAAGGGGGCGCTGTCGAGCCCCCCGCCACGCCCGGGTACCAGCTTCAGCCTGGCCCTGATGGCCGCGGGTTCTGACCTGTGTGCAAAATTTCAAGAGTTTTTGAGCATGTTAAGGGCCCCAAAAGTGCCCGAAAGGCAAAAAAAAAAAAATAGAAAAAAATAATCCTTACGAAAACAATAGGGCCTTCGCCCTTTCAGGGCTTGGGCCCTAATAATAAACGGAGCAATTCCAATAGGGTCCTCTCACCATCGGTGCTGGGGCCCTAATAAACGGAGCAATTCCAATAGGGTCCTTTCGCTATCGGTGCTCGGGCCCTAATAAACGGAGCAGATCCAATAGGGTCCTCTCACCATCGGTGCTCGGGCCCTAATGAGAAAATCACTCTCTGCTCCTGACTGAATTACTTTTGTAGCTTTAATAAAAAAATAATCTATATTTAATTGATAATTTATGCAGTGAAGACTGCGAAGTGTTTAATAACTTTAATCAATGTTTATTTTCTACCTGTTTTACCAAGTATTTAAAATAAAGCCTGCTGTCTTTGTTGTTTCTACATTAATTTGGAGATTAAATTAAATTATTACAATATGAAAAATATAATAAAAATTTAATGTTTGGTGCGATTAATCGGATTAATTACAGAAAAATGTGTGATTAATTAGTTATTTTTTTAATTGACAGAACTAGAATCAATGTTTTCTGCCACAGGTGAGTAAAAAAATACAGTTCTCTAAGTCATAATAATGCGAAACTTACTCATAATATGAGGAGCTCTTTTCCAAAACGCTATAAATCCATTTAAATAGTTTTCAGGAAAATTACAAATTTTTACCTAGACCCACACATTTTGTGAATATTCAATTTATCCTGTTAAAATGTAGTTTTTTTGGCTCAGTCTGAACATGTTGAACAATGATTATTAAATCAAACAACAAAATTGTTGATGATAAATTCAAATTATTATTATTTTATTTTTATTTATTTTTACGCTATAAATCCATCAATTTTTGTCTTAAAAAAAAAAGCCAAGTCAGTCAGTAATAAATACATTGGCATTCAGTAAAGTGTCAAACCCATAAAAAGTAGAACCATTGTCCACTTTACATAAAACAAATCAGGACATGACCTTGTGTGCGAAAGAGCGTCTGGCGCAAGTGATTTTCATGTTAAGTCAATGTAAAAGACGCGTTTACGCGCATCTGGAGGTCCTGCGGCGCGGACGTGCGAATGAGGCGAATTGAGTCTGGCGCGATACGCGCGAGTGATTTGAGGGTGAGAGAACGAGAGAAAGAATTCAGGGCTGCGTTTCCAGATAACGATGGATCTTAGCACTTACTAGGATTTTCTACGAGCGACTTTACGAACGTTCGTGTTCATTTCTCGTGCGTTTCACAAAAATGCACTTAGCACGATCGCACGCAGCTGTGCTTTAAGTGCTACTTAAGAGTCGCTGTCCGTTTGTCAAGTGCTGAAATGTCACCTTGTAGAATGGCTCGTAATTGTAGCACACGCTTGTATTTTGAAATCTGTAAAAAGCACAAACCTTTGGGTGGAGACACCAGCAAAATGGCTGAACCAAAAAAAAAAAAAAATTCTAAAAGAGGACATTAATGTCATTTTATATGAGGTGGAGCTATCCAAACGTATTATTTTCAGCAGGTTTAAGGGCAGTCAAACAAATAAATAAAAACAAAAAAAATTAGGAGGATATTGCTAGAAAACTGACTGCAACTAGGGGCATAAAAAGATCAGGGAAGGAGGTCAGGAAGAAGTGGCAAGCCTTGCTAAAAGGAAATGGGCAGGTGGTGGGCCCAATGAGTCCTCCCTTTTCACAGCAGAGGAAGAAAAGGCCTTGTCATTGGCACAAGCGCTTCAGATGGGATTTGTGGTGGTATTGACATCCATGGAGGAGTAGGGGTAACTCAACCTGAGCCTGAGTCAGGTCCTTCATGCTCAGAGGAACTATCAGTTTCATCTGCCATCTCCCAGCACATCTCCTAGTCCTCCAAACAACCCTCCCAGGCCTCAGCCTCCATCTTCTGTTGTCCAGACTGCAGCCACACACCTCAGCAGTTTGAGAATCTTTGTAGTTGTAGTCAGGACATATGAGAGTGTCCTTATAGGGAGGAATAAGATGAGGAGGAGGAGGAGGAGGAGGTCAAAGATGGCATGATGGGGCCACATGATGGCCAACCAAGAAATGCCCAATACATGGTACAAGTCATTGACAGATTTTTTTAGTTCATCCCTATTTTTCCCAGTCTTTGAAGCATATGTCATCTTTTATAAAAAAATTTGTTCATTCATTTAATTGAGATTAAAATTATTGGATTAAATTATTTCTGTTTTTTTTGTTTTTGTTTTCTGCCCTTTTTATTATTTAATTTAGAAATTCATTTAAACAAAAAACGAGTAATAAAGTGTACAATAAACTTAAAGTACAATCAAAACCTTATAATTACATTTCACTTGAATAAAGATGTAATCTGCCGGTTGTCCTGCATGTGACCTCATAACTCTGTCTTCTTACGATGCACTTAGGGATTTACGATTACTCCAGAGCACTCGTAGATCTACGATGATTTTTAAGTGCTACTTAAGTTACGATGCTTTTGGGAAACAGACCATAATATTAAGATCAGTCGTACGATCGTTTTTACGATCTACTTAGGCTTACGATGCTTTTGGGAAACGCAGCCCTGATTAGTCCAGAGGATGTATTGCGTTTAGGCTAAAAATAGGTTCGGCGCTTATCACGGTTTGGAAAGGAACTGCATCTTGCAGTACATTTTAAACAAGGAAATATAGCAATTTGGCATGAAACGTTGATGGAGCAGTGAATAGGTTCAGTACACAGCAAAATGACATGACAAACTCATTTTTATTCAAAATGGCGTTTATCGCGTTTTGGAAAAGAGCTCTTCATATTGACTTAGTGTCTCGTAATAATGAGAAACTTTCTCATAATAATGAGAAACTTTCTTGTAATAATGAGAAACATTCTCGTAATAATGAAAAACTTTCTCGTAATAATGACTTATTTTCTTGTACTTCTACTTCTAACGTATGGGCAAAGCAGCCGAGCAGAAGGGAGTGGCACGCTAGCGACATCCGCTGGTCAAAGTGTGTAAATGCAAGAAACCAGCAAGCATGGCATGTTCTGCAAAACAGTTGTTTTTGTTCAAGTCAGTGTAATCTACAAAGTGCTATATATAGTATCATTAAATAACATCAATTATGAATTATCAATATATCTCCTATACTACTTCCATGCGCAGGAGAAGGTGTGGAAGTGGAACACAGAAACAGAGCCGTTACTGTTGTAACGAACGACACCTGCTTGTGCTCACCAGTGGAAACTGTGTTGCATTAACGAAAACTATCAGATTGGAATGGAACAATGGAATATGACATTTATTCGTTAAGTTTAAGTGTAACGTCCAGATAAAACATATGGGTATATTTGTTAATATTAACATACGTAGGCCTATTTTGGATGCGTCTAGGCTTTTTGATAGGGATGCACCGATGTGAAAATTGTGGCCGATACCGATATTAATATTGCTGTTATGGCCGATACCGATATTTACCGATGTCGATATCTCTGTATAGAAAACAAATTTTAATGATTATCAAATAAAGAGCTATTTTCCAAAACACTTTTTTTTTTTTTACTTTAGAAATGGCTGATATTGGGCACCTTTACCTGTATGCAAAATATGTCACACATATGACACACATGCATTATATTGCATTGCATATAATGTGTGCTGGTCAACTTGTCTAAAATTAAGAAACCCTTAGAAAACAGGAAAAAAAACAGGAACATTTGTGACGTGCTGTCTTTGCCTTTGAACATTGCACATTTTAAACAGGACACACATTAGCTGAATAAATGTTAGCCAATACAAACATATTTATAGAAAACAGTTGACAATGAATAGA
This sequence comes from Rutilus rutilus, assembly GCF_951802725.1. NCBI lineage: Eukaryota > Metazoa > Chordata > Actinopteri > Cypriniformes > Leuciscidae > Rutilus > Rutilus rutilus. Next base: position 14,155,293 of record NC_140213.1, read on the forward strand.
CAGGAGTCCAATAATAGCATAACGAATCACTTATTCTAAAAATAATAACAAGTAGGCTATCAGACGAATCCGACATGGGCTGTGTTAACAGTAAAACGTCCGTCATTTAACGAATTTTAAAAACACGGATGGATAATACAAAATGCTTTCTGACATTTTGATAGAAAAAAACAAACAAGCAAGAACAAAATTTAAACTTAGCCCGTCATTTTTTCATTTTACAATTATCTTCTCTCTCTGTGTGCGCGCGCGTCTGTGTTTGTGAGAGAGAGCGCTCGCGCAGCACTGAAACAACGGTAGCCTTCTTTTTAATCCATAAGTAACGAATGCGCTAGTTTTCATACAAAATAAATATGTAACATAATTAGGTAGGCTACTTTAGTTATTATTAACACAATAACGTAACACATGAAGGCTACGTTTCTCAACACTGAGAATGAATAAATAAACGCGTTTCTCCACTCACGCTTATCAGTAATCCACAAATAACACGTGCTGTCACTTTTGAGAAATCAAATTCGAACGGGTATCAAATATCAAGCAATATATTCATATATCTACGAGTCAAAAAACGATCAATCAAAAATGTGTCATGAAGAGGGAAAAAACATAAGTCGCACTGGACTGCGTTAACAATGTTACTGACGGGACAGTTCTCTGTTACGCTTGCTGAAAGCGGCACTAAAAGACTGCTTTAAAACTTTCATAGAGACCTCAAACAGAAAGCACAAAGCCTGTCTTTAAATTTAATTTCGTTTTGTATTAATTGTATCTTAATTTTGATCAATGTTTCATAAAAAATAAATAAGAAGTAAATATTAGAAAATATTTAATCAGGACATGGAGGCGACGGCGCGTGAACTGAAGCGCGTCTCAAATGAACCGAAACCTACCTGCCTCACAGACCTGAGACATATATAGAAAGCTTGAAACATCTATTTTTAAACAGAACAATTCAAAACGAAAGAAAACAGACTGTTCTCTGCTTATGTCATCTGTATGAAATGTGTATTTCTCTCAGGCGCGTTCACTACTGCTAAGATCGCGAGTCAGCATCGTCAACTTCATCTTTAACTTCACACGTCAAATATCGGCCTGTTCACATCGGCCCTATTTTGACATCGGAACAATACCGATGTGTAAAAAAAATGACCATATCGGCCGATATTATATCGGCGGCCGATATATCGTGCACCCCTACTTTTTGATGTGCAGGTTCATCTGGAATCTGCAAGATAGATGCAGAAAACACCTTTAAGATGGTAATAACTTAGGGGACATTTACACAGAAGTGGGCAGAAAAACGCAAGGTCTTGAGACGTTTAAAAAAAAAAAAGCTGAACTTCTTTTCAATTGAGCGCAGCATTTTAAGAACGCCGTGCTATGTGCGCGACGCTGCCAAAGACGCATGCGCAATGGTCAAACAAGTCCGTTTGGAAAAGTAGCGCAATGGAATGGAAAAGTGTGTTCCTTGTGAACGGCCCCTTATACAAAATTGCTGGAAAATATGTTTAGCAGATACTTGTACACATCTTTCTAGATGAAGCGTTCTTTAACATATTTGGATATGTAGGTGTGCTGGCTTATTCCTCTATTTGTTTGAAATCCATGGATCACCATTCTTTGTTGCTTTTTGTTCATACACAAAAATACAAGTGAATGTTACAAATGAATAAAAGACAATATAGAAGCCCATCTCATATTCTGATAATTTATCATTAATGTTATTCAATAATATTATAGATTACATTGAATTGAACAACTTAATATTCAACAAAATGATTTGACTGTACTGACTTGATGACATTTTTTTTTTTTTTGCAGAACTGTAAATAAATAAATAGATGAAATTAACTAATTTAATAATTATCTTTACAAAAGAACTGAATCAACACTGAACTGACTTCAGCTGATCAACAGCCAAAATGCATAAACATGTTATCACTGTGAAGCTGCTTCGAAACAACCTGTATTGTATAAAGGGCTACATAAATAAAGGTGAATTGACTTTTGCAGAACGTTCCATGCTTGCTGTGTTCTCACATTTACACGGCTTTGACCAGCGGATGCCGTGCCACTCCCTTCTGCTCGGCTGCTTTGCGAATGAGTAGAAGTAAGAGAAAATAAGTCATTATTACGAAGAAAGTTTCTCATTATATACATGCTTACATACAGTACATACATACATACAAACATTTGCAAAATTTATGTAAATCAAGACATAAGATGTGGAAAAAGGGGGCTGTATTTTGGGGGCTGAATTTGTTCATTTCTAATAGTTTAACAAGTTGATCCAAAAATATTTGTGTGTATAAAGCCACCGTTCACTTAAGAAAGGAAGAGGGAGGTGTGTGTGTGCATGTGAATGCCTATCAGGTGTCTGTGAGTGTGTAACAGGCCTTATAAGGTAGCACTGGAGTTTAGCGCTTGAGCAGCTGTGACTTCTGCTCAATGCAAACAGGGTTTTGCATTGACTGTAAACTAGTCATTCAGTAGTGCAGAAATGAATTGTAAACTCTGTTCTGTAATTTATCAATAAAATAGCTTAGAAACTGAAAAGTTCTAGCATAATATTTCTTAGTAACTAAAACCCACAGTTTCACTATTAGTAGAGAGACGCACCAGGTGCAATTCACACGCAACCGCTCTCTCTCACACTAATGCATTCATATAAATGTAATCTTTACTATATCTATATCTGATTTAGAAGGAGCAGAAATTTGTGAGAAATATAACGACCCCAAGACAAAAGAACTGATAAAATAAGCTGTTATCTTATGCCATATGCCATATGCCATGGGTAATATGTCATAGCCGTGCACAAGGCAACCCACTTTCGAGTCTCAGCTCGAGGTTCAGGATTATTTGTTCATCAATGACGTCAAAATGCAGAATGTTTTCTGTGAGGGTTGTGTTCAGGGTTAGGGGATAAAATATACAGTTTGTACAGTATACAAATAATTATGTCTATGTCCAAATAACATGCAACCCAACATGTGTGCATATATTGTTTGACCATCAATGACCATCAATATCAGGAGCCTAAAGTATTAAACATTTAAATGTAGAAAAAAATAATAATAATCATTAGCTCATTATGCCATTACGCAAATGGAATGTCCTTATGATGATATGTGTACCAACATGTGTGTGCATGTACAAGTTAGACTCCTATTTTGTTCAATCTTTGTCTGTCCAGTAGAAGTAAATGGTGCTGTTACAGATCAGCCAGGCTCTCACACCAGCCAATCACAGTGCACTCCCTTACCTGAGTTCTAATCACACACACCTGCACCTCATCATCACCATCATCACCACCACTATAAAGACATACTCTTCACCTCAGTGAAAAAATTCGATTCATTCTTTGCTATAGAAGAGGAAGAATTTTCTAAACTCGTTAAATCATCTAAATCAACAACATGTATGTTAGACCCTATACCGACTAAGCTACTGAAAGAGATGCTTTCATGTGTTAGCATGGTTTAAATCATACTTATCTGACCGTTATCAGTTTGTAGCAGTAAATGAAGAGATGTCTTATCGATCAAAAGTTCAGTATGGTGTACCACAAGGCTCAGTACTAGGACCGTTGCTGTTCACTCTGTACATGCTACCCTTGGGAGATATCAATATGAAGCATGGCATTAGTTTTCACTGTTATGCTGATGATACGTAGCTCTATATTTCTTCACTCCCTGACGAAACATACCAATTCACAAAATTAACGGAATGCATAGCTAATATAAAAAACTGGATGACTAGCAATTTCCTACTACTTAATAAAAAATAAAAAAACAGAGATTCTAATTATTGGACAAAAAACGTCCTCACGTACCTTATTTTCCGGACTATAAGTCGCTCCGGAGTATAAGTCGCATCAGTCAAAAAATGCGTCATGAAGAGGAAAAAAACATATATAAGTCGCACTGGACTATAAGTCGCATTTATTTAGAAATTTATTTAACAAAATCCAAGACCAAGAACAGACATTTAATATGGAAAGGCAAGCTATTCAACTACACAGTAGCACACAGAACAACAGGCTGAGTAGGTGTCCGGTATGTTAACGCAACACATTAACAGTTATTCAGCTACACAATAGCATAAAGAACATATACCTGGGAGGCTGAATAGTCTAAATTAACATAAGCCAGCGAGTCCAACAAGCAAGTTACCAGTAAACAAGTTCACCGAGCACCCGCGATCTCATTCCACATCACTGAATCCATTGAATTTTCTTCAGCCTTGGTGTCGCTTCTGAACAGCTCCGCCATAGAGCGCCCTCGCCGCTGTAGACGGTAATGTTTTCATCTCAGTCTGAATTAATTTTGATATATAAGTCGCACCTGACTATAAGTCGCAGGACCAGCCAAACTATGAAAAAAAGTGCGACTTATAGTCCGGAAAATACGGTAATAACCTAGAATACTGTCTAACACTTGATGGCTGCTCTGTCAAGTCCTCGTCGTCGGTTAGGAACCTGGGTGTGCTCTTTGATACCAATCTTTCATTTGAAAGTCACATCTCTTTGTTTATCCGAGGTTTACTGCTGTTCGCCGGATCCAGACTGTATCCAGATCTGATGAAGGACCTGCGCCTGGACACGATGACAACACAGTCCTGAAGTGTCAACCAGTCCCTCCCCTGTGAAGGCCTCCTTCCCTTCCCTTTACCTCAGTACAGATAAAATGTTGTCGGGATAATTCCGGTTCGCATGGCTACGTAGACACGACAAATTTCTGTATTATAAATGTTTAAGGCCAGACAAGTAGTTTGAGGGTTGATTTGTAAAGAAGGACTACACGCCTGCACGCACATAAATTCAAACGCGCATACCTTTGGACTGAACATGTAATGCGCTTGTGCGCAACCGTCTGCGTTTTCACTGGGTTTTTTGAGGTTTGCACAGAGATAACGGATAACCGTTTGCACCTTCGAAACTATTTCAGGGAGTGCGTTCTCGAGACACCAGGCACTGTTGTTGTGCGGATGGGCGGCTGGAGCACGTTAAGGGTTTTCCTGTTAGAACGGTGTTGTGTTAGCGGCCCCTAAGTTAATAACTAATGATCTTCACAACGGAAATGAATCAGTCAATCAAAACTAACTTTAGCTGGACAATAACTTTATTCTAGAGCTGTTGTAAAGCCTAAACAATCTGCCATGGTAATTTTCTATTATCACTGTAAAGCTGCTTTGAAACAATCCATATTGTTAAAAGTGCTATAGCCTATAAATGAAGGTGACTTGACTTGACTTGACTCAGTTCACTGTCCGGTCTCGTTCATTCGAAGAGGACTACTTACCCTGCTATTACTTACCTGCATTCTGTCGCCGCTCATTGTTGTCAATAAACTCCTGTTAACGTCATTATCCATCTCTAGAGTATGCTTCCGTAACAGCTGCCCATATGCCCTGATGAGTTTCTAGCCTTTTATTGTTATTATATATAAATCATATATCGTCAGCATATTCAGGGTTTCCGCGGGGCATTAAAAAGCATTAAAAGTCATTAAATGAATTTTGCGATAATTAAGGCCTTAAATGGCATTAAAAAGCATTAAATTTTAATCCTACAGACATTAAAATCGTTTTGAAGAAATTTTTATATTATCAGTTTATTTGAATATAGCCTTCATAATTAATACATTTTATTTGCTGTCGCAAAATATGTATGTTAGTGTGATAAAAACATGCGGAACCAGTTTGGTGATTGACTCCGGCCGGAGCAAAATTGCTGTGATGCTGAGATGACGCGGGCATTTTGAACAGCAGGAACAACAGGAATGAAACTAGACCAAAAAATGGGAAAGTGCAAGGAAGACAAACAATTTAGGACATGGTTGCAGCCCGTTGGTGGTCAAAATAAAGAAGGATTTTGCAGAGTTTGTAAAAAGGTATTTAAGTTGGGTAGTTACAATGGGAATCAACGCCGTGAAATCTCATATGCGGTCTTGACAGCCACAAATCGACGGAAAAGGGCAGACAGCAATTAACTATGTGTAGCATTCGTTCATTTTTGTCATCCTTTGGGTAGCATTACATTATATGATCCCGCTCTTATTCATGTAAATGCTTTTAACGCGATGTCTGTGAATGTCCTGACACACACAGGGAGAAAGACGCGCGTCAGTATCCTGCGCACAGACTGCGCGCCAGAAAACGGTTCTCTTTCACGCTTGAACCGATTATGCCAAAATGTCTGTTTTGTCGAGAATCCTCATAACATAAGAGCATTCTTAAATTAGTGAAATAAAGTCTTTAATGAACGCAAAGAGTTGTGAGAGAATGAGGCGCGTGTTAGATCCGTGTTTCTGTCTGCTGCGGCGGCTGGTCTTAAAGGGACAGCAGCCAATAAAGCTTTCTGTCAGTAAAGTTAATCACAGAACAAAGGGAACAGAGAAAATTACTCACTGCTATTGACTAAATAACTCTTGTAGCTTTAATAAGCATTAGTATATATTTAATCTATAATTTATGCCGTGCAGACTGTTTGATAACTTTATTCAATTTCTGTATACGTCCTACCTGTTAGACAGGAAGGGCAAAGGTAAATATTACATTTATTTTGGATTTATGTGAGGATTGTTTAAGTTCACTTAAATTAAAAGTTGTCATTTTTTTTAAGCCTAATGTTGTTGTTTTTTTATAGCTTTCAATTACACTGTAATGTTGGATGGCTATAATTAATGTTTAAAATTAGGGGGGAGAAATTATTTTTATCCAGACATCAATAGCTGTATTAGTATCAGTGAGACTGGCCTTTATGTTGTCTCTACATTCATTTGTAGATTAACTGTGAAATTATTACATTATAAAATATATAAACTAAACCTATACAAATTTAGGTGTTTTTTTTAATTGCGGGAAAAATGTATGACTAATCGAGTTAATTTTTTTTTAATCGATTGACAGCACTAATATATATATATATATATATATATATATATATATACACAGTGAGGAAAATAAGTATTTGAACACCCTGCTATTTTGCAAGTTCTCCCACTTAGAAATCATGGAGGGGTCTGAAATTGTCATCGTAGGTGCATGTCCACTGTGAGAGACATAATCTAAAAAAAATTATCCAGAAATCACAATGTATGATTTTTTAACTATTTATTTGTATGATACAGATGCAAATAAGTATTTGAACACCTGAGAAAATCAATGTTAATATTTGGTACAGTAGCCTTTGTTTGCAATTACAGAGGTCAAACGTTTCCTGTAGTTTTTCACCAGGTTTGCACACACTGCAGGAGGGATTTTGGCCCACTTCTCCACACAGATCTTCTCTAGATCAGTCAGGTTTCTGGGCTGTCGCTGAGAAACACGGAGTTTGAGCTCCCTCCAAAGATTCTCTATTGGGTTTAGGTCTGGAGACTGGCTAGGCCACGCCAGAACCTTGATATGCTTCTTACAGAGCCACTCCTTGGTTATCCTGGCTGTGTGCTTCGGGTCATTGTCATGTTGGAAGACCCAGCCTCGACCCATCTTCAATCCTCTAACTGAGGTAAGGAGGTTGTTCCCCAAAATCTCGCAATACATGGCCCCGGTCATCCTCTCCTTAATACAGTGCAGTCGCCCTGTCCCATGTGCAGAAAAACACCCCCAAAGCATGATGCTACCACCCCCCCCATGCATCACAGTAGGGATGGTGTTCTTGGGATGGTACTCATCATCATTCTTCTTCCTCCAAACACGTTTAGTGGAATTATGACTAAAAAAAAGTTCTGTTTTGGTCTCATCCGACCACATGACTTTCTCCCATGACTCCTCTGGATCATCCAAATGGTCATTGGCAAACTTAAGACGGGCCTTGACGTGCTGGTTTAAGCAGGGGAACCTTCCGTGCCATGCATGATTTCAAACCATGACGTCTTAGTGTATTACCAACAGTAACCTTGGAAACGGTGGTCCCAGCTCTTTTCAGGTCATTGACCAGCTCCTCCCGTGTAGTTCTGGGCTGATTTCTCACCTTTCTTAGGATCATTGAGACCCCACGAGGTGAGATCTTGCATGGAGCCCCAGTCTGAGGGAGATTGACAGTCATTTTTAGCTTCTTCCATTTTCTAATGATTACTCCAACAGTGGACCTTTTTTCACCAAGCTGCTTGGCAATTTCCCCGTAGCCCTTTCCAGCCTTGTGGAGGTGTACAATTTTGTCTCTAGTGTCTTTGGACAGCTCTTTGGTCTTGGCCATGTTAGTAGTTGGATTCTTACTGATTGTATGGGGTGGACAGGTGTCTTTATGCAGCTAACGACCTCAAACAGGTGCATCTAATTTAGGATAATAAATGGAGTGGAGGTGGACATTTTAAAGGCAGACTACAGGTCTTTGAGGGTCAGAATTCTAGCTGATAGACAGGTGTTCAAATACTTATTTGCAGCTGTATCATACAAATAAATAGTTAAAAAATCATATATTGTGATTTCTGGATTTTTTTTTTTTAGATTATGTCTCTCACAGTGGACATGCACCTACGATGACAATTTCAGTCCCCTCCATGATTTCCAAGTGGGAGAACTTGCAAAATAGCATTAAAAAAAAAAAAAAATATCCGTGGTTAGTCATGGGTCGTGTATGGCATTAAAAATGAAAAAAAAGGCATTAAAAAAGCATTAAATTTAAATTGAAGATCCCTGCAGAAACCCTGATAATTCTCCTTTACTAATCTAATCTATCTATTAACATGATCACTTATCTAATTTGATACCGTACAATTTGTTTTTGTCCTGTAAATCACTGTCAATTTTACACAGTCTTCGAATTTCACAAACATCGTTTTGTATAAAAGATGAAAGTAAAAAAAAAAAAAAAAAAAAAGTGTTTCATAAAAAATAAATTAATACTAGTATGGGTTGGAACAATATGCTGTTGACTAAATGGCAGCCTGTGTAGAACAACGGATGTTTGTTGGACAGTAGGAAAGCTCTCTTTCTAAAAGCAAATCTTTTGAAAAATAATCAAATGCATAAAAACCTGCCTATTATATGTCCAGACAAGCAGGAAAACAATATTTGGAAGTGTGCCAAATGATGCCTTCATCTTCAGCCTTCAAACATTTTTGCTCAGTTTCTAGAGACAATTTATTTATTTACTATGTCAAACAAGCATGTCAAGCATGCAGAGTGGGAAATAAAACACACAGACTTATTCCTTCCAATCCATTTAAACCTTTTATTTTTCCACGTCAATGGAAACTTTTTTCTTTTATTCTTTTAAGCTACATAATACTTGAAATACTTAAGTATATTTTAGCAAAACATGAATATATTCAGTATCTATGTATTTGAATTTATAAAACAGATAATTCCAACTAAATTAAGTATTATTATAACTATTAGATTGTATTGAAAATTAGTGCATTTTATCATATTATTGTGTCTGCTAATTTATGAATGCAATAAACCACTCAAAATGTTACACAGTTGTTACAAGGGAGTTTAGGCACTCTGTTGCTTATCATTCTGATTGTCAGGGTGAACTGAGCCACAAGCCACATCAGCCTTGCTCTGGGACGTCTGTTTAATCACAATGACTCTATGGAAAGCCAGCTAATAGCAACAAATGGCTAGAGTCATAACAGGGCTATAATGTGGGATTCTCTTGAGAGGCATTTAACCCAGAGAGAGAGAGTGATTACTACCATCAATGATTGTCCATTTGAGCCTGTTATGTCCTCGATGGGTGCTGTCGTTCGGCCGGGGCAGGCGGTTGGATGGATGAGGGAGGTGGAGTGTGTTTACATGGAGTTGCTTCCCTTTGGAGGGGAGAAAGACCACCAGGTCAGACCCCACATGTAGGCTCAATAGAGCGCAGGGCGTTCAGGCCAGGCCATAAGCGCTGCTATGTATGTGACTGGTTAGATAGACAGAAACCCTGAAAGGGATTATTTTTTAATGATATTCTGTCATCATTTCATCCCTTATGTCGTTTAGATCTCATATTATTTTCTTTCTGAATTAAATTGTGCTGATGTCTAAGTTCTGAAAGGATTTAAAAAATAAATAAGTGTGACACATTTTAGTCTTATTTTCTACTCTTTTACTCTGCCTCAGCACTCAAGTTCAATGGCGCCTTTAGGTGTGTTGCACTAGGTTTGACATAACTGACGGCAAATGCCAAATGGTTCTCACCTGTCACGTGACTAATCAGAACATAGCAAGTTTGAAAATTGTTCCAGCAGAGGGAAAAAAAGATCTGCAAACAACAAAAGCGATTGTATGACTTCAGAAGACATGAATCATAAGGGCTACTATAATGATGTATGTATGGTGCTCTGTTAGAGCTTGCCTATAAGTCACCATTCATATGTACAGAATCTCTGACAATTTACCTTACATATCCCTATGTGTTTCATAAAAAATTAATTTATACTGGGTTGGAAATATGCTGTTGACTAAATGGCAGCCTGTGTAAAATAACGAATGTTTGTTGGACAGTAGGAAAGCTCTCTTTCTAAAAGTAAAACTTTTGAAAAATAATCAAATGCACAAAAACCTGCCTAATATATGTCCAGACAAGCAGGAAAACAATATTTAGAAGTGCACAGTCAAATGATGCCTTCACCTTCAGCCTTCAAACATTTTTGCTCAGTTTCTAGAGAGAATATCTTTATTTACTATGTCAAGCATGCAGAGTGGGAAACAAAACACTTATTCCTTCCTATCCATTTATACCTTTTATTTCACATCTGTTTTCTTTTCATGTCAATGGAAGCTGTCAATAGGCTGGATTGTTCTAGTGGACAGTGGCTAAACTCCAAACCACAGTTCAAGAGCACAGGGTTGACCACAACATATCTTGGAATCAATTCTTCCCATCATCCTTTGCACTAAGAACTGTAAGCGACTTAAACAAGGGTTCTTGAAACATTTTGTACTGCCGTACCTTCTGCACGTTTTGACCGTAAAGCTTTCAATGAGTGGGGAGTGAGTGGACATGTTCTCTCTGTTTGCCAACACATGACATCACAGCACTCAGAACCTCCATTAGCATCTAATAAATGAGGGTCTAACGAGGCAGACGTGCGTAAAATGGATTAGGGGAGGTGGAGGTTACTGGGCTCACCTCCATCAGCTCCATCAGGAGAGACATGAGATGCAGGAGAAAGCTCTTGTAGCCCATAAGAAAAATTAGAGTGAAAAACTTCTAAAAACACAGCGCTGCGCAGCCAAATCACCCTGATGTAAACAAAAGGTGGGTGGCAGCCCCCAGAGCGCAGTCCTGACGGCCAGCGGCAGCAGTGATGAATTTGTGGAGTTATCTAATTTTCCACTGTTTTAATTAGAGGCCAGGTTCCATGAGGCCTGACAGCTGGCTTCTCTATACCAACTCCTGCGAGCCTGAACAAGAAAAATGTCTGTGGCCACTACCACCAAGCTCTGCGTCTGGCCTGAGCACGAACTGCTCACGTCCATAAACACAGCTTGCTTTTTTCATCTCTCGCTCATTGTTTCACTTGTTTCAAAAAGATTGCGCTCAGAGCAATCTCAGAATATATAAATATTTCTGAAAGCACTTCAACGGCACTTTTACATAAATTTAGGCCTGAAATTAAAGATACCGCTGTGCAAGTGGCTGAAATTGTTTTATTTAATCTACCCATATTATGTTTATTTTCTACACTGAATATAGAAACATTATAGTACAAGGCACATCATGTTACAAGTTAGAAAGACCTAGATTTTATTTAGACAAACAAATGAATATATATTTTTTTAAAGCTAGCATTTTTTTTTAATGCATTTTAGCAGCCTCCCTAAAAGTGGGTGAGGGTCTATCCCTATTATGATTTACTTTCTCAGCTCTTTTTTGGGCACTCCAACCCGGACAATCACCACACATCCACATACTTCATTCCCCATAATCCTTTGCCCAGACCATCATCCATTATCACATTCACCTGTGTCTCATTATCCTGTTTAGCTCACACTATAAAAGCCTGGTTCATTCTGTTAGTCTCTGTGAAGTCTTGTTAGTTGTACATGTAACACTGCATTTCTGAGCGTTTCCACTGTTTTCCATGTTCCTGGTTTTCCCGTTCCTGTCGCACTCTCTGGATTTGTTTGTTTGTTTGGACTGATTTTCTGTGCTCTGACCTCTTGCCTGTTTTGACTACAATTGTGGATTACCCTTTCAATAAAACTGCATTTGGATCCTCAACCTTCTTGTCTCGGAGCGGTACGTGACACCTGGCAGCAACAAAACTGGATCTATTCCAACTCTCTACATTTTACTTGAAACTTTGGAAGAATAAGGGCCATAATACCAAGGTACCTTCATAGACTGGCCAATTAGATGCTTTCTTAATCATACTGAAGTAAGGGCAAAACATTTCAGGTCTAAACCGCAGAGAAGTGTATAAAAACACAGAGGGCAATGTTGGACCGGTAGTAAATGTCAGAATGTCCTGCAAACTACTGTCCATCATAGGTATGGAGTAGAACATTACTTGCATATTATTTAACATAATATCTATATATAAAAACATTGTTTTATATCATATTGTACTGGTCATAGACAAAAATATATCAAATCGTATTTGTAACACAAAAGACTTATATATATAAACAAGCACTAAATGTAATGCTGAAAGCATGTGCTAATAAACACCATTGGTGGGTGCAGTTAAATATTACCATTTTTATTTTTTCTCTTAGAGGTCATCTGGTATGTGAGCCTATTAAATAAATGTATTCCCAGTTACTTTTTTGTTTTTTTCAATCCCTGTTTCAATACAGAACAGAAGAGTGCAGACAAGGTAAAAAATCCAAACAGAGTTTATTAGAGTACTGGAATGGATGCAAACAGCTGAGTAACTGGAGAGAAGACAGCTGACGTGATACTGGCTGTATAATGACAGTTCTTATCAGTTGCAGGCAGACTGGAGAAGTGACTGGAAGGCTGGATGGCTGGTAAACGGATGATCATAGATGACCGAAGAAGGCTGAAGGTTTGACAGTTCGAGAGAGGATCGTGCAGTTAGGTAGTCAGGTGAGTGTTCAGGAATGAACAAAGAGACCAGATAATTGTGGATTGGAAAGTGACTGCTTATGAAGGGTGAGAACAGAGGTGCTGATGAGTGTAATCGTAAACAGGTGTGGTGATTAAGAAGTGACTGCAGGTGATAACCAAGGACAATTGTCGGATATGTAGTGTGCAGAGGGGATAGACTGGTGACTGAGGATTGTGCAGAGGGGATAGACTGGTGACTGAGGATGTGACAAAATGTCTCAACACAACAGCTCAATAGGACTCAGGACTCACTCAACTGCACTTGTCAAGCAAGTCTTTCAACATGAAAGTGCATTAACACTTTACAATTTAATTTAATACATTGACATATAACCCTTTAACTGATGTCTCAATCATATGGTAGACCTTACTTTGAGTGAGAAAACAATCTGTCAAAAGATGAGATAAAAATATTGGTAACACTTAACAATAAGGTCTCATTTGATAACATTAGCTATTGTATTAACATGAACTGGCTATTAGCAGTACATTTGTTACATAATTTATTAATCTTTGTTAATGTTAGTTAATAAAAAAAATTGTTTTTTTAATTTTAAAATTTAGATTTTAGTAATGTATTAACAATGTTGAAATTAACTTTAACTAAGATTAATAAATGCTGTAGAAGTAATGTTCATTGTTAGTTCATGTTAACTAAAGAAGTTAACTAATGAAACCTTATTGTAAAGTGTTACCAAAACCATCATACAGTTCTACTGCAACACCCCCTTGTCTACTATTGGCATGGAGGGATGGGACTTTTCCGTTTTCAGGTGACAGCATCAGTTTGCATTCTTCAGTTAGTCTCACAAAAGAAAGAAGTTGATGGTCGGTGATCAAATATTAGGGTCAAACAAGAAATCAGTTAAGTAGGCAATCAAACCATAATGTTGCAGTTAGTAGGGTATAGAAACAATAGAAATATGGCAAAATTTAAGAGAAATACAGAGACACCTCTATGCCATAATTTGGAATGGTTTTCGGGGGAAATTGGATACATACAGGAGAAGCAGTCAAGCAGCAGGAGTCTGCAGCAGCATGTAAGTGTATGTCTTTCTTGTCTCATTTGTTGTCGATGCTAGGAAATGCTTTTTTATTTTACTGTGTTAACATGCTGAAGTCATCAAGTGGAGGCACACTCATCGTGTGAAGACTGAAAAACTGAAGACAAGCGAGTCTATCGAGCAAGTGTAGAGGACTTTAAAAAATGGTTTATTAAATAATTAAATGAAGACACCCCCTATTTATTTATTTTATTTTTTTGGGAACACCAATAGAGTTAGGGAATGGGGCTAGAGGTGCACTAGGGCAAAAGGCACATTTGATTTTATTTTCCTCTAAACAATTAGATGGCACAAAAACTTGCTGCAGCACTTTACAAAACATCAGCTTTTGGCAGACACACTCTGTCAGATTAAATCTAGACTAAAAACACATCTTTTTGACCTAGCATATACATTGAACATTATCAATTTCTATAATTCAATGTTAGGCTGCATAGCTTAGGTCAGCCGGAACTGGAAACACTTCCCATAAATCCTGATGTACTCGTTACATCATAAGAAGAATGGCATCTACGCTAATATTAGTCTCTCTGTTTATCCCGAGGTTTACCGCAGTCTGCCGGATCCAAGCCATATCCAGATCTGATGAAGGACCTGCGCCTGGACTCGACGACGATGCAGTCCTGAAGTGTCAACTAGTCTTTCCCCTGTGAAGACCTCCCTCCCTTCCCTTTAACTCTGTACAGATAAAACGTTAATATTAATAATTCCGGTTCGCATGGACACGCGGAAACGATAAAATCGGTCCATGACCAGCAGAATGCATGTTAAGTCAGTTACAAAATCCACACCGATGTGGCACCAGGGTCTACGTGGGATTGGTAGTGGAACTAATTTACCTTCTGGCAGATGTTAGGGGGTCTTAGACATGGCACAGGTTGGACAGCCTTGAACATACAGAGCGACATCCTGGGTCATACTGGGCCACCAGTAGCGGTTGCAAATAAGCGAGAGGGTCTGCTGGGTGTGCAGAGCCCGGGGAGGAATGTACTAAGTCCATGAGGGACAGACGCAAGGTGGATGGTACATACGCGAGTCCCTTAGGACCTCCCTGCGGAGCTGGTTTGATGGCTTCGATGATTTGATCCTCCAGAGCCCACTGAATAGGACTGGAGATGATGGCTGGAGGGAGAATTGGTTCCGGTAGTGCAGAATTGGTGTCAGGATGGTACCAACGGGATAGAGCATCAGCTTTGAGATTCTTATAACCAGGTGACAGTGAAATTGAATCTAGTAAAGAACAGTGCCCAACGCACTTGACAGGGATTAAGCCTGCATGCTTCACAGACATATTCTAAATTCCTGTGATCTGTGATCACTTCTAAGGGATGCTTTGCTCTCTCCCGCCAGTGCCTCCACTCCTCAAGAGCCAGTTTAATAGCGAGCAGCTCACTATTACCGATATCATAGTTCTTCTCCGCCGGGGACAGTTTCTTGGAGTAGAAGGCGCTTGGATGGAGTTTCGGTGGTTTCCCCTGCCACTGGGAAAGGACAGATCCTACCCCTGTGGTTGATGCGTCAACTTCCACAACGAATGGGAGATCTGGGTTGGGATGAGCAAGGGTAGGAGTGGTGCAAAAGGCGTTCTTCAGCAATTGGAAGGCTTCTGTGGCAGATGGTGTCCAGAATAGAGACGTGGGTCGATCTTTGAGCATAGACGTCAGAGGAGCACTGACCTTGCTGAAGTTGGCAATAAATCGGTGGTAAAAATGTGCAAACCCCAGGAAGCGTTGCAATTCCTTGATGTTGGATGGTGTTGGCCAGTCTCTGACAGCTCTCACCTTCCACTTGTCCATTTGGATACCCCTTGAGCTAATGATATTGCCCAAGAAGTGGATGGTGGATTGGTGGAACTCACACTTCTATAATTTAAGGTACAGATGATTCTCCCTGAGCTTTTGCAGGACCTGCGTAACTTGATGGCGATGGTCGACCTCGTTCCGGGAGTGTATGAGAATATCGTTGATATAGATGATAATAAACTTTAGGAATTCCCAGAACGCCTTGTTCATGAACACCTAGAATACAGTTGTTCTAAAGCCGCCGGAACCAGGGGAAGGGATACTTGTACTTGATGGTTTGGTATATTCGTACTCTGTAAAACGATGCAGGGCCTCAAGCCTCCATGCTTCTTGGCCACGAAGAAAAATCTGGAAGCAGCAGGGGAGATACAAGGATGTATTAATTCCTGCTTGAGTGCTTCTGCGATATACAACTCCCTGGCCTTCTCCTCTGAGATGGACAGTAGGCAGATATTGCCCCTAGGAGGGTTTGCCCCAGGCAGCAGGTCGATGGGACAGTCCCATGGCCTGTAATGCTGCCTGAATTATAATCATGCAATGTTTTGTTTTTAGGCCAGAGGAGAACTGGCCCCCTGACTGAGCTTGGTTTCTCCCAAGGTTTTTTTTTTTCTAAATTTTGTCACCTGATGGAGTTTGGGTTCCTTGCCACTGTCACCTCTGGCTTGCTTAGTTGGGGACACTTAATATTCTTAATATTATTGATCTGCCTGCTTTGGCAATATTGTATGAGAACTGAACTGAGCTGGACGATGATAGTGCTTTACCAGAGAGTAAAGAAATTATATACGTGATCTTTGAGCATTCAGTGGGGAATTCGTGGGGCTGCATCTCAAAAAAACAGCGAGCACTTTAGTAGAAATCTTCTGCAATCCCCCGCTCCGCCACTGTATGCCACTGGTTGGGCCATGGGACTGGCGGTGAAATCCATCGAAGGAACGGTGACTGGTGGCAGGAGAGATTGTTCCGGTTCAGCAAACGGATCAGCTGGTTGGCGTGCTGCAGTGCTCCATAATTCACTTGTGGTCTGGTCTTCTGTCACAAAAACCAGAAGAGGAGAGACACAAAATCTAGTTAACTGGTGTTTATTGAACAAATCGATGTATAACTACAACACAGTAGAGTGGAATGTTAGAGTGAAGGTGGAAGTCACCACTTAACTAAACAGAGTCTCTGTTGCAGGCAGACAGGGATCGATACTAAGCCGGAGGGACGTAGATGAAGAAGATGATGATAATGATAGTAGCAGATGAAGTCTACGAAGCATCATTTTGGCAGGTAAGGAGTCAGGTACGTAGCTAATGCTGTGGTAAGGACGAGACCAGACACTGAACTAAGGCTGAGTGGATGCTTGTATGGGAGTCCTTGATTGGATGCAACAGGTGTGTAGAATCAGAATTTGGGTGACAGAGAACGAGTGGGAGGAGTAGAGGGATCTGGTGCTGAAGGTGTTGCTGAATATGTGACAATATTGTTACTACTGTAAAGGCTATATAAAATTATTATGGGATCTCATTTAATGCTTTCAGAATCTTTAAATAAATAAAAAAATAAATAATTTTCTGTATTTTTAAAGTTTTTATATTAATTTAATGACAGTGTATTTACTGAACAAAAGTGAATTATTTTATAAAAAAGAAAAAAAAGAAAACGGTACAAAATTTGCTAAAGTGATTGTTTTGAACAAGTATTAACTTAGATATTAGTCCAAAGCGGCTATTTTGGCAGAGAGCTCTGGAACGACTGCGGCCATCTTTGGACGAGACTCTGGAACGGCGCCGGCCATCTACATCTTGGGACGAGACTCTGGAACCGCGCTGGCCATCTTGGGACAAGACTCTGGATTGGCAGCGGCCATGACAGGACAAGGCTCTGGAATGGCGGTGGCCATCTTTTCGGTTACAGTCCGGTCTTCTGTTACGGAATCAGACTTAGAGGAGGATGATGGGTGATAAAGAGGGTGTTTATTGATAATGACAAAGGGAGAGGAAGATGGTTGATACGGTGGGTGATGAGGCACAGGTGGGAATGGAGACACTGTGGTAGGCCGAGACGCTGGAGACAGGGAGATCGCTGGAGATATCAGGTAGTAGTCGCTTAGGCAGGGTAAGTAGTCCTCTTCAAACAAACGAGACCGGACAATGAGCTGGGGTGAAGTGTATGTATATATGTGACTGTGTGTGTTTGTGTGGATGGAATCACACAATCACACACGCAACAGCAAATGTTGAGTTTTCCCAATTTGTGCATGTATTTAACAGCATTATTTAAACCCCGTTACATATGTAGTGGAGGTAATTAGGGTGGTCAGAATCTACATCGGATCACAAACAGAAGTTATCTCTAACACTCGCTACTGTCTGTGAGTTTTGAGCTAAAATTATTTTTAAAGTCTTGCGGCTAAACTCCGCCTTTGTTCATGACCACTCCTCAAGCCGAGCTAGCCGCTTTGGACCAAGGTAGTCGGTGGGCCAAAAAACAAGGAAACCCTGAGGAAGCCCCGACGAGGCCCTATCAAGCCCAGGAAGTGACAGTGGGAACCCGACTGGCCCTGGCACGCACTAGCACACCCGCTTTGTGGATCGACTGTGGAAACGCCCTATAGCGCCCTATCTTCCAAGGTCGTGAATCAGTATATCGTGTGCATGAATGTGGACGACTCATTAATCAATGCCCTGTCTACTGAACTAGGGAGCTGATTGAGAAGCACAAGTTTTCTCCCAGGTGCAATCTGGCGATCTCAGTAACTGACGGGAAGGGAGCTACACTCATTTTATCTGTCTCTTTGTTTCACAGATATGGTAATATACACTTTAAATATTCTTCATTCAGTTCACATGACAATGGGAGGATAATAGAAAGTAACACTGAAGTGTTTTAAGTTTTTGCCATGTAAGAATTAAATTTAACGAGTTTGTTTGCCCATAAAATCTTTAAGATATTAGGTTAAACTTATTTGGCTTGCTGTCCACTGAAGAGGGGCTCGATGAAGCAGCTTCAACTCGAGCTCTGATATAACCCCCAGTGGCTAAATGTAGGATATGATAATTGAAGGGCAAGGTACCTGAGATGAAGGTGGAGTTTGGGGAGGTGGAGGGATACTGGAACAGCTGATGCTAGAGAGAGGTAAGCGGCTGCTTATATACTCAGGCTGTTGATTGAAAGATTAGATAGGGAGGAGTGAGCCAAACTTACGTTTAGGAACTTCATTTAGTCGAAGGTCACAAATGCGAAAGATTAATTGTTAAATGCATTCAAGAGAATCGAAGCTATACCTACAGCATTACTGAAATGTTTGAACATGTTGGCGATGTGAGTTGGTTTTTTTTTTTTTTTTTTTTAGTTTAATGAATAGTTAACAGTCTATCTGTTGCATTAACCGTAGGATTGTGCCGATTGGCTATATCGTGTAGGCTATCGACTATAGTTAAAGATATCTCTAATGCCTTTGACAATATCAAGACCATAATTGGCTAGTTTTTCCATTAATGTATTACGTTTTTATTGTTATTATCATTATCAGGCTAGTATTATCAAATGAATATTAATTAATTTGCCTTCCCTGCCGTTACCACACAGGCCTACCTACTTGTGACACCGACACACACATATGAGGATTGATGACTCCTCAATGAAAATGTTTTTAAAACATACTACAAAACTACATCCTGGATACAAATTTTATTGAAAGGTGATCTATTCACAAATTATCAAGAGTGCTTCTTATAAAGTTCTTATACAGTTGTTGTTTAAGCCAAGGCGAAAACAGCATTGTTTTGTTGTTTTCATAGCACATTAACAAAACATTTTAATGATACTAATAACAATAAAATTGGCCAACAAATTAATAACAATAATAATACAATTATATAGGCCTAATAACAGTCTTTAGGTCCGAACACAGCACAATAATCAGTCATTGATGAAAATTCTTACAAAGGTTCTTTATTGGCATCTATGGTTCCATGAAGAACCTTTTCATTGCACGAAAAGGAATGGAAAATGGTTATTTAGATTATTAAAATGTTCTTCACACTTTAAATAAATAAAAAAAAGTAAGAACTGTTCACTGAAAGTTTTTTTTTAGGGAACCAAATTGGTTCTTTTTGGCATCATCGCGAAAAAAAACATTTTGGAAACTTTATTTTTGAGAGTGTAAAGCAGCTTCAAACGCCAGCTTAAAAAAAAACTTCTTTAATAAGAAATATTATTCTTATATATATATATATATATATATATATATATATATATATATATATATATATATATATATATATATATATAATTTTTTTTTTTTTTTTTTACATCATTAATATATGGTCCACAAGAGAAATATAAATTTTTATTATTAATATTAATGGTGTATTGCTTTTATCTGTATGACCATAAATGACAGAGTATTTTAAGTCGATTTTGCTGCTATGTGGGGGAATAAAATCCACCAGAAGTTCTGTCACTTAAGTCTGTTTATTCTTGGTTTTGTGATGGATCCCTGACGCTCCTGTGTTGTCTTTGTCTGTGCATTTTCTAGCGTGCTCAAGCCGTGCGCTCTCTTGTCTGTGTGTCTTGTTTCCTGTTCGGAGCGTGGTGTTTGGATTCCGGCACTCATGTCTAGTTTGCTGTGTTGCACGCCGCTTGTGTTTTTCACTGGCTCCATGCTTTCATCCTCGCCAAACCCTGATAGGTTATTATATTGACCACAATATACCAATATAAAAAGTATTATTATGTAATATTTGTAAACACCCTTTTTGAATACATTTTGTTTCATGTAGATTTTGATATGGAAGGTATCTAAGACTTAATTTTCATCTTCTAAAACACAAATATTGAAAAAAGGAAAAAAAAACAGCTTGAGGCTATTAATAATTAATTAATTAATTATTTAAAAAAATAATTTGCTCTTTTTAGGGTTGAAAGTTAAATGGCTAATAATGTAAAATAATCACAATAACCAGCACTGAAATTATTCACATCAATTCCCCATAATAAATATACTTTTACTCTTAATTATGTTTAAAGAAAAAAAAAAAGTATCAGCCCATATAACAGTCAGCAGACTCTTTTGTGGAGTGGCTGGTTCGGACAGGACCTCATGACCCCACCACTGTAATTAATACCCATCTCAGCCTTCACCTTAAATTGTCCTTCCTGTCCAGCTGCCTCAGGAACTTGTGTTTACCATGCAATAGAATGACTGGACGCTGTCTTCAGGTTCAAAATATTCCCTATTGTTCGCAAAACCAAAAGGCAGCTATCTTGTTGTATGGTCCCGATTAAGGCAACCAGTGTGAGATAATTTCCAAGGCCCCAATAACATCACGTCTAGAACACACACAAGTGAATTCAAATAAAAAAAATAAAAAAAATTTTTTTGAAGAGTTGCAATGCTTATTTCTTGGATAAATAAATTAAAATGTTAAAAATATTGCATTCATAAATGTCCTTGTTTCAATTGCTGTCAGATGCCATTTTTATTCTTTCCACCAACCAATAAACCCTGTTCACATAGGCAGTGAAGGTTACATCTTCCACATGCTACTTTCAAAATCTTACCATATGAAGTTCCTTTTAGCAGACAGATTTCATAGGCCTATATAAGATGTTTTGCAAACCCTAAATTCAGGCGTGACTTCTGCAAAGGCAGAATTTGTCAGTTGTCAGACACAGTCTATGAACAAAATAACAAACAACAGGCCATCCTGTGATCATCTGTGTCTTTGTGTTTAGACAGCTCAACTGAAGGTCTTCTCCCTATGGATTTTACCTTTGCTGTTGCGTGAGCTCATGGCTGCAGATGGTACTGTTGTTGTGGTTGGCTGTAAGGCTGAGAGAAAAAGAAGACGGTGGCCTGTGCAGGAGCTGGTGGTCTCTGTCATGCTGCACTGTTTCAGCACACAAAACCAAAGGGTGTTTAGTGCCGATCTGCCAGTCACATCGGGTGATTTCTCCATGCGCTTGAACTAAATGATGGTAATATGGTAAAATGGATGTCCAGCACCCATCTATATCTTTCCTGCATCACTCTAGTTCCCACTTGTTCTCTGTGTGATCCAGGAGAAAGTGACGGGAAGTGTAGCCAAGTATGGTGTCTCATACATCGGAATTTGTGCTCTGCATCCATCCAAGTGCACACACACAGCAGTGAGTATTGAACACACACACAGCCGGAGCAGTGGGCAGCCATTTTTGCTGCGGCACCCAGGGAGCAATTGAGGGTTAGCACCTCAGTTATGAGTAGTAAGAGTGGAAGAGAGCACTTTACCTACATTCCCTGCTGTTACTGAGACTTGAACCCATGACCTTCGGGTTACAAGTCAAGTCAAGTCACCTTTATTTATATAGAGATTTTTACAATACAGATTGTTTCAAAGCAGCTTTACAGAGATAACAGGAAAATAATGCAAAAAAGTTTGTGTGTACAAGTCCGTCTCTATGACTATTAGACCACAACTGCTCCCCTTGAAAACCCATTTACAGAAAACATTGAAAACCTTGATATGTAAACAGACACTTTTAAGTGCTTTTTGAGGGCAAACAACAGGCCAACATACATCTCTGTGTATGATGTAACTATAAATACAAACAAATTTAGCAAACATAAAGCAAAACAAAAATATCTTATTTGCCAAGGAAGCTGAGAAAAATAGCAAAGGTGAAAGAAATGATACCATGCCCCTCTGCCTGTTCATGTTCGCATTTTCCGCATTTACCAGACCTCAACTTTGATGCTCACAGAACAGACCAAGAGAGACACAAACATAAGAACAAAACAGTGAGGCCCACAAAAAGAGAGCGGCAGAGTGGAAAGCTTGAGCCAGTGTAATCCTTGCTTCGTTTGCCAGTGTTTTAACTGATTTGGATTAATGCTTTAATTGTGAACCGCACACAAACCATGAACATCTGCAGCCAATAGCGAGAGGACACGAGCAGGGCCAAAACAAACCTCCAGTGAATCGGACCACCAGGTTCCTTCAAGAATCCATGGGCATTAAAAAAATCACGTGGAGAGGAGAGCAGATTTAATTCTGTATTGATAATGTGCTTTTGGGCTGCAGTTCATTTGCCAACCCACAATTTGCGGTTAGCACACAACCAGACACAAACAGTCTCTCACTGTATTATTGAGGTCTATGTTAAGGTACCATCACCCAAATGAGTGCTAGCATGTTTAAACATTTGACCTCAATTAAAACTGAAAAAAGATGGTTCACCATTTGCATGTGTATTCTGAAGTGTCAACTAGACTCTCCCCTGTGAAGGCCTCCTTCCCTTTTACCTCTGTACAGATACAACTTTATCAAAATGATTCCAGTTTGCATGGATACGCGGAAGCGACTACAAATTATGTATTATGCAGGCCAGACAAGTAATTTGGTGATGTCAATTTGTAAAGAAGGAAATACGCGCCTGCGTTCATATATCTTCAAATGTGCATAACCTATAGACTAAACACATAATATGCATGTGCACGCTGTCGCCATTTTCCCAGATTCACGGTTTTGAAGTTTACACCGAGATGATAACGGTTTTAAACAAAATTCAAAACTTGCACCTTGGAACCTATTTCAAAGTTTGCGTTCTCGAGCCACCAAACACTGTTGTCGTGCAAATGGCCAGAACACATTAAAAGTTTTCTGTTTTCAGTTAAAACGGTGTAGTGTAAGCGGCCCCTAAGTTAATAACTAATGATCTTTGCAATGGAAGTGAATCGATCAAAAACTAACTTTAGCTGGACAATAACTTTATTCTAGAGCTGTTGTAAAGCCAAAACAATCTGCTACGGTAATTTCCTATTATCACTGTAAAGCTGCTTTGAAACAATATATATGGTTAAAAGCGCTATATAAATGAAGGTGACTTGACTTGATTTGATTTGACTTGACCTGACTTGTGTATAAACTGTAATGGTGCTGTGCCCAGCAGGAAAGGTGGCAGTGTTCAGAGGTCACACAAACCTTAATTTTTCTGTAAATGGGAGGTTTTCAAGCACTATTCGTAGCAAATTCCCTCAGTTGAGATGTCACCAGTAGCGCCAGGTGTCTTTGACTGTTCACAGTCACAAACCCCGCTGCTTTTGTGCAGATGTATACTGTCACAACCTTACTGTTAAATTGACTCCTTTTAAAATTCAGTAACTTGCTATATCCATGTTATATGTATCAAATAACTGGGAAAAGCTTCTTTTTTTTTCTTTTTTTTTTTACATGGCCTAGCCAATGAGGGTTTGGTGGACTTTTTTGATGTGGAACCGATTTGCCCTGATGTAGCTTTTTGAAAGCATCTGAAGACGTGCGCCCAAGAGTTTGAATCTGCTGCTGTGAGAGGCCTTTTTGGGCTGCTGAGGTTGCTTCCCCGATGCGAATGTTGTGAAATTATTTGCTGTGATGCCTGATTGTCGGAGAACAGATTTGAGGTGTTTTTGGAAGTAACGGTGTAGAAGAAGCATGTAACGGGTTTTTGTAATCATCTATGAATAGAGGTTCGAAAGGGGGGTTAGCCTGAGTGCATTATAGGGATATGTCTTCTTGTGTTGCAAGATGATGTCACATCTTTCGAAGATGTATCTCAGAATTTGCTTCACTATTCTGAAAGATACATCTAAAAACAGTTGAATTTGAAATAAATTATTGTTAAATCATGCTTAAATAATTTTAAAATAAAATCTTAATATTCATGCTATAGTTTGGTTAACTTAAAATTAGCCAATTAGCCTATTTCATATTCTAGCTTGTTATCGTTTTAACAAAGGTTTTCATTTATCACACTTCTGAGTTGGCTAGATCAGAAATGTTAATTTGAATAACCAAGGTCGAAGATCCCAAGCAAATGGAACACTAATCACCATTATGGTGACTTCAAAACAATAACAGTGGTAAACAATACAATTTTGTACAGTGGCATGGTTAAAGGCCCACTGAAGTGCCTTGGAATGCGCAGCTTTGTATGATGCGTTAACATAATTTCCACTGAAACAGGATGATTGGCTCCTCCCCCTTTTCAAATAGCCAATAGCGTTTAGTTTACCTCACAGACTGCAACTCATACTTGACAGCACCATGGAAGCGAATCTGAGCACTGATGATACATTATATTCTAGAGAGCATTTGATTGGACAGAAGATGTGATGAGAACCTGAAGTCCACGGTGATGTCATAAAAATCTGTGATCCATTTTAGCGGAAGTGAGAGACTGTAAGTTTTGAATGCTTATAACCCCTAAATGTGAATTTTTTTATTGTTTTGGAACACACCATCTAAATCATAACCTTAAGGCTAACATTTTCATACTAAAAAGCAAAAAACTTACATTTTGATTTCAGGTGTCCTTTAAAGACAACTTTATAATGTAAATTTACAGAAAACCAGGAGCAGTAAATTACTGTAACTGTAATTAGCATTATTCTACTATTGATTCATAGTAATTTGCAAGAAAAGGACCCAGCATTCAATGATTTCACAGTACATTTCTGACTAATTTTGACTTTAATTTATTGTATAAAAAAGTACTCTTTAATCCTGTATATTTCTAGCTTTTTGTTGTTGTTGTTGTTTTACAGTGCGCAGATGTCAGAACACAGGAATGTTTCAAGAACAATATGGACTGCTGTATTGAAAGACTTGATCAAGACAGTAACTGTAATTGAATAATACATGGAACTGAATCAGGGTCATGGAATGGATTAATACTGACAGGGACTAGAACTGGATCAGTAGATCACACAAGAACTGGAACAACTGCAGGGGGCTCGGGGCCTGCATGGGGCTTAGCCATGATAGGACTAGGAATTGGCTGGGGATCAGTCATGAGAGGACTAAAACTATGAACAGAAGCAACTGTAACAAGACTAAAAATAGTATTAGGAACAGGAACATAGGGATGGCTGTGGAAACAAACTTAGGGATGGCCTAATAGGGTCGAGCTCTGAGGCAGCCTAGACTAGAACAGTCTACAGCAGTGGTTCCCAATTCCAGTCCTCGTGACCCACTGCTCTGCACATTTTGTATGTCTCCCTTATTTAACACACCTGAACCAGATCATCAGCTCATTAGGAGAGACTCCATGAACTGAACTGAGTGTGTCAGATAAGAGAGACCTACAAAATGTGCAGAGCAGTGGGTCATGAGGACTGGAATTGGGAACCACTGGTCTACAGAAGAAAATAGTGACATTTGGTTCAGGTCAGTTCAGTGTTAATTCAGTTCAACAACAAAGTTAATCAATTATGAAACGTCTATAGAAGATAATAGTGCAACAAAATTTATAATTTTATTGAATATGAATTGTCTTTTAAACTTTAACTGAGCAAGCCAAAGGCAACAGTGACAAGGAACCAAAACCTCATCTGATGACAGATATTTAAAGAGAAATCAAGAAAGTAAAGTCACTCTGCTTGAGCACAAGTAGAAAATGAATAATTAAAGAGCCATCTCCCATCCTCTCTCTCACACACATGCACAAATATACATAATTTATCTCTATAAAAGGAAATGGACTATATAATCAGCTCAAGGTTTTTTTTTGTTTTGGTTTTTTCTTTGCAGCTCATGTCAACTGTTTTCGAGAGGCTGCTCACCCATTAGCTCCACAGACCCATTTGGTTCTGCAGTGAGCACCACTTGACTGTTTCCTTAACCACCTCCTGTTTCATGACCTTTGCCTTTCTCACATGAGCAACAAAAGGATTGGCTGTTTAACCTTGAGAAACTGGCAAGGCAACAACTTTCAACACATGAACATACAATAGGCATCTACAAAACATTTGTACAATTCTAAATTAACAATGATACATTAGTCATGAATGGCCCATAGTAATATTTGGTGCATGTGTCCGATTTGTTCATACTTTTCTGTCTCGCTACCCTACACATTCACAAACAAATGCAAGTAAGACAGTTATAACCTCAATAAATCTGTGAAGGCATAGAAAGCTTGAAAACCAAAGGTTTGATGTTGTCCTTCTAATGAGGGTGTTTTGGCATGCAAACGAATGCAGATGTGAAACAGAACATGCTTTCCATTTGATTTACAACTGCATAGAGTTTGGAAAATTAGACAAAGCATTTGCTGCACAAAATCAAGACTGAGTCACAGAGACATGAGCAGATGACTCGATTCATGATGTTCTTCCATATTAAACTTATGAAAGCTATGACAAGATCTAAGTTTCTCACTCTTATCTTTAGGAAACTTGTATTTAGGACAACACTGGATACTGGACATAAGGTAAAAAATATATATATATATATATTGTACAGCGAAAAAATAAATAAACGTGAACTCACTGAGACATGTGCAGAGATGCTCCAGATACCAGCAGCCAGGCTGTTTTTTTAATTTATTCATCCCATTGATGAAAAATATAAACATTATAAAAGAGATTATTATATTATTTTCCCAAGAAGTCACTAACAGAATTCACTCATAATGTATCCGCAGTTCATAGCTTTCACAATAAATGAACTGTAAAATAAAAATAAAAAACAATTATAATATAGATTTTTGCTTTCAAATTAGTGATGTCAAATAAAGAACTGCAAAAGAATAGACACCAGTTGTTGTTGTTTTTCTTATTAGATCACAAATTTGTTGAAATTAAAACAAATAACATACTAATACCGTAGTAAACTTTGAGGTAATGTAGTAATTGTGTGGTGAAATGGTGAAAATGTGGGTTATTCTAGGTAAATAAGAATTAGGTCAAAAACATCTGAAGTCAAAATCCACAAATACATATTAACACACACACCCACGTAGCTTGGTGAGTGGCCCTCTTATAAGGTTAATCACCGTAATTAGCATGGGAAATAGGAAACACTAGCAAGGCTTGAGTCATCTCCGACATGCACACGGCCATACTAAATGTGTCTAAAAAGGTGCCAACTCAAACAAGCCTCCAGCACATGGCTTGTTAACTCACCCTGATTGGAGGCAATTAGACCTCTGCTAGAGCAGTTTAAAAGACACCTCATCCTCAAATACTCAGAATATTTTCTATGAGGTGCTGTGACAAATGTGCTAAGTGAGAGTGAATAAAGTTTAAGTTCAAGATAGCTTTATTGTCATTCTGCTATATGTGGAGACATTCAAAGGAAAGAAATGTCTTGCCTTATAGGACCACGGTGCTACATACATTATGTAAAAAACAAACATAGACATAAAAACATACACAACAATATATAATATAACCTATATAAATCGACATTTAATTGTATGACATAGACTATAAAAACATATGACCTGCTTTATAAACCTACACAACTATATAGCCTATATAAATGTACCTATATAAATAGCTAACTGTTACGGCCAGCTCATTCAAGCCGCAACATAAAAGAGGGATCAAACACCAGCGTTCAATTAATGAAAAAGGTTTTATTTTCTATAACAAATATAACAGTAACCACTCATAGCAAACATAAGTCTAAGGAAAATAACAAACAAAATATTAAAGCTACATGACATAAAATATGTATACAAAAGAAAATCAATGAGATGCTAAGAGCCGCTCCAGTGAGAAACTATCCCACAGAGAGTGCTAACCAAATGAAAACTCAGAACACTTATATACTCCATTTTCCCTAATTAGCAATTAACATGGGGGAGTGACTCAAAACTCCCACAGACTGCCACCATCAGGTAAGGAGGACACTCGTTACACTAATCTATTGAAAGACCTAATCTGACTACATATACTTTACATAAAACTTTAGACATATAATGGGATTTACACATGAAACAGCACAGAGCAGTTGTAACGAATGAATCCTCTGGAGGCAAGATGGAGCGGACCCAAATGCAACTTTAATTATAATAAACAAAATCAAACATAAAGGCTGTAAACTGGTAACTCAAAACAAGAAACGAGACATGGCATAAACACAACTAGAAACATTCAATACTAGACAAAGACACAGGGCAAACAAGAGGGCTTAAATACACAAGACTAACGACAAGACAAGGGACACCTGTGAATAATAATCAGACGATTAACCAATGACAAGACACATGGCAGGATCACATGACAAACAGGGAGTCACATGACAAGACGAGAACCAAGAACAAGAAACAAAACCCAGAACGTGACATAGCCCCCCCTCTATGGGCGACTCCCGACGCCCATCAAAACAAAACAAAAAACAATAGTTCAGGAGGGTGGTGGAGCGGAGGCGGACCCGGGGGCGGGATGGAGGGCCAGGCCCGTGGAGCGGCAGAGGACCTGGAGACTGCGGCAGGATGGGAGGCCAGGGCGGATCAGGCTGTGCAGGCGACCAGGGCGGATCAGGCTGTGCAGGCGACCAGGGCGGATCAGGCTGTGCAGGCGACCAGGGCGGATCAGGCTGTGCAGGCGACCAGGGCGGATCAGGCTGTGCAGGCGACCAGGGCGGATCAGGCTGTGCAGGCGACCAGGGCGGATCAGGCTGTGCAGGCGACCCTTCGGGCGACCAGGGAGGAGACGACCCTTCGGGCGGCCAGGGCGGAGACGACCCTTCGGGCGGCCACGGCGGAGAAGACCCTTCGGGCGGCCACGGCGGAGAAGACCCTTCGGGCGGCCACGGCGGAGCCGGCAGTTCAGGAGACCATGGCGGTGCAGCCTCCATGGTCCCATCGTGGGACCTACTGCCCCCCCCAAAAAATTATCTTGGGGGCAGCTACGGAATCAAAGGCTGGAGTAGGCACCGGCTCAGGAACAGACACCGGCTCGGCGGCGGCCCTTTTGTCCGGAGACACTGGCTCGGCGGAGGCCATCTTGTCCGGAGACACTGGCTCGGCGGAGGCCATTTTGTCCGGAGACACTGGCTCGGCAGCGGCCATCTTGTCCGGAGACACTGGCTCGGCGGGCGTGACGTGAACAGTCTCTGGATCGGCAGACGTGACGTGAACAGTCTCTGGATCGACAGACGTGACGTGAACACTCTCTGGATCGGCAGAAGTGACGTGAACACTCTCTGGATCGGCAGACGTGACGTGAACACTCTCTGGATCGGCAGACGTGACGTGAAGCTCTGGCTCGGCAGGACTGACGTGAAGTGCAGGGTCGCTAGTGCTGGTGACTGACTCTGGATCAGCTGGAGTAGCATACTTGAAGGCCCCCCTGACAGACATAAGGGCTGGGTCGAACATTTTTGACAACAGATCGGCGCTATTCGACACCAGCTTGCGGGCTCGGGGCCAGATGATCCCAGCGTCTGATCCAGGGTGGTTACAGAGCTCTAGTTTACCGGGCTTGACAGAGCTGACGGGCTGAGTGGGCTCAGCTTCGCCCATTGTGAAGGGAGACCCACAAAATAGCAAAACAAAATCTATATATTGAGCTAGAGTCCATCTCGGGTCAACCTCAGGCAAATAAAGACTCACGTCCTGATCCAGTCCCATCCAAAAACAATCTTTAAGTTCCCTGTCGTCCAGCGGGGCCAGCTGGCAACAAGCCACAAACTCACCCACATAGTCCTCTATGGTGTGGCCATCCTGGAAGATGGAGCAGAGTTTAGTTACTGGGTCCATGGTTTGGTCTAGTATTCTGTAACGAATGAATCCTCTGGAGGCAAGATGGAGCGGACCCAAATGCAACTTTAATTATAATAAACAAAATCAAACATAAAGGCTGTAAACTGGTAACTCAAAACAAGAACCTGGACATGGCATAAACACAACTAGAAACATTCAATACTAGACAAAGACACAGGGCAAACAAGAGGGCTTAAATACACAAGACTAACGACAAGACAAGGGACACCTGTGAATAATAATCAGACGATTAACCAATGACAAGACACATGGCAGGATCACATGACAAACAGGGAATCACATGACAAGACGAGAACCAAGAACAAGAAACAAAACCCAGAACGTGACAGCAGTGGTACAGAAGACAAAGCAAAAGAGACATTCAGGGCAAAACAGACTGTACAAACAGGGACAGTGCAAGATGAAAGAAAAAATTAAGTATCCAGCACACATAGGGAAAGACCAAAGGTGGATGGTTTGTGAAGTCCACATAGTATTGCAGATAAAAATTGTTAACAAATTTTGAAGTGAACCATTCTTGGTGATCTCTTCCTGATGGCAGGATAAATGTCTTATTTTTGGCAAGTCTGGGTGAGACTGGAGGAGTTAAGCATGATGTGATTGTGAAAAAGGAGAGCAATAATGATCACAGTTATGTTCAGTTTGTCTTAGTTATCATGGACTTTTAGTTTGTTTTCATTCATTCTCGTGTGTTCCTTTGTTTGATTTTCCCACCAATCCTTTGTTTCCATGGTCACCGTCATTATGAGTTTATTTGGTTCAGCTGTGTTCTATTAATCATCTTGTTTGATGATTCATCTTGTCTTTACAGTCTGTCATTGTTCGGTCACGTTTACGTGTAGTTTGTGTTGCTCCCGTCTGTTTGCCTGTTCTGAGTGTAGTGAGGTTTGTGATACGTGTAAAACGTCACAATCAGTAAATGAGTGGCCAATGAGCTATCGCTCCGCTACAGTATATAAGTCTGTTGTTTATGCCTGCTGGGGTGCGTCATGGTCGAAAGCCCGCCCCTTCCTTTCGTGGTTGCTCACTATGGAGGTATGGTGTTTTCAGGGGTGTGAAGTAACGAATTACAAATACTCATGTTACTGTAATTAAGTAGTTTTTTTTTTCAGAAATTGTACTTTTTTGAGTAGTTTAAAAATTGTGTAATTTTACTTTTACTTGAGTACATTTTAAGTGATGTATCGGTACTTTTACTCCACTATTTCCTTCTGTTTGTGGTCGTTACTCGTTACATGCTTGTTTTAATTACATTTTTTATCCATCAGCGTGATTGGACCAGGTAATCGGTCTCGTGACTGTCATCAAATCAGCAATTCACAGAAAAGAAAACACAGCAATTAAATGTGAACATGCACATATATATAAAATACATTGTGCAACACATTTGCCCCTTACAACAGTTGCATAGTTATCATTTTCTCCCTGATATTATCAATCTTGTATGTAAAGAAGTTCATAAAGTCATTACTACCTTGCTGCTTGGAAACGTCTGGTGTTGAAGCTTTATTTTTTGTTAATTTAGCCACTGTTTCAAATAAATACCTAGGGTTTTGTTTATTTTCTTCTAAAAGGGTTGAAAAATAAGCAGATCTAGCAGCTTTTAAGGCCTCTCTGTACGCAATTGTGCTCTCTTTCCATGAAACGCAAAAAAACTCTAGTTTTGTTTTCTTCCAGTTGCACTCCATTTTTCTGGCTGCTCTCTTAAGGGCCTGAGTGTGTTGTACCACGGTGTTGGACTATTTTCTTTAATCTTCTTTAAGTGCAAAGGAGCAACTGGTTCTAAAGTGCTGGAAAAGAGAGTCAAAAGTTTCTGTTACAATATCGAGTTCTTCTAAGCTATCTGGGATGCTGAGGAGATTAAACTAATCAGGAATATTATTAATAAAGCAATCTTTAGTGATCTTCATCTACAGCCCTGTGCTGTCTCCGGGGAGTCCCTCTGACGTTAAACCGTAGGTTGTTCATCCACCTGCAGCGCCCTTGCGAGAGGAACCTGCGGCTCCGCCTCTGACCCCTGTTCTTTTCGCTCTGCCTGTCGACCTGTTGGCTCCACCTTGGCTCCTCCCACCTTTGGCTCCACCGGAGACCCTTGGCCATGCGGCTCCACCAGATTCCCTCATCCTGCAGGCTCCCCCTTTGTCAGTTGTCACTCTGCTCTAGGTTTCCAGTGCTGGCGACACAACTCATCTTCATCAGCTCTCCATCTGTGCCTGTGGGTCCATCGGCCTCATCTCTGTCAGTCATCCCCGAGTTGTCGTCAGCCTCTACACCATCTTTGCCCCTTCCTCCCTCTACTCCACCGTGGGCTGTCAGCACTGTTTCCATCATTGCCACCAGGGGATCGTCGTCAGCTCTCCATCTGTGCCTGTGGGTCCATCGGCCTCATCTCTGTCAGTCATCCCCGAGTTGTCGTCAGCCTCTACACCATCTTTGCCCCTTCCTCCCTCTACTCCACCGTGTGCTGTCGGCACTGTTTCCATCATTTCCACCAGGGGATCGTCGTCCACTCACCACCATTCCAGCACCACTGTCTGCTCTCATCATCCCTTCACCATCTCTTCGCCCCCCTCCAAAGCCCCCACCATCCCTCCCTCTGCTCGTCATTCGTTACGGCGAGGTCGAGCCTAGCAGGAGGATTAGTTAAAATGGACGTTTAGTTTGTTTTTATTCATTCCCGTGTGTTCCTTTTATTTGATTTTCCCGCCATTCCTTTGTTTCCATGGTCACTGTCATTTTGTCAATAATAATAAATAGTCCCGACTTCCGGTTTGGTAATGCGGTGTTGAGAAGCACGGTGTTGAAGCTCCGCATTATTTCATGTAATCTCTTCAGAATACACCTTAAAACATTTTATCAGCACATCGTATTCATTTAATCCTTTATTGTATGTTTGAAACATTCCGCCTTCGGAATTTTTCACTTAAAATGAGCAAGTCTACGAGGACAGGAGGTAAACAACACGCTCAAGTTCAACATGCACAGGCCTGTCAAGAAAGCAGCAAAATGGCGTAAAACGAGCCCATATCTGCACAGCTCACAATCAAATCTCTAGTCAAAGAGCTCAGAAAAAGAAAAAGAAAAAAATCAGAAAAGACATGACTGGGATGTTTGTTGCACTTCTAAATAGCTCTCTGGAACCAATCCGATCTTCAATCGAATCAATTGGTGCAACCCTGACAACACAGGCAGTGACCATAAGCGAGATGGAATCGGGTCTCTCAGACCATAGCGACCGAATAACTCTGCTCGAGCATGATGTAAACGCTCTTCAATCAAAAGTGACGACCATGGAAAAGGAAAACACGGTGCTTAAAGCTAACGTAGAAGATCTGATTTTTCACTCGAAGCGCCATAACATATGAGTGGTAGGCCTTCCTGAGGGCCTTGAGGGAAAGCGCAAGGGAGTTCATGACTAACCTGCAATCTGAACTTCTCGGTGACTCCCTTACAGAACCACCTGAGCTGGATCGCGCCCACCTTAGCCTGAGGGCCAGACCTCGTGCAGAGGAATCTCCACGTCCGCTGATTATCAGATTTCACAATACATCGTTAAGGAAACTGTCATGAGTTGTGCTAAATCTCACAAAGACATTTCTTACAAGGGCCACAAAATCAAAATGTACGAGGACTTCAGCACAGAGTTGGCGAGGAAACAAGCGACTTTCAACAAGATCAAGAGCCTACTTTACAAGCAAGGAGTGCGTTTTGGAATGCTGTACCCTGCTCACCTCCGAGTGAGTCGTAATGGCGTGGAATGGATCTTCGATTCCCCTGAGGCAGCAGAGACGTTTTACCATCAGAACTTTCCTAATTAAGTCGTGGACTAATACTCGTTTCCGAAACAGGATGGTAAATTCAACAGGTACAAACTGCTGTAAATAATTTAAGGACAGTATTAAGCTCTCACGCTACTTATGATTGGCCTTGAGAGAAAATTAGACTGTCACACTACGAGTACCTCTATCTGCTTTATTTTGATGTTATTCACACATCCCCAAGTTATATCGCTTATGGGTTGCACATTAATGAAGCTATTCGGTTGATGATTTTAACTGTCATACCACCTGATCCATGTTGGCAGTGCCGTCTATTTTTTGTTTAATGTTTTCTTATTATCTACTTTTTTTTTTCCTTCTCATAGTCTCTCAGCACATCTAAGCTGTTTTGGGTGTATATTTAGGATTTGACAGTTCTACGTGGTTAATCGGTTGTGTGATTCGGTGTTCTGGCTACTCGTCATGTGCAAAAAGATGAGCATCAGAGTTGTAAGTATAGGTTTGTATCCCCCCTTTTTTTTTTTTGTTTTTTTTTTTCACACCCCTCAATTTATTTATTTAGACTTTTTCTTTTCTTTTATCTTCACGATAACATAAATGATTAGTACTAAAGTGAACACAGCGGGGATGGCTGGTCATATTGTCAAATCTGTTACTTGGAATGTGAGGGCTCTAGGTGGTCAAATTAAAAGATCAAGAGTGTTCTCGCACATAAAGAGCTGCAGATTTTTATTTTTACAGGAAACTCATCTCAGGATTAGTGATCATGTAAGACTACGTAAGCCATGGATTGGTCAAGTTTTTAAATCTAGAGGCACCGCAGTTGTAATACACAAACGTATAAAGTTTGTCCCACACAATGTAATCTCTGATCCTGATGGGCGTTACGTAATAGTATCTGGAATTCTGTACCAAACACCTGTTATATTAGTTTGCGTTTATGCCCCTAACTTTGCTAACCCAGCTTTTATGACCGCGCTCTTACATTTCTAAGAACATTGTTGTTTTTTTGGAAACCAACAAATCAGATTTGGTTTCGCCATCACTTCTATGGGAAACATTTAAAGCTTTTATATGTGGAAGGATTATTTATTTTAATACATATTGGACTAAAGCTAGGAAATTAAAACAGCAGAAACTCAAATTTTAGCGGTAGATAGGCTAAATGCCAGGTCACCAAACCCTGTTTTGGAGACACAGCGGCTTAAACTACAAATTGAATTTGACTTTCTGCTAAAACGCACAAGAGCAACCTACTATGAGCATGGAGATAGAGCTGGCCGTATGTTAACATCTCAGCTCAGACATCAAACTGCTTCTGTTGGAGAATTTCCCTTGTCTCATGTAAAAGTCTGAATGCAGTAATACCAAGCAGAAAATAGGTCACAAGGATAAGAGAATGGAAAAGTACCCAAAAATCTGTAGGAGGGATGCAGGTGTTGGGAGGCACTGGAAGAAAAATGTGTTATATAAGATGTTTTGAGATGTTCCACCAATAGAAGAAGGTCTAGGGGAAAATGTTTTTAATGGTGGCAAGGACAAGGAGTGGCAAAAAAGAAGAGATAGATATGAGGGTGCCCATTTGGCACCTAGCGATAAGAAAAGGTATAAGACATGTGGACCGGGAATGGTAACTTTAGATGGCCAGATGGCCAGCTGGCATTTCACTTTGTTGCTTGTCAATAAAGTTAATTCTTCTGAGACCTGGAGCTTCGACTCTGAAAGATTTATTTGAGACCCGAACCAAAAAGTCTTTGAATTTGCCACAACACTTCTCAGTTAATCTCACAGGTGTATGACTCCTCAAATAACCTTATTACCGATCCGGTTAAAATAAACTCGGAGTTCTCTTCTTTCTATTCTAATCTTTACAATTCAGAAGCTAGCTTCATCAAGGCCAGAAATGGTTATCTCGCTAGACGCGGAGAAGGCTTTTGACCGGGTGGAGTGGGATTATTTATTCACGGTCTTACAAATATTTGGGTTCAGACCTAAAATAATATCATGGATTCGTCTACTGTATTCCACTCCATCAGCTTGTGTGAAAACGAACTCTGTAACGTCCCCTTATTTCTCTCTTTCTCGTGGCACCCGTCAAGGTTGCCCATTTTCACCTCTCCTATTTGCCTTAGCTACAGAGCCTCTCTCTATAGCATTAAAATCGTCTACAGTGTTTTCAGGTATTTATAGAGGAGGAAGGAAGCATCGTGTCTCATTGTATGCAGACGATCTCTTGTTATATGTTTCAGACCCTCTTAACTGCATAGATAAATTCCTCCATCTATGCTCCCTTTCCACATGTCCTCTACAGGTTTCCGTATCTACGAGTTCATATTTCAAACTCATTCAAGTCATTGAACAAAGAAAATTGTACAGAATTAATGGACCGCATTAAAGCAGATCTTCAGCGTTGGAGCAATCTTCCACTTTCTTTAAGTAAGTAGGATTGAATCAATTAAAATGAATATTCTACCACAAATCTTTTTTTTTTTTTTTAGACTATTCCTATTTTTCTTCCTAAATCTTTTTTTAAATCGTTCGACACCATTATATCCTCATATATTTGGGCTAGTAAGCCTCCGCGTGTACACAAGTCAACTCTTCAAAGAACCAAACAAGATGGGGGTCTCGCTCTTCCAAATTAATTTTTCTATTATTGGGCAGCTAATGCTTAGAAAATATATGCATGGTGTAATTCTCCGGATATTGATTGGTGTATGATATAAGCTAACTCCTGCTTATCATCCTCGTTATCAGCATTAGTTTTTGATCACTAACCCGATTGTGCTTTCATCGCTCAAAATTTGGAAACAGTTAACATTTTAAATTGTGATTTTAAATCACATTGTCCACCTTAATGCCTATTTGTGGTAACCATCTTTTTGTACCTTCTACTTTGTATTCAACTTTTGCACAGCTCAGAGAGAAGGGCCTAGTACTGTTTCATGATTTGTTTCCTGATGATCATGTATTTGCGTCATTTAATGATTTGCTGAGTAGATTCAAAATTCCTAAATCCAATTTATTCCGCTATTTTCAATTGCGTGACTTTGCTAAAGCACACTTTGATAACTTCCCTCACCAGTCAAAGAAAATATAATGTCACTTCCAAAATCACATAGCCAAATCTCCTAAATTTATTGCAATTGTTGGAATAACACCTGTTGATGGTATAACAAGCGCCATGCTGATATTATTGCTTTTGCTTCATTGGTAGCTAGAAGACAAATATTGTTGCTTTGGAAATTCTCATGCCCCCCTTCAAATTTTTCTTGGCTGAAGGACTTAATGTCCACTATTTGTGCTCACTAGTGCAGTGGACAAACTGTCACAACAAGTGACACTTCAAGGAGAGTGGAGACTCCACCCCCAGGGGGTCAAGCTGACAGACCTGTTTGCTTCCCAAGAATCTTCCGACTGCCCAATTTGGTATTCCATGACTGAGGCCCCCATGTGGATCATGGATGCTATTGACTTGGCATATTAGGCACAGGGGAACGTGCCATGCCCCTTCGGAGTTCAAGCATACTCCATGAGTAGTGTTGGATCCTCCTGGGCTTTAGCCAATGGCACCTTTCTAACAGACATGTGCAGAGCTTCGGGCTGTGTGACACATCATACCTTCATAAGACTTTACTATCTCCGGGTTGAGCCAGTATCGTCCCATGTGTTGTCCGGTGTGAGCAGGTAAGCTGCGGGCAACTGGCCGGATGCGCCGCTTGTACACAGCACTTTCCCCTCCCTGAGTCGACAAGATGTAGTGATTCCCTGATGGTAATCCTATATGATATATTGTCCACAATAAGGCTTATTTGATGGTAAACCCATATCTTCCCTTAGATTGCCGCCAGTCACTACATTTGTAGTAGGTCCTCCCATTGCAGGGACTTATTTCTATGTGAGGTACTTCCCAGGTGGTAAGTCCATGTGATGTATTCTCCACATATTAACCTCCCCTAGTGCTGGATGTGGTCTTCGTAGGGTTCTTTCTTCCATCCCAACACAATTATGGATTGTTTACAAGAAAAAAAAAAGAAGAACAGAAAAGGTCAAAAGGAAGTCTGGCTGAAGCAATCTATTCCCATTATAAGTACATCCTTTCCGCCCCCTGAGAGGTACGAATGACTACACAGCTTACAGGGAGTGCTGGGTTCGTTACGATGTCATGAGTGCGCTTGTTACCTGGCATGAAGTGGTTTGCCAACATCTGCATCGCCAGAACCTCGTAACTCAGTTCAGAAGTTGTGGCACTTTCCACAGGGACCTCAGTGTCAGTCCTTGACACCACGTCAAAATAATTGACATATAGGGAACGTCTCGGTTTCTGTTGTAATCTCCGTTTCCTGATGGAGGGAGTGAGATGCAAGACTACCCGCTAGATGGCCGGAACATGCACTTGGCTCCTCAGCACAAACCTGAATGAGTGGATGCACGCCATCTCCTTTTGTACCTGTACTGTATGTCCGGGGGAGTAGTGCATGCAAATTCCACTAGCCAATTCTCATTGACCTTTTCTGAAGTATCAGAGGTGTTTGGGACTCCCAAGTGCGACCCCTAGTGTCAGTCCTTGACACCATGTCTCATTCCCTCCATAAGGGAACGAAGGTTACAACAGTAATTGAGATGATTTCCATGCAGAAAACATGGACAGAATCACGGAATCCAGACACAAATGGAACTTACTGTATAAAGCGGATTGTCATTGACTTTTGGATGAATAAATCAAGTATAGCGCTGTACAATAAATAAAATAATGATATGGACTAGTGTCATGGATTAAAAAAAAATGCTATTGAAATATGTAGTCTGCATGTTCTGCATGTCTGTGTGGATGAACACCACAGTTTTGTCTACTACACACATAACGAAGCACTTGTGACACTTGTGGTGTTTTCAGATTCTGCCATTGTGGAAAAAAAACTAAGGAATACCAGTCACAGCAGCAATTGTTCTTGCCTACCGCCATGTTTAAAATTTATGGCAGAGACCCCTTTTAAAATTAAGCAGCAGAAAACGCAGTCAGCTGTCCAACCCTGCCGCAAACAGCAGAGATCAGAAAAAGATAACGAAGGTGATGCATGTGAACAGAGTAGCAGTACCCGTGTCACAGCATCCTGTGAGTTACTTCTCCAATAAGTTTACCAAGTGTCAACAGAAGTACAGTACTATTGAAAAAGAGGTTTTAGCCTTACTCTTAGCGTTGCAACACTTCAAAGTTGACTTGTACTTTACTTTACTTGTAATCCGATGATGGTTTACACTGATCACAACCCCGTATTACTTGGGAGAATGTGTAACTCAAATCAACGTCTGATGCGCTGGTCTTTAATCATTCAAGAATACAACCTTGACATTCAACATCAAAAAGGTTCAGAAAATATTGTAGCCGATGCACTTTCTAGAGTACATAGTGTGGTTAATTAGGATGCAAATAACAAGTATGAAAATGTTGTTGGGAATGCCTGATTCATTAGTATACAAACATTTCTTTGGGGGTATTGTTTGTAACTTATGGGTGGGGGTGTTACATCCAAAGACGTATATTTTTGTGAGAGCTGCATTGTACTGTGGTATGTTTTCTTTCTTTCTTTTGTTGTTGTTTTGTGTCTCCTGCTCTCCTTTGGCTCCTCCCACTCTTTCACTTTAGCAGGTAGCTGATTGCATCCCCAGCTGCATCTGCTTACCAACCAGGAGGGAAAAGCAAGCAGAACTCTCAATCGTGGAAAACCTTTCTCCAGATCATGATCTGTGTCCTGCCCGGTCCAGGTGTTGGGAGCTGTTGTGCACCTTTTTGTGGATCAGTGCGACTGTTTGCATTTCCCTTTTTTTGGCTTAGAGTACTGTTGCTTTATTGCTGCTTTCCTCCTGGTTGGTAAGCAGGTGCAGCTGGGGATGCAAACAGCTACCTGCCAGAGTGAAAGAGTGGGAGGAGCCAAAGGAGAGCAGGAGACACAAAACAACAACAAAGGAAAGAAAGAAAACATACCACAGTACCATGCAGCTCTCACAAAAATATACGTCTTTGAATGCAACACCCGACAAAGAAAAAGCAGAAATCCGGAGTATGGCCATAAAAAGATGATAAAAAGTTTGGGTTTGTCAAATATTCCGACGCAGGCTGTGCTGCAATACCAATATGCGTTATATGCGGTGAAAAGTCGCCAAATGAATGTTTGAAACCAGTGAAGATGAAAAGACATTTAAGTACACGCCATGCAGATAAAGCAAACAAACCATTAGCTTTTTTCAGAGGAAGGCTCAAGAAATTCAATCATCAGCTCATATCGTGTTGCCATAAAAAAAAGAAGAGCGCCACACACAATTGCAGAGAGATTAAAGTTGCCTGCTGCACTAGACACAGTTCTGGATGAAAATGCATCTGAAAAGCTAAAACTAATTCCTTTTATTGACAATACAGTGTCATGTCGAATTGGGGATATTGCCCAGAATTTAGAAGAACGGCTCATAGCGAGACTGAAGTCAGCAAAGGATTTTGCTATTCAGCTGGATGAGAGCACTGACATTGCATCAAGCGCTACGTTACTGGTTTATGTTCAGTACATTTGGCAAGGTGAATCTTCTGTGCTGCCTAACATTGCCTTCTAGCATGTCAGGAGCACATATTTTTGAAGAGTTAAATGCTTTCATGACAAAATGCGCTTTGGGGCAGCCAACCTCACTGGCAAAAATAGTGGAGTTGTCAGAAGGATTAAGAATGCAGCAGGACAGAACATTGTTTGAAATTATTGTTTCATTCATCATGAAGCTTTGCCATCAAAAGTAATCCCACCTGAGCTTGAAGTAGTGATAACAGACATTGTCAAAGTTGTGAACTACATTAAAGGCAGTGCTCTTAATAGCCGACTTTGAGGCCCTATGTATTGAAATGGGAGCCAAGCACAAACATTTACTCTTCCATACAGACGTGAGATGGCTGTCGAAGGGCAGGATGATCAGCTGAGTGTATGAATTGAGAGATGAAATACATGCTTTTCTTACAGAGAAACTGCCACCTCTCGCAAGCTGTCTTACCTTGCTGACATTTTTTCTGTTCTAAACTAACTGAATTTAAAACTACAAGGATGGGAGGACAACATTTTCAGACATTTCGAACAAATTCAAGTTTCCAGAAATCACACGAACTCTGGCAGCTGCATATCAAAACCTCAAGCTACTATATGTTCCCGACAATGATAAAACACATTCAAGAAAATGGTGTGTCTAAGAAATCGGTCGCTGGCCTGACGTGTTTCATTTAATAATAATAATAATAATACATTTTATTTGAAAGGCGCCTTTCTGACACTCAAGGTCACCGTACAGGCATACATAAAAGTTAATACATAAAACAAATGATAAAATAATACAAGAAATAAATTAAAAACCAGTTAAAATCAATTAGAATTACAGATGAATGGATGTTACAATGAATAGGCTTGTTTAAACAGATAGGTTTTGAGTCCAGATTTGAAATGAGGGAATGAGTCCATATTTCTGAGTTGAGGTGGAAGGGAGTTCCAAAGGCGGGGAGCAGAGCGGCTGAATGCTCTGCTCCCCATTGTGGTGAGACGGGCAGGTGGGACGGACAGGTATAATGAGGAAGAGGATCTGAGAGAGCGAGATGGAGTGGGAACATGGAGGAGGTCAGATAGATAAGGGGGTGAGAGGTTGTGGATGGCTTTGAATGTCAGCAAGAGGACTTTGAACTGGATACGGGACTGGATAGGGAGCCAGTGGAGCTGCTGGAGGACAGGAGTGATGTGATGGATGGAGGGGGTTCGGGTAATGATTCGGGCAGCTGAATTCTGGACTAATTGAAGTTTACGGAGGGATTTGTGAGGGAGGCCCAAGAGAAGTGAATTACAATAGTCTAGACGTGAGGTGACAAGGCTGTGGACAAGAATGGCAGCAGAGTGGGGGGTAAGGGAGGGGCGAAGACGATTAATGTTACGTAAATGGAAGTAGGCTGACCGGGTGATGTTATTGATGTGTGATTGAAATGATAGTGTGCTATCCAGGATGACACCCAGACTCTTAACCTGAGGGGAAGGTGAGACGGAGGAGTTATCAGTTGTGATGGAAAAACTGTTGGTTTTGGATAATGTGGATTTGGTGCCAATGAGGAGAACCTCAGTTTTATCACTGTTAAGTTTAAGGAAGTTAAGGGTAAACCAGGATTTTATTTCAGCAATGCAATCGGTGAGGGTAGTGGGTGGGAGAGTGACTGAGGGCTTTGTGGTGAGGTAGAGCTGGATGTCATCCGCGTAGCAGTGGAAAGTAACATTGAATTTACGGAGAATATTGCCAAGGGGAAGAAGGTAGATGATAAAGAGAAGGGGCCCCAGGACAGAGCCCTGGGGCACACCTGTAGTGACGGGGGAGGAAATGGATTTGAATGACTTAAGCTGAACGAACTGAGTGCGGCCAGTGAGGTAGGATTTGAGCCAGTTTAGTGGAGTGTGGGTAATACCAATGGATGACAGTCTATTGGGGAAATTTTCTCAATACTCTCCCCAAGAGAAGTTCAATGAATTAAAAGACAAGCAGTGGGTGAAAAATCCCTTTGAATTTTAAACTCCAGATTCAATTGCTGAACTGAATTTAATTCCTTCTGAAGAATCAGAAATGCTGCAACTAACCAGTGACAGCACTTTGAAAATGTTGTATGTTTACGACATCTGTTGCGTTCAAGTCACTTGAGAATAATGTTTATGCATGGTTATTGAAAAAACTATAAATTAAAGTTTCTGAAATAAGGCCACAAAAAACATACTCAATACAGTGAGGAAAATAAGTATTTGAACACCCTGCTATTTTGCAAGTTCTCCCACTTAGAAATCATGGAGGGGTCTGAAATTGTCATCGTAGGTGCATGTCCACTGTGAGAGACATAATCAAAAAAAAAAATCCAGAAATCACAATGTATGATTTTTTAACTATTTATTTGTATGATACAGCTGCAAATAAGTATTTGAACACCTGAGAAAATCAATGTTAATATTTGGTACAGTAGCCTTTGTTTGCAATTACAGAGGTCAAACGTTTCCTGTAGTTTTTCACCAGGTTTGCACACACTGCAGGAGGGATTTTGGCCCACTCCTCCACACAGATCTTCTCTAGATCAGTCAGGTGTCTGGGCTGTCGCTGAGAAACACGGAGTTTGAGCTCCCTCCAAAGATTCTCTATTGGGTTTAGGTCTGGAGACTGGCTAGGCCACGCCAGAACCTTGATATGCTTCTTACAGAGCCACTCCTTGGTTATCCTGGCTGTGTGCTTCGGGTCATTGTCATGTTGGAAGACCCAGCCTCGACCCATCTTCAATGCTCTAACTGAGGG
Source organism: Rutilus rutilus (assembly GCF_951802725.1). NCBI lineage: Eukaryota > Metazoa > Chordata > Actinopteri > Cypriniformes > Leuciscidae > Rutilus > Rutilus rutilus. The sequence continues at coordinate 14,198,821 of NC_140213.1, forward strand.
AAGGAGGTTGTTCCCCAAAATCTTGCAATACATGGCCCCGGTCATCCTCTCCTTAATACAGTGCAGTCACCCTGTCCCATGTGCAGAAAAACACCCCCAAAACATGATGCTACCACCCCCATGCTTCACAGTAGGGATGGTGTTCTTGGGATGGTACTCATCATTCTTCTTCCTCCAAACACGTTTAGTGGAATTATGACCAAAAAGTTCTATTTTGGTCTCATTTGACCACATGACTTTCTCCCATGACTCCTCTGGATCATCCAAATGGTCATTGGCAAACTTAAGACGGGCCTTGACATGTGCTGGTTTAAGCAGGGGAAACTTCCGTGCCATGCATGATTTCAAACCATGACGTCTTAGTGTATTACCAACAGTAACCTTGGAAACGGTGGTCCCAGCTCTTTTCAGGTCATTGACCAGCTCCTCCCGTGTAGTTCTGTGCTGATTTCTCACCTTTCTTAGGATCATTGAGACCCCACGAGGTGAGATCTTGCATGGAGCCCCAGTCCGAGGGAGATTGACAGTCATGTTTAGCTTCTTCCATTTTCTAATGATTGCTCCAACAGTGGACCTTTTTTCACCAAGCTGCTTGGCAATTTCCCTGTAGCCCTTTCCAGCCTTGTGGAGGTGTACAATTTTGTCTCTAGTGTCTTTGGACAGCTCTTTGGTCTTAGCCATGTTAGTAGTTGGATTCTTACTGATTGTATGGATCCTCTAATTTAGGATAATAAATGGAGTGGAGGTGGACATTTTAAAGGCAGACTAACAGGTCTTTGAGGGTCAGAATTCTAGCTGATAGACAGGTGTTCAAATACTTATTTCCAGCTGTATCATACAAATAAATAGTTAAAAAATCATATATTGTGATTTCTGGATTTTTTTTTTTTTTAGATTATGTCTCTCACACTGTATGTGTCCACAAGACTTTTGACTAATGGATGTTGGTGCCTAGAGTTTTTGCTTCAAAATGATCTGAAAATCATCCTGCTTAATCATTCAAATAAAACAATACATTGATTTAAATTTTGTAAGACACTTTTTGTTTGGAAAGGCAAAATGCATGGGGTGTGAATGATCATGAATAATGCTCTGATTCACACCTGAGAAGACAGTGACCCACATAATGAGCAGCATAATGAGCATTTCAGTCAGGTGTGTCACTGAGAGGGTACCACAAGAAAGAATCCAAGGACAAAAAAAATAATATATATACAGGGTGGGCCATTTATATGGATACATGGCCCTCTTCCTATTGAAAAAACAAAAGTTGTATCCAAGATGGCCGACTTCTAAATGGCCACCATGGTCACCACCCATCTTGAGGAGTTTGCCCCCTCACATATACTAATGTGCCACAAACAGGACTTTAATATCACCAACCATTCCCATGTTATTACGGTGTATCCATTTAAATGGCCCACCCTGTATATATATATATATATATATATATATATATATAGATAAAAATTTATATATATATATATATACATATATTCTACAGAATTGGTTCAAAGGTAGAGTTGGAAACATCTTGAATTTATTTATTTTTTTTTTCACAAATTTTGTATGCATGCAAATTGTATAATATCCAAGTTAAACATTTATAGTAATTGTTCATTCTCATACTGTATTTTCAGAAAGTTTTGGAATATGTATCCTCTCTCCAAATTTGTCACTAATAAAACAATAATATTGACTGATTTAGATTTTGTTTTGTTTAGATTTACCTTGTAAATATACTTTGTGCTATTTTATTAAAAAGATTACAATTACAACAAATATTTTAACAATATTTCAAGTGTAATCTTTCTCTGTAAAAAGTATACATTTTATCTTACGTATTTCAAAGTTAAGGATTCATTAGTTTGAATATTGGAACAAACACTATAATAACATCTTAGTTGATAATTCAATGTAACTATTTTTGACAAAACATCACATATTATATATTTAACATATGAGCAGAAATTGGCGAACAAAAGCTTATTTGATGTGGCAGTAGTCTTTTTTACAGTAAAAACTTTATAATCTGTATTTATCATATTTGTGTATCATACACATCATACATCAATGTACAAGTACATTCTACTTCTCGGGCACTTTTTGGGCCCTTAACGTGCTCAAAAACTCTTGAAACTTTGCACACAGGTCAGAACCCGCGGCCATCAGGATCGGGCTGAAGCTGGTACCCGGGCGTGGCAGGGGGGCTCGACAGCGCCCCCTGGAATGGGATCCGAACACTTGTCCATAAATAAAACACACTTGCATGTAATAATATGAAACTCGGTACACGTATAGATCTCATCAGGCCGAACAACTTTCGTGCTCTAAGTTTTACGCCAGCCCAACAGGAAGTCGGCTATTATGGGTTGTTTGGAAACGCATGCTGTGGAATTTGATGTATTCCTAGGAAATCCATCCGATCGCCACCAAACTCGGTCAGAGTGAAGTCAAGACATTGAGAATGCTAAATTGCAGACGGATTTTTGATATCTCGAACGGTTTGGCCGTGGCGAGGAAACAAATTTATGGTGAATAAGGGACACAGGAAGTGTGTTACAACTTCTGCATACATTAACTGATCTTGATGAAACTTCAGCAGTGTGTTCGTTGTAAGAGGCCGATCACATGGATGTAACTATTTTACCTGATTTGCTTCAAACTTTATGTGTATAATGTAAACACAGGGCAGATGTAGACCTGTGAAAGGATTATTGATATCTTAGATACTGTTGCCGTGGCAACGCATCAAACTTTAATATTCTTTTCGGATGCTTTTGAGACTCTTAGCATGCTTGAAATTGCATGAAACTCGACAGACACATAACATTTATTAGCCAGTAGACATGTGCAAAGTTTCAGAAACTGGCGTGGTGGAATGGCTCAGTAGCGCCACCTTTTGACAAAATTGGGGGTTAGTTTTATCTACAGTAACAAAACTTGGTACGTATATTGTTCTCATCAAGTCGGACAACTTTCTAATTTACAGTCATTAGCTCCAACCAACAGGAAGTCATATATTTGGGTTTGAATGTGAATTTTTTGGAGCATTTTCTCTCTCTATGTCTCTGCATCTCTGTGTGTGTGGGGTGGGGGGGATTTGTCTGTTGGGTGAGATTTGCTTTTAATTTGTTTTTCAAGGTTTCGGGGGCTTTTGTGGCCCTTAACATGCTCGAAAACTCTTGAAACTTTGCACACAGGTCAGAACCCGCGGCCATCAGGGCCGGGCTGAAGCTGGTACCCGGGCGTGGCAGGGGGCTCGACAGCGCCCCCTTGAATGGGGTCCGAAAACTTAGTCCATATATCAAACACGCTTGTATGTAATAATATGAAACTCTGTGCACATATAGATCTCATCGGGCCGAACAACTTTCGAGTTTTACACCAGCCCAACAGGAAGTCAGCTATTATGGGTTGTTTGGAAAATGCATACTTTGGAATTTGATATACTCCTCCTAGAGAATGCATCCATTTGCCCTCAAACTCGGTGTGAATGAAGTCAAGACATTGAGGATGCTAAATTGTGGACGGATTTTTTATATCTCGAACAGTTTGGCCGTGGCGATGAAACAAATTTATGGCGAGAAAAGAGAAACACAAAGTGTTATAACTTCTGCATACATTAACTGATCTTGATGAAACTTCAGCAGTGTGTTCATGGTAAGAGGCCGATCAGATGGATGTAACTATTTTGAGTCAAAGTTATAGCACCACCAACTGGCAGCAGGAAGTGTGTCACTTTCAAAATGCTTTTGACAAAAGTGGGGGGCTTAGTTTTACCTACAGTAACAAAACTCAGTACGTATATTCTTTTCATCGAGCCGGACAACCTTCTAATTTACAGTCATTAGCTCCGACCAACAGGAAGTCAGATATTTTGGTTTGAATGTGGATTTTTTGGATATTTCAGACTCTTGAGTTTTTAGCTACTCCTCCTAAGTGGTTTATTTTATTCACACCAAACTTTTTCAACATGATGAAAATACATTAAAGATGCTAAATTGTGAACGGAAATTAAATATAAAAAAAAAAGCCTCATATCTTCTAAAAATGTAATTATACGCCATTTATTTCTATATAAAATTATACAAATATCAGAACTAAACCCATTTTATTCTTTTTTTATTTATTTTTTATTTAAGAATTATGTTTAAGTTAAGTTAAGTTTAAAAACAGCCAGAATGGTTGTTTAGTCCAAAAAAATAAATCAAGTCATACATAGTGCTATACTGCCCTCTTGTGTTCAAAATCAGGAAGGCCTATTGTATTTATATATAAATATATAAGGGATGTGACTGTGGGAATATTTCCCCACCGGTTAATTGACGTGTGACACCGCTGGGGGCTTTTAAATTGCTAAAAGTGAAAGTAAAATACGGATGTCCGCACAGACATTGATAATGGTGCGGAGTAGAGCGAGCCTAAAAATTAGCCCCATTTCGGGGGGCGGATATTTGCTTGAACTTGTTTTACAAAAGCACAATGTTGTGTTTTATTGCGAGTGTACACAAATATAAGTAAACACTTTGCAGTTTGAATGATGTCCTGTATGAAAAAAATGACGGAGTATGTTTTTATGTGTCCACAGTTCAATCGCGCCCGCACACACATACACGAATTGTACGAAATGTACGAATTGTACTACTGACTATTTAACAGAGCAGTGTAATTTTTCTATGTTAGGTTGACTATTTTATTATTATATTTTATTAAGGCTATAATGAACAGGTTGCAATATCAAGATTGCAATGCTGGAATGTGTGTGTGTGTGTGTGTGTGTGTGTGTGTGTGTGTGTGTGTGTGTGTGTGTGTGTGTGTGTGTGTGTGTGTGTGTGTGTGTGTGTGTGTGTGTGTGTGTGTGTGGCGCAATCGAACAATGGAGACATAAAAACATACTCCGTCATTTTGTTCATACAGGACATCATTCAAACTGAAAAGTGTTTACTTATATTTGTGTACACTCGCAATAAAACACAGCATTGTGCTTTTGTCAAACTATAAACTTGTCAAACTATATATATATACACATACACACACACACACAAACAGTACATATATATATATATATATATATATATATATATATACAGTATGTGGCATAAATATATATATATATATTTACACTCACCTAAAGGATTATTAGGAACACCTGTTCAATTTCTCATTAATGCAATTATCTAATCAACCAATCACATGGCAGTTGCTTCAATGCATTTAGGGGTGTGGTCCTGGTCAAGACAATCTCCTGAACTCCAAACTGAATGTCAGAATGGGAAAGAAAGGTGATTTAAGCCATTTTGAGCGTGGCATGGTTGTTGGTGCCAGACGGTCTGAGTATTTCACAATCTGCTCAGTTACTGGGATTTTCACGCACAACCATTTCTAGGGTTTACAAAGAATGGTGTGAAAAGGGAAAAACATCCAGTATGCGGCAGTCCTGTGGGCGAAAATGCCTTGTTGATGCTAGAGGTCAGAGGAGAATGGGCCGACTGATTCAAGCTGATAGAAGAGCAACTTTGACTGAAATAACCACTCGTTACAACCGGGGTATGCAGCAAAGCATTTGTGAAGCCACAACACGCACAACCTTGAGGCGGATGGGCTACAACAGCAGAAGACCCCACCGGGTACCACTCATCTCCACTACAAATAGGAAAAAGAGGCTACAATTTGCACGAGCTCACCAAAATTGGACAGTTGAAGACTGGAAAAATGTTCCCTGGTCTGATGAGTCTCGATTTCTGTTGAGACATTCAGATGGTAGAGTCAGAATTTGGCGTAAACAGAATGAGAACATGGATCCATCATGCCTTGTTACCACTGTGCAGGCTGGTGGTGGTGGTGTAATGGTGTGGGGGATGTTTTCTTGGCACACTTTAGGCCCCTTAGTGCCAATTGGGCATCGTTTAAATGCCACGGCCTACCTGAGCATTGTTTCTGATCATGTCCATCCCTTTATGACCACCATGTACCCATCCTCTGATGGCTACTTCCAGCAGGATAATGCACCATGTCACAAAGCTCGAATCATTTCAAATTGGTTTCTTGAACATGACAATGAGTTCACTGTACTAAAATGGCCCCCACAGTCATCAGATCTCAACCCAATAGAGCATCTTTGGGATGTGGTGGAACGGGAGCTTCGTGCCCTGGATGTGCATCCCACAAATCTCCATCAACTGCAAGATGCTATCCTATCAATATGGGCCAACATTTCTAAAGAATGCTTTCAACACCTTGTTGAATCAATGCCACGTAGAATTAAGGCAGTTCTGAAGGCGAAAGGGGGTCAAACACAGTATTAGTATGGTGTTCCTAATAATCCTTTAGGTGAGTGTATATATATATACAGTAGGTTAACTAAAGGCACCGGGGTGGCGGTGCCACTGGCTTGGGCCCGTCATCGCTGCTCGCAGCTATATTTATTATTATTCTTCTCCAAAGTTAATCACATTTTTGAGGGCCTAAACATGCTCAAAAACTCACGAAATTTTGCACATGCGTCAGAACTGGCGAAAATGTACATCTGATATAGGTTTCAGAATTGGGCGGGGCAAAATGGCTCGATAGCGCCACCTATAAAAGTTCAACGGAGTGCGCCTCCCACTATGTTCCACGTACGTGTACGAAATTCGGAACATAAATGTAATGACGTAATACCTACAAAAAAGTCTCTTGGAGCATAGCCCTAAACACAACAGGACTTCTCTTCTTGAACTTCCTCTCAGATTTTTGTGCAGTTTTTGCATTTTCAGGCCTCGTACTTTAACAAACTCCTCCTACAGTTTTAATCTGATCATCTTCAAATTTGGTGAGTGTAATCTTAAGGCCTTTGCGACGTTAAATTGCATTTTCGTCGAAGGGCAGGTCCTCGGCGGCCTGACAAATTTCGATGTTTCGCCATGAAACAGGAAGTTGCTGTAACTCATGGCATGGAATGTCCAATCTGCCCCAAACTTCACACGTTTGATAAGAATCATGGCCTGAACACATCTACATGAGAATATTCAGTTATAGTAATAGCGCCACCTACTGGCAACAGGAAGTGACATGTTTAACACGTTGATGCTGTTCTGGCAACATGTTAAAAATGCCATTGAGTTCTAAACATGCTAGAAACATGTTAAAACATGCTAGCAATACTTAGCTAAGTGCTAAAGCATGCTAATTCAGTGAAAGAGGACGTTGTTGTTACTCAAGAAGGCAATGTCCAATTTGCGCCAAACTTCACACGTTTGATAGGAGTCCTGCCCTGACCGCCGGACTCGCGCGTCCTCCATGTCTGTAGTTTTTTTTAACACTTTTCACTCGTGTTTGTAGTTCTAACTGAATCCTTGTCCAACACGCGATGAGTTGTGGGCAATATTAGCCGTTAGAGAGCGCATCGATGTGCACTTCGGATTCTGACCGGAAATAGTAGACCATCCGGGTATCTTTGGAACACTTATTTTAACATACTACGATTTGGGACATACTAATTCTGTTTTCGAATACTATTTAGGACAGATAGTATGCAAATTGGGACGCAGCAATAGTAAAATATGCCGTTGAGTGTTAAACATGTTAGAAACATGCTAAAGCATGCTAGCAATACTTGGCTAAGTACAAAAGCATGCTATTAATGCCATGAAACAGGAAGTTGTTGTAACTCAGGCATGGAATGACCAATATGCCCCAAACTTCACACGTTTGATAAGACTTCTGTCCTGAACACACGTCCATGTTCATATTCAGTTATAGTCATAACGCCACCTGCTGGCAACAGGAAGTGACATGTTTAACACTGTTTTGGTCTCCTAATAACATATAAAAAAGTGCCCGCAGGTGCTAAACAGGCTAGCAACATACTAGAAACATGCTAAAACATGTTATCAAACACTTAGCCTAAGTGCTAAAGCATGCTATTACTGCAATTAAATAGGAATTTGCTGTAACACAGGCATGGAATGTCCAATCTACCCCAAACTTAATATGTAACATGCAAGAAACATGCTAGCAACACTTAGCTAAGTTCTAAAGCATGCTAGAAAAGCTAAAGGAAGTTGTTGTAACTTAAGCATACAATGTCCAATCTACCCCAAACTTCACACGTTTGATAAGAGTTATCTCCTGAACACATGTCCATGCTCATATTCAGTTATAGTCATAGCGCCGCCTGCTGGCAACAGGAAGTGACGTTTAACACTGTTCTGGACTTCTAATAACATATTTTAAAAAATGCCAGTAGGTGCTAAACATCCTACCAACATACTAGAAACATGCTAAAACATACTAGCAAACACTTAGCTAAGTGCTAAAGCATGCTATTACTGCAATTAAATATGAATTTACTGTAACTCAGGCATGCAGTGCCCAATCTACCCCAAAATTAATATGTAATATGCTAGAAACATCATAAAACATGCTAGAAATGCTAAAGGAAGTTGTTGTAACTCAAGCATACAATGTCCAATCTGCCCCAAACTTCACATATTTGATAAAAGTCCTGCACTGAACACATCTACATAGCGATATTCAGATATAGACATAGCCCCACCTACTGGCAACAGAAACTGACATGGTTAACACAGTAATGCATTACTAACCACATAATTATTGTGCACTAAGCATGCTAGAAACATACTAAACATGCTAGCAACACTTAGCTGAGTCATGAAGCATGCTATTATCACCATAATACAAAACATTTTGTAACTGACTTTGACATACTCTTACTATATATACCTCCTTAAATGCACATTGCCCAACCATGCTCTGTCTTCCTAAAGCCACCGAGTGACGATGGCACGAGTGCGAGGGCCCTTTCATTGCTGCTTGCAGCTTTAATTACAATAGTATTATTCCTCACAGTGTCGCAAGACGACGTTAAGTACATGAATCTGATTAAACTTGATGTGTTTCATCAATCTGATGTGGGCGTTGACAGGTTTGCATGGATTGCCTCAGATCATTTGTGTTTGAATAGCGCACGCTCTCAGTAGGCGTGTTCACATTAGCAGATAATGAGCTGAACTGAGAACGACTGACATCTCTCTCTTTTCATACAGATTATATAAATTGAGAATATTTTTTATAGATATATATATAAATTACTTAATTTAAAAGAAGAGAATTCAAGCTTTATAAATACATATCTCTGTGCCTGTGTGATTGAGTATTCGCTGAGTTACAGTTCCTTTTTGGGCGCGTTTCAGAATGGACTTCACTGACAGAGAGAAGGCAGTACTCGCATCATGTTTATTTTTCTTTATTTGGCAAAAAGCACAACACTTTGTTTTTATTGTGAGTATACACAAAAGAATAGACACTTAACAGGATCAAATGATGTACAACACTTATATGTAAGATCAAACTCAATAGAGTATTTTGAGTCTCATTTGCACTGATTAGAAAAATAGCGAGCTCGTCGCGCCGGCGCGACAGGGTTAACTGCATAAAAATACGACAAGGTTTTTAAACTCTACTTCTCTTTAACCTGGCATACACAACATTATACATTTCTATTATTCAAATCAGTTAAATGATTGTTAGGCTGCATAAACTAGGGAACACTTCCCATAACACCCGATGTACTCATTATATCACAAGAAGAACGGTATCTATGCTAATATTAGTCTCTCTGTTTATCCCGAGGATTACTGTAGTCAGCCGAATCAGGGCCGTATCCAGATCAGATGGTGGACCTGTGCCTAGGCACGACCACAACGCATGATGAAGTCAGCCGGATCTGGGCCGTAACCAGATCAGATGGTGGACCTGCGCCTAGACACTACCACAACACATCCCTGAAGTGTCTGCAGAGATTGTGTCAACTAGACTCTAATCATACACTTTTCGTTCATTGGCCAGAAGAGAATTCGCCCCCCAACTGGTTTCTCCCAAGGTTTTTTCTCCATTCTGTCACCTGATGGAGTTTTGGTTCCTTGCCACTGTCACCTTTGTCGCCTTTGGCTTTTGGCTTGCTTAATTGGGGACATATTATACACATTATATTCAACAATATTATTGATCTGCCTGCATTGACACCATTATAAGAGAACTGAACTGAGCTGGACGATGACATCACTGTTTTCTCCAGAGTGGCTGTATAGATAAATTAACTAAATTAATTTTTACAACAACAATGAACAATAACTGAGCTTCATCCTAGCTTCCCACTCATATTTACAACTTTGTGGTGGTGCACCATTAGGTCATATTGTTTTGTTTTTTTTATTGTTTTTTTTAATGTATTTTGATATAATTATTTATTTAATGATTTTATTAATGCTTTTGGTTAATATTTTTGTGTTTTGCTAAATAAATTAAATGAATTAATTTGGAGTCTGCATTCCTCATTTACTTCTGTTGCAATGCCTTTTAATCTAGTTTGGGCAAATGAGGACATAAATTAAGTAAAATGAATGCATGTCCCGCAATATTTGACATCACCAAAACAACTACGCCACTCACCTCTAACTTCCTTGTAATCTTTTGGGTCCATACTGATGATATAACTATGTTTAATGAATGATGGTAAAAAATATATATATATAATTTTGAATGAATTAAATATGTATTAAATTACAGTGTTTTAAATCTATTATTTTTTTATTTTTACTTTTTTGTGTGCCCTGCAGTGACTAGTACTTTGCAGCTAATAGACATATTCTAGCTTTTTTTCCGCAGTAGGCTAAAGCACATTCCACAAACAATGCAGTCCTACTCTAACTTTACTAGCGATATAACACCAAAAACAGAACATTTATTCACAAGACCAACACACTTATAATCCACATGAAACTGATTAAAGTAAACTGTAACTGACTGTCATAAAATTTTGAACTGCGTGCACTGACGTCACTGCCATTACACAATAGGCTGAGGTGCCTCACGTGATCCTAGCCATTACACTTTCTCCAATGGTAAGAGATTACAGACCCTCTCATGTCCCTAATATAAGACCATCTCTGACTGTCAGCAACTTTCAGTTTCTGAGACCTGCTTATCACGGAGAAGAAAGGCAATCACACAGTATGTTTTCAAACAGCCAATCAATTTTTTTTTTTTTTTTTTTTGCTTTGGTGTTTATCAAACTAAATTTTACAACACCAGCATTTTAATGGACTAAAGCATTCCAGCCCGGAAAAGAGATTATTCTCTCTATTATTAATAATAGTAGCCTAGTATATTATTTTTTGTTGTAAGTAATTATCAAATCCCATTGACATGTATTTTTGCTTTATTAAAGCATTAATATCACTAAATTGTGATACATTTCTCTGAAAACAAATGGTTAAACATGTATCTTAAATATATCTTTATATAGCCTACCCCAAATAAAAGACCCATAAGTTTGGACATTTTGTAAAATGCAACTGAATCAAGAATCTGTGATTTGTTAATTATCTTTGTAACCTTTATTTAACTGACAAAAGTACAAAGAAAAGATTTCCAAAGTTTTCACTAACCACCTTCAGTGTATTTTGTAAATATAAACAAATTTAGATTTTGGTGGCTGCAACACAATAAAAAAAAGTTGGAACAGAGGCAAAATAAAAATGAAAAGCTTATAGAATATCCAAGTTAAACTTTTTTGAAACAGTCCACAATAAGTAGGTGAGTTGGTAATAGGTGAGAGTATCATGATTGAGTGTAAAAGTTGCATATTAGTCTTTGCAAGCAAAGATGGGTCATGGCACATCACTTTGTGCCAAATATCATGAGAGAATTGTCAAACAATTCAAACATCACATTTTTAAATGCAAGATTGCAACAACAACAACAACAACAAAAAAAAAATAGGTATTTCACCTTCTACCATTTATACACGCACAAAAAAAAAAAGTTCTTCAGTGGTTCTTTGGGGTGGTTGAGGTGTTATATAGCACCGCTACCGTATAAAGAACCTGTTAAGCCCAGTATGGTTCTTCAGCGGTTCTTTGGGGTGGTTGAGGTGCTATATAGCACCGCTACTGTATAAAGAACCTGTTAAGCCCAGTATGGTTCTTCAGCGGTTCTTTGGGGTGGTTGAAGTGCTATATGGCACCTCTACCTTATAAAGAACCTGTTAAGCCCAGTATGGTTCTTCAGCGGTTCTTTGGGGTGGTTGAGGTGCTATATAGCACCGCTACTGTATAAAGAACCTGTTAAGCCCAGTATGGTTCTTCAGCGGTTCTTTGGGGTGGTTGAAGTGCTATATGGCACCTCTACCTTATAAAGAACCTGTTAAGCCCAGTATGGTTCTTCAGCGGTTCTTTGGGGTGGTTGAGGTGCTATATAGCACCGCAAAGAACCTGTTTAGCCCAGTATGGTTCTTCAGCGGTTATTTGGGGTGATTAAGGTGCTATATAGCACCACAAGAAACCGTTAAGCCCCTGTATAGTTCTTTAAAGGTTCTCTGACTCTCTCTTAGTCTATTAGTTTAGTTTGGGAAATGATAAAAAAAATTACATTAAAATACATTGTATTTGCTGAAGATAACGTGGTTCTCAAACTTTTTGCCCCCAAGGCCCCCCAGTGTGCAGGTCAGGTGTATGCTGTCGGTGCACGAGCGGTCCACAAAGAAAACTCGAGAAAACTGTCTTTGAAAAAACAATATATGGCACCTCTTATGGTTCTACATATAAGCTCCATTTGACAAAGGTGCTGTATAGAACCTTTAAAGATAGGTGCTATATAGCACTTAAAGGGGTTCCCCTATGATTACAAGCCAATGAACCCATTTTAATGCTATTTAGCACCATTATTGTTTAGAGTGTAATATTGTGAAAAGAATAAAGGAATCCAGAGAACTCTCAGTACATGTATGGCAAGGCAGAAAACCTCTGTTGAATGAGCGTGACCTTTGAGCCCTCAGATGACATCGCATGAGGAACCATCATGCTACACTGTTAAATATAGTTACCTGGGCTTGGGAGTTATTTGGAAAACCATTGTCACTTAACAGTCTGCTGCTGCCTGTTGCATCAAGGACTGCCACTTGAATCTCCATTACGCAAGGAGAAATCTATGCAACAATTCTATGTAGAGATGGTGCTGAGTTCTCTGGGCCCAAGCTCATCTCAGATGATCCAAAACACAGTGGAAATCTGTTCTGCAATCAGATGAGTCCACATTTCAGTTTGTTTTTGGGAAAAACAGACATTGAGTTCTCAGACGAAAGGTACCATCCAGACTTTCATCAGCAATAGGTATACAAAAGCAAACATCTGCCATGGTATGGTGGTGCATCAGTGCAAACGGTATGGGTGACTTGCATGTGTGTGAAGATACCTCTGACATGGAGGCATTTATTGGGATTGTACAGAGACATTTATTGGCATCAAGATTACATCTTTCCTGGGAAGTAAGACAATGCCAGGCCTAATGTTGTACATGTTAAAACAGAGTGGTTTCTAGACACTCTACACCGTAGAAGGGATGTGTTTGACTGGCCTGCCTGCGTCCAGATATGTCTCTTTTTAAAAATGTATGGCCCATCATTAAAAGGAGAATTAGAAAACGATGACCACAGAATGTTGAGAAGCTGGCTTGTATGTATCAGGCAAGATTGGGCAAAAATTCCACTTGCAAAACTTCAACAATTAGTATCCTCAATTCCCAAACATTTAAAAAGAGTAATTAAAAAAAAAGATTATGTGACACAGTGGTAAACATGCCTCTGTCCCAACTTTTTTGGAGTGTGTTGCAGCCATTAAAATCAAAATTTGTTTATATTTACAAAATACTCATAATTTAGCAAGTGAAAACTTTGAAAATCTTTTCTTTCACGTGTTCACACTTACGAATAGTCAGATAACATAATAGAATAGTCAGTAAAAGTATGCATATTTGGTGTGCTGTTCGAGGGGAGGGCTCCGAGCTCGGAGTAAGCCCATCCCCGTATTTCTGGTTAGGATAGTAACCAGGCAATTGTGATGAGACAGGGTGGTAGAGCGATGCAGAAAACTGTCGAGGAACATAGGCGAGTCAGCTATGTATATATATAGGCCTCCTCTTGTACTGGGATGTTAAATAAAAGTTAAAGAGAATTTACAAATCACAGATTCTTTATTTTATTGTATTTCACAAAATATCTCAACTTTCCTGGATTTGGGGTTGTATATCTACAACAAAAGTTGGAGACTGTTGGGTGGCAACACACAAATAACGTTCTTAGATTTGATGTGTGGGTCACTCTTGCATTTGGAAAAACAGTTTCTCTCAGAACATAAACATTTTTTGAGAGTCTTTAATTTGATTTAAATTTCAAATAGAATTCATGAGAGCTACCGTAGTCTGCACTGATTACATATATTAACTGTCAAAAACAGGGTGATTAATCAAACAAGTTAACAGAGCACACAATGCAGGAATTCAGTCAAATTGGAGCACTGCAGAAGCATGTGTGAGGTAAGAGTGTGAGGTGATGAGCCATTTCACTGCTCGCCGACTATAAGCACTTCCTTGTGAAATAAAAATGAAGATAAATTGTAAATTCCTTCCTTGATTTGGTAAAACTAACAAAGGCTGTAATTGAATACTTTTATATTTACATTGATGCAAGGTCATTGCATTTTAATCACAGGGCTATGCCACTCTGACTTACTGGTTTTAGTTGCTAAATAAAATGATCTGTTAAGCCATATTTAAAGATTCTTGAAAACTAGCTGGGTACCTCCAGCTCTGCAGTTTAGATCAAACACACCTGATTCAACTCATCAGCTCGTTAGTAAAGACTCCAAGATCTCAGATGGGTGTGTGTGTAGTGTTGGGGGTACTGCAGGACCAGGGTTGGGAACCACTGCTATAGTAGCCTACAAGCAAAAGGAGATGTTGAAAACCACTGTAGAATCACAAATGAATTTAAATGACAGACAGAATCAAGACAGAATTGCAAAACACTGTACTGTAAACAAAATGGAATATAGGTTTTGAAGAAGTAGCATAAAATAGTAAATTACTCACCCATAATTTATTTAAAAAGACAGCTGTCAAGCTTGATGCAACTTACACACAAACAGCACTTTCTGTTTGTTTTTTAACTGTCACTGAATCCATATTTAAGCATTTTATAGCACTTCAAGGGCTATGTAAAGTAATTCTATTTTGGATGTGAATTAGATTTTATAACAGTAGTTCTCAATGGCACTCCCAATAACCATTTAATGACTTAAAGGTAGAAAATACCCAGCAAACTAAAAAATAATGTTATTTTCTGTATAAAGCTGCAGTTCTGTTATGTGGCAGAAACACTGTCAGTGTGAGAGTTTGAGGTGCAAATCAAATTGCCAAAAGGATCACTGTCAACCGCTGAAATAAGAAAAGACAATTTAGGACATTTTCCAGACATGCACGTCGAGACTTTGTCCTGAAAGTCTTCTAGCATTTGGAGCCCTTGGCAGCCTATGTTCTTAAATTTACATGTATGCAGTTGGCAGACACTTTTATCTGAAGTGACTTGTATTGCATTGAAGGTATACAGTTTATCAGTTCATGCATTTCCTGTAAATCTAACCCATGACCTTGGCAATGCTAGTGACATGCTCTACAGTTTTTGTAATGTTTTTTCTAATCTGCATTAACCGGGCCAATCAAACGTGTTCTGGGCCCTGTCCTCAATGTCTCACTCTTGGCAAGCAATGTGTCACATGATACCTATTTTCAAAGATGCATCGCTGGGACCCCCTCTAAGCAGGAAATGCTCAAAGCTCTTTTTCCCACTGTGGTCTTTCACCCCAGAGCATGGCATTACGGACTGGGTTGTGTTACCCTTCGGAGGCATTCCACAACTCCTCATTCCCAACCGCTGCTCAACTATCAGTTCCCACAGAGCATGAGGATGTGCCCTTGGGTTCAAAATTATTTGTGTGGAGTCTACTTGGCTATCATGTTGTGAGATAGCAAACTTGTAGCAAAGAAAGAAAGAAAGAAAGAAAGAAAGAAAGAAAGAAAGAAAGAAAGAAAGAAAGAAAGAAAGAAAGAAAGAAAGAAAGAAAGAAAGAAAGAAAGAAAACGAAGATCCACACCACAATAAAAATTATAGAAAGAATAGAAAATTACAGCACAACCAAATCTAAACATCAGTCTCTTTAATAATGGCATCATGTTCGATTATGGTTGGTCTGTAGGTGGTTTAGTTCTCTGAATAGCTGCATTAAAGTTGGTTTAGGAATTGTTGTTTAGGAATTTTTAATTGTTCACTTGGAACTGGTCCTCAAACACATACACTCTACTACAAGAAAATCCCCCGCAACAGAAAGAAAGAGGGAAAGAGGACAAGCCATCAGATTATATAAATACAAAACGCATGCAAACTGGTTTCATGCTCTCATCAAACTCAAATCACTCCTGGATAAACGAGTCCAACCTGCACCGGAATGTTGGTGGGCCTCTCTCTCTTCTCTTTAAAGTCTTCTCTGTCTGGTCAGACACACGTCTGTGATGTTTCCTAAATGACGTGCAGTGTGCAGTCAAGGATAGTGCAATGTTTTATTCCAGGAGTCTTCTAGAGAACAAATGCCAAAGTGAGTCGCAAGACCGCCATGTGTTCAGCTCCACAGATGTCTGGTCCACAGCAGCCCACCTCTGCCCACCACTGGCCCTCAGCAGAGATAGAAAATGTTAATTTTATAGTGGTCCACTGGTATTCTGGCCAGCAGATAAATTGCAATGATAGTTAGAGTTTTATTTTATTTTTTTCCTCCATGGCACCCAATTATCATTAGTGTGTATAGAACTCTGACAAAAACCAACCACAGAGAATCCTACTGATAGATGGTGGGCCGAGTCCGTCTATCTCGTAGTTGATAGTTACCCAGCAGCTGTCTGGCTCATTTTTTTTTAAATTTGGCTGTATGAATAATTCACAAAAAGATTACCGATTGTTTCCAACGGCAATTGTTGCACATTAAAGTATAAAAATAGATTTAATTTCGCTAGCTGATTACAAACGTTGGCCGGAGTGAGAGCCAATCAAAGCTTGTGTTGTTACTTTGTTGAATTGATTTGGCCAATCACGTTATTCGTTGAACTGGCGTCATTCTGAAGCCATGAGTCTACAACCCAACCTGGAGAGACCGGTGTATCTCGGCAAGATAACGTCAAGGTAAGATTTGTTTTACAATGATTATACACCCCTATACCTGAATGGGAGACATCTAAACTGTGCATTGTTGGGGTACTCAGGGTTGGGAGTCACTGTAATACACTGTACAAAATTATCTTTATTTTAATGGTAAAAGACTGAAAAAATACTATTGTAAAAAACTCTTTATTGGTTAACAGAAAGTTTCCTTACTTTATAAAGTGGACAACTGTAATAGATCTAACCTTACATTCAATGTAATTGTACAGTAAAATGCTGTTAAATTACCCTCAGAAGGCCTTCGTTTATCCCCCTGGAGCCGGATGGATTACTTTTGTGAAGGATGCATGCACATTTTGGGACTTGAACGAGGTGGACCCCATAACTTCACATTATAACCACTGAAAGATCTAAGACATTTTCTAAAATAACTGAAAATGTGTTCGTCTGAAAAAAGATTGACATATGCATCTCGAACGGCTTGAGGGTGAGTAAATCATGGGTTAAATATCATTTTTGGGCGAACTATCCCTTTAAGATATACCTTCTTACGTGCGACGTTACCAGGTCCTGTCCGTGGTGATGCCGCTGAATTGGTTGATATCGATGGCTCGAGAATAAATTATTCACTTGTGCAGGGGCTGCTTCACTGCATTATGTGAGAAAGCGGTGTTGTTTATAAAAGAAGCACTTCAGAAATAGTTAAAATTGCATTTATATTGGAATATTATAAAAAATGATCCAAACTATAATAGCCAAGCCTACATATTTTACAATTGTATCATATATTGTTGCACAATTACCATTTACATTTTTTGTTAGCTGAGGTGGAGCTGCGATGAAATATTGTTCTTGTAAATACTTTCCAGCATTTCAGTAATAAAAGTGTACATCTTACGTATGGTTCTCGGCAGTGATCAAAAATGATTTAAACAGAGAATTTTGAATTTCTTCTTGTAAACTCAGAGATGTGGATTGTTATGTGAAGTAACTTATGTGAATGCCACTGTGCACCTTTTATATATTAGTATTTACTTTCTAAGCTTGTGGAAAAGCTGCTTGAGATAAGCTTTGATTCATCATGTGATTTTCTCATCACCACCTGTTTTTGGTGGTTGTCAGTGTATTACAGAAGCACAAAACAAACATTACTTCAATAGGTTGACATATTAACATTATATCAGTTAATGAAATACAATTTTACTGTAAATTTAAGTTAAATTTGTAAAACCTAAAATGTTTCTACCGTCTTTTTTACAGTAAATTTCTGGCAACCACAGCTGCTGTTTTTTGGTACATTTCTGGTAAATTTTACAGTGTAAAAAAACAAACAAAAAAAACACTTCTTTTATGTTTTATAATGCATGTTAGAAATGGGTAAACACATCCATTCAAGACTTTATGGTTGCAACAGTAAATAAAGGTAACTTATTCTCACTATTGCACTAATTCAACCATTCATATTATTTCTTCAATTAAAACTGCCAATAAACAAATAAACATGAAATAAAATCAAGACCATTTTTCTTTACCATTACTTAGACTATCACTATCCTTGTTCTAACTAAAATATTGCACTCAGCATTTTATTTTGCATTGCATTTGCATTGCAATTTTTATATGAATAAAATAAATTATTAAAATGAATAAAATAATACAATAATTAATACATTTTCTATTTTATTTATGTTCAGTGTTTTTATGTAAACAGTCAATATTTTATTTATAAGCTATTAATAATAATGCTATTATATATTCAACCTCCTTTAATAAGAAACACAATTCACAAGGGGCCAAGCCAAATTTGGCAATTTTAAGTAAACTTCATGCATGGGTGTAAATCTCTTTAAATGCATTAATTGTATATTAAGTTACCAGTCGTTGTTTAGGATGCATTGCAGTGTTGTTTAAGGGTTTTTATGAGTTTGTGCAACTTGTCACATAATCATCACTGTTGTCTTTCACGCCTGCCAAACCCTAAACACAACTACCCACTGACAACATTACAAATTAAATAAACTAGAGATCAGACTATTATGCGCGAGGAGGGTCCACTAATTTTAATTAGAATGCAGAAATACCAAACGGCTAAAACATCCAGAATTAAAAATGTTCCTACGAAAAACAAACGAATTTATTGACTCTTCTATTATTAAGATGATACTTTCACCCTATTATTTAGATAAAACTAATTTAATTGTGTGTGTGTGTGTGTGTGTGTGTGTGTGTGTGTGTGTGTGTGTGTGTGTGTGTGTGTGTGTGTGTGTGTGTGTGTGTGTGTGTGTGTGTGTGTGTGTGTGTGTGTGTGTGTGTGTGTGTGTGTAAAGCCGATATCCCATATCCAACATTGCATATAAAATATTATATGATAATGATATATCACCTTAGCAACTTAAACTTCTTTTACACATAAAATTAGTTCAGTTAGGCTACATATTCCATTGGTGTATAAACGATGTCAGAAACTTTGTATTACCTGCACTTATCGTGTTGATTGCCTCTTTATAATTAATCGCGTGTTGTATTCCTCGTTTGTAAATCGCTTTGGATTAAAGCGTCTGCTAAATCAATAAATATGGCCTAGGAAAAGTATTAATAAAAAACGTGTTAAAGATTTTATAAATATTGCGTAGCATGTGTTCGGCGTCAATTGTTTTATTAGAGATAAAGCAATGAAACGTTAAATTGTGCGGACAAATGTTTGGCCAGTCTATCATACAAAGAACACATGCAAAAACAAGAGAAAAGCAACAAAATATGAATAACTGATGGTCTATTAATAAGTAATATTAATATAATATTAATAACTTATAGTCAGTGTATGCTTTTTCCTGTGAGCTTTTTGCTTTTCTTTGCATTTTTTTGTTGTTGCATACTATAGCGACACACTTCAAACCAGATGCTATCTTTGCCTCTAATGCTCCGATCAGTCATTGACATGTTCTCGCCAAGTAAATTAAAAAGCCATCTGCATGATTGTGCTGATTACAGCGGCAAATCTGCGCCTAAAATCAATGAACACAATCGGAGTTGTGTTTGTGTGTAATCCCATCCTTTCACATTCACATAAACAACATTTCAACAAAAATACGCACCCACCTAAGGAGATAGAGAAAGTGATGGGGACTGGGCACCCTCGATGCGTGAAACAAACCCTCAACTACTAGACTAAAGCAATAATAGTGAAATGAATAACATAAATGAAAAAGAAAACATTTATAAGCACAGCATCTAGTTATTTTACGACTAAACATTACATTTAAATAAAAAATCACATAGGCCTATAGCCTAATGTTGAAAAAAAAATAATAAAAAAATCGTGGCAAACAATAACAATATATTTACATATGCCTATATAAGATTATGTCTGCAGCTGACACAGCTTTTATTGAATGTAATAAAAAAGTACAATACAAACATATAATTTTAACTAAGGAGAAATCTTGGTTAGAGATTTGAAATTATAAGGAAATATTGTATTGTGATATTGTCCGAACTTACATTCAACATTAAAACATTATAGACTGTCAGACAGACAATTTACGTTTCAGATATAACAAGCCTATTTCCTTTTCTTCTTTTTTTTCTTTTTTCTTTTTTTTTTTTTGCAGAAAGAAAGGTTGCATAAGAAATTTGCTTTAAACCACCTACATAGTATAATAATTATACAAATAGTCTAAAAGTAGTAGCTTAAAAAAAAATTTTCATGGGCACTACAATATATAACTACAATGATCACAATATTACTTTCCATAAGTGCGACTGTGGAAGTGTCACACGGCAGTGAACTTGTGGAACCCTTGACTGATCCGTCTGTCACGCTTCCTTTCAAACAATTCATGTCCAGTTAAGTGAACCTTCAGAGTTCACCGTGCTCCAGAATTAGCTCTCTGTTTCCCTACCAAAAAAAGTTAAAAATAGCCGTCATATACGGGCTGTCTTTAAATCTGAATTTAAGTAATTTCCTCAATAAATGTAGGCTATAAGCTGAATAAAGACCACATTTCAATGTTCCATTTAAGATGTGTAACTGTGGTTATATATCCATAAACTCTTTTGTAGACATGAGATATTTGTCATTAATGAGATCTAGGTACAATAACGTGACTTTTTAGGTATTTAGTGATTCAGACAGAAACATGAAAATTAACATTAAAATAGAAGCAAAACAGTGACTTATTAATGCGTTTAATAGATGTGTTTTTGTACTTTTTACACATTCGTAACTGTATACGTTTTCCTGTAAAAAGCATTCTCTAAAATTTAACAATAAATATTGCGAACCGTGCTTTACAGCTATGACGCCAGTGTTCTAATGATGATTTTTTTTTGCAAAACTGAGTTATGTCATGCTAACGTGACTAGTCGAACAATGTGGTTTTCCTCTTTTTAAGTGGCCATGAATTCCAAACGGGCAATGTGTCAAATATTTTATTGGAAGACGTCATGGAAAATGTGAACACTGAGACAAGACAACGAATTAGTCTATTAACTATTTAGGTTATTATTAATAATAATAATATTATTATTAGTATTGATGTTGTTGCTATCGTTGTTGTTCATTATAATCATACTTACTACTAATGATAATAATAATAATAATAACAACAACAATAACACTAATAATCACAACAACAACAACAACTATATTTGACTTAACTTAGGTTTTGAACAATGCATCCATTTTTATCAGCTCGGTTATTGGAAGTATTTGAGCGAGCTAAAAAAAAACTAAAAAAAAACACAGGCACCTATTTGTTTGCACATACCGAGAGAGTGAACTCCTAGGCTACTGCATCAATCACACATGAGTTTGCAATGACGTTGAAGAACTTTTGCATACTTTACTACACAAATCAAAAAAAAAAAAAAAAAAAAAAAGAGCTTTTCTAAACACATTTGAGGATGTATTTTCTGTGGATACTGTATTTTTAAGGGTTAATGTGAGATGAACATGGGACATCAGCAGAGTAGCGTTAAAAAGGCCCTTAACAAATGAACACATCAACCTTAATTAAATGCAGAGGTCGAGACCAAACTGGGTGGTCCATAGCACTTGATAAATGTACGGGCCCCTTTCCAAGCCTTAAAACAATACCTCTATCAATGTGCATTCCTGCATTGAGCAGCACCATGGTCCAAACCTTCAGGGTATTAGCTGATAACGGAGATATACTCCTGAATGATGATAACTTGCATCTCTTGTGCCATGACAGCAAGATATGTCAATAATAATATTTTTATTTTTTTAGATTAGTCCATTTTTTCTTTAATTTTTTTTAATTCAATTACATTTGAAAGTTGCAAGTTAGATATAGTATCTTATAGCCTATTAATCTATATGCACTTCACTCGCAAAGCATGAATGTTGCATAGAGATAAAACATATACTGTACAAATCGCCTGTAGCTAACTTCGATATAGATATTAGACTCGGGAGAGACCAAATAACCAAGATTTCTGGAAAGAAAGAAAGAAAGAAAGAAAGAAAGAAAGAAAGAAAGAAAGAAAGAAAGAAAGAAAGAAAGAAAGAAAGAAAGAAAGAAAGCATTTCTGCAGCAATAGTCCTGATTAACTGTTACATTATTATGTGCATTACATGACGCATGTGTTTTACTCACGTGTCCAAAACATTCACAATTAGACAATAATCATTATGCCAGTCGTTTGATTTGACTTCAGCAAAGCAAAAACTCACGCGGTACATAAGTCAATATAGATGTGTCGTGTGAACTTGCCTTGATTAAGTGACACATCTTGACTGCAGTCTTCAAGCGAGTATCCATGAACCCGATACGACCCCAAAACCTCCATTCTTCAGTTCTTAATCAGCTCAGAAATCTTTAAATGTACGTGTAAAACTCAGAATGGTGACGTGGCTTTGTGGATTAGCTGCACTAGAGATGCTTTTTGCTTGATATTTGATTTAAAGAAGCTCAGGGGAAAATGTTTACATTTTGCAGTATAAACATCCTCCTCGTGTTCCTGCCTATCTGAGAAAGAAAGAAAGAAAGAAAGAAAGAAAGAAAGAAAGAAAGAAAGAAAGAAAGAAAGAAAGAAAGAAAGAAAGAAAGAAAGAAAAGACACTTGCTTTTCATTCAATTAAGGATTTAAAAATGGCGTTATTTTTTTTAAAAAAAAGACAATTTCGTATGCCCCTTTGCAGCTTCTTAACTTCCCCCAAACCCGCTGTCATTTTTTATATATTAATATGCGAATGATTTAAAGTACAAAGTAATTAAAGTAGCAAACACATTAATTAATTAATTAATGTATATCATATAATGTATCATATATACATCATTAATATGATCAAAAAGACCCAAAACGCAGTGATCCAGCTGTATTATGCTATTAAAAGTTGAATTTATTATTAGTTAAAAATAATTTTGTATTGTTCGAAAAAAGTCTCGATACTAATGTGGACTCAATATGCTATTTTATTTAACAATAAATAGGACTATAAACGCGCTATATTTAATAGTGTTCTAGTTGTGCAGATGTTGGTGAAGCCCACCCCAGCAGAGCTGACAGTGGGAGGGACACTGGGCGGCCCCTGAGCGACTCTGACTCAAGAGCCTGAGAGGAGCTGATGGAAACAGATAAGTAAAAGCCCAACTCCATACTGGAAGAACAAGAAGACAGGATCTGAAGCAGAAAGAATCTCTTTTCCCTGCAGTATCCAGTTTTATGGTGGGTAGTATTACAAGGCTTGTGCAATTACGCATAACCAGAGAAAGAAGAGATCATTCCAGCATTGCATTCCGTTATTAATGAAAGCAGCGTAAAATCGCAGTCTTTTTTTTTAACGTGGATTTTGACGTGTGCTTGAAGAATGACGGCTGAGGTCCAGCAGCCCTCCGTGCAGACCCCTGCTCACAGTAGCCCCATGTCGGAGAAACCGCACGGACAGACGCATGTGATGGAGACCTCCTCTTCCTCCTCCAGCACCAAAACTAAAAAGACGAACGCTGGAATTCGTCGTCCTGAAAAGCCCCCGTACTCTTACATCGCTCTCATTGTCATGGCCATCCAGAGCTCTCCAACCAAACGACTCACTCTGAGCGAAATTTATCAGTTCCTACAGAGCCGCTTCCCGTTTTTCAGAGGCTCGTATCAAGGCTGGAAAAATTCGGTGCGTCACAATCTGTCTCTGAACGAGTGCTTTATCAAGCTGCCCAAGGGTCTGGGCAGACCCGGTAAGGGCCACTACTGGACCATCGACCCAGCCAGTGAGTTCATGTTCGAGGAGGGATCTTTCCGCAGGAGGCCACGGGGATTCAGGCGCAAATGTCAGGCGCTCAAACCTTCCATGTACAGCATGATGAACGGGCTGGGGTTCAATCACATACCCGAGTCCTATAACTTTCAGGGGGGCGGCGGGGGCCTGTCTTGCCCTCCAAACAGTTTATCTTTGGAGAGTGGGATTGGGATGATGAATGGACATTTGGCCAGCAATATGGAAGGAATGGGCTTGGCAGGACACTCCATGTCCCATCTATCAGCGAATAGTGGACATTCCTACATGGGCAGTTGCACAGGATCCTCAGGGAGTGAGTACCCCCACCACGACAACTCCGCATCACCGCTTCTCGCCAGCGGGGGAGTGATGGAGCCGCATGCGGTGTATTCTAGCACGGCCTCGGCATGGCCTCCAGCGCCCCCGGCCTCTCTAAATAACGGGGCGTCTTACATCAAACAGCAGCCGCTCTCTCCGTGTAACCCGGGAGCCAATCCACTGCAGCCCAGTTTACCCACACACTCTCTGGAACAGTCCTACCTGCACCAGAACGGCCACGGCAACACCGACCTTCAAGGTAAAGGTTTCAAGATGACCCCAACAGACATATTTAACAGAAATATTCTATCTCGTTATATGCTTTTATTTACATGAATAGGTGAGAGGTAGCCTAGAATGAATAATTTGTAATGTCTTGCCAACAGTCCAGCTAAAGTTATGCCACATAACGACACAAACATTTGTACAATTACGCTTTATTCAATAAATGTGCTGGTCAATTTTTTCATAAATGCTCGTGTATTTTGTCGAGAAACTGGTGAATACAGAATCACTGCATTTAATTTGCGAATGGGAACAGTAATGCAGAGTGTGATCAACATTTCTAAACATTAAAAACTTTATACATGGATTTTCTTTTTTTGATAAAAAAAAAAAAAAAGTATCATTTGGTCAGTCTTTGGTAAGCTTCTAGCTCACATATTGACATAATTCTGCACATGCATAATTAGAAGTGATTTCAGCCCGATTGCTGTAATCTCTACTGGGGCAAGAGCAAGAAGAACCACGCCACGAGCCCTGCAGCAATGTGTCCGTGGGGAATCGCGTGCAAGCAGTCATTTTAAAACGATCCCACCCAGATCTTAAGACTTTCAGGTCTCTTCCAGGTCTCTCACAGCACTCCAATGCATTATCAAAAAAACGTACTATAATCAAAAGCTATTTAAAACAATAATAAAATAATAATAAATAAATAAAAAACATATCAAACTTAATAATGACGTTTAAAATGTGTTGACAGGCGTGATATGGTTACGCTTTACAATAAATTTCATTAAAAAAAAAATACAATATTATATAATACTTAAAAGATCATTATTATGTATGTCTACATTAAAGGAGTTAGAAATATATTTGTAGGATATATTTGGTAAAAATTGATAAAGGTAAAATTGTAGGATATAGGCCTAATTTGTTCAAGTTAAAGTTATTATCGAAAGTAAGTTTATGTTATATTCCTGTAGCTGTTATAGCCATTTTCAATCTTAGAAGACCTTCAAGAAATGTTTATAACATTTTTTTTCTCTCTTTCGATCCTCTAGATAAGCGAAGGTCGACAAATAACCGGCGTTTGATTCAGTCAACAGTCGCTAAATCTACAAACAAACACAAATGTGGATTGGAGTTTGATATACTTTACGATTAGAAAATTTTACAAGATACAGAAATATTTTCCCATTGAATTGACTACTCATAAACATTTTTTATTATTATTATTTTTTTATTTTTCCATTTTTTTATTTTCTATTTTTCATTTCTGTTATAGCAGTAGGCCTTGTGGTAGTAACAATAACAGTTTGGGGTTTGGATTGGAGTTTGATATACTGTACGATTAGAAAAATTGACAAGATACAGAAATATTTTCCCACTGAATGAACGACTGAATGCCACAGGCGAATGTGTAACTCAGTAACATTTTGTATCATTTCTGTTATAGCAGTAGTAGTAGTGGTAGTAACAGTTTGGGGTTTAAAATGTCAAGAACACTACAACAACATTAGCCAAGTTTTTTATATATGTATATATCTAATGTCCCATGTTTTGTGTCCCCGCAGGTATACCGCGCTACCATTCCCAATCTCCCAGCATGTGTGACAGGAAAGAATTTGTCTTCTCTTTTAACGCCATGACCTCTTCATCGATGCATTCACCAGGGAGCAGCTCGTACTACCACCATCAGCAGGTCTCATATCAGGACATCAAACCCTGTGTGATGTGACAGCATTATTACAAAGAAGACTTAATGCAACAACGAGCAACAGAGTAAACTGGCCCAAATGAACTCTGTGGCCAAGCGTTCTGAGGCCAAGAGGCCAAGAGTGGAACTCTGAATCCAAGTGGCTCTTTTGGAAAGAGACATGGAATTAAGAATTGCCGTTTATTACTATTCAGAACTTGGCCATAGAAACGCATTGTTAGAAAATTACAAACTCAAAGGAGCACTTGGAAAAACCTCCAGCTTCAGATATCTGCGAATCATAAGATCGAGGGCAAAAAAAGCCACAGCATCTCGTTTCCAACAGCTTGGTACAAACTCTGCTGGCGGATGACAACCACACTCGGAGATGCAAAGATGAGTGAAACGCTCCGATGTTGATATATTGTTTTTAAAGACGAGTTTGTATCGTTTGGAACGTTTTCCTACAATCATTTTTATTTCGCTTAAAATGGTGAAAACCATAACCACGCGAAATGAAGGCACCTTTAAACCCTAATGCGCAACTTATTTATTTTGTTAAAATGTTTAATTTTAGGCTACAATTATAGCCACAGTGTTGACCGCTTTATTGGCAATATTTGCCCAATGTAACATTAAGGTTAAATATAAGCACTGTTAGTTATTTTGATTGTTTATTTAGTTGTACATACCTATATTGACACGTCTTATTTCTCAAGCACTGTATAAACTGTACATGGTGTAAGACATCTTTTAGTAGGATTTTTTTTGTCCCTTTTCAATGGATTTAAATATTAGTTGATGTAATCCTTCAGTTCAATTGACAATTAAAGTAATGGCATGGAGTTTGCAATATCTGTTTAAAATATGACTTTTCTAAACAAGAAATATTATGTTTTGTGAATTAAAATTTTGAATTCTTTAGATTTCTGGACTAAATTTCTGCGTTATTCATCGAATCAGAAATTAAGCTTATTGAATTTAGAATTTAAAGACGCGAATTTAAAAAATGATATGAAATAACTACAATAATAATGTTTCAATTTTAGTTCCAGCAATAACAACAATAATAAACGACAGCTATTATTTTGTGCCACATTCTTCATGATTGATTTTATTCCTGGAGAGAAAAGTTGACCGCATAGAGCTTACACACATTTGATAAAACAAATATACGTACAAAACCAAGCTATTTTTAAGAAGATATGGTTCACTAATATAGCTTAAAATTAAATATTATGAGATTTTTTCAGTTAATCCATTTTCTTTTAATATAATCCGCTAATGGGTAAGACGCCAATAATTAAATTAATAGAACAAATGTTGTCTGGGTGGAATTGAAAAAGCTGAAGAGTCACTGCAAAGATATTCCATAAAAATATATATATATATATATATATATATTCCTATCATACAGAGAAAAAAAAAGAAAGTTAGCAAAATTACTTCATTTTCAATTACATTTCATTTTCATTTCATATATATACACACATATATATATATATATATATATATATATATATATGAAATGAAAATGAAATGTAATTGAAAATGAAGTAATTTTGCTAACTTTCTTTTATTTTTTTATTTTTCTGTATGATAGGAATATATTTTTTTCTTTTCTTTTTTTTTTTTTTAATGGAATATCTTTGCTAAGTAAGTAATGGGCCTATATCTCCGGGGACAGTCGATCCAGTCAGTGTTTAATATTGTATAATATTGAATATTTGCACAGACAAAGTCATCATGGAATTGTTTAGAAAAATATATACATGGATAAGACATTCGAGTCATTATTAAAGTAAATATTCTTTAGGTTGAGCAAAGATCCCTTTTCTTGTCAAAAACATTGCGTAGGCTACTGCATATCAGTTTATTGGTTTCTGGGTCAGCCTATACAAGAACAAGACAATACATTTTCTTTTTCGAAAAGGTTCAGACTTTAAAAACATTTCTCTTTTTTGTTCTAATTCGATGTTTTATTTTTTATAAAAATGATATCCGGCTAAAATTAGGAAACAAACGATCAAAATAAATCAGTATTGGCAGAGCGTCTGGAGATCTTGCAGGGGTCCTCAAGCGGACACAATGTTGACCCCCGCACGAGAGCACACACGAATCAACTATTAGTGCGTGGACGTGACCATGAGCTGAACTCGTAAGATTCCCATGGACGCATGATCTTAGAGGCCACACATGAGCAGAGCACAGCTGTCACACTTTTTACTTCGTGAATGTTTCTCAGGGCAAGTGCATTATTGACACAACTAGAATTATAATGACTACAAAAATATCTATATTTGATCATAATTGAATACTAAATTATTGACTGCTGATATTTAAAAGTACACGTCGCCTCTTGTGTGTTATGGCCCTGTATGGGTTAAGGTAATTCTGCCTGGTTTGACTAATAAATAAAAAAAAATTGTTGGTATAAACGGATGTATTTAGGTTCGGCGATATTAAAAAATAATTTTGATGTTACATAATATTATCAGTAAAACTAGTTAATTTAGATGTTAACATTTTCGGTTACCATTTATTCCAGTGCAATCGTACAAATAACGATGCTTTGGGAAAACAGTAATAGTAACCTACTTGAAAATCGCCTTATATGATTTTCAATAGTATAGACTAGGCTACTTCTAGTGCTTTAGGTTAGGCCTCGTTTACGGCCTATCTTTTTTACGTGCGTTTACCAAAAATGCACTTAACATGTAGGCTACATGCGACTATGAGCTTTAAGTGGTATATTTATAGTGTTACTGTGTCAGTTCATGAAATGCTCAAATGTAAATCATTTGGCCTATATACAACTTTATGCGTAACGGTATAAAGTACATAATTTACTTCTGGGAGATGATTTAATTTATTTTTATTTTTTCATTTGATATATAAAAATCAATAAAATTTTCTACAAGAAAATATACTTTAGTTATTCTGTGCTTATACACAATTACTGCTTTATTCGTGATTGCTATTCGCAGAGTTTAATTTGATCAAATTCACCAGATGATAGAGGCACGAGCCTACAAGGATCAGTGGAGACAGCGGTTAACTGACCGATCACCCTGTGACTGATACTTATCATATCGCTAGCTGAGTCTACATTGAAGAACACTGCGCTTTAGTGACGTATTTGAAAACCAAGCGGTGGAAGCTCCGCAGAAAAGATAATGTGACACCAACGCTGAATAATAGGCTATAGCAGTGCATCGGCTTTGGGTGTCAAAGTGGAAAAAAGAAGGGGTAGTTGAAGATGTCATGGAAAAGACACTTTGGTGAGCCACTCCTTCAATGAGTAGTAAAACATTAATGATGTCTTTACTGGTGATTGAGTTGCACCATTATTAACTGTTTATTTCTACCAAGCATTTAATAAACATACCTCTTCGTGAAATAGGCCTAAATATAATATTTATTTAAAATAAAATGCAACTGTTTTCTGCACATGTATTTTAAACACTTAACTTGCTCCATCCATACAAATTCATGAGTTCACACTTACATATAATTAGATGTAAATCTAAAGTAGCCTATAGCTTTATTTGGCGTGCTGTCTGGGGGGAGAGCTCCGAGCTCAGAATTTGGCCCGAACTCAGAGTACTCCCCCGTGTAAGTGATTAGAACTAGAATGGTGGAGAAGTGGTGGTGGAGGGATGCTGATAAACTGTCAAGGATCTGAGGTAGGTCTGCTGTATACCTATTATCGTTGATTAACTGAGTGCTCTCCACCCGTGTTGATTATGTTAATTATTTGAACGTGCTCCTCCCGAACTCTGTTAATAAAACATCATTAAATGCATGGCCAGGTTGATTCAGGTTTTCTAGCGTATTTACTAATACTAATTAACAAATGCTCTAAATTCTCCTCTTTTACACAAAGCTTACATCCCATCCCCACTGCTGGATTTAGGTGCTGTAGCTGTCGCCCTGTGAATAATCCTCCACTACAGATCCGCTGTTTGCTTCTCTACTGGAGGTTTATACAGGGTCCTCCACCTGTCCCCTCACAAGGAGTTCTGGCTTCAATAATCCATGGCCACCTTGAACCTTTTGTCCTCTGAGTGAATCTTGATGAATAACTTTAATTGTGTCATAATATGTTGTTTTCTTTGATGTATTTTTAAAAACATCCAACTTTGCAGTTCCAAAAGATAAAAATTAAATGTAACCCCTCTGATTCTTTCATCGATTCCCCCAGAAAGGACCACACGAAGACAGAATGCTGTATTTAATACACATTAACATTAAACAATGAAATTGCTTTATAACTAGAACAGGCATTTTGGCACAATTCATAATGAATTTCTTTTTCCCATTACACTAACTCATTCACTTGCTTTTCATTAATGGCAGCAAAGATTTTTATGTTAGGAAATTCTGGTTCACTTTACATGTCTGGAGTAAATTCATTCCCAATCTACTTCCTGTAACCACTTGGTAAGGCATTAAAATCTTTTTTTCACAAAAAAAAAAAAAAAGAAAAGAAATGGTGTCAAGCTAGGTTCCCCAGCTTTACAAAATCTTTGTAAGCATGCTTGCACACAGATGACAAAATCCTTCTCTGAGTCATTGGATTAAAAAACAGTGGTTCCTCTGGAACTCAAATTTCATCAAGGTTCGTTAGCATCTCTTTCCACTTTAAGAACTGTTCTCCAAGAATGCAACACTGATGTAAATATGTAACCCCAAGCTATAGCCTCACCTACTCCAGTTTCATTAAAAATAAATAATCAAATCAAAGGGTTTCTGCGCTGCTTGTTTTCTGTTTTCTGCTTGTTTTCTTGTTTTCTGCTTGTTCACAGATTCTATTTTGCACATCCACCAGACCTTGACATTCCTTATTGTGGTGCATTGGGGAAAAGTGGTGTTATTGATGAATTTATGAATTGCATTTGGTACTTCTGAGTTTCCATATATTTGTAACGGAGACCAGCTAATAAGAGTTGTGCAAGTAAACCTCACTCCCCTAGCAGGCACACTGGTACTGACTCTAAAGGCTGCGGTCTTTAGCATCCTTGTTAGTGTGCCCTCCTCCCATGCCGGAAACACCTGTTTGAATCCCACTCGGAGCAGTGCGAGTATAACCAGAGGGGTTACATATTGATGCCCTTATTTAAGTCATTTGGGCAGGTATAATTGTGTCATGTGTTGTCTTCCTAAGACTGCTAATAAAGCATACAAATGGCATTTGTTGTGTTAAAAGATTGGGCGAGTATAATGCTGCCTTCACATGCTATCGGATTTATCGTAAATATGAGTTGGGTGGGAAATTAATTTGAAATATGGTGGAGGGGAGAATGATTGCTGCTGTGACAGGTATGGTTAATTGGTTCCCGTTCAAAGGAAATCAACGCTGCGTCAGTTGCTGACGCTATGGGGACACATGTAACCCAGGTTACCAGTGGGTACTGGCAGAGACAGAAGGAACTTAAAATTAAATAACAGATTAAAAGTATGAAAACTGCTGACAGAGAAAATATAAGACTGCAAACAAATTAATTAATGATATAAAAATAGAGAAATATAAAATATTCAATATTATAAATATATCCAATAGCGTTATCTCCCTGTGCAAAGCCTCCAATGAGATTGCATTTTGAGTGACGTCAGTTAAACGTCCGCTATCGCGGCACTTTTAGAGAGCAGCGCTTTCTAGATCCTTCTTTTCTCCATGAACCTCTGACGCGACCGGATGCTTGCTGCTCCGGGAGATTTAAAGCTTCAAATTGAGTGAGAACTGATGTAAGAGTTGTTTAAACTGTCTCTATATCATTTATATGATGATGATGTAGAAATAAGTAGCAGTTAAAACGAGTTGAGGTGATGTGATTGTTCACATTGTGTTGACCGTATGTTAATGACGCAATATTAGCGCTAGCTTAAAGCTAATATGACGTGTGTGTATATCTCTAATGAAGGGTTCAGAGAGAAACAGTGCATGTTTGAGAGTGACATTTTGGAACGTGTATCATCTGGAACTTCCCTGGTTTTTCCGATGTACATGTAAACGAGTTCCTTGGTGAGTTAATATAGTTTTCATTAATTTTCATTTCAGTTTGGTTCAATAAGATTCAAGGTCATATTAAAGGTGCTGTATGTAACTTTTCTACTAAAATGAATCCTTTTTTTATTGCCTGTGTGTGAAGGGGTTGTAATCTCACATTAAAATTATCCACTTTGCGGGTTTTGCTATTACCTCGGAAAGCAAGTATTCTTATTTTTATGTGAAGGTGCGGGGTCGGATTTACCGCGAAATCCAGTGATGTGACCTGCACGCGCTCTCCCGAGCCTCTCGCCTCGTCTAGCCTACTGACTTTGCACTCAACAGTGACGACACTGCAACTTATGACATGGACTTATGACTTATGCAACTTATTACATGTCTGATAACACTAAGAAACCATAGACTGTGTAAGAAACGACCTGCTCCCAGCACAACACGTCACAGACTCTAACCCAAACTCCACATATTGATTAAAAAAAAAAAAAAAAAAGTTTTTTCTGCTGAAGCTTGTAAGGCCAGACGTAAATCGCATGACCTTCGGGTGAAAAAACACGGCTCAACATCGGCAGGGCATTTGAATCATGGAGAAACCTTATCTACAAACCTAGAATGTACATTTCCTGAAGAAAATGTGAAGTGGTGCTTGCAGTGGCAAAATTCGGCACGGTTGATAGGGTTCCATACTTATCATGGTACGAGCATTGAGCATTAGTTCAACGTCAAGCTGATAAAAGTAGCCTATTATTGTAACGTTGCAGTGGGAGTTTACCTGAGTTTCCAGCATGTTGTGTGATGCTTTCTCCGGTGTGTTGCGTCTCAGTCTGAAGGTACCCACAGTGCTCGCTCATAAATTCGAGCACGCGCAAGAGCACGCGCTTGTAAACTTATTGGTTGCAATCTGAAACATCACCGCTAGAGGTCGCTGAAAACTACATACAGCACCTTTAAGTGTATTACATCAAATTATAGTTTATTTGGTGAAGTATTAATGGCAAATACAGCCTTAAGTGTAAAATGGAAACTTTAATTAGGCCATTTATGTGAAATTAATGGCATGAAGTGCATTTGTGTGTTAAATAAGAGGTTTACAAACAAGTATGCAAAAATTTATTTATTGCACAAAGACAATTTATTGCACAGAGTTGTATGAATAGACATTATTTGCTGTGTTTTATTAGAAGTTGTGTGTAAACTGAACTGATTTGTACATAATATCAAATGCTAATTGTTATTTTGGCCTTGTATCTTCAAGGCCAGGTTTTTTTCTTCTGCTTTTGTTTCCATGTGAGTTCTGTGATGTTCAGCTGATGAATGTGATCCACTCTGCAATGTGAATCGAACGACGTGTGAATGGGGAGAGCCGTGACGTAGACACTGATTGTACCGTGGATGCGTAGATTTACTTCACATAATCTGCAAAAGTCGTTCACAGCCATGTTCACTCCGGTATTTCGCTCGATGGTTTTGTTTTCGCATCATACTACATGTGTTTACAGTGGAAGTTAGATGCGGCTGAGCATGCGCATAACACACGCCATAACCAAACGTTATGTGATTGGCTTACGGGAACCAATGATTTTAAACTTCAGACAAGCGCCTCCCCGCGAGAAAGAAAACGCTTTTCAATTATGCTTTTCAATACCTTTTGCTCATTAAGCATCAGCATATCGCTTCTTTCACAACATAGAATCTCATAATCACATTCAGTAATATTTGACCATGTAATCATTTCTTTCAAGTTCACAACAAGCCGTAGAAAAGAGTCTACAAACAACTATCAACTGATTTATCTGTTATCACTTCACCATGCTCGTTAACCTGAATAAACATCATTTTAATAAACAATCCCCACTCAGCTTCCTTTTATCACCGCACCCGTGTTTGTACTTAAACATCAGAATCACAAATACAATCAACTAACATTTAACACTGAAGTGACAGACCAAACCAACTATCCACTACAGCTCCAAACTAATTTGACAGCAGCAGTAATCTCCGGTAAAACGTTCGTCACAACCCTCAACAGTTCAGAATCTTACCGGCTGCCTCTTCAGACTTTGTAGACATCTCAGACCTGCACAGTCTTACCGCCGATCACGCCGCCGTTGCATTTTCTTTAACAGTCTTGATCTTCCGCGGTATTTGTTTGTATGATACGTGCTCTATCCCGGAAACTGACGATGACGATGCCGTGCGTCTTTTTAAACGTTCCGTGTAGTCCTTCAGTGTCGGTTGGTTCCGTTGATCTCTCCGGTAGTTTGACTTGACATTGAGTATAAATTTCTGTATTCATTCCTTTTCATTTTATTGTTTCAATATAAATTTAAACTTGTTCTTACCTCATCTTGGTTTGTCTGAGTATTCACTTCTGCTGCATCATCTCTCTTCCTGGACGAACCTATTTTTCTGAGCTCACTGGTCCGTTAGTAAGTTTGACACGAAGTTGTTATCACGTGTAACGGGTTACAAGTAAAAGTGGCGAGTCAGCCAGGAGAGAGATTGACCTGCAGCAATAGTGACAATATAAATATATTATTAATAATCTATACACTCAGCAGAATATTGACAACTTGGATATTGTAAAAAGAGAGAATGTAGATGTCTCAAATGCCATAATAGTCAGCGGCTTAACATTGACTGAAACAGATCAGGACTTAGAGCATGGTTGTTGAGATATGGCAGCATTAGTCGCAACCTTCTCATTGATGACCCAAACTCTGAATTCCATCAACATGCCATTATAGAGTTTACTTATAGCTCTGCTATGAAAACACTAATGCCCCTACTGCCCGTAACAATGGTCAGTACGTCAAACCCAGATACCACTTTCATAGTGCGTGCCTTAAGCTGTGTCTACCCTCATGTAGCTAGTGACAGAGCCACTAAGTTGTATTTGGAAGAACCACAAAATATTGCTAGCGCTAGTGGAAAGTCAGTTGAAGAAGTGCTCCAGGAGGAGTTAAAGAGGATGAAAGCTGGCTGTTCTGTTACTGAGCCCATATCTGCTTCAGGTGAAAGAGTTGAGTATCCACATGCTGCAGATTCTCAAACTCGTGATAGCAGCACCACCAGCTCACTGGATGGACAGTCATCCCCAGCCAAATTACAGAGAGTGACCACAGAACAAGTAGCCCCTCCCTCAATTGAATCTGAGACATCACAAAACCTGTCCAAGGAAAGACCCAGCAGTAGAACTAGCCATCCTGCAGCTATGGTGTTACCCCATCCAGTACTTACAATGGACATGATTGATCCGCCCAGCGTGCAAAAAGTTGTAGATGAACACATTGTCAGAACAAACGACACTGCTACATTACAACCTGCCTCTTTCCGTCTCAGGTCTTTCTCTGGGAAAATTCCAAGACCAGTAAACGAACCAGACTTCGACACTTGGCGGGCAAGTGTTCAATTTCTTTTAGATGATCCTTCCATTTCGGATTTGTCTCGCACGAGGAGAATACTTGATAGTCTGCTCCCTCCTGCTGCTGATGTCATTAACCCTCTGGGGTCTAAGGGGTTTTTGGGGTCCTTGAGATGTTCTGACATGCCTTGACATTTGTGCTTTTTTCAGTTGCTTATAAACATATTAATGGCAAAGGTGTAATTACACTCTATTTAGCACAAACAGGGCTACCATAATATGTGAGCAACATGTATGTGGGTCAAAGACGAAAAGGGGGTTTAAAGCATAAAAAAAAATAAAAGTGTAAAAGAGCTTTAAATTTAGTCCTTTTCACATACATTAGAATATGTCCTGTTTAACTTTATATTTTTCTGAGCAAAAAATAATTACTACCATACATTTTTACTGTGATTTTACAGAAGACACCCACTAAAATGTCATTCAGTGTAACAATATTTTTATGCAAAAAAATATTATCAGACATTTTTAGAAAAACTATTATTTGATGACATATTACAGGACTCTATTTAAAGATCACAGTGCAGACCCCAAATACTAATTATTTGTCATTTTAAAGCATTATACTTCACCAATATCCTTTAAACCATTAGGTTTTACCCATTTGTTAGCAAGAAGTTTTTGAAAGGAAGTGAAAATCAATTAAAATAAAATAAAATTTTGTAGGATCACATATTATTTTACATATTTTAATAAGTACAGCTCAGAATAAGTATATTGTTTCATTTCTACATAAACATATCTGTTACACCAAATGACCATGGTTTGTTACGCTGAATGACATTTTTGACAAAAATGGAGAAAATAGTGTCATTGTTTCCATTATTGCAATGTTTTGAATTTGAATATTATTCTGTATCATTTAATTCCTAAACAAATCACAGAAGCAGATGCTGAAATGAATAATCATTTTATTCCACGCATATCATATTCGTAAAAATTAACTGAACTGGTGGTAATACTGTATAATCAATATCTGTCATTTCATTGAGAACTTGGAACTTGAAGGACAAACACACACACCTTCAGAGAGAGAGAGAGAGGTGGAAATTGAAAGAGGTAGACATTTAAAAGTGTGGAGACCAAGAGAGGAA
Source organism: Rutilus rutilus (assembly GCF_951802725.1). Classification (NCBI taxonomy): domain Eukaryota; kingdom Metazoa; phylum Chordata; class Actinopteri; order Cypriniformes; family Leuciscidae; genus Rutilus; species Rutilus rutilus. Next base: position 14,235,872 of record NC_140213.1, read on the forward strand.
CGTGTCTGTACACACTGCCACCAGGATATCGAAACAGAATTACATTTCCTATGTACATGTCCCAAATATGAAGTCTTAAGAAACAAATATTTCCAAAAATTTGAAAAACATATACCAGGCTTCACTACCTACACTGAGGACAAAAAGCTTCCTTTTTTATTAGGGGAAGATAAAAGCACAGCATGGCTAGCAGCTAAATATGTCTTCTCCTGCCACAATACAAGGCTAAATAAATAGAAAATTGTATAAGAGGTATTTATACAGGTTATATATATATATATATATATATATATATATATTTTTTTTTTATTTATTATTATTGTTTTGTTTGTCTGTATTCTCTTTTATGTGTATGTGTGTATATGTATTATTGTTTCAGTGTACCCTTTGAGGGACATGCACAAAATGTGTTTAGTTTCTGCATCTATATCATAATTATCCTGTTTACTTGTATTACTATATCAGATGTATTTTACTCCTTGTTGTTGTTGCATCCTTGCATCAGATGTGAAGTAAAATAGTTTGTCTGGTGTCTCAGGCCACACAAATGCATTCTTTCCAGCTCCACTTTGATGCATGCAGTTAACCTCTAATTCATCACCTTCAGCCCCCAAAACCTGCCCAACAAAGGGCTTGCCATCATAGAGGACCACTACAAATTTGCCGGATAAGTCATCATCAGGTTCCAATGTCACAGAGGCTTCTGTATTTGTTCCACTGACCTCTTGGAGGGTTTGGAAGTCAATCTGCACTGATGGTCCACATTCACAAGTAGCATTTATTCTGGAGCAGAAACAGGATAACTCTCGATGGTGGATCATCCCAGGCTTGTCTGCCACAATTTGGTGGATTTTTAAAGTGCCCTTCACAAGTGGCAACTCATTTGGAACAGCTTCGTCATATCTGCTTACCTCAGTCTCATCAATCCAAAAGTATTTGATGCTTGATGCTTTGTCTTGAAGGACATTGAAGAGATCTTTTGGGTCCTGGATATCTCCTCCCTTTCGTACAAAGTCATCAGCACATCTCTTGGCAGCACCACCCACTCCATCTGGTGCCCCTTTGCCATGATTTTCTCTGAGAAGTTCCATGTCACTTTTTTGAACCCAAAGAGAAAAGGAACTGTGCTGAGCAGGTAAAAATTCTTGCGATTTCTGTACTGGGTTACTGGGCCATCACTCATGCAGTGTAGTGTGGTGATTGAAGGATTTTGTTCCCTCAAATTCTGCAGTACTGGTTTGAGGTGAGCCCAGATAGCACGCTCATCATGACGCAAAGAATTTGAAATTGTAACATAGGACTGGTGACTCTTAGTTGTGTATGCTACACTTGTGTGAATGGTAGCCTGTCTTCGGTTGCCACCAAAATGAAATGCCTGCACTTCAGTGGCCAGTTTGCAGGCATAGTTTTCTGAAAAGTCCATGTGGAGTACAGCCTCTTCATCAGACAGGGTCTCTTTTAGACGTCTACACTGTTCTGCCTGGTGGAGCCAATTATACTGGTGTCTTGCTAGAGAGTCAAGCTTACTATTAAAGACTTTCAGTAGATCATCCCAGGTCCCATTGTTTGTCTTCTTCACAATGTTGGTGAATGGCTTATCCCCTTCTACAGTCTTCTGTCTTTCCCACTGTTGCCACATAATCTTTACAGATTCTTCAGGCACATCAGCCTCAATTTCATTATAGCAGCACTCGGCACATACACAGTACATGCAGTTTCTTTGGCGGGGGTCACAGACGATGGCTGCTATTAGCTCAGAAGTGCTTGACGTTTTAAGCAACCCTTTTTGCTTGAGTTTTTCGACCAGAAGTTTAACATTCTCATGATCTATACAAGCACGTGTTCCGATCATTTGCTTTTGGCTCAGTGATGTGAAATGGCCTTAAACGTAAGAACTGTCTGTAGGATATGGAGTCCTCTCTGGCCACCTCTGAGTTATACTCTCCATGGAGTTCTTTCAGTGTCTTGGTGAGGATGCGTCTCTGAAGTTTAGTTTTGTTTTTCGTTACAGTATCTTTCTTACCAGACAGCTGTCGGCTGTTCTCATCTCTGCTGAGAAAAGAATGGACCTTTTCTCGTCGTGCTGACTTTTCCTTCAAATTCCCTTTCCTCTTACTGGCCATTTTCACCCTACTCTGTTTCTTTGACCTTTGTAAATCCTTCCTTAACTTTTCATTTTTTTTTTGAGCTTGGGCTAGTTGTTTTTTCAATTGGAAGAGCTGTTTTCTCAATTTTAAATTTAGCTTTTTCAGTCTTTTGCACCTGTTAGACAGCTTTTCTTTATTCTCTTTTGGGGTGGAAAACGCCAATGGTGGTTCTGGCTGAGACCGAGGCTGGTGAGTGGGTTCTGCAGGAGAGGGTCTTTCAATATTTTCCTCAAGAGGCTCTTCAAAGGAATCTGGTGTAAGATCCAGAACTGCCCTTATACGTTTTGCTTCTGCCCTGTGTTTTCTTTGATTTTCCTGCCATTGCTTTCGCCTCTTCTCAGCTGCAGCATCTGATAAATTCCTGATTGACGGGTGATCAGGATTTGCAGCCAAGGCAGCTTGCTTTCTTCTCTGGTAGCTGAAATACAGATTCCATGTAATTATTGACATAAAATTACTGACATAGATCTATATAAACCGTGTTATTAATTAAAAATACTTTCTGTTTGGCAACATAAATGACATGTTATCAGGATTGGTATTATGGGCGGAAAATTAACCGGGGCTCTTAACTTGTGGTATAGGTAGGGTGGAGTATCTATCTAAAAACAGCAGTAAACTATTATTCTGTAGGGCTAGGCTTTGACACAAATTTCACGATTTTATTCAATTTCAAATCAATTTGATATTGATTAACATCAGCTGAAAACAGCAACTGAAAGATCGATTCTTGGGATTTACAAATCAGTATTGTTTCTTCAAAATTAGAATTGATTAAAATCGAGAAATCTATCTTTTTAAACCCAGCCCTATTATTTTGACATTGCACTCCTCAATACCTTTCTCGTCTCCTTGCTAAAAGCGCTTCCCTAGCTACTGGGTCTGCATTAACTTTCTGCCGGTGCCTAGAAACTCTCTCTTTGTTTGTGGGCATCTAAAAGAAATCAGTACCAAAAAGACAAAAATGCATTAAAACATTAATATTTATAAAGTTTGATATATTTTTTTTTGTGCTAAACATCCCTCACTTATCTGAAATATAAATAAAATGCTAAAAATGTTATCTAAACAGTGACACTGTCATTCAGTGTAATGGATGACACTGTGGTGTAACAGACAATTTGCATTACACCGAATGACAAAACATTACCCTGAATGACGAAACTTCTACTTAAGCTAATATTGCTAGCTAACAACTAGCCACCTATATCAAACAGTGAACTTGACCAGAAAGGTTAATCATCATTATTCACAACATCTACTTATTTTTCAAAAAATCTAACAATAAAAGTGTTTTTTGGCATTTCACTGAATGACATTCGTTTTTGTAACTCAAGATACCACACTATGAAAAGGTGAAATTATCAAATATTTAAGAGCAATAAACTTACCTTGCTGAATCACCACACGGTCTTCAGGGGGCCTTTTGATGATGTCATAGACTGCTTGATGACTATTGGTTGTTTATTTAATTTCAAAATGGCTTCCTGATCCCGTTACACTGAATGACCTCTGACAAACTGCATATTCGGGACAAAAGTCCCCTAGTTATTTCAATATTTAACGGAAAAAATAACACATAGTCCTATTAATATAATACAGCCAACACTTATGTGAACATGCCAAGGAAGCAAATATTTTTTTTAACATGGTATTTTATACGTTTATTTAAAAATGTATTAGTAAAATCATAGTCCGGACCATTACGCTGAATGACAATTTTACACTTTGGAGCATTATTTAACTAATATTTTGTCATTGTATTTTCACAAAAGTTATTTGAAACATGAAAGTAGACATTTTACTTGCATTTAATATGTTTTTTTTTGTATGTAAAATCACTTTTGTAAATTGTATTTGATGCGGACACCAAAATGGTGACGTCTCGTCTTTGACCCATGTACATGTTTGTATTTTTGAGAGAATGTTTATGCATGGTTATTGAAAAAACTAAAAACTAAAGTTTCTGAAATAAGGCCACAAAACACATACTAAATATGTGTCAATAAGACTTTTGACTAATGGATGTTGTCGCCTAGAGTTTTTTCTTCAAAATGATCTGAAAATCATCCTGCCTTATCATTCACATAAAACAATACATTGATTTAAATTTTGCAAGACACTTTCTGTTTGGAAAGGCAATATGCGAGTGGGCGTCAACGATCCAACACCATCATGCATATTTAGTGGTTCACACCTGAGGAGACAATGGGGCCCGCATACTTAATGAGCCATTCATTCAGGTGTGTCACTGAGCCACAAGAAAGAATGCATTCTTGCACCTGTAAATGTTTTTCCAATAGGTGACGCATTCGTAACCAGAGGGTGATGCGTCGCTGCCAATAACACACCTAAAAGCTGTCACACAGAACCGGCAAAAGTAATGATTATGAATGTGTCAAATATAGCAAGAAGACAATTTTAATTGTTTATTAATAAATTAGTTTTTCTGTGTCAGTGTCGGCTGCAATGAAGTGAAGTGAAGTCGTCACCTTTGTTTATACAGCGCTTTTTACAATACAGATTGTATCAAAGCAGCTTCACATTGATAACATGAAAATAATACAACAAAGTTTGTTTCTAGAAGAAAATTGCGTCATCTTCCACCCTAAGTAAGGCAGATCAATAATATTGTTGAATATTAAATGTCCCCAACTAAGCAAGCCAAAAGCCAAGGCAACACTGGCAAGGAACCAAATCTCCATCAGGTGACAGAATGGAGAAAAAAACCTTGGGAGAACCCAGGCTCAGTCGGGGGCCAGTTCTCTGGCCAACGAGCGAACAGTGTATGATTATGATCCAGGCAGCATTACAGGTCAGAAGTCAGATTGGTTGTGTCGATGAGGCCTTCACAGGGCTGATGAGGCTGGCACTTCAGGGATGCGTCATGGATGGGTCCAGGTGCAGGTCCACCATCTGATCTGGATACGGCCGTGGTCCAGCTGACTTGGAGAGACTGGTTGAGACTTCAGTTATCCTATTCGGATAAACAGAGAGACTAATATTAGCGTAGACGCCATTCTTCTTATGATGTAACGAGTACATCAGGATTTATGGGAAGTGTTACCGGTTCCGGCTGACCTAAACTATGCAGCCTAATATGCAGCCTAATATTGAATTATAGAAGTCTATAATGTGTTATGTGTATGCTAGGTCAAAGAGATGTGTTTTTAGTCTAGACTAGTTTTTAGTCTAGCTTTGAACTGACAGAGTGTGTCTGCTTCCCGGACAATGTTAGGAAGACTGTTCCAAAGTTTTTGTGCTAAATAAGAAAAGGATCTACCGCCAGCAGTCGATTTTGATATTCTAGGTATTATCAACTGGCCGGAATTTTGAGATCGCAATAGACGTGAAGGACTATAATGCGTTAAGAGCTCGCTCAAGTACTGCGGTGCTAAACCATTTAGTGCTTTGTAATGTTTAATAGGGAGCCAATGCAGTGTTGACAAAACAGGGCTAATATTGTCATACTTCCTGGTTCTGGTAAGAACTCGAGCTGCTGCATTTTGGATCAGCTGTAGTTTGTTTATTAAGGGTGCAGGGCAACCACCCATAATAGCATTACAATAATCTAGCCTTGATGTAATGAACGCATGAACTAATTGTTCCGCATTTGTCAATGAGAGCGTATTGAGAGCGTAAATATGACGTATTTTAGATACGGACGGAAAAATGCGTTTTACAGATACTAGACACATGACTTTCAAATGAAAGATTGGTATCAAAGAGCACACCCAGGTTCCTAACTGACGACGAAGACTTGACATCTTGACTTAACGAAGAGCAGCCATCAAGTGTTAGACAGTATTCTAGGTTATTACGTGAGGACGTTTTTTGACAGAAAAGGTAGATTCGAGATTGGCCTGTAATTTACAAATTCTGTATATATTCGGTATATGGTCTAACATATATGTTGTCGATTTAGATGATTTAACGAGTTTAGAAAATTCTTCCTCTCCTATAGCAGTGAATGAATAAAAATGTTCCTTTGGGAGACTACAATGCACTCCCTGATGCGATACTGTAGTAGACGGTTGCATAGTTATAATTTTCTCCCTGATATTGTCTCAATTTTATAAGTGAAGAAGTTCATAAAGTCATTACTGCTGTGCTGCTTGGACACTTCTGGGCTTGAAACTTTATTATTTGTTAGTTTAATCACTGTTTCAAATAAATACCTAGGGTTTTGTTTATTTTCTTCTAATAGGGCTGAAAAATAAGCAAATCTAGCAGCTTTTAAGGCCTGTCTGTATGCAACCGAGCTCTCCTTCCATGAAATGCGAAATACCTCTAGTTTTGTTTTCTTCCAGTTGCGCTCCATTTTTCTGGCTGCTCTCTTAAGGGCCTGAGTGTGCTCGTTGTACCACGCCGTTGGACTATTTTCTTTAATCTTCTTAAGCGCAACGGAGCAACTGTGTCTAAAGTGCTGGAAAAGAGAGAGTTAAAAGTTTCTGTCGCAATCTCGAGTTCTTCTAAGCTATCTGGGATGCCGAGATGATGAAACTGATCAGGAAGATTATTAATAAAGCAATCTTTAGTGGCAATCAGAAGTGATAGATCTAACATATTTGTAACACGGAGTCGGCTTTGCAGCCTTGGCTAAATGAAGTTTACACGAGACTAGATAATGATCTGAGATGTCATCGCTCTGCTGCAGAATTTCAACGGCATCAACATTTATTCCATGTGATAATATTAGATCTAGAGTATGATTACGACAATGAGTAGGTCTTGACACATGTTGTCTAACTCCAATAGAGTTAAGAATGTCTTTAAATGCCAATCCCAATGCATCTTTTTCATTATCTACATGTATATTAAAATCACCGGCAATTAGGACTTTATCTGCAGCCAGTACTAACTCTGATAGAGTCAGCCAATTCTGTATGGTGCCCTTGTGGCCTGTATACAGTAGCCAGCACAAATCTCAAACGTGATTTATCATTTACATTATATATTGTTACATTAAGCACCAACAATTCAAAATAATTATATTTGAAACTAGACTTCTTAGTAATTTTGAAAATATTACTATAAATTACAGCAACACCTCCCCCTTTGCCTTTCAGACGATGTTCATGTTTATAACAGTAATCTTGCGGGGTGGACTCATTTAAAGTAATGTAATCGTTTGGTTTTAGCCAGGTTTATGTCAAACACAGCACATCTAGATTATAGTCTGTAATCGTATCATTGACAATACGTGCTTTTGAAGTAAGGGATCTAATATTCAGCAACCCAAGCTTTATCATTTGCTCATTTGTATTATATCTGTTTTTTATTTGTTGAATATCAATAAAAAAAAATTACCCTTAGATGGGTTTGGAAGTTTTTTTGTATGTCCTAATTTGGGGAACAGACACAGTCTCTATATGATGATATCTAGGTGAAAGAGGCTCTCTATGTGATGGGATTTATCTGACCTTGGTGACGTGAGACAGCTCGCAGACGGTCAGTTTAGCCAGTCTGTCTGCTTCCTGACCTGAGCCCCAAGTCATGTTTGAGCTCTAAGACTATGTGCCATATTACTAGAGAGAAGAGCAGCACCATCCCAGGAGGGATGAATACCATCTTTTTTTAACAGGTCAGGTCTGCCCCAAAAACTTTTCCAATTGTCTATGAATTCTATATTATTTTGTGGACACCACTTAGACAGCCAGACATTGAGTGAGGACAATCTACTAAGTATCTCATCACTCCTGCGAACAGGTTTTTATATTTATAAGTTTTTATCATTCAAAAACACTCCAACTTTAATTGAACTCACATTCAAAGGGTGAAGTGATATCTCTTTAGATTGTAACCAACTCTGAAATGTAATCCAAAATTCTTGTACAAATTCGCATTGAAAGAAAATGTGCTCTACCGTCTCAATTTCTTTCTCACAAAATCCACATGAATTGTTTTCCCAATTGAATCTTTCATGTAAAAAGCAATTAGATGGATAAATGTCATTCAAGATTTTAAATGTCACTTCTTTGGCCTTAGGAAGGATTGGGTAAGATAAATACTGCTTCCTTATTTTTTTAGCCTCTTCATCACTGAAATCTTTTAGAACATATTTTCTTTTCAGTTGACCAGAGTAAAACTGTTTGGATTACACATTTCTAATAAACTTATTTGTAAACTGTTTAACTATTTAAATTAATTCCTTCAATACAAAGTGGTCTCATTTCTGATTGAGAGTTCAAGTACATTACAAACTGTTTAATCATCATTTTCAAGGGTGCTGGGATGGCCTTTAACACTTTATTATACTCTCTAATTGGGCACTGGAAATTGAGTTTAACACAAAAATCTCTGTAATTCAACAAATTACCAAAAATATCCATCAAATGTGTCAACGCCCATATTCCTTTTTCCATCCAAGTTCCTAAAAACAAGGATTTTCTATTACTCAGAATATACCTGTTGTTCCACAGAGGTGTATTATGTGGTGTAAAGTTGTGCTTAAATATTAGGTTCCAGTACAAAAGAGCCTGCTGATGGAAACCAGATACTTTTACAGGTAGTTTGTTTAAATCATAGTCACACCGCAATATAAAATCAATTCCCCCCATTTTTTGCAAAATTGCATTCGGGATGCTAAACCAAAAAAGGTCCTTATGACACACAAAGGAATTCAACCATTTTAGTTTTAGTACACCATTCATCACAGAAAAATCTATGACATTCATGCCACCCTCTTCAATACTCTTAATCTTGTCATTTTTCCGGATATAATGGCATTTATCCTTCCAAATAAAATTGAAATTTATCTTATTTATTAATTTAATCATGTTGTTTGAAATTTCTAGTGAAAAGGCAGGGTAAATGGCTCTTGATATACTCTCCCTCTTGGATAGAGTTGTCCAAAAATTGTTATATCCCTTTGCAGCCACAAATTTAATATTACTTTACATTTATCAATATTTTTAAGAATGTTTTCTTTTTCCCTTTTTTCTTTATTTCTGGAGACCGTGATGCCCAAATATTTGACTTCTGATTTAACCTGTATATTATCAATTAAGCAAGCTGGTTGGTCACGTAAAGCTAGAATTTCACATTCATTAGTGTTCAATATAACACCTGATGCCTTTGAGAACTGACTGATTGAATCTAACGCTCTGGAAATTTGCCTTTTGTCTTTTAGAAATAAAGTCGTGTCGTCCGCAAACGGACTTATTATGATGTGCTTTCCCATGATGTTGAAGCCATCAGAATTGTTCATTTTAATCCTAATAGACAATAGTTCAGCGACCATTATAAATAACAAAGGAGAACTGTTGCAGCCTTGTCTAATGCCCCTCTTAACTGCGAATCGTGAGCATGTGCCGTGCTCCAGAGATACACAGCTGTTAATATCATTGTAAAGTAACCTAATCAAATTAGAGAATTTCTGTCCAATACCAAAATGATTTAAAGTTTCTAAAATAAAAGGGTGTTCTACTGAATCAAAAGCTTTGTAGAAATCTAAAAATACAATAAAACCATGTTCTACAAATGTATGACTGTACTCGATTAAAGCTGCATTATGCAGCTTTGCCGATTTCTTCGCTGTTTTCTCGCGTTTTGCTCGCGGGTTTCTCTATAGAGCTCCCCCTACAGCTTCGGAATAGATATTTGACAACACTGTCGTCAAAACTCGTTGGCTCGTCCCATCTTCTCCCGCTGGTCATGTGCATTTGTTTTCAAAGAACCCGGCGAACGCACGAAGCCATGTCCACTGAGGTATGTATAATACACAGAAGGCTAGCATATACATGTTTAGATAGTATATGTGTGCAGTGCCGTAAAGCAGTTTGTTACATCGCGAGACCTGATATCACGCGATACTTCCTGATGCTGCGGCCGTCGGCCCGCCGGCCCAAAGTTGCAAGGGTGGTTTTTCGTCTCACAGGCGCTCGAAGGGTGCGAGAAGACCACTATTCAACCCGAAAACAGTCATATAACCATTCCAATGACTCCGAAGCTGTTCGGTTAAGATAAAAAAGTTACTTAGTTCAACTTTAAGTCTAGTACAATCTTATGTTATTATGGATAGATCTTCCAGCAAGGAAGCCAGACTGCGTTTCATTTATTATCTGTGTTAGGCATTTTTTTTTATCCTAGCTGCAATAATTCCCGATAACAACTTATAATCAATATTAAGAAGTGTAATTGGTCTTAAATGATCTAACAATCTTTTATCTTTGCCATGTTTAGGAATAAGTATTATTAGGCCTTGCTTCATGCTTGTTGTTAAGTCATTCTTCACTATGCATTCTTGAATTGCCTTAAATAATAAATTTCTGATTTCTTTCCAAAAGAATCTATAAAATTCGGCAGTGAGCCCGTCGGTACCCGGAGATTTATTCAATGACAATTTCAAGCTCACGTCATCCAATTCTTCTACTCTTATATCGGACTCACAGAATTCTTTAAACGAAACATCAATCTTGGGTATGAAGTCCTTAATTTCATTTAAAAAAATTGAGGAATCTGGTTGGGAATATGCAGAGGTGTAAAGATTATTATAAAATGTAAAAACTGCATTTTCCATGGTTTTATTGTCTTTGCACTCTATTCCATTTATCAGTAAACTTGATATTGCCTTATTTTCCTGTCTTCTCGTCTCTAAATTACTGAAATATGAGGTGTTCCTTTCTCCTTCCTCTATCCACTTTGCTCCGTGATCTCACAAACGCACCCTTGAGCTCTTTTGCTAAACATGTCGTCTAATTTGGCTTGCAATATCAATAATTTGCTTCTATCTTCACTGTTTAATTCTGTCTTATCACAATATTTACTAATTTCCTGAAACAATCACTTCTCTTCTTTTTTCCCTGGCAATCTCCTTGCTAACCTTAATGGAACATTCTCGAATTCTACACTTTACAAATTCCCATTTATTGCAAAAACTCTCTAGTCTCAATATTTTCAGTTTCAAATATTATTTATTTTATCTTTGTACAATAATCTTTATTTTTTAACAGACCGGAGTTACTTTTCCAGTAGCCTTTATTTTTCCTTATTTTACCAACTGGATTTAATTTAATTTCTACAATACAATGATCCGTTAATGGGGCTTTGGAAATCAAGATGTCTGAGACAAATTTTTGAAGCGAGTGATCAACGAGCCAGTAGTCAATTCTGGATTTACAGGTGTTATTAGGTTTAAACCAGGAGTATTGTTTAACTCCTGAATTTAAACTTCTCCAAATATCAAGTGGTTATTATTCATAAAATCCAAATTCAAAAAAAATGTGTATGATTAAAGTGGTGTCTGTCAAATTTAGTGGGCCATCTATCTTCCCATTCATCAGGTGACATATTCCAGTCACCTCCCATTAGAATAAAGTCTGTTGGATAAAGTGTTTTGAGCTCTGATAAAGTGTTTGTAACATTGTAGCGGACCCCGCCCGAATGATGGCCAAAACTTTACTGATGTTAATGAAGTTTATTGAGTCCGTTTTCAATCCAAAAATCACTGTAAGACTCCAAAAATCACCGTAAGAGCTAAACAAACAAAGTACAAGAAGCGCGAATTACAGACTAGTTCAAAACTCTATCATTAACATTAACATACAGCGAATTACACAAAACAGTCATTAAAACAAACAGTTATCAAATATATACAGACCTTATGCCTTTTCGGGGGTGCTTAACAAAGTTGCAAACGTTATAGCTGCAAAACAACTCTGATCAACTTGAACTGCGTGCTCTCAATACCCGTCAAAATAAAAGTCCCTCCCTAGTAAGACAGATAATGCATTTCTTAAACCCATTTAAACTCACAGAAATATAAAGAAATGTGCTCAAAAACTAATTAGAATATTTATCAAAGCAAAGTCTGTTACACTCCCACCAAATTATAAATGTTATTTCAACATGCATTTTCACTTATAATAACCATTGTGTGTGTATGTGTGTAAAGCAAAGTCCTTTTGAAGATTTGTTCACTCCGCTTCCAATAATAAGACCAACTTCTGAGCTGGTCTCTCTACAACTGAGACCTTGTTTAACCGTTCTCCTTTGTTTAGTTTTTTGTCACCTAGTGCTATTGTGACCTTCCTTACTAGTCCATCTTGGCTAGTTACAGTGTCTACGATCTGTCCTAGTCTCCACTCATTTCTTGGAAGGTTCTCATCTGTATCCATGACCACATCACCAATCTGAAAATTCCTTTTTGGAGCATGCCAGCATTGTCTAGCCGTAATGTTGTGGAGATACTCTTTTTTCCATCTACTCCAAAACTGTTCAGTAAGGTACTGCACCCGTCTCCATCTCTTTCTCCCATAGATGTCTTCTCTTATGAACTTTCCTGGTGGTGGTAGGACTGTGGTGGCTTTCATGGTAATCAGATGGTTAGGTGTGATTAGCATCGTTGAGCCTGCCTGATGAGAGGGAAACTGTAGCATTAAGAACACTCCGTACAGTTTTGATTTGACGCTCCCATACACCACCTGCATGACTGGAATGAGGGGATTCATTACAAAAATCACACTGTTTATCTGCAAGGAAAGCAGTGAGCCTTTCTGGGTCAAGTTGCTGTAATGCCGAGTTCAGTTCGTTTTTTGCGGCAACGAAATTGGTACCTTGATCACATGTGATCTGCCGTACTGTGCCTCGAATTGCAATAAAGCATCGCAAACTGTTGATGAAAGCATCTGTGGACATATCTTCTAACATTTCTATATGAATGGCTCTTGAACAAAAGCAAGTTAGAAGCAGACCATACCTTTTGTGCTGTTTTCTTCCTTCTTTAGTCATGAATGGACCAAAGCAATCCATACCACAATACACAAACGGTGGGGAAGGCTCTACACGTTCTCTGGGAAGATCACTCATCCGCTGGCCTTCCACAGGTTTTCTCAACCTTCTACAAGGTACACAGTTGTGAATGTAAGATGTGACAGCTCTGTTTATTCCAGGTATCCAATAGCCGGAAGATCTGATTGCATTAATTGTGAAACCCTTTCCTTGATGCTTTACACTTTCATGATAGTGTGCAATAATCAATTTTGTTACATGATGATCTTTAGGAAGGATCAGTGGGTGCTTGAACGAGTGAGTGCATGATGAGTGGCTAAGTCTTCCTCCCACCTTGATCATACCATCCGTATCTATCTGAAATTCTGGCAACTGTCATTGAAAAGCCAATATTGAGGGATATTTCTCAGTCACGAGCCATAGGCGTGGAGATTGATGAGACCACAGATGTATCTGTGTGCAGACAGCTAGACATTCACGTGAGGTAGATCTACTCAAAGTGTAACATTTCATTGACCAATAAAATTTTAATAACAGATCATTGAAAAGTATAAAATGTATCATTTGGACATAGATACTTGGACAATGCGGGTAAGGTCTTCTGCCAATTCCTGGATCTGATTTGCCTTACTGACGGGAAAGCAGATTCAATAGTGGCAGCACTAAAAAATATTATTCACACGAACGGCATACTGACACACCTAATCTTTGGCCTTGGAACCGATGGTGCTGCTATAATGACAGGTATCATAACCTTCTTTTTGTAAATAATTAAACTGTTTTCAATATTTTGTTTCTTGTTAAATTAATAAACAAATGTATTTAATAGGAAGACAAAATGGAGTTGCAAAACAGCTATCAGAGGAATGGCCACGGCTCCTAAGTGTCCACTGTGGTGCACATAGGCTAGTTCTAGCCTGTAAGGATGCATCTGAAGAGGTGCCTTACATGGCTACATTCAGAGACCATTTGGAACAGTTGCACCTGTACTTCAGAAACAGTGCAAACCGCTCTGCTTCTCTGAAAGCCGCTGCAGAGATTCTCGGTGTGTGTGAGCTGAAAGTGAAGGTAAATAAGTTATGCCTAAAAGAAAATGACATATATGAATACTTAACTTGCATTTATATTCATTTTTTAAACTGTTTTTTTCTGTCTTTGACTAGCAAGTAAAGGACACACGGTGGCTCTCCCAACATGAAGCAGTAAAAAAACCTCCTAAGGAACATAACTGCTGTACTGGGTGCCTTGGCAGATGAAGTAGAGACCCGCAAATGTCCTACTGCTAAGGGACTTTATTCATTCCTTGCCACCTATCGCTTCATTGCCGCCCTTCATCTGCAAGCTGATGTGCTCCCTCACCTGGCACGCCTCTCTAAGCTCTTTCAAAAGGAGGATGTCATGTTTCTGACAATCAAAGAGCAGGTAACTTAAATAACTCAGCTCAACTGCTATGTTTTATCTTGTTTATTTATTTTTGTTTATATAGGGTACCACAATTAATCTTTTCACATGAGTGAGTCAATATGCTTATTTTTTCCAGGTACCTGTCACCCTGGCCTTAATAAAGGGCATAAAAGATTCTGGTGGTCATCAACCTGGCTCACACCTGAGTAAGTTGACCCAAAATTTGGAAGACCCTTCAGGACTGGGTGCATTCTGCATCTCTGCTGAACAGGAAAGAGGGAGAAGAGGGGGTAATGCAGGAGACAGACAGCAGTACTGGCAAAGATTTCAATCACAGGTATGATTATGTGGCTTTTGTCTGACTTTATTGATCTAAATTAAATATAGCTGTTGCACAGTTTTATTTATACTAATAGTTTACTGACATTTTTCATGTGTTTGATTAGGTGATGGATCCATATTTGGATGGCCTCATTGCCCATCTCGAGAGATGTTTCTGTGAGGTTGGAGTTGTGGCTGCATTTGGAATACTCGGTCCACAAGCAGCTACACTCCCTGATGACACTGCACACACAAAACTGAGGATACTAGTAGAGAAGTTTTGTTCCTGTGTCGATTTTGGAACAGTCCTTGAAGAATGGGCTTCTTTCAAGGAGCAAGTGGTCTCAGGTCCACTTAAGGTAACTTACAAATGTGACATTTTTACATGACATTATCATGAACACTACACTGTGTTACTGATATCATTTTTAACCTTTTCAGAACAAGACACAGCTGGCAATATTGTCTGAACTGTCCTCAAAATATGATGAGTTTGGTGTCCTGTACCCAACTATGAGCCTGCTGGCTTCTATTGCTCTGACGGTCCCAGTCAGTAGTGTAAACTGTGAAAGGGACTTTTCAACCATGAACAGGGTAATACAAACTTTTCACAATAGGATTTGCTGCTTTTAGCTATATGTTAAGCTATCACATTTAACAGTTAATGCATTTGCAGGTCAAGACAAACATCCGCAATAGGCTGCAAGGAGACCATCTTGCAGCATGCATGCGGATCTCAATAAATGGGCCAGACGTTTCTGACTTCCCATATCAAGAGGCTCTGGAAATGTTCTTCCAGAAGCCCAGAAAGATACACTGCAGTGACAAAAGCTGCACACTTTGTGGATAAATTACATAAAAATAAATGTTCCAATGTTTAGTTTAATGTACAGTACAATTTTCCCCAACCAACCAAATGGCCGTTTGCCGTTTCCTGCGTTGGTATGTGATCACGACTGACAGGAATACACTCCTTGGTATATACTGGAGGCAGATTGATATGTACTGATGAATTGTACCCTCTCACACGAAGATCAGACACTCTTTTACTTTTAATTTTCATATTGTCTCCCATCATGGTGGTAAGTTTGAGTTTTATTGGCTGAGTATCCACTTGCAGTGCATTACTCACTTCTTCATCAATGAAAGTGGTGTCACTCTGAGTGTCTAACAAAGCATAGACAAGCTGTTCATTGGATGGATTTTTGATGGACGACACCCATACAGGTACAATCATGGATGTAATGACTGCACGACCTTCTCTTGTGATATTAAGCGACATGGCATCTGTAATCTCACTCTCACGTGCACGGTCATTGCTTACCGTTGGTTGCTTTCTGTTTCTGTTATTCTCATAGTTGTAATCATGAAGACATGTGGGATGTCGCAGTTTGCATACATCACATGTGTGGCGACGCCGACAATCCTTAGCACAGTGACCTGGTTTCATACACCCAAAACAGAGTTTGTTGTCTTTGACATAGGACCTTCTGTCTTTCAGAGACTTTGCCATGAATTCTGGGAACTTACTGATTTGATGGCTGTCATCTTGACACAACATGCATGGTGTTTTTAACTGTCCTTTAGTCATTGTCTATCACTGTTTACTGTTGTGTGTGTTTTAAAGACAATCGCCTTGTTTCTTTTGGTTTCATTTGAAATTCTTCTCCCATGAGGTGACTCACGTGAATGAAGAGCATGTAGAGAAGTGATAGGATTACACACTATTTCTGCTTCAGTTGACATGGATTTTACAAAGTCTTGAAAGCTTGGAAATTCCTTGCCGTCCATAAGTGATGTTGTGACTTGGCGGTTCCACCTGGAGGCTGCCCAGTCAGGAAGTTTCTGTACCAGCTTTTGATTCTCTTCACAGTCGTTTCATATTTCCAGGCCTTTAACATGAGGTATGGCTTGCAGGCAGGCCTTTAAGAAGTCTGAAAATGTTCTCAGGCCTTCTGCATCTTTGGACGGTATTCTAGGCCACTTTGACAGCTTTTCACGGAATGCTCTTTGAATGACAAATGGCTGCCCTGTATCTTTGGTTAAGCTTGTTCCAAGCATCTTTGTACGCTTCTTCATCATTACGATAAAAGGTGCCTTCAAGATATTTGTATGCTGAGCCACTGACATACTTTTTCAAATAATAGAGTTTATCAGCTGCAGAGATGCCTTTTCTATCTATAAGTGACATAAATGAGGCTTTCCAGTCCACAAACTGGATTGGGTCTCCATTGAACACTGAAGGCTCGGGTATGGGTAACCTGTTGATGGATATGCTGTCCTGAACTGCCTGAGCAAGATGAGACACTTCACTGAGAGATGTTGACTGGACAACATTGTATTGCTGTTGTGTCGTTGGGAAGATTGAGTTTTTCCGACTTTCACGTTCATTCTCTATAGACTGACTCTTTGTCTCTTGCTTTATTCCTTCATCATATGATTTTACTCTGGCCCGAGCAACTTCTAACTCCTTTTCTATCTGCAGCTGTTCTAATTCAAACCTTTGTGTTTCTAGCTCTTGTCTGAGCTGCTCTTCTAGAGTTCTTATTTTTTCCTTTTGTTGTCTTTCCGTTTGCATTATCTTGTATTCAGCCTCTTTCGCAGCCAGCTCTGCCACCGCATCTGCTCGCTTGCTTGTTGTACAAGAAGATCTAGAATGGTTGCTGACTGTTCGTGAAGCACTGGAACCATATATGGAACGAGCATAACTATGAGCTAAAATTTCATGTAGACAGCCCTTTTCCTGTTCTGCATCAAACTCGCCATCTACTGTTGTCAACCTTTCCAGCACAATTTTGACGATGTCATTGGTCACGGCTTCACATGCATCAATTTTACGTCTTAAATCAGCAGCGGGTGTGATTTTTGAGATTTCTATAATACAGTTCTTTTTATCATCAAGAGAGTCAGCAATGTCAGCAAGCTGCTTATCAGAGATGTCTGATTTTAAGTCATGTCTTGCTTTACGAGCATTTAATTTCCATTGGTCATACAAAGCCGTTAACCTTCTTTCTTTCTTACAGCACTCATCTTTCTGGTAAGCAAGCATTTTCTCAGTAGGAATATGTGGACGTTCTGAACGTCGAGGGAGTTCTGCACTGTCTTGTGCAGGGCCGGATTAACCATTAGGGCAACTGGTCACTTGCCCAGGGGCACATGACATCTAAGGGGCCCTTCCCCTGACAGGTAGGAAATACACAGAAATGTAATAAAGTTATCAAACACTTTACAGTCTTCACTACATAAAGTGCATCTACGCGGGTTCACGCAGACAAAGTCTTTCCTCCCTCCCCGCTGAACGCCAGTGATTACTAATTTGTGAAATGCACTCCAGCTGGTTGAGCGCGGTAAAGTTCGTTTTAGGTTCGATATTAGCCGGACATTTGTTCTATATCTATAGAGTCGGTAGTCTAACAAAGATATCAATAGCAAGATTAGTTTTAACATTATGTGACCATTGTATATCGACATGATGAAAATATTCATTCAAAATCATTTGTGCATTAAAGCTGCATAATTATAGGCTACCTGAGAATGCTTTGACGCGTTTCCACAGCACACGATGCTTAACGGAACGTCTGCCAATTCCACCAACTGCGTTAAATGTAGCCTATAATTTGTATTATTTAAAATTACTTTTAACTTTTAAAAACAGGCGTTTTCAAATTCCAAAGCTTGCAGAAGGTTCCTAATGGCAATACTGACTTAGGCTACAGCTTTCCTGGTAGCCTTGAGTAAATTAACTTGTCTAAGAAAATGATTCATAAAACGTATAAATATCAGTTGACTTTCGTCACTGACACAGACTAAAATTAAAAGACTATCAGTCAAAGTTCAGCTTTAGGAGGGGAAGAAATAGGCCAGGATAAGAATACTGAGAGAATAAGAAATATGAAGATGAGGAGAGAGCAGGTATTGACAAATAATCGAATGACAAGATTTTAAAGCTAGCCTATTTCTTATAATTTTTTGGCCTTCAAAAGTCCTAAATTGCACATATGTAGGTCAGAGAAATCCAAATTTTATCGGGGGCATAACTACGAGGGGGCCTTGACTCTCCCAGGGCACAGGAAATTGTTAATCCGGCCCTGCTTGTACATGACACTGAAGTTCAGATATATTTTTATCTTTACATTTAACTGCTCCTTTTCCATCCTTTTCCTTTTTACCTTCTGATTCCATGTGCAGCAGGCTTTTAGATTCTGGATCGTCAGTATCAATTTCCATAGTCAACTCACTTTTATGGCGTTCCAGCTCTTTAGACCATCACGCTGATTCCATCGTGTTGCAATCCGTTAACGATCGTCACGTTGCTCCCATGAACACTTCGGTAAAGTTGGTTTTATATTCGCTATTCACGGACTTCCGCGTTCAGTAACTCGTGAACTAAACGTTGTTGCTACAGAAAACACCTGTCACATATAACTACAGATCAAACACCAGAAGCTACAACACCTAAAAGTATTTTTTCCTGTTCCAAAGGCTGTAGTGCTTTCCTAGTGACCAGACTGACTTACTACAGGTGGTATTTTGACAATACCTCCTTTACTGTACGTACAATAAACAAATAAGTTTAAGAAAAAAATACTGTAATTCACCTAAAGTATTTTTTCATGTTCCAAAGGGTGTAGTGCTTTCCTAGTGACCACACTGACTTACTACAGGTGAAATTTTGACAATACCTCCCTTACTGTAAGTATAGTACAAACAAATAATAAAAATATTATTATTAAAAAAATACTGTAATTTCTCCTTTTTTCATGTTCCAATGGTTATAGTATGTTCCTAGTGATCACTCAATTAACTTTGATAAATGTATTAGGTAAAAGTATGTATTAGAACTGCTGTTCCTTGTACAACACAATTCTTTCATTGATTAAAACTTTCCACTTCCTGCTCAGCTACTGTTCGGACGCTCTTGCTTACTGCTCCGCGCTTTGCTCTATCGCTTTTACATTTTATCTCCTATTCTTTTGTATTTTATTTCCTTTATTTTATTTCCTTTTATCACCTAATTTTAACTTCAGCAAATCAGCACAGTGCTCATACGACAAAGTTTGGATTACTACAAAAACTGAGAATTCTTTTACCCGACCAGCTTACATTCCGGGAAAGGAAAACACAACTGCCTTCAAGGATAAGAGAAAATGCCTCTTCTGGAATCTACTTGCTGCACCAACTGCCACAGACTTTTACAAAGGATTGCAGTTCTTGAAACAAAGTTACTTACGGGACCACCAAACCAGACGGAGCACACAACAGAGCTTCGTCATGGACACCCTCAGCATACAGCCGGTGAGTCCCATGAAACTAGTGCTCCTCGACAGGTAGAGAAACAAGCCGATCGACTTACTAATCGATGGCACAAACAGGGAGCGAGACCCAAAGGCACTCGAGACATCAGATTGTCACGAGCATCACATATTGCCGCAGTAGCATCCTCTACCCCAGATACAGCTCTGACAAGGATTGCAAACACTGGTCTCCTACCACCGCCTATACATCTTGAGAACAGATTTGAAGTACTAAGGAATGTAAATGAGGAATCCCCAAATGTGATGAATGTGATCGAACACAGACTGAATGGGCCAGTAGCTAACACTGATGCTAACTGGCGCTCAAGGTCGAGCAGACAGCGGCACTCAGCTCAGAGCGCAGCCGAGCCCAGGACTCTGATAGTGGGGGACTCCATAATCAGAAACATTAGCAGCAGGGATACAACTACGTGCTGCCTTCCACAAGCAACAACTTCTGATGTAAACAGGGAACTTCAGAACATTCTGATGAAACATAAGACTGCAAATCGACTCATCATTAATGTGGGGAAGAATGATATTCATAAAGAGCAGTCAGAACTCCTTAAGAAGGATTTCCATGTACTTTTTGAAACACTTAAAAGACTGAAAGTTCAAACATTCATCAGTGGACCTCTCCCAGCAAGAGGAACAAACAGGTTTTCACGGTTACTTGGGCTTAATACGTGGCTGCAAAAAACCTGCAATATAAAAGCAGTAAACTTCATTGACAATTTCAATCTTTTCTGGAGTCAGAGACAACTGTTTCATCGGGATGGCCATCACCCAAACAAACTTGGTTCAAGAGTGTTAAAGGACAATATCTACTTCTCCCTCAATCATCCTTCTGCAGTTTGTGCCAATCCACTCAATCTGAACGGCACACACACACCTGGACACAGTACGAATGACCACAGGACTTCACATCAGCAGCAAAATGGACATGATAACACCACTCCGCCACAACAACCTCTGCTCACGGACACAATCTCAGCAGAGCCCTGCACACAGAGCTCACCACAGACAGACATATCAGAACTGCTTGAAGATTCAGCACCCAAGGACGACTTCCTGGAAAACAGCCAGGGAAGCCAGGACAGCATATTACAGCCTCAAATAACACCAGAGCAACAGCCCCTCTCACCAGACACTTTCTCCCTCTCTCCAGCATCGCCACATCTGTGCTTCTCACAGAAAATGGAAGAACTGGTGTATGCTGGAACCAGACTATCCCACTCTTTTGCTGCAAGCCCCCAGATACCAACCCAAAAAAAAAGACAGGCACCATTACCACCAAAGCCTGCGGGCCCAGCTCGCCCTCCCCCTCCTCCTGTGAGAGCTCTTCGGCCTCTGCCACAACGCCAGGGCCCACACCCTCCTCCGTCTGCTCGAGGTGAACCAAAAACAACTGATACCAGCTCTCAGTGATATGTGTCGGGTCCCCGTTTTGATAACAGTAACTTTCTCAAATGTTTACAGAACAAGCGGGAACCCAGTGTGCCTGTATCTTTCTCTATTGCTGTTCTATTACAAGATAGAAAGTCTAAGGCCTTCAATAGCCGTACAGCAAACCTAACTAATCTGGTGCCTATTGCACGTCAAACTAATATTGCTGTGGGGAAAAGTAAGTCTGTTAAGTTAGCACTCTTTAACATCCGCTCACTTAAAAATAAATCACTTCTAGTCAACGACTTAATAACCACAAACAATCTGGATTTTATGCTTCTGAATGAAACCTGGCTAGAAGACAGCTGCAGTGCAACAATCCTCAATGAAACAGCCCCTCCTAACTTTACTTTTATGAGTGTCTGCAGAGCTGTTAAGAAAGGTGGGGGTCTAGCTGCTCTTTTTAAAGATATCTATCAATGTAAGCAAATATCATTTGGGAATTACTTGTCTTTCGAATATCTGTGTATTGTGTTAAAAGGAGCTCCACGCATTTTACTTATCATTATTTACAGGCCTCCAAGATACTCTCCAGCCTTTGCTGAGGACTTTACAGAACTGTTATCAACAATTACCTCAGAGTTTGACTGTTTTGCCATTGCTGGAGATTTTAACATCCATATAGATAGTGCAGAGAACAATATGGCAAAATAAATCAAAAGTGTTTTAAAAACTTTTGATCTGACTCAGCATATACATGGACCCACACACAATCGTGGACACACTCTAGATTTACTTATCAGTAAGGGTCTAAACATTTCATCGATTGTTATTAAGGATGTAGCACTGTCTGATCATTTCTGTATTTTCTTTGATATATTGATCTCTCCTGCCATTGAAGCTAGATCTGTGTCTGTCAAGAAGAGATGCTTAAATGAGAACACTAGTGTACTATTTATGAAGGCTATATCCTTAACAGCAAGCATATCTGCAGACTCTGTTGATTTTCTCCTAGATTCTTTTAACTCAAAAGTTAAAAGTGTATTTGATGATATTGCTCCTGTTAAACTCAGGAAGAAGAGTGGCAGACAAAAAGCACCTTGGAGAAACTCAACAGCAGTGCAAAATATGAAAAGACAATGCAGAAAAGTAGAGCGCATGTGGCGGAAGACAAAACTTGTAGTCCATTATAACATCTACAAAGACAGCATCCATGCTTTCAATATGGAACTGGGCAAAGCTAGACAGACTTTCTTCTCAAATATTATAAACAGTAATTTAAACAACACACGCACTCTTTTTGCTACTGTAGAGAGACTGACAAACCCCCCAAGCCAGATTCCCAGTGAAATGCCAGCTCTCAGACAACAAGTGCAGTGAGTTTGCTTCTTTCTTCTCTGAGAAAATCAATAATATCAGAAAGGTGATCAGCACATCCTTGAGTTGCACTGGGGTCAGACAGATCAGACCACCTGAGAAAGTAGCTACTATGTCTGACTTCAAAGAAATTGATGGCAAAATTCTGGAAGAAACCGTACAGCACCTTAAAACATCAACATGCGCTCTTGACACACTTCCCACATCATTTTTCAAAAGTGTGTTAAACAGTTTAGAAACAGATCTTCTAGAAGTGGTAAATGCTTCACTTCTCTCTGGGAGTTTTCCAAACTCCCTGAAAACTGCAGTTGTCAAGCCCCTCCTGAAAAAGAACAATCTGGATAAGACCATATTAAGCAACTATAGGCCGATCTCAAATCTTCCTTTCATAGGCAAGATCATTGAAAAAGTTGTCTTCAATCAGCTGAACAAATTCTTATGCTCGAATGGATACTTTGACAATTTTCAATCTGGTTTCCGACCGCACCACAGCACAGAGACAGCGCTCATAAAGATAATAAACGATATTCGCTTAAATACTGATTCAGGCAAATTATCGGTGCTGGTACTACTCGACCTCAGTGCTGCATTTGACACTGTCGATCATAACATACTTCTGGACAGGCTGGAAAACTGGGTGGGGCTTTCTGGGATAGTCCTAAAATGGTTCAGGTCATACTTAGATGGGAGAGGTTATTATGTGAGTATAGGAGATCATAAGTCTGAGTGGACATCCATGACATGCGGAGTTCCTCAAGGCTCAATTCTTGCGCC
This sequence comes from Rutilus rutilus, assembly GCF_951802725.1. Taxonomy (NCBI): domain Eukaryota; kingdom Metazoa; phylum Chordata; class Actinopteri; order Cypriniformes; family Leuciscidae; genus Rutilus; species Rutilus rutilus. The sequence goes on from NC_140213.1 coordinate 14,259,306, forward strand.
ACTCCTGTTCAACCTGTATATGCTCCCACTGAGCCAAATAATGAGAAAGAACCAAATTGCTTACCACAGCTATGCAGACGACACACAGATTTACTTAGCCCTATCACCTAACGATTACAGCCCCATTGACTCCCTGTGCCAATGCATTGATGAAGTCAACAGTTGGATGTGTCAAAACTTTCTTCAGTTAAACAAAGACAAAACTGAAGTCATTGCATTTGGAAACAAAGATGAAGTTCTCAAGGTGAACGCATACCTTCACTCTAGGGGTCAAACAACCAAAAATCAAGTCAGGAATCTTGGTGTGACACTAGAGTCAGACCTTAGTTTCAGTAGTCATGTCAAAGCAATAACTAAATCAGCATACTTTCATCTGAAAAATATTGCAAGAATTAGATGCTTTGTTTCCAGACAAGACCTAGAGAAACTTGTTCATGCTTTCATCACCAGCAGGGTGGATTATTGTAATGGACTCCTCACTGGCCTTCCCAAAAAGACCATAAGACAGTTGCAGCTCATACAGAACGCTGCCGCCAGGATTCTGAGCAGAACCAGAAAATATGAACATATCACACCAGTCCTCGGGTCTTTACACTGGCTCCCAGTTAAATTTAGGATTGATTTTAAAGTATTATTACTGGTATATAAATCATTCAATGGCCTAGGACCTCAATACATTGCAGATATGCTCACTGAATATAAACCCAACAGATCACTCAGATCACTAGGATCATATCAGCTAGAAATACCAAGGGTTCACTCTAAGCATGGCGAGTCCGCTTTTAGCTATTATGCCAGCCGCAGCTGGAACCAGCTTCCAGAGGAGATCAGACGTGCTCCTACAGTAGTCACTTTCAAATCCAGACTCAAAACACATCTGTTTAGCTATGCATTTACTGAATGAGCACTGTGCCAATGCTCGTCCGCCTGTTTGTACTGTACTGTATTTTATTTTTTATTTTTCTAAACTGTTTTAATTATTCTTATTTCTTTTTACACACAATTTTTTAAAATCATGCCACGTGGGGCTCGAACCCATTATCTCTGGGTCAGATACCTGTCACTCATATCATTGCGCCACTGGGAAGTTGTGTTTTTGGCAAGATGAAGAAGGTCCAAGTGAGAAGCAATTCAAAATGAATAATTTTTGTATAAATTTGCTGCATGTTGTATTTATCGAGTTCGTTCACATATAGGCACCATGTCTGGAACAGAAGCAACTTTTCCACCACTTAAGGCCACAATACCTCTTGCGATCTGGGAATGTGCCACACAGCATTCAAACCCACAACCGGAATGGTTCATGCTAACCAATTAGCATGCTAAGCTAACTACCATAAGGCAACAAATACAGGTCAAATTTGGAGAAAAATATATCGGGAACGGTAGCAAAAATCAAAAATCTGTTCAGTCACTTCTGTGTGGCTCGGTCCAAAGATCATCTGAGCCAATTTTCGTAAAAATTGAACAAAATTTGAATGAGTAGCAGCACAAAAAATTGAACACTGTACTTTTCAAAATGGCCACTACTGTAATGGGCAAAGTCTTATTGTAAGATATTGATTGTGATTACCATAATGAGTGGAATCAGGTGTACTAAGTTTCATTTTACATCTATTTACATTCACATCTACATCAAAGGGTTCAAAAGCTATAACCCTTTTAATGTGGAGTTTTAGAACTGGTGGTGGCGCTATAGAGTTGGTTCTACAGACTCAAAAATTGGTCCAATTACTATTCATTACAATCACTACAAGTGTGGAAGGTCACGACGTGCCTAAATTCAGGGTCCGAATGTCAGCCGCATAATTGATGGAGACATGCTTCAGTCTATCTATGTGTAGAAAATGTGTGATTATTTATTAGCCAATCAGAATCATTCAACCTGAAGCAATGACAAAGCTTAGACCTTGGCGAAGGGTATAATTGCTGTGATTTTTGTAAATGTAAGGGGAAGCGGCCTACTTTTGATCACTGGAGTAATCACTCCTTGTGATTCTTGAAGCTGACTTCTGCCTGATGAAACTGCAAACTATCTTCAGTAAAATTTCCTTTAATTTATTATAATTCTGACTCTTGTCTTAAATTGACTGCACTTCTAACGCCTGGTCTTAATAAATCCTATCTGGCCCTTGGGTCTTTAAGTCCCAAAATACAGAGATATACAGTGGTAATCCATATTGAAACAAGGACAATAAAGCAGAAGTTTCAGCAGATATTCTTTAATGATGTTCCACTGTTTAAGGTACACAGTGAGCACAACCATTGGGCATCTTTTCCAGGTAGCTTGTCTGGTGATAGTCCAATGCAGCATACATTGGGTACCATCTTTGGCACTGTTCACATTGGTAAACATGACAAGGATTAATTATGTAACAAACCACTAACAGTTATAGTAATGTGTGTTAACCAATTACATAATGCAATGAATAAATATTAAATAACATGTTCAATTGCTTAAATATTTTTGTTTACCCAAAGTAGTTCTGACTGAAAACATTTGAAAAAATTGTATTCAAACACACACATTTGTTTTACTTAAACTTTTACATCACTTCACTAAACGAAAATATAGTAAAGTAAAAAGTACTTGACAAAACAATCAGTTAAAGGGTTTATGATAATATAAGAACAACTTAAACCAAGAGAGGATCAACAACAGCAAAATTTTGAAGAGGTGAAATTGAAATATTACTCTAACCATGAGGAATTAATTACAACTTTTATGTATAATCCCAGTGGTATTCCATGAACAGTTAGAAAGATAATAGAAATAAAACAGTGCACTGTACAGTATCTTGAATGCCTCCATGATCTTGCTGTTCATTATCTGTCAGATTTGCTGCACCAATGCGTACAGGTTCAGTCACTACTGTTAATAATAATGTAGCCCCTATTAATGTACTACAACCTTAAACAAACAAAAAATAATTACAGTATTATATTATTATGTAAAACAGTATTATTAGGTATTGTCAAAATTTCATCTGTAGTAGCCTAAGTCAGTTTGGTCACTAGGAAAGCACTACAGCCTTTGGGACATGAAAAAATACTTTAGGGGAATAACAGTAATTTTTTCATAAACATATTTTATTATTGTACGTACAGTAAGGGAGGTATTGTCAAAATTTCACGTGTAGTAACTCAGTCTGGTCACTAGGAAAGCACTACAGCCTTTGGAACATGAAACAATACTTTAGGTGAATTACAGTAATTTTTTTATAAACATATTTGATTATTGTACGTACAGTAAAGGAGGTATTGTCCAAATTTCACCTGTAGAAAGTCAGTCTGGTCATTAGGAAAGCACTACAGCCTTTGGGACATGAAGAAATACTTTAGGTGAATTACAGTAATTTTTTCATAAACTTATTTGATAATTGTACGTACAGTAAGGGAAGAATCCAAGATGGCGCCGCACTATGGCGACTCGGTTTTGCTCTCTGTTTGTTTGGTCTATTTGTTGTTTTGTTTGCTTATGAAATCTTGCGACGGTCTCATTCAATATGACAGAGCCGAACTCATCCACATTCGGGACAACTTGCCGGTTTTACAGTCATTTGTGCCGGATCCATTCTCTGGTTTCCCTTGGAAACACCCAAAACACCGGCTGAGGAAGAGAGGTAAGCGTGGAGGAGCATTGGTTCGGCTAAGATACCGGGGGCACAGGCTTGCCCTCCCGAGCCTCACTCTCTCCAACGTTCGCTCGTTATCAAACAAGAAGGACGAACTTACTGCCCTCATTCTTTCCCAACGGGATCTAAGAGACTGCTCTGCCATATGCCTGACAGAAACTTGGTTGCACGAGTATATCCCTGACTCTGCATTACAACTGGATGGCTTCACCTTTCATCGGGCAGATCGCACCAGCGAATCCCTTAAGCAGCGTGGCGGCGGTGTTTGTATTTATATCAACCGTAACTGGTGTGTGCATACCAAAACTCTATCACACAACTGTTCGCCGGACTTGGAATATCTCACAGTTAAATGCATCCCCTTTTACTCACCGAGAGAAATCTCCTCCGTCATACTATGTGTTGTTTACATTCCACCGAGCGCTGCGATGGCGTCAGCGACACAGGAACTGGCTGATCACATCTTCGCCATGGAAAATTCCAACCCGGATTCTGTAATCCTGTTGCTGGGTGACTTTAACCATGTATCTATGAAGAAAGCTCTTCCAAGATACAAGCCTCAGATTCATACTCCTACCAGGCTGGATAAAACTCTGGACCAGTGTTACTCTCCCATTCCAGAAGCATATCAAGCTCTAATCAGAGCCCCGATTGGTGAGTCTGATCACAACACTGTATTACTTGTCCCTAAATACCGCCAGAAACTAAAAACAACTAAACCAGTGAAAAAGAGGGTCAGGTGGTACTCTCCTCCGGCCATAGACATGTTACAAGACTGTTTTGATGTCACAGACTGGAGTGTTTTTGTGCTTGATGATATTGACACTTTCACTGATACTGTAATGTCTTATATAAACTTTTGTGAGTCTGTGTGTATTCCCATCAAAACTGTCATCAGTTACAGTAACAACAAGCCTTGGCTTAACAAGGATGTAAGGCGTTTATGTAGGGAAAAAAACGCTGCATTTAGATGTGATGATAAAGCACTGTACAGACTCCTCAAATACCAACTCAAAAAGGCTATTAAAACAGCTAAAGCCACTTACAGAGTGAAACTTGAAAATAAGCTCCAAGTCCATGACATTAAGAGTGTCTGGCAGGGTCTGCAGACAATTACCAACTATAAGATCAAGCATCACGTCTCAGACTGCGACCCCTCCCTCCCTGAGAAGCTAAATGATTTTTATTGCAGATTTGAGCCCAGAGTAACCCAGATTAATTCTCTGAGCCTCCCTCTAACGGGTATGGTCGATCACCCCTCCCCCCCCTTTACAATCTCAGAGCATGATGTTAGGAGGCTGCTGCACCATCAAAATATCAGGAAAGCTGCGGGGCCTGATGGTATAACACCAGCTACGCTGAGGAACTGCGCAGACCAGCTTACTCCAATATTCACTTATATCTTTAACTGGTCTCTCTCCTCCTCAACTGTACCTATCTGTTTTAAATCAGCTATGGTTATTCCAGTGCCTAAGAAGAATAACATCACCTGCCTAAATGACTACAGGCCAATTGCGCTCACATCGACTGTAATGAAGGTATTTGAGCGCTTGGTCTGTAGAAAATTAGCGCATATCACACTGGACTGTCATCAGTTTGCCTATAGGGCAAATAGGGGTGTAGATGACGCAGTGTCATTGAGCGTTCATTTTATTCTTCAACATCTTGAGTCAAAAAATACATATGCTCGCATCCTGTTCCTTGACTTTTGTTCAGCCTTCAACACCATTATCCCTATCAGGCTGTATAATTCTCTTTTAGCGATGGGTGTTGATGTTGTTCTCTGTCAATGGATTTTGAACTTTTTATCCTGTAGGAAACAATTTGTTAAAATTAATAATCATGTGTCATCAACGAGGACTCTTAATATCGGCGCCCCACAAGGGTGTGTCCTGTCCCCGTTTTTATTTTCACTTTACACTAATAATTGCACATCCAATCAAACATCAGTCAAACTGTTAAAATTTGCAGACGATACCACCATATTAGGCCTTATCTCTGATGATGATGAGACCGACTATCGGGCAGAGGTTGAGCGGCTGGTGAAGTGGTGCGAGGCCAATAACTTAATCCTCAATACAACTAAAACAAAAGAAATGATTGTAGATTTTAGAAGGAAGACTGTTCAACACCTTTCCCTCTCCATCAATGATCAGGTTGTTGAGAGGGTCCCGTCCTTCCGTTTCTTGGGCACCACCATTCACCAGTCGCTCTCATGGGACCTGAACATCAGTCTCATTGTAAACAAAGCCCATCAGAGACTTTATTTCCTCCGTCAGTTACGGAAATTCGGGGTCAGCCAGAAATGCATGACTCACTTCTACCGAGCCGCCATAGAAGGCGTGCTAACATTCTCTATCCTGTCCTGGTATGGTAATGCAACCAGTCAAGGCAAGCAACAGCTTGAGAAAGTAGTGAGCAGAGCATCTAAGATCATAGGCTGTAGTATGCCCTCTATAGCTTCACATTTCAACACTAGAATCATTAAGAAGGCAAGAAACATCACCATTGACTCCTCCCACCCAGCAAATTATTTATTTAATATTTTGCCATCAGGCAAGAGGTATAGAAGCATTACCAGTAGAACATCACGCTTTAGAGACAGTACCTATCCCCAGGCCATACGTCACCTAAATATGGTCTGAGGTTAGGATACCGAATGCTTTCATATCAGTTTACTTCCAGAATGTTTTATATGAGGTTCTGTTTTCAAGCACCCTTCATTTGGTCATTCTGCTAACTCATCTCATGCTAACTCATCTCATGTGCAATATGAGGCTTTTATGTCTGTGTATTTGTTGTTGTTGTGAAGTATGTGTGGAACATGTTGTAATGTCAGTGTATTATGTCAACTAAGCTGTATGTGAGCATACCAAGACAAATTCCTATCAACTTAGTTGAAATGGCTAATAAATTTGAATTGAATTGAATTGAATTGAATTGAATTGAATTATAGTCAAAATTTCACCTGTAGTAAGTCAGTCTGGTCATTAGGAAAGTACTACAACCTTTGGGATATATATAAAAAAACACTATAGGTGATTTACAGTTTATTTCATAAACATATGTAATAAACATTATGTAATAATATGCTCATTACATAAACATATTTGATAATTGTACAGTAAGGGAGGTATTGTCAAATCTTCACCTGTAGTAAGTCAGTGTGGTCACTAGGAAAGCACTACACCCTTTGGAACACGGAAAAATACTTGGGGTGAATTACAGTAATTTTTTCATAAACATATTTGTCAACTGTACATACAGTAAGGGACTTTGTCAAAATTTCACCTGTAGTAAGTCAGTCTGGTCTGTAGGAAAACACTACAGCCTTTGGAACATGAAAAAATACTTAGGGTGAATTACAGTAATTTTTTTTTAAAACATATTTGTCAACTGTAGGTACAGTAAGGGACTTTTTGTCAATTTCACCTGTAGTAAGTCAGTGCTTTCACTAGGAAAGTACTACAAACTCTATAGGTGATTTACAGTTTATTTCATAAACATATGTAATAAACATATGTAATAATATGCTCAGTACATAAACATGTTTGATAATTGTACAGTAAGGGAGGTATTGTCAAAATTTCACCTGTAGTAAGTCAGTCTGGTCACTAGGAAAGCACTATACCCTTTGGAACACGAAAAAATACTTAGGGTGAATTACAGTAATTAAAAAAAAAAACATTTGTCAACTGTACGTACAGTAAGGGACTTTTTGTCAAAATTTCACCTGTAGTAAGTCAGTCTGGTCTGTAGGAAAACACTACAGCCTTTGGAACACGAAAAAATACTTAGGGTGAATTACAGTATTTTTTTAAAAAAACATATTTGTCAACTGTACATATTGTCAGGGAGTTTTTGTCAAAATTTCACCTGTAGTAAGTCAGTGTGGTCACTAGGAACATGCTACAACCTTCGGATAGTAAAAAATCCCTTTGGTGAATTAATGTAATTTTATTCTAAAAATATTTATGTACATTATGTACAGTGAGGCAGGTTTCCTAAATACAATCATTATAATGCACTTTTTATTGTTGCTAAAGTACAATCAATAGCATTAGAACACATAATGTGAGAGAGATTTGCTGGTACATCTGTACTTTGCAAAAATGTAGTTGTCTGTTTGCACACAATGGAAAAAAAATAGAACTTTTTAGACGGTCCCTATCTTCTTTACCGCACACATTGAATGTTCAGTGAACAGTCGCAACTTTGTATGCCATTAAAACAATATTTGCCCATTTTGATCGATTGTGGAGAGTGTTGTAGTTCACCATCTTTGTCCTAAAGATCATGTAGCTGCTTTTATTTTGCAAAAATGTGCTTTATTGCGCTTGTTATTGAGACAGTTTTTAAGCAAAAAAGTGAGAATGTGCGAATATAAAACCAACTTTACCTAAGTCCCATGAGCACGTGCAGCGAGGATGTGAACCAGCGAAGATGAAGCTCTTACTGTAGCGGACCCCGCCCGAATGATGGCCAAAACTTTACTGATGTTAATGAAGTTTATTGAGTCCGTTTTCACTCCAAAAATCACCGTAAGAGCTAAACAAACAAAGTACAAGAAGCGCGAATTACCGACTAGTTCAAAACTCTATCATTAACATACAGCGAATTACACAAAACAGTCATTAAAACAAACAGTTATCAAATATACAGACCTTATGCCTTTTCCGGAGGTGCTTAACAAAGTTGCAAAGCTGCAAAAAACAACTCTGATCAACTTGAACTGCGTGCTCTCCCTTTCCTTCCCCGCAATAATAAAATAAAATAAAAGTCAAAATAAAAGTCTCCTTAGTAAGACAGATAATGCATTTCTTAAACCCATTTAAACTCACAGAAATATAAAGACATGTGTTCAAAAACTAATTAGAATAATTATCAAAGCAAAGTCTGTTACAAACATCTTCAAGCATTTGTTTATTTTGGGCAATGGTTCTATGACCATATAGTTAATATGAAAAAATAACCATCAATTTTCAAGACCACCATCAGCCAATGCCCTTGACTATCTGTCCTGTATGCAGTTATATCACCTGGGAACCTATTAAAGCAAACTGCAACACCAGCAGACTTGTTGGACCCATGACTATTCGATCACCCCATTGGTTAGACCAAAACTTAACATCCTCTTGGGAAGAATGAGTTTCTTGTAATAATAGACAATGTGGTTTTCTGATTTAGTCCTACACACTTCACTTAAAATACGACTGAGATGCTTGATAACTACCTTTTAAGAGCAGCTTTTTTTACTCTTAAGTCAATTCTTAGCAGTGTTCTTGCGAGTAATTCTCGGAGACTTGATAAATACGGGCCCTGATCTCATTCTCAACAGTGATAGTGACACTCTGTTCGTTCACTTTGAGTTCCAGCAGGGGTCGCTATATGCCTTAACAATTGTCCTGGGAAGGTTGTGACTTTTATTTTAGTGTGATGCTCATGGTATTGCTGCTGTGGTTGATAGTGAAGGTATTTTTTCCTCATTTTAGTTAATGTTTATGGTTGTAACAGTACTTGGGCAAAGTACTATCTTATTTTTTAATATTACAGATGTTGTCACACAGGTTAAATCGAAATTTCATACAAATTTGGAGGTGATTTTAATTTAGTCTCCGATGAGTGGCTGGATAGATCTCCTTCTAGTTATACAAGCCACCATTTCAATAACATTATTCACGAGTTTTGCCGGTCGAATTCCCTTAAGACATCTGGAGGGTTAAGCATGTGAGTCAGTTTTCCAGAGTCAAACCAAATGGATCCTCTAAGAAGGACTCATATTATAGCCTATTTGAAAAGAGACATTTACATTGATTGCACCGTCTACACGAGACAGTTGTTATTAGACCTCGGTAATCTATATTTATTATTATTTATTTATTTTCCTTTTAAAGGGCGGCTAAGAAAACGAAACGCCTTTTGTCTTCGCAGAGACACCGTAGTTGAGAGTGCATAATAAATGTGTTACCAGAAAGTCAAAAGGCATCTTGTTTGGTCATGTATTACATTTAATTAAAGATCTCATAATGGAGTCCATCATAAAAATGAATCAAGGTTTGTTCTGTTTCTTTGAGTTGTATAATTTATTTGACTTCAAGTTTGTTTTTAAATTTTGATTTTTGTGTTATGTTTTAACGTATAGGGGATACTAAATGGAGCATTCGCCATAAAGTGTGGAACTACCTCGAGGAGAAAAACCTGGCCAGTTTTCCTCGACCTGTGCACAACAGAATTCCAAATTTTAAGGTATCTTTAAGATATCAACGGTTATGTCGAGAGCGCATGTAATGCGCGAGCGCGAATCTCTCCGCTCGCACGCGGTTTTCCTTTGCTCTTGCACAAAACTGGAAGCGCGCTCTCCTATATTGACAGTAGCTTGAGTTAACAGTAGCTTGAGTTAAGATGCAGATGTGAATCTTTAAAAATTGTAACAGCCTCATTTTTATATGGTAATTGTAATATTCTGACTGTTTGAGTTTTATTAAAATTTACCATTTGATCTTCCATAGTCACATATGTCATAACCACAGTTAAATTCATGCATATAGCACCTCAATACCATGATAAAATGTAACTACATGGTTTCTATGGTATTTCTATGAAAAACAAGCAGACTACATTGTGTAAATGCACAAACGCTAAAGCTTAATCACAAAAAATGCTGTAGCCTACTTATATTCCATTAATCCTTTAATACATTTTATGTATGTCTACATTAATAATATAATTAAATTAAATTTGAATATCCCACATTTCTGCCACAGTACCATGGTGCAGTTAGTGTTAATACAGTAAATCCATGGTAAATTATGGCGATTTGTAGATTGAAAAGCCTTCTGACTGTATCAGAAGGCACAATGTTTCTCCAGTGCTGTTTCATCTGGATTTAAACTAATTTAGATCACTTCTCACTGGATCTCAAAGCGCTATTCAGGTTGCGTGACTGAGATCGATCAGTGAGTAAATGCATCTGCTCTAGTAAGCTTGCGCACTTTGAGCCGAGCGAATAAATGGTCTGAGTGGTATGGTTAAAATGAGGAGCGCTATTTTGTTCTGCTTTTGGTGCATAAACATTATGTCAAACATTTATCGAACACTTGTTATCGTTTTATCGAGAAATTATATCGTGATAATTATCATTGTCATTTTATCGCCCAGCCCTAAGTAAGTCAGTTCACATGCTTTGTTCTTTTTTCAATTTGCACACTGGACATGGATAGGATCTCTTAATTTTTAACTCTCAAAGTGCACTAGAATGTAGCTTTAAAATCCTGTGGGAATCACTGCACAATCACGCATACATGGGTAAAATGGAAAGTGAATGATGGAAACCGAATCAGGGGAATGAAGCTTTGGAAACGTAAGAGTCAGTTAACCAATTGAAAAACCATCAGCACCTTGGTAACAAGGGGCCAACAGCTTATACTAAACCTCTGTTTAGTTTAGTAAATGTATGATACTTGCTTTGCCTTAGTAGTAGTGTCTCAATTGTACAATAGTATAAAATAAATAGAACAAATAGAACAATAAATAAGAACATTTGTATGCTCATGAAAATAAGATATTTTGAACATTCTGTCCAGACAAGCAGGGACATTTAAGCAGGATGTAATATATGATTTGCCTAAACTCAGTCTGTGGATCATTTTTGGTGTAAGTGTATTGTAATTGTCAAAACATTTGGTAACTAAACAGAATTTTGTTAAGTTTAGAGACAACATGTTACAATGTTTACATGGTACAATGACTTGTTGGCTGCTGTTTTATTATTGACTGACACAAATTTCACGATTTCAATTCAAATCTTGTGATTTGATTCTGATCCTGATTCAATATCGATTCATTTGGATAAATATTAGGTAGCCTAACAGTAGATACATGTAAATTTTTCTCTAGAAAAAAAAAAATATCTCGACTAATGATGTAAACACACAGAGAGCCCTGTCAGCTGGTATTATCATTAAAGGTTAAAAAATAACAACTCAAATTAAATATAATGTCTTCCAGATGAAAACGACGACGTCACACAGATGTCTGCGCGACGTGCGTGTCGTATCTGGGGAGTAGGCTAAGAGATGTTCGGTTCACGACCACGATTTGTCACCTCACATTTACAAGCGCCAAAATGCTATTGTTTGAATTTTGTAATAAAATTGACAGAATCTGAGAGCTAAGAATTAGTTTCATATCAAAAGTAACCTGCTCTGTCTAGTCTGTCGGTATCAGTGTCCCCTTTGCTTCGCGATTTTTCTCTGCGTGAGAAAATGGATGTGTGGCGTGTGAAAAGTGTAAATTGCGTCAGTCTCACTCGGAATAAGTGAGAGTTGGCAGCCCTGCTCTCTCTGTTCAGTGTCTGTTATCTTATAGCCAAAATATCGCCATATAACAGAGGTGAAATTATTTTCTGGCCACCAGTTCAGTGTCCGTCTGCTCGAAATCCATCTTCACCCTAGAAAATGGGCAAACAGCTCTCAGACAGAATGGGTTGCAATGCAAGGAAATTGCAGAAATTGCAATGCAAGGAAAAGTTCAAATTATGAGAAACAGAAATGATTAATTCATTCATCTGGGTCTTCAGGCTATGCAGTCTGTTAGTTTGCCTCACCTGCCTCATCCCTTGACATCCTCATAAACTGAGCTTTGCAGTAGTTTACCTCACCTCCCGATCTAAGCCGTTCGATTCGTTCATCCCATGACCTATTCCCATAAACTGAGTTTTGCAGTCTATAGTACCGGATACAGAATTGATTAGTTCACGTTTCGAGTCTATCGACTTCGGGTTCGAGTCATTCGTTCATCACGTGACAGCCCATATAGGCTGAGCTATGCAGTAGGTACCCGATACAGAATTGATTAGTTCATCTTTTGAGTCCTCGAGTTCGAGTCGTTCGTTCGTCACGTGACAAAAGAACGAAAGACTCAGAATCAGACCCGAAGACTTGAGAGGTGAACTAATCATTTCTCTTTCCGGTACAGACTGCATAGCCTCTATGGGACTGACAGGAAGAACGAAAGACTCGAAGTCGGACCCGAACCCGAAGATTCAAGAGATGAACTAATCATTTCAGTTTCCTGTACAGAACCCATAGGATGTTGCGCATGCATGGTCAACACAAAATTAACGTCTCTCTGAGACAACTCGTTAGTCCCGAGTCATATTAAAGATTCGTTCAAAATGAACATGACCATGACCGACCCATCACTATGCAGTGTAATGTGACTGGATTAGGGATATGCGCAACAACTAATTTTATTACAGGGTTTCCGCGGGGCATTAAAAAGCATTAAAAGTCATTAAATGGATTTTGCGATAATTAAGGCCTTAAATGGCATTAAAAAGCATTAAATTGTAATCCTACAGGCATTAATTTTTTTTTATCGTTTTGAAGAAAATGTTATAGGCTATTATCAATTTATTTGAATATAGCCTTCATAATTAATCATTTTGATTTGCTGTCGCAAAATATGTACGTTAGTGTGATAAACACGCGGAACCAGTTTGGTGATTGACTCCGGCCGGAGCAAAGTTGCGGAGATGACGCGAGTTATTTTGAACAGCAGGAATAAAACTAGACCAGAAAACTGGCAAAGTGCAAGGAAGACAAACAATTTAGGACATTGTTGCAGCCCGTTGGTGGTCAAAATAAAGAAGGATTTTGCAGCGTTTGTAAAAAGGTATTTAAGTTGGGTAGTTACAATGGGAATCAACGCCGTAAAATCTAATGCAGTCTGTCTGACAGCCACAAATCGACGGTAAAAGCCAGACAGCAATTAACTATGTATAGTAACTTTCCCTCATCAGCTTGACATCCGCTGTTGAAGCTCACTTTTTTTAACGCGTTAACGCATTGAGATTATTTTTTGTCCAGTTTAACGCGTTAAAATATTTAACGCAAAACGCAGCATTCGTTATTTTTTGTCATCCTTTGGGTAGCGTTACATTATATGATCCCGCTCTTATTCATGTAAATGCTTTTAAATGCGCTGCCTGTGAATGTCCTGACGCACACAGAAAGACGCGAGCCAGTATCGTGCGCACAGACTGCTTGCCAGAAAAGTCCTCTTTCGCGCTTGAACGAACAATAACACACAATTATGCCAAAATGTCTGTTTTGCGAGTATCCTCATAACATAAGAGCAGTCTTAAATTAGTGAAATAAAGTCTTAAATGAACGCAAAGAGTTGTGAGAGAATGAGACGCGTGTGAGATGTGTCGTGCAGCAGCAGCTGGTTTTAAAGGGACAGCAGCCAATAAAGCTTTCTGTCAGTAAAGTTAATCACAGAACAAAGGGACCAGAGAAAATTACTCACTGCTATTGACTAAAGAGCTCTTGTAGCTTTAATAAGGATTAGTCTATATATTTAATCTATAATTTATGCTTTGCAGACTGTTTGATAACTTTATTCAATTTTTGTATACATACTAGGCTACCTGTTAGGAAGGGCAAAGGTAAATATGACATTTATTATAGGTTTATGTGAGTATTGTTTAAGTTCACTTAAATTAAAAGTTGTCATATTTTTTTGAAGCCTAATGTAAAAAAAATGTATAGCTTTCAATTACACTGTAATGTTGGATGGCCATAATTAATGTTTAAAATTAGGGGGAAGAAATAAGTTTTAAACAGATATCAATAGCTGTATTAGTATCAGTGAGACTGGCCTTTATGTTGTCTCTACATTCATTTGTAGATTAACTGTGAAATTATTACATTATAAAATATATAAACTAATATAAACCTAAACAAATTTAAGTGTTTTTAATTGTGGGAAAAATGTGTGATTAATCAAGTAAAAAAAAGTATCGATTGACAGCACTAATATATATATATATATATATATATATATATATATATATATATATATATATACAGTGCTATGCATAAGTTTAGACACCCATGCTAAAGTTGACTAAAAAGAGGAATAAAAAATCATCTTTTGGAAATTGAACTTAATGCCTTAATTTAAAAAATTAGGAAAAATCCAACCTTTAAGGACAACCTTCTTTGTGAATGAATAATGTATCGTAAATAAATAAATGTTCTTCCTTAAAATACAGGGTGCATAAGTTTGGACACCCCTATGTTAAATTCCCATAGAGGCAGGCAGATTTTTATTTTTAAGTATTTTTTGTTATTTTTTGTTTAGGATACTATGCATCCTGATAAAGTTCCCTTGGCCTTTGGAATTAAAATAGCCCCACATCATCACATAGCCTTCACCATACCTAGAGATTGGCATGGGGTACTTTCCATAAGATCATCTCTCAATGCAAATCAAACTAGCTATTAGGCTAACTGAAATAAAACCATGCCAGTCTCTAGGTGTGGTGAAGGCTATGTGATGATGTGGGGCTATTTTGATTCCAAAGGCCAAGGGAACTTTATCAGGATGCATAGTATCCTGGATCCATGAAGTAACTGGCCTTTAAAAATAAAAATCTGCCTGCCTCTATGGGAATTTAACATAGGGGTGTCCAAACTTATGCACCCTGTATTTTAAGGAAGAACATTTATTTATTTACGATACATTATTCATTCACAAAGAAAATTGGTGTCCTTAAAGGTTGGATTTTTCCTAATTTTTTAAATTAAGGCATTAAGTTCAGTTTCCAAAAGATGATTTTTTATTCCTCTTTTTAGTCAACTTTAGTATGGGTGTCTAAACGTATGCATAGCACTGTGTATATATATATATATATATACATACATACATACATATAATATCCGTGGTTAGTCATGGGTCGTGTATGGCATAAAAAATAAAAATAAAAAGGCATTAAAAAGCATTAAATTTAAATTGAAGATCCCTGCAGAAACCCTGTATTAACATTTACACAGAATTTTGCAACCGACTAGTCTAACCCCCCGGAGACAGATTGTATATGCTATCCATTTTTATATGGACTACTTAAAGGGTTAGTTCACCCAAAAATGAAAATTCTGTCAGTCTCACCCTAATGTTGTTCCAACCCCGTAAGACTTTCGTTCATCTTCGGAACACAAATTAAGATATTTTTGATGAAATCTGAGTGCTGGCTCACTCCTCCACAGGCTTATGGACACTATAACTTTCTGGCCCATAAAATGCATTAAAGACATCGTTAATATAGTCCAAGTGACTCCAGTGGCTCAATCTTAAGTTTATAAAGCGACGAGAATACTTTTTGTGCGCAAAAAAAAAAAAAAAAAAAAGACTTTATTCCACTATTCATTTCCTTCTCTCTCTGTGCCACATCGTTAAAATAGTCCAAGTGACTATAAATTGACTACTATTGACTGTCTAAGGGCTCTCTTAGAGAGCAGGGTGGCCGATGGCTGATATTTTTAAATATATACTTTATATTTATATTTATTTTAATCAATATTTAATAAATTAGAAATAAATTAGAAAACAAATCCTTAAAATAAACATGCTTAGGTTATACTTTAGATGGAAACTTCTTGAATCTGCAATCCTATTACAGTATTTTTCACAAATAAAGTAATTGTTTAATATATGAATAGGTTAATAAAAAGGAAGTAAACACTGTAACGACACTCAGTAATCTGGTAATTTCGTGCGCACTGGTAATCATATTTTTTTCAAATAAGACAAGGTAATGCTAATTTTACATACAGCACAGTGAAAACGATATGAATATGAAAAAGTGGGCAACTAGATAGCACAGCATATTTTAAAATGAAGGATTTAAAGTTTTTCGATCGCGTCTCCTGTGAAGCTGATCTTCTGTTCGTATTTTCTCACTTCGCACGGACTGACTGCCACTCGCAGTAACACGTTTATGCAGGCTACAAATGCACACTTCACAAGATATCACAGCTGGATTCAATTAAATCTGCAAGGTTTGTGAAATTAAATGTTTATTAGATATTCAGAGATTTGTTTAAATGATGTAGATGCACATTTGCTGAATGTTGACGGTAAATGAGAAAGTATTTTAGCCTGATTGTTTGCCTTTTCTGTTACAAATAATATAAAAGCAACGCTTTACTTTTTCGCATACCATTTACTTTCTTTGTTTACCAGTTCTGTCTAACAAACTATTAGATATGACTGACAGAGATCGTAAACTAATGAAGACGGAGAATGTGAGTGAGCGCTGTGTGATCAGGTGCTGCCATTCTCTTCTCAGGCGCTGGTGTTCTCAGTGCCGCCCGTCAAAATAAAAGTCTGGAGCGCCATCAAAATAAAAGTCCCACTTCCAACACATCGGCCAATCAGAAAAACTTATCGGCCAATGCCGATATTTCAAAAATGCCAAATATCAGTCGATATATCGGCCGACCACTAGTCTAAAGTGCTGGAAAAGCGAGAGTCAAAAAGAGTCGCAATATAAAGTTATTCTAAGCTATCTGGGATGCTGAGGAGATGAAACTGATCAGGAATATTATTAATAAAGCAATCTTTAGTGGCAGAAGTGATAGTTCTAACATATTTGTAACACGGAGTCTGCTTTGCAACCTTGGCTAAATGGAGTAGACACAAGACTAGATAATGATCTGAGATGTCATCGCTCTGCTGCAGAATTTTGACGGCATCAACATTTATTCCATGTGATAATATTAGATTTAAAGTATGATTACGACAATGAGTGGGTCCTGACACGTGTTGTCTAACTCCAATAGAGTTCAGAATGTCTCTAAATGCCAATCCCAATGCGTCTTTTTCGTTATCTACATGTATATTAAAATCACCAACAATTAGGACTTTATCTGCAGCCAGTACTAACTCTGATAGAATATCAGCAAATTATTTGATAAAGTCTGTATGGTGGCCTGTATACAGTAGCCAGCACAAATGTCAAGCGTGATTTATCATTTACACTAGTGTAGCAAATTAGCTCAAAATATATATGAATAATTAATTTTAAATGATTATAATTAATTATAAATATTTTAATTATTTTTTAGAATTGACTGTAGCAGAATTAATAGGACAATTATTTAATCAGCTCATCCAATGAACAGAAAGCATGATCAATTATTAATTCTGGGAAATATATTATCTTCCTGGCCAAGAAAGAATAACCTTTTCCAACTAAAGTAAATAAGGTACTAGCAGGGTAATAGCATAGGTATCGCAAGATCAAGATGTTTAAGTGACTTCGATATGTGGCAAACACAGAGACAATAAAGCGTGGATTTAATGGTTTAATAAACGAAACTACGGTAGGCTACACACACAACTAAACTAAGCAAAGATTGTATACAGAATCAAGAAAGTGAAGATAAGTTAAGAAAGAGGGGGAGAAGAAAAGAGAATGTCAAGATTACAATCAGTTAACCACAACCTACGAGAAACATCAGAGGAATCAGGGTCACCTAAGAGGGGCACAATAACTTAGAAACGCATCTAAAGGCTGCGAACAGGTACTTGCATTGACTTTTTGGAGATTCTTGAGATTCTTGATGATTTCGCCAGGAGTGCACTGAAGCGTTCGTTTGGGTTCTTGGGGTGGTCCATGTTGAATCCAAAGAAATTAACTTGGTCCCACGTTGAATCCAAAGAAGTTAACTTGAAGATGAAGTTGCCGGAAGAAGACAGGAGAATGTTGTCTCAAAGAGATTGAGCCAAGATCTGAACTAATCAGATACTCTTAAAGGTCCTATCAGTTCACACCCATTTGTTGAGGTGACCAATCAAAGATGACCGGGAGAAAGTCTTTGTTCCATCTTATCTCCATTTGCATGTTCATGGTGGCATGGAGAATTTGTGCAGTCTTTACACAAAAGTATTAGCCTGGAAATCCAGACCTAAATCTGACAGATTAATGGTCTGGCATCGACTAATGAAAATCGGCCAGCTCGAGGGGCGGCGCCAAGCATGCATTTGAAAATCTCACTGCACGCAATTGGATAACACTACGACCAATCACAACAAGCCCCATACGCTTAGCTACCAGTGGAGCTAACTGGTAGATTAGACTCTTGCCGTAAAAAAAACAGCAAAACAGCAAAAACGCCCTTCTTGCCAAAGGAACGATTCGAGTGCCGTCTTCTGTTCCTCTTTTAGATAAAAAGCCAAGTCTAACTCGTTCATTGTAGCGGCCAAAGCCGTTTCAAACAGCTGGTGTTCATTTACAACACAGAGCCGTAGTTAACTGACAAGCTGAGCCATATCGCATTAATTATCGCGGACGTATCGCCTGCGATAATTAATGCGATATGGCTCAGCTTGTCAGTTAACTACGGCTCTGTGTTGTAAATGCCACTCCATCTGAAAGCAGGTGTTGGCGATTTACTACTAATCAAGGAACCGGCTTTACTGACGAGATGCGCCTAACAATGTCATGCGATATATCGCCCAGCCCTATCCATAGTCATCTTGCAATGTTTACTAATGACTTCGACGTCGCAGCGCTGTCGTCATCTAGTCTCTGGCCCGCCTATATCAGAAAACCCGATGTGATTGGTGCAGCTCGGATACAAGGGCATATTTAATGAGCATCATTACTTGACGTCAGAGTAAACTCGCTGAGCAAATTCAACTTGTGCTCTCGTGAGAACTCTGGATTTCCAGGGTACAAAAGTATGGTAAAAATATCATGATACAATGTACCATAACATATTGTACACCATTGATTGTAAAATCAAAAGAGGATTCTTTTGATACCAAGAAAGAGGGGGTTTGAAGACACTAAAGCAGTGATACATCATCTTTGGATATCAACATTTGAAGTTACTCTAACATAACTAAAGAATCATAACTAGGCTAATAAAACATAGGGACATGCATAAAACATAGGAGAAATACTATAAACATTTGGGAAAGTTTGTGGGTATGAATGGAGTAAGTGTCCTTGTGTATTGGAAGTTTATCTCTGTAGTCTTTGACCAAATGGCTCGTGTCGTCTGCTCTGCTGTGCTATCTTTTAAGGATTGCAGAAACAGTCTCTTGCTGAGATCGTTGAGGAGAGCAGAGGTGATAACGGCGTTTGAAGAGAACTGGTTTGAGGGCCAATAACAACAGGGGAGAGGGGGCAGGTTTTATGATGCCTAGAGCATTTTGGATTTAGTCCATTCGTTACACTAGATAGTGTTACATTAAGCACCAACACTTCAAAATAATTATATTTGAAACTAGACTTCTCAGTAATTCTGAAGATGTTACTATAAATTACAGCAATACCTCCCCCTTTTCCTTTCAGACGAGGCTCATGTTTATAACAGTAATCTTGCCAATTGTCTGGTTTTAGCCAGGTTTCTGCAAAACACGCACATCTAGGTTATGATCTGTAATCATATCATTAACAATAAGTGCTTTTTAAGTAAGGGATCAAATATTCAGCAACCCGAGCTTTATCATTTGTTCATCTGTAATATATCTGTTTTTTTATTTGTTGAACATCAATTAAATGTTTACCCTTAAATGGGTTTGGGAGTTTTTTTGTATTTCCTAATTCGGGGAACAGACAAAATAATAAAAAAAAAATATATACTTTTAAATGTATTTATTTTGCCTCCTAATGCTAGATTAGTTTATTTTGTTATGCACCGTACATCTGTACATATCAAGGGATATATAGCCCATTAAAAGAGCATTGTTACTATTGTAATGACATTTTTTCATATTCATTGCTATTGAAATCAAAACATACACTTACATATGCGGATTAATCAGTGTGAACTGTGGGCTTGTTTCTGGCTAGTGATGGGCTCCAATGTCAGGTTCCATTCTAGGGGTGGGGGAAAAAAATTGATTCTTAGATGCATCGCGATGTGGACATGGACAATTCTGAATCGATTCACAAATGTCAAATCGATTTTCACAATTTTTTTTTTTCTCTGATAACGTAATATTGACGCAAAAGGAACTCTGAAGCGTGGATGTGCAGTTCCCGTACAGTCTGTGGCGTGCACATAACAGACGAATGATGGCTGAGCGCGAAATTCGAACGGTACCCTCTTCGTTAAAAGCTAACGAATGGAAAATTGCCATTGTCATTGTGGCCTATTTTGTATTTTTTGTATGAGAGCTGCTTTCTGTATTGTTTAGTTTTCACATCAATATGCTGTAAACCGATCTGTTATACGTACGTTATACATAGATTAACTGTACTGCCCACCACAGTCACAGTGTGTATCAGTGCAATGCCAGTCACAAAAAGTAAAATTTTGACTGCTCTCTGCAGATGTTCATTTACTTTTTTTTGTATAAGCTGTTTTTGATTGTGGTATACAGCAAAAATTTCAAGTCATAACTCTTTATTATTTAGTTGTGTATAAGAGCGGCTTTGTATGTTACTAATTATTCAGAATATACGTAAGTCCACAAGCATTATTTTTGTATGAGAGCTGCGCCAAGCGCATGTAATAAACGTTTGACCTATCACGTTTAGCCCTGAAGACATGGTTGGCGCGTTCATGCTATTTGGCCAATCAGGTGAAGCCCCAGGAAGTGTCAGCTACGCTCAGATTGATTTGTGAGGTGTCAATTTAGTTGCGACACTGTGCCGTTAGCAAATACGATGGCGGAGGAAGGAGAGAAGAGTGAGGAAAATGTGGTGGCTGACGAAGACCTTGTGGTGAAAAAGAACAGCACTTCAGCTATGGAATTATTTTGGATTTAGGAGAGATGACATGTTACAAACACAGGTAACTTAGACTAGCCATGTTCCGTACTAGAGCCCGACCGATATGGATTTTTGGGCGCCGATACCGATAAAAAAAAGCCAGATACCGATATATCGGCCGATATTATTTATGTGTATATTATAATACAGTAGCAATATTATTTATGTGTATTATAGTACAGTAAGTTTGGACACACTTTCCAATTGGTGTGTACAAACTTTTGATGGGTACTGTATATAGAATACACAGTATAAACAGAATAAATATATAAACGTTTTGCAATGATCACTCAAATGTGGTGATCAAACACTTGTGTGACAAAGATATGTAATGGAGGCAGGGTGAATGATAGAAGGAGAATTTGAGCTGTAACCAAACTAGTTTGCATTGCATTTTATATTATATTATATTATATTCTAAATACTGTTGCATAATCTTCACTAACGACTTTGTCTTTTAATTTAGTCACGTTATTTAAAACATAACTTGTATCAATAAATATATCAAAAGTGTCACTGACAAAACCTTATCTTCTATTTTTAATCTTAATTTCTCTAATATCTACCAGTGGAGGAAGAACTCATGTAATTATAAACGTTTTCATTATGATATTATTCATTTTACTTTACTAAAAAGATCTATGTACAGTAGTTTTATACTATTTTAAATAAGTAGTAAGCAAAATGTACTAAACGTGAAACTAGGCTACTCTTAATGCAAAATGGCCCTATATAAAGTGTTATAATTACATAAATTATTGGAATATTGTTTGATGTTGTAACGTAGCAGAATGAGCTTTAAAGGGGGGGTGAAATGCTATTTCATGCATACTGAGTTTTTTACACTGTTAAAGAGTTGGATTCCCATGCTAAACATGGACAAAGTTTCAAAAATTAAATTGTACGTTTGAAGGAGTATTTCTGTGCCAAAAATTGTCCTTCCGGTTTGTCACAAGTTTCGAAAGGTTTTTTCGAGTATGGGTCTGTGTGACGTCAGCTGGGGCGTAATTTCCTTATATGGGTCCTAAGGGCACTTCTACCGGAAAGGCGCGCGCGCATCCGTAGACCAGAGAGAGAAGAGAGCCAAAGCAGTACGCCATCAAAGCGCTCTGCTCGGCTTTAGGGAAGTCAATGTCACCAAAGAAGTGTGTTTTTGGTTGCCAGGGCAAGACAACCCTGCACAGATTCCCAAAGAACCCAGCGTTAAGGGACCAGTGGATGGAGTTTGTTTTTTCAGAGCATCAACAGAGTTGTGCAAGTGTTCTTGTTTGTTCCCTGCATTTCGACGATGAGTGTTTAAACAAAGCCCAGATCGACGGATTTGCAGATCGTCTAATGCTTAAGGATCGAGCAGTCACAATGATAAAGGTTCGCGGTCGTGCGTTGGAACCGGGCGGTGAGTAAAACTGCTTCAAATGTCTGAGTGTTGTTAGCTCGGCGCGTTAGCACAGCTTTAGCTTCGCCCATACGGCACACCTCCAGCCGCTCGTTTTTTTCCGGAAAGACTCGGTACAGCCTATCTTTCTTTTATAAATATAATAAAACTAAAGACTTTTTGAAGATTTGAAGGATGCAATACTACTCTATAGGTACTCAAGATTAACATGAGATTGACTGAAAATGAGTGTTTCACCCCCCCTTTAACACTGTGTCTACACCGGACGCGGCCGTTATTTTTTTTGCCACTTTTGCCAGTTCTTTGTGACAGCTTTTAGGTCCCATTTTCCATTCTGTGTCGATCAGTTCTGGGACAGTTTTGCCCTTTGTCAGAAGAAAGTGTGTGAGACCTCTTTCCTCCATTTCTCTAGTCATGCGTCCTATTAGCCCCCTCAACGTGCCAACCATACTAGGAGCCCCATCAGTCGTGATACCGGACAGCTTAGACCAGTCTAGATCCAACTCTCCCATCGTTTGGCACACTTTACCTTTGAAGCTGCCAGCTCCTCTGACACTTCAAAGTCTGAGCTAACTCCGCGAAGAAAAATGAGCCGGTTGAAAAATGTGTCCTGCACGTCATTAGCCGCGTTTCCACTGTCGGGCCAGGGCCGGGCCGTGCTAGTGCGTGCCAGGGCCAGTCGCGTTTCCACTGTCACTTCCGGGGCTTGATCGGGGCTTACTCGGGGCCAACGGCCAGGATTTCTGGCCCGTCGAATACCTTGGGCCAAAGCGGGCCAGCTCGGGCTAGAGGAGTGGTTACCGTTGGGAGACGGAAGCGCCGGATGATTCTGTCAGCATTTAAGACTTAAAAATAAAATAATTTAAATCGCGTTCATGTTTGAATGCCTTCTGTTTGTGATGCAAAAGACTATGCGCGCTAGCCGTTACCATAGTAAACATAGTAAACGCTTGAAGATACGCATAGTAAAAAAAAACACATAGCGAACGCTTGAAGAAATCAGACCAATCTTAAAGGCTATCACAGTCATGTTTTTATTTTATCTGTCATAGCCTACGTCTCGTCTCTTTAAACCGGACTATCAAAAAATAAAGTAACTTTTTTTTTCGGGAGCTTCCTCTGTTTCTTTGACTGAAAATATCTGTATGGGAGTCGAGAGAGTGCTAAAGCTCCTCAGGTCGTATGGCATATATTTGTAGAAATTATAATTTTTTCTAAATGTGATGTAAATATGTCCTGTAACTAAGTTACCAGATAAAGAAACAGACGCGACTGAAAAAGTAAGTGTGTCCTCTTTCTTTTGTGAAATAGACCTAACGGTAATTTATTTCTGAGTGACTAATGTGCAATTTTTACATAAATTAATTCATTATGATCAATGTATCACTTTTTATTGTTAACCTGTGGTAAAACATCGATGCTTGGGTTTTAAATATTCAAGTAGCTGCTAAACAAACAAACAAAAAAAGCTAGCAAACGGCCGCTTTTATCGTGTTTGTTTTCAACGCTGTTTCCAGTGATTTCTGATTAGTTTTCTGATAAAACTTCCATTTGTTGGTGAAATGATGGGTTAGTGTGACGTTGTCCCAGAGAGGCGTGTTACGGGCGTGTTTTAGTGAAGCGCTGTGGAGCTTCTGGCCCGACAGTGGAAACGCATGCCCGGTGCTATTGGCCCGAGGCTATTAGCCCGGCACGGCCCGTTTAAAGCCCTGGCCCGGCCCTGGCCCGACAGTGGAAACGCGGCTATTGTTCTCACCCAGTGCTAATGCAAAAAATTATAATTCTTTCACTTTCTCCTTCAGCTGGGCATATACAGTATACCCCATTTCTTCAATTCGTCTGGTGATTTGTATTTGCGGACAGACTCACCGCATTTAAGACGTCTTTCTTATCGAGGCACACCTCCTCCGCAACAGCATTCAAACATTTCTTGACGAATTCTCCATCATTGAATGGCCTACCGCTGGTTGCAATCAGTTTAGCTACCTGAAAGCTAGCTCGAATGGATGACTGGTTCAACTGGGGTGGCCGTACAAATGTATTCGGCTAAGCTGATAGTCCACTTTTTAGCTTCTCCACTTTGTCTGCTCTCATTTGGCCTTGTAAGCTTGCATACTTGTGTCTGTGGCGGGTTTCATAGTGTCGGCGCAGGTTGTATTATTTGAACACAGACACGGTTTCTTGACAGATGAGACAAACAGCCATTTCTTTGCATTGAACAAAAAAACAAACAAAAAATCACTTGTCCACTTTTGGTTAACCCAACTCTTGCCATGATAATAGCCTTAGCTGCTGACATGCCCTTTAATCTTTAAAGGGTTAATTCACCCAAAAATGAAAATTCTGTCAGTTTTTTCAAAACTCCTCGAGTTTTTTCATGTAGTATAACTGCGCAGCGCATCTGTGTTGTACGTCACACGTAGGCTCACTATTGGCCGACGCTGGTCATGTGTGTGATGCGTGTGACGTATAACACAGAAGCGCTACGCAGTTACACTACGTGAAAAAACTCAAGGCCCAGAGAGAAGGAAATGAATAGTGGAATAAAGTCGTTATTTTTGTGTGTTTTTTGCACACAAAAAGTATTCTCATCGCTTTATAAACTTAAGATTGAGCCACTGTAGTCACTTGGACTATATTAACGATGTCTTTAATGCATTTTCTGGGCCAGCAAGGTATAATGTCATAGAAGCCTATGGAGGAGTGAGCCAGCTCTCAGATTTAATCAAAAATATCTTAATTTGTGTTCCGAAGATGAACGAAGGTCTTACGGGGTTGGAACAACATGAGGGTGAGTAATTACTGACAGAATTTTCATTTTTGGGTGAACTAACCCTTTAACTACCTATCTTCCTACGATCCTATTTTCCAGAATTAACTGATGGACATAACACATCCTGCCTCTATTTTTTGGCAATGCGGAATAGTTTATAATGGATCCATTGATCCAGATCATTGAATCTGTAACTTCATTGTGAATTAAGAAAGCTTTTCAGAATTTTGCTGTATGAGCAACTTCTCTATTTCGCTGAAATGTCTAAACTGTTTAGATTCATTTTAGTTTAAATTTAACATGTTTGGGTCACATTGTTCTTGGTCTAGGTTTTAACTTTGTGCCCCCTACATAATTTGTTTTAATTCATGCTCTGGGCTTCATTAAAACATTAAAATCTTTAGTAATATGTTGGAAATTTGGTTATACTATAAAGCTCTTCAACTAATAATAATCCAGAAATGAAATATGTTTTCCTTACAAATCAATCTCCTATATGAATCTGCAAGTCGTTTTATAATCTTACAACTCTACAGAGTTTCTACAAACACAGGTTTTCTTTTCTGCATCCAATAGCATACTTTACAGATTTTTAGGATTAGTCCAATTTTCTTTTCGCTCTGCATTGCGAGCTTTAATCGGATTGCACAAGAAAATTCTGATATTTTTTTACAGACTCTGATGACAGGTTTTAACCATAGACTGTAAAAAAATATGGACGTAGTGTCCGTGACGTCACCCGTAGGTTTCTGAAGAGCATTTTTGAGCCGGCCGTCGCCATCTTGGCCTTGCGTCACTCCCGGATAACAGAAAATAGGCAAAGAGGCGGGGCGTGAGTGGAGCTGAGGAGCCTGGCTATCTGAAATCACCTAGCTCGACGTGATCGAGTTAACTCAGGCTGGGGAGGTAATGCTATAACGTTATGCTACTGACAGTACCAAGTCTGCAACTGCACAGGGCCTCGCACTAAAGTGACAGTTGATGATGTAAAGCCAATTAAAAGGTCCTATTTTTGCCCTTCGAAATATTATAACAGTTAAGACATGTGACTGTGTATCGTGATTCTGTACTATTCTGCTAGTTGAAAATGTATTATGCAGTAACTTAATATTACTCTGAGAGTGTGTGTGTGACAGTGATTTATGTGCATACATGTCAGTCACTCTTTTTCATAGTCTATGGTCCGTCAGCGTGGCATCGCTCGTCAAGTTCGTAGAGAGCTTATTCAGTCCATTTTAAGTTCTGATTTTGGCCGCCTCTCAAATGGGTTAAACCATAGATATATTGCCTATGAAGTTCAAGTAAATGCGCTAGAAAATCCGCGCTCATTCAAGGATGTGCATTTATAGCATGGACAAAGAAAGCGCCAACACCTGCAGGATTTCATCTGACGGTACATAACATAAGCATATTATAATCTATATGTTCCGTGAGAGCAGAACGAACGAGCCTTTATTGACGTTTTTAAATCTGAAAACTCCAAAAAGCAACGAAATTGTCAGACATCCATTAGTGCATGTTCACAGAGGAAAACAACTGAAATACAGAGCTGGTTGTTCTCTCGAACGATACTCGACGACAACGATGGAATCCTAAGCCGTGGGCGAAGTAATGGGTGTATTCAATTATATGAAATAATCCAGGAAAAAATCACAAAACACTGCAGAGGTGGCAAGTTCAGCAGCTAAAATTTGCTGAGCTGAAGTGACGGCTAGTAACAGCAGACAAACGGCTAGCATTGATATCAGCGGGAATCCATCTGTCACTCAAGTGGCCACACCCTTAATTATGCAGAACTTTAAATATTAATCAACTAAACGGATGAGTTATAAAAAAATTCACCCCACTCACAGTTGTTATGAAGGGCAAAAATAGCTGTATAGACCAAAGCCACATAGAGATTCAGGCTGTAAACATGTTTTTTTCTGCTGTAAAGTTATAAAGGTAATTTTAACATGGGGGAGATACAGATTTGACTCACTTGTGCAGCCAGCCCAAGCGGCCAGTCAATGAATTGCAGTTTAACTCACTTCCGTGTTGGTTTCAAGAGAGAGACGGGGAGGTTGCCGCTTGGTTTTAACAGTCATCAGCATCTTAAATCCTGTAAAGTCTTTTAAATTTTCATAAAAAAAACATTTATGTACATTTATCACATTAAATGACCAAAAACTAGTTAACGCGGCTGTGCGTATTGTAGAACAACTATTATTTTATTTTTTTAGCATCTGCATTAGAATTTTAAAACCCTCAAGTTTCTTCAGTAATAGTCCCTAGATTATTTATTATTTTTACAGTAATGTGCCTAGTAATGTCCCTATAATCCACCAAATTAAGAGACTTTCCTCTTCTCAATTTATGTGTACCTGAAATGATTTCAAATGAATCCGTAATTAATCAAATCACAGTGTTTCCCACAGAATTAGATTCTATTTGCGGTGGTGTGGTGTTTGGGGACCGGGGGGGTGATTAAGTTAAATATATCATATATATATATATATATATATATAATGTTTATATATATATATATATCATATATTTTTATTGACAAGTACACATTCCCATTGCCAACACTTAGTGTCAGATAACTTAAAGACTTTGCCATTGCTACATTTCTATGCTATGACTGCTCCACAGACTTTTTGTTGCAAATTTTGCTCACACACAAACCTGGAACTGGACACACACACACACACACACACACACACAAACTTACTGACACACTCAAACACAGGCTCACACACTCAAACACAGGCTCACACACACTCACACATTCAAAAAGACTCACACACACAGATTCAAACACAGACACACACTCACACTCACTCAGACCCAAACACAGACTCAGACACACACAGGCTCACACACACACACCAAACTGGACCTGGAGGTGGACACACACAGACTCAGACACACACACACGCACACCTGGAGATTGAGGTGGACAAAAACCAACACACACCAACCTGAACCTGGAGATAATAATAATATAATGTCTAGTCTGGTGGCTGTGATATGAGCCTACCAACGTCCGTTGCAATGATTTTTGGAATGACTGATCGCGAGAGGAACAAATGACGTTTTAGTCGCATAACATCGGTTAATGGAAACGCCGTCATTTCGCAATAGTTGTAACGTTAATTGATATTTATAAAAAAAAAATCGCAAAAGTTTTGCGCGAATCTGTAATGAAACGCGACCGCGCTTAACATCTAGACAACTTCTCAGAGTTATGTTGAGCAACAGTGTTCATTATACTAACCATTCAACTCCGGATTGATTCTGGAATCTTCGCTGGGGGAATAAGCATTAAGCACCGGCAACAATCCGCCCTCTACATGCTCATGGTTTGATTCAGATCGTGCGGTAAGAGAAGGAGGGGCTAGTCGTGCCTCCATTGTCAGTTTGTGAGAGAGAGGGGGAGCAAGCAGCGCGAATAAAATACAATTTGACCCATATTAAATAGTTAAAAAATCTGAATCAATCCGTGGCGGTCAGGGTTGATATGTGGCGGGCCGCCACAAATTAATGAATGTATGGGAAACCCTGAATCATGAGATCTATCTCAATACTCAGCCCTATAGTTTGATTAAACCAAATAAAGGCGTGTGGGGTTTGCTGAGGCTGGTTGGTGTAGTTTAAGGTGAGAGGCTTGGACCCAGATGTCACACTCTCCAACCTTGTTGTAAGTTGCAAGATTTTTCCCTGGGATCACAACCGCACCCCACTGGACCTTGTTTGTGGAGTGAACCATTTCCTGGCTGCTTTCACCTGTGAATGGAGACCTTAAGTATTTTTGTTAGTGACAACATGTATTAACTCATCTGCTTGTCTGGCCAGTTGTCCTTTTTGGTGAGACCTGTGAAATTTCATGTGGGCTGAGGGCTGTCCTGGCTCCTTTTTGGGCTCTTATTCTTTAATTGTTATCAATGAGCAGGGCTTGAACACTATTTATCCACCTTGTGGATGATATTTCAAATTTATTCGTATTATTCTTACTGGCATTTAAAGACATTCTGAACTCTATTCGAGTTAAACAACACGTGTCAGGAACTACTCATTGTCGTAATCATACTCTAGATCTAGTATTATCTTGCATTTCATGGAAAGAGAGCTCGATTGCATACAGAGAGGGCTTAAAAGCTGCTAGACCTGCTTATTTTTCAACCCTATTAGAAGAAAATAAACACAACCCTAGGTATTTATTTGAAACAGTTGTTAAACTAACGAAAAATAAAGCTTCAAGCCCAGAAGTAAGCAAGCAGCACAGCAGTAATGACTTTATGAACTTTTGTACTTACAAGATTGATAATATCAGGGAGAAAATTATAACTATGAAACAGTCTACTACAGTATCGCATCAGGCAGTGCATTGTAGTCTCCTTGAGGAAAATTTTTATTCATTCATTGCTATAGATGAGGAAGAATTTTCTAAACTCGTTAAATCATCTAAATCAACAACATGTATGTTAGACCCTATACCTAAGCTATTGAAAGAGATGCTTCCAGAGGTCATAGATCCTCTTCTTAATATCATTAATTAATCTTTGTCATTAGGATACGTACCAAAAACTTTTAAGTTGGCTATGATTAAACCGCTTGTTGGGGTGGAATACCACCAAATCTGAACGGTAACAACTTTGACGACGACAGAAGCTACTGAACATAGACACACTGTGGCATTACCCTTGCGACAGTGTCCAAACGTTAGGATATCAATTTTCAATTGTCCGATGCAGTCGCCATGTGTTTGAGTTTAACACAGTGAACGTAAACCTAACTTTCAAAATCAAATAGATTAAACACTTTAAATAATTGTATAGACCTACAGTTGCATTTGAGAGAGCCAGTTTTAATTTCTCAATCCATCTACAGTCGGCGTTAGTTTATCTGGATCTCGTCTACAATCGACGTCCCTGAACGTCTACAATCGACGTTAGTTTCCTGTATCTGGGTCTCGTCTACAATCGACGTCCCCATTCATTAATATTTATACTCTAGCGTGTCTCCTCAGTTCGGCCGAGTTCCCTAACTCTCACTTGCTGCGCAGCAATAATAACCGACAGACTTCAGACAATACCTTCGAATATGCTTTAATCACGGCCGTAGGATCTCATAACATGA
The DNA here is from genome assembly GCF_951802725.1 of Rutilus rutilus. NCBI lineage: Eukaryota > Metazoa > Chordata > Actinopteri > Cypriniformes > Leuciscidae > Rutilus > Rutilus rutilus. The sequence continues at coordinate 14,289,806 of NC_140213.1, forward strand.
AACATTACATAATTTCCCTACAATTTGATTGGTTCTTCATATGCAAACCCTTCTGTTACTAGGTAGGAGCAAAATTAGATCTCAATTCATTAGAAAAAATAGAAAAGGGTTAGAAGTTCATTTGATTACTCAATGTCACGAGACTATTCTAGACAGTATATTTTTTATATTGTCATGGTCAGCATTTCAGAATTTTCCATGGACACAATATTCAGAGAACATGTTGGTACATTTTGTTCAAATGTTAGAATGTTAGGCCTGAAAAGGGAAGTAAGGTTTAGATGTTAGAATCATGGTTAGTTTAAAAGATAGTTTACTATCTTATCTATTAAAAATCCATCACAATATCAACATGCAATATCTTTGTCGAAGAAAAAAAGAGACAAAATATTACAGACTGCTCACTGTATAAGCCTTTACAACAAGCTTTCATGTTTGTTTGTTTGCCAGATGTCAAGAGTTTAAATCACCCAGTCAGAGCTTTTCCGGATATAAAAAGAATACATTTCAGCCTGGTGTTTTACTTGTGCACACACTCTACACTGAGAACTGACAAACAAGTAAGCTGAAGTTTGGCAATCTCCATTGAGATATTGTGCTTAAATGAAAGTGTCATACAGCCAGTCTGTGCTCTTTCATGAGCCTCTTGCGCTGTTTGCTGGCTTTTCAGCAAAAATGTTATGAAACACAAAATAATTAATGAGCAACAACAACAATGAAAAGTAAACCTCTCTGTAATATAAGGATTCTATGGACTATTTGTTCAGGAAGCAGCTCATGCCTGTAACAGAATTTAGATCCAGCAGAGTGATCAAAGTGAATCCAGACAGACCTAAGGAACATGCATGCTTCATTATTTTAGAATCAAGTTCCACTGAAGTGAGATCTAATCCAGTCCTAATCCAATTTTCAGGGTGCACTGGAGGCATGTGGTAAGGTGTCACTCTTAGAGGTCTTCACCAAAACTGCTGCAGTCAAGGTGGGTCCTGATAAACCACTGGAGGGGGTTCGATTAACTGCTCTGCAGGTATATTATTTAGATTTCTGGTACCATTATCAACCTGTGGGGTATTCTGGGTTGTAAATATAATCATTTAACACATTGAATTTAATGACACAATTCATGTCCCATTTTATTTTTGAATAAAGGCAAGAAAAACATTGCTTGTTCCAACACCTCGGCTAAGAACTGGATTATTTAACAGGATCATTCCACCAAAAGGTGCAACCAAACAAGAACTGCGTGTTTGTTCTACTTCTCAGGTGACATCATGCATATTCTTAAGTTATGCATTGTTTCATTGTGCTCCCTCACATGTTTCAATTAAAACATTCTTTCCTAAAGGGTATTAAAGATTTCAGTGTCCCGATTGGTTTAGATGACAAAGTTCAAGTGGATCTTGTCATAGTTGGATCTGTGGCTGTATCTGAAAAAGGTAAAACTCTGCACCTTAGGATGATTTGAGTATCTTTTATTTTCTTCTCATAATACAATGAACTAACAATATGCAATGCCATTAGGCTACAGAATCGGAAAAGGTGAAGGCTTTACTGACTTGGAATATGCTCTGATGGCATATATGGGAGCCGTGAGTGAATCCACTACGGTTGTCACCATTGTTCATGATTGCCAGGTTAGTAATGTAGCCTGTGATCACTGTCAGATTTTACTCATTGTGGTAAATCAAATGGAAATGAAAACTGAAAAAAACTTCTATAACTCTTAAAAGATCCTCAATAAACCTCAAAAGGACAAGATTTACATTTTGTAGGATAAAGATAGGCATCTTTGTGTTTTTTTTTTGTTGGTTTTTTTGTGTATTTGAATAAACCTTTATCACACTACAAAGTTTCAGATATACTAAGATAAACAGTTTAAGATAAACTGTTTAAATTCTAAATATTTTACTGTGAAATATCTAGTAAATATGAATCAGATGACAAAGAGGAGAGAGTCAAAGTTGTCAAAGTATGTCAAAGTAACATTTGCAGATGAAGAAAGTCCAACAATGACAGATCATTCGTGCATTCAGAGAGTATCGTAATAAAAAAAAATTTGAGTGTCATATCATGGTCAGAATTGACAGATTTGTAACAGAAATTTGCCAGAAGTGTAAACACTGTGAATTCAGTGTACTAGATCTTAGGATGAAAGAGCGGCTTCTGAGGGAAACTCATATTAGGCAAAGCCATTGATATAAGCAGGGCAGCTGAGGTTGCAACAAATCAAATACAGGCCATGAAAGTACACCAGAGTAGTTGTAACAAAAAAATGTATAACCGCATGTTATAACGAGTTGACTATCCCTTTAAATTGATGCTTTATCGCTTTGCTTTGAATGCATGTGCGGCCATTTCAAGTCCTGCGTGAGAAGTGTCAATACGTACAGGCGTCTACCAACTCACAGGTATCGCACACCGGACGCGTGTTCACTTTCAGTTCAAGACAGCAGTCCAAATACAGACGTGGGCACGGACAGACGTAGAGTGGTGCCGTCAGTATGTGTATACTCATAGAAAAAATGTGTTTGAAGATGTGGTGCGGCACTGCTCTTCTCGTTCGGTGACAAGGGAGTCATGCAGCTAGGACAACTCACAGCTATCGCACACAAGACATGTGAATTTCCAAGGGGGAAACAAGAACTGATAAGAATGTAAATGTGTACCTTGAAATGCAATGTAAGTCGCTTTGGATGAAAGCGTCTGCCAAATGCATAAATGTAAATGTAAGACATGTCACGTTCAGTTCAAGACAGAATCTAATCACAAAAACTGCAAAAGTTAATTTCAAGTGCCGTCGATAAGTTTGGTGTTTTAAAAAAAAAAAAAAAAACGGAAAGAGAAATAGGCTGCGATCTAGGCCTATTGTAACGGTCACCAGCTGGAGTGCCCTTGAGAGCCACCAGGGGGCACTCCACATCAGACTATTGTCATTCCCTCACAAACTACATCTCCCATAATTCTCTGCCTGGACTCATTAGCACTCATTGTTTTCACCTGTGTCTCATCTTCTTGTTTGCTCACCTATATAAGCCTGGTTCTTTCTGTCATTCCCGGCGAAGTCTTGTTTAGTTTTACACTGCAATTCCGAGCATTCTCCCTGGTTTCATGTCTCTTGGTTTTTGGATTTCTTGCCTGTTCCGTGGATTACTCTTTTGCTCGTGTTCTCTGCCTTGTTGTGTTTGTTTGTATGGACTGCCTACCTGTGTTTGTCTTTGCCTGTACTTTGGATTACGTCTTTGGATTACCCTGTTCAATAAATACTGCATTAGGATTCTCAAATTTTGTGTCTCGGAGCAGTTCGTGACGGAAGACTTTGCCAATATGGATCCAGCAGAACGTCTCGTCCGCCTTCGTCAAGGAACTCGCATGCAGTGGGAGGTTCGCCCAGACCCTCGTTACTGCATGCCCGTTATACGTGGCCCCTCGGCTGGTGTTTAGCAGACACTTGTTCTAGGAGCATTTTGGCCCGGAGAAGCAAAATATCTGAACACGGCTGAGAGTTTGGCGGCAGGCCGGGTGTTGTTAACACACAGAGCGTGCCGCTCTGCCATGGCCACCTTGGGACTCGGCCATGAAGCTAGTGCTGAAGCGGTCATCATTTGGAGGAAGCCGGTTAAATGCGGTGGGGTGGTGTGGCGCAATGGATAAGACACATGCCTTTGGTGTGAGAGACCCGGGTTCGAATCCACTGTGAGACACCAATGTGTCCCTGAGCAAGACACTTAACCCCTAGTTGCTCCAGAGGCGTGCGACCTCTGACATATATAGCAATTGTAAGTCGCTTTGGATAAAAGCGTCAGCTAAATGAATAAATGTAAATGTAAATGTAAATGCGGCTGTGTCTACCATATGCCCCAGGAGCCTCTGAAAGTTTCAGTGGGACCCTTTCTCACTTCTATGTAGCACCGACCGGACACGTTCCTGGTGAGGAACGTGTAGACCAAGTACACCTCCAAACCGGAAAAGAGGACCTCAGTCCGTAGACGAGTTTACTCCTCTCCAGTTGACCTGAAGACCCAACTGGCTATGAAGCACTCGAAGGGAGGGACTTGTACTGAGACTTCGACCCCTCAACGCAAGGGCACAGGCATGGGCCTGGGTTGCGGAAGGGTAGAGATCTGAAGTATGCGTCCTTTAGGTCAAACGCTGCAGACCAATCTTGGGGACGGAGCATTGGGAATGCGTTTCTGTGTTTGTAACTTGAACGGAAGCTTGAAAAAGGGCCCGAATCAAGAGACACAAATCCAAGACGATCGTAACTCACCTTTACTTGAGTACAATGAAGTACGGGCAACTTTTTTCAGAAGTCGGTCTTCATATCGGCTGGAGGGATGCGATGACTGCGCCTCGGCAGATGTGCATTCAGAAAAATCGAAGTGTAACGAACAGCACTGAACATGGGCGGGTGCCGGGCGAACTGAATCGTCTAGCCGAGTCTGCTGGCACAGAGGAACCGGCTAGATCGGTCTAATGCATCCTCTAGTGCTTCAACGGACCGACGCAGGGGGACCAAGGGCACCACAAATGTACTCAGAGTGAGGCAGCGAGGTACATTTACATTTACATTTAGTCATTTAGCAGACAGAGGTAGAGAGCAGGGACCTAGCTCGGAAGGCCTGAGGCTGGGTCTGAGTGTGTAGTGTAACTCTTACCTGTCTCTAGATGGCAACAGTGCGTGAGAAGGCGTGACCAGGTCCTCGAACTGCACCCAACTGCTGGCTGGCGATACAAAAGGTAGCTGAGGGGTGCAAGGCTTTACAGGGTTGCACACCAGCAGTCTGCCCCTCTTGGGACCCAGAAACAGAGAAAATTGCTCTTTCTTTGAAAATGTAGGTACCACTGGCTCCGCTTTTATGGGAACCAGAGGCAGAACAGACATACACAAACAAAGACTCCTCCCGGCCCTCCATCGGGGGAAGGAGTGTATCGGTGACCATCTCTAAGAGCTCTCTTCTCCATCCCTGGGTGGCCTGCTTAAGAGCGCTTGCTATCACCTGGCTTGGTAGCGGCTGGAGCGGGCTGGGCGCCTCGTCTGCGGCCGGGTCCACGCTGAGGCCTGGGTGGAGGCTGCTGTGATAGCTCAGCGGGAGCTGAGGGACGCCCTCGGTGACGAGCAGGTGGAGGATCTGCCCCAGGCGGATGGGTGGAGGCAGCAGCAGGCAGCCTGGGCAGCAGAGAAGTGTTGTGTGAAGTTCTCCACTGCGTCGCCGAATAACCCAACCTGTGAAATGGTGGAGTCTAGGAATCAAACCTTGTATCAATCAATCCCTCATATCCGCCAGGTTGAGCCAGAGATGGTGCTCCTGGACCACTAAGGTGGACATCGCCAGACTGATCGCGTGAGCTGCAACCTTCGTGCCCCAGAGGGCGAGGTCGGTTGCAGTGCGGAGCTCACCCATGATCTCACGGTCTGGGCTACCCTCGTGCATATCCATGAGTGCTTGGGCTTGGTGGACCTGAAGCAACGCCATGGTATGCAGAGAAGAAGCGGCTTGCCCACAGGCTTTGTAGGCCTTGCCTGTGAGGACGGATGAGAACTTAGAGGGGAGACGAGGATCCCCCTTCCATGAGGTAGCGGTCGCCGGACACAGTTGCATCAGAGGGAGGCAGCGGAGCAGAGTCATCATCTCCAGAGCCCAGCTCTCCCTCCGATGCTGCGATGGACATCCTGTCCTCTGGAGGGGCCCTGAACGAAACGGCTGGTCGGTCCACTACAGAGGGACCAGCGCGTTCTTCAGGGAGCTCCACCGGTTGCGGTGTGAAGGAGGAGTGAGGTATCCACGGGGCTTTGCCGGGCGGATTACCCCTCACTGTAATCCTTAGCTCGCCCAACCCATGCGGCACTCCAGCCTTCTTCTGGGAAGTTGGCCCAGAAGAAACACTAGAGTGGGGCATGGGAGTGGGGACCCCACCTTCGCGTTTAATGAAGGCGATTCTCGATCTCAACACCGAGATGACCATGTTCCCACAGTGAGAACATGAATAATCCAGAGCTGCTTCAGCGTGTTGTAAGCCCAAACACGTGATGCACCTATTGTGACCGTCAGAGTGGGACAGAGCCCTACCGCACCCAGAAATGCACAGATGGAATGGCATCTTGAAAAAGACACAAAACACACCCGTGTTGCTCTTTCAGGAAATGGGACCCATCACCAGTGCCGTCACTCACTATTTCCACTCTCAACCGGCCGTCAACAAACACACTTTTAAAAAATGCTGTTAAAACAGCAGTTGAGAGCTTCCGTAGCTCGCGATCACCGCTTCACTCGCTGTAACACACCAGCACTGGGAGAGTCTTCCAGAAGAACACCGACACACTCGCTCGTTGTAGAAAACAGCACTCTTCAGAGACATCAGAAGACCCGATCAGCTCCGAAGCGAAAGAGAACTGATGCTGCATCCACTTCCGTATTTATACCCTTGCTGCGGGGCGGAGCGTGTGATGCAATTCACGCACGCCAATGTACATTGGCTCGTTTTTAACAATACTCTAAGATGACAGGCTCTCTAAACGTGATCCCAATCAGTCGACATGTCGACTACGTCGAACGTGAGCGACTGAAAGGGAACTGTACATTTCTTGTCTATTATCACCAATTGCAACTTATACCAATGACGGAAATGAGCGCAATTACAATAGCAAAATATGTGGGAGAGCGTTGCTATAGTCAGACAATGTTGTACTGCAATACGTAGCACTTCAAAGTTAATACCTAATCAAAACTAGTAAGCACATCATTTGTAATAAAAAATAAAAAAAGTTTAATGACAATATCTGGTTATGGTTACATTTAAAATAGTTACAAAATAGATGTATGAGATGTTAAAAACTTATACCATTAATCGTACCCAGCATATATGTAGAATGTTAGAGAGAGAGGCAGGCAAAGAAAGAGTCCCCCAAGAAAGAGACCCAGAGGAAAAGAGACCCTTTTATCCATTCCTTGACCATGTGACTGAAACACAAATGTGGGATATTCAAACGGACCAATCAGATAATTACAACTTACCTGACTAAGGTGTGACAATTCGTTGACCCCCGATGTACACACATTTTGCCTACAGGCCTTGATCACCATCAACACCTCTGTGCCTTTAAGAATTCCAAATGGCCCTTATGGTAAAAAAGAGGAGGTTGAAAACAGTAAAGCAAATGTCTTTGTTCATTTTCAAATATCTTTGATTATCTCAATAAGAAATATTTATTTTGATGTTTGCATCAGCTTGGTCTCTGTATGTTGTAGAATGACAAACGGGTGTTTATAATGGTTGTGGCTCATTTAAATTTCTTATTGTTTGTCATTTTGGCAACACATTGTATTTACAACATTCCAAGTATATCTTGAGGCAGTGAGACTTGTCTGAATGTGTATATTGGGGAAGCAAAGCATACTGTTTTCAGTTTCAGCGCAGTTTAGGAAAATGTACTCTTGTCCTTTGCTTTAACACTGTGAAATAAATTTTTACATCCAGGAACACTGCAATAGTGGCCTCCTTTTTTCTTCTGATGCCCTGTGGCTTTTCAGTTTCCATCTTTCCCTGTCTCTGTCTTCATCTTTCACTGTCCTCCACTGTCTGTCTTTCACTGTTTCTCTACCATTATATCTGTTGAGCTCAGGCAACACAGCCAACCCCGTGACGTCACAGAATGTAGTACTGCCCATGTTACAAAAGTGATGATTACCTCTTTTTCTTTTAAATGCTTACATTCATGTAACAATGTCTGCTGTCGTGTCAACTAGGGATGGGCATTTTTTTTCAATTTCTCATTTCTTTTTTTTTCTTTTTGTATTATTGCAAGTTAAAACATTGTAGCTTATACAAGGTAAAAGATCAATGTCATATATACACATACAGAAGAGAGAGGAACATACATAACACCCAAAAAAAAGGAGAGAAAGAAAAGAAAAGAAAAAAAAGAAAAGAAAACAACTAAATATAAATATCAATATAGTGAAGTATGTAGGTACATTGGTAAGTTTAAGCAATGAGATATTTTAGTGATATAGATAGAGGCAATTTTAAGAGATCATAATAATTGTGACAGAGTTTGTAGTAAAAGTAGTATTCATACTACTATTAATAATAATAATAATAATAATAATAATAATTAGAACAAAAATAATAATAGTAGTAGCAATAGTAGTGGTAGTAATGGTAACACTCATATTCATGATAATAATAGTAGGGGTAGTAGTAGTGGCAGTACTGTAATTACAACAATAATACTAATACCATATTTTAGGCCATTCAATACAATTATTGTAGATACACATTATTCTCTAGGCCTGGGGGCCACTCTACTACTGCCAGTGAGCACGAACAACAGACCCCCCCAACAAAGACACCTCCCTCAGATTCACCGATCCACCTGGCCCCTCCCACCACCACCATCAGTGACACCCAACCCCAGCAGTTAAGCTTCTATGTTTTGCTGAGTCTTCCTCTGCAGAATATGCTATGACACCATTACAGGCACCTCCAGACCCAGCTCACCTAGTCTGGTTGTGACCTGACAGGACCAAAGTCCCAATTATTTATTTATTTATTTATTTTTTTGGTGATCTATGGCTTGGACCCTAGCGTGTACTGGTTAGCTCCCTAGCCAGAGACACCACATCCAGCCCAGATATCCGTCCAACACATTTATTTTGCATATCAGAAGCCTGGAATTGGGGCAAAGGCGGTAAAAATGAGAGGCCAGTAAATCCATGAACCGAGTTACTAATGAATATGTCGACAGGACGTGCTAGTCATACCCACCGACAGCACCCAGAATAGTCGCCTGACCCAGATTAAAAAAAGAATACAAATGGTTTTATAATATCAATACCAATACCACCATCCCTACTACCACCCCTACCAACAACAACAATAAATAATAAAAATATGCAGCTTTTACATGTAAAACGAAAAGTATAGCTTATAGAACACAATATAAACCCACACATATATATGTATACACGTTTTGAATGTTCAAAGGGAGGGTTATTTTGAGATGTGTCACCTAAAAGACATAATAATGGGAGTGCATTAATTGTAATTTTAAAGAAATTCGATAATTTATTAGCGACATCTATCCAGAACTGATGAACTGGTGGGCATAGCCAGAATGCATGAAGGAAAGTGTCTGGTGTATTTACACTGCAGTTAGTACATCTATCGGAAGTTACTAGTCCCATTTTAAACATCTTATGCTGTTATGTGTTCTGTGTATAATTTTATACTGAATTAACTGGATGTTTATGTTTGTACTTATGATAAAAGTGTTTCTGCAAATTGTTTTCCAGAATTCGTCATTTGTATTGATATTGAGATCTTTTTCCCATTGTTTAACTGGTGCTACTATTGTTTTAGAGTCTATAGATGATATTAGGGTGTATAATTTACTAAGTGTTTTTGATGAATTACTAATTGTGGTGATATGTTTTAGAATTGGGGGAGGTTGTGCAATGTCTTTGTTTCCAATTGTGGTTTTAATAGAATTCCTGATTTGTAAGTAATAGTAATACTGTTCTTTTCCTAAGTTAAATTTCTGTGTTAGTTCTACAAATGTAGCGAAGGTGTTGCCAGTAAACAGGTGATGTAGATGTGTGATACCTTTCTCTTTCCATTTAATATTGTTAAGCGGAATTTTGTTGATAGTAAAATCAGGATTATGCCATATAGGTGAGTTGATGTGTGGTATCAGTTTATGTTTTGTCAATGTATTAATTTGCCACCAAGCAGTGAGAGTTGTTTTAATCATTACGTTCTTACAAAGATTGTTCTGTTAGATTTTTTTTGTGACGGATGGGAGGTCAGATATGGTTATTTCTTTGCATTCTGTTTGTTCTAACTCTAGCCATGGGTTTTGGGGATTGTCCCCTTTGATCCATTTGCAAAAGTATTGTAGTTGGGATGCTAAATAATAGTGCTGAAAATTTGGTGCTGCTAGACCACCTTGAGCTTTATTTTTTTGAAGTGTTTGTAAACTAATTTTAGGATTCTTTTTTTTTCCAGTAGAATTTGTTGATTATTTGATTTAATGATGTAAACCATTTCTTAGTTGGTTGTACCGGAGTCATGGTCAATTTCTCATTTCGATCATTGATCGGTCTAAAAAAAACCGAGTACTCAGGGGCGGGGCGTGTCTGTCATGGAGATAATGAAAATATTTTAAGATTGTTACGAAAATTAATGTTGACAAATAAAAATGACATGAAAACATGTCTATAAAAACATGAAAATATGACTAGAAAAAATAACACTGCTATATCATGAACTAGATTATGAAAAGAAACTGACCGTCTTCAAAAACCCAGTCAATAATATCCGGCCTTGGATTTGAGCTGAAACTGTGAATAAACACCACCCTGCAGCGATTTGCTAGAAGGTTAATAAACTCAGCCAAATGCATCCTATATTAGATTAATCAGGTATATACCTATTATTGCACAAAAGGACTCCAATGCGCACGTGAACATGACCGTTTGAAAGGGTAACTCCTGTTGTGGATTCGCTCTTCCCTTAATAACCTCGCTGATACACGGGCAATAAAGCAGAAAGAATTTACAACATTCTATTACAATCTTGTTCTCATTATAATGCAATGTACAGTATCTTGCACTCAATTTAATTTGTTATGATCAAAGTGATTACATTCATCACTGCGCATTTTTCGAAGCCTAACGAGAAACAACTTTAAATAAAACTTGTAAACTGCAGCGCTTTGCTAGCTGGTTAATAGACTCAACCAAACACGTCCTACATGAGATTAATCAGATAGACCAAATAAAAGTAATTTTGCAACTTACATCTGCACAAAAGGACACGAATACTCACGTGAACTTGACCACGCTAGTCTGCTATAACTGTCGTTGTGGATTCCCTTAACACTGTGCTGATACACAGGCAACTAAAGCACTTAAGAATTTACAACATTTTAATCTATTACAATCGTGTTCTCATAATGCTATGCATATGACAGGTTGGTGCTACACATTTTGTACTTAACTGTATTCATGATCAAAGTGATTCCAGGCATCACTGCCTTTCTAATCCAGTTTCACTATATTTTGTCGGTCTGGAAGGCGTGCTAGTAGTTTATAAGGGAGTTTGTTAAAATGACTTATAACCTATGAATTATGACCTTTTATGGCAAGACTTATGAGCTACAGGTGGTCACCTTTTGACCTCCGTTTCCTGACTGTTTGAGTGCATTTATGATACCATATGTTGTGTGACCAATAAGTGATTTGTTTTTCCAGTCATCCTTTTTTGTCTCTAGCTGGTTAACGCCCACAGAAGAGAGATGTCAGGGGGATTTGTTTTCAGAATGCACAGCAGCCGTCTATAATGTGTGAGTGTGAATGAAACAATACAAATGAGTTTTAAGAAATAAGAAGCATTGATGATAAATAAAGAAGATAAAATAGTAGATGTATGAAATAAGATGTATAGTATAAGTATTTTAAAGTTAGGTTTTAAGCTTTTCAGCATGAGTTGAAGTGTATGAGAACTTACCAGAGTTGAATTGAGATGCATGCAGTCCATTTGCTAAATTGAAAATGAGGATTGTTTCCAGCTTGGCAGGGGCACCGTCCTCTTCCTCTCTGTGTGGTGTTGTGTATTTGGTTTGCCATGTGTTGCTAGAATTATCAAACAATTAAAAGGCAGGATGGCCACTTAAGTTTTATTATTGAGTGATCAAATCCTATCTGGGAGAACCCAAAATGTGATCAGTTTGACACCTCAACACTGACCAATGTGTCAGTGACTTATTCACTGTAAGATCAATAGAATAAGATGTTTATTCCTGTGTCTTCAGGAAACAGTCAGGCGTCAAAACACATGGTCAGGAAGCTAAATTTTATATACAACCAGGTTCATCGATTCTTATGAAAAGCTAAATCTTCCTTCCCTCTCTTTGACCTTATTATATTATTTAATAGTTTATTTAATTAGTTAATAGTGATGAGTAAATGGCTAATACTGTTTGTTTTATTTTCAGATGGTTTACACAGATATACTAAAGCTGTATACTTTTCACTATCTCTCTCTCTCTCTCGCACTATTTGGCATGATTTCCAAAATGTTTTGTAATCCTTTAAAAAAATTCAAAGCATTTGCATTTATATTTCCATCATAATACACAAACAAACTTTGTCCGATGATGTCCATTTTATGAAATATCATGTGGTGCGACCATCAAGGAACTACCATTGTGGGACTTGTTGAAAACTATTCAAACACAGGAAGTTACATCATAAACCAATTTACCAAGGACCCATGGAAGCAGCAAGCAGGTTTATAATTCTCTCAAATTAAAAAAAAAAAAACAACCTTTGTAATGATTGGTATGTAGTTGCCAAATTTGGATGTCATGTGGTATGACCAAAAAAAAAGTTATTTCTACAAATATATATCTTAATTATAAATTTCATAGTGACCTTTTTTGGCAAGCTAGCTTGTTTTGTTTAGGTGGCCAATTCTGTGACTGTAAATTATGACCGAATTTGAAAATATCATGTGGTGCGACCAAATATCATGTGGTGCGACCACTGCAGACTGTTTTCAATGATAGATATATGTCCTAGATTGGCAGTTTTATGCTTTTATATTCAATTGACGGTTTATATAAAAAAAAGTACTTTACTTTAGTATCATTTGGAATAGATTTTTATGCAATTTGGGATATTTTTTTATATATTTCAGACAGTTTATGTTTACTCTTTGTACAATATAAGAAAAATGACAAAAAAAAAAAAATAGAGCATGTAATTTCAGTTTAGTAATACTGCATTTATTTGTAGTGTATTTATTATTGCCTATTTATTTATTTAAAACTATTTAAATCTATTTTACCAGATGCCACTGCCAAGCGAAAAAATTCTGACCCTGCAGCAAGAGCAGAGTACCTTGATAGGAGAAGAGTGAAATATTATTACAGTTTAAAATATCTGTTTTCTATGTGAATATATAGTAAAGTGTAATTTATTCCTGTGATCAAAACTGAATTTTCAGCATCATTACTCCAGTCTTCAGTGTCACATGATCCTTCAGAAATCATTCTAATATGTAACCCTAGACCACAAAACCACTCAATGGGTCAATGTCATATGGGTCAATTTTATTAAATTTAGATTTATACATCATATGAAAGCTGAATAAATAAGCTTTCTATTGATGTATGATTTGTTAAGATAGAACGATATTTGGCCGATACAACTGAAAATCTGGAATCTTAGGGTCAAACAAAATCGAAACATTGAGAAAATCGCCTTTAAAGTTGTCCATTTATGTTTGCGATATTGCTATATTGACTATATTGGTTTTGTGATCCAGAGTCACTAATGATTTGCTGCTCAAGAAACATTTCTGATTATCAATGTGGAAACTGTGATACATTTTATATGTCAGGATTATTTGATGAATAGAAAGTTCAAAAGAACACCATTTATTTGAAATAGTATATTTCGTAACATTATAGCCTGCGCCTGAATGTGACACTGAATGTGTTCATGATTAATAAAAGTATTAATTACTTAAAAAAAACTATTGACCCCAAATGTTAACTGTATACAATACTTTTATGAAATAATTTATCTATAACATTATTATTTGTTAGAAAGAAATTCTAAGTCAAGTTAAATTAAATGGTGCACTTATGTTTGTGATGTGATTTTTATAAAAAAAAGTTTATTAAATGTTTATGTTAAGGAAAATTCTGTGAAATTTGTATAAAATCTGGTTTAAATCTATTTTTTTTTTTTTAAATGTTTTGTTCATTGATCTCTTTAAATAGATTTTTAACTATATATATATATATATATATATATATATATATATATATATATATATATATATATATATATATATATATATATATATATATATATATATATATATATATATATATTCTACCTATTCTAATTAAATCAACATAAGGTGAAATATGAAACACACACACATTTCAAACGGTTGAGTAAAATATAAAATATATTTTAAATGAAATTATTATAAATAAAATATATAATGTAAAAATAAACATCTTACTTAAATTTACTGAACCAATTACAATAGTTTTAGCTAAATTAATATATAAAAATCACCTACATTTTTCAGAGAGCAGGAAAAGAGCTCCTTACACAGCAATGACCATAACTGATTTACAAAAATGCAATAAGTAGAAATATAAAATCTCTTTGATATTATTCTATTATTTAATAGTTTATTATTTAATAAGTTAATAGTGATGAGTAAATGGCTCAGTACGGTTTGATTTATCTTCAGATGGTTTAGAAATATAGTAAAGCTTTATACTTTTCAGTATTGGATTAAATGAACTGTAAGCTTACCTAAAATTACATGACAGAGCATGTAATAGACATAAATTGATCAATAAACAGAGATAAAACATTAAATATTTACATTTTTGATTTTTAATTTTTAAATAAATTTTTGGCTATTTACTAGCGAGTCCAAATTTATTAAAACAATTTAAACAGTTTTAGTTATAAAAATAAGTTGTTGATAAAGTTTTGTTGTAGATGTTTCTCCATAAGTTAGAAAGTTAATCAGGCTGTTGTCTATTAAAATCAATACGAATAACATTTTCAAAAAAATATAAATAAATATCATTTATAAGCTGTTTTGCTCATGGGACATTTTTGCTCAGGGCAAAAAATTTGTGGTATTACTATCCTTTCGACCACATTTTGTCCACAAAACATTAGGGAATACCTGAACACACACACACACACACACACACACACACTGGGTCTATAAAAGGAACTTATCATATTTTAAATTAAATGATTAAATGATATAACTCAATGATTAACATATATGTTACAAAAATTAATTTAAACCGTTTTAGTTATAAAAATAAATAAATATAAAAACACCTTATATTTTCAGAGAGCTGAAGCAGTTCTTTATGCAGTGATAAAACATAAAATAAAAACCAATACAAAAAGCAAATAGTTTAAGTTGTTATAAACAAACCACTCCCAGATCCTCCCAGGGATAAACTACACAAATGAATGCTTCAGGCCCTCACAGAGACAGGAGGAGTTACAGAACAAATGAGCCTCTGTGCATAATTTCACAGCATTTGTAAAGTTAGTCTGCTTTCCAGAGCATACTACTTCCAGAGTTTTATTTGCACTGAATTTATTTAAAAGCATAATCTCAAAAGTTTAAATTAGATATTTAAAAATTAAAAGGTTGTTTAACCTAGAAATCATGTGACCAATGACAAACGAAGCCTCACTTTCTGTCCAATCACATGCACGATTAATTTTGCGTGCCGTAATGATCAAACCCCCAGATCTTACTTTACGAGTAAGTTTTCATTCAGACTTAAATACCCAGTCATACAAGCAATATATAGAACACAAATTATTTCAGGGAAATAAAATATTTGCCATATGTGTACATTATTCTTCTATTACGTCATATTGATATACATACTAGCATTAAATGCCACAGCTTAATGGGTAAATTAATTAATCACAGAGAAATTTAACACACACACTTTTATTAGGATTTTATTTGTGCATATCACATGAAACTATCTAGGAAATACGTGGTGGCTGCTACGTCCCAGGAAGCTTCTTTCACAGGGTTTTGGCTGTTTTATTTTTGCTAAACACCAGATGGCGCTGTTTTCAACACTCTCAAAGCTTTGAATCTATTCCCGGAACAATCAGGGGAAAGCCTCAGTGCTTCATCCCTAGTGCTGCGTGTTGGACGGGTCGCGGGAATGGGGGTGTTTCATTAATAATATTATTATTAGTGTTTTTGTTGTTGTTATTAATAATTGCTCATATACCAAATACAAAAAAAAAAATTCAATATCCGCATGTGTGTGTGTGTGTGTGAGAGAGAGTGAGAGAGAGAAAGATTATGACTGGTGTTGTTTATTGTAAGTGTTTGTTGCCTTTTTGGACTTTGGACCTTCCACCTGCACTGTCTCCTCCTCTGTCTCCTCCTCTAATGGGCCTACCCGTTTCACCACCTTCTCTGGGCCAGCATCCTCTAACCTGGCCTTTTTAGGGGACTTTCCTCTCAGGGCGAATGAGAGGATGCTTAACTGCTTTTTACCTGACATCTTTGAAAGAGAAAGACAGATGCAATGATTAATGCATCCATGGCCAGGATATAATTATAAAAGACATGATTTTAAAAGTGACCTATAACATCGACTATGCAATACACTTTAATTTATTTAGTGCTAATAATATGATTAAGCCTATTTGGAGTGAGAGATGTTTATAATGTGACTATGTCAGTCATAGTGTGATAACGAAAATATGACTAGGCCTAGACTACTTGTTCTGAGCAGGTGTTGTTAGTAAACAGGCTGTAAAACTGTTGGCTAAGTTACAGACACTCATGAAAAACTGATGCTAATTATCTGGGAAACATTCTCTAACAGCAGTCAAGTTGTCACTATTTGTGTCAAACAAGTTGTGAATTTGTTGTAACATTAAAACAGGAGATCATGACTTACTCTGTGCTCAATGTGATGCTTGGAGCTCGGAGTGATTTCATCTATGGGTGAACGAAACTTTCGGGCAGAATCACATGAACAATTCCAGGATATTTTTTCATTGGTTGTTGTGTTAAATCTTACCCAGATACAATAGTGCTATTTTCTGATTGGCTATTGTGTAGCCCCTTTCTTTCTTTTTTTATTGGCTGATAAGTGGCAGGCTCGACTAAGGTACGGATCCACTTGTCCGTGCACACTTCTGTCGCGCCGCACTCCACTTTATTCCTATGGGTGATGTCAAGCGACTTTGACGCGCCCGCAAAGCATTCTGGGAAGGCGGCACTTCATTTGGAAAAATGCTGCGCCTCATAATGCTGGCCGATGCCCATCTTTATGCAAATGAATTCTATTGAACGCGACGCGACTATCCAATAGAAGTAGAGCATATGGAGACAGGGGGAAGTCTCTCGCAGGTTTTAAATACGCAACATTTCCCGCTCGGTCAAAACCACGCCCATAGCGGTAAACTAAGGAATGTTGCTTATTTAACAAGAAACAAGGAAATGTTGCTTAAGAGTAAGCTTCTCCCACATCCTTCCTACCTCATGGTTCTTCTCTTCTCCTTTTTACGCTAAGGTAGCTCACTGACTAGAGCGCCCCATAGTGACAGAATTAAATATAGCATGTACAGAAAGCTACTGGGACAGAAGTAACAATAAAAAATGTTACAGAATGAATAAAAAACATTTCTAATCCAAAAGAAAGTAAGTTTAGTACAATGCTTACCCAAATAATTAAGGAATCGAAGTGACACAACATCACACACGTTTATAAAGTTGTACCAGGCAGAAATGGAACCTACATTCTTTAGAGCACATGCTTGCTGCTTATCGCTGTGTGCCAGAGGTGGGAGTAAGTCACACATGTTCAAGTCACAAGCAAGTCTCAAGTCCCTACCATCAAGTCTCAAGCAAGTCTAAGTCGCAGTACACACAACCAAGTCAAGTCAAGTCAGTGGTTCACTTCAAGCAAGTCAAGTTGAGTCCTGCTAAGGGTCAAGTCAAGTCGAAGTCAAGTTACAATACCAAACAGAAAAAAAGTAGTTTATATTGGCCTCAAACTTATTTATTTTTCCCTCGAAAATGATTACCTTTCTTATACATTTATATCGTAATATTCATATAATTTATTAGCATGCATTTATGATTATCAAAATTTGGAATTATTATTATTATTATTATTATAACAATGATACAAAATGTTTTGAAGATAAAACATTTGAAGGTAAATTCACAAGTGTGATGCATTAATTATATTGGTTTCATAGTAAATGTCATATGTTTAACTTTGGTTATATATTTTTTTTGTGGAATATCACCGGCAGACATTAACTTTCCCATTAAGAGCCAATATTTGACCCCTTAAATTGATTTCCAGGGGCATTTTTTTCATGTTCTAACCATGTATTTTTCTAACCATGCATTTAAACTGCAATTACAACACCATAAATAATGTTATGAGATTAATGATTTATAATTAATATAGAAAAAATTAGATGCTAAAAAATAATAAATATATTTTTAATTATGAAGTTAAAAACGCCAAATCACCATCTTAATGTATGAGTCATCGAAGCATTCATTCAACTGATTTGTTCAAAACGGCAGATTCGTTCTGGAACTAAGCAACTAGGTCACTGAATTACAAATATGCATAACTCTTTCTGTGGCTTGTTTGGAACTATTGTCATTGGAGAAATAGAGCAAAAACAGAGAATATTTGGAATATTATGTCTAAAATGTCACATCACAATATTCACTCCTTGTTTACTGAACTGTTTTATAAAATCATTATCACATTTGCAATCGCGCCAATATTCTGGAAATATTTTTTTAATATCATATGTTATAATTATAAAAATAACTCATACTAGGGCAATTGTTCCACCACATTTTGCATTTTGGGTGCATATTAATTCTGCTGGCATTTTGACCCCAACCCCCTGATAACATCTGACCCTGCTTTAAGAGAAACATAAAACATGACAAAACATTAACAGTTTTCTATTTTTTTGTCATTGGAAAGAATGACATATTTGGCTTTAAAGCATGATTTGAAAGAAATGTGGCAAATGTTATACAAAACATATGCAATCATTAATTATCATTTGAATATTGACAACATTAAGCTACATTTGAAACCATAATTGTGTATAAAGAGGCATGCTGTTTTGACCAATATTCTCTCTAGATTTAAAGGGGGGGTGAAACACTCAGTTTCAGTCAATCTCATGTTAATCTTGAGTACCTATAGAGTAGTATTGCATCCTTCATATCTCCAAAAAGTATTTAGTTTTATTATATTTATAAAAGAAAGATAGGCTGTACCGAGTCTTTCCGGAAAAAAACTAGCGGCTGGAGGCGTGCCGTGTGGGCGGTGCTTACGCGCCGATAGCTAACAACACAGACATTTGAAGCAGTTTTACTCACCGCCTGTGGTTCCAACGCACGACCGTGAACCTTTATCGTTGGGACTGCTCCATCCTTAAGCATTAGATGATCTGCAAATCCGGCGTCGAACTGGACCTTGTTTATAAAACAATCATCGTCGAAATGCAGGGAACAAACAAAGTCCTGTGACTGCAGCGAGCAGAGCGCTTTGATGGGCGTACTGCTTTCGCTCTCTCGCTCCGGTCTACGGGTGCGCGCGCGCCCTTCCGGGAGAAGTGCCCTTAGGACCCGTATAAGGAAATTCCGCCGCATCTGACGTCACACATGCCCATACTCGAAAAAAACTTTCCGAAACTTGTGACAAACCGGAAGGAGTATTTTTGGCACAGAAATACTCCATCAAACGTACAACTTAATTTTTGAAACTTTGTCCATGTTTAGCATGGGAATCCAACTCTTTAACAGTGTAAAAAACTCAGTATGCATGAAATAGCATTTCACCCCCCCTTTAACGATAGTCAAATTAACTATAACAAACAGGTTAAACAAGCCATAGCTTACTTTTAGACGTGGTGAATGAAGTTCGACTGTTCGAGGTTGTGATGGTCGTCCGATATCCCTTGCCAGTGATTATGCGTACAGCAAATCATCTTGTATGAATATGGTCAATTTCTAGTGTTTATATCCAAAAAGAAACGATGCTGGGAGATGTTTTTGTATTTAGCGCGCTCACCGCAATGTAAGTTTTTTCTGGGCTTGTGCAGCGTCACGCAATCGCGCAGAATCTGATGACTAGCGTCAGTGGTTCCGTTGCTTTCATTTTGTTCATCAATTGATGTTGCGATGTTTTATATAAAAATGTATATCAAGTCATTCTCGAGTCATACAATTCAAGTCAAGTCTCGAGTCATTGGATCTCAAGTCAGTCAAGTCGAGTCATTTTCTTAATTTAGTCAAGCAAGTCTCAAGTCCTTAAATTTGCGTCCCCCATCTCTGCGGTGTTTGGTGTTTTAAGCCCCCAACGGCGCCTTCCAGGCAGCGAGGGGATGGGTAGGTTTAAGGTTGAGGGTAGGGTTAGCTGCCTCTAAGGAGCCATTGGGGGCTTAAAACACCATCGAGCCCTCTCTGCTGTGTGCCACTCGGATGATATGCTTTCACTTAGCTGTCGAGGTTCAGTAGATGATGTGAGGATGAATTTAAAATCGAAGATTTTGTATATAAATGCACCGCATGTCATATTTGATCAATTCATATTAGATTATTCATAAAACGACACACTGTCTGAAAGAGAAGAATCTTTTGCATGTGCAACTTCCATGGACATGTGCCACATGGGAGTTGAACCCACAACCTGAAAGGTTTGGGGCCTGTGGTTCAGCAGAGTGCACCACTCAGTTGAACCACATTACCAACAACTGATACCACGCAGCATGTACAGTACAGTGCTTGTGACAAAGAATCACAGACAACAGATCAAACATAGAGCAGAATGGGTATATTGGTGAAGGATGTCAATGAAGTATATGTATCAAATTAATAAATAGGATAAATAATTATAAATAAATAATAAATAGGAATCTTAAACAAAATAAATATTCACACCAACAGTATATAGCTGATGTGTGCAAGCTGATAAGTGAAACACACAGAGTGGATTGAGCGTGCAGCGGCACATATGCACAAGCTTATCGAGTGCATCCCTTTTTCACAGACATTGCTGGAAAATTTGTAGTTCAGTCAGATGTCAATAGCAAAGAAGGTAAAATATGGCACATATTTCTAACGTTAACTGACAGTAAAGAGAGGGAGAGAGAGCGCACACTTCTGTTGCATGCTCTTGAGGCTCTTGATTGCTGATCGCTCACTCAGCACACATTTGGATTAAAACCAAGGCCCTGTTTTCACCTGGTGTTAACCCCCAGGGGTCGGTGGTCGCTTTTTTTCTTTTCTTATCAGTGCGAAAGAGACTCAAATAACTTTGTTGTAAGTGTTATACATCATTTGAAACTACTTTTATTTTTGTAAGTGTTATACATCATTTGAAACTACTTTTATTTGTGTACACTCACAATAAAACAAAATGTTGTGCTTTTCGTAAAATAAAGAATATAAACATGATGCGCGTTCTGCCGTGTCTCAGTGAAATCCATTCTGAAACGCAACAGAAAAACTGTAACTCAACGAATACTTGCCAAACAGACATGAGAAATGTCTTTAGAAAGCTTGAAGTGTCTATTTTTTTTAAATGAAGTAATTAATATTAAACACAAATATTCTCTGTTTGTCATCCGTATGAAACCAACGAGAGGTATAGTTTCTTAAGCGTCTGCTCGATATCCGTAATGTGACTACAGCAATGAGCGCACAAGTAATTCATATGCTAATCATCCCTGTGAAAACATCACCTCAAAATAAACCATCAAACTTGATCTTTCCTCTGCTTTTCATCAAGTTTGGAAGACACGCTGTGAGTTTACTTTGGATTTAGGCCTACCCCAGAATATTTTAAGGTAAGAAATGTATTCTCACTTATATTAGGTAGTGTGTTATTGTTGCATAAACTTCACATTGTATTAGTTGAACTATTGCCAGACTAAAATGTGTGAAATTGATGGAAACATGTTGAAATATGAAATATAGACAGGTAGACAACCTTTCAATGCTAAATACACTGAACAAAATGATAAACGCAACACTTGTTTTTACTCCCATTTTTCATGAGCTAAACTCAAAGATCTAAGACTTTTTATAAAAGGCCTATGTCTCAAATATTGTTCACAAATCTGTCTAAATCTTTGTTAGTGAGCACTTCTCCTTTGCCGAGATAATCCATCCACCTCACAGGTGTAGCATATCAAGATGTTGATTAGACAGCATGATTATTGCACAGGTGTGCCTTAGGCTGGCCACAATAAAAGGCCACTCTAAAATGTGCAGTTTTACTGTATTGGCCTGTGGAATGTTGGTCCACTCCTTTTCAATGGCTGTGCGAAGTTGCTGGATATTGGCAGGACCTGGAATACGCTGGTGTTCGCTTCAGTAAATGTTCTCTGCCACTAGCACTGTGCATTTGAAAAGCAAAACACACCAAACATTAGGCTGTGTTTTTACTCCAATCTCATTTCATAACGAATGAAAACATTTGAAGTAACATGATAATCCATATATTTTTCTGCAGTGTAGTGTACTGAAGTATTCATTTCTAATGATTTATAGTTATAGGCCGTGCATACATGTATGTATGTATGTATGTATGTGTGTGTGTGTGTGTGTATGTATATGTATATATATATATATATATATATATATATATATATATATATATATATCACACACACATCGTGTGTCTTTGTGCCCTCAACGTCATCCCATTTGACTATCTTGTGATAGTCCATTTGACATTGGTGCGAATGCATGCGATTATATGATGCTGCCTCAGATCGGAGAGGCGCTCGCGGGCTATCTCTCCCCTGGGATCGCATTATCAGATGCATTTTCAGCAGCGGGTCAGGCTGGTACTGCGCTATACACACCATGGCTGTCATCCAGACCGTGTTTGCTTGTCTGATTGATATTTGGCTGTATTTATTGCTGAGAAATGAAATGATAATATGAGAAATCAGATGCTTGTATTAATATATTGTCTGGCTATTGTAACGTCCAGACGAAATCACGATGACTTATTCATTCTAAGTTTCAGAAAGCTTTTAACCTATTGGACTCCTTCATATAAATCACCGGCCTAGCGCCAATGAGTCTGGATCAAATTGCTCCATTGACACGTTAGTGTCATGGTAGAAATTAAACATAAACACCTCCAAGCTTCTTCGTGAGCTTCAAACAGATCGTTAAGATAAGATATACAAACATTCTTTGCATTTAACTCAGAATATAAGTAATTCCAAAAGGTATATGATATATTCCTGTATGTATGTTTCCCACCTAATATTAGCCTAATTATGACTTTCTAGTTGTGTAGCTGAACTTATATTCAAGAATAAAAATGTATCTTTACTGTTGTATCTTCCAGAAATATCTATCTTGGTACCGAATTAAACCTCTCGGTTTGCCTAAGCTAAATGTATATAGTAGGTTTCAATAAAATGTATTATACTATGTTTAGCATCCTTTGGAGTAGAAACGACGAATTCTAACACCATCATAAACCATGCAAATTAGGCTGTCAAGAGGAGACAGAGACTCTATCCCGTTCAAAGTTTTCTGAGTTTTATTGGTTGGTTCACCCAAAAAAGGTTTGGACTAAGATGCCCTTAAAGGACGATGAAGGTGGCTTATCATCTCTCTTCTCTTCAAGTTCTCTCTCTCCAAGTTTGTTTTGTCACTCCGAGTTTTGTTATGTGTCTTACCTTTGTTTTCTTAGCTTTTTGTCTTAGTCTTATCTCCGGCTTCTTGCCTTGTTTTAGTCTAGGGCTCATTCATTTCTATCTACGAGTGAAATGTCCTGAATTTTCGGCAACTTTGCTTACAAGTAAACCGTTTGAACTTCCCACAAACGACACGTGCTCCGGAAGAACCGAAAGAACGCTTCAAACTTACGGACACGCCGAGGACGGACACTCACACACACGCATTCTTGCTCAGCACCAAAGATCCATGCAAGTATTGTTTCTATTGAGATTTAGATACTTTTAAGGTTGTCTGCCCCTGCTTTAAGGTGATTTGATTCTTTGCTGGCTCTCAAAGGTTAACTGTTCGTGATATTTTGCCATTCTGTGATCTGCTCTTTCTTTCTTTATTTACTTTAGTTATTCTGTTTATATATATATATATATTGTTAAATGTAGTTGTATGTTTTATAGTTTCATTTATTAAAACCCATTATACGCTTGATTGTCTCGGTCTGCTACTCACCGAACAAAGTATCTTAAATGTGTGATCTTAAGCTACAAGCTTTATATTGTTGAGTAGCCTACTAGTTAGTAATCTTATAGAACAGGAAAGTTATTCTTCATGACCAGAAGAATAGCCTTTCTTGAGAGTTTATAAGAAGAAGAATCCTCCTTGAGAGTTGATAAGATCGTATGGTCGGTTCGGTGGACGAACGGATTATTCGATGTGAAATTAATTCTGTAGGTTATTCTGAAATTTGTATCCTATCTGTATATTTATAATTGATTATAATTCGTTGTGGTTAATTATCTATATAGAGAGATACAAATATATGAGCTATGTATTCCCTTTTTGGGCGATTTAAAATGTGTAGGTAATAACTGATCATAACCAGTATTATTAAATATTGAAAAAGCTTTCTAAAAAATTATTGACTTTGAGAGTGCCGCCTCCGAGCACTTCTCTCGTTATGATAAAGCGTGTGAGAGGTTACTCTAGGTGGTGATTCGTGCAGTGGCCAGATTACAGCTAGACTGCCCTCCTTGAGGATCTCCATGATGTTAACTCGTTCATGGGGAAAACCTTATTCTTTCGCGTGTCTCAAAAGCAGAGTGTGGCGAGTTGCGCTCCCCCTCGTAAAAATAAAATTTTAACAATATTTCAAGTGTAATCTTTCTTTGTAAAAATAAAGTATACATTTTATCATACGTATTTCAAAGTTAAGGATTCATTAGTTTGAATAAAGCCTACATTGGAACAAACACTATAGCATCTTTGTTGATGACTTTATTTTTGACAAAACATAATTTGCAGAATTATTACAAAGCAGAAATTGGCAAACAAAAGTTTATTTGATGTGGCAGTAGGCTATTTTACAGTAAAAACTTTATAATCTATCCAAAACTAGTCAACGAAATGTTGTCTTTCATATTTTGTCTGTAACATAGGCCTATCGTTTTTATGATATATTAGGGCATATAAATGTTAATTTGCAGTTTAATACGTTGCTTATACAAAGACATTTTATTTCAACATATTTCAGTCGATTTTTACTCATCTCAGTATAGCAATATAGTTTGGTAAAAGCTGTTCATTCATTCACACACAGACACGCGATTCATATTTAAACAGTCTTTTTGCGGTTTGCATACACTATTCCATATCGCGATTAGAACAAAGCACTTAATAATAAAAAACTTACTATTCACAATCCTCAGATGGATCCATCCGTTGCTCCTCGAAATGAAACTAAACCAGCACTTTTCCCAGGATTATTCCTCACAGCCTCGCAAGACGACGTAAAGTACTGTAATCTGATTAAACTTGGTGTGTTTTATCGAGTTGATGTGAGTGTTGACACGTTTGCATGGATCGCCTTAGAACATTTGCGTTTGAATAGCGCGCGCTCTCCGTGGGCGGGGTCACATTAAAAGATAATAAGCTATAATGAGCTGAAATGAGAACGACTGACATCTCTCTCTTTTCATATAGATTACATAAACAGAGAATATTTGTTTTTGTTATGAATTAGATCATTTAAAAGTACACACTTAAATGATTATAAAGATATATAGCCCATGCCTGAGTGAATAGTATTCGCTGTGTTTTGTTTAAGTTTAGAGACGTGCTCCAAAAAAAAAGTTCACGGTGACGGAAAGCCAGAAAGCACACCCTGTTTATTTTCTTTATTTTACAAAAGCACAATGTTTTATTTTGATTGTAAGTGGACACATAAAAATGAAGACATTTAACAGTTTATTTTTTCATATTTCTTAAGTCTGTATGACCAAAAATGACGGAGTATTTTAAGTCTGTTGCTGCTATGTGAAAAAAATCTAGCAAAACGCGCCGGTGCGTTTGCCGACCCCAGATGGTTAATAATGTGCTTCTTTTTTTTTTTGTCCTTCATTATGTATCTTTGAATTATCTTGTGTTGTAAATAAATCCAAACAGTTCAAAAACCCATCCTTTGAATTATGTTGTGTTGTAAATAAATCCAAACAATCAAAAAGCCATTATTTTAATCTCTCCACATTCTTTGTTCTAGTTCCCTCACAGTCCCACCTGATAGGGCCATTAGGGGAGGGTCTTTGTCTTCCCATGTGTGAAACACATCAATATTCATGATGATTAATGCCCTCCCTGCATTCAGCTTTCTGACACAAAACATGTCTTACAAATTTTAAATCAATATATTGTTTTATGTGAATGAGTGGGCAAGACGATTTTCACATCGTTTTAAAGCAAAAATTCTAGGCTACATGATACAATTTTCAAAAGTCTTGTGATATTCATTATGGATTGTATGGCATTTTATGGATTTCAGTGACTTCCCCACAAACCATGCATAAACTTAATTTTATTAGAACTACAAACTTTTACATACATGCTGCTCACATATTATTGTAGCAGAGTTTGTGCTGAATACAGTGTAATTAGACTCTAGCCATGAAAATGTTACAAGTAACAGAAATAAGCACAAATGTCAGGGCATGTCAAAACACCTCCAGAAAACATCTCAGACCCAAGAGGGTTAAGATTTGTTTTGATCGATGAGATCACAAGTAGGGCTTGTCAGTTGTCAGTGCAGCATGACTCTGTGATCAGTAGTAAATGCTGCTCCATCTGAAAGCCAGAGGGCGCTCTCATGCAGACACTCCAAATATACCCTGCCGGAGAAGAAGACAACACAGTCATTTCAGGAAATACTATCATACTATCGCTGTAGCTGAATAAAAAGTAGATCGAAATGCTTTTCTTTTTTTTTTTTAATGTTGTCTTTTGTTGGACAGGAGGTTTAATAATGCTTCTCATGTTTGGAAAGATGTTTGATGCGTGTTGCTTTTTCAAATGTGTGGATAATTCCTATCATTGATTTCCGTCTTAACAGCGACGGAAGTCACACATAAGCGACTCAAACTTGCAGTGCTTTCAGATGGAGCAGCATTTACTACTGATCAGGGGTCTAATTTATAAAACTGTGCGTAGGAACCTTACTAAAAGTGTACGTGCGCCCGAAAGCCAAAAAAGGCGTACGCAAAAAAATATAACAGACTTATAAAACCGTTCGTACGCCAGAACCTGCGCAGAATTCACTTTATAAATCCCAATCAGTGGAAGATTGTGCGCACATGCGTCTCAACCCCGAAATAACCATATATGGAGCTTACAACGCCTAGTTTTACTATGCAGATCCTCATCTGCATATCATTTGCATATGATTATTCATCCACGTGATAACGTTTAACGTACAAGACACATTACATTATTAAAAATCATGTAGTTGCCTATCCTTGCCTTGTTTTTGAATACATAAATCAAATAGTGTATAAAATACATTTCAGAGAAAGTTTTTCTCAATCTTTTCCACTGGCCGAATTGTATTTTTAATTGATTTATATTTTTAATGGAAACAGATAGGCCTTGGGCATTATTTGCACGAAACTATTTTCTCAGACAATCTGGTATTATCATGATAAGCAATTATCTCTGTGGTTAAAACATTAAAACAGCACGCCACAGGAAAAGTGTTCAAAAACATCGCATCCACAACAAATATTTCTATTGACTGAATTTGAATATAAAAAATGTTGTAACTTCTCAGTAATGATTTCATGTTTAAGTGTTTAACTCCATTAATTTGAATGGAATATTTAATCTAAATGTTTATATCAGAAGTAAAACATAGTTTAAATCATTATTTTATTTATTTAAACTGTTATTTGCGTCAGTTTCACTAAACGGCCCAACACGCTCGCTGGCGTGGACATTTAAGAAGGGATGGATATTTGCTTCAAGTGACAGGCTTGGTGAGTGAAATTATATTTGTATTATCTTTCTGTATATGTTTAATTTTCTTTAGATTTTCTGTCTAAAAGTGACCAAAAAGACACTCCAGCTCACCATCAGTGTCGCCAAACTGCTCCATCTCCAAAACGTTCGTACGCATGGGTCAGAGTTTGCGTGCAGGTGCGCAAATTTTCCCGTCAAGTTTGTTTTTATAAATCACAACTTATGCGTCAGAAGTGGCGTACGCCTCTTTCAGGGCCTGTTTTGTGTGTACGCAACGGTTATAAATGAGGCCCCAGAGGCGTATGTCACTGACAAAGCTGCGCATAAAAAGCCAAATCGGTTTAAGTGCGATTTCATGTTAATTGCGATTAATCGTGCAACCCTAATCACAAGTAGACAAGGGAGACACATTCCCCTTTACACCTGGTGTTTTAATCTGTCTCTTTTGTCAACTTTCGACCACTTCTGTCCTGATTTCTTCAATGGGAGTTTCAAGTACCAAAAATTTAAGTATCGTATCGGACTCGTTCTGGAAAAAGTGGTATCGGTGCATCCCTAAATCTGACCAATTAGAATGCAAAGCTAACTTGAGGGTATTGCACCCATGGAAATTAAATGTGTTAAAAAAAAAAAAAAAAACATTGTTCTTTCTGGACAGATGGAGTTGGACATGTTCAATTCAGCCTTGCAGCCTTGCAGACCTTTTTCACGAATAGACATAAGGGACAAACCCTGTTCTATCAGTGTCAGTACTTTTCTGGTCAAATGCTAATTTTGTTGAAGATCATGCCTTTTCTGTTAAACAGTATAGAGAAAAATTAATGTTCACTTTGTTCTTTAATTGAGAGTTCAGATCATTTTTGCCCCTGTTTTATCTTATCTAAAATCTGTCAAGACAGAAATCAATGATTGAACTGCATCCAGAGAATAATGTATATTTTCCTAGCATTAGTCCTGCTCATTTGCAGGGTCCGCTACATCGGAATTATCCACACGCACATTGGATTTGGTACTGAGCATTCTTTTTTTCTACATGAGAAGGAATTGGGTCCTGTCTCCGAAGTGGCAAATATGGAGTGCATTACAGCGAAGATTAGAGATTTGGGGGGGATTGATGGCAGACAACATGCAGTCACAATAAAGTGGCTTATTCTCAGTGTTATCAAGTACATCAGAGAAAAGCAAGAACTGGAAAATCTTGTGCAGACCATAAGGATGAGACGCACTGTAGTCAAATTCAAAGCTGCACTTTTGTTCATGAGATTCTAAGATCTGATTTGCATGCTCATTTCTGCTATCTATTTAGGATTATTATTTATGTTTTGGCCTTATTTCTGTGTTTAGGTCATGGACATTCCAGAGGAACTCATTGAAAGTCATGACCTCACAGTTGACTTCATTCTAACTCCAACAAGAATCATCAAGACTAAATGTAAACACCCCAAACCACAAGGCATCATTTGGTCTAAGGTATTTATAACTACAGTGTCAAAGTCATTTATGTCTGTTGTAACTTTTTTAATGGTTTTTAATGAATTTTTTCTTAGTAATAGTAATTTAAAGTCAATTATATCTCTGAAATCAAGCTGGTGCAGGGTTTATGCTCAGTTTGGTTATCTTCACTGAATTCCTTAGCCCATTTTAACAAGCTTTGAAAATGAATTCCAAGAGACCAAGAGAGTAAATTAATTTGTTAAAATGTTGAAAATACTGACCACTACTCCAGTTTTAGGGCATCAGGGTTGAATATGTAGTGGCAAACTATTTTACATCACTGAATAAGAGACAAACAGGTATCAATTGTCTTTAACAATTATTTATTCCCTTGCAAGGAAAGGTCAACAGTCATACAGTCATTACAAAGTGCCTGCAGAGTGTGACAACGAGTGGGGGGTATCCTTCATTCTTTATAGTTGTTCCTCCCCCAAGGTTGTTTTCCCCAGGCTACATCAAGATACATCTTAGCCATAACTAACATATTGTTTAGATTTGTCTATTATACTTAATCATATTACACCCTTGAATGGAGACTCTCTGTCTCGGTCATACATTGTCACATTAACTTTTGTCCGGTCATATACAAGGACATACACATACATATATTAATAAGAATATGTACTAACACTACATTCATCTGATTATCATCATATTTCTAAGATTCTATGAATATAAGAAAATGCAAACATATAGAACATATTAAATTTCTTCCACAAATATGTGTTCAGTTCAAAAGGCAGAGCCATGGGTGTCTGATCTCTCTCTCTCTCTCTCTCTCTCTCTCTCTCTCTCTCTCTCTCTCTCTCTCTCTCTCTCTCTCTCTCTCTCTCTCTCTCTCTCTCTCTCTCTCTCTCTCTCTCTCTCTCTCTCTCTCTCTCTCTCTCACACACACTCTCACTCACTCTCTCACTCACTCTCTCTCACACACACACACACACACACACACGCACACACACACACACACACACACACACACACACACACTCACTCACTCACTCACTCACTCACTCACTCACTCACTCACTCACATACACCAGAGCATGTTAACCACATTTCACCAGTGAGAAACGCAATCTAATTTAGATGAGCTGCTTGCACCCATTTCTCAGTCTGGGCTTTTTGGTAACATGGTTAATGCTGTCGTTGAGAAGCGTAACAGCAGTTTCTGCAAGCCGTTCTTGCTCCAGCTCTCACCAATATCCTCAAGGGGACTAAGGGAGTAGTGATGCAGTCTGTCCCCTCACAGAGGCTGAGGTGCACGACCTTGTACAGCAGCTCAGTGCCCACGCAGGTGCATTGACCTTATGTCGAAACCTGCTTGGTTTTTGTCTCAGGAGTGCCATTCCTGACCTGTTTGTCAGAAAAAGGACAACACCCCCACAGAGGATACCATGTTCTTAGGGCCTACAGCCGTTTCCCAACATTAAAACAAATATAACTGATTCAAATTGAGCTTTTATTTCAAAACATGCAATGCAAATGCAAGCAGTCAATTATACAAAGTAGAAAAATGCCCCCTAAATACTTTAACAAACAAGTGATACAAATTTAAAACATGCAAAGCAAAAGCAAATATTAAAAATTCCTCTAAAATGCAGATGTAGAGGGTGTGTACCTTCAGAAGGCTTCCTTAAAAACAGATTAGATCAGTACAAAAACCAGTCGATCCTGATAAAGTAAAGTTTCATTACTTTTCTTTCTGGATTTCAGGATTGGATCTAGGGCTTTTTACAACACAGATTGTTTCAAAGCAGCCTTACAGAGATAACAGGAAAATAATGCAACAAAGTTTGTGCCTAGAAGAAAATAGCGTCATAGTCCAGCCCACATAGTAATTAACCCACTGGGGTCTGAGGTGTTTTCTGGGCCCTGGAGGTGTTCTGACATGCTCTGACATTTGAGCTTATTTCAGTTACTTGTAATACTTCCATGGCTAAAGTCTGATTACACTGTATTCAGCACAAACTCTGCTACAATAATATGTGAGCAGCATGTATGTAAAAGTTCGTAGTTTTGAGAAAATGACATTTATGCGTGGTTTGTGAAAAAACAAAAACAAAATTGTCACTGAAATAAGGTCAGGAAACCCATACTGATTATTTCTTCACAAGACTTTTGAAAATTGTATCACGTAGCCTAGAATATTTGTTTCAAAACTATGTGAAAATAATCCTGCCCACTCATTCAGATAAAACAATATATTGATTTAAAATTTGTAAGACATGTTTTGTATAAGAAAGCTCTATGCGAGGAAGTGTGACTCTTCATGAATATTGATGTATTTTACACCTGGAAAGACAAAGACCCTCCCCTAATGGCTCTATAAGGTGGGACTGTGAGGGAAGTAGAACAAAGAATGAGGAGAGTTTAACAGAATGGCTTTTTGATTGTTTGGATTTATTTACAACATAACATTATCCAAAGATACACAACAAAGGACAAAAAAACACATTATTGAACACACTGATCTAAAGACAGAGACTTGAACAGTCAAGTTTTCATTTTGATTTTTCATTTTACCATGTTCATGTACAGAGACTCATGTGAATGTTTAAGTCAGCTGGACTCATCAGTGGCATCTGGTCCCTGTAAAAAATAAATAAAAAAAACAACAACAACTGTGAACATGCTGATATCAAGATAAACTATAGGGCTGCATGATTTTGGGAAGAAATTGTTGATATTTCCGGTTAAAATTGTGATTTAAAATTTACAACAAGAAAAAAAAATATATATAAGGAACACCAGGTTTGTTGTGCATTGTAGGCATATACTTGTAGGGATGTGTAGCAAATTAGCTCTATGAAATATTAATAATCAATAATAACTGGTTATAATTGATTATAAATATTTGGATCAGTTAATATAATTAACTTAATGTCATAAATTAATATTACAATCAATTAACCTGTTTGTCCCGTGAACACTCAGTGTTAATTGTTTATTAACTCTAAGAAATGTACATTTCTGGGGCATGGGAAATGTCTTTCTTAATTTACAGTACTACTAAGAGCAAGTAGACAAAAACTATGATTAGTGACTCCAGTTATGAGCTTGAGACACAGACAACTTTACGTGTGACATGAATAAGACTGTATTAACTAAACTAAACACTTAAACTACTCTAACAAACAGATACATACATGCATACAGTTGTCCAAGGGAAAGAGAGCTGAAGCAGAATACAGGAAAGCAAGAAGTTATAGCATTATTTGGAATTCAGCAGATCAACAGCCTTGAGCAAACCATCAGTGTAGTTCTAACACGCCCTTCTTTAAAAGGGGTAAGGATACTTAATGTATCAAATACTGAGACTAAGTTCGATACTTGCATGTCTTGCCCATTTGAATTGAACTGTCCTGATGCAATTTGTTGAGGCTCCAGTTGATCTTTGCTGATGTGGTTTTGATGTGAGAGAACCAGTTGGAGTCAGGGGATTTTTGGTAAATGGAAAGACAAGGCCGCAGCCTGGCACAAGCTTGGTGGTCCTTAGAAACTTCTAGTTCAGCATCATCTTCACATCAGGATTCCAGAAAGGGACTAAGAGAGTAAAGAGCTAAGAGAGCTAAGAGAGATGATCTTGTGATCAGTGATTTTTTTAAAGCGTGAAGATGTCACTCCCTCTGGAGGTGTGTGAGCCAATGAGAAGATTTCCCTTTGGAGGGAAATTTTACGACCCATTGTGTTCTAGCAGGGCATTTGAATATGTAATTTCAGTGGGTGTTTAAGAAAAGAATCTTCAAGATTCTTATAATACCAATGCATCACAAAGTTAGCAAAATGTAATGAAAATTAACAAAACGGGGACGAAGATTGGAGTTTATAGAGGCCAAACATGCCACACATATGATTTTGGTTAACCATAGTATGCAAAGTCTGAAACATTAACCCAATAGAGTTTACAAGAATACAAAAGCCAAACCACATAAAAGGAAAATCATGAGATGGGAAAATAAGATACATGTTTACACATTTCTCAAGTGGTTATATATAGAATATATAGGATTAACAGGGTTTATTTCTCTTCCTCTGCAAGAATTAAGTGAGAGTCACAGCTCTCTGGAAATTCCTTTGGGTCGTAAAACTCTTATCAGTCTCAATGTGTCCTGTAACAGGACACTGGGTTCTGTCAGTGTGTTAGCTTCACTTGTGATGTTAGTTTTGTGGGAAGTTACATAGACCTTTGTTGGGAGAGTGAGTTTGCTGGATTATTCATTAACCCTCTGAGGTCGGCAATCACGCTGGCGTGATCTGCTCGCTTTTTTTTTTTATCAGTGTAAAAGAAACTCATAAATACTCTGTTGACTTTGATTTTCCATAGGAGTTTCATACATCAATCGATCCTGTTAAATGTGTATTATTTTTGTGTATACTCACAATAAAAACAAAGTGTTGTGCTTTTAGCCAAATAAAGAAAAATAAACACGAAGCGAGTTCTGCCTTCTCTCTGTCAGTTAAGTCCATTCTGAAACGCGTCCGAAAATGAACCATAACTCAGCGAATACTTCTCACACAGACACGTGAGATATGTCTTTATGAAGCTTGAAATCTCTTATTTTAAATGAAGTAATTTATATAAAAAAACAAATATTCTCAGCTTATGTAGTCCCTTTAAAAGCAAGGAGAGGTACCGTTTTTTCGTTCTCCCTTCATTATCTCTAATGAGCTGAGGCAGCCCCGCCCCCGGCACTATTCACATCAACAATAGTTTAGGTGATCTATGCATCGCACACGCCCCCTGATCAATGCCATACAAACACAGTTTCTTCATCAGACTCACTGATAGTTCATCGCGTTTTGAGTATGGCACGCTTCTCCGGTAAAGACGCCCTTCAGATGATTCTGGACAGCGAGGAAGAATTCACCTTTTCCTCAGAGGAAGATTGTAACTCGGATGACGAATGGCAGCATTTTGAAGAGCGAATTGATCCCGCCGAGGACACAATTTCGGAGTAAGTTTTACTGTTATATAATTATTTTTCTGATAATATAGAACTCATATGAATTTTCAGACTATATTTTGCTTAGTTTTGGCTAGCTTTTGACATCTTACAGGAAAGATTGCCTTACAATATCCCTAACATTCGTGTATATGCTCAAGTGTAAACTTTTTCAATGTGATAGGCTATTACTCTCTAAACATATTTGTATATTAAATATATTTCACTCAGTTTTGATTAGCTTATAACACTGATTATAATGCTAAAATGCTGCCTTATGTTTAATGTAGCTTATTTGCGAATATCTGCTTAAGTGTAATGTGATTTAGTCTAAATATATTTCAGCCTCCGGTAAAATATGTGATAGCCTAGGCCTACTGTCTAAATACTAGACATTATTTATTTATTTATTTATTTATTTATTTATTTATTTTTATATATATATATGGTTTTGGTTAGACTATGACACTGCTTATCATGCTTCCATACTGCCTTATGCACAGATGTTTGTGAATACAGGTGTAAATGTTTGAAATGTATTGATGTATTGATGACGATCCGTTCATTGCGTGCGTCACTAAATACGTGCGGTCATGGCCCATAAACAGATACTCGCAGTGATATTTCTCTGACCTATGGACCATCAACAGATATATACATACATTGTGCGTCCATAACAATTAATTGCCCATCAGTTTACTTTGGATAATGTATGCTAACAGTTTTTTTTGTTGTTGTTTTTTAGGAATGTGGGGAGTGTCTGTCACACCCCTGGTCTGAATCTCATTAATATTGATAGGCCATTACCACTCCCATGCATAAACCTCTTCTGACAAAAAAACAA
This sequence comes from Rutilus rutilus, assembly GCF_951802725.1. Taxonomy (NCBI): domain Eukaryota; kingdom Metazoa; phylum Chordata; class Actinopteri; order Cypriniformes; family Leuciscidae; genus Rutilus; species Rutilus rutilus. The sequence continues at coordinate 14,324,663 of NC_140213.1, forward strand.
AATCAAAGTGTAAATCAATGTATTGTGTTATGTGAACGATTAGGCAGGATGATTTTCACATCATTTTGAAGCCAGAACTCGAAGCAACAACATTCATTAGTCAAAAGTCTTATTGACACATATTTAGTATGTGTTTTGTGGTCTTATTTCAACAACTTTCATTTTTATTTTTTTCAATAACCACGCATAAACATTATTCTCTTAAAAATTCAAACATATACATGCATGTTGATCACATATTATGGTAGCCCTGTTTGTGCTATATAGAGTGAATTTACACCTTTGCCATTAACATGTTTATAAATAACTGAAAAAAGCACAAATGTCAGAGCATGTCAGAACACCTCCAGGGCCCAGAAAACCCCTCAGACCCCAGAGGGTTAAATAAATGAATAATTTGTGTGTGTCTGATTGGTCCAGACGCTACAGCTGCAATAGCCTAATAATCATTTTTACTTAAAGCTGCATTCAGTAACTTCGGGATTTCTTCGCTGTATTCTCGCTTTTTGCTCGCAGGTTTCTCTCTAGAGCTCCCCCACAGCTTCGGAATAGATATTTGACAACACTGTTGTAAAAACTCGTTGGCTATTCTCAGACACCAGAGGCTAGCAGATCAACGACATCAAAGCAGATGGGACATTCTTTAAAACGTCTTCTTCATTCGGGTTCGGACAGCGTGAGGGAGCGCAATAATGACAGCATTTTAGCAGATTTCTTTTGGCCGTAAAGCAATTGTTTATATCGCGAGACCTGATATCACGCGAGACTTCCTGACGTGGTGGCCGGCGGCCCGCCGCCCCAAAGTTGCAAGTGCGTATTTTCCGCTCACGGGCACCAGAGGGGTGCGAAACTACCACCATTCAACCCGAAATAAGTAATATAACCATTCCAATGACTCCGAAGCTGTTCAGTTAAGGTAAAAAAAGTTACTTAGTTCACCTTTAATGCAGGTGGCCTATAACGATAAATCGTTAAAAAGGAACACTTCTGGGGAGAGGAAAGGGAGAGAGGGAAATGTTGGATGTCAACATCTCAGCTTATCTAACAAATTGTCCGCGATTTTTGTCCAGTTCTGAATAGTCTTGTCCTTTGCACCGTTGACCTTGGCAGTGGTACCTTCCAGCAATACAATGTCTCTAAAATAAGATGAAAGTTGTAGGTATGGATGGTTCTATCCATAGCTTTAAAATAGTCTTTTTGGCAGCAGTCCTTGCTGCCAATAAGGTCCTTTTTTGTTGAGCATTCAACTGGAGAGCGGAGTCATCTAAAAGTAGAAATAGCAAAGGGTCTTGAGGTATATCCAAATGTAGAATATCCGAAAGAACAGTACTTACAAAGTCCAAAATGGAACCACCGTTGGGCATTCCCAAAACATGTGCAAATAAGAACCTACTGTAGATGTGTTGCATAGATGACAGTATGGATCAGATCTAACCTTCATCTTATACAATACACTAGGAGTAAATAAGCCCTATTAATACATCTATAATGAATCATCTGGTGAGCCAGGTTCTTAGATGCAGTGAAACATCTGGTCCATACCACATCCCAGTCAGGTTTAGCTAAACCATCCTATTCCCAGGAGTGGACAGCTGGAATATAAGTGTATTGCAATAAAATAATTGAATTATAGAACTTAGAAACTAAGCCACTAGATGGAGTGTTAGGGTCCAGCCATTTCCACAATGGATCTGGTAATAAATATCTACGTTTGAGCAAATATCCACGTACACAGTATTTAACAGTAAATACGGGTCTAAACATTATAATATTGACCATATTAGTGTAAACACTCATACTAGCCTACTTTTATATCATGCTGTGTTTTATTATCGAACATAAAAACATCCTTGTGTTGTACATGTAAATAAATTTATCATTGAAAGGTTGCCTAGCTGTCTATAGTTCATATTTCAACATGTTTCTGTTTATTTCATACATTTTAGTCTGGCACCAGTTTAATTAGTAGCTACATTGTGAAGTTTATGCAACAATAACACGCTTACTATTATGAGTGGGAATTTCTTACCTTAAAAATCTTTATCTTCATTTCGCGTTCTCGTAATTGATTGGTAAATCCAAGGTAAACAGCACAGCACATCACAAACACAATGTGTCTTCCAATGAAGTGTGATTCTTTGTAATAGGACGCACTTGAGAAACTGTACCTCTCGTTGCTTTCATACGGATAACTTAAACAGAGGATATTTGGTTTTGATATGATTTATCATCATTTAAAAATAGAAACTTCATGCTTTGCAAAGACATATGTCTCATGTATGTGTGGCAAGCATTCGCTGAGTTAGTTCATTTTCTGTCGCGTTTCAGAATGAACTTCACACTGAGAGAGACGGCAGAACGCGCATCATGTTTATTTTCTTTTTTACGAAAAGCAAAACATTTAGTTTTTATTATGAGCTTGCACAAATATAAGTAGACATTTAAAGGCACACTATGCAAGATTTGTACCTTAATATAACAGCTTCGAAATAATTTCGATGGTAAACGAACTCGTAGTAGGGCGAATCATCCCGATAGCAAAGCAGGCAAAATCAGCAATGCAAGTTTGAGAGGTGGCGCCCCCCCAAATCTTGCGAGAATCACAACTTTCTTTACAGCACGACGTCACATACATCAACAACATATGAAGCAGCCTCTATGGAAAACACTAGCCCGCATTTCAGACGTGAATCATGGCAGAGTCGACGAAGAAAACGAAGAAAGCGCGGTTGGAAAAGTGCAGAGACGGCTCGTGTGAGTGGTATTCACGACAGTAACGTTAAATACAAGTACTCCACAGCAACTCTAGGGTTCGCTGTTTGAGAAAAACGGAAATTGCATAGTGTGCCTTTAACAGTTTTGATTGATGTATAACACTGGCCTTATTTGAGTCTTTCGCACTGATAAGAAAAAAGGCGAGGTGATGAGGCCGGTGCGAACCGGCACGACCTCCGACCCCAAGGGGTTAAGTAAGTTCAGTAATGATTATTTTTTGTTGTAAACACACACACACACACACATATATATATATATATATATATATATATATATATATATATATATATATATATATATATATATATATATACACAGTATATATATACATACATATATATGGCCGCTCTGGAGAAAACCGTGACGTCATTGTCCAGCTCAGTTCAGTTCTAATATAATGGTGTCAGGCAGGCAGATCAATAATATTGCAGAATATTAAATTAAATGTCCCCAACTAAGCAAGCCAAAGGCAAAAAAAGGTGACAGTGAACCAAAACTCCATCAGGTGACAGATTGGAGTAAAAAACCTTGGGAGAAACCAGGCTCAGCCTGGGGGGGGCAGTTCTCCTCTGGCCAACGATCAAACAGTGTATGATTATGATTCAGGCAGCATTATAGGTCAGAAGTCAGATTGGATCAGAACATTCAGAATATGCATCTAGTTCCATCTGGTTGAAGATCAGAGTCATCACGCCGGTATGGAGACAGGTTTGTTGAGGATCAGTGCAGATGGCTGTTGTGTCAATGAGGCCTTCACAGGGGAGAGTCTAGTCAAGTCAAGTCACCTTCATTTATCACCCTGACTCGGACTCGACCCTTCAAAGACTCGGTCTTGACTCGGACTCGGCATAGGCGGTCTCGTCCCCATCACTAGTCCACTAGAATACATACCACTAGAAAATTTTAATTTGCTCTGCATGTCCTAACTATGATTAAAAAAGTCAGGGTGGGCTTAACATGTTGATGACAGAGCAGCACTGTTGAAGCAGTTTAGAAAAATAGGCAGAAGATGACGCATGTGCTAGGGATTTTTTTAATGATAGTAAAAGCATAGTCCATATTAAGACGTTAAGACTGCTCCTCTAAACAATTCCCAATCTAGCTTAGTCTGTAGGCCTAACTGTTGATTATTAACTGGGGTGATATTAAATCATGAATATGAAAACTGATGTTTTTATGGTCTTGGTCTCGACTTCTAATGACTCGGTCTCGACTCGGACTCGCTTCCTCAAAGACTCGGTCTTGACTCGGACTCGACTGAATTTGAAAACCAACGGACTCCGTCTCGACTCGGACTCGACCCTTCAATGACTCGGTCTTGACTCGGACTCGGCATAGGCGGTCTCGTCCCCATCACTAGCGATAATGCAGTGATAATAGCAAATTAAAGTAACAGAGATTGTTTTAGCTTTACAGCAGCTCTAGAATAAAGTTATTGTCCAGCTAAAGTTAGTTTTGATTGATTCACTTCCGTCGCAATGATCATTAGTTAGTTATTAACTTAACACGACACTGTTCTAACAGAAAACCCTTAATGCGATCCAGCCATTCATTTGCACAAAACAGTGCCTGTTGGCTTCGAGAACGCAAACCATGAAATAGGATCCAAGGTACAAGCCTTGAAAAATGTATAATACAGAATTTTTTAGCGCTTCCGCGTAGCCACATGAACCAACGTTTTATCTGTACAGAGGTAAAGGGAAGGCAAGTTGGCCTTCACAGGGGATAAACTAGTTGACACTTCAGGACTGCGTTGTCGTCGTGTCCAGACGTAGGTCCTTCATCAGATCCGGATACTGCCTGGATCCAACGGACTGTAGTAAACGCCATCCTTCTTATGATGTAACGTACATCAGGATTTATTGGAAGTGTTACCGGTTCCGGCTGACCTAATCTATGCAGCCTAACATTGAATTATAGAAGTCTATAATGTGTTATGTGTATGTTAGGTCAAAGAGATGTGTTTTTAGTCAAGATTTGAACTGACAGAGTGTGTCTGCTTCCCGGACAATGTTAGGAAGACTATTCCAAAGTTTTGGTGCTAAATAGGCAAAGGATCTACCGCCAGCAGTCGATTTTGACATTCTAGGTATTATCAACTGGCCGGAATTTTGAGATCACAATAGACGTGAAGGACTATGATGTGTTAAGAGCTTGCTCAAGTACTGGGGGGCTAAACCATTTAGTGCTTTGTAAGTTGAAGACTAAAATTAAATTTTATATATAATTTCATTATTTAAGATTATGTATCTGTATTATAATTCTTTATTAATATTCATGATCAGTTGTATTATCCTATGGAGTTTTGAATGCATGAGGAGACTGTAGATAGCATGGATCCATGTGGAGGATCACATGTCAGACAGGGGGAAGCTATATTTTGCTTAGAGGTGTGTGTGTAAAGTAACATGTTCACTGAGCAGAGATGTTTCCACTGATGCAAATGTACCACAAATGTAAACACCAAGGATAGTTTCTTAATATGGAAAGTGTATTGCGCCATGTGTAAGCATGACACATACGTTCCATTTTTAAAGCTCAAGCCACATGTTTTGCTACCTTACAAGGAAGTTGTAAGTCGCTCAGTGACGCTCAATCTTACTGTACTGACTCAGAGAAACAATAACTGGTGTCCAGTCCTGTGAATCAAATAATAACGGGGGAAAAGGCTTAATTCCAAGTCTACATAAGTAATCAGCAATATTTAAAAATGTATACAATGTTTAATAGGGAGCCAATGCAGTGTTGACAGAACCAGACTAATATGGTCATACTTCCTGGTTCTGGTAAGAACTCTTGCTGCTACGTTTTGGACCAGCTGTAGTTTGTTTATTAAGCGTGCAGGGTAACCACCCATAATAGCATTACAATAATCTAGCCTTGATGTCATGAACGCATGAACTAACTGTTCCACATTTGTCATTGAGAGCATATGACGTAATTTAGATATATTTTTAAGATGGAAAAATGTGGTTTTACAGATACTAGACACGTGACTTTCAAATGAAAGATTGGTATCAAAGAGCACACCCAGGTTCCACCCGACGACGAAGACTTGACAGAGCAGCCATCAAGTGTTAGACAGTATTCTAGGTTAGTATGTGACCTGAAGTACGTTAGTACGTGAAACAAAAAAGTTTTTTGTCCAATAATTAGAATGTTTTTTTCAGAATTAAGTAGTAGGAAATTACTAGTCATCCAGTTTTTTTTTTATATCAGCTATGCATTCCGTTCATTTTGTGAATTGGTAAGTTTCGTCAGGGCGTGAAGAAATATAGAGCTGAGTATCATCACCATAACATATTTAGCCACTGTTTCAAATAATTACCTAGTGTTTTGTTTATTTTCTTCTAATAGGGTTGAAAAATAAGCAGGTCTAGCAGCTTTTAAGGCCTCTCTGTATGCAATCGTGCTCTCTTTCCATGAAATGCGAAAAAAAACTCTAGTTTTGTTTTCTTCCAGTTTTGCTCCATTTTTCTGGCTGCTCTCTTTATCGCCTGTGTGTGCTCGTATCACGGCATTGGACTATTTTCTTTAACTTTCTTTAAGCGCAACGGAGCAACTGTGTCTAAAGTGCTGGAAAAGAGAGAGTCAAAAGTTTCTGTCGCAATATTGAGTGCTTCTAAGCCATCTGGGATGCTGAGAAGATGAAACTGATCAGGAATATTATTAATAAAGCAATCTTTAGTGGCAGAAGTGATAGGTCTAACATATTTGTAACACGGAGTCGACTTTGCAGCCTTGGCTAAATGAAGTATACACAAGACTAGAAATTGATTTGAGATGTCATCGCTCTGCTGTCGAATTTCAACAGCATCAACATTGATTCCATGCGTTAATATTAGATCTAGAGTATGATTACGACAATGAGTAGGTCCTGACATGTGTTGTCTAACTCCAATAGAGTTAAGAGTGTCTTTAAATGCCAATCCCAATGCATCTTTTTCGTTATCTACATGTATATTAAAAGTCTGTATGGTGCCCTGGTGGCCTGTAACAGTAGCCAGCACAAATCACAAACGTGATTTATCATTTACACTAAGATAGTGTTACATTAAGCACCAACACTTCAAAAGAATTATTTTTAAAACTAGACTTCTCAGTAATTCTGAAGATATTACTATAAATTACAGCAACACCTCTCCCTTTGCCTTTCAGATGAGGCTCATGTTTATAACAGTAATCTTGCGGGGTGGACTCATTTAAAGTAATGTAATAGTCTGGTTTTAGCCAGATTTCTGTCAAACACAGCACATCTAGGTTATAATCAGTAATCATATCATTAACAATAAGTGCTTTTTAAGAAAGGGATTGAATATTCAGCAACCCGAGCTTTATCATTTGTTCATCCGTATTATATCTGCTTTTTTATTTGTTGAACATCAATTACATTTTTGCCCTTAAATGGGTTTAGGATTTTTTTGTATGTCCTAATTCGGGGAACATACACAGTCTCTATATGATGATATCTAGGTGAAAGAGTCTCTTTGTGATGGGATTTATCTGACCACAGTGATGTGAGACAGCTAGCAGACGGTCGGTTTAGCCAGTCTGTCTGCCTCCTGACCTGAGCCCCAAATCGTCATGTTTGAGCTCTAAGACTATGTGCCATATTACTAGAGAGAAGAGCAGCACCAACCCAGGAGGGATGAATACCATCTCTTTTCAACAGGTCAGGTCTGCCCCAAAAACGGACACCACTTACACAGCCAGCCATTGAGTGAGGACAGTCTACTAAGTATTTCATCACTCCAGCGAACAGGAAGGGGGTCAAACCACCTCACAGGTCAACTCTTGCATGCAGGCAGCCATTAAAAAGGTGGAACAGTGGACTATAGACTGGAGATTTAAAATGTCAACAAGTATATCATGTTGTATGTTCTATACTTGCAAAAGAACGTTATGATTTAAAATGATATGATAAAGCTTTAGCTTTAGAGTGAAAACATTTAAATATCTAGGTGTCTGGTTTGATAGCAGATATACATGGAAAAAACACAGATGAAATTGATAATAAATGTTAAAAATCATTAAATGTGATGAGGGCGATATCTGGCAAAGAGTGGGGAGCAGAAAGTCTAGGATTGCTAATTATATATCAAGCTATGATTAGATCTGTGTTCGATTATGGCTGTGTGATGTATGGTGCCACATCAATAACATTATTAAATCGATTGGATAGAATACAGCAGGGATGTCCAATCCTGCTCCTGGAGGGCCACTGTCCTGCAGAGTTTAGCTCCAACCCCAATTAAACACACCTGAACCAGATAATCAAGGTAATCAAGGATAATCAAGGCATTCTAGAAACTCCCAGGTAGGTGTGTTGAGGCAGGCTAGAGCTAAACTCTGCAGGACAGTGGCCCTCCAGGACTGAGTTTGGACACCCCTGGAATACAGTATAGAGCTCTAAGGATATGCTTAGGAGCAACAAAATCAACACCAATTAATGCTTTACTGGTTGAGGCAAATGGAATGCCACTGAATTTGCATAAAGTTATCACTGATATACTGGAAATACATGAAGAGTTATATTGGAAATCATATTACTACTGATGTATTAAATAATTGCTAGGAATATGTAAACAAAAAAAGAAAGGGGATTTGGATGGAGCATAAGTACCCTTAACAGAAAAATATGAAGAAACTTTGTGTTTTTATGGCATTGATCGGGGGGCGTGTGCGATGCATAGATCACCTAAACTATTTACCATGTGAATAGCGCTGGGGGCGTGGCAGCCTCAGCTCATTAAAGATAATGAAGGGAGAACGAAAAAACGGTACCTCTCCTTGCTTTCAAACGGATTACATAAGCTGAGAATATTTGAAGAGTTCAGATGCAAAAGCCTCTAAATGCCATCTGAAATTTTCTTCTAGAATGATGATTTTTATCAAGCTCGTATATTTAAGTTCAGTAATTTCACTTAAATGACAATTAATAGGTAATCTTCATTGCCATTTAAGTGCAATTATTGAATTTAAATATACGAGCTTGATAAAAATCATCATTCTAGAAGAAAATTTCAGATGGCATTTAGAGGCTTTTGCATCTGAACTCTTCATTTGTTTTTTATATAAATTACTTCATTTAAAACAAGAGAATTCAAGCTTCATAAAGACATATCTCACGTGTCTGTGTGAGAAGTATTCGCTGAGTTACAGTTCATTTTCGGACGTGTTTCAGAATGGACTTCACTGACAGAGAGTGGGCAGAACTCGCATCATGTTTATTTTTCTTTATTTGACGAAAAGCACAACACTTTGTTTTTATTGTGAGTATACACAAAAAAAAATAGAATCTTAACAGGATCAGTTGTGATGATACATCTTCTGATGCAATGCTAGGGCACATCATCAGTGATGTTCCTGATCTCATTTGGTGTTTCGGGTCTTTCGAAACATCAGACACCCTCCTTCAGGCGACCCAGCTGAGGTTGATCAGGCCTCAGCTTGTGCCCTAGCAGCATTTAGCCACGGATCCGCTCTTTTAATCCAGAGCCACCTCGAAGCCTTCTCTGCAGCCTCTGTGCTATTGCTGATAGCCCTTCTCCTTCTCTCTCCTGTGATGCCGAGTGCAGTATAGGCCCCGTAGAGGGACTTCCCCGCGAAGCCTCTGCACCCCACCTCCACAGGTAAGCACCTTGCCTTCCAGCCTTGGTTGTGGCAGTCGTTGACGAGGCCATCATATTTCTCCCTCTTCCTCTCATAGGCTTCCTCCATTCGGTCTTCCCATGGCACGGTGAGCTCCAACATGACCAGGTTCTTTGTTGCCTCAGATACCAAGACAATGTCAGGCACAAGGCCCTAGCAGCATTTAGCCACGGATCCGCTCTTTTAATCCAGAGCCAGAGATCTAATGATGTATAACACTTAAATTTAAGATCAAAATCAATAGAGTATTTAGAGTCTCTTTTGCACTCATAATAAAAAAAGTGAGCTGGTATCGCCGGTGATACCGCCGACCCCAGGGGGTTAATAGGTCAATATAAACCTTCTCATTAAAATATTTATTATAGTTTTTTATTAGTGACACATTTGGGGAGAGGATATATTCCCAAACTTTCTGAAAATACAGTATGAGAATTAACTGCATAGGTGCTAGAAATGTTTACCTTGGATATTATGCAATTTGCATGCATACAGAATAAATCCTCACATTCTTTACTTGTGGTATACCCTCTCAGTGATAGACCTGACTGAAAGGCTCATTGTGTGGCTCATTATGCAGCTCATTATGTGGGTCTTTGTCTTCTCAGGTGTGAATCACACCCCCACGCATACTGCCTTTCCAAACAAAATGTGTCTTACAAAGTTTAAATCAATGTATTGTTTTATGTTGATGATTTTCAGATCATTTTGAGGCAAAAACTCTAGGTGACAACATCCATTATTCGAAAGTCTTGTGGACACATATTTAGTATGTGTTTTTTGGCCTTATTTCAGAAACTTTAATTTTTAGTTTTTTCAATAACCATGCATAAACATTATTCTCTCAAAAATACAAACATGTACACACATGTTGCTCACATATAATGGTAGCCCTGTTTGTGCTAAATATAGTGTACTTACACCTTTGCCATTAATATGTTTATAAGCAACTGAAAAAAGCACAAATGTCAGGGCATGTCAAAACATCTCAAGGACCCCAAAAACACCTTAGACCCCAGAGGGTTAAAAACTGCTAGATCTGCTTATTTTTCGACTCTCTTAGAAGAAAACAAACACAACCCTATGGGTATTTATTTGATACAGTGGCTAAATTAACAAGAAATAAAGCTTCTACTTCTGGTTTCTAAAGATCATAGCGGTAATGAGTTTATGAACTTCTTTACTTACAAGATTGATAATATTAGAGAGAAAATTATAACTATGCAACCATCTACTACAGTATCGCATCAGGCAGTGCATTGTAGTGTCCCTGAGGAAAAATTCCATTCATTCGTTGCAATAGGAGAGGAAGAATTGTCTAAACTCATTAAATCATCTAAATCAACAACATGTATGTTAGACCCTATAGCGACTAAACTACTGAAAGTGATGCTTCCAGAGGTGATAGATACACTTCTTAATATCATTAATTCATCTTTGTCACTAGGATGTACCAAAAACTTTTAAGCTGGCTATTATTAAACCTCTTATTTAAAAAACGCAATTTGATCCTAGAGAATTAGTCAATTACAGGCCGATCTCAAATCTACCCTTTTTGTCAAAGATACTAGAAAAGGAAGTATCCTCACAACTATGTTCCTTTTTAGAAAGAAATGGAATCTGTGAGGATTTCCAGTCAGTATTTAGACCGTACCATAGTACTGAGACTGCTCTCATTAGAGTTACAAATTATTTGCTCTTATCATCCGATCGTGGTTGTATCTCTCCAATAGTGTTACTCGATCTTAGTGCTGCATTTGATACCATTGACCACAACATTCTTTTAAATAGACAAAAAAATTATGTTGGCATTAACGGAATTTCATTAGCATGGTTTAAATCATACTTATCTGACCGTTATCAGTTTGTATCAGTAAATGAAGATATGTCTTATTGACCACTAGTTCAGCTACCACAAGGCTCAGTACTAGGACCATTGCTGTTCACTCTGTACATGCTACCCTTGGGAGATATCATTAGGAAGCATGAGATTAGTTTTTACTGTTATGACGATGATACTCAGCTATATATCTCTTTGTGCTCTGACTTGACAATTCAAGAAATTAACGGAATGCATAGCTGATACAGACCTGCCAACCTGTACGCATTTTGCGTAGCGGATACGCATTTTGACTTCAAAGTACGCTGGTACGATTTGTTAGTCTAAACTACGCAAAAACCTGGTGACGCCTCTGCACGCGCAGTCCTCAAATCAAGCAACAGCAAAAGAAGAAGAGTTCGACCAATCATAGCGCTGGATTCATTCCCCAAATAGCAAGCGGGGATGATTGACAGATGCGTAAGGCCTATCATTAAAAAGAGACTGAAAATCGACACCAATAAAGAATCCCGCTCGATCCGCCTTCCACTCCCGCGGCCCGCCGTCTGATGTCATAAGCGAGGACAGTACAGTAGTCACTGTAGCCTACATCTGACTCCTGAAGGTAAACGGGCTGGGCTGGGCTCGATATGGAAAGTTGAAATATTGTACTGAGTTAACCTAATCCTATGGATTCGATGATCACACGGATTGCATGGATTATCTTAAAATACTCCGTTCTTCATGGTCACTCAGAAAAGAGGAAGACATCATTCAGCCATGCAAATAATAAAATGCTCAAGAAATGCTGAACAATAAATCTTAATAAACTTGAAATCGCTATGGCTTAGTGATTATGAAAGTGATGTGATATTACGGATAAGCGCGAGTCTGGAGAAACAGGCGTTTATTAATTAATTCTCAGTGCTAAGAAATGTAGCCTTCATGTGTTACGTTATTATGTTAATAATAACTAAAGTACCTAATTATGTTACATATTTATTTTGTATGAAAACTAGCGCGTTAGTTATGGATTAAAAAGTAGGCTACCGTTGTATCAGTGCTGCGCGAGCTCTCTCACAAACACGGACGCGCGCACAAAGAGAGAGAAGATAGCCTAATTGTAAAATTAAATTTGACGGGCTAAGTTTAAATTTTGTTCTTGCTTGTTTTTGTTTTTAGTTTTTTTCTGTCAAAATGCCAGAAAGCATTTTGTATTATCCATCCTTGTTTTTAAAATTCGTTAAATGACGAACGTTTTACTGTTAACAGCCCTTATATGTCGGATTCGTCTAACGTTACCGGTATACTTGATATTCTTTTTAGAATAAGTGATTCGTTATGCTATTATTGGACTCCTGTCTAATCATTGTCAAATGTTTTCTATAAATATGTTTGTATTGGTAACATTTATTCAGCTAATGCGTGCCCTGTTTAAAATGCGCAATGTTCAAATGCAACGGCAGCACGTCACAAATAGAAGCCCTTTTCCCTGTGGTATTTAGTATCATATTTGGATATTGGGATAATAAAATAAGTAGCCTATCTTAATTGTAATTTTTTTTTTTTTTTTTTTTTTTTTTTTTTTTTTTTTACAGTTTTATAGGGGTTTCTTAATTTTAGACTAGTTGACCAGCACACATTTTATGCAATGCAATATAATGCATGTGTGTCGTCGTTGTCCACAAACGAATGAGTAGAGTGCAGTCTGGACGGTGTAAAAGTTGCAGATGTCTGGTTAGGCCAGTGTGCACATGGACAGGAGTCGTACCATATTCGATTTCAATTCAAGTCATTCAATTGTGCTCTCAGAGTTAGTTATATTTATTAAGTGCCATCGAGTCATCTCCCACCACAGTTGTAATCCATGTTTTTAGAGTTGCTCTATCTCACTCTTTACTGTAGATACAACTTACTGTATATTTATGGCACTATGGCATTAGCGATCACTTAAATATACAGCTACAAGTTATTGCGTGCCGTCTAGCACATTTTTAGCTGATTGGCTAAAAGTGCGTGCGTAAAAGTGGGAACCCACCCAATCTGGCAACACTGGCCAAACTAATTTTTCCATTAATTTACATATGGTTTAAGGTTAACGCTATTGGGCGATAACTTCCAGGTAAGTTTAGATCTTTCCCTGACTTTAACAGACGTTTCTCCAACCTACTTTTTTTTTGCATTATTTATAATTCTTGCATTTACTCTATCTCTCTTGTATTCCAAAAGATTTGGAAAATGATTTTCTGACCCGCTTTTCTTTGAGGGATATACTGTATAATATTGCTATCTAATATCATATTAGAAAGAGATCCACAAAAAGTGTTTACCGTTTCCTCATTTACTAGATTTATATTCTTCTCACAATAATTTTTAAAAGATTTACAGTCCGCTTTTTCATATAACTATTTCCTCTGCAGATAATAATCTGTTTTATATTGTGCAAATTATTAGAAAGTGATCACTCCCAGTAGTATTATTACTGATCACATCAGTATTTTATTTTTTTAACCCTAAAATTTACATAAACCCCACCCCTGTTTATAAGAGGAAGAGTTGTTGTAGTAGAGCACATTTGTGAGTCTGCTCAAGCTGTCGCATCAGTCTTTTCACATGCAATAAAGTACGTAACACAAATGCAATAGCATGTCACTCTGTAGGCATCTTACAACAGTTCCCACACGAGCCATTTTATAGAGTATCATGACAGAATATGCTAATCGCCATGGGAAAATCTCAGAGTAAAACGTGAAAATTATGATACACCGGTGTTTTGCCAGATGAGAAGTTTCAAGTTTGTTTTTATACCTAATGGAGCCGGGGGACTCAGGGAGAACCAAAGTAGGCGTTGGGACGACTCTTGAGATGCAAAGAGGTCCACTTCCGCTTCTCCGAAAACCTCCCAGATCAGGGCCACCGTCTGGCGGTTCAACATCCATTCTCCCGATCTGAGTTTCTGCCTCGACAGAAAATCTGCTGCGAGGTTCATAACCCCTGGGACATGAACTGCTCTTAGAGATAGGAATCTGCTCTGAGACCACAGGAGAAGGTGACGCGCATGCCTGTCTAGGGTGCGCGACCGAGAACCCCCCTGCCGGTTCACATGAGACACCACTGCCATGTTGTCTGTTCTGACAATTACATGGTGTCCCTCCAGAAGAGGGAGAAAATGATGCAGAGCCATAAAAACGGCTCTTAACTCCAGGCAGTTTATGTGCCAAGAGAGAGTCTCGCCAGTCCAGACCCCACACGCTGGTCTGCCCTCGAAAACTGCTCCCCAGCCGGTGAGAGAGGCATCCGTCGTAATCATCTGGCGATGAAATACCGCACCCATGCTGACCCCTTTCCGAAGAAAAAGAGGGTCCCGCCAAACTGAGAGGGCTCGAAAGCAACTGCGCGATACCTTCAGTAGGCGAAGGGTTGGCCCGGAGGGCCGAACCCCTGAGAGCTTCATCCACCACATGAAGGGTCTCATGTGGAGCAGGCCCAGCGGTAGCACGGAGGATGCCGCGACCATTAGGCCCAGCATCCTGCGGCAAGTGCCCACAGACACATGATGGCCTAGCGAAAAACGGGCCAAGCATGTCGTCAGACTGGAAATCTGTGCAGGAGCCAAGCAGGCCTGCATGAGAACGGAATCCATGTTCACCCGCAAGAAAACGGTGCTTTGAGCCGGAGCAAGAACACTCTTCTCCGAGTTCTACCTAAAACCGAGAGACTGGATATGACTCAGGACGATGTCTCTGTGGTGGGTCACTAGCTCCCTGGACTGGGCTAAAATGAGCCAATCGTCCAGGTAATTTAGAATACGGATGCCCTGGAGCCGCAATGGGGCCAGAGCTGCATCCATACACTTCGTGAATGTTATAACGGCTGAATAAGCCGAATAACGGCTGTAAAAGCCCCGCTCGGTTTCCCCTGAAGGAACCTCCTCTATTGCTCCTTTGAGAAGGAGGGATGAAATTTCCTGCTGAAGTACAGAAGCCTGAGTGGCGCTGTCTACTACAGTAGGAAAGACCCCGTTGAAACAGGGGGGATTGCGGCAAAACTGAAGAGTGTAGCCGAACCGAACTGTGGCCGAAGAACCCAAGACGATACCCCTGGTAAGCGCTCCCATTCCTGAAAGAAATGTGAAAGAGGAAGAGGGATGTTGTAATGCAGACGACATACCTGAGTGAGGGTGCCGTGTTGACGTTCGTGGGGTAGAGAAGTTGACTGTGCAGGAGAGCCCTTGGCGTCCTGGCACGTGATGGGAGGCATCGATGCTGGGGTCATGGTGACCAGGTCCGCCTGCTCCGGAGGAAAACGGAAAGTGCCTCCGAGGATGCGACCGGCAGTTATAGAGAGTGTCGGGGGTGAGGGGAGAAAGCAAAAAGCGTCTCCTTCCTCCCGCGCCGGGCTGAGTAGAGATGGTGAAAAATGGCCTGCACTTCGAGACACTCTGAGTGGCGAAGGCGACAGGGCAAGGAAAGGAGAGCTGGGAGGTGGGCAGAAACGCTTGCGCGGTCTGTCCCAACCTTGAGGAAGCAGAGGAGCTCTCCTTTTTCCGACCGGAGGGTCAGGAACGGCTCTGGGCTGCCGGAGCGGTCGGTTTGTCGGACCGCTTCATCTGGAGGCACTTGTGAGGCCGTTGACGGGGAAACGGGCGACCGCGGGCTCCCCAAACCGTGGTAGGTGGGGGATGCACCGGTTCGCTCCTCCTGGAAGAGAACTCCGGTCTATGAGAGGGACGTTCTCTGGGTCGAACAGGGGAGGGAGCAGAAGGTTCCCTAGCCCTCCTGGGCATGAACTGTCTGAATGCGGCCGATTGGGATTTGGAGGAGCGGAATTTCTCAACCACCGTGTTGACCGCCTCACCAAACAACCCTGTTTGAGAAATGGGGGCGTCCAAGAGGAAAACCTTCTCCTTGTCACGGATCTCCGTGAGATTAAGCCACAAGTGGCGCTCCACCGCAACGGAACCAGCCATAGAGCGACCTATAGCGTGTGCGGTATGTTTGGTTGCTCTTAAGGCTAAATCCGTAGCCTTACGAAGCTCCTTGACCGCTTCAGGGGTCACGCCGTCGCCCTCGTCCATTTCCTTCAGGACGTCCGCTTGGTAGGCCTGAAGAATGGCCATAGTGTGCAGGGTCATGCCTGCCTGCCCAGCCGCCATGTAGGATTTCCCAATGAGAGAGGAAGTAGTCCTACATGCTTTAGAGGGGAGGAGGGGGCGCGACTTCCAGGACGGCGCAGACGACGGAGCAAGATGGTCGGCTAAAGTCTCCTCAATCGCCGGAATGGCGGAATAGCCCTGTTCCACAGAACCTACTAGGTTGGTGAAATCAGCAGCTGCCGCATTAGTGAGGCGCGCAGAGAAAGGCTGCTTCCAGGATCTTGAAATCTCGTGATGCAGATCACTGAAAAATGGCAGCTTTCTCCGTTGAGGCCTAGAATTAGGGCCACTGAGAAGTCTCTCGTCGAGTTTCGACGACTGAGATTCGCGGGGCTCGTTGAGCCAATCAATAGCGAGCTTCTCCGTAGCGCGCGAAAGTACGTCAACGAACTCCGCGTAGGCCGCGCGGCGGGATAACCTCGTCGGCGAGAGTAGGCCCGAAATCCTCGGAGTCGGAAGCCTCGGTAAAAAGTACATCCTCCAGCCCGAAAGAAACCGCGTTGCGTGCTCCCGGGCTGGGGCGCAAATAATCGTGCGAAAATTCGACTGGCATGCCTCGCGCGTGCCGAGGGGAGGGAGGGAGGGAGAGAGAGAAAGAGCGGGGCTCGTCTGCTCGAACTCCACATCCTCAAACTCTACATCCGAACCCCAAGTCGCGGATCCTCAAGAGGCCTCGGGAACGCGACGGGGAGACGAATGATTCCCTCTCAAAAACCGCGAGCCGCGATTTGAGGGTTTTGAGCAACAAATTTTCACAGAATTTAGTCAGGTAGTCAGGATGAGGATGCAAGATTACTTTCACCATTTCCAGGGCAAAGTCTAAGCAGGGTGGCGAGATCGACAGAGCCTGCAAATCCCTAATTTGTTTTAAAGAAGTGATAGCCATAAGAAAAAACATCTTCAGAGTCAAAAGCTTGTCAGTCTAGAGGCTCAAAGGGGGTCTTAACCAGACCTTTGAGGACTATAGCTAAGTTCCATGAAGGGATCTTGGTTCTTATGGGAGGCCTCAGTTGCCTGGCCCCACGAATGAAGCGGGCAAGCAGAGGATGTTTCCCGAGTGGCACCCCGTCAACCAAGGAGTGACAAGCCGAAAGAGCGGCCCAGTGGCGGGGAGAGTGGCGGTGCATGTGCCTGCTGAGAATTTTTCCTGCAGGAAGTCCAGGACTGAAGCAAGGTTATAATCGTTAACGAAAACGAACGAAAAAACGTCGTTAACTGAAATAAAAATAAAAACGAGGCATTACCAAAAAACGATAACTAACTAAAACTGTAATGTGCGTTTGGCCAAACTAACTAAAATAAAATAAAACTATAGAGTAAATGTCCTTAGTTTTCGTCTTTCATTTTTTAACGCTATTTAAAACACGCAGCGTATTCGTTCAGCTGCATTTTCCTTTCCCTGCTCTCCCTCAGTCTCTCTGTCACTCATGCGTCTCTCACATGCTCACGCACACACACACACACACACACACACAGCCCCTCCCCTCCGTGCACACCGCGTCTCCATGAGAACGAGTGTTCGTTCGACGTTGAAAGCAAGTTCGCGAAAGGTTGGTATCTCTATCTCGTGAACACCTTTACACAATCACACATTAAAAAGTGGTATAAAAATATTTTAAATTCTGAATATAATTTTGTCAGTGTGTTGATGTCGACCCGAGAAGCGATTGCGCCTTCTTTAGAAAGTTAACTAGTCGCAAGTTTGAGGTAAAATGCACTTTTTGGTTGTGGTTGTCGATGTCAAAACACTATATAAGCTGTGATTCAAATATTAAATTCTGTCATTTTTTTTACAATCTGACAGAAATGTCTTGTGTGGCTCAAAAATGGGTTGAATACATGAACCATGTATGTCTTCTTTAGTCTGTTGGCTAACGTTATTTAGTTTTTTTTTTTCTTGGCACAGTCACTTAGGCTACACATTTTGCACTTACTGCGGAGTCTTGAGACTGTTTACATACATATTTGTGCCCATATGTACATTTTATGTACTGGTGTTGTTATTGTTGAATAAATATTTTCTAAAATTGTATGATGTTTTTGTTGAGTTATAATAATTGTCAGCATAAATATAAACATTGTCAGGGGCAAGATTCAAAAAGGTCAGAAAAAGTATTGTGTAATCTTGCCCCTGACAAATAACCCAAATTACAAAAAAAGACTAAAACTAACACTAAAACTAATAAAAACTAAACTAAAACTAAGCATTTTCAAAAAATAAAAAATAAACTAAACTAGCAAACCCACTTTAAAAACTAATTAAAACTAAACTGAATTTGAAAACAAAAAGTCAAAACGAAATAAAAATAAAAACTAGTGAAAAATGCAAAACTATAATAACCCTGGACTGAAGCAATCTGGCAGTTGACTGGATCTGCATTATGTGCAGTGCATCACCTTTCAAAAACACCCCATTTGTTGGCATAACTTCTTCTAGTGGAGGGAGCCCTAGCACTTAGAATGGTCTCAATAACTCGTACCCATCAGGGGCCAAACATGAAGGTTCCACAGGTCGGGCCGGGGATGAAATATCGTCCCCTACACTTGAAACAGACCCTCCTCTCCGGTATCGCCCAGGGCGAGCCGTCGAGGAGAAATATTATTTCCGAGAACCACACTCTGTTCGGCTAACACGGCGCTATCAGTAAGAGGCAAGACCCTTGTTTGGCGAACTCTGGCTAGAACTCCCGGGAGCAGAGAAACCGGAGGAAACGCATACAGGTGCATTTTGGGCCATGTGTGCGCCATGGCGTCCAGACCCAGGAGGGCTGGGTGACTCGGAGAGAAGTAGAGGGGACATTGCACTGTCTGTTGGGAGGCGAAGAGGTCCACCTCTGCGTCGTAAAATCTTGACCAGATCTGTTTCACCTACCTTTCACTAGCCTGACTTTGCTCAGGGTATGCTGAATGGTCTTGATTCGAGCGGAAGACAGTTGTGCCCTCATCTTGATCAAATCCCATACGATCCCCAAGTAAGTCGTTCTCTGGGCAGGAGAGAGAACGCTTTTCTTGGCGCTGAGTCTCAACCCCAGAGAAACTAGATGAGCTAACGCAATATTTCTGTGTTGAAGTGCCAGCTCTTGCGATTGTGCTAGTATTAGCCAGTCGTCTATGTAATTCAAAATGCGAATGCCCTGGATTCACAATGGAGCCAGTGCTACATTGGTGCATCTTGTGTATGTGCGGGGTGACAAGGCTAGGCCGAACGGCAGAACCCGAAATTGGTACGCTTTGCCCCCTGAAAGTGAACCTCAGAAATTTCCTGTATTGTGGCAATATTTCTATATGAAAGTATGCGTCCTTGAGATCAATCGTGATGTTGAATTTGCGACACGATCGTCTTGACAGTTAACATCTTGAACTTGAGCGCTTTGACTGTATGGTTTAAGCCTTGAAGATCTAGGATTGGACGCAACATAATCTGGCGAGTTACCTCCTCGAGTAATTCCTCGACGGATTTATCATCACATGAGGAACGCTCAGAGGTGACCGCATGACCCGATGAAGCACTGGAGCACGCTTCGAGATCACACAAAGGGACACGTGGATCTCGTGAACAAGCGAGTGATAGGGAAGGACCCGTCTCTCGCTCGTCAGTCAAATCCATACGGGAGCCCCGCGAATATTGCTTCAAAATAATCATGTAAATAATTGGTAATTCTATATGTAGCCATGCAGTGTCATGATAATAAATAGAGGATACAAGATGCAAGTAACAACAGTTTATTTGTAAATGAAGTGAGTGCAAAGTCCAAGCAGTCTGGTGCAGGGATGGCCGCTCTGAGTGGCGCAAGGACGTCGATAGGCAACCCGCTCGGTGATGTCAGAAGTGCAGAGAAAATCCATGAGAATCCAGTATGCAGCAATAACTCCAGATGAACAGTAATCCCAGGGCAGAATGCAGAACAACAGGAACGAGAGATAAACACAGGCAAGGTAGCAAGGAGAACTGGAAACAGGACAGGACACCGGGAATTCTCACAACGATCTGACAACACAAGACATCAAGCAATGAACATATATAGGCGCGGCTGATAGGCAACAGCTGGCACTAATAATTACGGTAATTGGCAATCACCCTGACACACACACACACACACACACACTGACATACAGGCAGACAGAGAGACAGTGAATTCATGAACCGTGACAGTACCCCTCCCCCTAGGAGCGCCTCCTGGCGCTCCCAGATGAACTTACCTGTCGATTGTAATCATCGATAAGGGAGTGATCCAGAATGTCTCTAGCAGGTACCCAACTTCTCTCCTCCGGACCGTAACCTTCCCAGTCCACCAGATACTGAAATCCGCGTCCCCTCCGTCTTGAGTCCAGAATACGATTGACCGAATACGTTGGTTCCCCGTCTACGAGTTGCGGCGGGGGGGGGGAACCGGGACAGGCGGATTAATGTGTGAATGAAAAATGGGTTTTAATTAAGACACATGAAAGACGGGATGAATTTTCCTGTACGCTGGAGGGAGTTTGAGTCGGACTGCCATTTGACTAAGGACTTTGGTGACAATGAACGGGCCAATGAATTTAGGAGCTAGCTTGTTAGAAACGGAGCAGAATGTTCTTGGTAGAAAGCCACACTTTTTGACCAACGACCTACACGGGAGGCTTCGACCGGTGGCAATCGGCTTTAGCCTTGGTGCGCGCCCCCACCTGGAGAAGAGTCTAACGGGCTCTGTTCCAGGTGTGGCGACACCTCAGGACGAAGGCGTGGGCGGAGGGAACCGCAACTTCGGTGATAAAATCTAGCACTATGTGGGACCAGGGTCTCGAAGGGACCGACAACGGTTGGAGTAACCCATCTGGAGGTTGATTGGAAGTCTTACCAGTGGCACAAACCGAGCAAGCCAAGACAAAACTGCGAATGTCACGAGCCATTAATGGCCACCAGAATTGTTGCTTTACCAAAAAGCTGGTGCGGTTTACCCCTGGATGACACGCCACGTTGGAACAATGACCCCATAGAATAACGTCGGACTGTAATCCCTCCGGCACAAACAACCGACTCGGTGGGCAACCGGGCGGAGGCGTTACCCCTTCTAAGGCCGTCTTGACCTTCGATTCGATCTCCCATGTGAGTGTGGAGATAAATAGTGTCTCAGGTAAAATGCACTCGGGAGTGGATGGGTGTTCGGATGGATCAAAAATACGAGATAAAGAGTCGGGTTTGATGTTCTTGGAACCCGGGCAGGACGAGAGAGAAAAATCAAAACGACCGAAAAAAAGTGCCCACCGAGCCTGCCTGGAGTTGAGTCTTTTGGCAGATCTAATATATTCCAGGTTCCTGTGATCTGTCCAAACGATAAAAGGTACCCCCGATCCTTCTAACCAATGACGCCATTCTTCCAACGCTAACTTGACTGCTAACAACTCTCTATTACCAATGGCATAGTTGCATTCGGCAGGTGATAACTGGTGAGACAAAAACGCGCGAGGATGCATCTTGTCATCTGTGGGAGAGCGTTGGGAAAGAACCACGTCTACCCCCACCTCTGACACGTCGACCTCCACCACGAACTGACGTGAAGGATCAGGGGCAATCAGGATGGGAGCCGAAACAAAGCAACTTTTCAGATTGGCAAATACAGCTTCGGCTGTATCGGACCACCTGAACGTTGTTCTGGGGGAGGTCAAGGCAGTCAGAGGAGCGGCTAGTTGGCTGAAGTTGCGAATAAAACGCAGATAGAAATTGGCGAACCCCAGAAACCTCTGTAGGGCCTTACAGGAATCTGGACTTGGCCACTCTACCACAGCCTTAACCTTGTCAGGATCCATACGCACTCCCTCAGATGAGATTATGTACCCTAGGAAAGGAACAGACTGTGCATGAAAAGTGCATTTCTCCGCCTTGACAAAAAGCCCATTCAATAGCAACCTCTGTAGCACTCGTCTGACGTGCTGAACGTGTTCCTGGAGAGAAGAAGAAAAAATCAGTATGTCATCCAGGTAGACATATATGATCTGATCTACCATATCTCTCAGCACATCATTCACGATTGCCTGGAAAACCCCTGGAGAGTTGGACAGGCCAAAAGGCATAACCAAATATTCAAAGTGCCCCCTGGGGGTGTTGAACGTGGTTTTCCATTCATCTCCCTTCCTTATGCGGACCAAATGATAAGCATTGTGTAAATCCAATTTTGTGAAGACAGATGCTCCCTGCAACCGCTCGAAGGCTGAAGACATCAACGGCAAAGGGTAAGTATTCTTTACTGTGATGATGTTTAACCCCCGGTAATCAATACACGGTCGCAGAGAACCATCCTTCTTTCCCACAAAAAAGAACCCCCCCCCCCCCCCCTCTGGAGAAGTGGAAGGACAGATGAACCCCGTTGCTAGAGAATCAGAAATATATTTCTCCATGGCATCCCTTTCTGGAGCAGAAAGCGAATATAACCTGCCTTTAGGCAGAGACTTACCTGGCAGTAAATCTATGGCACAGTCATAGGGACGATGCGGAGAAAGAGAAGCAGCACGGGACTTACTGAACACTTCCTTCAGGTCGAGGTACTCAACGGGCACGTTTGACAAATTCACTGCCTCCTCCTGAAACACAGAACCAGACACAGACGAACAAGCTGACACTAACAAGACGCGTAACATTGATTACTCCAGGTCGAGATGGAATTTTGGCCCCAATCCACCCTGGGATTGTGTTGCACCAGCCATGGGTGGCCAAGAACTATGGGTGCTAACGGGGAGTCCAAAAGTAGAAATGACAGTGTTTCTGTGTGATTGCCTTTTGTGATGAGGGTGATAGGTTCGGTGGTGAGAGAAATGTTGGGGAGTTCTTGTCCATTGAGGGCGATGACAGAAATCTTGTGAGTGAGTGATGTGATGGGAATCTGATACTTGTGAGCAAAAGTCCGGTCCATGAAGTTACCTTCTGCTCCTGAGTCCAGTAAGGCTTGACAGTTGTGGGATTGGGTTGCCCATCTCAGTCTTACCGGGAGGAGAGTGGATGATGAGGTCTTCTCAGCGGAGATCCCACCTGATAGTAGCCTCATCTTCACTACCGGGCTTGATCTTTTACCGGGCAGGAGTATAGGAAGAGGCCCGCTCCTCCACAATAGAGGCATAGTCCCCTGGACCTCCGCCTCTCTCTCTCTCCTCCCGGTTAAGCCAAGCTCTACCCACCTGCATGGGCTCATGATCGAAAACGGGGCTGACCGTGTCCCCGCCGCTGGCCTGTGGAACCTCGACGACTCCAGGTAGTCTGATTGGGTGTGTACGTCGTTCCATCCGATTCAGATGAGCATCCACTCTCAGTGCCAGTTCAAT
Source organism: Rutilus rutilus (assembly GCF_951802725.1). Lineage (NCBI taxonomy): Eukaryota > Metazoa > Chordata > Actinopteri > Cypriniformes > Leuciscidae > Rutilus > Rutilus rutilus. The sequence continues at coordinate 14,348,353 of NC_140213.1, forward strand.
CAGCCCGTTCAGACTCTGTGGAAGGTCCAGGGCGTAGATCTCCTTCTGAACACAGTCAGCCAGCCCATGCAGGAACATGTTCCACTGCGCCTCCTCATTCCAATGGCACTCTGCGGCCAGCGTGCGAAACTCGATGGAGTACTCCGATACCGATCGGTCTCCTTGCTGGAGGTCGGCGAGTAGCCTGGCCGCCTCTCTACCCGCCACCGCACAGTCGAAGACTCTCTTCATTTCTTTGGAGAGTGCCTGGAACGAGGCGCAGCAGAGATCTTGGTTCTCCCACACCGCCGTTCCCCAGAGAGCCACTCATCCAGTCAGCAGGGTCAGCACGAAAGCCACCTTAGAATGCTCGCTGTTAAAAGTCAGCGGTTGCAGAGAGAAATACATAGAACATTTTGTTAAGAATGCTCTGCAATAATTGGGTTCACCTGAATAACCCTCCGGGGCAGGTAAGCGTGGCTCTGGCTGATGACTCGGATCCATGGAAGTGGGCTGAACGGGCGGTGTGGGCGGTGCAGCAGGACTCTTCAGCTGTTGGAGCTGTTGGGTGAGCTCGGACACCTGCGCCACCAGAGCTTGCACAGCATGACCCGTGTTCGAAATGTGTTTTTCCTGTTGATCCATGCGTGCAATACTACGCGAAAAGAATTCACTCAGACTTGTTGAACTTGCTGCGTCCATACTGTGGTCAGATAGTTCCATACTGTGGTCAGATAGTTCTGTGATGATAATAAATGGAGGATACAAGATGCAAGTAACAACAGTTTATTTGTAAATGAAGTGAGTGCAAAGAGCAAGCAGTCTGGTGAGTGGCGCAGGGACGTCGACAGGCAACCCGCTCAGTGATGTCAGAGAAAATCCAAAAGAATCCAGTATGCAGCAATAACTCCAGATGAACAGTAATCCCAGGGCAGAATGCAGAACAACAGGAATGAGAGACAAACACAGGCAAGGTAGCAAAGAGAACTGGAAACAGGATAGGACACTGGGAATTCTCACAACGATCTGACAACACAAGACACCAATCAATGAACATATATAGGCGCGGCTGCTAATAATTAAACCGCTAAATAAACAGCTGCCACTAATAATTACGGTGATTGCCAATCACCCTGACACACACACACACACACACACACACACACACTAACATACAGGCAGACAGAGAGACAGTGAATTCATGAACCGTGACATGCAGTCTCACCAAATTGAGCAATAAGGTGCAGTTGCATTAGCAAAATTATGCGGGCAAAAAACGGTCCATTTCAATAGTCTACCCCAGAGGTTCCCAACAAAAATTGTCAGCCAAACCCCCTTTGACACAAAATATTTTCTTGTAGTACCCCCTGATATTTAATTAATATTTCAATAATTATACAACATGTACGGTTCTTTGATGTTGGTTAATAGTAACTTGACGTGCAGGTAAACATAAAATGTTTTTAGTAAACATGTAAAATTATGCATTTACAGTACATGGCTGCATGATTTGGTTAAATGTATATTGTGATTATTTTGCCATACTTTGCCAATGTAGTCAAAGTCAACAGGCGGGCTGCTGCATTCTGGACCATCTGCAGTCTGGAGAGAGAGGCCTGACTAATGCCTATATTGAGGCCATTACAATAATCCAGACGAGATGAAATGAAAATATGAACAAGTTTTTCAAAGTCTTTTAAAGACAGGAATGATTTCACCTTGGTTAGTTGTCTCAATTGGAAAAAACTAGTTTTAAAGGGATACTCCACTTTTTTGGAAATAGGCTCATTTTACAACTCCCCCAGAGTTAAACAGTTGAGTTTTACCGTTTTCGAATCCATTCAGCCGATCTCCGGGTCTGGCGGTACCACTTTTAGCATAGCTTAGCATAGATCATTGAATCGGACAAGACCATTAGCATCTCTCTCAAATAAATGACCAAAGAGTTTTGATATTTTTCCTATTTAAAACTTGACTCTTCTGTAGTTACATCGTGTACTAAGACCAACGGAAAATGTAAAGTTGCGATTTTCTAGGCTGATATGGCTAGGAACTATACTCTCATTCCTGCGTAATAATCAAGAAACTTTGCTGCCGTACCATGAGTCCAGCAGGCGTAATGATATGACGCAGCGCCTGAAAATAGGTCTAATAGGTTAGACAAACTTAGTCCCGGTCACGTTGGAAGTTACCGAGCTGGGGACTATTTTCAGGCGCTGCGTCATATCATTACGCCTGCTGGATTACGCAGGAATGAGAGTATAGTTCCTAGCCATATCAGCCTAGAAAATCGCAACTTTACATTTTCCGTCAGTCAATTTTCAGTGAAAATAGATCAATCATCAATCTTATCGATAAAGTGTAAAAAAAAAAATCACACATTTCGGCAGAAGGCTCTAACCAAGTAGCTTGGGGAGTATTCAAAACAGCAGTAATAGTACTGAACAGCACAGCAGGCTTAGAGTTATTACAGATAACATTAGAGAGATACTTTGATTTCTCAGATCTAACAGTTTTTTGATATTTAGACAAATCCTCCTTTAAAATGTCAAGTGAGCTCTGTAATTTATCCTTCTTTCAGTGGCGTTCTGCCCTTCTGCATTCAAGCCTTAGATCGAGTAGTAGCATTCAGCCACGGTTGAACTTTTTTCTCGAACCGTCCTAAAGAGGGCCACTATATCCAAAATACTTTGACAGGTTAAAAAGAACAATGAGGTTTAGTCATCGGTGTTAAGGCCATATGAGGACATTGAATAATCATCCTCAATGCCATTAAAAGCTTAAAAAAATAATTGGCCAGTTGAAGGATTAATCGTCCGACAGCGATGGTTTGGAACGGTCACTTTAGAATTACGCGAAATACATATCTCAAATGATCAGAGAAAGTGGCATCACAGACTTCGATATTACCAATAGGTAAGCCACATGTTAAAACCAAATCTAGTGTGTGTCCACATATGTGTGGGACTAGTGACAAACTGAGTTAACTTAGAAGACTCCACAAGATTTAAAAAAGCTTTAGCCAAAGGCTTGGCGGGACAGCACACATGGATATTAGGATCCCCCACAATTAAAAGCCATTACAATGTGGAAACATTTTACACATCTGCTCCACATGTTGGTAACATGTTTTCCACATGTGATCACTTATGTCCACATGTGATCACATGTGGACATAACAAAATGTAGCACATGCGGACACGTGATCACATGATGTGGAACACGTGAAATTCATATGTTTTTTCTGTAAAGGATGGTGCATGGCGCAGTTCGATAGGGTTTTTATATTGTCAGCTACCGATTGTTAAGTGAACCTTTGAAAAGGAACATCTCTGTTATATGTAAACTTGGTTCCCTGAATAGGGACCGTAGCATCATCTACAGATGCAGCATCTTGTTCCCTATTCAGAGAACCAAGGTTACATATGTAACCAAGATGTTTCATGTTGAGTTTTTCAATGTGACCTGAGATCATGAAATTCCTAAGAAATACCTTAACAACCTAGCCTGACTTTGTCATACTCATATTCTAGTCAGAATGTGAGTATGATACTGCTCCATAGGGCTTTGATTATGGGGCGTGTCTCAACTGAACCAGAAAAAAAAAAACTCTGCACTCAATTGGATAGACCTACAACCAATCAGAGCAACGTAGTAAATGACGCATGTTCTTCATTCATATTTTCAACCAACAAAATGTCGCGGCTCTCTGTTCCTCTTTTAAAATGAATGCGCTGTGGATATCTTCTATAACAGACGCGATGGCGGAATCTACACATGATGGTTCATAAACAAAGTTCGGGAGGAACACGTACAAATAATCAATCCAATATCAACTTGTCATCAAACAATACCATGTCTAACGTTACCCTATATCAGCATGAGGAAGCATATTCACTCTGTCAACTTACCTAACACTCCTTGACAGTTTTTCAGCATCCCTCCACCACCCCGAATCCTCACTCTTGTCTTGGCTTGTTCTCTCACAACCAGGAATACCGGGGGGAGTATGGCTACCGAGCCCACAGCCCTCTCCTCGGACAGCACGTCATATACGCATCTGACTTATTTGTGTGAACTCGTGAAATCTAAAATACGCATTTATTCTATCTGACTTATTTGCAAGTGTGAACTCGTGAAATCTCAATTCTCCAGCGGCAGTCTTCTTTGTTGTAAACTAATTCAAATCAAGCGCTCTTTGGTGACGTGGGTGATTACGTAACCGCAGATCATCTGTCCATCATCGATTAAAGCCCGCCCTGGCAATTTGATTGGCCCGGCCTTCTGGGAGCCGAGCATAATTACTCCTCAACGGATCAAGTCCAGACCGAACTTCCCGACCAAAAAATATTGTGGGCGGGGTTCGGGCTGGCACCCAGGCTATTAACAACCTTATCTAACAATAAAAAATAAGCTCTATTCAGATGGTCCCTTCAGATTAACTAAACTATTACAACTTACTAATGCTTTCAGTTACACACAGAAGTACTGAAGAAAATACCAATTCTGAAGACACTAAGAACACTGGAGCAGGAAGCTGGGAAAGATGTTGCTTTAAAGACAACACCTGCTGGAGCGGATGGAACCAAGAAATCCAAAGAGCTAAAATGGCAACCTGATTGTTATCCTAAAGCTGAGCTTCAATGTGAATGTTTAGCTTCTGAAGGTGACAAGTGTGACCTTCCAATCTAAGGGTCTTGAAAAACAGGTCATGAAAATGTGAGTTTCGGCTGAAATCACAAGGCCTGAGAATAATAAAGTGTTTTGCTAAACGTCTCTATTCTTATGTATTTATTGTTTAGTTAAACAGTGTCAATAAGTTTTATGATACCAGCTGTTCTATAAGGTATGTCTATGAGTTTATATTAATTTAATTGAAATGGTTCATAATAATATTACAAATCAAATGAATTTTGCTTTTCCCAAAAATGCATTTAACATGAAACTACGTGTACAAGCTTTGAGTGCTAGAATTGCTGTCTGCTCATGAAGTGCTGAAATATACAGTATACGGTATAAGTACTTTTATACTACAGGGCTGTTGAATGCTTCATTGGCCTGTCTGATCGATTGCTCCTGTCTGCCTCGTAGCTTCTGCTGCTGTTGCGTTGGTTTGCGTCTGTAAGCTCTGTATATCTTTCTGTTTTGAATCATTATTTACTATCATTCCTTGTTGCTTATACTGCTAAATATAACTTACTCAACATCACACATTAACCTGACATCGCTAGCTTCAATCTAAATCGTTATTGCTAGGACAACACGCTAGTAATTCGCTAGCCTGTTAGCGTGCCATCCGTGCACTTTTTATTTATTTATTTTTCTTGCTTGCGCTCGCGCCTTTTACGAGTCCATCAAACAACTTGGGTGAGTAGGATCAGTCAACAAACACGGTGAGTCATGTCATCTTCTCTTATTGTTACTTGCACCTCATGCAACATGTTTAGCATATCCTTCTCTGTCAGCATAGGATTTACATGTGATAAATGCAGGGAGATAGTCAAGCTGACGGGGAAGATTTCAGAACTAGAGACACGCATCCAAGCTTTAATCGAGGTTCATTGTAAGAGTGCAAGGGCTTTAGATACTGCTTTGGATGCGACTAGCTTAGTGAACTCTGTACATTGTTCGGTTCCGGCTGAAGTAGAGCCCGTGCAGCAGGGCAATTGGGTGGCGGTGAGGCGCTGTAGTCGCGGGACAAAACACCGCTCTTCCGTTCCGATTACAACATTAAACAGCCTTTTGTTGGTGATGAGATGGGCAGTTACAGGTTACAACTAAGTAAAGTTTAGAGTTCTGCATTGTTTTACACACCTAGCTCAAAGCATGATAGCATTAAGAGGAGACCATACATAGAAGCATATTTAAAGTTATATTTATTATACATAACAGCAGTGATTCTTAATAAATAACATGTTTTTCAAATAAAAAAAATAGTGCATATCGATCAAAGGCAACTCTAAATGCAAAAAAAAAAATGGTAGAGAACCCTGTTTAAACTACCATGTAAAAATAAAAATAATCTCCCTTTTCCCTGATGGTTTTAGCCACCTCACAGTCTCTGTAGATGCGCTGTATGAGAATATCCTCCTCTGCAAAAACTACAAAATCACACCACTCCATCCCTGTAAGTAGGAGCTGGCCTTGCACCTGCCAGTAGTAGCTGTGAGTCTGCTTCAATTTCAATGTGCCACTCTGCATTTTCAAGTAGCTACAGTCCACATAGCTCTTTGCGTTGGGACATTTAATTTCCAGCAGTCCGAAGGGGGGGCTTTCAGTTGGGTCAAACACCAGACCGTCAGGACATGACCCTAACCAGGGGGCGTCTGGGTGGATGATGAACCCACAAGGCCAGTAATTTGTGTTTTTTACTCTGCAGTACTCCTGGATGGCAACCGGTTCCAGTGCCAGTCCCCTCTTCATTGCAGCCGTTTGAGTCACTCCCTTTTTAATTCTTTGTGCCAAGTTTTCAGCAGAACTCTGACCTCTGACATGGCATATTTCCCTGAATCGGGAAGAAGTTATTCTTGGCCTCCTGACACGGTGCCACTCCACAGTGTTGCTCTGCTCCCTGGTGGCAACCTCTATTTTCCTTGCCACTTCTACTGTAATGACAAGTGACTGTAGATGGAGGTGTTGTTGGTGACTACAGACAAACTGACAGCTGGTAGGCTCCAGCCTATAGCCATCTAGAGGGTAGAGGTGGTGGTGGAGGGGCATCTGGGTGGCGTACTATAACCTGGCTCACTGGTAATGGATGCTGGTAGGATATGGGACTACCTTCCTGGACTTTTCCCAAAGCGGAGTCAACCAGTGAGACGTCCACATGGAGCGATGTCTGGCAAGAAGTCTTCGTAGACCTCGTCAACTTTGAGGACATCTGGATCTGGCAGCTCCCCTCGCACTGCCTTGTAACGTGTACTCCTTTGAATAATTTAATTTCACAATTAGGACTTTAAGAACAATTTTACAATCAAACAACAATCACAGTTATACTGTATAGTAGGCTGTACAATTGCATAGGACAATAGATATTACCTTACACCGTCAGCAATCGTGAACTGCTTCGGCTTAGTGGAAATGAACACCATGTCACTCACTCTGCCTGGTTTCACACCCTATTAAGTACACAATAGAATTATCAAATTAATTTAAATTGTTGTTGATGCAATATACTACTAGATCATACGGAAGAGGATTAGGGCCAAGCAATAATAAAAAAATAAAACCATCTCGAGATTAAAGTCACTATAATGCGAGATTAAACTCGTTCAATTTTGAGAAAAAAAGTCAAAATACAATCTTGAGAATAAACTCATTACATTTCGAGAATAAAGTCGTTGTGTTTCGAGAAAAAAACTCGAAATAATCGTGAGAATAAACTCATTAAATTTCGAGAATAAAGTCGTGTTTCGAGAAAAAAAGTCGAAATGAAATGTAGAGAATAACGCATTCGATCAGTGTTCATAGCCTACTGATAGAGGACATGGCAGAGTTGGATCACTTAACGTTAGTCAAGCTATATTTTAGACTTTCTTTCAGTAACAAAGAATATAACATTCTTAGGTCTAGGTCGGCTAGGTCTTTTTAGAAGAAAAAATCAGTCCAATTTGCGTGATGTACTCGCTTTTGTCCAACATGAAATTCATCGAGGTTTCGTGGTTTCCCAGGACACCATAAGATGCATTATTAAACTTGTTGATCCTCAAAGTGTGGAATTTCGACGAAGGAGACGCTAGAGAAGACGCCAGTACACTTGCGCTGGCCCAAATGCACTCTGGCATATGTACAGCTATGATAAATTAAAACCGTAAGGCATTGCCATTAATGGCTGTATAGATGGTTACAGTCGTTACATTCTGTGGATGGAGGCGTACAACCAACAACGATTAATAATGCGTAAACCTCGATGAGGTTGATATCAGTAGGCAATGCACACTGATCGAATGCGTTATTCTCTACATTTCATTTCGACTTTATTCTCGAAATTTAAAGGGTAACTAAACCCTAAACCAACTTTTTTTTGTTAATGATCTGTAAGAATGGGGCTTTATTAGTGTTGTTCATTGATTCGAGTAACTTTTTTGACATTTGGGTATAAAGTGTTTTAATTCTACAATATATGGTGTAAAAACGTCTGAGTGCTGCCCTCTTCAGGTTGAACGGTGGCTACTACAGTTGAATTTTCCTATTGGATGTTGCGGTACTGCGTGACGTAAACGGTACTGCGTGACGTAGGCTGGTTCCAGCTCACCACGCCCTCCCTTGGTACGAGCTCACCACGCCCTTGGATGAGCTAGCGTAGATTTATCTGTATTTAGTACAGTGGTAGGTATAGTGTTGCTGGGTGCAACTGCATAGCTTTCCAGCAGACTTGGAAATTAGGCGCCAGTGTTTGCATGCACTTGGCCTGGAAGACCGTGAGTGTAAAACCTGCATTTTACGCGGAATTGCTTTTCCAACGATACAATAGAGGTGGACATTGGCTTCTCCACACAGCTCGCGCTGAACAGCGACGCAGTGCCAAACGCTGTTCCTCGATCCTGCATGGACTCCACCACCGCAGCGGCGTCTTGATGTGAGTGATCATATATATTTTAATCACAATTTATGGTTAGGCTAAAGTTAATCCTCTGGGGTCGACAAACGCGTCGGCGCATTTTGCTGGATTTTTTTCACAGAGCTGCAAAATATGAATATGCCTATACAGAGCGCGCGCTATTGACATCAACTCGATAAAACTCATCAGATGCATATTTACGTCGTCTTGCGACCCTGTGAGCAAACTCTCCATTTTAGACAGTCTGACAGCAGGACTCTCAGGTGCACGCCCTTCTGCTCACGGTTCGTCCCCTCTATCTCCGTTGGGGTCTGCCCACTTTTCTAGCATTTTTCAAATATTGCCAGTGGGTGGAGTCAGGCTCTGACCAGGGGTTTAGTTACCCTTTAATGAGTTTATTCTCACGATTATTTTGATTTTTTTTTTTTTTAATTTAACGAGTTTTTTTCACGAAACACAACGATTTATTCTCGAAATGTAATGAGTTTATTCTCAAGATTGTATTTCGAGTTTTTTTTCTCAAAATTGAACGAGTTTTTTCTCGAAACACAATGACTTTATTCTCAAAATGTAATGAGTTTATTCTCAAGATTGTATTTCGACTTTTTTCTTGAAATTAAAAAAAAAAATTCTCGAAACACGACTTTATTCTCGAAATGTAATTTAGTTTATTCTCAAGATTATATTTCGACTTTTTTTCTCGAAATTTAACGAGTTTAATCTCGCATTATAATTACTTTAATCTCGAGATGGTTTTATTTTTTTATTATTGCTTGGCCCTAATCCTCTTCCGTAAAATCAGCTCTTCACACATGAAAAACTACAATAGTAAAGTACTTAAATTAATTAGTTGTGGTAATATAACAACTATAGTAATTTAAACAATTTACTTTACCCACAGTTTAGTTTTCTACAACTATAGGGTATATTATACTACAATACACTACAGTTTACTGTAGTAAAAACTAAAGTATAATACAGTTTTTATTAGTTTATCAATTCACTATACAGTAGTTAACACTACAGTATGCTGTAGCATTCATTAACAAAGTGTTTTAAAAACTATAATATATACAGTATAATACAATTTACTATAGTAAATACTATAGTATTTTTTTCATGTGGTTGTGAACACATACTTACCATGGTTCTTGGCTTGTGCCAGCGCTGCTCTGTTTCAGTGCAGCTAAGGACGGGGGGTACGGCAGCCAGGTTCAGTGTGGAGTAGTGCGCGGTCTGGAACAGCAGTGCAACATTGTGGTTGCAGAGTGCTGTTCCAGCTACACAGGAACACTCTGCCACTGAAATGTCCACCGGTGAGCAGTCCTCAAAGACAGTCTACACATTAAAACAAAATGTCGGTCATTTCACATTTAGGACACTACTTCAAAACAACACAGAAAATGAGAAAGCTGAGAGCAGGCTGATCAGGTAAGTAGTAGGTATGGGAATAGGCTCAATCATGTCAGGTTATCAATGGCATCATATACAATACTGTAATCTAAGGACATCCAAATAGATAAGCCTTTATCACTATTCTCAATTTACTCACTTTCATATAGGCCTAGTGTTAGTAAAACAGTGAACATTGAACATACAGTAAAGAACCGCAGCCGTCAAAACCAGTTTCTGGGGTTTCCATGAAAGCTAGGTGTAGGTTTAGGTCATTAATTTGTCATTTTTCAACACAGGGTTGCAAAACGAAAAGAAAGATTTAACTTAGCCCTTTCGCGTCAACTAGCTAGACTTATTTGAATCCTAAATCACAGGTTACCTCCATTAGCCACATCAAAACCACAGAACATTAACCTGATTGAGGCTTTGAACTGATGAACACTTCTTATTTCTACTCCCTACTCTGAGGTCGTGAGGCTTCTCGCCCTTTCTCATCGACCTGTAACAGGCAGCCCTGACGCTCACTCTCCCTGATGAATCTTTGTTTGAAACTGTGGGGAATTGAACATCATTCATGTTATGCATTAATCGTACATCATCAAAACACTACACTGTATCAAATAGCCTGTCAAGTTGTCAAAGTTACACACTAACGTTAACTAACTGAGCTAACGATAGCTAGCTTGCCAGTCAGCTAGCTGTTGTATAACTTACCTTCATAGTTGTCGATGTAACTAGAAATATACATCTTGAACCCCTTTTCCCGTTTGCTCCTTGGGGCTGAGCTTGCCGCTTGTACTAGCCGGTGTACATTGCTGATGGTAATCCTCGGTAAGTCTTGAAGGCATCTTGAGTAAAACAGCGCCATCCTGCTGTTATATCTCGGGACCGGAAGTTTACAAGCGTACACTCAATAAAGCAGAAATAGAATTACGTCAACCCATGCAACTAGTCCATTACTGCAATAAGACACAGGTGTTCGTCATTTGCACTTGACCTACTTACTCGTCCCGTTTCTCTCTCTCCTGTTACAGACCGCGCTGAACCACGCCCCCCTCGCCACAAAAAGCATGTCATTAAACGCAACATTTATAAAAATAGAACTTTACCTCATCCATGAACATGATTTTTCGATTCCCGTCTGACTGATTTACATCCACGGTATATCCAGTTCCCATCATTCCACGCTCCTTCACATCGTCATCAAGCTACGCCGTTGTTGTTGTTTGGAATGTAGCGCCCTCTAGCGGCAGAAAATCTTGCATATTGTACCTTTAAAGAGTTTTCTGTTAAAACGGTGTTGTGTTAGCGGCCCCTAAGTTAATAACTAATGATTGTTGCGACAGAATTGAATCTAAACTAAACTAAATTTAGCTGTACAATAACTTTATTCTGGAGCTGCTATAAAGCCAAAACAATCTCTGTTACTTTAATTTCCTATTATCACTGTAAAGCTGCTTTGGAACAATCTACATTTTTAAAAGCGCTATATAAATGAAGATGACTTGACTTGACTTGACTCGACTCATTTGTAAATGCATCGGATTGTGAAAAAAGGGGGAAAATATCAAAAGAGAATCTCAAAACAAGCGGGAGAAAAGAGAGAAAGACAGTGTTATAGATTTGGGCGACAAGATCATTTCACCAAAGACCCAAAGACCTGGGTAAAGAGACAGCTACTAAACTGGGAGTATTGAAAGTTGGGGTTAATATAGCTACAATCAGTGACGTGGCAAGCCGAATTCGGGAACATTTTCCGGTTCTGTTTAAGGGAGTTGGAAAACTTGACACGAAACAGATCATTTTACCCATTGATAACACAGTGGCTATAGCTCAACCATTACGCCGAACTTATTACTATAGATGGAGGTTACGTTCGAGAAGAAGTTCAACAATAACCCGCCCCCAGTCCCCGACGTAAGCATGACATGGTAAAAGAACGGTTCTAGTCCAGCAAAGAGTTGGTGCCGCTTTGGAACCAATTTTCCTGGCCGAGAACCGGTTCTTTGGCTGTCGAAACACAAAGAACTGGTTCGCGAGTAGGCACCGGCTCCGAACCGGCACCAGCACTGTCTTGGTGGAAAAGGGGTATGAGAGAAGCAGTGGAACGTAAGATTCAGCAGCTTCTAGAGCTGGATATTATTGAACCAGTCTCTGGCGCCACCCCATGGGTAAATCTGGTAGTTATTATACCTAAGCCTGACAATGACATTAGGCTATGCTTGGATATGAGGCAGCCAAATAAAGCCATAATTCAGGGCAGATATCTGATTCCAACTGTCGACGAGCTCCTTCAAAGTATGAATGGCTCCTCCGTTTTCAGTAAGCTTGACCTTAAATGGGGTTACCACCAACTAGAGAGTACACCACAGTCCAGAGGTATTACCACATTTACAGTACACAATGGCACATATCGCTACAAGAGACTGGTCTTCGGAGTGTCATCGGCCAGTGAGCAATATCAACACGAAGTTGAATCAGCACTCGACGGTATCGAGGGTGTGGAAAATATCTCTGACGACATCATTATACAGAAACTACCCACGAAATGACCAGGAGGTAAGAGATCATGATGCAGAGCAAAAAGGTAAAACCAAGCTTTATGCAGACCACTGCAGAGGGGCAAAATGCTCACAGCTGGATGTGGGAGATCAGGTTCTGGTGAGGCAAGAAAAGACAGATAAACTGACAACTGCATTCAGTCAAGTCCCATACACTGTCGTGTCCAAAAAGGGAAATTCTGTGACTATTGAAGATTCAGGGGGAGCACAATATAAAAGGATCACAACGTTTGTGAAGAAATTCTTCAGCGGGAATGCAAGTGACAGTCCAGTAGAACGGCAAAGCCAAGCAGAGACAGAACCAGTCAAATCAGGGACAGAGAACACTGGGCAAATGATGTCTGACAAAATGCAAACCCAGAGTGTGCCACTAGGTGGTGTGGTGGCTCCACAAATGAGACCACAGAGACAAATCAGATTGCCGGAGAGATTTAAAGACTTTATTGTTGAGTGATCCTGTTGATGAAATTGCAGATGTTATGCATATTTTCACTGTGTTCACATTACATTTACATTTAAAAGATGTTTAAAATCAATATGTCCACAGTCTACATCGGAAATGTAAAAGGAAGTTTAACATTGAAAAAAAAAAAGAGGTCCATGTTCTTAAGTTATCACTTCTGTTGGTGGAACGTTGATAGGTTATATTGATTATGACAGTTGAATAAGTTTACAATGTTTTCTATGCAATTTTCTCAAAGGCATGTTTAATTCCACACAAAGGGGAGATGTCATGTCTTAAGCGTAATGCGTGTGACGTCATTGCGTAGAGAAAGAAAAACTGAGTAAAGACACAAGTTGAGTTCACGATAAACCTGTCTGGTTTCTGAATAAATTCAACGTCTTTAGCTGGAAAGCAAAGGCACAACAGCAATGAAGTGGTGAAACTAAAATATCAAGAGTGCAAAGCAGACTCACCCACTCACACACACACACACACACACACCAATTAATTGGTGTGACTGTAGCAGAACAAATATGTAAAATAAAATCGATAATTCAACCACAATGCAGTAAAAAAGTGGACAGCAAGGAAGGAGTTACACTCTAAAACATCAAGAGTGCAAAACAGACAGACACACACACTCACTCACTCGCACACACACACACACACATACAATTATACACACAAAAGAACTGTTAGGTCTATTTATTACCATCCAGCAAAAATGAGTCAGAAGACTGAAATAAGGGATTGAAATAAAAAAAAACTCATAGGGAATTCACAAGCCTCTCTATAAGAGAGTTATAGAGGCATCTAGTGGTTACTCTATAAAATTACATGTTTTATTTTATTTTCTCTCACCGGATAGCGCGGTGGATTTTAAAGTGGAAAATTTGATATGATTCTTTAGGGTCTTCATGTAAAGTTTGTAACATACTTTGGTTAAAATTCCTCAAGGGTTGTGTAAAACAACACCCTTTTTACCTCCTCAAAAACAGCTCTTTTCACAGCTTTCGGTGCATGTCTCTTTAAATGATAATGAGCAACTGCTCACCCCACCCCTCTCTTCTGTGGGGTGTGTTGACCATAGATATCATATATAAACGCTAGATGTGTTATGGCGCAGTCACTTCCGGCATCATCGTTCGGCCATCTTGTCACAGTGCTCTGTGCATTAAGGTGAATGATCAGCACGCATACAAATCCTCTTATCTCGCTGAAATCTTGACGGATTTACAAACGGTTTGGTTTCTTACAAACGTTATTAACGTGGCTATAATTCCGAATGCTTGAACATGTATGTTATAATTTTTCATATGTATGCAGTGTCATAACTACATCTCTGACGTTTATAACAAACCAAACCGTTTGAAAATCGGTAGAAAAATGAGCAAGTTATGGTTATTTAAAAGTACATGCACCATTGAAGTAGTGAGCGAGTACACTGCGGCAAGATGGCCGCCACGTGCGGACGTCGACCTCCATTGGCCAACAGCGCGTACGAGGTATCTAGTGTTTATATATATATCTATGGTGTTGACCATAGACATCATTAATACATAGACGGCCCTATTGGCCGCTGGATCGTACGTCAACGGCGCCGCCATATTGTGGAGGGCAACTTTTCCATACCTCTCATAACGGGAATTGAGAAAAATGCCTGCTTCGTGTGCTGCTTTGGGCTGTACAAATTGCCATACAATTGAAAACAGGTCTCTGGGAATTACCTTTCACAAGCAAGACTGAACATTTGTTTCTGGTTGTATTTGGTCATGATATAATTAGTAATAGTAACGTTAGTTGGCCACCGGAGTCAGTCAGACTTAAATAGCTAGCGATGTTGCTAGTTAACTTAGCTGTGAAAGTTGTAACATGAGTTGACATGATTTATATTATAGTTTTAGCTTACATTATATTTTATATTATAAAGTAAATTTCCTGAAATCGAAATATTCATCTATATTTTCTTAAAACCGACTTTTATGACAAGTACTCGTTTTGGGTACGTACTAGTCACTATTTCATTTACTGTTTTTATTTTCAGAGGAGAAAGGCCTCGAAATTTTAAAATACTACTGTTATTGTGTCACGAAATGTAGTTTTAAGAGTTTTTCAGTCGACAATGTAGTTGTTTAAAGCTCAAATCTGTGGTTTATTTATTAAGATAGTGCCTATTTAAAAATTTGATCTGACGTTTTCAGAGTTGAGAGATCCAGGCGATCACCGGGCGCTTATCGAATTACTTTTGTGCCAATAATAATGAACGTAACTTTTCAAGAAACTAATGAAAATATAAATTGAAACTGAATAAAATATCTTTGAAACTGAAAAAGAATAAATCGCAGGCAAATTTTTTGCACATTTTGCTAACCGTTTTCTCATCTTTCTTTCTTTCATTTTTCGATCTGAACTTACAAATGCACTTCCAGAGTTTTCATTTACACTTCTGAAGTTTTCGTTTACAATTTTCGGTCCCTGTTCTGGCACATAGCTCTCGTGGGGACGGGGCTAGAAGCAGTGTGTTCTCATTGGCTACTGAGTTTTTGATTGACAGCTTCTTGACCTGGAAGTGAAGACGTCAGTGTTATATTTATGTGTGGATGTGAGCGTCTGTAAGCGCTGCTTTCTATTTTATTTTATTTTATTTTATTGCTATAAAGTTTATATCTCTATTTATTTGCTGATACACTACATTGTTGCGATGATTTCTTATAGAAGGAATTGTACAGATGAATGATATCATTATCAATAGTCATTGTAGCTATCAGGATACTGGATACTCGTGGTAAGTCTGATTTTTAATATACTATACTAATACTATTTATAATGCAGTACTTGCTTTTTCAGGTGGAGCCAACAATGTGTAACTGTATGTGGGAGTTCAAAGCAGTTTGTATTGTTAGATTATAATACATTTCCTTTCTCATTTTTCCAGGGAGTGGAGCAACTTTTCTATAAACAAAATTGTGATGCTGACACAGAGGATGGAGTGGTAGTACTAGAGATCCACTGTCTCCATCAGACAAGAATCTTACTTTGTTGAGACACATCACCTTTGAATGACTGAGATCTTGATCTTCAGACACCTGATTTATTTTATTAAAATATTAAAAAATAGCAAATATTTTAATTTCTTTGGAGCTATCGATTAAAACAAACACAGTTCACAAGTACACAAGAGGTTTTACTTTATTCTTTCTAGTCTATGCTGATCTTGGATTAGCATACCAACAGCATATAAATGTTAAGGGGATAGTTCACCCAAAAATAAAAATTGCTGTCCCAGATGCATTTTACCTTCTTTCTACAGATAAACACAAATTAAGATTATAAGGAAAGTAATCCATCTCTGCGAGTCCACACATAGTGGCCGTGATGTCCATGCGACCTCAGTGGATGAATCAATGCCTTCTGAAGTGAAACAATAGGCTAGATAAGAAAAATACTAATAATGTAAACTGTTTTAACTATTAAAAATCACTTCCGACCAACTGTCATACGTACATGGGTTACAATCCACTTGTATTATATGGACTCACAGAGAAGGATTATTTCCTTAAAAATCTTGTTTGTTTATGTGAAGAAAGAAAGTCATATACATCTGGGATGGCATGAAGGTGAGTAAAGGATGAGAGAATTCTCATTTTTTGGGTGGACTATGTCCTTGTACTGCTTGTGTCCAGTCACTGTTTTATTACTTGTACTGCAACAGGAACTGTTCAAAGGATCATTGCATCATTTAAAATGTAAATGAATTTTAAATATGTTCTGTATTTGTAATTGTGCATTTTGTATAATAATGTATATCATGATAATACTTTGCATTACATGTAATAGTATGCAGTTAATGTTTTGTGGATTCTGGTCTTTCCTGTCACAACATAATTGCATCCAAGACTTTCACTTTGATACTTGTGTATATGCTTTAGTGACAATAAAGAATGCATATTTATTTGAATTCATATTTTCAATTACATTCATTCAACTGGTTTTAATTGAAACTGTTGATGATTGTTAAAATATATTTACAATTTTAAATGTTAGATGAAAATATTAACTAAATTAAATAACTAAATAAAATGTGATAAAATGGCATGATAAAAAAATGGGAGCAAGAACATTCTTTGTGTGAAATATGTAATGAAATGCCCTTAGAAGTCTGTATTGTCTGACAGCAAGCCACGATTGTATTTTTCATATTGTTTAAATTCCTCTTATTTAAGTGATCATTCATTTTGATGGTGTAAATGCATATGCTAACAATGAGTAGTGTGATGGCCATGGTTGCCAACCTTGATTACATGGTTGAAGCAAGACTTTCTTGATGGCTGAATATATCACACACGTATAGAGGGTTTTCACTACATGTCATCAATCCGGAAGTTGGCCATTTTGGAGGCACTGAACTTAAACAATGTCACTGAACTGAACGGACTCGCAAATTTGGCTGATTATTGCTGCTGAAAAATGGCCGTGTTTTGGTCTGTACTAATCGGTCGCACCGGGAAAAAACATTTCGAGTTCTATAGACTGCCGAAAGTTAAAGAGAAGAGTGCAAAAAACTGATGAAAGATGGCGTTTGTGGTTGAGAGAGGCACAGCATCAGCCTCAGTAAATGAAGCGTTGACTATGGCTAAAATGTTGACGTAAAGTAGTTCACTATGGCTACATTCACACTGTCAGTCCAAATACGATTATTTTTGTATCCAATTGGAATATGATCTCAAATGATGTCCACACTGTGTATCGCAACTGTTCAGATCCGATTTGTGTGTCCACGCAGCTCTTTGACAATACGGCAATGATGTTGCGTTGATGGAGGGGTTTGCATTTGCAATAGAAATGTTGTCTTATTTAAATTTTACAACATGGAAATGTGTAGCCGCCGTGCTGGACTACTGCGTCTTGAGCCTGCTGCAGAACTGTAGGAGGCTGGTATGCACAACTCTTTTTTCCGTGCCGGTTTCAAAATACGTTTAAAAAAAAATGTTCTGCTCGTCCGGCACTTTGAAACAACACAGCCTTGTTTCGGCAGCGACTTTCAGCATGTTCCCTATAACAACGTCTGATGTTTACATTTTACGTGGCGTGAGAAATTCACATAAACCACGCGGAATCTGATCAGAGCGTTCAGACTGAAGTGGATTTCCTGATATGTGATTTGAATAGGATTTCAAACCACATATGGATGTAGCTTGAAACGGATTTCATGTGCTTTGTTTGGACTGACAATCTGACCGTAGCCAATGTCGGGATAAGAAATAGAAGGAAGAATTGCAGTAAGGACTATAGAGAAGCTAGCTCGTTCGGATCTTTACCACATATTAACTTAAGTTTGTCAATTTCGCGCTCTTTCCTGCTTACTAAGTCCTTCTCTATATGATTTTGCAGCTTCCATGTGTTTTTTCCGTGGTTTAGACATCATAAATTAGTGTAACAATGTGTTCAGTAGTACATAAACAGTGCAATCCATGCCGTTGTTTACATCCGAGTACCTCCAATATGGCCGCGCATCCGGGTAACTGACCAAATCGTGACGTAGGTGCAAACCCTCTATAATAGTATTCTCTTTAAATTGTAACAGCACAACCTAATCAGAGCCTAACATGCAAAAGAATCATCCGTAATAAACAAATATTCTCAGAAAACATTGGACATTATACAATATTTCCAGTATTTTATACAGTACTTTAATGTACAATTACACATGAATAGACTAAATAGATATCTTGCAGTCCTACAAGCTTCTGTCAACAAAGAGGTAGCAGCAGGTAAATACAGATCAAATTCAAAAACAAACATAACTTAATATCACTAAAATAAAATAGAAAGCTGCGCATACAGACCAAGGGGGTAATCTATCAGCCGTAAACTGAAGCTTCCCCGGGGGCCGCCATTGATTAGCAGACCATCACCTGCTGTTAGCATTCCATTGACTCCCATTCATTTTGGCGTCAGATCGACAGCGAATAACTTTACATCTGAGGCGTTTAAAGACTCCATTTGTCCATTTTTTATTTCTAAAGAAACACGAAAATGTATAAAAGGCTCCATTACCTTGTAGCTTACGTTATGGCCCCATGGAAGCAGTTTTTGTAAAAATAGGCTAACGATTGCGTCATAACCACGCGACTCTCTGTCGCGCAGTAGAGAAATTACCGTATGGACAGGAGGAGAAGCTCGCAAGCAATCGGGGGGACGTGGAGGCAAAATGACAAAATAATTAATCAGAATATTTAGCAAAAGTTGCTCCTGCTCCTATAGCTCATGGACACTTCCTACTCACGATCTCCGTCTCTGCAAGTTTCGGAAGAGAATGATTCAGATTTCTCTTGGCACAGCTACTAGAAGACAGAGATGTTGCTCACGTCACATCTACGTCATCAAGCTCAGTTTGAGTCTGCGCAGTACGCTCAGCCATCAGGAAGTAAGTGCTTCTAATTGACTTCACTTTTCTCCGTTGAAGTCTATGGGGTCGCTGTGTCCACACATGTAAACACAACACTGACGCCTTCACTTCCAGGTCAAGAAGCTGTTAATCAAAAACTCAGTAGCCAATGAGAACACATTGCTACTAGCACCGCCCCCGCGAGAGCTATGTGTCAGAACGGCGAACGAAAACTCAGGGAGTGTAAACGAAAACTTCAGAAGTGTAAATGAAAACTCTGGAAGTGCATTTGTAAGTTCAGATCAGCGAAAGAAAGATGAGAAAACAGTTAGCAAAACATGCATTGTATTAAAAACGAAGTAAAAAAAATTGCCTGCAATTTATTCTTATTCAGATATTAAAAGATATTTTATTCAGTTTCAATTTATAATTCCATTAGTTTCTTGAAAAGTTACGTTCTTTATTATTGGCACAAAAATAATTCTGTAGGCGCTCAGCTCTCATGTGGGCTACCCTGCCTGGAACAGCCATACCTTGGCTAGTGCTTCTGACGTTTGCCGCTGGCTCTGATGTCTCTAATCTAGTGGTTAAACATGAGATATAATTCATCTTGTGTATCTAACGGACGATCTTTGGTCTCATCTATAATTTGTTCCCTGGCAAATCGTGCTGAGGGCAAAGTGAAGTTTCATAACTTTATACATTTAGGCTATTTAACTTTAACGTTGTAGCCTGCTGTATGTTTGACTGAATGTTTGACTAATTATATTAATTAATAATTGTTATAATTAGTTATTAATAAACTAAATTATTGTTAAATTATTATACTATTCATAGTCACTATTTAACTTATTATTTTTTATTGTCTAGCCTATATTCTGTAATTGATGTCATATTCTATTGCTATTATTATAGTATCATACATAAACTATATGCTATTATCAATATATTTGTCTACACCAAAGCATGATACATTCAGTATATTTTACTCAAATCGTACATGGTGAAAAAATCAGCTCTTGGACTCATACAGCATAATCTGTAATATTTAATAATATCTACTGTTGTCACTTTTCAAAATGATAATAGTCTAATCAGTTGCAGTTTTGGAGTCAATTTCTCCAGACATACAGTAATGGGCTGGATATGTCACAGTAAGTACAAGTCTAATCATATAACTTGGATCCAAATTAAGTTTATTAGTAGTATATTCAGATGTCTGCATTTTTAATCTTAAAGATGTATAATTGCTGTACAGTATATTGATCCAATTGCTCCATTGTTGCTTGAAATGAATATCTTTATGGGCCCTATCTTACACACAATATTTTCTTTAAATTATATATAAAATTGATATTATATATTTATATTATATATAAAAAAGTATATTATATATAAAATATATATATTTATATAAATATATTATATTACATATAAATATTTTTTTAAACCATGCGCTTAGATCGTTAAAATAGGGCCCTACATCTTTATATATTTAATATTCTGACTGTAATTGTCTCTTTGTTAGGTTCAGAATGCTGTGTCCCAGGGACTCACTGGTATAGTGTGCACTGATGAGCAATGCTACTGGAATGCTGGAACCCAGAGGAACCTTGCCCCAAAGCGGTTAGTGGACATCAGGTTTGCACACCATAGAGACACTGACCAATTTCAGCACATAGAAGCAAGGTCACAATGCTCACCTTTGCCTCCCACCCAGGGCCGTGCAGAGACCTTTGGAGGGGCAGGTGCTCAAAGTATAAAAGGGGCACATGGAACAAGGTTTTAAATAGCGCTGCTCAAAATATCAATACAGCAATATATTGTGACGCATTCCTTGCTGATTCGCGTATCGATACGGATGATTATGTATTGATACGGCAGCAAATGCTGTGATGCGGTTTTGAAAAAGAAACAGAATAGAAAAGACAATTTTAAGTTTAAAAGTTAAAAAAAATATTTTCTTTCCACCTAATAATAACTCTGGGATTAGAAACTGAAATGTCTTAAGTTGTCCCAACCTGATGGCTTTTTCTTCTCTGTTCTACAGAATAATTAAGAACAGCTGTTATAGTAAAAACTATAGAAAACGTTATAGTAAAATCGACGTGGCCCATGTTTCGTACAGTACAATATAGTTTTATTCAATGCCATGTCAGCATTTGTGGCAATTTTGATGGCAAAAACTGAATTACAAAAATACAAGAGTTACATTAATAATTACATTAAACAGAAAAAAATACAGCAAAAAGTCCTTGACTGAGTATGCTGCCTTTGTTGTTGTTGTTGTTGCTGATGATACTGGAGTTGACTGTAGACATTAAAACAACAAACATATAGGAGATATATTAGCTGATTAAACAATTGTTATGTGACCATGACAATATGTAAATATTGCTGACAGTGTTTGGAACTTGCTCACTGACCTGCCAAGGCTGACTGCTCCAAGAAAAGAAGAGGGAGTCAGGGAGATGCTCCCAACTGGCTGCTGCACACCAAGAGCTGCAGGTAGAGAAAATAAGATACCAGATTCAAAAACGTAAAATTATCTGAGAAAAAAAAACATTAATTGGGGGATAGGATGATGGTGGCCATGACAGGGGTAAGAGTGAGAAAGAAAAATCTATATAGACAGAGGTGTGTGTGTTTGTGTGTCTACAGTATACAATACTGTGATCATGATTTCAAATTGCATTGTGACTATGAGATGTAGTTGGATTTTGATTGATTATTTCTAATCAAAAACATAAATAAAGAAACTAAAATGTGTGTGTGTGTGTGTGTTCATTCTGTTGGCACCTACTAAAAATCACAGTGTAGCATTAATCTTACCTATAAGTGGAGGATGAGTAGTTGTAGGCACTTATAACAGAAGTTTCCTGTTGGACATGTCCCTAAAAATGTTAATGACATCATTGTCATTTATTGGAATGTCCTTCTCAATGGCCAACAGAAGAAGGTCAGACAATCTTTCCTCTTTGCAAAGGCTGCGAAGTTTGGTTTTCACCAGCTTCAGTTTTGAGAAGGAACGTTCCACAGTTGCTGTGGACACCGGAAGTGTACCATATATCTTCAGCAGCTGAGTCATGTTGGGGAAAACTAGATGGAAGACCTTCAATTTGGTCTGCAATTTGTCTTCATCTTCAATGTTATAGAACTGGCACAGTTTCTTCACAGCTTGGAGTGCTGCTGTTGGAATGCTAGCTGTTTTCCAGTTCTCTGAGACTGCCAGGCAATAGAAGGCATGCAAGATTTCCCATTTGGAATTATCTCCTCCTTTAAAGCGTCTCTGAAGCTCTTGTATCATTGTGTTCACAAAAACGTAATACACTTTAACACAGTAGTACTCCAGCAAAGTTGGGAAAGCATGGTCAGTCGTAGCTGATGTGGCAGCAAACTTGAACTTCTCTGGCACTTTCCTCCTCCTAGCTTGACCAGGGACCTCAGATGGAGGATCCAGGCCCACTGATGCAGCCTTCTCTGTAGCCTGTTGTAGCGTTTATACGCCCACGTATAAATATTATTAATTATTATTCATAACGGAATATGACCAATAATTAATATTTTAATTATTTTTAATTATCTTCAGAATTTACTGTAGCAGAATCAATAGTATGATCATTTTATCAGTTCATCCAATGAACAGAAAGCATAAACAAGTATTAACTCTAGGAAATATAATATCTTCCTGGTCAAGAAAGAATTAATCCCCAGCTAACAATAAATTACGAAGTAAATTAAGGGTAACAGCATAGGTAACTTAAATCGAAGTTCAAGACAATAAATCTGATAAGCACACACGAGTAATCTCTTTTAAATACAAACAATACTTTATTGATTATATAGACTACTAACACATAAAGCTAATATCTAACACAAACACACGCACACACACACATACACATTCATACGCGTTGCAGAAAGGGATAGAGTGAGGAAAGAGTGGGTTTAAGAGTGAAAGGATGAAATCTCACGATTCCATATATGCTATGACCTGAACAAACCATCAATCATTAATTTAACCCTTCTATCGTTTTAGGCAGGTTATTAAAGTTATATAAATACACCAGTTAAGATTTTAGCCTGCATGGAGGTACTTGCGTATTTGCTTTTGGGGATTCCCTTTTTGTTGCGTGAAAGGGGTTTTCCCGGTCCGTTCGGTCTCCTCGTGCCTGATGTCTGGATCACGGGGTCAGTCACGTGGTGTGCTGGCGGAATGAAAGTCTTTGTTTGAAGCTGGCTTTGCAGAAGAAACGTGGCTCGAAATCTTGTCGCAAAACTTAACTTAGAACCGACACTCACAACGGAAAAGAAATGAAACTAAGAAAAGAAAGGAAATTGAGAGTAGATGATGATGGCTTGAATGAAGCTATTTAACCCATGTTCTTCAGATCTTGATTTGGGTTATTTCGTTTGCGCGTTTACATGGTTCCTATAGAGAGAGAGAGAGCTTCGAGAGCAGCGAGAGAGAGAGAGAGCGAGAGAGCGAGAGAGAGAGCTTTGTTTTTGGGTCTAAGGTTTTAAACTAAAATTTTGTCCAACCTCCAGGATGAGTTCTGGCCAATTAGACACTGGCTGAATTTAGGAGGTGACGTTCTTTTCAGTTCTGATCGTAAATCATGCTTATCTGTGCTCTCCTTACTAACAGAGAGAACAGGGGCCACAGTTTAGACATGATTTCTAATTAAAAGAAGATCAAAACATATTACACCGATATCATTCAAGCCATCTTGCTAGTTGTGTTCGTAAGATAGCATTGATATGAAACAGTACACACTTTCATTCATTCACTCCTTCTAATAGTTAATATAATAACTATTACCTGAATTAAATGGGATCAAAACATATTATCTTATTAAAATATACATATAAGTGGTGGAAACAACCCAGGATTAGGTAGTTGCATGATTGTTTGATCATGAGTCCATTGAAAATTGTTCTTGAATGATTTTATGTATAGTTATTGATAAGAATCAGTTCTCTGGTGAAGAGACAGAACTCTGTTTGTTCAGAGGTCTTAAGGAGGAGGTGTTCAGGAATGTAGTCGGGGGTTTCAGTAACATCTGCTGGTGTCGATTCTTCTTCTAAAGGGTATTTTGCAGACTCTCTGGCACCGGGATGGGTGACTTATGGCTCTGGTCTTGGTGATTTGACTCTGGAATGTGCGGACACTGTCTTTATCTTAACCAGTCCGTATTAGGCCACAAAGCTAGCCATTGACCAGTTATGTGTTAGTGCCGGGGGCTCCTTCAATTAGTCAGACCGGTGATGATCATGAGACGTTCTGAACAAATCTTCCCCCCTCAGTCATCGAGAAGTAGAGAATTTGAATTAATATTCAAAAAGAAGATTAGTTGGTGGTTGCTTTCTACCCATTGTCGCTACACTGTTTACAAATGTTCTCAAACTCTTCTTCTGTTCTGCTGTAGGCAAGCCTCTTTAAAACTCCATCAACAATGCTGTATGCTGCAGCCAGGTCCATGTCTTTCTGCTGCAATGCATCAGATGCAACTGCAGTCACCTGGAAGATTGGACAGGTCATCTCCAGACACAAGAAGAACTCAAAATTGATGCTTTTTAGAAGGATCATTGCATCACCAGCTGAGGAGTCTGGGGGATCTTGCTGTGTCATTTCCTCAAGGAACTGCATGACAGATGGGAGGACCTTCACCAGAGTTTTAAGTGCACTCTCTCTACAGGCCCACCGAGTATCTGACAGTTTCTTCAGCTCCAGTGGACGCTGATCGGGGTGCTTCCTCTTCTGCATTTCAATAAATGCAGAGTGCCGCTTTGATGAGTTGGCCATAAAAGTGTAAAGCTTTTCAACTAGATTGAAAAAGTTGACAAAACAGATGTTTGACTTTGCACTTTCTACCAATACCAGATTAGCAGCCATATCACCCTGTAGCCCAAGACTGGTTGCCCACTGAAGCTAAGCAGGGCTGAGCCTGGTTAGTACCTGGATGGGAGACCTCCTGAGAAAAACCAGGTTGCTGCTGGAAGAGGTGTTAGTGAGGACAGCAGGGGATGCTATCACTGTGGTGTGTGGGTCCTAACGCCCCAGTGTAGTGATGGGGACACTATACTGCCAAAAGAGCACCGTCCTTCGGATGAGACGTTAAATCGAGGTCCTGACTCTCTGTGGTCATTAAAAATCCCAGGATGTCCTTCGAAAAAGAGTAGGGGTGTAACCCCGGCATCCTGGCCAAATTTGCCCCTTGGCCCTTGTCCATCATGGCCTCCTAATCATCCCCATACACTGATTGGCTTCATCACTGTCTCCTCTCCACCAGTAAGCTGGTGTGTGGTGGGCGTTCTGGCGCAATATGGCTGCCGTCGCATCATCCAAGTGGATGCTGCACATTGGTGGTGGTTGAGGAGATTCCCCCATCTATATGTAAAGCGCTTTGAGGTCTCAGAAAAAGCGCTATATAAATGTAACGAATTATTATTATTATTAAGGCAGTGTGCCTGACAGTGCACATACAAAGCCTTTGGATTTTGCTTTAGGATTCTGGACTGCAGTCCCTTATATTGCCCACTCATGTTCGCAGCCACATCATAACCTTGACCCCGGATGTCTTCTATTTTCAGGTCATTTTCTTCCAGTAGAGCCATCACAAGGTTTTCAAGAGCATCTCCGCTTGTTGAATGCACATTGCACACCTGAATGAATCGCTCCTTTATTTTCATGTTGTGTACATATCTCACAACAAACGAAACCTGTTCAGTGTGGGACACATCTGTCGTTTCATCCAGAAGTATCGAAAAGATTTTGCTCTCTTGAATTTCTTCTCTGATGACAGGTTTTACTGATATGGCCAAAGCTTTGATCAAGTCATTCTGGGTTCTGTTTGAGAGGAGCGAGACAAGAGGTCTTTTTTGGGTTCGCTGATTCTCTTTTACGGCATCAAGGTGTAATTTAATTACACTGTCATACTTGCTGAACAACTCCACTAACTCTAAGAAATTATCTCGATTTTGGCTTGATGAAGTCTCATCATCTCCCCTGAAAGACATGCCCTGTCTTGCCAGGAAAAGAGTAATGGCAATCAGACGAGACAACACTTCTCTGTTCCTCTCCCTCTCTTTGTCTTTGTTCTTGAACGAGTTCCACCTCACCATACCACACATGTGAGCCTCTGAGGCACAGTGCTCTTTAATTTTTTCTAAAGCCTTCCTCCAGCTATTTAATCCTACAGTTTTCCAGTTAGTGTGACACACAAAACATGGCATCAGTGCAAGGAGAATATTCTAGCCATAGGTTGTTCTCATACCATTTCTTCTGAAATGACCGTCCCTCTACATTCTTTGGAAATGACAGTACTGATTGGCAGGGTCCAATATTATCACACATTTGGATAAAGGCCTCATCATACTTTATGTTGAATTGTAGGACGTGTGCAGGGTCAGTTGGGTGTTGTAGTCCAAAAAGGTTTGAAAATAGCCTCTCTCTGGCATCTGTCTCCTTCTCCTGACTTGCTGTTACCTGCTCTCTTTCTGTCGCTCGTGCCTCTACATTTCCCTCTTTCTCACCAGCCTCTTTCTCCATGCTTGCTTCTTTCTGCACTGTTTCTGTCGCTTGTGCCTCTACATTTCCCTCTTTCTCACCAGCCTTTTTCTCCATGCTTGCTTCTTTCTGCACTGTTTCTGTTGCTTGTGCCTCTACATTTTCCTCTTTCTCCATGCTTGCTTCTTTCTGCACTGTTTCTGTTGCTTGTGCCTCTACATTTTCCTCTTTCTCGAGACTTGCTTCTTTCTGCACTGTTTCTGTCGCTTGTGCCTCTACAAGCGTTTTCATTTTCCACTTTCTCACCAGCCTATGTCTCCTGGCTTGCTGTTCCCTGCTCTCTTTCTGTCACTTGTGCCTCTACATTTCCCTCTTTTTCTTCCTCTATCTCCATCTCCTCATCTGATCTATTACTTTCCACTCTCTGTCCGTCTAGGAACAAGGCACAATTTACTATTTCAGCATTAATCTATTATTTTAACCATCACTACTACTCTTGCACCTAATCAATAAGTCCACCTTGAATATTGATACAAAACATTAAACAACTGATACACTGGAATATAGTGATTAATATTATTATTACTGTTGTAGTTATTGTTGTCTAAAATTGAACACCTTTGCAATGTAAACAAATGACAGGCTACATGTGTTATTCTTACCTGTTGTGCTCTTCATGAACCAGCTGGATAGGGATCCACTGCCTTTTGCTGCCTCAAGCAGCTCCTTCTTTTTTTGTTTTTTTATCCTCTCTTTGCGAGGCATCTTTGCACTGCAGAATACACACACAAACATAAAAGGACATTTCATACCTTTTCCTGAAATCTACTAGGGTCACATCTCCTTCACACTGCACTTTGATGTCAGGTCAGGTATATTATTCATTTTATATTGACATTGATATTTTTACATTAATTTCCAGAGAGATATTATTGAGTTTACAGGCTAAAGTGGTCTTGCTGTTGTAAACACTGTTGCTATTGTAGAAAAAAAAAAACTAAATAAATGTATAATATACAAATTTATTTTAAGTATAATAAATAAAACATAAAAAGCAAATATCAGAACATTTAATGAACAAAACCGGTTATGTACATGGCAGACAGTAGTCGAAAGCCGGACGATAAAGGTCGGTAAACGGAATCAGTCCAGGAAACATCCACAAATCCAGAGGAGCAAAGAAACGAATGAGACTAAATAGCAGCCAAATGAAATGAAAAACTAAACAGTGCAAGCGAGGCTACATTAGTCACATTAGAAAATGAAGTTGTAGGTTGTGTTTGAATAATTACGTATCTTATTTAGCTGAGGTAAATAAAATGCAATACTCAACATTTTTACACTTTAACGTATCCTTGCTCGATGAAGAACGAGACAACACAATGAGCGGAGCCCAACGGGCGGTTGAAATTTAAAAGTCAGATTTTCGCACTTCAGGGCAGTGACGAGTACAGTGGGTACGGAAAGTATTCAGACCCCCTTAAATTTTTCACTCTTTGTTATATTGCAGCCATTTGCTAAAATCATTTAAGTTCATTTTTTCCCTCATTATTGTACACACAGCACCCCATATTGACAGAAAAACACAGAATTGTTGACATTTTTGCACATTTATTAAAAAAGAAAAACTGAAATATCACATGGTCCTAAGTATTCAGACCCTTTGCTGTGACACTCATATTTAACTCAGGTGCTGTCCATTTCCTCATCCTTGAGATGGTTCTACACCTTCATTTGAGTCCAGCTGTGTTTGATTATACTGATTGGACTTGATTAGGAAAGCCACACACCTGTCTATATAAGACCTTACAGCTCACAGTGCATGTCAGAGCAAATGAGAATCATGAGGTCAAAGGAACTGCCTGAAGAGCTCAGAGACAGAATTGTGGCAAGGCACAGATCTGGCCAAGGTTACAAAAAAAATTCTGCTGCACTTAAGGTTCCTAAGAGAACAGTGGCCTCCATAATCCTTAAATGGAAGACGTTTGGGACGACCAGAACCCTTCCTAGAGCTGGCCGTCCGGCCAAACTGAGCTATCGGGGGAGAAGAGCCTTGGTGAGAGAGGTAAAGAAGAACCCAAAGATCACTGTGGCTGAGCTCCAGAGATGCAGTCGGGAGATGGGAGAAAGTTGTAGTAAGTCAACCATCACTGCAGCCATCCACCAGTCGGGGCTTTATGGCAGAGTGGCCCGACGGAAGCCTCTCCTCAGTGCAAGACACATGAAAGCACACCTGAAGGACTCCAAGATGGTGATAAATAAGATTCTCTTGTCTGATGAGACCAAGATAGAATGGCTGTCCACCAACGTTTACCATCCAACCTGACAGAACTGGAGAGGATCTGCAAGGAGGAATGGCAGAGGATACCCAAATCCAGGTGTGAAAAACTTGTTGCATCTTTCCCAAAAAGACTCATGGCTGTATTAGATCAAAAGGGTGCTTCTACTAAATACTGAGCAAAGGGTCTGAATACTTAGGACCATGTGATATTTCAGTTTTTCTTTTTTAATAAATGTGCAAAAATGTCAACAATTCTGTGTTTTTCTGTCAATATGGGGTGCTGTGTGTACAATAATGAGGAAAAAAAATTAACTTAAATGATTTTAGCAAATGGCTGCAATATAACAAAGAGTGAAAAATTTAAGTGGGTCTGAATACTTTCCGTACCCACTGTACATATGTTGTCCAGTGGTTGTCAAGACACCGTTGGCACAACCTTAAGCAATGGCCCTGAATGGTGGTTTAATGTCAACATTGTGACAACGCTGTAACAATCTTCACCACACATTGTATTTATAGCAACCTTTTGGCCATGTTGATAAAACGTTGTTAGAAGGTTAGGTACGTTGTGCCAACGTTCTGTGTTTGCTGGGTTACCAGTGTTGTGATCATTATTTTTAAGGCACTCTACGTTTAAAAAAAATAAATAAATACTGTAATATAATAATAGTTTAGTCAAATAACATTAAAAAGACCAGACCCCTCGATGCCTGTGAAACTTTTCTCCCTCAAACAGCACGCTAACGTTACTTCTACACTACAGGCTACACACAGCAATATAAACAACATATCTGCATGCTCTCACATCACATCGTTCTTGTAAAATAATAATAAGTAAATAAACATCAAAATCACTTCGCTGAGAATGAAACACCACTTACCAGCTGCCGCGGTGTTTAAAATATCCTCTGGCAATTAAAAAATGCGCGTGCGGCGTGAGGAATTGTCCCGGTCGGATGAGGTTGTCGTCGTCGTCAGGTGAAAGGTCATCATGTGGGTCATTTTATTTATGGCAAAATTATTATTCATAAATTTTACTAATATTTAGATTGGGCATGGGCAGGCATTCACAAAAGGGCATGTTATTACAAAAAAATTTGAGGAAATTTTGCTTTGACAAAAGGGCACTTTGGGCACCAGGGGCAAAAGGGCAGGTGCTCAAGCTTGATTGTTATTTTACAATACCTTCATTGCGCTTGACCTGACCAAATCTGCATCACTGGAGAGCATCACCAATGAGCAGAGTTCCTCACACATATGGCATGAACCTCGTAAGATTCGCATCACTGCTAGCTCTGCCAAGAGGGTTCCAGTCAGAGCCAGTCCTGAGAAGTTCCTTAATGAGCATCTATACCCAAGGTTCCACGGAAATGCAGCTACACGCTATGGGAACGAGAGTGAGCTCAAAGCTTGCCAGTGGCTCAAAGGCTGCGGCTACTCTGTCATTCACAGAGGCACTGTGGTCAGCACAGAAGAGCCATGGCTGTCGGCAAGCCCTGATGGAGTGTTCAACACAGAAGAACTGTTAGAGATCAAATGTCCAGTCTTGGGAAAATCTTTTGAGTCTCTGGAAGACCTCTTCAGCTGCAAGACCTCAGATGTGAAGATAGTGGATGGGGCTGTAAGAATTGAGAAATTAGGACAGATGCCGGCAGTCTGGTTGAAGAGCGACCAGACCCTGAGAGGACAAAGGACCTCTCTGGAAATTAGCATTTGAACTCCTCCTTGTGCACTATTGAGACAAAAGTCTCACCTCAGAGTCATCCTACTCTACATCCTACTCTTTCCCTCATCCCCCTCTCCTTCTACCCCAATGCGAAGATCACCAAGGACTCGCCCAAGAATATATGGTTTAATGTGAATGATTAACATTGAGTATTATACATATTTAGTATAATTTGAAATGTCTCATTGCGACTGGTACAAATATCTCATTTCCAAATAAGTAAAACCAAAGGTAATAAGGTTATTAAGAGTTTAGGGATAACTGACACACAAAGGAAGGTGGTCTCTAGACAAATGGTATCCTACCCCCCCCCCCCCCCCCCCCCCCAAAAGGTGTAACTTCTGAATGCAAATTTCCATTGTTAAAAGATGTTTCCAAGTGAAAGAGGTCCTGACTATATAATGAAATGCAGTAGGGGATTCAGGGCCTTTCTGTACCTCAGATTAGCCTGTGAGGCTGAGAGTGAGACCTCTCAGCCTCATGTATATCTTAATGTTGGGTTTGCATCTTCTCTCTATTCCAGAGCATTTGATGTTTTGTACGGATCACGGATGGTGAAGCCTCGGCCAGCCATGACCTCATCTCCTGGACGCAGGTACTCCAGGAACCCTGAACCATGTTATGAATTTGTCACTACATCTACCTCCATAAACTGGGGAGATGAACATTATTAGGCCACAGGGTGCAATTGCCACTAGGTATTTGATTTTGTTCTGGGCATAGTAATGGCTAAAAGACTCTGCACGGGAATCAAGATTCCTGGCCCTTTGGAGGGGGGTCTCAGAGCAGTCTATGATGCATGTTGTGCCTGGGTAGTTTTCTTTAAAGGACTGGGGCATTGTAGCACATATTGTTTCCTTTGGAAGCCAAGGAATGTATTCCCTCATATTCTCTTCCATGAGGTCAATCCAGTAGCTTAACACTTGGCTGACGACGCTCTGGGACACTCTGAATCTTTCAGCCAAGTCATCCTGGAGCAGATTAAGCTTCAGCTTCATCAAAGCCAACAAAAGCTGGTCTGTTGGGTCGAGCTGGAAGTTACCTTTGTAGAGAGGTATGAGGTGTTCAGCCACTGAATAAAAGGCAGCACGTGACAAGCCCGTATGGAGCAAAGAGAGAGCTTCGGTCCTAAGCAGAGTCTTGTGGAGAAGTTTGACACATTGTGTTCCCTGGCCAGTAGTGGTGGTCAAAGTCATCAGGGGGTGACTTGAACAGTAGTTATGGTCACCAAGTGAGCGGTCATCCCACTGGGTCCCAACATCTTTATAGGAGTCATCCAGTGGCACATCCACTAGATCAGTGGCCTCATACTCCATGCTGAGTATTTCATTGTCATCTAGTAAAATAATAAAATGGCTCTTCATTTAGTATCACTCGGAGCCTTACATTTTATACCAATTTTGCAATTGTGAATGATTTGTATGTCAAGCCATATTTTTTTCAGTGTTTTCATTAAAGCCTTATTTTTATGCATTTTTTCATTACAAAAAAAAATAAAATACACAGTTACTATTATTTAACATTTTAATAAAACTTTAATTGACCAATTAAACGCAGAAGCACAGCAAACAAATCAAATAAATAAAGGCAAAAGTCTTAACATTAGCATTTAAATCCGGCTCCCCGCCCCTCTCTGTCCCTCTGTGTACATGGCCTGTACCACTACACTCGCTATCTTCGGAGCGTGTGTGTGTCCCAGTTCTTTCACATAATGGTTTGATCCTAGTCTGTATTCCCATGTGATTGGCCACATAGTGTGCCCATCCAAATAAAGTCCCGCCCCAGCCGGCTCATTTGCGAACGACACATAACTACGACGTACCTGACTGCCTAACTAGCACCCGACATGGCTTCTTCAACAGAGCTTCATAGCCAAGCCACTTTTCAGGGTAGGGATGTTCTTCAGTTGGCTTTCCATCCACAAAGTGGAGGGAACAAACAAAAGCACGTTTGAGTGGGGTTTTCAGGTTCAAAGACTTCAACCAGAGTCGCAGCGCTTCTTTCTCCTTCGGAGGTAGATGCAGGTTGTACATGGCTCCACAGGTACAATCACATCGTAGTTGAGGTTGATGTTCAAAACATTCCTGCTTTAAAAACTTCCCTCGTTTCTTCCAATTATTATGGCACCCTCTAACTGAACACATAACACTTGACATTGCCGAAATGAATAGCAAAATAAATTAATATAACAGAACACTCACATCTAACTAACTCTTACTTAGCATTTTCCGGTTATTAGCCGCGTAAACAGGAAGTTCGAAGACAATCGGAAGTGCTCCGCTGACACACAGTGTAAAATGGAACATAAGGTCTATTCGCCTTATTTTCGAACGCGGAAGTAAATATGGGTGCAATTTCTGTTTTTTGTGCGGCACTTCCATTTCCTCGCTTCCCTGGGCTAATTGACATTAGCTTAACTAAATTGGTGAACTATGTCGTGGGAACATTTCCAAAAATCGCTGAACAATCAAAATGGCAGGTCAGTGCCACACCCTCAAACTATTCACGAGTGGGAGGATGACATGAAGAAGTGGCCTCATATAACGTACGAGGACATATTTAACTATTTTGTGTTGTCACTTGGTGCGGATGGGTCTACAATGCGCAATTACAAAAGTACAGAGGCGTATCAGTACCTCCACAGTGGAAAAGTTAGCAAGGTGTTAATCAATAACAACATTGATGACCTGATATTCATGAAAGCTGATGTCCAACCAAGCCAAAGCAAGTCTGACGTTTACTCGGCATGGACCAAGCACTTTTGAGATGGTCGGGTGCTCCTGTGTCGCGGGTCAGGGGAAGTCCTGCAGTCACGCAGCGGCGATCTTATGGAAGGTAGGCTAATGAATTGTCTGTTCAGTTGTCTGTTTTATATACAGTCTATGGCAGGGGTGCCCAATCCTGCTCCTGCCGATCGACTGTCCTGCACAGTTCATCTCCAACCCTAATCAAACACACCTGATGCAACCAATTGAGGTCTTCAGGATCACTTGAAAATTAAAGGCAGGTGTGTTTGATTAGGGTTGGAGATTAACTGTGCAGGACAGTCGATCGGCAGGAGCAGGATTGGGCACCCCTGGTCTATGGTTCAGTGCCATAACATAACATAACATAACGTAATATAACATAACATAATGTTAACAAATATTAAGCTACAGTGGAAATCAGGATCTTTTTGACATGTAAACTTCCATGCTCAATCAGCATCCTCGTGGATGATTTCCCCCTGCATGTTTACAAGGGCTGCACAGATTCTGAGGATTTTGTCCATTTTGTGTGCCAAGTTGATGGGTACAGTCTGGAAGATTATTTTGAACACTTTGAGCCTCCTGATGACTCTTTTCACATGTATGCGCACATTTGCAATCCTCCTTGTGGCAGTTACATCCTCATCAGACAACTGCCCTCCTTTATGAGTGAACGCTGGTAAAACAAGGTTAACCCTTCTCTCAAACAGCAGATCTCTGATGGTAAAGCCTCTGTCTGCCATTACTTCATCGCCGGGACGAAGATACTCCAGGAAGCCAGACTCCTGAGTGATGAACTTGTCACTACACCTGCCTCCATAAGCAGGAGAAATGAACATAACAAGCTAATTGTGCTCCGGATTGTCTCCTGTGGCAGCCAAGGAATGTAGATTCTCATGTGCTCCTCCATTGTGTCTATCCAGTAGGAGAAGATCCTGCTCACTAACGCCTGGGACACAGCAAAGAGTTCTACAAGATCACCCTGGAGTAGATTCAACTTAAAGGAATAGTTCACTTTAAAATGAAAATTCTGTCATCATATACTCCACCCTCATGTTGTTTCAAACCTGTATGAATTTCTTTCTTCTGCTGAACAGAAAGGAAGATATTTAGAAGAATGTCAGTAACCAGGCAGTTTCTGGGTCCCATTGACTTCCATAGTAGGAAAAAAATATACTATGGAAGTCAATGGTACCAGAAACTGTCTGGTTACTGACATTCTTCTAAATATCTTCCTTTCTGTTCAGCAGAAGAAAGAAATTCATACAGGTTTGAAACAACATGAGGGTGGAGTATATGATGACAGATTTTTCATTTTAAATGAACTATTCCTTTAAGTTTCATCATGGACATCAATATTTGATCCATTACGTGCATCTTAAAGTTTGCTTTATAGAACTGTTCCAGATATTTAACATGATCAAAAAAGCCACTGAGAGAAAGGCCTGTGTACAACACACAGCTAGTGTCATTCTTCAGGATGGCATGGGCAAGGGGTTCTTCTCCACCACATTGTGTTTCTCTGTCGCATACATCCTTCATCTTTTCTCCTAATATGTAGGTGTGATCCATCAGTGCCTGAACCTCCCACTGAGTGTCAGCATCTTTATGCATTGGTGACTCTGACAGTGGAACGGTCTGGTCAGCCGCCTCATCACAGTGGCTGTCATCTGCCAAACACAAGACCACATAAGCCCACAACCAGTTTAGCAAACGACATAATACATACCTAGACTACTTACAACTACGTTAACACCAAGCTAAGAGCAACACCTGTATTAGTGCTCATTCAAATTGTAAGGACCACCCATTGGCCCAACGACGGAATCCATGGCCTGGCGAAGGTATAAGGTGTGTATGTCTTTTCAGCGCTCCAGTGAAGTTCACTTAATTTATTGGAATTTAGTTTTAGTATTACTTTAGCTCTATGTGTAATCTGACTCCAATTTCAAATGATAATCAAATTTAGATCGTGTTTCTGATTAGAAAATAATCATAAATATTGATTATGAATTAATTTAGATCTTTGATTATTCTGGGCATCTCATAATTTCAAATATTCGTTCATTACGGACCTAGTGTCACTTTGAGACGTCACGTCGCGAATGTGCGCTCACGATCACAAACTAGCCAGTCCTGAAATAGTCAGAGGGTGCAGTGCAAGTATTTTACCCTATGCAGCCGCTCACTGCAGACCCATAGGTGTAATTTTTTATAATAGTTGCAGCGTACAACATGCTAAGTCAGGGAAGAGTCAGAAATCAGAAGGTCTTCCTAAGATGTGCACCATGGTCCATTCAAAGTGCCTTCAGTTTGATCTATCCTGGACAAAGATTTGCGGAAACACCAGACTACACTTTTAATCTACTAAAATGAATGATTTCTGAAACTTCAGAATAAATCAAGATGTAACATTTATTTGTCAGGTAAAAATGTATCATGCCAATTACAGAAGTAAATGATTAAAATCCAATTCAGAAAAAATACATGACATCATTTACTCAAAGATGACTCTAAAAGTAAGCAATGCATTCCTGACAGAGACACACAGTGGTGTGTCAGGGATTTCCAACAGGAAAACACTGAAACATCACTGTATGGGGGTTCCTGGTAAAGAGTCCCAAAGATTTATCTGTCCCCTCGCCTTAAATAACCAGACCAGAACAAAAGGGGTTATACAAATGTTGTTTAGAGTTGTTTGGGCCAATCCATGTACCCCAGGGGGGTAGCACCTGGTTTCTTGAGATATCTTAAAGAGATATCACCCAGAGAGGAGAAACAGGATTCTCCTAAGTTCTCAATCCTTCTCATTAAACCAATGACTGCAATGAAATTAAGACCATTTTACCAATCACACTGAGACACTTAAAATGATACTAGACATGAAAAGGAAAAAACAACATATTCACAAGATACACCATATGTGATATATAGACATTCTTAATGAACTTTCAGTGACTTGAGTAGGTAGAGGGGGGGATGAGTTGAAGTCAAACAAGGAGACAAGGAGATAAGTTTGGGCAGGACAAGGTCCTGTGCTCTGTCTTTACTATTTGCTGTCCAGGGTGCATTTTATGGCTTTATAGCAAGGTGCGTTTTGTCTTAGCAGGAAAATCAGTCCTTACAAAATAATCATATTGCATACATTGCTTCCAATTTTTACAAATGCCCTGGGCTAGCAGGGCTGAAAAAATACAAATATATCAATAAATATACAGAGAGAACAAACTTAGGTAACGCTTTAGATTACAGCCTGGAAAGTACTGCATAATTAAGATGAATTTACAGCGTAACTTTCGGTAATTATAGTGTACCTATGAAGCACTTCCATGTAAGTATAAGGGAACAATATGCAAAGTTTGGGGAATAAAGGCGGTAACTATTTTTAAAAATTTAAATTTAAAAATTGTAATAAAAAAAATAAATAATTATACTGTAAGTATAATAGAACTAAGGGAACTGTTACCCCTTTATTCCCCAAACTTTACATGTTGTTCCCTTATACTTACATGGAAGTACTTCATATGTACACTATAATTACCGAAAGTTACACTCTAAAATCACTTTAATTATGCAGTACTTTCCGGGCTGTAATCAAAGCGTTACCCAAACTTAAAAGACAGTTGGCTTTATGTGAGAGCATATATTAACTGTCAAGAGGGACACAAACTGAGAACTAACAAGAGTT
Source organism: Rutilus rutilus (assembly GCF_951802725.1). Taxonomy (NCBI): domain Eukaryota; kingdom Metazoa; phylum Chordata; class Actinopteri; order Cypriniformes; family Leuciscidae; genus Rutilus; species Rutilus rutilus. The sequence continues at coordinate 14,385,633 of NC_140213.1, forward strand.
AACATTACCTTGCGTAGCAATAAAACATTCGTTAACTTACCTGTCTGCTAACCTCTTGCCACGTCTCCTTGGAGTTTTTATTGGGACTTCGTAGCCCAGCCACTTTTCTGGTATCGGGTGGTCTTCTGTAACTTAGGTCTTGTGTTCACGAAATGAAAACAACAGACATACGGTCGCTTCGGTGGTTTCTTCAAATTTAAAGCTTTTAACCACAGGCGAAGGGATTCCTCATTCTTCGGCGGGGGGTAAAGGTCGTAGGGCACCTCGCATCCACATTCAGCTCTCGTACGCGTTCGATGATTAAAGGGGTGGTAAAACACATTTTTTCAAAGGTTTGATTATGTTTGTGGGGTGCAGTGTAACATGTGTTCATGCTTTGTTTTAAAACATTCGCATTATTTTTCACATATTTAACCATTATTCTACACTGCTCTGTCCCTCCTTGTAAAAACGGTCGGATGACTTCCGGCTTCCATGAATGCATTGTTTCCTGCTTGTCTCGTGTTTATGTTGTTACATGTGTGTGGGTGTGTGTGAATGGGCGTGATCGGCCATCATTGTTTATCAGCGGCCAGCTGATCACACTCACGGCGCCAGCTGCAGTTAATCTAATCATCCTTAAATACTCACTCATTTCTCATCTCCTTTGTCAGATCGTTGTTGAAGTCTTCCGTGCTGTGTGTGTGTTTCCCGGTCCTGTGATACGTCTTCAGTTTATGCTTCCTTGTTCCTGTTCGGTGTTCCTGTGGATTTCGTGTTTATCTGGATACTATCATCATTACCAACGCACTCAAAACACTTCACCTCATCTGCACCGCTGTTGACCATCGAAGTCCCTGCGCCAACCCACCAACTGCTTCATCTTATCTACCTGTATTATTGTCTTCAATAAACGAGTTACTTGCTATTGCTTCCTGTCGTCAGTCATGACAGAACGATCTGACCAAGCAATGGAAGCAGCGAGTAATTCATCATCTTCGCTGGAGGAATTTCTCACAAGCAGTGTTCGTCGAATGGATTCCCAAGAGAAGAATCTCAACGACACGGGTCGTGCAGTTCAGGCCCTGGTGGCGCAGGTGTCCGAGCTCACCCAGCAATTCCAACATCTGCGAGCTCCCACTGCGCCGCCCACGCCGGCCGTTCCCCCCACACCACCAGAGAGCCTCTCCCAGTCGGAGCCCCGCCTTCCAGTCCCAGAATCCTACTCTGGTATACCCAGTTACTGCAGAGCTTTTCTAACACGATGTTCTATGCATTTTTCTCTCCAACCCAGGACCTTCAGTAGTGAGCGAACCAAGGTCGCCTTCGTCCTAACGCTGCTGGGAGAGTGGCTCTATGGGGAACGGCGGTGTGGGAGAACCAAGATCCATGCTGCGCCTCGTTCCAGACACTCGCCGCTGAAATGAAACGAGTCTTCGATCGGGCCGTTGCCGGGAGAGAGGCGGCCAGAGTACTGGCGGATCTGTGTCAGGGAGAGAGATCGGTTTCTGACTTTTCTATTGAGTTTCGAACCCTAGCGGCAGAGTGTCAGTGGAACGAGGAGGCGCAGTGGGACATGTTCCTGCATGGGTTGGCTGACCGCGTCCAGAAGGAGATCTACGCCCTGGACCTTCCTACATCTCTTAATGGACTGATCGAGCTAGCGTTGAGAGTTGATGCACGACTGTCCCGAGTCGAGCGACGGGTCTTGCCCAGTCGCACTCCTGGAGGAGCTGAGGGTCATCGTTTCAGCGGCGGGGACGCGATCAGCCCCGTCTACGATCACGAACCCATGCAGGAAGGGCGAGCTCGGCTTTCCCGGGAGGAGAAGGAAAGGCGGAGATCCCAGGGCCTCTGCTTCTACTGCGGTGGAGCAGGCCATTTTGCGTTCAACTGCCCGTTAAAAGGTCAAGCCCGATAGTAAGTATGAGGCTACTATCGGGTGGGATCTCCGCCGTGAAGACCTCATCCACATCTACTCTCCTTCCGGTAAGACTGAGATGGTCAACCAACACTCACGACTGTCAAGCACTTCTGGACTCCGGGGCTGAAGGTAATTTCATGGACCACACATTTGCGCACAAACTTCAGATACCTCTCAAACCCCTCACACACAAGATCGCTGTACACGCCCTCAATGGTCAAGAACTTCCCACCATCTCTCTCATCACTGAAGATATCACCCTCGTCACATCAGGCAACCACTCCGAGACTATTTCCTTTTATATACTGGACTCACCTCTTGCACCCATAGTTCTCGGTCCCCCCTGGCTCATCCGTCACAACCCTAGAGTGGACTGGCAACAGAGATCTGTTTTGACCTGGAGTACTAAATGTCATGAGTCTTGTCTTGTGTCTGCCTGTCCGTCTGTTTCTGTTTCTGTGTTTCAGGAGGAAGCAGTGGATTTGTCCAACGTGCCCGCGGAGTACCTCGACCTGAAGAAAGTGTTCAGTAAGTCTTGTGCTGCTTCTCTTCCTCTGCATCGTCCCTATGACTGTGCCATAGATTTACTGCCAGGTAAGTCTCCGCCTAAAGGCAAGTTGTATTCGCTTTCTGCTCCAGAAAGGGAGGCTATGGAGAAATATATTTCTGATTCTCTAGCAACAGGGTTCATCCGCCCTTCCTCTTCTCCAGCGGGGGCGGGGTTCTTTTTTGTGGGGAAGAAGGACGGATCTCTGCGACCTTGTATTGATTACCGAGGGCTGAACAGCATCACGGTAAAGAATACTTATCCTTTGCCGTTGATGTCTTCAGCCTTCGAGAGGTTGCAGGGAGCGTCGGTCTTCACAAAATTGGATTTACATAATGCTTATCATTTGGTCCGCATTAGGGAGGGGGATGAATGGAAGACCGCTTTTAACACCCCCAGGGGGCACTTTGAATATTTGGTCATGCCTTTCGGGTTGTCCAACTCCCCAGCGGTCTTCCAGGCACTCGTCAACGACATGCTGCGAGATATGGTCGATCAATTCATATATGTTTACCTGGATGACATATTGATTTTTTTCATCTTCTCTCCAGGAACACGTGCAGCACGTCCGACGAGTGCTTCAGAGGTTGCTAGAGAATGGGCTTTTTGTCAAGGCGGAGAAATGCGCTTTTCATGCACAGTCTGTTCCTTTTCTGGGGTACATCGTTTCGACTGAGGGAATACGTATGGATCCTGAGAAGGTTAAGGCTGTGGTAGATTGGCCAAGTCCAGATTCCCGTAAGGCCCTACAGAGGTTTCTGGGGTTCGCCAACTTCTACCGGCATTTTATTCGCAACTTCAGCCAACTAGCCGTACCTCTGACTGCCTTGACCTCCCCCAGAACTACGTTCAGGTGGTCAGACACAGCCGAGGCTGTGTTTGCCAAACTGAAAGGTTGCTTTGTTTCAGCCCCCATCTTAACCCCCTGGGGTCGGCGGTATCGCCGGCGATACCAGCTCGCTTTTTTTTTTATCAGTTCAAAAGAGATTCATTTTGCTCTGTTGACTTTGATATTACAAACAAGTTTCATACATCAATCAATTCTGTTAAATGTGTATTATTTTTGTGTATACTCACAATAAAAACAAAGTGTTGTGCTTTTTGCCAAATAAAGAAAAATAAACACGAAGCGAGTTCTGCCTTCTCTCTGTCAGTTAAGTCCATTCTGAAACGCGTCCGAAAATGAACAATAACTCAGTGAATACTCAGTCAAACAGGCATACAGACACACAGGCATGAAGCTTGAATTCTCTTCTTTTAAATGAAGTAATTTATATAAAAAACAAATATTCTCAGCTTGTGAAATCTGTATTAAAAGAGAGCGATTCCAGTCGAGCTCATTCAAATGTAATGTGACCACGCCCCGGAGCTCTTCAAACGCAAATGAATGAGGCAATCCACGCAAACCTGTGAACGCCCCCACATCAGCTCGAGAAAACACAAGTTTATTCAGATCATTACTTGTTTACACAGTCTCGCAGCGCTGTGAGGAATAATAATAATGGAAAATGTACCTCAGAAGTGCGGGTATTTCGAGGAGCAAGGATCCGACTGAGCTGAGGAATACTGTAGTAAGTTTTTTTTTCCTTCTCAAGTGAATCGCGTTTCTGTTTGTGAATGAATGAACCCCAGAGATGCGCGCTGTTTACCACAGCTCGCAAAAAGACCGTTTAAATTTAAATCGCTTTCTGTGTGTGAATGAATGATGATGTTTTAGCAAACTGTATTGCTATACTGAGATGAGTAAAAATCGACTGAAATATGTTGAAATAAAATGTAGGCTATTTGTATAAGCAACGTATTAAACTGCAAATTAACATTTATATGCCCTAATATTTCATAAAAACAACGTTACAGTCATAGCGAAATATGAAAGACAACATTTTGTTGAATAGATTTGGGTACAGTTTTTACTGTAGAATATACTGCCACATCAAATAAGCTTTTGTTTAGCAATTTCTGCTCATATGTTTTATATATATATATATATATAAAATACTATTTTTGTCAAAAATAAAGTCATCAACTAAGATGTTAGCTGTTCCAATGTTGGCTATATTCAAACTAATGAATACATATGATAAAATGTAGGCCTATAATCATTTTTTTACAAAGAAAGAGTACACTTGAAATATTGTTGAAATTGTAATTATTGTTGTAATTGTAACCTTTTTAATAAAATAGCAAAACATATTTACAAGATAGATGTAAGCAAAATCTTAAATGGTCAATATAAGTCTTCTTCTAAATATATCTTTTGTCCTTGCATTGTGGCTCAGTCAGTGTCACACCTGAATGAATGGCTCATTATGCAGAGTGGGTGGGACATTGTATTCTCAGGTGTAAACTACTCCCCCTTCACGCCCCCCTCGCATATTGGCTTTCCAAGCAAAACCTGTTTTACACAATTTAAATCAATGTATTGGTTTATGGGAACGATAAAGCAAGACTATTTTCACATAATTTTGAAGCCAGAACTCGAAGCGACAACATCCATTAGTCAAAAGTCTTATTGACACATATTTAGTATGAGTTTTGTGGTCTTATTTCAGCAACTTTCATTTTTATTTTTTCCAATAACCACGCATGAACATTATTCTCTTAAAAATACAAACATCTACATTCATGTTGCTCACATATTATGGAAGCCCTGTTTGTGCTATATAGAGTGAATTTACACCTTTGCCATTAACATGTTTATAAATAACTGAAAAAAGCACAAATGTCAGAGCATGTCAGAACATCCCAAGGGCCCCAAAAACACCTTAGACCCCAGAGGGTTAATTGCCCCTGATCTATCACGTCAGTTCGTGGTGGTCGATGCGTCAGTGGTGGGGGTAGGTGCAGTTCTATCCCAACGTTCTCCCTCATACGACAAGATGCACCCTTGCGCGTTTTTGTCTCATCGGTTATCTCCTGCTGAACGTAATTATGACATTGGTAACAGAGAGTTGTTGGCAGTCAAGTTAGCATTGGAAGAATGGCGCCACTGGTTAGAAGACTCGGGGGTACGTTTTATCGTCTGGACTGATCACAAGAATCTGGAATATATTAGAACCGGCAAAAGATTGAACTCCAGGCAGGCTCGGTGGGCCCTTTTTTTCGGTCGTTTTGATTTTACCAAAAACATCAAACCCGATTCCTTATCGCGCATTTTTGACCGTTCCGAATGCCCATCTACTCCCGAGTGCATTTTACCTGAGACCCTATTTGTCTCCACACTCACATGGGAGGTCGAATCGAAGGTCAAGACGGCCTTAGAAGGGGTAATGCCTCCGCCCGGTTGCCCACCAAATCGGTTATTTGTGCCGGAGGGATTACGGTCCGACGTCATTCAGTGGGGGCATTGTTCCAATGTGGCTTGTCATCCAGGAGTTAATCGCACTAAGTTTCTGGTCAAGCAACGATTCTGGTGGCCACTTATGGCTCGAGACATTCACAGTTTTGTTTTGGCTTGCTCGGTTTGTGCCACTGGTAAGACTTCCAATCGACCCCCAGATGGGTTACTTCAACCGCTGCCTGTCCCTTCGAGACCCTGGTCCCATATTGCGCTAGATTTTATTACCGCCCTCCCGCCCTCTCAGGGCAACACGGTAGTTTTGACCGTGGTGGACCGGTTCTCGAAGGCGGCTCACTTTATTCCCATTACCCTCAGCCAAGGAGACAGCGTTGACCGTCGTAGATCACGTCTTTCGCTTACATAGCCTCCCGACAGACGTGGTTTCCGACAGGGGGCCCCAATTTGTGTCCAAATTTTGGCGGGAATTTTGTAGATTGTTGGGAGCGACTGTCAGTCTGTCCTCTGGGTTTCATCCCCAGAGCAATGGTCAAACCGAGAGAGCCAACCAAGATTTGGAAAGAATGTTGCGATGTTTGGTCTCCAAGAATCCTTCCTCTTGGAGTCAACAACTGTCTATGGTGGAGTACGCCCACAATACGTTACCAGTGTCATCGACGGGCCTATCTCCGTTTGAGTGTAGTGTAGGGTACCACCCACCAATTTTTCCCAGTCTGGAATCCGAAGTCGCGGTTCCCTCCGTTCACGCCTTCGTCCAGAGGTGTCACCGCACATGGACTAGAGCCCGTGAGACTCTACTCCAAGTGCACCAAGGCTAAAGCCGATCGCCACCGTTCTAAGCCTCCCATATATGTCGTTGGTCAAAAAGTGTGGCTTTCTACCAAGAACATTCCTCTCCGCTCCGTTTCTAATAAGCTTGCTCCCAAATTCATTGGCCCGTTCACTGTCACCAAGATCATTAGTCCGGTGACAGTCCGCCTCAACCTTCCTCCTGCGTACAGGAGAATTCATCCCGCCTTCCATGTATCAAAGATTAAGCCTGTGTTTCATTCTCATATTAATCCGCCTGCCCCGGTTCCCCCCCCGCCGAGACTCGTAGATGGGGAACCCACATATTCGGTTAATCGGATTCTGGACTCAAGACGGAGGGGACGCGGATTTCAGTACTTCGTGGACTGGGAAGGTTACGGTCCGGAGGAGAGAAGTTGGGTACCTGCTAGAGACATCCTGGATCACTCTCTTATCGATGATTACAATCGACAGGTAAGGGAGTCTGGGGACGCCAGGAGGCGTTCCTAGGAGGGAGGGTACTGTCACGGTTCATGAATGCATTGTTTCCTGCCTGTCTCGTGTTTATGTTGTTACATGTGTGTGGGAACGGGCGTGACCGGCCATCATTGTTTATCAGCGGCCAGCTGATCACACTCATGGCGCCAGCTGCAGTTAATCTAATCATCCTTAAATACTCACTCATTTCTCATCTCCTTTGTCAGATCGTTGTTGAAGTCTTCCGTGCTGTGTGTGTGTTTCCCGGTCCTGTGATACGTCTTCAGTTTATGCTTCCTTGTTCCTGTTCGGTGTTCCTGTGGATTTCGTGTTTATCTGGATACTATCATCATTACCAACGCACTCAAAACACTTCACCTCATCTGCACCGCTGTTGACCATCGAAGTCCCTGCGCCACCCACCAACTGCTTCATCTTATCTACCTGAAGTATCAATCTTATTGTCTTCAATAAACGAGTTACTTGCTATTGCTTCCTGTCGTCAGTCATGACAGTCTGTGAATTTTTAATATAATTTTTCATGTGAAGAATGCTACAATTTAGCGGGTAGAAGTTTGATACGGTTAGACTTTGTGTGAGAGCACTTTGTGGACTACAAGCGGGAATCTGAAGAAAGAACAACCCATTTGGTTTGAATGGTGACATTTGGGTACAAAACACACAGGTATCTCGATCTGTCTCCATAGATTATCGCAGCATTAGCACCGTGATTTGACAAGTGGAGGGAAAATGTGTTATGGGGTGATGTCACATAGGCGACATGTAGTCTTTCTCGTTATGTCATTTCCACAACTGCTAGGCAAAGAATCATACAATATACTGTCAAACTCGTAACATAAAAAATTATATAAAAAATTCACAGACAACATATGTTCACATTCATGGCACAATTCAAACGGGACCAGAAAATAATTATTTTCTCACATTCACTTGCATTGACGATTTTTCAACCTAGAGGTCCACTTGGGGTTTTACGGATGGGCGGGACTTACCAGCTCTATTGTGATCGCTACTGACTATATGGCACTGTTACTTTTGTATATTTAGAACGATTGTAGCTAAATATCTGTCATCAGAACTATTAACCCAATACGAACACTAAACATTGGCTTTACAACAGTAGCCAAATCAAACACAAAACCATGTTTAGCATAAACAATACATAAAAGCTATAATCAAAGAATAATTTACACTGATCACATAAACGACAACAACCACAAACATTCCAAGTTCGCTGCGCTGGTGATATTAAACAGAAGTTTGTATGTATTTGTCGGATAAGTATGAATTAGCATTTAAACTGGTTTGTGGAGCCAAACAGCGTTGTCCTTCGTTTACTTCCTTGCTCCAACGTACAATTAACAATACGAACTATTACAGGAAAACACATCAACGAAAAAATCTTACTTACAGGTTGTGGCTCGTAAACAACAGCTTCTGTTTTTAAAGTTGGAACAAGCCGTTGTGCGAATCCTGCATTGAACTCGTGTAGATTGAGAAAGCTTTCCTCCGGAAAATGTGCAGCACAGAGAGCAACATTTGGATTATAATTATGAGGGACCGAGTTAAAAATAAATTGTAACCGTCCTTAGGAAGACTGAACAAAGTGGACCTGCAATCTGGGTGAAAATAACAGCGTTTCGGCGGCAATGACACTACTACCACAACAACTCTTCTCCAAAGCAACATAAAATGGCCTCGCCCCCTTTATGTATCGTGTTCCCAGAGGAGGGGTTTATGTAAATGTTGGGGTTAGTGATGTCACTAACCCTGGAGGAATGTCTTGTAGTCCCAACCGACCGTTTGCTGTAGTCCTTAGAAATTGATTTCTTTAAAAGCAAATATCTCCCTTTGTATTGAACTTTGAGCGTTGTAACTTTGCAGATGTTGTTTATGCTCAAACAGCAACATTACATACTAGCTAAAGTTAAAAAAGTGAAATCACATTCAACCACCCCTTTAAAACACTCCTGCTCCAAGTAAATCTTTCTTTTGTACCAGTTATTATGACAACCTCTAACTGCACAAACAATCCCGGTCTTCCTCGAAGCCATAACGATGAGTAAGTTGTTACGAAGACTTGTTTGATTAACCGCTACAGAAGTGCCTGACCGGAAGTCTCGCACAAAACACCGTCAACTGACTGCGTCCGAATTTCCGTTAAAAATAAGGTGAATAGGGCGTCTATGTTTTTATTATGTCTATGGTGTTGACACAATACACATAAAGTGCTGCCATGGCAACCTGGCTAACAAACAGGCTAACAAAAAAAATGGAACATTTAAAATGTTAACCATTTGTTTCTGTTTTCTCTAAACACTTTAAATGAATTTTAATTGTGTCCATATTTTAAAGATTTATGCTCTGCATCTATATTTTGTTCCTCTTATTTACCAGTGAGTTATTTACCAGAAAAGTCAGTTTATTTAATGAATTTGGGTATAGTTACTGAAGATTGAAGGTCATCCAGTTTCTCACGTTTAGCCAAAGTGGGTCAGCAATATTTAAACACATTACAAGGCAATTATTTTTTTATTATTATTCTTTGAATTGTATTCCCTATTAACTGTAGTAACAAACCAAACAGGAACTGTCACAATAATGTGTTTGCATTTAGTGAGCAACCTTATAAATTAGATGGGTTTTCTATCTCTCACCATGAGGGAGTCCTCCTTTGAGATCTGGCCACACCCAACATGTCATTACATCAGCCAAAACTATTTTTATCATTTAAAGAAATAGTCTCTTTAATTAAAGACAGTTGTTGTGCTTGGAAAATGTACATCCATTGAGCACAGTTCAATAAACCTTAAACAGCCCACTTTACCAAAGTTCCAAAGTGCAGATATATTAAAGTTCAACTTTGGAGAATGAGGTTAAACTCTTGAGCAACTCTTTGAACTTTTTTTAAAGACATAAAAGCCCTTAAGCTGTTTCACTTCTGTATAATTTATTATTATTATTGTTTTATTATTGTTTTTTAGGTTTTATTTATCTATAGTTATTTTGTTTTATTGTTTAATGTGTTTTTTTGGGTGTGTTTTTTTTGCAAGTTTGTTGTTCTATATAATCGTTATGCACAATCAGATGCGTAGGATTTGTCATCTTTAGTGATTTAATTACTACTCTAGTTTGTACAAAACAAACTCCTTTTTACGGTCTATGGTACAAACACATATCCATGTTAGAAAAGGAACAGCAGGTGGCGTTGTGTGGCTAAGCTGAGGAAAACGCCAAACCAGCCCCGAAAGAAGAAGACATTTATGAAGCCGAGCTATAGAAATGTGTGTACGTAGGTACCACATTCGACTGCTCCAGACACTCGGGGCACCCGCCATCTTGGAACGGTCAGCGTGTCGTCATTCACAGTAAGAACAAAGACTTTAAGGGACTTTGAAAATAATCATTGCGCAGCATTTGGTTGTGAAACCGCCAATATTTAAATTCCCGAAGAAATGGGATAACCTTTCACAGGTGAGAATATTGGTTTGTGTTTTTATATTAACTATTTATATTATATTTATATTTATATTTATATTAACAGTTTTACTATGGTACTTTTTTAATAATTTTACTTTTACTATGGTAACTTTTTAATGTCGTGTTAGTTTACCAAAAATCATCTGCTGAAGTTTATTGCAGATCTAGATATTCGTCTAACTGCGGTTGCAGATGCACAGTTAACTTGCTTTCGAGCGTTCACAGACATGCTTTGACCGTTCCAATATGGCGGACGGCAGCGGCCCATTAATCGTGTCCCTAACCATTAATGAGGTTTCTATGTATATAACTCTATGAGCCTAGCTCTCATGTTGCTAGGAAACCGTTGTTGAGTAGTAGCAGCAGCAGCTTGTGAAGCAACAAGTCACTTTATTTTCATTTTAGGGGGTGAGAACGCGTTCACAAATAATGGTAAGCAGGTATTACATAATAATGAAATTGAACTTATGAAATCGTTCATTTATTGTCAGAAGAAATTTAACCGGGGATAAATAAAAGCTTAGTATCGCTGTTGTTGTGGGTGAGACGCTAGCTCATCGGCTAATACAGAAGCCAAAGTCTGATCATGTGTTTTGTGCAAATTGCATTTCGGCAAATTAAAATGTATCCCCTGCAATATATTGATTTTGAGACGTCAACCCATTAATAGTATATAACTATGTTTATAAAATGTGGAAATTTATTGTGCCATGCACTATAGACATTTACAGTATCTAGGCTAATACAAGAGACCTCTCCTTTTTTGAGCTTTAACTGTTACCCGTTTATCTGTTCACATTCCAGCCGCCAAAGAAGAAATCTTCCAATAAGTCCCCAAAGGGCAGAACTCCAACAGTAGTGGATGGCTTGTCCACAGACGAGATGTCCAAAGAGCAGGTGTGATTTTCTCATATTTAGAGTTGCTATTCTCTGGGGAAAAAAAAGAAAGAAAGAAAGACAAAAATATATATTTGGATATTTACCAACTAGGACATTAGTAATATATATATATATATATATATATATATATATATATATATATATATATATATATATATATTACTAATGTCCTAGTTGGACAGGCAATAAGAAAATTAAGAAAACAAGCACACTTTGTTGATGACAGCCATGTTATTTTTTATTTTATTTTGCCAATCTGGCAATCTACTCATGGGTGTTTTGTAGTTGGAGGAGCACATTGTGCGTCTGCGAGAGGAGCTGGACAGAGAACGAGAGGAACGCAACTATTTCCAGCTAGAGAGGGACAAAATCCACACATTTTGGGAAATCACCAGAAGACATCTGGAAGAGAATAAGTGCGAGCTGAGAAACAGAGAGCGTGATCTGGAGGAGGCTGAGGAGCGCCATCAAGTGGAAATTAAGGTATTGAGAAGAGTCCTGTGGTGATGTCAAAGTAATTTTCCCCTCAATTAATTGCATGTGGGCTTATAATGAACACTTTGTGTGACATGAATCTGTTGTTGTCCAGGTTTATAAGCAGAAGGTGAAGCACTTACTGTATGAACAGCAGAACATGCTTTCTGAGCTGAAGGCTGAAAGTGTTGTCAGCACCAAACATCTGCAGAAGGAGAACGATGTCCTCGAGAATCATCTGCAGAATGACATGCGCAACTTGAAAGTTTACTTAAAAGAGCAGGAGCTGTCCAGTGAGAATGTGCTCAAGAGCATTCATCTGGTATGTGCATGATTATAATATGATTTAATCAGGGTGCGAATTACACAGTGACTGACTACCTTACAATGCAACTAGGCTTATATTAGGGGTGTGATGATGCACTTAGCTAACAAGACGATAGATGATATTGGGTTCAAGAGAAGACATGTTTAACTAAGAAACATTATATTTAAGAAATATATAAATATTCAATGACAAAAATGTCTGGAAAAATAGTTTTTTATTCGACTGAAAGTCACAAAATGCAAAGCAGTGCAGGTGCATTTTACTTCTCATTTAACTAATCTAGGGCTGTCACTAACAAAAAAATTTGTTATCGAGTTATTAAATTGAGTAGTTAATTGAGTAATCAGATAATAATTTTTGTGGTAATAAAAATAGACCTAAGTGAATACCCTTTAAAATGACTCAAAAAACATATATAATAAGAACGAGGCAGTAATAATTGGTTTACATAAAGTATCAAAAGCAAGTAATTTTATGATTTTATTGAACAACACTGTTAAAATAAATAATATAACATACATTAGGGGTGCACAGAAATGAAAATTCTAGGCCGAAAATTCTGGATGCTCTTGGCCAAAAAACGAAACCGAAAAAGCTTTTTAAAAATTATTTATTTCTAATATTTTAGCTTATTTTGGTATAATTTTATTAATATTTAGACTTTTTAATGAAATTTAATATTTTTAATGATGCTGAATTAAAAACTTAAGATCAAATACACTAATTACAAGGTTAGCCTACTTATAAAACTGAGTTAATGATTTCAGTTTTAATGCCTTTCCAGCAAGTAGGGCTGCAACAACTAATCGATAATTATCGATAAAGAAAATCATCGGCAGCGAATGTCTGCCCACCGAGCAGCTGCGTTAAATTTACAGCACTGAATAATGCATTTTAATGCAGAGAACTGGAACATACAAAAGAATAAGCATACATCACATAATATCAACCACAAAAATAATAAAGGAGACAACAGCAAAACAGAAAAGGGGAAAAAAAGTGTAAATAAATAAATTCAGAAGAAAGAGAAAAAAGAGAGAGAGGGCCATTACATCACATAAAGATCAGAGGCAGAGCAAATCCTAACAGTCCTTGTAGCTTTCTTATTAGTAGATACTGAAATCACAGTTAAATGATATTCCATTTCTTTTAAGAAGACAGAGAAGATAAGTTTACAGTTTGAAAGTATGCATTTGTGAATGTAAAATTTGCTTAGGAAAATAATGAAATTAATACCAAAACAGATTTTTGTGTGTGTGTGTGAGGTCAAAATATCCAAATATAATGTTTCTCATATGTATTGAGAAGCCTGGCAAAATCTTACACCTTTTACTATATTTTTTACTATCATTTTACTATCACTTACACACAATCATTCCAAAGCTTCTGAGTGTAGTGACATGACCAAGATAAATTAACCACTCTTTCATCAGAATTCAAACAAAAAGAGCATATTTGCTCAATGTCAGCTTTAAATCTTTGTATAAATGTCTTAACAGGATAGAACCTGTGTATGAGCTTAAAGGAAATTTCTTTCACTATTTGTGAGAAAGAACAATGTAAAGACTAGATTTTTTTCCAATTATTAACAAACAAATTTTTCCAAAAGGAAATTACAGGTGGAACGGAAATATTTTTTTAGGAAATAAAGATCTTTGCAAAGAAATTCTGAATATCTGAACAAAAGACAATTATTAAACAACTGCTCCATCAAAAATACTGAACCAATTATCATAAAACAGAGATTTATACTTGAATAAGATGTTCTTGTTGTTCCAAATAAAACATCTCTGTGGTGAAAAGTTATGTTTATAAATTAGTGCCCATGCTAAGAGAACCTGGCGATGAAAGTTGGAAAGTTTGATAGGGAGTTTGGATATATCATAATTACACATTTAGAGAAAATGAATGCCAGCAAGTTGTGAAAAAACAAGTTGAGGAAAAACATTCAAAATAGAAGATGGTTTGGCTAGGAATTGATTCAGCCAATTAATTTTAAATGTATTGTTGTGGGAATCAAAAAATAAAATAATTCAGACCACCATTATTATAAGAGTTTAATATGACTGATTTTCTCATATAATTATCCTTTTTCTCCTTAAGAATTTTATTAAAACCTCATTAATTAATGTAGACGTGGGCTTATCCACAAAAAGAGACTGAGCTGCATAGGCCAAACAATACAGACCCTCTGCCTTAGTGAGCAGTGTTCTGCCTTTTATGGACAGATCCCTTTGTAACCAGCAATTGCATTTTTTGTTTTTTGGTAATAATCAAGCGTAGCGTTAGTTCTGGCAGGTCACGTTAGTCAAGCTCGCATCAGCTGACTCTCAGCTGATCCATGTCTACCTATAGGAATACGACGCCTATCACTGTATTCTTCATATGTAAGCTCCTTCAGTATTATCAGAAGCTATCGCGTTTCTCAGGAGCTAATCACCCTTCTCCATTCCCAGCTCCTCCTCTCGTCCAGTCAGGATTTGGCATTTTGATTCCCCTGAATGAGTTAAAGATATCTGCAATACATTTTTGTTGGTTCAGTTCTGTTTACCCTAAGGGGGGTTATTGCTGCTCTCCCTGCTCTTAACCATGCTAGGATGCATGGATGCGCAGGGAGTTCTTGCCCAGAACAGAACCATACCTCCAATCCAAACTATATGCTAATTGTCAATCGTATTTGACGATAGTGGTCCTGACAGAAATAGGTTTGAAGTTTGCTGAACACCTTTATTCATCTTTAGTAATTTGTATACCAAGATATGTTACCCTATATTTTTAACAGCAATATCTTCAATTAAAGTAAAATAATTTTTTTTTATTGGTAGCCATTCGCATTTCTTAAAATTTAGATTTAGTCCAGAGGCTTCAGAAAAGGACTGAAGAACACCCAAGCTGCTGGAATATGTGACGAATCATTCAAGAATTAAGCTGTGTCGTCCGCTAATTGACTAATTTTTATTTTAGTGTTGCCAATTGTGATACCCTTTAAAGGACTACTATTGATATATGTGCTAAGGAACTGTTTTGCAATTAGGAATAGGTAAGGGGAAACTGAACATCCTTGTCAAACTCCTCATTTTAAAAAGAATCTAGGTGAAATACCATTACTTAGTTTGATTGAGCTGTTTACGTTTATGTATAGCATTTGGACCATCCTGCAAAAGGAGTCACCAAAGCCAATTTTAAAGAAACACTCCACCGTTTTTTGAAATAGGGCTTATTCATATTCTTTCATACATTTAGATAGGTGGGTAAATGCATTTTTGTCTCTGCATGCATTGTTTTAGTTTGACAGGGTCGGCGCTAGCTTAGCTTAGCACAATGAATGGAATCCTTTGTTGCCAGCTAGCATGTCCTGAGTAAAAGTGATACAATTTTTTTTTTAAAACCCACGTAATTACTTCTTGTTGCCTGCGTGTTCACAACGAGTACAAATAGCGATGCAGATTAACACTAGGTGAATTCAACCTGTTTAGCATGAACAACCAAACTAAAATAAAAATCGCTGTTATCGTTACCTGTAAAATGAAATGACTGAGGGCTAAGTTAGCTATATTTCTCTCACCGAGTTAGCCTGGTTCTTTTGACTCAGGAGTTTTAGTATAACTACTAGAGAGGAGAAGGCTACAAGCAGTTTACTATACATGTGTCATGTTTAAAATAATCACTTACTCTGTGGACAGCTGTCCATTTGGTCGGCGTGGGGCGTTTTTTCCAGTTCACTTTATCACACCGGAAAAAAAAATCGAGTACTGCCGGATGAATCAACGCCGTGAAATCCGCGGTAGCTGTGACACAACTGCGGGCACGCTCATCTTGATCTGACACGTTGAGCCTGGTTATCGATGGCAGAAACTTGTCCCACTCGCCACAGCACAGACACTCTATTTCAGTCGGCATATTCCCCCACATTCACACCACCAGTTCGTGTTGGCTCTCATCCTCACGTCCTCGGGCTGTTGAGCGATCGCAACCTCCTCCTGTCGTTCTATTTCCACTCATTTTCTGTAAACTCTTGTATATAGGTATGGTTCTGGCTCACACAAAATCAGCCATGTTCATCGCCATTCATGTACTGTTGGGAAAATAGCCAGGCAGCTACTATTCACACCGGTATGTTGACGGAAGTCGTGGGATTTCATGTGTTGCGTGATATCTCTGCGCCCAAGTAGCAGTGCTTCGCCTAAGTAGCCGTGCTTCGCCTGTGCTTCCCCATAATATAGTCCCAAGTCAATATCTGCCTAAGAAATCACCTAGTGTTAATCTGCATCGCTATTTGTACTCGTTGTGAATACACAGGCCACAAGAAGTAATTACGTGGTTTTTTTAAAAATTTTTATAACTTTTACTCAGGACATGCTAGCTGGCAACAAAGGATTCCATTCATTGTGCTAAGCTAAGCTAGCGCCGACCCTGTCAAACTAAAACAATGCATGCACTGAGACAAAAATGCATTTACCCACCTATCTAAATGTATGAAAGAATGTGAATAAGCCCTATTTCAAAAAACGGTGGAGTGTTCCTTTAAGAGCCTAAAATAAAAATGTGTGTTCCAATGTGTCAAAGGCTTTGTAATAATCGTCAATTCATTCTGAATAGTCTAACATATCTAGCGCTAACCGTATATTATTAGAAATGTGTCTTTTCTGCATAAATCATGACTGAGATACTTTTAGGGTCATGACTAATATTAGCCTACCGTTAATCATTCGTTTTTGAAATTGGTTGTTTTTAGCTTGCTGTCTTTCCAATCTGAAAAAAATATGCAGAGTTTTGTTCACCCTCTTCAATCCATTTTCTGTGCGATCTAATGAACGCCCCTTTAGCTTTATGTTTATATATGTTTTCTAATTTGCACTGTAAGTCAACCAATTCTGCTTTTTCACAAATAAGTAAATCATCCAAATTTTTTTATAAAAGATTGGTGATTTTGCATAATGGAATTTTCATCAGTTTTTTTCTTTTTTGTCAAATCAGTACTACATTTCCTAAGATAGTTGCCAATTTCATATTTAGTAAACTAGTGCAAAATGCCCATGCAAAATCAGTTTTTGTGTGTGTTTTTAGTAATTGTTGGTTTGGTGTGTTTGAGTGCTCATTGTTACAATTACACAGCAAAAGTTCAGTGACATTTTTATTTGTGCATGGTAGAAAGCACACAGTGCTTTCTACCATGAAAAACGCTATACTTGAGCAAACAGTTTGTGAATAGGCTACTACAAATGATGCCCGTGAAAGAGACTGTGAACGCATTGAATAGGATTTGTTTAGTTGGTGAATAGCTTAGGCTACTATTACACAGTAGCGATAACGTTAAGCGCACCAGAATGAAATATAATATTCAGAAGTAAACAGCGTAGGTGACTTACAGATTCAGTTAACATCCACAAATGAATAAGCGCGACAATTCAGGGAGCAGGCTACATAGTGAACTCGACGATTCAGGGAGCAGGCTACACAGTGAACTCCGAAAAAAATCTTTTACCAATATATTTAACGATATCTTTTGCATTTCTAATCCAAACAGTGTCAAACTTGGCACTGCATTTACTCGTGCCCGTAGCGAGACACCTGTCAAGTTTGAAATCCATCGGACTAACGGTTCGAGAGATATGCGCAGACGTTTCAGTAATTTATAGATAGATTCCCTATATGGGTACGAATAAAGATACTCTTGTGGTCAGAAAATGGTGATGGCAAAATGTCAGTAGAGGTATTGCATAATTCCTTAGAGATAAGCCATGTGTGAATTCGGGCCTGGGAGGAGAGAGAATTATTACTCCATATGAACATCTTTTGAGAGGGATGCAATACTCTCCAACTATTGATCAAAGAGATTCTTTGCATAAACATTTTGAAGTATAAATTAGTATTGTCAGGGAGTTTTGGAGGCCATCTGTCTATGCTGCCATCTAAAGCCACATTAAAATCTCCACCAAAAATAAGCATGGAATTTGGGTATTTAGTCAATCATTTGAACACATGTTCCTCTAAACTACTAATAAAGGCTTTATTTTCTTTCTGCTGTTTATAACCATAAACACACAAGAATACACGTCAAATTAGAAATTTCAGTAATGAGACGGATATAATGTCCATCAAATCACTTATTACATCGAGTAACACCTTTCCTTTAAACTTTTTTTTAAAATGCATACACCGGCTGAATGTGTTGTACCATGAGACATCCATATGTCCAGTCCCCATTGTGACCTCCAGAAATTAAGGTCCTCTACAGTTGAGTGACATTCTTGGAGTAAACAAAAATCTAATTTGAATTGTTTGAGATAAAAGAAAACAACCTTTCGCTTAGTAAGATTTATTAGCCCTCTAGCATTTAAAGAAACAACAGATAAAGACATGAAGTAAAAGAAAGGAAATTGAAGAGAAAAAAATGTAATAGACCTAGATAAGCAAAACAAATAACTTCTTGTACAGAACTCTAACCGTCAAGAAATGAGCTCTAGGATGAGAACCGCAACTCAAACAATATGAAAAAGATCTAAATCACTCAGAAGAATACAGTATGAAATGCCAATAAAGTAATACTTTAAATTAAATTTGAGAACATACAAGTATAATACCAGGGCTGTGTTTCCCGATAACATTGTCTCTTAGCGCGCTACGAAGACTCTTAAGGTATAACTTAACTAAAGGTATACCATTTCTAGGTGTGTTCCCTGAACCATACCTTAGGAAGCTGCTTAAGATATACCTTTGTACGTGTGACATTACCAGGTGCTGTCCGTGGCGATGGTGCTGAATTGGTTAATATCGATGGCTCGAGAATCAATTATTCTCTCGTGCAGGGGCTGCTTCACTGCATTATGTGAGAAAGCGGTGTTCTTTATAAAAGAAGCATTTCAGAAATAGTTGAAATTGCATTTATTAGGACTCAAGAGATATTATAAAAAATAATCCAAACTATAATAGCCTAGCCTACATAATTTAAAATTGCTGCATAATAACCATTTCAGTTTTTTACGTGCTTTCTTCTCTTTCCCATTTTTGTTCGCTGAGGTGGAGTTGCGATGAAATATTGTTCTTGTAAATACTTTCCAGCATTTCAGTAATAAAAGTGTACATCTTACGTACGGTGCTCGGCAGTGATCAACAAATTTAAACATTGAATTTTGAATCTCTTCTTGTAAACTCAGAGATGTGGATTCAGATGGTAATTAAATTACCACACAACCTGTTTGTCACAAAACAGTAGGTAGGCTAATTTGGCCAAGGATTTTTACGCGGGTTGGGTGAGAAAAAAACACTGACATTATGGATTTGGACGGCAATAAAATCACCGACTTACCCCTGTAAATGTTTAAAATACCGGACGAGCCCATGAGAAACAATTAGCGTCTGAATAGGACTTAAGGCCCTATTCGCACTGGATAAGTATTACCTGGTGACCTCTAGTTATTTGTAACAATTGCGGAGGTTGTCTGTGATCTTAATCCCATGCGAATCGGCCATGTCTGTAATTTGTAAAGTAAAAATTCCCCCGCAAATTACCTACCATATTTCGCTGAACACAGAGGTCCCGTGATAATATCGAATATCGTCCCGTGCGAATCGGCATCTCTGTGATTTGGCGGGGTCGTATATCATTTTTTCAAGGTTTTTGTTTCCTGTGTGCTTTTTTATCCATCTTTCGCAAAGAATAAAGGCTGCGTTGGAGTGTTTTGATAGTATTTTGGGTGCTGGGTCATATCGCTATAGGCTACACCATACAACTATACAATTTGCAGAAAGAGAAGGCTGAAAACCATCAGAAGAGGAAAAACGTACTTGGTTACTAACGTAACCTCGGTTTCCTGAGAGTAGGGAACGAGTATTGCGTAGCTAATACGCAGTGGGGAAACTCCTTTCCTCGAGAAATATTGAAGCCTATATTTAAAACGCAGTGCAGCTGCACAGTGAACACAGCAGAGCGTCTAGCTTGCCCATTGGCTGTGCTGCGGTAACTGCACACCCTATGGCGAATCGTCTCTGACGCGCGGCCCAATCAGGTGACTTTGCGCCTGCCGAAAAACAGAAAACGCGCGTCCAGCTAGGGCTGTGGTGTTTCGGCAGGGCTTAGATGGATGTACAAAGATCAAAATCTCCAGCCAGCAGCAGTGGGCGGGCAGAGGTGAGCGACGACTGCTTCCTCGAGGGGACAGTCTCTCGTATCCCTTTTCCGCGGCGCCGTCCACAGAGGAGAGCATTGCGGAAGCGCTCGTGCGCACACACGATGCAATCAAAATGATTGAACCTTCCTGACCTGCAAGACATTCTGGTTTTGTGAAAACACTTCAACTAAAGCATCATAGAAAGTTTATTAATAAACATTTGAGTGATTCTTAGGGTGCTTTCACACTGGGCTCGTTTGTTGCGGTCCGAGCCCAATCGCGATTGTTCCCGGCAACCCCCCGCAGCGTTGGTCTGGTTCTCTTTCATCATCTCGTTTCGAGATCCACCTATGGGAAGGGCATCCTGTACCTGACCTCTGCAGAAGCATCCAATTGCACCAAGTCTGGCTAACAGACAGAAGCGCGCAGCCAATGCCAGGTAAGGCCACACCCCCTTACCTAAGGCATATAGCTGTCAGGCGCGCTCCTCCCCCTCAGTTGACATTCGCTTCTCGCGATCTCTGCACTGACACAGTTCGGTTGGATTAACGTTACGCTGCTCACTTTCGAGTCTTCAGGAGGACATATCACCAGATCAGCCTCCGCCAGACGTGAGTGACAGTCGTTTCTTCAGCCTATCCGCTGTGTTTTTGCATCCGGAGCCGCCCGAGCTCTCGCTGTCCTTCACCTGCTCCTCCTTACATAGCTGCCCGCCACGGGTTTTTTCCGAGTTCTTCACCGCTGGCCCACCCATGGCTATGTGACCGTCTAAACCGCCGCTTCTCCGGGGAACAGCCTATCACGACGAGCCTGCCCGGCCGCGTGTGGTGCTCTCATCGCCGCTAAGGACCCTCTCGTTCTGCGTGGTCTGCTTGGGCTTAACACGCTCAAGAAGCTTTGGAGAAACCGGAGAATTGCGGTCATTGTAATTGCTGCCCATGTAGCTTTTACTAAGCCGGCTTTTAGTTGCACGACCCAGCGCGCCGTGCTCGGCCTTTCTGACTCGGATGGGGGACACGGTGATGATGACACGCTACCGGGGGACTCCCGGAGCGCCACCTCGCTAAAATATTTGAGCTGACATCAGCCAAAAAAAACAAACAAAAAAAAACAAACAAAAAAACAATCCGCATTCCCCGAAGAGGACATCTTTGCGGGAAAACCTCACTCTCGTTGACGAACCGGCCGGTTCCGGCGACGGGGATGACGCGGTCCTTTTAGCCTTCCCTAGGCTAGCGCTCACGCGGCTTTGCCTCAGTCCATCCTCCTGGAAGTTTGTGAGCGAGCGGTCGCTCGTCTCAACATTGTGTGGCCAGCTCCACAGAGCGCCACCGACCAGGATAGGAATATTTACGACGGGTAAGCGCTGGGACCACCGCCCAGTCTGAGGAAACAACTCTTAATACCGTTTTTCCAGCGTTCGCGAAGCTCATAAGCACGACTGGAGCGCCCCGCTAGACTGTTAACACGGTCTCACGGGCCTTGATGTGTTACGATAACGTGTTGAGGCTTTCAATTTATGCCTTCCTAGGAAGGCGGCCCCGAACGCAAGCGGCCTGCCTGTTGTTCGACCGTTGGGAGTATCGAGCCCGTGTTCACGGGCCACGAGCCCTCCGGATTCTCTCCCGGTCCCGGAACCCCTGTCCAAAAGACACAGGGTCTCCCGCGGACGGTCGGTTAATCCCGTCTCGTGGCTGCCCAGCCCGTGTGTTTAGTGGACGTTGTGTGCGTGTGCGGGCAAGCCGTTTCAGCGCCCGAGTGGGTTTTGCGTACCGTAACCCAGGGTTACAGGCTGCAGTTTGCAATAAAACCTCCGCATTTCAACGGCGTTCTCTCTTCTCACACAGAAGAAAACGTCTCACACATTCTGAAAGAGGAAATTTCCTCCCTCCTAAACAAGGGAGCGATTCAGATGGTGCCACCCAATCTGATAAACCATGGTTTTTATTCCTGGTATTTTCATGTTCCAAAAGGCGTGGCGCCCCCCGCCCTATATTGGACCTTCGAGTGTTGAACAAACATTTGAGGAAATACAATTTCAGAATGTGACACAAGGCTCTCTCGCCCATGCCATAAAGCAGAACGACTGGTTCACATCAGTCGATCTGAAAGATGCTTTCTTTCACATAAGCATCTACCCTCCACACAGGAATATCTTCGTTTCGCCTACCAAGGCATTTGTTACGAATTCACAATTTGAGTCCCCAAACTTTCTGTCTGTGTGCGGAGGCGGGTGTGGCGCCCCTGAGACTATCAGGGCTGAGAATTCTGACTTACATAGACAATTGGCTCATCGTAGCCAAATCGAAGGAGAAGGTGTCGCTGGACACCGGCCGGGTGCTCGCGCACATCACATCCCTCGGGTTCAAGGTGAATGCGAGCATAAACAATCTGACTCCCAGTCAGAATGTCATTTTCCTGGGCTTGGAATTGAACTCAGTCTCCATGCGAGCGCGTCTCTCTCAAGAGCGCGTTCGCTCGCTGATGGACTGTCTGTCTCAGTTCAGAGAAGGGGTGAGAGTACAATATCGCACATGCCTCAGGCTGCAGGGTCTCATGGCTTCATCTATCCAAGTTGTGCCGTTGGGTCCCCTGAGAATGAGAGCGTTCACGAGATGGGTTTTGTCACTACGTTTCAGCCCGATTCGCGATCTCTGCCGCTCGGTAACGGTGACGCGCGCCTGCTCGGCGGCCCTGCGCCATTGGGAGAGCGAGAACTTTTACGCACGGGGAACCCCCCTCGGGACGGTTATGATGCGGAAAGTTGTGACGACAGATGCGTCCTTAACAGGCTGGGGAACCACCCAGTAAGGCAGAACGGTGAACGGTCTGTGGCTGAGCAGACTACGTTCAGCGCACATTAACTATTTAGAGCTTTTACCATTTGGAAAGCTCTGAATCATTTTCTGCCTCGCCTGCAGGGACATCCCGTTCTAGTACAGTGCGATAATACCATGGCCGTGGCTTATATCAACCGTCAGGGTGGCATGCGCTCGTCGAAACTCCACGCTCTAGCTTACAGGTTTTTGGGGTGGAGCAGACGGGTTTTTCTGTCATTACACGTGACTCATGTTCCGGGCATTCTGAACAGAGGCGCGGTATCTGCTATCGAGGGGAAACCCAATCTACGGGGATTGGCGTCTTCACCCGCAGATAGTGGAGATGTTATGGATGAGATTCGGACAGGCAGCCGTAGATCTTTTCGCCTCGCGCGAAAACCACCATTGTCCTATTTTCTTCTCGCTAAAGGACGTGGACCAAAGCCCAAAGTGCTGCTGTATGCTTTTCCTCCCCTGTGCCTGATAATTTCACACTGGCCAGGGTGAGAGAGCACGGCCTGTCTCTCATTCTGATAGCACCCAGGTGGCCCAAAGCCCCATGGCTGCCAGAGATAATCCCTCTGTTATACGCCGAGCCATGGCACCTCACCCCTCACACGGACATATTGTCCCAAGTCAACGGAGAGATTTACCACCCCCACCCGGACAGGGTGGCTCTCTTGGCCTGGCCCGTGAGAGGACGAACCTAAATGCACTGGGGCTCCCGCTGCGTGTAATCGCCACTACTCAGAATGCCAGGGCCGTTTCCACGCGATCCCTATATGCCTGTAAGTGGCAAGTGTTCGAAGGGTGGCGTGATGGGCGTGGTCTCACATCTTATCAGTGCTCGGTGCCTGATATTTTGTGTTTACTGCAAGACCTCATGGAAAGAGGCAGGTCCTTTTCCACCATTAAGGTCTACCTGGCTGCGATTTCAGCCTGTCATGTGGGTTTTGAGGGCTCCACCGTCAGGCAGCACCCTCTAACCCGCAGTTTTATGAAGGGTGCTCGCCGCTCTTTGCCGGTCATCAGGAGATCTGTTCCAGAGTGGGACCTCTCCATGGTGCTGGAAGCGCGGTCTCTGTATCCTTTTGAGCCTCTGGGGAGTATTTCCCTTAAGCTGCTGTCCCTCAAGACAGCTTTGCTCTCGGCCTTGGCATCTGCTAAACGGGTCAGTGAGCTACATGCACTCTCGGTTCACCCCTCGGGCGCCAAATTCTCCCTAAGTGGAGATAAGGTTTCCCTTAAGCCTAACCCGGCCTTCATGCCGAAATGCTTCCCTGCGTTCACTTCGGAGGTTTTGGAGCTATCTGCTTTTCACCCTCCACCTTTTACCTCCCCGGAGGATCAGAGGCGGAATGCTCTGTGTCCCGTCCATGCTCTGCAAGCATATATGACCAGGACCAGTGCTTTCCGAAAGCAAGAGTGACCAGCTTTTTGTTTCAAGGGCTCCCACGCACAAGGGGAGTCCCATTTCAAAGCAATGCCTCTCACATTGGCTTGTGGACGCTATACTATGGCTTATGTAGCAAAGGGAGTGCAGCCCCCAGGGGGCATCAGAGCTCATTTCACAAGGGGCTTAGCCGCCTCTTGGGCTTTGTTCAGGGGAGTGCTACTGCAGGACATCTGCTCCGCTGGCAGCTGGGCCTCTCCTCATACCTTTGAGCGTTACTACCGGTTGGATGTCACCAGAACCTCGGTGGCACACTCAGTCCTAGGGGTAGGGTCCTCTTAGCCCTTTCCCACAGCCCCGTTGGGTTAACCAACGAGGAGTGAATGGGCCGGCTGGCCATGTTCATTCCTGTCACCAAGGATTCGCATTCCTTCTTGGGTTTAGCTATGTGCGTTGGTGGTGCGGGGGCCATTATCATGTATGTGTCTCATGCATGTTTCATGCCCTGCTTGTCCACAGCAGTTTAGCGTGGCGTCACCCTTGCAGGGTCATGTTTGTGGGACGTGTCAGGCACCGCCTCTCTGAGGTGACCGTCTTTCTCTGGCCTTCAGAACCTCACTGTGAGTGTATTGGGCAATCGGGGAGCTGTCCATGTCTCTCCCATAGGTGGATCTCGAAACGAGATGATGAAAGAGAACAATAGGTTACTGTCGTAACCCCGGTTCTCTGAAACATCGAGTGGAGAGATCCACCAACTTTGCCCCGCTTGCCGCACGAGAAGCGAATATACTTACTGAGGGGGAGGAGCGCGCCTGACAGCTATATGGTAAGGGGGTGTGGCCTTATCTGGCATTGGCTGCGCGCTTCTGTCTGTTAGCCAGACTTGGTGCAATTGGATGCTTCTGCAGAGGTCAGGTACAGGATGCCCTTCCCATAGGTGGATCTCGAAACGAGATGTTTCAAAGAACCGGGGTTACGACAGTAACCTATTGTTTCACACTCAACTTGCTTCTATCGAACGCTGGTGCATTTGAATGCATCTTACGTCATCGCAAACGTGCACGGTGCATGATAGAAAACAGAACTCGGTTCAATATATTGTGTTTTTTTTTTTATTAATTTGGTGCTATTATGCACAGCTGAGTGAACAACACATGTTTACTGTGTGTGTGTGATGCATAAGGTGGTTTTCTGCTGCTTGCAAACGGACTCTTTTGAGGAGACAGTGGATTTCCATTATTTGTTACCCTGATTCCACGCACTATGCGCGAATACACTGCAGGCTCACTCTCCAAGGTAAATCATCAAAACTATAAATACATCATAATCAGCTAAAACGCATGTGCAGGTCACTTTACTTCCTGAACAAGTGTGCGCACCCGAGTCCGTGATGCTTTCACATTCACGCGAACCGCGGCACGGTTCGGGAGCAACCGAACTCAGACCACCTCCTCCAGGTAGTTTCGGTTTCGGTACCCCAGGGTCCGCATGACAGCGTTCACATTAGCGATTTTTCATGTGAACCGTGCCCCATTCCGAACTAAACTGCCAGTGTGAAAGTGCCCTTAGAATGTAAAGTTGAGTTACTGAGTTCAAATAAATACAATCTAATTTGCTCTAAAGATCAATATACAAATATACAAAATTATTCAACCTTCAAAAGTTAATTTCTTTTAAGAATCCTTTACTATTTGTAACCTCAAGTAAACGTCATATGTAAGTGCTTAAAAAGCTTTTGACACCTCTCTACTGTAATCTTAGACCATTCGTTTTTTACAAAATAATATTATTTGATTTCCATGCTGCCAATGCTTACTTCCAATCTCAAGGAAAGCTTTTTCAAGGAAATTTTAATCTGGAGACTGATCAAGAAAAATCCAGGACCAAACCCTGAACCAAGCTTATTTGGTTGTGTACTTGGGCTAATTGTCCTGCAGCTTTTTGCTAAAATGGCCTGATACTTCAAATAATCCATGACGCTGTTCATATGGTCAAGATTTCCACTTACTGCAGCAGCAAAGCACCGCCTAACAAGACTGATCCACCTCAATGTTTTCAGTCCCACTCCCACATGCTCCCACAGGATTCGGTCCCGCTCCCGCAAAAACATATGTTACCATCTCACCCGCAACATTCATGTTTTGACCTGCTCCCACCTGCAAAAGCCTGCATAAAAGTATAAATAGTTTTCTTCTGTAAATCCATGAAATTTCCATGAAATAGTTTCAATTTACGTGTCGCAAGCATTTTTTTAATAAAGCATGAGAAAAGAATCTGATCATAGCAATAATATGTTTGCAAGAGCTCTGCAATTCGACACTAGTAAAATCACATCACGTTTATTTATGTAGCACTCTATACAATAGATTGCTTAAAATCAAGCAGCTTTACCATATTAAAGAAGAAAAACAGTGTCAGTGTCTCATTTCATCAGAAGTACAACTTCATTTTCTACTATGAAGCAGCTCTCCAGTGTGTTCACATTTTAACTCGCTGATGTCTGACCTCGACAGACTGAACAGGAGAAATTAAGTGGAAAAGATTTCCACGTGAAAGAAGGCGGAGCCTCAGCACACACCCACCTGTTACGTAATCACCACAGACCAATAGTAGTACAAAGGTGTTTACCAGCCGTAGCAAACTTTTCCGGAAAGTTCGCTTTGGCAAGCTGTCGAAGAACGAACTGATGTGATGTCATTTCGATCAAAATCAGCCCAAAACAAACTTTTGACCTGATTTTGTTTGAAATTACGTCACATCAATTCATTCTTCGATTTCGATTAAGGTATATTTGAGCCTTTAGTGTCGTGGAAATGTTCTTGTATCTATAGCCTTCTTTTTTATCTTCTGTGAGATCTCTTTTGTCTTGTCCATATTTGCTACTCAATATCAGAACATGCATGGGCTAAATGTATGCATGTGTCACATCTAAAGCTAATTGTCGTTATAGAGTTTCCAAAGGCTTAATTGTGTTCTAACACAGTTTTGTACCCTACCATACTAGTAAGTGATTAAATGTTGCACAGCAATGTTGAATAGGGGTTGAGTAACTATGACAGTTTGACATATACAGTGTATTGTGAACAAAATTTAAAAAATACTATATTAAACTCTGGATCTTTAGAAAAGCTTACATTTGTAAATTGGTGCAGTCTCTGTGGGGTTGAATAATTTTGTTTGCAAGTGTAAATCCTAAGTAAAACTGTGCCCTCTTTGTTCTATTTCTCTGGCTCATGGTGTCTTCACTGGGGATTGAAATCTTAGATCATTATTAATTAACTATATTTATTCATATCGAACATTTTATAACACACCCTGTGTGTAAAAGTCTTAATATTATTCTCAGTTTAAATAAAATGCTACCATTATCTTTCTGACAGCCAATGATGATTCTGAAAGAAACAAAAACGCAACTTTCATACATATCTGATTTACAGAAAAATTTCACTTTTATTTCAGTGTTGTTGTTAATGTTTTGTATATTTCAGCAAATAGTTGGCTTTGTACATAGTTTAACAGCATTAAAGAAGTCAAACTTTATCATTCAACTTAAATGCACAAATTTATTTTGAACACTTGCATTGTTCTTGCTCCGTCCATGTACGTCATTGAATTAACAATGTTTTCTAAGCTTATTTAAGTCAACTGCTCAGGAAATGTTCATGGTATGACTATGACTCATTACAGGGTCGGCACCCCCACACACCCCCAGCCAATTCGCACCCTGTATATAATGATTACAATGACAATGACAGTTACATTTCTGATTTAGATCTCTCATGACCATAAACAAAATTGTCTTTCAACAGAAACACGATGAGGAAATTACTGATCTGCGAAATGATTTTGCCAGACAAGTACGAGGTGAAGTCACTTTCTTTATACATTTGAATGGGCTAGATTTTAACAATAGTTTTTTTGTTGTATAGAACTACTTTTGAGAAGTAAATAATTCATGTAAATACATGAATACTTAAGTTTTCAGTCTCAGGCTTCAAGATGCTGTATGCAATTTTATATGTATCATTTATATATATATATATATATGAATATATATACAGCGGGGGAAATAAGTATTGAACACGTCATCATTTTACTCAGTAGATATATTTCCAAAGGTGTTATTGACATGAAATTTTCACCAAATGTTGGTAACAACCCAAGTAAGCCATACATACAAAGAAACAAACAAAAATAAGTTCAGAAATTAAGTTATGGGTAATAATGTGAAATGACACAGGGAAAAAGTATTGAACACATGAAGAAAGGGAGGCGCAAAAAGGCATGGAAAGCCAAGACAACTGCTGAAAACTTACAGTAATTAAAAAGCAATCCAGCCCCCTGTCAGTGGAAATTAATAACAGCTGGTTCAGTCCCAAATGATGGCCTACAAAAAGGTCTCATTGCCAAGGTGTCACACAAGACATATCTCATGATGGGTAAAAGCAAAGAGCTGTCTCAAGACCTTCGCAACCTAATTGTTGCAAAACATAATGATGGCATTGGTTATAGGCGCCATTCTAAGCTTCTGAATGGTCCAGTGAGCACTTTTGGGGCCATAATTTCACCATAAATTTGCCTCGACCAACTGTGCTCCTCGCAAGATTTCTGATAGAGTGAAAAGAATAATCAGAAGAGTTGTCCAAGAGCCAAGGATCACTTGTGGAGAGCTTCAAAAAGACCTGCAGATAGCAGGTACTGTTGTCTCAAAGAAAACAGTAAGTAATGCACTCCACCGCCATGGCCTGTATGCACGCTCACCACGCAAGACTCCATTACTGAAAAAAAAGCATGTTGAAGCTCATTTAAAGTTTGCTGCACAACATTTGGAAAAGCCAGTGAAATACTGGGAGAATATAGTGTGGTCACATGAGAGCAAAATTAAACTGTTTGGATGCCATAATACACACCATATTTGGAGGAGAAATGGCAGTGCACATTACCCTAAAAACACCATACAACTTGGTGTTGGCTCTTGGACAACTCTTCTGATTATTCTTTTCACTCCTCTATCAGAAATCTTGCGAGGAGCACTGGTCGAGGCAAATTTATGGTGAAATTATTGTCTTTCCACTTCCGTATTATGGTCCCAAAAGTGCTCACTGGACCATTCAGAAGCTTAGAATGGCGCCTATAACCAATGCCATCATTATTTGAGTCAGCCTTAACCAATCATCGAACAGGTTATTAATAGGTTTTGAACCTGACGGATCATTATAAAGTTCTTGTACCAAATGATGACAGTCTCCCTGCTCTTCCTGGTTCAGGAGTGTTTCATGTACCCATTTTCTTCTATTTTTATTTATTTTTTTTGTGCATGAGCATATAAATAAGAAGATTTTGCAAAGCCCTGTATGGAGCCAGATCAGCCTGAAAAATAATACATTTTCAAAACATAATTCATAAATACACAAGTAAAAGCATAAATATTTCCCCAAATGCATCTTACCTAAATAAAAAAACTTTACACAAATATATATATATATCAAGTTCTTGAATTAATTCCCATCACACATTTATGAATGATGTTACATGTATTTATGGATTGTTGAATCTGCATTTGCAAATCGTCACACGTGCGTGGACTGCTTTGAATTTGTGTGCGGCATTTTTGAGACCTTCCTCACAGGTTAAGATTCATAAATATCTTTTTTTGGAGGATGTCCTGTTTAGCCAATCGCGGTGAGCTTCTAATCCACCAATCAAAACGCTCCTTACTGAACAGACTCAAGAAGCTCAACGCTGCGCTTGTACTGTGCATTGTTAACTGCTGATAATCTGTGTCCAGAGGCTTTCTCTCAGTTTTACTGAGACTGGGATTTTTGTACATTTGTCTTGTCAAGTCTTGTTAAGGTCTTCATGATGTTTACTTCAGAAAAAAATGTCATGCTCAGATCTGGATTTTTTTACACAGGTGGGCCACTACAGACTTTAGCTCCAGCCCTAATCATAGCCCTAATCAACAACTGTCTCTAATTTTTAAGGAATTGTCGTGGAAATAGTTTTTTTTTATTGTTTTTAAGGGTTGTCCCAATACCCAGGCTGTGTTTCACTTCACTTTTAGACACATAATTACAAAGTCCCTAAAGTCCCTTTTGAAGTGTGTGTCAAGTAGGGTTGTCAAAGGCATCGATACTGCCAGTAACAGTCGGCTGATAGACGCTGTTTTCAAATGCTCGTTTGTGTTTGTTTGAGCGCTCTCTGCGCATCAAAGGTTTCTGTTTACAGCGTGTTTTTATAAGCGTTGAGCATTGTAGCCAATCACAATCGAACGTGTGATCGCAATGGCCTATCAGAGGTCCTAGTCAGTAAGTTAGTCAGAATCTGCTTAAAGGGGTGGTATAGTGCACTTTTCACTAGATGTAAAATAAGTCTTTGATGTCCCCAGAGTGTGTATGTGAAGTTTTAGCTCAAAATACCCCACAGATATTTTTATATAGCATTTTAAAATTGTCACTTTTTGAGGGTGAGCAAAAACGCACCGTTTTTGTGTCTGTGAATCTATAAATCGTGTTCCCGGGGTTTATGTAAATTTTATGGTTTGTGATGTCACTAACCCGGGAGGATTGTTGTGTAGTCACTACCAGCCATTTGTTGTAGTCCTTAAAAAGCGATTTCTGTAAAAGAAAATATATCCCTTTGCTTTGAACTTTGAGCGTTGTAACTTTGCAGATGTTGTTTATGCTCAAACAGCATCATTACACACTAACTAAAGTTAGAAAAGTGAAATCATAATCAACCACCCCTTTAACACCGCTGAAAATGGACGTTTCATGCAAGCCGCACGCTTGCGAATCCTTTAATTATAACCAACAAAGTGTAAACGCAATCTAAATAGGAGATTCATTGTACAATTAAGAATATTTTTTTTATTTTAACAGTTTTCGTGAGAGTCCAGAATTCAGTGAGCTTGTGCATCACACACTACAAGATATTCTTAAGATTATCATGCCAGATTTAGCACCTCACGTGTTCTCATAGGGGAAGTGGATATACAGTAGACAGAATGGATACTTTGTCGCGAGAAAAAACTAAATAAGAAAGTTAAACGACTGCGAATGAGAAAGTGGTTGGGGAGATGGGGTCAACACAGATTGTCTGTTCTTCATCGAGAACTGGAGGTAAGATTTTTTTAATCTGTTTACAGTAGTGCGCTAACAACTTTCTACACTCTCACCCAGTACGAACCAAAACCGATGCAATGTTTTCCCAGCTTTTCTCTTTATCGCTGGGGTTATGATATGCTTTTGAGTAGACATTTGGTGTAGTCGTGTTCCCACATTTCGACCAGCCGTTCATCCATCTCCGTTACAGCTGCTTGTTGTTGCAGTTCTGTCTCCTTGTAGACTTGTCTCTCATTGGCTATTGTGGAAGTACTGACGTAATTATAGTCGTAATCATCCAGATTTGAAATCCTAAATATCAAACATGATTTATAATGTCGGGGCGGCCTCGATGTGTTTGCGAGCAGATCGTGAGGTGTAAGATTTGATCTGTAAATGCCTCACATTGCCAGATAATCTGGGCCGAACATCAGAACCAACCAATTCCCTGGTTTTTTTTTTTTTTTTTTTTTTTTTATGTCGGGAGGGGTAAATCAGGCATAAATCAGCCTGAAACTCCTGTAGTCTGACCCAGGCTTTAGTTATTATAAAGGAATAGTTCTCTTGCTTTCTGTTTACTGCAAGTTTTCTCTTTTTATTACCCTTTTACAATCTAAATACAAGTTTAGTTTTTCATGCTCCAAAGTTTCTGGATTGACAACTGTATTTAAATGTGCAATTGAAACAGAAACTGCGGGACCGTTTTTAAAAGTGCTTAATTCAACAGTTTTTGACTGTACCAATTGGTACCAAGAACCACAACATTTGACTAGTATTGGTAGCGATTACTGAAATTTTGGTACTGTGACAAGTGTCTCAAGTGGACGAAAGTTTATACGCACAGGCCCTCAACCCTTTAATTTTGACCCGAAATCGTCTCAGGTGAAGACTGTAATCTCTGTTCCCTGAGAACAGGGAACGAGACACTGCGTCTCCTTGCCATGCCTCGGGGCACTGTCGAATGATGCTTTGGGGAACGCCTCAGACATGACAGTTGTCTGAAACTGCAATCGAATTACGGCAATCCTATTGACCTGCGACAGCCCATGATGTCATCATTGTGCGACCCGGAAGTATAAAAGGAGCGCCTTGCAAACGTGACATTCATCTTATCATCTGAAGGGACTGTTTGGTAGGCAGACAGGCCCCGAGGCATGGCAAGGAGACGCAGTGTCTCGTTCCCTGTTCTCAGGGAACCGAGGTGACAGTCGTAACTTGAGACATTCCCTTTCGAAAGAGAACTCACACTGCGTCGAATGATGCTTTGGGGAGCGATATACCCACGCCGCCATGCTAAGGGGAGTGCATGCCAAGTGGCAGTGACAACTGTCAGAACCAGCAAATTCAAATGAAATGCTAGAACCACTCACCCTCAGATCACACTGGGCTGTCAGTGACAGCATTCCCTATGGTCATAGCCCATAGCCCAAGGAAAACCTCCATAAACATAGTTTACTGAAAGGTCTACCTGGGCCTGCTCAAGGGCATGGAACCACAGCTTCAAATTAGAAGGGGTCCCTTCTAGGGAATGTGGCTATTCAGGGGAACATACTCACCCGAAATGCCACCAGGAAGGCCTGACCTGGCGTCACTTACATTGGATACTTCAGCCTGGCCAACTTCCTGTCTGTCCGAAGACAGAGACTCTGGGCACTTGCCTTTAGATAAGGCATCCAACCCGAGGGACTGCAAAACTGACAGTTTACCACTCTGCCCAAATCTCAGAGACGGGGTATCCCGGAGAGCATGCCTCAGCATAGCGCTTACAACCCTTGCCAGCGAGGGGAGTTTCTCTGCTCGATCCATAGATCTCCCCCAGCCTTTGTTTTTTTCAAAACACTGAGGAGGCCTGAGAAGGCCTAAAGGCTGATCTAACTGGGAGGCCTCACGCGAGGTCTACGACCGTCTGACCAGACTCAGGAGTCCGCATACTCATAGTGACCCTCAGTGAGGGGACCACATGGTCCGCCTGGTAGGCAAACCAGGCTGTAGGCAGGATAAAAAGAGGTTCTGGGAGGGAACCAGTAGCAGAGAATGAATACTTTAGTCGAGCCAGGGCGCAAGCTCGCCTTCAGAAGCTGCCTGCTAAGGCCAGCTGAACTGATAGCAAGCGGCCACTAGCCGCCCAAGCTGCCTGGTGAAGCCTACTACCTGACAACCACCACATGTGGAAACTTCGTCTTCAGGGAGGCCTGGTGAGGTCTAATACCTGGTAACCACCAAATGTGGAAACTCGCCTTCTGGGAGGCCTGGTGAGACCTACTACTTGATAACAACCATATGTGGGAATTCGCCTTCAGGGAGGCCTAGTGAGGCCTACTACCTTATAACCACCATATGTGGCAACTCACCTTCAGGGAGGCCTGGTGAGGCCTACTATCTAATAACCACCCTATGTGGAAACTTGCCTTCAGGGAGGCCTGAAGAGGCCTACTACCTGATAGAAAGCTAAACAACTGGTTGCTATGAATCCTGAATCCGGGTGTCAGTCCCAGGGCGGCCTGCTAAGGCCAGCCAGTCCTGGGGCTCAGTCTCGGAGCGGCCTGTTAAAGCCGGCCTCCTGAAAGTTTTTTTATGTAAGAAACTAACTGCCATGAGCCAGAGAGGTTGGGGACTGAGCTACATGGTGGCCTGATAGGGCCTACCGCCTGACAGTGGTCAAACCTATTTGACTGATCGTAATCGGGGCTCGCCTCCAGAGAGGCCCACTGAGGCCAATTGTCTGATTGGCCAGTGAAATAACAGTCGAGCACCCCACTATGGGGCTCAGGGTCAGGAAGGCCTGCTAGGGTCAGGAAGGCCTGCTAAGGTCAGAGCCTAATCATCAACACTTAGAGGATTAAAGAGGCCTACTAGGCCTGAAGCAAGTCAGTGGTGTCAGCCATCTTCACAGTGCTTGGGACTCGCCTATCAGGGAGGCCTGGTTGGGCCTACTAGCTGGTAGCAAGTCTGTTCTGCTACAAACATACACTGTTGGAAACCATACTACACCAACATAACTATTGGGCCCACCCACATGAGGCTTAATACGGCTAGCTACCTGGTCGCGGCTATAATGTATGTCCCACAATGTTGGGACTCACCTACGAGGAGGCCTGTTAACCTGTTAACCGTTGCCAGTGCGTCGGTGCACTGAAGCGTTTTTTATTTTATTTAGTTCAAAGTTACTATCAGATTTAATGTTATACCTTGACAAACTATACATCATTAAAAAGATATAAGACTCAAGTTTCAGTATTTGACCACTATTGTATTCTGAGAAACTTATAGCGACAGTTATTTCTTAATTTGTGTCAGGAGTTATGAAATGGAAAAATGCGTCGATACCTTTAATATGAATTATGAGCGTCAGCCGCTTTCATTCATAAAAAAAACTCCGTGCTGTCGTCATGACAGCGCTTGACAAAACAACGTCCCTCAGGGCTTTTAGCTCAAAAATGTGCAGATTTGGAGAAATATTGATAGATTCTCATAGGTTTACATCATATTTCTATAGACAGTAGAGATGTGACGGTGATAATATTCTCCCACCGGTTAATCGAATTGTGACAACACCGGTATTACCGGTTTCATCGTGGGGGTGGGGGGTGTTAGAGTGACGTAATATATATTTTTTTTTTTACATGGCGTCAATTCATCATTCGTATTGAGTTTGATTGACCAATCAAATTCCACCATTTTTGTGCGAAAAAGCAGTCAGAAGAGTTATTGATTAACTTTGGTGGATTTGAACTTGGCTTTAACTGAGGCAATCTGTCACAACACATTAAAGAGCCAAAAAACGGTAGGCCTATTTTATTTTTGTTTGACTGACCAAATTTGAAAGTTGAGACTTTGTTTCATATTAAATATTACCTGCTCGGTCCTGTATTTCAGCGCGTTGTCAGTGTCCTCTATTTTTCACTGCCCTCTATTTTTCACTGCTTGAGATTGAGAACAATGACGCCCGATTTGAGGGTATAGGGCGCGATTTCGGATTCAACCACAGTGTTTTGAATGGTGGGTTCGTTATTATTCGTTATTATTCATGAAAAACGCAATTTGTAATTTGTAAACGCAACATAATTTGTGTGTGTTATGTTTTGGTCAAGGCCTTAAAGAGAACTCGATACTGACGCGCGTCTTTTCCGTTTGTGCGCAAGTGTGTGTAATAGGCAGGACTTCCACAGCGCGGCCTCTTGTTTTGTCGCGCTTGAATGGTTGAGCGTGATCATACAACGCTAGTCAACTGGTGACAGAAAATACGGATACGGATTTTTTTTGCGGTGCTGCGGTGGGCAAGTGATGAAACCGGTGTTGCGACTGAACACCGTGTAACACCGGTAACACCGACTATCGTGCCAAGCCTAATAGACAGGAATAATATTTATTGAATTTATACCCAAATGCGTCGATGTAATCATTATGAGCGCTGTATACGCTGATTTACTGTGTTTTCAATTCATACCAACAGCCTGAGGGCGCCCTATGCACAATAATAGTCCATATATGGAACATGAAGAAGAGCCATGATCATGTGACATTCCAGGAAGCCACGAACACACACAAAGCTATCAGAGATCGCAGTAATATGCAGATAAAGATGTTTTGAAGACAATAAACATGATTGCAATGATATTTGAGTTACCTGTGTTTTTGAAGCCATGCCAGGTATTTTCATAATAATAGATTATATTTATAATGTAATGCTAATCTATATAGACTTTATCATTGTGCAGAATACTATAAAATAATATATTTTCTGTCTGATTTTTTTATCTGAAGCCAAATTAGATCACAGAAGATTATTTAAAACACTCGACTTGCGTTATAAAGTAAGTTTGGAGCACAAACATGGTTTTAATTTCATAAATTGTCGTGTATTGATGGTGTGCTAAGCTAACATGCTAGCTAGCTCTGGGTGCACCTGCCACCTAGCCGTTATTCTTTTATGATTTTTTTTTCTAAATAGGAATGCTTACTGAAATGTTTCTTTATTCCAGAAGGGCATTTGATACAGTTAGATACAGTGAGAACTTTGATAAAAGAAATTAGGGATTGAAACTCTATGAATAGCCTGTGAATAGCCAGTCGTTAGTAACTATAATGCAGACAAAAGAAATGCATATTTAGAGTCATAACCAGGCTGGAGAGGTGTGAATGTGTGCAGGGGGAGACTGAGACTGAATGGGGTGACTGATGACTAAACATCAGTAGCATTTTAGAGTCTAATCAAAATAAAGTCATGACATGATCTTGAAAAACATTTAACTAAATACAGAGTTTTAGACTTAACATCTTCATATTTTAAATATAAAATGGTCAGACATATGGCTTTAGCTGCAGTGCATTTCTAGATTGCTACAGTGCCAACTTCAATTATATTTTCATGAAAATGTTAAAAATAAATTTCTAATAACTTTACAAAACTTTGAAGCTATTTAAAACAATTTTTTTCATTATGACAATAATTAATTCTACATTTACAATAAACTGCCAGGTGTCAGCTTTCAAATGAGATCATACTTGTGTTTTTAGTGCAAAGGGATCATGAACTGTATCTGTTTCAGTTTGGGTATGTCATTTCTGGGGATTTTTCAAAAGTGGGGTTGCAGCTTAACAGGTTAAGGCCTACTACCCATTGTTGAGTCTACTGCCCGTTATTACGAATTAACCACCAGAGGTAAGCTGGCCTCAAGAGCCCTCTTGGGGGCTGCCTGGTCAAGGAGGCCTGCTAAGGCCTACCACCTAACCATGGAGCCTTTGTTGGCAGCGCCTACAGCATCCTGGTACCTAATCACATTGGCAAAGGCAGTGTACTCAGCAACAAAGCAACACACTTTAAGCAAGGGGAGTACAACATACACCACTCTGCCTCAATGGAGGCCCCAGAGTCAGGGGCCTACCATCTGTACGCATGGGCATCAGCTCATGGCAATGCTCTGGCTTCACGGGAGCGTACTTCGAAACCCAAAAAAGGAAGTGAAGGTTAGAACTTCCCGCTCGACCCGAGCCATAGTGGGGCGAGGTAGAATAATAGAGAACTGAGAGTGGGGTACTCACTACCTACCCTGTATCAACAGGGGAGTACCACCACCTAACCCTGAGATTCAACAGGGTTTGGGCCTACCAGTGGCTCTAGGGGTAACATAACCGTATCTGCGCCCAGCCTAGGGAAGTGGGGCTTGATTGCAAGCCACCCACCTACAACCCATCGCTCGAGCAGGTAGCTCAGCGTGCTGAGTGGAGCCTATTCTGGCGGCCTGGGTCCATATACCAGTTCTGCATGGCGGGGTCGGACAAACAACAAACCAGTCTCTTCGTGAGGCGTAAGGTGGTCTAAACCATGCTCAAAAAAGACCTATTGTACTGGGAGGCCTTATTGAAGGCCTAACCCTAGGTCTTTACTACTCATGTCTCTGCACCAACCTGCATTACTTTACTCACCCCCGAATGCAGAGAAGGGGACGGGCCTTGGCCGATCGACTCCCACCATGGGAGAAGGCTGTCATATAGGGATGCTTAAAAAGCCTACATTCATATAGAAATGCTTTAGCAGAACACCTCCAGTATCCCTAGTATAGTCTAGGCCAGCTACTACGGCGGCCCTGGTGAGGGCCAGCCTGTAAGCATGGATCTGCCTGAGGCCTCGGTGGAGCCACAGCATCAAGACAGAGATGTCTCATATGAGGGCTGCAAAATCCAAACAGAGCTCAGGGGAGCGATGTACTCAAGACCAAACAATGTCAGACATGCCCGTGGGCTGGACATAAGATGTTTTTTTGGGAGGAGATGAACTACTCTACCCCGAGGTGGCTAATAGCCCAAGGGCTAACACAGATGTGTCTCAGAAATAAAACAAGCGGCAGCATAAAACACTTCCATTCTTTCTAGAATGACATTCTGCCACTTAGCGCTCCGCTAACATTCCATTTATGTGAATGAGCGGCGGCCTCAAAAAGCTCTCATCATGAGAGGAAGCCTAAGCTATTAACATAGTTCCTTACAACTAGAATGAGCGGTGGCACACCCCGTGAATACACAAAAAGGAAGCCATCACATACTCACAAAAGACACCCATATAATTGGTGCTTCTTTATATCGTTCTAATAGGGCTGGGCGATAAAACAGTATCGGTATGTATCGACGGTACACCATTGTCGGTAACAATATAAAAAATGTTCGCTATAGCGCTCAATGTTTTCATTCAAATGCACACAGGTCATCACACACAACGTTGCCTAAATGGCAAGCGTAATGAAAGTGCAACGAAACTGCGCTATTATTTTGTGCTTTACGGACCGTTTATCAGTTTGGACCATCAATGTCAGTGCAGCGCGAGCCGATCTTGATCAAGCGACACTGTTACTACACAGCACTAAGAGATCCAGTAAAGAAAGCATTTGAATTCACCACAGTGAATTCACATGTGGCGAATTCAATTTTTGAATTTGTATTTATGCTGCCGCTTGTTTTATTTCTGAGACACATCTGTGTTAGCCCTTGGCGTGACCTTTCAACGTGATGACGTAGTTCCCTGTCCGTTTGTTGATCAGCTCAATCCGAACTATTGAAGGTAAAAAGTCTCAAAAATTTTTTTTTTTTTTTTTTTTTAAATGACCTATCGTTTCGCTAGATAACAACCTCTTCTTCAGCTGTGATCGCGTACAGCACTTTTAAACACTTCAAAGACTTTTGAAACTGCATTGATTTGGACTTAAAAACGATGGTAACCAATGAAGTACATTGTTAGAAGAAAAATCCAGAAATGTTTTCCTCAAAAAACATAATTTCTCTCCCACTGAGGAAAGAAAGACATGGATATCTTGGATGGCATTGGGGTGAGTAAATTATTAGGAAATTTTCATTTTGGGGTGAACTAATCCTTTAAGCAGATTCTGACTAACTTAATAAATTATTTTCATTGTTGGTTCTTGAGGTTACGATTTGATTAAAAATAGATTCTCGTTTTTAAATCAAATTTCGATTCGATATATGCATAGATTTGATTCTAATTTACTGTTTTGTGTTACATTTCCTATTTGACTGTGGTAGACAGTTTAATAGGTCTTGAAGAAAAAAATCCCACTGAATTAAACATGAACCTTGAAATTTATTTTGTTTTTCTTCCCATTTTATTCAACCCAATGTTATTATTATTAAGCTGACTGGAATAATTGCACATACTGTTTGACTGGCAGTCTTCTGTAATAATGGAAGGAAGGCTATTTTATTTTTGAAATTAAACATAGGAACAAAGAAGCAAATAGGGCAAATACAATATAAAAAAAATACAAATTAAATAAACTTTAAGTTTTTTCAGATACAGTAGCCTAGGTTTATTTAAAGGGCATCTTGCAGGGTTTTTTTTCTTTCAAAATTAATATATAAACTTGTATGAAAATACCATATGAAAAGTTAATGCAGGATTTAAAATTGTTTTGCAAGACATAAGGGCACAAATTTAGTAGAAACGTGACAGTTTCCTTGACCGTGTTGAAAAAGCTGTTTTTTCACCATCGCGTCATATGACGTCACCTGAGGGAGTCGTTTGCCGGCTCTGCGTTCGCTCAGTGCGGAGTAGGTTGGTATTCAGTTGGAGCGATCATGATTCAGTGTGTTTTTGGTGCTTATTGTATTTCAATTAATCATCGTCGTGGTAAATGATTGTGAATTATGGCCTGTCAGGACACCGAGTCCACAGGTTTCCGAATAAGAAAAAGGACGGCGCGATCCTCCGTGCCTGTAATGAACTGCGTTTTGTGCAGGGTAACGTCCCGTTACGTCACTTCCGGTTCGGCGGTTTTCAAATGCAGAAGTAAAATTTTCTCACAAAAAAGACTCCAGAAGCCTAAATAGCGTTTTATAAGTATATGTTTATATTTAAATCTAGTTCCTACATTATTTTTCTATACATTGGCTTACTGGGTACTCTAACCTGCAACATGCCCTTTAACGTAGTTAGAAATACAGAAATTGAATAATCAACTTTTTGTTTTTAAATATAAAACATTCTATAGTCTTCACTGTAGAAATTAGATATAAATTGATTCATATTAAAGATACAAAAGTGATTCAGTTGATAGAGTGATTTTTATTTTATTTTTTTTATTAACATTAAAGGTACAATATGTACGATTTTTGTAATAAAATATCCAAAAATCACTTGCACAGTGTGATATATTTCCTGCCAGTTGTGTACTTACAATATCCCAAAAGTTCCCAAAGATTTTTAATTTCAGAGAAATTGCAATTATAAATAATGGCCCGTCCCTGGTCATTGTCGTCTGTCAATGACGTAATATCCGCGTTATCCCTGGTTTCCACATGTACTGCCATAGTAACCATGGCAACAGACGTGGACAACTGCGTCTAGCGTTGTTTCGTTGAAACATTATGGACCCATGGCAAGCAGACTTTGGGACAAAAGGAGAACTAAACTGAGGATCAATATCAGTGTGGCGTTTTCGAGATGCCAAGAGCTCCACGTCCGCGACTAACTTCGACTTGACAGAGACGCCGCTCTCGCATGTACTTTATTAGACAGGTGAACAAATGTACATAAAACTAATCAATGTAATATAGCTCAACATCAGGGGCGTGTTTACCATTTTGGGGGGCCCTAAGCAAAGTCACGCCCTGTGGGCCCCCACGCCCCAACATTGCCTAAGATTTTCCTTTGAATTGCACAACAGTAATATTGAGTATATAGAAGTAACTGAGGCATATAAAACCAGTATTTATTTTACTTTGAACTGCATAACAGCACACAAAATTGTCTACAGTTTGGTAGAGGACATAAAAACTCTTGCATATTCAAAAATATAGTCCTTTCAGCTTTCAGCTTAATAACCATCTGCAGTGAAACAACAAGGAATTTTATCACAATTTTGAGGAAAATCGAAATACTTTATTTGAACTGGTCCCCTTTTGACAATGCTGCATCTTTGTTGGTCAGTTATTTTCTCAGGCCAAAGCGCTGGGTCATTGGAAAGCAAGATTTCGCTTACCACCGGATCGTTGGGTAGGGGCTGGGTATCAGAGACAGGACACTCATCTCCGCCGCCGGCAAAAGTAGTGACAAGTGCGGGCGCAGCATGTTCAGTGGGCGGCCGCGGCATGGCTGGGTCTTCCTCCTCTTCAGATGTTTCAATTAGATTTTTAGGCAAAAAAAAAAAAAAACCGTTGTAAGCTTTGTTTGGTAAACTTTCAGAATTTGATTTATTTTCTTTTGTGTTCTTACGTTTTTGAGCACTGCTTGGAGATGCGCGCTACATGGTTGTTTCTTTCTGTGTATCTGGGCCGCACGTTAATGAATAATGTCAAAAGCAATCATTAAATGAGTTAACCACTTGTGGCCAGTAGGGGGCCCCCAAGCCCACGGGGCCCCATACAATTTTGCTTTGCGTGGTGGGTAAACACGCTACTGCTCAACATGATGAAATGTTAGAATATGATCAGTATGTTATTCTAATGTTGATCTAGCTTACTGCTAGTCTCATACCACCAACAAACTAACACATAGAGTAACATTATAACTTTCAACACACTCAAATGCAGTTTAGTATAAGTGTAACGTTAGACCAAGTGAATAGTTCGATAGAATGAAATGTCCTTATTCCTTTATGTCCGCGGGACTCACGTGTGGCGCTGATATCTGTCTCAATCATGCCCTTCTTCATACCACATTCATGTTAAAAACATCAATGTATTCACTCATCCATAAACATTATTAGATCCATCAGCATGACGACAAGTTCCATAATTCCGCTCATGCGTCATCATTCTACGCCTTTGTTATTGTAAGAGGTTAGCGACCCCTAGCAGCGGAAAAATTACATATTGTAGCTTTAATGAAACATGCGGCAACAGTTTATGAGGCTGCTGTGTAGGGCTGTCAAAATTGCTCAAAAATGACGTTCGAATATTTCCTCTAAAAAAAACACATATATTTGAACTATTCGAACATCTGGTTGCGCATTTTGTCAATAACAGGACAAATTAATACAAAGAGACATAACTACTTGTATAGGTAGTTTATTTAAGTTTAAACATATTTGACAACGTATTACCTACACAAAAACAAGTAAATCAACTAACGGCCAAGACCGCAGACCTCACTCGCAGGCACTCTTTCTCTCTCTCGCCCCCACCCTCACACTCTCTGTGCATAACAGTTTAAATGAACAACAACAATAAACAAATATTGAGTGCTGATCAAGAGTTTTGTGCAAGCAATTTAAGGTCGTGACTCTTGTCCCAAATATATATAGCAGGCTTCATTCAGTGATTGAAACAAATATTCTTAACATTAATTGAAGTTTTACAGTATATAGAACCGACATTGAACGCTCCAAGCGAGCTGTGCTGTGGTAAACATGGAACCTTTCCTTGACATGAAACGGTAAATAATCAAACCAGTGGAAGCCTGCAGTGCATGAAACTGCTGTATCTAACCTACCTTATTCATGCAATATCTATTCAGTCAGTACAGTAGCCTACACTTTAGTAATGTTTCTGTTTAACGTTAAATAAAATGTCCCTGACCCCTCAGGCACTCGCAAAGTAGACAGCCGCGCCTCTGCTACTGTGGGCGTGTTTTTCCACATTCGAATATTCATTTTCACCTTCGAAATTCTGTTCAAACTATTCGAATATATATTCGAATTTAGAATATTCGTTGACAGCCCTACTGCTGTCCCTTTAAGAATGAATGCACCGATCTAATATACTGTTACACATCCGATTTTCTCCTAAGGCTTGGGACGATTTTCAAATCTTAACCGATTTTAACACTGGGAGACCACAGACATAAGGGCATTTCAACCGATTTTTAGCATTATACTCCTCCGAATGCACACACTAGAAGATTCATCTGGACCGCGAGACCACACACCTGTCGATTGTAGTAACATTTTCACAGTGAGAGGAGATCTGATGTCGTCAGCTGGTTCTTCTGGCGTGAGAAAAACAAAGGAGAAAAAGAATATGGGTGGTCTTCTTTCTCAATTCTCAGGGCCCTATCTTGCACCCAGCGCAATTGACTTTGTACATGACGCATGTATCTTTCCTATTTTGCACCCGACGCACAGCGGACTTTTCCCTCCACAGACGCACATCGGTAAATTAGGGAATGAACTTGAACCGGGGGCGGTTCAGCGAAAAGAGGAGGCGTGTTCTGGCACAAACGTTCCCTGGTGCTATTCAGATGCTATTTTAAGGGCGCATGCTTGGCCATAATGTAGCGTGTGCACAACGCCCATACACTTTGCTTCTCTCATCTACACGCTGCAGTTCCCATTTTTGCAAACCATACATAATTACAAGGAAAAATATTACCACACAAGGGAAATCATTGTGGTGTCCATGAAGATGTGAAAAAATAGGCATAAATCTAGCTTACACATTTACCCAAATTATTATACGCCTGTTTAAGCGAAGCTAATTTGGGTGGGTTTCTCTCATTCCCATACAATGTCACTTCTCTGTCTTCTACGGCCCTGACGAGAACGTTGGTCTCCTCGGCTGTGAACCACTCCTGGCGTGCAAATCCGCTGTTATAAAAGCAATCCGCCATGGAACAAGCACGCCTGCTTTTAAAGGGAATGTGAGATGACGCTCTGATTGGTTTATTTCACATTATGCCCAAACCACACCTATGAGTAATGTAGCTACTTCAGACCAACCCATTTTAGATTTGCGCTGGGCGCAAGAGTCATTTATCCCGCCGGTATAATAGCAACAGAGCCCAAGGTCTGCCC
Source organism: Rutilus rutilus (assembly GCF_951802725.1). Lineage (NCBI taxonomy): Eukaryota > Metazoa > Chordata > Actinopteri > Cypriniformes > Leuciscidae > Rutilus > Rutilus rutilus. The sequence goes on from NC_140213.1 coordinate 14,430,016, forward strand.
ACAAAGTTACTTGCGTTTCGCTTTTGATACTTGCGTTTCAGATCGTTAAAATAGGGCCCTCAATACGCAACATCTGGTTGGTGAACCTTGCTCACTCTCATTTGCTGTCACAGGTATCACATCACAGGCAGCCCAATCAAGAGTTGTAAATGTCAAACATGTTTGAAATTTACGATTTGGGATAGTGCAGGCTCCAACGCAATCGGGAGCAGTAGAATAATCGTAATGACACCACACAACCTTTTTCTTGGCATGTTGTGATTAATAACACCCTAACGTGTCAATAACTTTAAGTAATACTGCAAAGTTAAAGAAGTGTAACACTTTAGAAAATCGTTATCGGTAGAAGATAGAATCGCGATTCATTAGTAAATCGATTTCCCCCGCCCCTAATATATATATTTCCCACATGTCTTCGGGCTCTTTACAAAGCTACTACTAAAGTCAGAACAATTACGTGAGAAAAAGAGTCGCTTTGCTTTTTTAAGAGTTGTCTGTGCAATATCAGCCACGTGATGCGTCTGTGTGGTTTCATTGCAGCGCAATGTGGGATTGTCAGTGGGAGTAAACAGTTCTCACGCACACAGAACGAGCAGGTACGTAGCAGCGTAGAGCGAGGGGAGATTTTCAACTAGTTAATCATTTGCAGATGATTTCATTATGTCAGGCGGATAGAAAAGTATAAGAGGATGAAATAATAAAAGCACAAACGTTTCACCATGTCAGTAGGCGGAGAGTAGGCGGCCTTTTGTGGCTGTTTGAGCGTATTCGCCCACACACTACTACACTATGAAAGCAAGCCGGTCGAATGCATTTTCGACTATGTCTGGAAATGGTTGAAAATGGAAAAGCTCAAAACATTTTAGGACCCACTTACGCCTGTATTTAGCGCTGTCCACTTGTGTGATCGGATTGACAAAAATGCTTCTTAATACCAGGTGTAAACAGGGCCTATGGGATTCACTGGACCAACAAATTCAATCCATGGAGGTCCCACCTCTCAACCTTCAGGACTTAAGTTATTAGAGATGTAGTGGATTTAGTGTGTGATAATGGCACTAAGCCTTTGCATTTATTATACCTCTTACACACTTACTTCCTGTTGCATGCATGTGCTCTTAAGTGCCTGAACACTCTATTTTGGAGGACAAGTGGCTTGAAGCTTCACATTGGTAAAGTCAATATCAGTGTGGATTTTCTCTACTGTAGATAATATTCAGTGCCCTGCAAGTTATTTTTCATCATTGGCTCATTTGTTTGAAGAACTTTGTCTCAGATCTCCTTCTTTGGTCTTCATGGTTGATTGATAAAAAAAATAAAAATAACCAGGAAATACTTTATTATTTTTATTTTTGTTTTGTTCTTTGTTATTAATTCAATACAATTTCTGGATTTTTTCACTTTCACATTATGTAGTACTTTGATGAGTAGCAAATATTCTTAGTTAAATACATACACATACACAGAAAAATGTGTCATAAAATAAAATAAAATGGAATGGAATGTGAAGAGTTTTATGGGCAGTTAAGGCTTGCTTTAATGATTTAACATGAGAGTTAAAATATTGGCACAGAAATTGGATCCAAATATGAGAAAAGGATGCAGAAGCTGCGTCAGGAGGAAGAACTAAGACGCAAGACGGAGATTCATGAGATCGAGGAGCGAAAGAACAGCCACATCAACATGCTTATGAAGAATCATGAAAAAGCTTTCAGAGACATCAGAAACTACTTCAATGACATAGTCTGCAAAAATCTGGACTTTATCACTTCGCTCAAGGTGAAAACGCACACGTGAACACACATTTGTTCTCTTCGTATTAATTATAAATCAAATAACATAGTGTCTCTCATAGATCTGTTTTTAGTAACTTTATTCATAGTCATCATTGCATCTTCACAATTATTAAATCTACATTTATGTACAGTATGTGGCAATCAAGCTATAAAAAACTATAATACTACAGTGTATGTATGTAAGTATGTTTGTTCCTTGGTGTAATGCTACCAGCTGAGGTACAGGAAGTGATTATTTGTCAGTTCTTATTTATTTTCTCTTCTGGTGGAATGTGTGCAGGAAGAGTTAAAGGACATGAAAAGGAAGGAGGAGAAAAGAAATAAAGAGATGGCGGAAGTGCTTGAGCAAAATAAGGAGCTTAGAGAGTCTCCACAAAAGGCCAAACATGAAGTCGCAGAGCTTCAGAAACAGCTTGCCAACTATGAGAAGGACAAGAGTGCTCTAACTGTATGTTCAGGGTCTTAGTAGTATTTAGTAATTCTAGTGGATTGTACTGACACTGAACTGTGGCATAATGTTAAATGTTAATTATAACAAAAGTTTTAATTAATTTTAGTAATGTATGTAAATCTTGTTCTTTGTGTTCTGCTGTCAGAGAACGAGAGCTCGTCTCAAAATATTTGACAGAGAATTGAAGGAGCTTAAGTGGGAGCATGAAGTGTTGGAGCAGAGATTTACTAAGGTGATTTAAGGAACAGCATCAGACCTTTAAAACGCACTGAAGTATCAGCCTTAATGGTGTTATGACAACTTACAAGGGGGAAAAAACAGGTTTCCTCTTCGTCTTGATAACATCTCTGCCATGACATAACAAGAATCTCTGTTTGATGTGCACACTGTAATACATTTCAGCCAAGTAATTATTAATTGTATTTTTTGTTCTTATTGTATTTTTCTATAACATTACTATACTATATAACAGTTGTCTCTTAAAGTTTTTATCTGTTCATAGTGATTCATTAGGACTGCTGCATGTGTAAGAGCTAAAGATTGTTTGATTGTTGTGCAGGTTCAGTTGGAGCGAGACGAATTGTACATGAAGTTCACTAAAGCCATCCTGGAGGTTCAGCAGAAAAGTGGCTTCAAAAACCTGCTGCTGGAGTGCAAACTGAGTGCACTCAATGACACATTGGAAAAGAAGGAAGCCCAGCTCAGTGAGGTGCTGTCTGTTTCCAACCTGGACCCTACTACCCTCAGTGTGGTCACCCATAAACTGGAGGTACATTTATGAGCGTATATATAGTAGGGCTGCCCCCTAATAGCTGATTAAACGGTAGTCGATAAGAAGAGGCTTAGCCGACCAAATTTTAATTAGTCAGTTAGTTCCAGAATAGGAAGTTGTGAAGTCACAGCCTGTGACGAACAGATCGTTAACACGGCTGGTCAATGTAGTAATTACAGTATGCCGGGCAGGAAATCCAAATTTTCGCCTATTATTCAAAGATGGCCTATCATCTGAAACATTTAAGTTGTAGCCTAACATTAACCAACATGAGCTCTAATGTTAACCTGGATTAATGGGCTATTATTTGATGCATATCCAAGTGTTCATGCAGAGATAACTTAAACTTTTGGTCATACAGATAAGAGTAATACATTTTACTTTTATTTGTGTACACTCACAATAACAACAAATCTTGTGCTTTTGTAAAATAAAGAAAATAAACAGGATGCGCTTTAGCTGTCTTGGTCTCTGTGTGAACTTCTTTCTGAAGCAGGTCATAAAAATAAACCAAAACTCGTTCTCTGGCTATGTCCACACTTGTGCGTTTTTGTTTTAACACAGTGTTTTGAAATTAAAACAATCCTCCACCATACTGGCGTTTCCACTACGTTTCTGAAAAGATCTCAGTTCACACTACATGACCGAAAACGCATGTCACATGACCATTCATGCACACTGGGTATGCGTATACATTTGTAAACAGTTGCAGATTGTTGTCGATTTCTCTAATAATAGCTTGCCTCTTGCGCATGTAGGCAGCTGCAGAATTATAAAATGTAGAGTTTTAACTGCACAATAGCTGCTAAAAAGGACCACAAAGTCAGCTAAACTTGCAGTACCGTCTCCATGTTATTGTTTACATAGTCGTTGGGCTGGGCTGTTATTGTCGTCTTTCCGGTAGCGTAATGGTCATATGATAGGGGCTTGACGAATAAGGGAAAGATACGCAGTGAGCCAGAAGACCCAATCACGAAGTGAATTTGGGCAACCACGTCTTTGTTTTCAAAAGTCTCCATTTTGATCCATCTACACTGAAACGCAACCCCGGAGTTTTCAGACTAAATGGGGTCTGCAGCGTTTGCAAAAGTCTCAGTTTTCGAGGGTCGAAAACTCCGGAATAGTGTGGATGGCAGGTGTAAACATAACAAAAGTATGTATGTGTTTTAAAAACGAAAACGCATTAGTGTAAATGTAGCCTCTTACAAGCATATACTTGCCTCACAAACATATTCTATATGCTTGAGATATAAAGTTGAAATTTCTACTTTTAAATGAACCAATTCAAATTCAAAAACAAATGTTCTCTGATTATTTAATTTTTATCCGTTTGAAACTTGCATTTCTCTCTATTGACGTGTCCACTGTACTGCGGAGATGGCGAGTCAGCATCGTCAACTTCATCTTTGCAGCTGACCCTGACTCAGAAAACACTAGTTTACCAATTAATTATTAAAATGTTCAGTAAGTCTCCTTGCTGTTTTTTTCCGACACATTCATAATCATTACTCTCCCCCCCACCCCCCTCCCTCCCTCCCAAGCATAGTTAGATTACTACCTGTCAACTACAAAAATCTCTAGTCGGTGACAGCCCTAGTATATAGTTATATATATAAGTATATGCAAAGGACCTGTACAATTCCAGTTCTATATTACTGATTTAGAAATAAATAAATCAGTGTTACAGAACTGTTTGAAAATGTGTCTTTTAATGTGTAAAAGTTGTGACTTTTATTTTTGTTTAGGAAGTTTTGGAGTCCAAAAACCATACTATCACAGACTTACAGTATGAAGTGGCACGAGTTTGCAAGGTGAGAAACTGTTCCTGTATAATGTACTGTATAGGGTTTAAAGTGCCCCTTGTGTTGTTAACTAGTCAAGTCAAGTCACCTTCATTTATATAGCGCTTTTGACAATATGTATTGTTTCAAAGCAGCTTTACCGTGATAATAGGAAATTACCGTAACAGATTGTTTAGGCTTTAAAACAGGTCTAGGATAAAGTTATTGTCCAGCTAAAGTTAGTTTTGATTGATTGATTCACTTCCGTTACGAAGATCATTAGCCTAGTTATTAACTTAGCTAACACAACACCGTTCTAACAGGAAAACCCTTAACACGCTCCGGCCGCCCATCCACACAAAACAGTGCCTGGTGTCTCGAGAACGCACTCCCAGAAATAGGTTCAAAGGTGCAAACAATTATCTGTTATCTCTGTGCAAACCTCAAAAACGCAAATCCGCGAAACGCAGATGTCGCACACATGCGCATTACGTATTCAGTCCAAAGGTATGCGCGTTTGAATATATATGTGCGCAGTCGTGTAGTCCTTCTTTACAAATCAACCCTCAATAAACTACTTGTCTGGCCTTAAAAATTTATAATCCAGAATTTTTTCCAGAATGTATAATCCGTATGCGTAGCCACGCGAACCGGAATTATCCCGACAACATTTTATCTGTACTGAGGTAAAGGGAAGGGAAGGAGGCCTTCACAGGGGAGGGACTGGTTGACACTTCAGGACTGCGTTGTAATCATGTCCAGGAGCAGGTCCTTCGTCAGATCTGGATACGGCCTGGAGCCGGTGGACTGCGGTAAACCTCAGATAAACAGAGAGACTAATATTAGCGTAGACGCCATCCTTCTTATGATGTAACAAGTACATCAGGATTTAGGGGAAGTGTTCCCGGTTCCGGCTGACCTAATCTATGCAGCCTAACATTGAATTATAGAAGTCTATAATGTGTTATGTTTATGCTAGCCTAGGCCAAAGAGATGTGTTTTTAGTCTAGATTTGAACTGACAGATTGTGTCTGCTTCCCGGACAATGTTAGGAAGATTGTTCCAAAGTTTTGGTGCTAAATAGGAAAAGGATCTACCACCAGCAGTCGATTTTGATATTCTAGGTATTATCAACTGGCCGGTATTTTGAGATCGCAATAGACGTGAAGGACTATAATGCGTTAAGAGCTCGCTCAATTACTGAGGAGCTAAACCATTTAGTGCTTTGTAAGTAATCAACAATATTTAAAAATGTATACGTTGTTTAATAGGGAGCCAATGCTGTGTTGACAGAACCGGGCTAATATGGTCATACTTCCTGGACCAATTGTGGTTTGTTTATTAAGCGTGCAGGGCAACCACCCATATTAGCATTACAATAATCTAGCCTTGATGTCATGAACTAATTGTTCTGCATTTTTCAGACACGTGACTTTCAAATGAAAGATTGGTATCAAAGAGCACACCCAGGTTCCTAACCGACGAGAAGGACTTGACAGAGCAGCCATGTTAGACAGTATTCTAGGTTATTACGTGAGGACGTTTTTTTGTCCAATAATTAGAATCTCTGTTTTTTCAGAAGTAGGTTTTTTAAGTAGTAGGAAATTGCTAGTCATCCAGTTTTTTATATCAGCTATGCATTCCGTTAATTTTGTGAATTGGTAAGTTTCGTCAGGGTGTGAAGAAATATAGAGCTGAGTATCATCAGCATAACAGTGAAAACTAATTCCATGCTTCCTAATAATATCTCCCAAGGGTAGCATGTACAGAGTGAACAGCAACAGTCCTAGTACTGAGCCTTGTGGTACACCAAACTGAACTTTTGATCGATTAGACATCTCTTCATTTACTGTTACAAACTGATAACGGTCAGATAAGTATGATTTAAACCATGCTAATGCAATTCCACTAATACCAACATAATTTTCGAGTCTATTTAAAAGAATGTTGTGGTCGATAGTGTCAAATGCAGCACTAAGATCGAGTAACACTAATAGAGAGATACAACCACGAAAGGATGATAAGAGCAAATCATTTGTGACTCTAATGAGAGCTGTCTCAGTACTATGGTACAGTCTAAATACTGATTGAAAATCCTCGCAGATATCATTTCTTTCTAAAAAGTAACATAGTTGTGAAGATACTGCCTTTTCTAGTATCTTTGACAGAAAAGATAGATTCGAGATCGGCCTGTAATTGACTAATTCTGTAGGATCAAGTTGCGGAAGTGGTTTAATCATAGTCAGCTTAAAAGTTTTTGGTACGTATCCTAATGACAAAGATGAATTAATGATTTTAAGAAGAGGATCTATGACCTCTGGAAGTATCTCTTTCAATAGCTTAGTCGGTATAGGGTCTAACATACATTGTCGATTTAGATGATTTAACGAGTTTAGAAAATTCTTCCTCTCCTATAGCAATGAATGAATCAAATTTTTCCTTAGGGAGACTACAATGCACTCCCTGATGCGATACTGTAGTAGACGGTTTTGTTCATTTTCTTCTAAAAGGGTTGAAAAATAAGCAGATCTAGCAGCCTTTAAGGCCTCTCTGTATGCAATCGTGCTCTCTTTCCATGAAATACGAAATACCTCAAGTTTTGTTTTCTTCCAGTTACTCTCCGTTTTTCTGGCTGCTCTCTTAAGGGCCTGAGTGTGCTCATTGTACCACGGCGTTGGACTATTTTCTTTAATCTTCTTTAAGCGCAAAGGAGCAACTGCTGGAAAAGAGAGAGTTAAAAGTTTCTGTCGCAATATCGAGTTCTTCTAAGCTATCTGGGATGCTGAGATGATGAAATGGTCAGGAAGATTATTAATAAAGCAATCTTTAGTGGCAGAAGTGATAGGTCTAACATATTTGTAACACGGAGTCGGCTTTGCAGCCTTGGCTAAATGAAGTTTACACGTTGACTAGATAATGATCTGAGATGTCATCGCTCTGCTGCAGAATTTCAACAGCATCAACATTGATTCCATGTGATAATATTAGATCTAGAGTATGATTACGACAATGAGTGGGTCCTGACACGTGTTGTCTAACTCCAATAGAGTTAAGAATGTCTTTAAATCCCAATCCCAATGCATATTTTTCGTTATCTACATGTATATTAAAATCACCAACAATTAGGACTTTATCTGCAGCCAGTACTAATTCTGATAGAAAGTCAGCAAATTCTTTGATAAAGTCTGTCTGGTGCCCTGGTGGCCTGTATACAGTAGCCAGCACAAATCTCAAACGTGATTCATCATTTACACTATATATGGCTAGATTAAGCACCAACACTTCAAAAGAATTATATTTGAAACTAGACTTAGTAATTCTGAAAATATTACTATAAATTACAGCAACACCTCCCCCTTTGCCTTTCAGATGAGGCTCATGTTTATAACCGTAATCTTGGGGGGTGGACTCATTTAAAGTAATGTAATCGTTTGGTTTTAGCCAGGTTTCTGTCAAACACAGTACATCTAGGTTATAGTCTGTAATCACATCATTAACAATAAGTGCTTTTGAAGTAAGGGATCGAATATTCAGCAACCCAAGCTTTATCATTTGCTTATTTGTATTATATCTGTTTTTTTTTTTGTTGAACATCAATTACATTTTTACCCTTAGATGGGTTTGGATAGATATAAACAAACTGCTTCGGTGTGTCGCATAGACGTCGTCATCGTCTTGCTGCTCCTTCCCCGTTCTGTGATTGGTCCCCTCGCTGAGGCGAAAATCTGGTCCATGGAATCCAGGCTGCCTAGCAGCGTGAATAAAATTGCGCTGTCCGCAAGGCAGCATGGAGAAACCCAGGCTGCTGAACGTGTGGAAACTGTATCAGTAATAAAACAAATCTTGATCCATGCTTAATCTTTCCTCAAAGTAGTGAGAACGACAGACAATCTGCATTAATAGACAGAGTTTTAGGTAATAGTTGCCCACAACTGATTAGCATAAGTATTTCAGTAAGACAGTAATAATGTGAGTTAACCAGTTAGCAGGAGACCAACACAATATAAAACCCAAAACTAAGTATTTTGAACACCATCTTTCTAGAGCAAGCGGTTTGCGAATCCTGCATTGAACTCCAAGATTTGAGAAGCAGTCGTCAGTAAAATAAAGGGAACACAGCAAAAGTTTAGGATTATACTGCTGTGGTATCGTGGTAAAGATGAATTTTAACGACTGATTCTTCACATGCTCGTCCTTGGGCAGTGAAAACTGGCTTTACCGTCACATTGTAGAGCACAGCATCTTCTCGACATGATGCTATGCAGTATCCACAGGAATCAGCTGCAGTGTCTGAGGAGGTTCAAGTTTTCCCTGGTGTTTGCCGGGCAATATGCTAACGTTTCATCTTGACGTCCCAACTAAACGGCTTATGACTCATTTGAAAAACGATTAATTTAATTGACTCAGAGTCGACTCTTACTTTTGAAAGACAATAACTTTATATACGGTGCACTTTCAGATTTAAAACTTTGCAGGATGTTTTCATTCACTTAGAGCTATGTTACACACTACATTCCTAATCATCCCCATATATATATATATATATACTCATTGGCTTCATCACTCTGTCTCCTCTCCACCAATTTACACTGATCGCTAGTTGGCCAGAGGAGATCTGGCCCCGACTGAGCCTGGTTTCTCCCAAGGTTTTTTTCTCCATTCTGTCACCTGATGGAGTTTTGGTTCCTTGCCACTGTTGCCTTGGCTTTTGGCTTGCTTAGTTGGGGACATTTAATATTCAACAATATTATTGATCTGCCTAACTTAAGATGGACGATGACGCAATTTTCTTCTAGAAACAAACTTTGTTTTATTATTTTCATGTTATCACACTGAAGCTGCTTTGATACAATCTGTATTGTAAAAAGTGCTATATAAATAAAGGTGACTTGACTTGACGTGTGTGGTGGGCGTTCTGGCGCAATATGGCTGCCATCGCATCATCCAGGTGGATGCTGCACATGGTGGTTGAGGAGATTCCCCCCTTCTATGTAAAGCGCTTTGAGTACCCAGAAAAGCGCTATATAAATGTAACACATTATTATTATTATTATTATTATTGCATGAAAGGTCATTTTCAAAAATCCATAATAGGGGCACTTTAAATCAAACTTTACTAATTTGCATAAATGAAGCATATACAAATATATTAATTACATACATGTATACTGTTGAATGCTCAATATACACTCACCTAAAGGATTATTAGGAACACCTGTTCAATTTCTCATTAATGCAATTATCTAATCAACCAATCACATGGCAGTTGCTTCAATGCATTTAGGGGTGTGGTCCTGGTCAAGACAATCTCCTGAACTCCAAACTGAATGTCAGAATGGGAAAGAAAGGTGATTTAAGCAATTTTGAGCGTGGCATGATTGTTGGTGCCAGACGGGCCGGTCTGAGTATTTCACAATCTGCTCAGTTACTGGGATTTTCACGCACAACCATTTCTAGGGTTTACAAAGAATGGTGTGAAAAGGGAAAAACATCCAGTATGCGGCATCCCTGTGGGCGAAAATGCCTTGTTGATGCTAGAGGTCAGAGGAGAATGGGCCGACTGATTCAAGCTGATAGAAGAGCAACTTTGACTGAAATAACCACTCGTTACAACCGAGGTATGCAGCAAAGCATTTGTGAAGCCACAACACGCACAACCTTGAGGCGGATGGGCTACAACAGCAGAAGACCCCACCGGGTACCACTCATCCCCACTACAAATAGGAAAAAGAGGCTACAATTTGCACAAGCTCACCAAAATTGGACAGTTGAAGACTGGAAAAATGTTGCCTGGTCTGATGAGTCTCGATTTCTGTTGAGACATTCAGATGGTAGAGTCAGAATTTGGCGTAAACAGAATGAGAACATGGATCCATCATGCCTTGTTACCACTGTGCAGGCTGGTGGTGGTGGTGTAATGGTGTGGGGGATGTTTTCTTGGCACACTTTAGGCCCCTTAGTGCCAATTGGGCATCGTTTAAATGCCACGACCTACCTGAGCATTGTTTCTGACCATGTCCATCCCTTTATGACCACCATGTACCCATCCTCTGATGGCTACTTCCAGCAGGATAATGCACCATGTCACAAAGCTCGAATCATTTCAAATTGGTTTCTTGAACATGACAATGAGTTCACTGTACTAAAATGGCCCCCACAGTCACCAGATCTCAACCCAGTAGAGCATCTTTGGGATGTGGTGGAACGGGAGCTTCGTGCCCTGGATGTGCATCCCACAAATCTCCATCAACTGCAAGATGCTATCCTATCAATATGTGCCAACATTTCTAAAGAATGCTTTCAGCACCTTGTTGAATCAATGCCACGTAGAATTAAGGCAGTTCTGAAGGCGAAAGGGGGTCAAACACAGTATTAGTATGGTGTTCCTAATAATCCTTTAGGTGAGTGTAAAATAGACTACTTATGCAACACCTTTTACATGCATACACTTATAAAACATTCACATACACATAAACTAGACACATGCATATACATAAGACACATACATATAAAGTCTGAGATTGCATAAGCAATTATGAAACAAAAATATTCACCTACAAACTCAATGCATGTATACACCTATTAAACTTGCGATGAATATAAAGTCCACATGCTTACACACGTATAAAATACAGTGACTGAAGACATATTCAAGTTTTATATGTACAGGATGTGCAATTAATTTCATGTATGTGTGAGATTTTCAGTATCTAATAATAAGACATTTCAGTATAAACAGAAGGTCTGGTATGCAATGGCGTAAAGAAATCATGTCAAAAAAACCTTTTTAGAGTTCCTTGGCAGCCTTGGGGAAGCTACTCTGAACCTGTAACTTGACAAGCTACTCATACTTCTGAAAAAGTAGTTAGCCACACTAGAAGTTACTATCAAAAAGTAGCTAGCTACATTTAAATTACTTTCTTTCTTTTTTTTACAATGGCATTGTGTATTACAAATAACTGAATAATTGTTAATTAAAAATGTCATAGTAAAAGATTTGGGGTTTAAAACAATGTAATGAAATACAATTATGATTTCAAAGAGTAGCCTATTTTATTTTGTAAACTATCTAAAGACACACACAATACTCAAATATAACCTATATCTCAAACTGACTGTCAAAGTGCAAAATTGCTACAAATGTAAACAATGCAAGAACAGAATGTATGTCAGTAGTCAAAAATGCAGGTTTAAATGCAGCACATGCAGTGATGGAGCTCATTTACAACCTATTTAATTATATCACAGTCAGTCAGCATTTTATGCAGTCAGCGTTTTATTCTTTGGTTTGAACCTATAAAGGTTACACTTTTGTATGTAATTTAAAGATTTAAGATTAAAACGCTGTCTAATGATAATAAAAATAAGTATTAAAAGCACAATAATCCGCGCAAGAGACAGATTACATTTTCCCCAAAGATGTCCTGTTTTGTATTACTAGAAATAAATTATAACTGTTAAATATGTTTCCATGTGTCACTCTTCACAGTTCCTGGTAGTTCATGTAGCAAATGGCTGATTCAGTTGTTTAAAAAACAAAAAGTGCTTCATGCTGGGTCTTAAAAAAAAAAAATGTCCTGCTTTTTTTCACTCGCACAATCACATCCCTGGCTATATGCTATATAAGCCGGCATTGCCGCCGTTCATAGACTTTTCATGATAAAGCACCTGTTGTGTCGCTGCTTCCATTAGGGACTGTACTGTTGCTTACATTAACAGCTGTGTAAAATCCATGCGTCTATTTCAGCTTGTCTTATGTTCCCCTGCATGTTGGGCAATGAAGTCAATTTTTTTTTTCCATGACTGGTGAAGTTTTTCCAATTTCAAGTGAAGAAATGCAATAGTCTCAATGGCAGAGTCTTTTTCTCCCTTGCTGCAGAGCAGAGGGCAAAAGTATATAAGTAAAATAATGGCAAATGTTTTTGAAACAAAAAAAGCTTGTTGAATTGCACTATTTGAAAAAAATATGCATTGCATTGACCCTGCTTACATTTTAATGCATTGTATTTTTAGGGCTTGCATTTTTATGGGCTGAAATTCAACATGGTTGTATATTTAAGCTGTGAATATTTCAATTTAAACCATTTCACACACATTTTCATTATTAAAAATTCAGTGATCCATATTCAACTTTCAGATTTCCCTTCCAAAATATTCATTCTGTTTAAAAATACAACCTATAATATTCGGCAGGCAATTTTTGTACCATTTTATTTCACTTTACAAATTCACTTTCACAAATTCAGTGGTTCAAATTCGACAGAAAATTCAACATTTGACATCCGTGAACGGCAGGAATATCAGTAGATTGCCGATTGATAATCTCCATAGCTGTTAGTCGACCTCACCAGCAGGTGGTGCAAGCGGCTGTTAACAAAGACCAGAGCAACGGGTAGAGAGAGTCATTCATTCATAAAAAACGATTTCCAGAAATTGAGCAAGTGGTAAGTATTTGTGACGATTATCTACTGATATTCCTGCCGTTCCCAGATGGCAAATGTTGAATTTTCTGTCGATGGCCTTGTATACAACGCCTAGTGCCCATTCACCTGCTCGAAAAACGAAGCCCCATTTTACAGCTGCAAATTGAAATGCATGTCACAGCATGCCGCTCACTTACACAGTGACAGCATAATGTCAGCCTCAGACATCATGCCCATATGGACCGTTGGCTGAATAAGGCAAACAAAACGGGAAACACTTTGGGAGTTTCAAAATTGTCATCTGATTGGTTGAATTCTACAGGATTTATTTTTAAGAAACATGCAAACTTTGAATTCTTTTAAAGTTGAGGTATTTTGAGTTTGCATGCTACACCTTTGGTGGATGTGAAATTGTACAGTAAATGTCTCTGAGTTTTGTTACTGTGCTGTGCCCGTCATCCATTATTTTCACCACTTAATCAAGCCACTCTTTTTCTTAAAACATGATGCTGTTTTATTTCCCATGTCTTTGCATTTGCTTTGCCTCTCGTATTGAGCTATTTTGTCCACGGCCATTTAAGTATTCCAAAAGCGACTGATTTGGCTCACATCATTCTCTTTCTATGAAACCTATAAACCGCTTTCACTGGTTCTAACTCTATAGTGGTTGACCAGAACACTGCAATTATTACACTTTTACTAGATTGCAATCAAAGGGCTTTCCCTTCACATTTTGCATCTGTCCTCTGTGCAACAATTTTTTCACGCAAGCAGTTCCCCATAGCGTCATCTCTGAAGCAACATCGAGAGACCAATATTAAGAGGGAACATCTCCGGTTACTGACATAACCTCGGTCCCTGAGTTTAGGGAATGAGACACTGCTCATGTTTTTTTCGAGAGTTGCTTTTTTAGTTGACAGGTTCTGAGGAAATGTCGTTCAGCACTGCCTTATATAGATCCTGCCCTTAATTTGAACACTTGAAGGCCATTTGCCATTGCAGTGCTAGGCTTCGCAATAGCATCACCTCTCACGCAATGTCTCGTTCCTTCATGTCAGGGAACCAAGGTTATATAAAATATAAAAGATTAGCAGAGTTGACACCACAACTATAACGATATCGGCACAGGCAAATAATATCGTTGGAATCACTTTCGGAATGTTTTTTTCCAGCTGATGAATGATAAAAACGTTGACAGCCAATCAGAATCCATCCTGCTTTAAAGAACTCGAGCATTTAAAGTGGCAGACGACAAAACTGCAGCACGTGCATAGAATAAACAACGATACTGTATTGTGCACTGGTGTGGATGATGATATACAGTAGTTATCTTTTATAGTTATCTTTATAGTTATCGTTCTTGGTGTGAACGGGCCTTTAGACTCTATATGGTGCCTCAAATGTTCCTGTCCAATGCATGCTATGTCAATGACAGATTTAAACAGTTTGACAATTTTTTGACACTTCCATTTTCCGCTGTATCAGATCTGTTGACAGGAAATTCACAGTTAACCCACAATCGATGTGTGTGTGTGTGTGTGTGTGTGTGTGTGTGTGTGTGAATTGGTCTCAAACTGTAATAAAAATGTTAGAATAACAAGACGGGAACCTAATTTGTCTACGAGAATAGATGTTGAAATGAAAGTTTAATCACTGAAATCTGACTAGATGTTGATTGTGACAAAGACAAACTACCTAGTTTAAAAATATCTGTAGTTTTAAGTGTAGTTGTCTGTTTCTGTCCACAGGCCTATAATGACTTGCTGAAGACTTCTGAAGCAAAGCTACGGGCATTTGGGATCCCTGTGGAAGAACTCGGCTTAAAGCCACTCGAAAGCAGTGTTGCTGGACAGAATCTTGGTCAGGGCCCTGCTGCCCTCATTTCTGCTCCAAATTAGCAAGAAAGGAAAAAACATATTTGATCTTGATAAAATAAAATGATCAAATGTTTTGTAGGATTTTTTTTTGGTAACACTTTTTATTACTGTATCCTTGTTATTTATGTTACATGTAGTAATAGCATAATTAAACCCTAAACCAAACCCTTATCCTAACCCTAACTCTAATAGTAAGTACATGTAGTTAATTACAATTATGTATAATACACTGTAACAAGGACATCTTTTATTTTTATTTTTTGATAAATATCAAGAAGTATTCTACAATGGCCTTAAAGTAATAGTTCACCCAAAATCAATATTCAGTTTTTTTATCCTCAGAGAAAAAGGTGAAATTTTAGAGAAGGGGTAAGATCGATATAATATAATATATAATGCTGACAATCGATTAAAAAATTTTACTTATTAATCACACATTTTTCTGATAATCATGATTGATTGCACCTAACATTAAAGGTTTTAATATATTTTTATATTGTAATACGTTCACATGGATTGAAGCTCCAATATAATGTAGAAACAACATAAAGACAGTATTTTTTTATATTTGTTTAAGACTAAGCACTATGAATGAAGTCTAATATAACCGATACCAATACTGATACTGATTTCTCTTATATTTTTTTTTTCTCAATTTTAGCCATTAATTATAGCCATTCAACAATTACAGTATAATTGAAAACTATCAAATTGAACATGATAGGCTTAAAATTATAAAAATATAACAACTTTTAATTTAAGTGAATTTAAAACAATCTTCACATAAACTCATTGTTATAAATGTCACGTTTAGCTGTGCCTTTAATATATCAGGGCTCAGTGCTAAGATTTTTTTCTACAGGCCGAGTCGGGCTGGTTCAGATTTTTACCTGCACTGCTAAAATGCACAAATAAGTTATTGTTTTAGTAGTTTTTGACACAGGTAACCTTGTAAACAGTGCTTTAAGATTTTTAAGTAGGTCTAAGACCTCATTATGGCCTATACATTTTGGTATAATGTAAAAAAAAATACTCAAAGCAGTGCTCTTTGATACTCAAAGTGATAACAACGATGACAATGCTGCTCAACACTGCTGCTGGGAGAACACCTTTGGATATTAAAGAGGAAGAAGAAGAGGTTGTAAAATAAAAGTAAATTATCAAGGTTATTTTCTAAAAAGTATATCTAAAAGTTAGATATACACACAAAGGGAACAATGGTATCACTTTCCCAACATTTGCTTTATTACTCTTGTAAATCAGTCAGTTAACCGAGTTGGAGCCTAATTCAAACCTTAGAACATTTCTTAGTATAATTTTTTACGTTAAATACATGTGAAGAATTAATGGTTGGACGCCACAAATGTTCTGAATTTTCACACGGTCCCTTGTGTACGGTAGGCGTATAAGAGGCAACATCTTCTCGTAATTTTGACTTTATTCTCGTAATGTTTCAACATTATTCTTGTAATGTTGACTTTATTCTCAAAATATTACAACATTATTCTCATAATTTTGACTTTATTCTCAAAATATTACGACTTTAATCTCGTAATGTAGCCTTTTTTTTTTCTCTTTTTTTTTTGTTGCGGTTCAAGTCTTCCATAGAACTAGGATGAATTTAAAGTAAGATCTACACACAAAGGGCATGGTATCACTTTACAAACATTTGTTTTATAATTCATGTATTTTAGTCAATTAACCGAGTTGGAGCCTATTTAAAACTTTAGAACATTTGTTATTACTATTTTTAATGTTAAATACATGTGAAGAATTAATGGTTGGACACCACAAAAGTTTTTTACGGAGTAAGTGGAATTTTCACACGGTCCCTTGTGTACGGTAGGTGTATACAATTCTAGTAATGTTTCAACATAAACATATAAGAGTTCGTTTGATGCATAATTCTGCAGCTACACCAAAAGATGATTGTTTTAGAGCAGCCTAAATTATTCATTGTAGTTATTTGTGCTAATGTTATCTTTGTAAGACTGTAGCTTCCATAGAATTCCAAATCAAATTCCAGTCAAAATGAAATTAACTAAATCCTCCGCACTGTTCATTATTGTGATAATCACGCTGTTTCTCGTAATACTCTGATTTACCCCTCTCAAAATATTAAAGTTTATTCACTCAATATACTTTATTCTCAAAATATTACGATTTAAATCCCCTATTGCAACGACTTTATTCTCAAAGTAGCCTATTGCGACTTTAATCGCAATTTTGCTACGACTTTATTCTCATAATACTATGACTTAATTCTTGTAATTTTGACTTTATTCTCAAAATTGTATGACTTTAATCTCGTATTTCTACGCCTTTATTCTGGTAATCTTATATATATATATATAGGCTATATATATATATATATATATATATTATTATTATTATTTTATTGTATTTTTTATTGTATTTTTTAGGTTGCGGTTCAGGGCTTCCGTAATTTTGGCATGGTTTTGATATTTATACTCAAGTTTTTCTAAACCTGTATGAGTGTCTTTGTTCTGTTAAACGAGTTCATATGATTATTGCTTGCTATTAAAGACATACTTTTATTCATAGAAATGCCCACATATCAGTGAACTTATTACATAAAAATGCTTTCAACATTTAATTATGCAACACTCTTTACAGAAAAATATCCCACAGTTATGGATAAACTCACAATATCATCATCAAGTGCTGTGCTGGGCACATTGGGCAACAAGTGTCCTCCAACGTATTCGATCTGTGGCCAAGTTCTCCACATCTTCCCATGGGACACTGGCATTCTTCAGGTCTTCGTGAAACATCTGTCTCCGCGTCTTCCTTGGTCTTCCCTGTCTCTTGCATCCTCCTGGTGTCCACTTCATCACTGTCTTTGGGTGTTGTTGTTTGGGAATGCGTAGGATGTGTCCAGTGAGGTGCACCCTTTGCTCTGTCACAGTTTCTGAAAGTGTTCATGTGAAGTCCCACTCCTCTGGATCTCTTTGATATATGCAGGACCAATATTGAAAATAGTGATTTATCTTTTTCCATATTGTTAAAGCATTTTGTTTCCTCTTTTCAGCTTCATAAACTGTACTTGATGTCTGCCTTTATCAAAAAAGCATCAGTGCTCATCAGGTGTTTTGGTAAAGTACATATTCATTGCCATCCATTAGTTCTAGTCATGCAGTGACTTCATGATGCAATAGACCAGCCTTTCTCAAACTTTTTTCAGTCAGGGCACCTTTCAAAAGTGCATAAAATCTCAAGGCACCCCAGTGTAAAATATAATTTAAAAACACTGCATAACCCAAATGTAAATGCAAATTTTATATATATATATTTATCTAAAATGAATTTACAATTTTATTAATCCGTTCATATGTTTAACCCTTTCACACCTAAGTTTAAAATATTCTGGCTGACCCCCCAGCATGAGTTTTTCAAGGCGACCGTTATTTAGAACGTGTCACTTTATGGTTTCCATGGTGACGCGTCATTGCTTGTCACGTGACACACCGCAGCAACAACAGAGCTGAATGAATGATGATCTGCTTTTATGTCATTTTTCCTTTTTTATTCAAAATATTCACAAATGTTGTTAGCTATGGCATGAAATATCTGATATTCCGATTGTCAAATATATGCAAGTGGAAGTGTTTTGTTTTTTGAACACCTTCATAACGATCGCGTTAGTTGAGCTGTATGCGCGATGGGCGCCGCCATCTTAGTTTGTGCCGCAGATGCAGTTCAGAGAATCGGATATGTTGGATTTACAACAAGTGAATTCATCCACTTCTCCCGAAATACATAAAAGTAAGTGGCAGGTGAACTGGGAGAAGAATAGAGTAAACTTTAAAGTTACTTACACAATGTGTATCTGATATGAATAAAACTAATTATAATGGAAAGGATTATTATTGCCTCTTCCTTTGACATCGGTGTGTATTTTACAAACTCTAAATGTATTGTTTTTTTAGTACTTATGTCTGAAACCTAAAACAAACATTATGTGGATGAAAACACTGAAAAGTTGTGATATATGACAGCTGAGCGCGCCTGTCTCTGGCTCAGCGCCAGCCAACGCGCGAAAGTACATTTGAATTTAGCAGTTGATCACGTCATGCACTGACCGTTCTCACACCAGTGCTCCAGGGACCAGCCTAGACTGATCACACCGGTGTGAGCGTACGTGCGAAAGGGTTAAAAAGAAGAAGAATGTATTTATGTAAATTCAAATATATTTATATATGAAATGTCAGATTTTTTTTTTTTTTTTTTTTTAGCCTACGTAATTTTTTGGCGGCACCCACTTTGAGAAAGGCTGCAATAGACAAATGTATATTTCTGCAAGTGTATATGTGTTTGTCCGAACAATTGAAGATAGTGAGAGTGTTCAGGAAAACCTTCTGAAAACAATCAATATTTTTGGAATTCTTTTCAGTGCTGAAAGAATATTACAGAAATAACACACTTGACATACTGGACATTATTCTGAGTTTGTTACCTTTACCTTTAGATGGACTTAATGTCTTACATTTAGCTTCATTAAACCTTTTATTACAGTGGTCACTATAGTATACCATAACTACATCTATGGTATCATTATATTACTACCTGGTTAATGTAAATGTAATATACCCATGAATGTATTTTATAGAAGCATTTTCTTGCTGACGTTTATAACCATTAACAATTTTATGACCAATAATCACAAGGATAAGTAAAGTTGAGAATGTAAAATGTTGTGCTTACGTTTTTGACTATTTGTTCTTTAAAGTGAAGAAACAAATGTTTTTTGTTTTTTTTTACATTACTGTATGTGTCACTATAATAGATTGCCCCTGTATCTGGATATTTATATATATATATAATTAACTGATTTGAATTGTTGTCTTTAAACAGTTTGACATTAAATATTGGAATATGCTTTCAGAATTGTGTGCATTAATTGTGGTTTTGTTACATTTATTTGAATATAATTGATATACCTTTGATATACTATACACTGTAAATGTTAGAAGGACTTTAGTACATGTAATTATACTGCAAAACTACCCTGCTGTAGGCCATTGCTTAGAAAAAAAGTTTCTCTTTCAAATGATTATGCATCAGTCTAATCAAATAAGCAAATTTGTGTCATTGATCATGAGAACGTTTTTGGATGGTAACCACACAAAGGAGTTTTTTGTTTTTAAATGTGAGTTTTATAGTTTAATTAGAAGGAATACATGTTTAACAGCCCACATATTAAATATTTAAGGTATATATCCCTGCAGCCAGAACCAGAAGAGATCTGT
This sequence comes from Rutilus rutilus, assembly GCF_951802725.1. NCBI lineage: Eukaryota > Metazoa > Chordata > Actinopteri > Cypriniformes > Leuciscidae > Rutilus > Rutilus rutilus. Next base: position 14,450,386 of record NC_140213.1, read on the forward strand.
CATCATTTACCATAAATGGGCAAGTAAGTGTGACGCATCTGTTCAGCTGGGTTGTTATTGGTTGTGACTTTATCGCAGAACTCGCTGTGATTGGACTATCGTTTAACCCATATAAAACGGCGTTTCATGTTACAAAGTATGTTTTGGTGTTATTATTACGTTAGTTATACATTAAGTTAACTATAAAGTGTCTCTATGTTGTGAGAAATTACTCCTTTACCGAGATCCCAACCCTAACCCTAAGCATGTCTGCACATTTCAATGAACTACAGCACAATGTTTCCTTTGATAGAATGACAGAGATATGTGGGTAATGTAGTTTAAAACGTTTAGTAATGAAACAATAAATGTTAAATAAATAATATCTAATAATGGACAACTGGATATCTAAATTTGTTCATTGTGCTAACCTTTATGACATATATGAGGGACAGGCTGAAATTGGATATTTTACTGTGAGCACTTTAAAAAATAACCTTTAAGCCAGCTTTCCATATATGTCTGAAAACTGTGCCCAACATTATTTATTAAACATAGCATAAGCAGTTGTGCTGCCGATTTTCTCTTTGATACACTAACCAGACTTCTGGGGGCCGTTGCTGGGCCCCTGGGGGTGGAAGGGCAGTATAATCTACAATTCATATTAAGTTGTTTAATGGACAGTCAGGTCAGCTTATGTTCTGCATGATTTAAAGCAGTGATGGGCTACTCTGGCCCTCAGCGTCCACTGTCCTGCAGATTTAGCTTCAACCTCAAACCCACCTGACTATTGAATAGATGTAAACCTGAAGACTTTGGTTAAAATTTTCAGCTGTGCTCAATTAGGGTTGGAGCCGGTTAACTCTCAACCTCAAAAAGGAGAACGCAAAGGGGCCAGAGTTGCCTGTTCCTTATTTAAATTTACAAAGCAGCAGTCAGTACATTATATAATATACACATTGAAGTATTATATATAATATTGCAGCACATAATATAAGCTAAGTACTGAACAAAACCAGTTTTACCCATATTAACTGCAACCTGTTTTAAAAGATCTTTTAGAAAGGCATGGTCTCTTTTGAGCCTTTGCCAATGATGCTTGATTTCTTTTGACAACATACTCTTCTGTCACTTGTTTCAAGAGCTTCACTTGGTCAAAAACCAAGTGATAACTTGTACAATGTAAAATTGTCAACATCAAATTATGTACTTACAGCATTGTTTCAATACAAGACATACCAATGGACTAGCGCACCTTTCTGTCTTCTTTGGGCACCAGATGCTCTTTCGGACTTATTTGATTAGCTTGCGTTGATATAAGGACTGGTTTTCTTTCTCTGCTTTAAAACAAGAAAGTCTCGAATTACTCTATGTGCAATTACTATTGTTCTTGAAACATATAAATTAAGACGGTTATAATTCAGTTAATTTACCATATGATTCAGGAGAGAGCATTTGATAAGTAAATTCTGGCTGAAATATTCTAGAAACTTTACCTGGGAAGGGCTGATCACGGCAAGATTCGCTGCGACTCACTAGTAGCTCTTGTGAGGGTTGACTCTTAAAAGAGCTGGTGAGTTTGAGATCTTTTAAAAAAAGACTAAGTAATCCTGTAAAACAAAAAGGATGGTAATTTTAAAACATTACTTGCAAGTAGTCAGTTTATATATAACTGTAGGATTTATTTCTGTAAAGAGTGTTGCATAATTAAATGTTGAAAGCATTTTTATGTAATAAGTTCACTGATATGTGGCCATTTCTATGAATAAAAGTATGTCTTGTATGCGAAAAGCGAAAGCAAATGTTATGTTATTCTTCAATGCAAAACGTTAGATCGTGTGCAAATGCTATGCAACATGTTAATTCTTCAATGAATGTTAATTGTTGTATGCAATGCAATGCGAAAGCACATTTGTTATGCGCTGAGTTTTCAGCCAGACACTAGTCCATGTTCCACATATTGAACATGTTGCTGGCCAGAATCTTCCAATATTAACTTACTATACATACTAATTTCCTCTTCTGATCAGGCTGAAAGTAGTCTATATTTGACCCGTTGGACATATTTCTGGCTAAAGAGTCCTTTTCTAAACATACTCATTTACTCCTGATTTTAAGTCAGACAGACAACAGTCCATGTTTGATCTATTAAACATATTTCTGGCCCAAGAGTCTTCGATGATGATTTTTCCATTTCTATTCATTGACTCCTTTACATCAACAGACAGTATACCCCAATATTGACCAAAGGAACATATTTCTGGAAAAAGAGGCCTCACTCTAAAAGTTTCTATACATACTCATCACTCCTTCTGATGTTACGTCAACCAGACAGTAGTCCATATTTGACCTACTAAACATATTTCCAGACAAAGAGACCTTGATCAAGAACTTTCTATACATACCTTTTGACTCCTTCTGTTGTTATGTCAGCCAGACAGTAATCCATAGTAAACACATACTAAACCCATTTCTGACCAAAGAGTCCTTGATCTTGAACTTTCTATACATACTCATTGACTCAATGTTACATCAGCAAGAATCCAGCCCATATTTCAAATATTGAACATGTTGCTGGCCAAAGAGTCCTCAAAATGAAACTTACTATATATTCTCTTAGACACCTTCTGTTGTTAAATCATCCAGAGAGTAGTCCATTTTTGACCTACCAGCCCAGGTGTCCTCGATCATGAACTTTTCATTTCTACTCATTGATCTTGTTGAGCATAATTCAGCCATACAGTAGTCCATATTTGAGCCATTCAACATATTTCTGGACAAAGAGACCTCGATGTTGACATATTCATTGACTCCTTCTGATGTTACATTAGATTAGATTAGATTAGATTCAACTTTATTGTCATTACACAAGTACAGGTACAAGGCAACGAAATGCAGTTTAGGTCTAACCAGAAGTGCAATAGCAGCAAGTGCAGGATATACAGTGGTTCCATAAGTGCAGAACATGGATATGTACTGAATAAATATAGAGTTGAATACTATTATAAACAAAAATTTACAGATAGATTGTCCTATGAATATAATATACAGATAACTATTACTGTGAACAGAGTTTACAGCTAGATATGTACTGAATATAATAATATACAGATGGCTATTACTATAAACAGAATGTTTACAGATAGATATGTACTGAATATAATATACAGATGGCTGTTACTATAAACAGAATTTTACAGATAGATATGTACTATGAATATATATACAGATGGCTGTTACTATAAACAGAATGTGAGCATAATATACAGATGGCTATTACTATAAACAGAATTTAACAAATAGATATATGTATAAGTTAGGCTAATGAGCAGTATAACAATGGATTTAAAGTAGTGCAAATAAAGTTTGGACAGAAGCTATCCGAGTGAAAGTGCAGTGGAAAGTAATTGCATATTACAGTTAAGGTACGATATTGCAATGTATATATAAACAGTCGGTACTGTAAATAAACAGTCGGCAGTGCAAATGAGCATATTCCAGTCAAGGTAGTAGTGCAAGATGCATATGTAAACAGTTGTTACTGTAATAACAGTCAGCAGTGCAAATGAACATTATAGTATTGCAAATAACAAAATGGAGGCAGGTGTGAGGAGGGAGAGGAGAGTCAATCAGTATATAAGGGGAGTGGGATCAATGAGGGTTAGAGTTTAATAAAGAGACAGCTCTGGGGAAAAAACTGTTCTTTAGTCTGCTGGTCCTGGTCCGGAGGCACCTGAAACGCCTGCCGGAAGGCAGGAGAGAAAACAGTCTGTGGGCTGGGTGAGAGGAGTCCTTAAGGATGCTGCGAGCTCGATGCAGACAGCGTTTCCGCTGGATGTGCTCGATGGCAGGTAGTGGAGTCCCAGTGATGCGCTGGGCGGTTTTCACCACCCGCTGCAGTGCCTTGCGCTCTGCAACAGAACAGCTCCCATACCACACTGTAGCACAGTTGGTCAGGATGCTTTCTATTGCACAGCGATAGAAGTTCACCAGGATAGTGGAGGAAAGCTGATTCTTCCTCAGTGTCCTCAGGAAGAAAAGGCGCTGGTGAGCCTTCTTGACCAGGCTGGAGGTGTTGGTTGTCCAGGTCATGTCCGCCGAGATGTGGATCCCCAGGAACTTGAAACTGGAGACACGCTCAACAGCCATTCCATTGATGTGGATGGTGTCGTGTGTGCCTCTTGACACTTTCCTGAAGTCCACGATGAGCTCCTTCGTTTTGGTGGTGTTGAGGAGCTGGTTATTTTCGGTGCACCATGTGGCCAAGTGCTTGATCTCCTCCCTATAGGCAGTCTCATCGTTGTTGCTGATGAGACCAATCACCGTAGTGTCGTCCGCAAACTTGACGATGGAATTAGATCCGTACACAGGCTTGCAGTCGGAGGTGAAGAGGGAGTAGAGGAACGGGCTTAGCACACAGCCCTGTGGTACACCAGTGTTGAGTGTGATGGATGTGGAGCAGTTGGAGCCTGATCGAACATTCTGGGGTCTGTTGGTCAAGAAGTCCAAAATCCAGTTGCACATGGAGGTGTTGAAGCCCAGGTCTCCAAGTTTGGCTATTAACTTAGTTGGGATGACAGTGTTGAATGCTGAGCTGAAGTCAACAAACAGCATGCGTGCATAAGTGTTCTTATTGTCCAGATGTGTGAGCACAGAGTGCAGTGCCATGGAGACTGCATCCTCTGTGCTCCTATTGCTACGGTAGGCAAACTGGTGTGAGTCCAATGTGGATGGTAGAGAGTCTTTTAGGTGTGCCAGGACCAGCCGCTCAAAGCACTTCATTACGATGGGTGTGAGTGCTACAGGGCGGTAGTCATTAAGGCACTTCGGGCTGGAGTGTTTTGGCACTGGCACAATGGAAGTGCATTTAAAGCATGTTGGTACAGCTGCTTGGGCAAGAGAGGTTGAAAAATGTCTGTAAAAACCCCAGCGAGCTGCTCCGCACATGCCCTGAGTACGCGTCCAGGGATGTTGTCTGGTCCAGCAGCCTTGTGCGCGCTGATCCTGCTCAGTGCATTGCAGACATCTGTGGAGGAGAGTGTGATCGGTGGGTGGTCAGCTGAGGATTTGAGCTTGGTGGCAGTTTCTCTGTTGTCTCTTTCAAAGCGAGCATAAAAGTCATTTAGCTCGTTCAGGAAGTTGACATCAGTGGCTGCGGGGGTGGAGTGAGAGGGTTTGTAGTCACTGATGGCCTGAATGCCATCAGGAGTCAATGAGTCAACTGATGTTACATCTAATAGTAGTCAATATTTGATCTATTAAACAAATTTTTGGCCAAAGGGTCCTCAAAAGGGAACTTATATATATTCTCTTAGACTCCTTCTGATGTTAAATCAGCCAGACAGTAGTCCATATTTGACCTAATAAAACACATCTGGCCCAAGAGACATAAATCAAGACATTTCTGTACATACTCTTTGACTCCTGATGTTACTTCAGCCAGAGAGTAGTCCATATCTGATCTAATAAACACATATCTGGCCCAAGAGTCATTAACTTTTTATTTCTACTCATTGACCTTCTGAGGATAATTCAGCCATACAGTTGTCCATATCAGACCTATTGAAAATATATCGGGACAAAAAGTGCTCAAAAGGAAACACTATACATTCTCATAGACTTCTTTTGATGTTGCATCAGCCTGACAGTAGTCCATATTTGACCCATGAACATATTTTTGAACAAAGAGTCATAGATCTTGGACTTTCTATATATACTCATAGATTCGTTCTGATGTTTCATCAACCATACAGTAAGTTCTTAAACATGTATTGTTAGCCACATCCAGAAAAATGAATGGATCTCTATGGGCCTCTGCTGGATAAATATGGTCATTACACATTTTTGTCTAACCAGGAGATATTGCCTAGATCAATATCCAGAAAAAAAAACTCATCATTAAAGTTTTTTTTTTTTTTTCAAATTTTTTAAATATTTCATATGCGCATGCGCATTTAATGGTGTAATTTAGCAGTAAATAGGTTTAAAAAAAGTACTTCATACCCCCAAAACACAGCATAAACGTATAGATGAGAAGTAAACGAATATATATATATATATATATATAATGTGTATTACTAAATCATTTATTAGGTGCCAAATGATGCAAAAGATTTTGCAAAAGATGCTTGATTTAGACGCTGAAATTAGAGATTTTGAGAAAATCATAAACTCAGATAAATCCATACGAATTCAACAAAAATGATTAGCCCTAAAAGCTGAATATGGATGAAAACAGTTGCTTTCATTTAAACCAAAAATGAAGAAAAAATAAATTTTAGTGAAGAGAAAAATGTATACATAATACTATGCAGGGACAGTCGCACATTTGTAAGTGTGAATTAAGTGACCAAATACTTTTTGGGGAAACTGTATAGCCTACATCTTCTGTAAATATTTATAATATTGGACATGTTCTACAGTATGAGTTTTGTCATTGAATCAGGGGGGAAACGCAATGAAGATCTCCTTCTGCCAGTCAATTCACTATACCACTAAACTACCACGACCACTAAAGAACTACCACTAAGTATTGTTTTATAAACTTACTGCCTTATCTCAACCCCTCAGCAAACCATGCAGGTATAGATGAGAAGAAATCGATATTGCAACAGAAACTATCGACTCTCTCTCTCTTTTTTTAACACTTAGATACGGTTGCTCCTTTGCGCTCTCATCTCTGCTCGGGTAATTTTGACACAAACTTTTAATTTGTAAAAATTGAGAGTTCATTGGAGTGGTCCAAGACATTTTTCTTGCACTCGAACTTGGAAACACACACACAAATTTACTGGATTCAATGATTTTTTTTTAGTTGTAATAAAAATAGTAACAAATACTTGCACAAATAACACATCTGGGAATTCCCATTAGGTGAATAAGGGATTCCTTTCTCATACTATGGTGATATGAAAAAATCGAAATGCCATAAATCATTTAGCCATAATTCATAATCATAATTCATTCCACTACCTAAAGAAAGACCTGATCCTCCTGCCGTAGATCAACCAAATCATTTTTTTGAAATGTTGTGGGGTCATTCATGCGTTAGCCTAAAGAATAGCTTATCAAAACAATCATTTCAGGGACATTGTGAGTTACAGGCTAATGTTTTTTTCCTTCTGTGCATTAAAATGAAGGCTTTGTGAAACTGCACAGCTTTTCCAGTTTTTTAAATGACATACTCCTTCCTACACCAACTACAAACACATTTTCTATCATGTGAAATACTTTCCATTCTATCATGTTTCTATTCTATCTATGAAAGACGATGGAACCAATCATGAGGCGGGGTGACATTCCCGCCCCAGATGCATTGCAGCCCCTCCCCGATATGTAGGCTGCAGCCAGGTCCTTCTTCTATGTTTTGGCTGAATTTTCGTTGTATTTACACAGTTTTGACCAGCAGGCAGCGTGTAACGTTTCGAGAACTTCTAACTAGTGAATCAATTGATTCAAAGTTTCGAAAAGCTTCGTTTCTCCTCTCACTACCATAGACAGTAAAAGAAGGCTCACTACTGATCCGTTTTTGAGCACCGGTGCTAACTTACCGAGCATGCGCGGAGGATCTGGCTTTCTATTCGACAAATCCGCTGACTATCTGTGCGTGAAACTATGGTCTGATTCCAATCATTGGTTCACTTGATATAGGGTTGTACGGTGATCGCTCTAATTGGTCAAATACGAATTCTCGTGTTCAGCGTGACCCAATCCAAATTTACTGTTGTGTTCATTTGCTTTCTGTTTTAAACTGTCAAGCAGTAACTGTTAGCCGGTCTCCAGTGCACGTTGTATGTGTAAATAATTCACTTTTGTTAAATCATCTGTTTGTCTTTTTTTTTTTACATTTAGAAATATGCTGGAAAGCAGTCACCAAAATATTGCTATGGTCACCTGCACTGCACCAGTGAACATCGCGGTCGTCAAATACTGTAAGTGTGCATGTCTTTCAAACATAATGGATTAATTTGTGATTATTATAAGATGTTCTAAAGGGTTGTTTTTTTTGTCCTTACTATGTTCTTTTTATTTTCATATTTGTTTATATATATATATATATATATATATATATATATATAGTGGTTGCAACGAGCTCACAATAATAATTCAAAGCAGTTTCACAATAATAACAGAAGATAACAGAATTAATTATGCAAACACCAAAAATAAGACAAGTTCCAGTTTTTGCTGTAAAGCTAAAGCTAAAGCAAGATAATAGGGTCGTTATTCAGTTCAATTCAATTCAATTTAAGTTTAGTTCTCATCCGATAGTGTCAATGCAGTCTAATCAGTATTGCTGGATATTAAGACCACAGACAGGGTTTAAGGTTAAGCCAGGATTAAGCTTTAGTTCAATCAGGTAATTTATGTATCTTTAATAATGTTCCTTAGAAAAATACCTTACTGGTGTGCATCTTGAGACAAAACATTGGCACTGACATATTTTAAGAAATGGCAGTGAAAGTTGCTTTTATTTAAACCAGCTCAAACATGCATTTTAGTCTGGGACTAGGTTTAAGCCTTGTCTGTGAAACCGGGGGTAAGTGTCCCCAACTAAGCAAGCCAAAGGCGACAGTGGTGAGGAAACCATAAATCTCCAAAGCTCCAGCTGATTAGAAGGCATTGAGCAAAAATTAAGAAAAAATAATTTTAGTGAAGAGAAAAATTGATACATAATACTACAGTGACAGTCGCACATTTGTAAGTGTGAATTAAGTGACCAAATACTTTTTGGGGAAACTGTATACATCTTCTGTAAATATTTATAATATTGGACATGTTCTACTCAGAGTTTTGTTGAGTTATTACTTATTGCCATTGAATCAGGGGGGAAACGCAATGAAGATCTCATTCTGCCAATCAATTCATCCCTCAGTGTGACACTGCATCAGGAACAGGTGACTGATAGTCCCCATATTATTAGCCCTGTCAACACTGGTCGCTTTAACACAATGCATTTTAAGAGCTCCAGATTTTTAGCTGTAACAGCAAGGTTGCCATTATATACTATAATTATTTCTCAGCTCAAAACAACTACAACAATTGCATGCAGCAGAAGTTTCCAGCAAGACCGCATCTGGCTGAATGGCAAGGAGGAGGATATCAGCTGCCCCAGGTTGCAGTCCTGTCTGCAGGAAAGTACGTCCCTGACTTTCAGAACATTAACATTATTAAGCACTGTATGACAGGAGCTGTCATTGTGATATTAAACTCATTTTAATTCACCAGTTCGAAGGTTAGCTCGCAAGAGACGGAATACTGGTGATCCAACTTCTGATATCAGCGTAGTGTCCCATAAGGTCCATATCTGCTCTGTGAATAATTTCCCCACTGCTGCTGGCTTGGCATCCTCTGCAGCAGGCTATGCCTGTCTGGGTAAGTAAAAAAAGAAATTACATAAAATGAGACTCTGTGCTCCTGATGATGATGTGAAAACTCGGGTTGTTTTAGTGTACACACTGTCACAGTTGTTCGGTGTGGAGGGTGAGCTGTCTACAGTGGCGCGACAGGGCTCTGGCAGTGCATGCAGGAGTTTGTACGGTGGCTTTGTCCAGTGGAAGATGGGGGAACGGTCAGATGGGAAAGACAGTATCGCTGAACAAGTGGAATCTGAGTCGTACTGGCCGGAGCTCAGAGTATTGATCCTAGTGGTGAGTGTGTGGATTTAACCCTTAGAATGGCAGCAGCATACATAAAATGTGGATAAAAGTTTTTTTTTTTAATTAGTTGGATCTACCAGGATGCATATCAATTGGGGTTAAAAGTAAAAAAAAAAAATTGGTCAGCAAGTCCACTGTCCTTTTGTACTTGGTAATATCTGTCACATGTACATAGACCAACAATTTAAACATTGCTGAGCATTAGTGTATCCGGGAAGTTTTTATACGAAGTGTCTGTGTCCTTCAGGATGCAAAAACGGGTTTAGTGACTGGAAAATCACACACTTTATGAGAAATATAAGTCTAAAATTAACATCTGTCTTAAGTAATCAGGCACAAGTGGTGTGTATTTTATCATCTCTTGACTTCACATTCACTACATCAGTGTATCACTGCATGTTGACAAAGAACTAAAAAGTTGCCACAGTTACTCCCAAATACTTTTCAATTTTATTCTCAACACACACAATGTTGTGAACAAAATGTTCATGGTTGTTTTAGCAGTTGTATTAAAACATCAGATGTACTTCGCTGGATCTACTTTTTTCCAAAGCAAATCATGTCTTTAACATGTATATGTTTGAACTTTTTCCATTTTTTCCCCTGACTGAACAACTTTGACTGTTAAAGTTTAAACCTTTGTATTTGTGCAATGATTATTTTTACTTTATTTTTATACAACTTTTCAGAAAAAAGACAAACATTAACAAACAAGTCAACACAGCTTCATGGGTATTTGCATGGAAATTATTTCAACATTATGTAACATAAAAAAACAAAACAAAAAACTCCATAATCAGCTATTACAAGAGAACCTTGAGTAAACATAAGTCAACAGGTTATCATGTAACCATACTTATACACACTTATAGACACATACATTCGTAGACATACATACAAACTCAAATACTCTCATGTTGTCCATACCCATACTTTCATGCAGCTTGAAGTAATATTCTCTCACGGTGGTTACATGTGTGATAGGAATATTTATATGCATACATTTATCTCCCTTCTCTCTGTTTTGATATATGTGTAGTCCATTTCCCCCAGTGTTTTTCAAAAATCTCTTCCTGTAGTCTTAACTTGAATGTCAGTCTTTCCATTTAATACATTTCTGTGACAATTTGTTCCAATTGAGTTTGTATTTGTGCAATGATTAACTCACAGTTAAGTAGGCAGTTGTGCTGTCTGGGACAAATACAAAAAATCATTAGCATTTACACTATAAATGGGATGGAATCCCATGAATTTCTAAGTGTATTTACACTTGCTCAACTCACTTGTTTTTACTGGTCAGATCATGAAAAGACATAAATGCTCTGCAAGATGCATTCGAGAGGTCTCACACCACCTCCGAATGTAGTGAAAAGCTCACTGGTGACCAGTTACAGCATTTTAAAACACACACTTTCCCTCAACAGATATGAACAGTTTACTCTGAGATCTTGGAAAATGTCTATTTGTCGGCTACTCATTTCTGTATCTGATATGAATATGTTTTCTCTCAGGTGAGTGCTGAGCAGAAGTCTGTTGGGAGCACGTCTGGAATGCACACTAGTGTGGAAACAAGTCAACTTCTGAAGGTACAAATGATTCATCATTTCTGTTTGTCCTTACTGGGGGGGGTATTTTAGCAATATAACACAAGCAAGAGTGTTGTTGTTCTGAATATCTGCACAGGTAATCAGCCGCCCTGATTTTCTGACTGCAAGTAGGAAAAAACAGCAAGTTAATGTTGATTAACTTACCTTTTAGACACAAGTTGCAAGTTACTTTGTGTATTTTTGCTTCATCAACAAAAAATTCCAAACAAACTCCAAAAATTCCAAATAATGTTTTGTTACTGAATGAATCAGTGGGCTTGTCCCAATACCCACACGTATTTTGTAAAACTGCTTTTTATCATTTAATTAGAAGCACCACAATTAAATTGTGCTGTCTGTTACATACACTGTCACATTTAACCAAATTTATTTTAAAGTGCAAAGCATTGAAAAGCAAAATATGTTTTATTTTATTTATTAATATAGCGCCTTTCAAGAACCCAAGGACACTTTACATCATTTTGAAAAATAACTCCTATAATACAGATATAATCAGGGAACAACAAATTGAACAGTTAGTCAGACAGAGATCTTATAACCTAACACAAGATAGTAGCCGAAATAAGTAAGGATCTGACAGTGAAAGAAAACATCAGTTAACAAAACATAAGTAAATGTTAGTCTTGAAGGTCTAGACTAGAGCAGGGTTCTTCAAATCCGGTCCTGGAGGGCCACTGTCATGCAGAGTTTAGATCCGATCCTGAGCAAACTCACCTATCTGCAATTTTCTTGATCAGGGTTGGAACTAAACAGTGGCCCTCCAGGACCGGATTTGAGGAACCCTGGTCTAGAGTAAGGAGACAACAGCTTGTTCCAGAGCTTATGAGCTGATATGCTGAATGTCCTATCTCCAACAGTAGATAGTTTGAACTTGGGTAGTGCAATAAAATTCTCAGAACTTGATCTAAGAGTATGGGTAGGAACATAAGGATGTATTAACCATGTGCTAAACCATGGCAAGCCTTAGAAACTAGGACAAGTATTTTAAACTGAATGCGCCAGTGCTGTTGCTGAAGGATGGGAGTGATGTGAGCTGATTTTTTGTTCAATGATTTGTTTATAGTAATTACGACATGGCGTGAACGCAGCATGATATGCTTCTGTTTTCTTTTTCAATTGTTTACAACACATTACCGACTGTGTTTACAAGGAAACTCGCAGAGACAGACATTTTGAATTTTTGCGTGCACGTCCATTAATTTGCAAATCTCATTTTATTTGTAATTTGTTTATTTGTATTATTAATTATAATTTTTTGTGAATTTCTTTTCATTTATTTGTGAATCTCAGTCTATTTATGTTGAATAAAAATAACCCCATAGTTCACAGGGGTTTGAGGTGCTTGAACGTCGCGAACAGCCGCCGTCACAGGTGAGAGCAAAAGTTTATAAATAGGTTAGGAACAGTCCAAAAATGTCTTTGACGATTATTTGAAAATTATAGATCAAAAAAGAGGAAAACACAGATGATGACGTTGAAGGTGGTGGTGGTTATGATAATGATGATGATCCATTTAATCCAAACATATAATCTAAACATCGCCTTACACGAGTCAAGACAACAGCACTTTAAAGTAGCAGGAAACACTCATCCAAACATCCAGCGAGGCAGACCGGTGGAAGATCAACGATAAACCATAAAACAAACTGACAAGCGACTTGCAAGCAATTAACAAATAATCAACAAAACAACAATAGCTATGTTTCCACCCAAAGTTGCAAATTTAATGCATGCGCAAAATTGGAATATCACATAAAACATTTGCGAATAAAGCACCGTTTCCATCCAATGAGCCAAAGAGAACAAAATCGTCACTTCCTGATAAACTGCCGCTAAATATCACCAAGAAATATCACAGTAAGAAATAAGTTGCTGCAGAAAGAGAAGCCACTATATATAATAATTTCATAATAATAAATTACTTGCGCCCCAGAGCATGCAGACTGAACACAGTAAAGTTATCTTGCTTTCACAGGCGGATGCCTACTGTTTGGAAACACAGTCGTGTAAGACAGTTCTGGGAGGTAATTATACCCAACCACTTTGACAACAGACTTTACTCAGGCATTTCAGAACAACCGAAAATTGAGCGTAAGCGTCAGTTCTGGCAGGCCAGGTAGTCAAGACGCTGCTAACGCTATTGGCAAACAACACGGTCTCATCAGCTGAGATGCATCAGCTGTTTTGCATCAGCACATCAGCTGTTCAACTCCCCTCGCTGCTAATGGCTACGATAAAAACGGGGCGCCCTCTTTAAACAGATTCAGTTCGCTCCTAACTGCTGATGCTAGCTTCTTTGCAGCCCGCCACCTCCCCAGCTCCTCCTTGTCGTGTATAACGTGGCATTTGATTTTCTGTCATCGTTGCTGCTCTGTTCATAGGGGTAATAGTTCAGCTCTCCCAGTCCTAAACTGTGTGAGCGTTCCCTAATGCTGCTGCTGGACTCCCTGAACAGAGCCATACCGCCAACATTTAATTCAGAATTTATCAACTTGAATTGCAATTTATTCAATAAAACATTTCCTAAATCATTTTTAATGTCATGTGTGTTCTTGACTTAATGGACCTGACAGAGCAGCATTTCAGATGCTGTGCAGCAAAATCAATCCGCTAGTTGGTCCAGTTATGCCGTCCCATCGCATAGACGATGATGCGCATCAAGGAATTTATTCAGTAAATGTGTTTCTATCGTAGTTTATGCAGTTTATCGTAGTTTCTTATCAGTTAAAATAATTATCTGACTCAATTGAGCGCATACGTTTTTTTATTCACATTTTTAGAATTTATGTGCATTTTGGTGTTTCCATCCAGTGTTTTTTTTATGCAATATTCCAAAATGTGTATACAAATAGGTGGATGGAAATAGCTAATGAGAAGCAACACATTGTGCACAGTGTACTCTCACCAGAAGTCCTTAAAAGAAAAATGTGTAAATAAAGCTATGTAAAATCTTTACTTAAAGGTAGGGTAAGCAATTTCGGAAAGGCTTTGAAAGCATGAGATCCCATCCTCCCTATTCAGAGCGCTCTCCAAAGCCATGCCACCTTCAAAACACATAAACGCACACAGAAGAGTTTACAAAGCGTCACAAAACGAGAGACGGCATTAAATGACCTCATGTCTCAAAGCACATAACTAATTGTAATTCGGACCCACTTGAACACTTGGGCCACATACAGGAAATAAGTCATGTATGTAGGCAAGTGGTCAAGTGCAAAGACCGCACGTGTGGGTATTGGGACAATTATTGAATGGATAATTCAGTGACTCACTCAAAAAGACTTGCATAATGATGTTAACCTGCAGAAGGAATCAATGGAAAATCCCCACCAATAATGCAAAAATGATCAGTCTGTCTAGAACAAACAGAAAAGCAGAGTGATGCAAACAAGATCAAATTTAGTACTGTAACCAGCTGCTACAGTATATAACTTAAATTAGTTTGCAGTCTAAATTTACATCTGTTTTACTTTAGCAGTGGAATACAAGTTAAGGTAATTTAGGTTTGTTTTATTTGCATAGGTTAGGTATATAAGTTCACCTACTATACTCTTCCACAGTACCGGGCAGATGTTGTGGTGCCCTGTCGTATGGTGGAGATGATCAGGGTTATTCGCCAACGAGACTTCCCAGCATTTGGTGAGCTGACCATGAAAGACAGTAATCAGTTTCATGCCACCTGCCTGGACACCTACCCACCAATATTCTACCTGAACAACGTATCTCACCGAATCATCAGCCTTGTGCACCGCTACAACCAGTTCTATGGAGAGACCAGGGTGAGCACATTACAACTAAACATTCAGATATTTAATCTTAACCTTGCCAAACTTGCAAACTTGGACAAATCCAGTGATTATTTCATTCTTGAAAGAACTCATGATGTCAAACTAGTACCATGTAAACACAACTTTTGATTCCAAGCGGATGATGAAACCAATGTTCCTTTTACTCTTGAAAGTTGAGTTAAGTAAGCCAAACAGATCAACACTCACTAGAAAGTATTTCTGTGTGCAATATGCATCAGACTGTGAACATGACATCTGAGGTTGAGTCTACCTAAGGAGTCTTGCAACCTCTAGTAAAGACATCAAATGACCAAACACAGATGATGTTCATCTAGTTCTAAAACTAATTGTAAGGAGGTCGTAGTATAGTGTTAGATGCTGTCATCATACAGTCCAGGATAATGGATCCAGTTTCTTTACCAAATCTCATTAAAAGATATCTGTTTTTGTCTGATACAAAAATCCAAACTAGTCATCAACTAATTCTTCTATCAGCCCAAGAGGCAGACAGAGGCAGGGGAAGAGCAGGAATCAAAAGACGAAGTAATGGTAAAAATGCTGCAGAGTTTGTTGAATCATTTCTAGTTGTGCCTTTCTTGATGCTTCAAGAAAGACTTCGTCTGACCAGCTCAGATTGTGAAGGCTGCTTCACAACATACTTGTAAAGGCAACACAACATATTATTAAACATTAATAAAAACAAGTACATAAATCAAATAAGATATACGTGCTAATTCAGAGGTCTTCAACCTGGGGTCTGCAGCAGTACTGCTGGGAGTCAAAAATGAAAACATGGGTAAAAAAACACAAAGTCAAATTTATATATAATATTTAGTTTTTAAAAGATGAATACATTCACAGCTTTAATAAAACCCACATCATGTGGATGTACAATATAGTCAATGAGATGTGATTGTTTTTGTAGACTGAGCGCTATAAAACTGTAAAACTCTTTTGGCTAATAATACAATTTAGCTCGCCAGAATGGATCGCTTTGCAATATCTACACACCCTGAGCATGCAATTCCTCCACCTCTTTAGAAACATCTGGTGCAAATCCAGATGTGGAGGCTAAGAAACCCACTCATGCCCGGTTCTCATGCTACGGAGATGTTAAGAACCCTCAAATGAAAGCAAGTTGATACTGTAATAATATCACATTGGCGAAACAGATTTGGCAAACTCTCCAGTGCATATTTGTGTTTTGGCTCTGGAGAATGTCAAATGTTTCTATTCACAATGTGTTTTTGCAGCGGTGAGCAATTTAGCCAATCACAGACATGTTTGTTGATCTCTTGAACACAATGGCCAATTAGAGGTGTTTGAGTTAGAATCCACTCACCGCTCAAAACAAAGCTCAAAACATCCTCTCATTAACAAAGTGTAGACTCAAAGAGTGGTCTTGGGCTTTTGAGGCTATATATAATCCATTGAATAAAACTTATGTTTTTCATGCAGCTTCAGGGATCCTTTACAGGGAAGAAAATGTTCCTAGGACCCTGTCATATTTAATAATAACATTTATTAAGCCAAAAATCAATGTGGGTGAGAGTAATGGACATAATATGCTTGTTTTATTGGTGCAAACGTTGTAAATTTGTAAATGCACTTTTTAATAATAAGCTCAATTTTATTATTTACCTTATTTTCCAGAAAATCAGTCACACCTGGTCAAACTTGGGTTTGAAAAAAAAAAAAAAACCTGATAGCATTGGTGTATAAGTCACATTTTATTATTAGATTCAGAAACGTTAAATACTGGTAAATTGACACACTCTAAACACTATAGGGGGGACCAGCTATGGTTGTAGCACCTTTAGCTTCAGCATCTGTTAACTCACTGAATTTTATACATTTGTTTACTACAAAAGGCACCCATTCAAACCTCTGTAAGAATATCACAGCCCTTATGAGTTGATGTCAAATACATGGTGTGCCTTTGTTACAATCTACCCCACTACCGGTAAGTTGTAACAATTAGACAAAAGAACCAAAAACAGCAGCCACACCATGCAATAAACTTCAAAAACAATACAAAAGAACAATACAAAACAATGCCTCTTTCTGTGATTGACCACAGCTCAAATCCACTTAAGCCCCTTTCACACAGCGCTTTGAACCCGGGAAATTGCCGGCAAATTGCCAGAACGCCTTCTGTGTGAACGCAAACACGACCCGGGATTGATGCCGGGTTGGGGACCTAGTAACATTGCCGTGTTCAGTTCCGGAACGCGCGCTGTGTGAACAAAAGCCGTAATAATGCCGTGTCGTAGTGATGACGCTGAAGCGCGGGATCGTTCGCCAGCTGTGAAACGGTACGTAATGCGCAAGTTTATGATCGAATCAGAGAAAAAAATGCACAAGCGTGGTTTCTCGAGAGAGAAATTGCAGCTCATAAGCAAACTGAAGACGCTGCTGAGACATTACATGTCACGTCGATGTCACGTGTCTTTACAGGATTTTTACGGGTTGTGTGTGAACGCACTCTCTGATCCGGCAAATCACTGGCAGTGTGAATGAACCAAAATCAAATGTACCCGGGTCAAATCCCGGGTCACTTTATCCGTGTATTTTCCGGAATCTCTGTGTGAAAGGGGCTTTACTGTTTGACTCAGGAGGATGTGCATGTGTAAGTTAGTCTACTAGAACAAACTTCCTTAGCGGTATTTATGCTTAATGAACACTCGACTGCAGTGTATTTGTGTAAAGAAACGTGAAGATCTAATAAAAAACTATCTATGTGTGAATATTCCCAGAGTAACAATGTTGCAGCGTTTTTAACCCTAGAGTGTAGGCTTGGTGGGCACATTTTACCCACACTTCCTTAGGCTTTGAGTTGCCAAATGGCTCCATATAGACACATAAAAGTTTTAATTGTCTATGGTCTCAGAATCCTCACCACTGGCTTTCAACATTGTCATCTCAACTAATCTGATTAACCTGCCCTTCTTTGAAACCTCACCAGTTCCTCTTTTTAAACACTGGCAGGCACACATCTATCTGCCCTTCTTTTCCACTGTCTAGGCATTCTGTAATATTATTAAAAATAAACTGATCTTAGTTGTATGTAAGGGGATGGTTGTAACACTTTTTAAAGATGTGGTACAACCTACTCCACCCCTGTCAGCCAGTGTTTAGCTAGCTGTATTAGCTTATTGTTTGAAATGATCAGGTTAAAAATGCATCACATTTTAAGTGTGTGATGTGTGAAGGCCAAGTCTGCTAACCCATACTTGGAATTTGTCCTCTGCATTTAACCCATTCAAGTTGGTGCACACACATTAGGAGCAGTTAGTAGTGAACCCACACACACTGCAAACCGTGGACTCAAACACCCGGAGAAGTGGGCAGCCATTCACTGCGGCGCCTGGTGAGTGATTGGGGGTTATCTCAGTCATTTCCTGTCGGTACTGAAAATCGAACCCACAACCTTCGGGATACCAATCTGACCCTCTAACCATTAGGCCATGACTGCCCCAATTTTGCCTGAGAAACTATAATTGAATCTAATATAAGTTATATAATTTTATCTGCAAAAGTTGAAGTACAAAACAAAATATAGTTTTAGTCAAACAATTACATTCTTATCTAAAAATTTATAAATTCTGCATGTAACTATTTACAGCCTTGACAACCATTCATATGAATGTGGGAGAAAGTGGGTAACTAATGAAATGATCTATTCGCTCGCGAATCCTCTCATTAACAAAGTATAAACTCTTGACATGAGTGGCCTTTGCGCTCTTTCGAGGCTATATATAACCTTGAAATAAAAGTTTTGTTTTAGAGCAGAGGTTTTCAAACTTTAGTTTTTCGAGTCAGGGTCCCCTTGGAGGAAAGAGAATTTCCCAAGGACCCCATCATAATTATAAATAAATGTGGGTGAGAGTAATGGACATAATATGCTTGTTTTATTGCTGCAAATGGTCGCCATTGTAAATGCACTTTTTAATAATAAGCTACAGCTCAATTTTATTATTTACCGTATTTCTAGAAAATAAGTCGCACCTGGTCAAACTTGCATTTTTGAGAAAGAAAAAACAAAACAGATAAGTCGTACAAGTCGCATTTTGTTATTAGATTAATAACAAATAATGAAATAATGTAACATACTGGAAAATAAAACTGGTAAATTAACAAACTCTAAACACTATAGGGGGACAACCATTCAATTTGGGATCTGGGAGGAAGTGGGTAAATAATGAAAGGACTCCTAGCTTATCCCTGATTGGTGGTGTTACAACTCTCCCCATGTTACAACCATACCTGGTCTCCCCTAAACATGTATTTTACTTCCCATCACTCTAAATCCTTTCAATTTAATGGTAGGCCTATTCAGAACAGAGAAAAAATAGAAACAGTATAATAAAATAAAAATCCCAATATCCACATAAAAAAGCATCCTTCACATATGCAAAAAAAAGTTTGGAATAACACCACGGAGTGACACAGCCTACATATTGTACAAAAGAAAAATGTAATTGAGTAACCGAATAACTTTTTTGTTTAGTCAAGTCAAGTCAAGTCACCTTTATTTATATAGCGCTTTTTACAATACAGATTGTTTCAAAGCAGGTTTACAGTGATAACAGGAAAATAATGCAACAAAGTTTGTTTCTAGAAGAAAATAGCGTCATAGACCAGCTTAAGTAAGAGTTTCAGTAAAAAAGTTATTAATTTAGTTCATTTATATATAGCCGCTCTGGTGAAAACCCGTGATGTCATCTTCCAGCTCAGTTCAGTTCTCATATAATGGTGTCAGTGCAGGCAGATCAATAATAATGTTGAATATTAAATGTCCCTGACTAAGCAACCCAAAAGTCAAGGCGACGGTGGCAAGGAACCAAAACTCCATCAGGTGACAGAATGGAGAAAAAAAAAACCTTGGGATAAACCAGGCTCAGTCGGGGGGCCAGTTCTCCTCTTGCCAACAAACGAACAGTGTATGAGTTTAGTTGTCTTATAAGAGGCTGCAACGTCAAGTTAGCAATGTGAGAACTAATATTGTTGTGTGTGTCTGTGTGTGTGTGTGCGTGAGACGCCAGCGCGATCACTTGGATTCCTTATATCAGCGGAAACAACTTAAAATACCCTGTCAGATAAAAGTAAGACATTCAAAATGGTAAAGGATCTATTTTCATTTGAGAACCTTCAAAATAACAGTAAAACGTTGTACTTTTGTAAAAAAAAAAAAAAGAAAGAAAACAAATACAATGCGCTTGCCATCTTGGTCTCCGTGAACTTTTTCCAGGTAACAAAAATGAACCAAAACTTAGCAGAGATTACTACCTACTTGTCACGCAGACACAAGAAATATATAGAAACCTTGAAGTGCCTACTTTTAAGTTTCTACACTTTGCTTTTTTGACGTTAATTGCATTATGTAAGTCACTTTGGAATATAAATCGTTGCATGTCTTAGAGGATAAAAAACAAAACAAGACTTGTTGTCCGGATATACACTATAGCAAATAATTTCATGGTCACAGACCCCACTTTAAAAAACCCTGGCTTAGATGACCAAAGGCCAATTACATGCTGCTCGTAAGTGACATCTTCATATGCGGGATGCACTCTCGAAATTGCAGTGATTGACAGAGTGATAACCATAGCACGGGACAAAAATATGACGTCAGAATACTGCAGATACGCATTTAGCCATGTAAATGCAGACATAAGATTAACAGAAAAATATAGGTATCAAAATATTTAAAAAATTCTATTCTATACTAATTGTAAAAGTAATGATTTTACAGACTCTGTACATATTCTTGTTATTGTGGACCCATTAGTTACACATTACATCTGCACTTTACTAGAGCACCCTCACTCACTAATTTCAGAAGCACCCTCATTGATTTGATCTCACAGTAAAATGAAAATGTTTATACACCTAAAGCTAAAGTTCAGGTAAATGTTTAATTGTCCATCTGACAGTAAAATTAAAATGTATGATTGCAAACCCATTCAAATAATTGTGATTAAATCAAATTTTTACTGCAACATGTATGTTTGTTATGATACATAAATCTCAATTTTAACAATGAAAAGTAACATACAGACAATTAATCATGTGCAACAATAATGTGCATAGTTCTAATCAACTGTTGGTTGTGGCTGTATGGTTGGTTTCTATTAATATTGAAGGCTATATGCTTAATATGTAGCTCTGTTTGACACATTTTGTATCGGGGGTCCCTGCTCCATGTCTCTATCACCAGCTAAATCGTTAAATTAGTATACAGGTATAGCAAGTAATTTGAAGGAAACAAAGTGACAACACAAATAAAGTACAACAGATATATGTTAGCTCCCTTGAAGCTGCACAAACAGGTTGCTATTAAGAATCCTTAGATCCTTCAATAGGATAGTATGGAATGGTATGATATAATTTAGTATAGTGTAGTATATAGTTAACCTGTTGACTCTGATAGTGTGTGGAATGTTTGTATGGTTTTAAGATGAACCCTAGATGGTGCACTTTAAATACTATTATGTACTGTATGTAGGCTACTATATAAAATACTAAGGGCCAGATTTACTAACAGCATGCACCAGGTCAAACCTTTTGGCGTTAAAAATACTGTCAGGATTTATTAAAGACATGCAGTGCAAAAATAGCTCTAAAAAGGCGGTATTCCATATGTATTTATAGGAGATTCCCTTTCAGATGCAAAATGTATGGGAGGAGAGTATTTAAATGAATCATGCAAGGTCATTGACTAAGGTTTGCCTAGGAAATGTACTCATATTTGCACCATTATTTAACGGGCACATTTTTTTCTTAAACCAAATGCTAATTTGCGCTGCTTTTGGTAGATTGCGTTGTTCGTTATGGAAATGATGATCCGGCTGTCTCTGTCTTTTTTTATTTGCACGTCGTCAGTAGGTAACGCTAATTTGCCCTGTTTAGTAAATCTGGCCCTATGTCTAATCTACGTCTCTTTCTTTAAATCTCAGCATACTCCTTTGTTTTGATGTAAGTGGATTGATGTATTTGCACCTTTTGTCTTGTTTTAGGTGGCATATACCTTTGATGCTGGTCCTAATGCTGTTATTTACACCTTGCAAGAGCACGTACCAGAGTTTGTACAGGTGGTTCGTCATTTCTTTCCCTCAGAAGCCAATGGATCAGAGTAAGTTGCTAAAATCAAGCATGCTGTTAATATTTTTACTTTGACATATTAAAACAAACACTGCAGCTCTTCACAAAACAAAGCACATCAAGTTATAGCTCAACGCAGTAACTTTAATTTGCAGGTTTGTCAGAGGTCTTCCTGTATGTTCAGCTGACCTCTCTGAGGAGCTGAAGAGAGACCTTAATATGGAGCCAACTCCAAAGGGCATACACTACATAATCAGCACTAAGGTAAGTATCTGTAAACTGCATTAACTGTAAGGCACGTTCATCTATTATCTAATAGTTCTTTAAAAAGAAATAAAATACCTTGTTTGTCTCACTATATTTATGTAACACTATACCCTTATTGAATTCTGTGTCAGTGCAAAATGGTGTTGTATGCATGACCTGTTTGATCATAATTGCTGCATAACCTGTTTTAAGGCTGGTCCTGGACCATGTGTGGTGGAGGATCCAAACCATCATTTGTTGGGTGTTGACGGGCTGCCCAAGAAGAGTGCAGTTTCAGATTAACCTTAAAGATCCTTGTAGATCAAGAAAAAAAAAAGAAAAAAGATTTTGCATAAATATATACTTTACTTTGTAAATATATTTTAATATAAATTGTTGTCCAAAGAGTACATTTACTCTAAATAAAATAATGATTTTTAATGATGACACGATTTGTCTTTTTGTATGGTCTGCAAAAAGGGATTTTTATCTTTGTTTCTATTTAGAAGCACCCATAAATACATGTATGTCTATGGTTTCACTTGGATATATGCCACGAAAGGAAAGAAAAGAATATTGCAACTTTCTTTTCATGCTGGAACGCTGTATATCCTAGTAAGGCTGCATATCTCAGCTGCCAAGTCACCACAATTCTTTGCACACATTCGGATCTCGAAAAAGAATCACCACAAAGGCCTGCTTTATCTGAGCCTATGCACCTAAATGTTTGACCAAAACAAAAGGCATTATTTGTGGGTAATTTTGGCAATATTGAATAAAATGTAAAAATGGATCACACTTTGTGTGCTTTAATGTTTAGGAAGTTTGTTTTGAAATGCTTTCATCTTGTACTAAATGGTACAAACCTGTGGTTTTCCCGGTCAAACAAATGTCCAGCCTACAAAATAGCATAGCTTACAATAAATATTCAGTCAAGATTCAATCTTTTTGTCAACTTGTTTTCTTTCAATTAGGACAGGTTTTGTATTTATTTTTTAAACTCACTGATTGTAGGCCTCATTGATCTGAGTCAGAAATTACCATCCAGTTCAATCAGGACATTTAAGTAGCTTTTATAAAAATGCCTTTAAAAAAAAAACATTACTACTGTGCACCTTGAGACAAAACAATGGCACTGGTATATTTTAAGATATGGCAAGTTGCTTTCATTTAAAACAGCTCAAACACTCATGCATGCACGTACACACACACACACACACTACTGCATTCCAGACGAGGTTTGGCGTGGGAATATACAAATTCTGTTCCACTTCAGACTAGGGCGACCACCGTCAAACAAACCAAATGTGGGACGATTATAAGTTTGAGTGGGACAATGTGGGACATGTTACCAACACTAAAACATAACCTGAAACTGTTATATAATGTCTATCTAACTTAATAAAAACAGTTATATTCTGCCTTTCAGCTGCTAAAAGTTATTTGTTATTTAGTCCCTTCCAGAAAACACCATTACATCACAATGTAACATAACATGTCTTTACGTCATTTAAATTCAACATCACTGAGCCCAAAGGCAGCAGGCATCATGCAGATAACTATTTTTGAAACAGTTCTGACCAAGTCAACAATGAACAATGAACAAATAAAATATAAAAATATATTAAGAATATATTAAACCAAAAACAACCACAGCAGGCAACAAGTTGATCAATTCTGTTAAATTAAAATGTTAATTGACCGAATTATATTCATTTGTTTTCTGACAGGGAACACGTGGAACGAATCACCGCTCCACATTTTGATTGACAGCCGTCACAACCAACTAGTGACCGTGTTTACTCCTTTTCTTTCAACCATTGGATAGGATTTTAAAAAACGGCTGTTGTATTTGTAGGCTACTTCTGACGAAGCGCAGTTAAATAAAAGTGAAAAACTACGCCGCAAAAAGAATAAATAAAATGTTTTCTTAAAAAGGCAAAAGAAAGCATGCACGTTTCCTTAATATGATAATTAGAAACCAATAGACTGATGAAAATGCAGGACATTTTCTCAATATGCGACGTGCGGGACAAGGGGTGAAAATGCTGTGCGGTGCAACGGGGCGGGTGGCCACGCTCCTTCAGACCTCGGTAAATTCCTGGCAAGACGTCACGTTCACATGTTGTCCACATGATGTCGCCACGACACAACGAGAGCATATCGTGTTTTTGCGTCAATTATGTAAAAAAAAAAAAAACAAAACATAACATCGCTTTGAAAGCAGCTGACGAAAAGCACACATAAAGGTATTATAACATCAACTTAATATCTAATTAGACCCTTCTCATTTTAAATTTGTAATTAATGTAGCCTAGGCTACTACTTTTTCTTGCCACATTTTTATGTAGCCTACATTTTCAAAAAAATAATCCTTTTTATTTGTAAGAAAGAATTTGATATGTATCTAAACTCCTTGAAGAAATCTAAAAACTCTACTGCATGTAATGTAACACAAACAAGAGCTGCAAGAGAGCAGTTCGGTTTTAGACTCGACCCCAACTCGTCTGAGCAGAAAGGTTCATTTTTTGCTGTCATCCCGCCTCCTGTGGTCATCCTCTTTATTGACATGTCCACTCTAGCGCTTTAATTTGCCTTTAACGAATTTACTGAATAATTTGATTAAATTCAATTCACATTTATTTGTATATTAAATGCAATGCGGTCTATTTACAGGAAATGCATGTGTCTAAAATTACAATTAAGAGGAATCTGTTATCAGCGGTGACTGTGTCCAAGTAATTTAAGTTACACAAATCACGCAGCTAATAAAGTATTAATTTACGGCAGAAACAATAAGCTCAGTTATTATTATAAGTTGTGAACAATGATTACAATATATGGAGAATGTCCTCCCAGGAGTTGGAGTCAATTTGATGAAACGTAGCGCAAAGTAAAAGCGGAAGTGATGAAATGAAAGGGTTGGGGTTACGAAACACTGGCCACTACCCACTTGTATTATAGAATTAAGTTGAAAATATACTTCATTTATCAGTGTCAGCACGCACTCAAGTGGCCATGGGGAAGATTGAGTGGGCTATGTGGGCTAACGAGCAAGCTCTGGCTGCTGGACTCAGTAAGAATATACTCTAATTCTTTATCTCATTCTGTTTTTGCTGTCTTAAGCATTTAAACGAGGAAGTTACACTTATATTACTATTTGAATACTACATAACTAAAAGTTTTAACGTATAAAACTGTAAGCGGTCGTTCATTCCGTGGTGGGTTTTTTTAATTTTATTTATTATTGTATAGCCTATTATTTATTTATATTAAAACCAAGAAGTTGATTTTCAGTAGGCTATCTGAGCTAATTGTTAAATGTGAAAGAACAATGCTTACATTCTTATATAGGTCTACTATTTTTATCTTAAAAATATATATGTCAGTTAATGCAGGCTTGTGTGACATTTAAAAAAAAAAACATGATGACATTAAGCTTTTTTTCCTGCAGTTTATGCGACTGGTGGAATCGTCGGAGTGGCCGGTCAGTTCAGAGGCTGGCAGTTTGCAGCGTTCGGCATGTATCCTTACAACCTCTGCAGGAGTCTTTCCTATTGATGGCTTTGATTTGACCTCATTTTTCATTTTCTTTTCCTCATTTGTTCTTTTAGACTTTCGGCTGATAAAGTAGCCTACCATTTTTTTTGTTGTAAAGTTCCCAAGTGTATTTCTAGTGTATACATTTATATCCTTTACTGTGATAGTGCTGCCGGTGTGTTTGTGTGTTTGCTTGAATATCCGCGCAGCAAACGGGGCAAAGGCACCAGCGTTGAGAGAACGTAAGTCTTTAATATGTAGCCTATCAATCTGACCTCATTTGAGACTGCAAGTTATTACAGGAAGTACAGCCTGGTGATTTCACCACATAAAAACATTTTGGACTGAGTCATTTGTATAGTGAAAACTTCCTTGTGTGCTTTGAATCATACACTTTTCTTGAAAGACTTTTTTGTTTTAATATATTTGTATTATTTTTTTTAGTGGTCAATACTGCTTCACAGCATGTGTAAAGGCTTTTGGACCCCTGACCAGAAACTATTACATCAGAGCGTTCTTGCACGCTGCGTAAGTCTGTCATTCTTCTGTCAGTTGTTGTCATGTGTTCATGAACTTTTATTGTTGCGGGATAAGACAGCAACTTACCTGTGTTTCTGTGTGTTACCCTGCAGGCTGTGTGTCCCTGGAGGGTTCATGTTAGCCACAGTTCTGGGAAGTGTGTGTCTAGCAATTGCCAGTTTAATCTACCTTTCGGTAAGTTCCTCCAAACAGATCCAAAATAATTCAGTGGCTGAATGAATGTGAATGCAACCACAACTAAAAGAAGATCTTATTGCTTCATGTTCAGATGCTTCCTCTTGTAAAATTCCCTTTTTCACTTTCAAACTGTTACAGTGAACAGTTCAACCAAAATGAAAATTCTGTCATTTGCTCACCCTCATGTGGTTTCAAACTCGTATGACGTTATATGTAGTCACATTCTGTGAAACATTCGCATTCTCCTTTTAAGAATAAAGAAAATGTGAATGATGTGAATTATAAAAGAATTTTCCTTTTTGAGTGAACTCAGGCTTTAAAAACATGGTTCTTTGTCTTTGTGCTGACAGATTATATAAGTGTATGATGATCCATCCCACAGTATTTTAGTACAGTGTATTTCACTTCATTAGACTCATATGAAGAAGTCTTGGGACAACATCTATGTTTGGATGTATTTAGTTGTGTGGCAACATGGCCTTGTCGTAAAGATTATTCACATTAAATTCAGCCTTTTGAACATGATTGTACTGCATCACAGGCAGCTATTCATGGAGAGCATTGGGAGCCAATACTGCCCCGGACAGAGCCACCAAAGCGTGTTGGGGAGAGCATCAAAGAACCTCCTCAAAACCCTCCACCTCGACCTCCTCCCGAACTCCGCCGAAAGAAAGTGGATAACCTAGAGACTGCAGCGTATGACAATCCCATGTCTGTGACCATCAACGAATAAAGATTCCAGTGTGAAAACAGTTTACCTATCATTCAAGGAGGCTTCAGCAGCAAGTAACTGAAATATGAAGAATTTATGATGAGTTTAAAGCTGACAAACTGCATCAGAACACACACAGAGATAGATGAGAGAGAGATATGGCATTGACTTGTATTGCGTTTATTTTATAATATCTTGATCAATTTTATACATCCCTGTTACTTTCATACATTTTCATTATTATTGTCACTGAGGAGCGATTTTTATCATCTAATATAATAATAGAAGGAAAAATATGTTTACTTGGATGCTGTCAAAATGTTAACAGTGATTTTGTTTATTTATCTCAAGAGATGTTATGTGTTCATTTGTACTTACAATAAACTCAGGATTTGCTTCATTCAATTATTTGTCATTTATAGAGTTAAAATATTGCTAAGTTTCATTTCCTCTTTTTTGTGTTGTAAAAATAACCTAATGTTGAGTGACTTGTAAACAGTTTCAAAACGTAGGGAAATTTTTCTTTGTGAATGCAAGGAAAATAAATGCACAATTGTCCTTATGTAATGACAGAGGGTAAATCAGATAAACCACATCTTCATGTTTTCATGATCACTGTTACACCACAAGGAACAAGGAAGTTAATCTTGCTCGAAAAATTCTGTGTTCATTCTACAGGGTTTTTTTATTTTTTATGATTGCTTAAGCACGGTTTGACAAAACAAGGCTCATTTTGTCAAAACACTACACACAATTCACACATCCTCACACACAAGTAGCAGAACACAGTTCTTTTGCAAAATGAAACACTACTTCATTACAATAATTTAACAAAACTCAATTTTTGACACTGTATGGCACACACAGTTGATACAATCTGATTCTGTTTGAACCACTTATGCACTGCTCAAACTTAAACACGTTAAACATTTCTACTTCTAATTTCTTGTAGATCCGCTGTACAGCCTAAACAAACTTTGTTGCATTATTTTCCTGTTATCACTGTAAAGCTTCTTCGAAACAATCTGTATTGTAAAAAGCGCTACATAAGAAATAAATATATAAAGGTGACTTGAGTTGAGGATAGTCTGTTTGATTTTTTTTTCAGAGATATTCAGAGTGAAGTACATGAATATAGTGACCAAACATAACACACAAGTCCAGTACTGCACATTGATGAAAATAATTATTTCTCTCCACATTATAAAACCATTCATGCATTTCCAAAGTTTGCATTTTGCAATGAAAATCAGAACACATTCCAAAAACAATATAGTACATGAACAAAAACATTTCATTTCACAAAAAGAATTGCTAAATAGAAAAAGCCACCGCTCATCCGTCAAGAAAGTCTTATAGTGAGGTGCTGCTAAACTAAATCATCATTGAAAATTGTAAAAATACAGCAGCCGCACACTCAAACACTGTGCAAGATCAATTTATTAGCAAGCTTTCGGTAATACATTTTTAACCGAAAGCTTGCTAATAAATTGATCTTGCACAGTGTTTGAGTGTGCGGCTGCTGTATTTTTACAAAAAGAATTGCTAAAACACTAAACTCCATGCTCTGAAACAAATTCTCAATCGCCTAAACCAATTTGTCGGATCAATCACTTTTTCTGTAAAACATTACAGTTTTTCTGAATTGCTAAAACACATTTGCGTGAAACCATTACTCACTTTCTCTAAACCTTAAACACAAAACCAAATTTTCAAACTACATTCAGAGAACCTCAGACTGTTCTGGCAGAATGAAACAACTGCCTCAAAACCATTTTATTTGTGCTCAAAATCAAACAATGCTTTCAGATCATACACACGGGTCAATATTATAAACACTACAGATAGTTAGACTATACATAAAAAAAATGGAGAACACAACCCAAAGCATGCAATTACAGAAAAAAAAGTATATTGTAACAAGTAAACAAATTCTGCAATTACGTTAAAAAGTATAGTAATGACAAATTACAGTAGTATATTATGAATAAATTGTATACTGAATGCACTGCAAGTATAGTATTGTACTAAATAATGTATAGTATTGAATGTCTGTACACAGTAAAAAAAACTCTTTACATGTTACAGTAAATGAAAAGCATGTTACATTACACTCAGAAGAGTTGTGTAACTGCAAAATCAAGGTCAGTGAGAGAGATTGATTCTGCTTCAGCATCATGTCTTCATGTTGGGTCTGGCCGGAGGACTTTGTCCACTTTACAGACAATGTCATCTCTGCAGGCAAAGGGAAAACCCCTAATGCCAGATCCAGCCTCGACAACATTCTCCACACCTTGCTCTTTCTCATCCTCTTCCTCATTCTTCACCACCTCTTACTCATACTCGTCCGACTCTCCCTCTTATATTGTTTCCATCCATTGTTGGTATCAACATTCAACATTTTGAGTCAATTTTGGCACTCTGAACTGACTTGTATTATGTACATTTGGTTTGGTCACATCATTAGAAATAAGTGTGAACAATTTTGAGTCGTTGTGTGTAAACAATGACAACTGTGTTGTGTTTGACTTTTGCCTGCTTTTGTTTAGCATTTTGAAACATAAGTGCATAATTGTGCGAAATGTGTTTTAGTGAGTGAGAATGTGTTTAGAGTTTTGCAAAAAGAGTGCATGAGATTTAAAACAGTGTTTTAAATGCCTGAATTTGGTTCAGAGAATGGGGTTTAGTGTTTTAGCAATTCAGAAAAAGTGGCCTGATTAATCAAACTCTATAAAACAAGCAAAACAAGTTAATAAAATAACTGCATATTATACAGACACTTCAGTATTAGATTGTTTGTTAATTGTGTTTAATAGATTACACTTTCAATAAATAACTTGAAGTTGGTTTGTTGTGTTTTATGCATGTTTAGGCTGAGCTTTGCTGCATTTACAATGCTCCGACCATCAGGTGTCACCAAGTTTCAAGTTCAAGTTTCAAACTGTAGTGTCAATTCTACTATACAGGACATACAGAGGCGTGGTTGTGATGTGTTGCATGACTATCCGTTCAAAGCACTTCATGACAATAGAGCTGGTAAGTCCCACCCATCCGTAAAACCCCAAGTGGACCTCTAGGTTGAAAAATCGTCAATGCAAGTGAATGTGAGAAAATAATTATTTTCTGGTCCCGTTTGAATTGTGCCATGAATGTGAACATATGTTGTCTGTGAATTTTTTATATAATTTTTCATGTTACGAGTTTGACAGTATATGGTATGATTCTTCGGCTTGCAGTTGTGGAAAAGACATAACGAGAAAGACTACATGTCGCCTATGTGACGTCACCACATAAAGTTGACTTACCCGTGGTTTTCGCCAACCTCAACGATTTTGTCCTCTCCCTGAAAGAAGGCGGTGAAGTGCACCAAAGACACAGTCATGTTTAGCGGGATCCGTGAGCTAGTGTCCGTGTACGAGTGGTGGTGACGTTTCAAACGCGTCGAAAGCAGCGAAGAGTTGTAGTCCACAAAGTGCTCTCACACAAAGTCTAACCGTATCAAACTTCTACCCGCTAAATTGTAGCATTCTTTACACGAAAAATGATATAAAAAAATGCACAGACAACATATGTTCACATTCATGGCACAATTCAAACAGGACCAGAAAATAATTATTTTCTCCCATTCACTTGCATTGACGATTTTTCAACCTAGAGGTCCAGCGGGGTTAGCGGAAGGGGCGGGACTTAGTGCAACAGGACGATAATCATTAAAGCCGGATGGGGATGGTTTCTTGAGAATTGGTATAATTGTGGTATTTTTAAAGCATGTGTGGACAACAGCCTAGCTCAGAGAGATGTTAAAGAGGTCTGTGAAGACATTATATATTATCAGTATATTGTATATTGATCTTAGAGAAGGATCTCATGACGCTGGCTGGAGAAAGACTCAGAACCTGGTCGTCATATTAAGGAGGTGGAATCTTCTGTTTTGTGCAGGCGTGGTGTTGTATGCTCCCTTCGATCGCCACCAGAGGACTCCCTTACCGGAGTATTAACCTCGTATCGGACTACATTTCCCATCACCCCGTGCCTGGAGCTGATTACTCTCACACCTCATGCTTTATCTAGCACTCCTTCACACGTGTATATCACGTACTTCCTACGTGGTTTGAAAGATACATGCCAAGACATGCTAACAACATGATAAATCATGTTAGCATATGTGTCTTTCATTAGTTTACATTTTGTTAACCTGTTTGTAGCTTATAAAACTTTCAAACAAGGCTTTGTCAAGCCAACATAAAAGTTTGTCCAAACAAAAATTACTTTCTAGTTAGTAACTCGAATTTAGAAAGAAATATCTGTTTACTAGAGGCTACAGTCAAATCATGCAGAGGGCGCTCGGTGGCTCAAAAAGCGAGATAGCCGCATTGCCTACCGAGCTCCGTTCATCTCCGAGGTTTAATTTGGACCGAATAAAGTTGTCCCTTTTTGTTGTTTGAATCCATTCATAGTCCACGTCACCAGACACTGTGGAATCATTAAGAAAAAGTTTTCATCCTACCGTGAATTGTGATGGGTCCCTGTTTTACTACTGTAACCCAATTTTACTTTTGAATAAATAAGGAGTCATTGCATCTGTTTAAATAATAATAATAATAATAATAATTAGGAAACACAAGGTATATAAAATAACATCCGGGTCGCTTACTTTTTTTGAACACACCCACTTCCGTTGAATGTGACGTCACGTGTTTCCTATATGACTATAGCGTCTACTCTTGAACATGTCATCCTCAAGTTTGTGAGACATTTGGGGTCGGTGCGAGGTTATTGATCACTGATCTGTTGATTTGACGTCCATCATGTCGAGTCGTGCTCTGCGTAGGCTGAAGGGCGAGCAGCGCGCTCAGGCCGCTTTACACGCGCTCAAACTTACTGAGGAAGATGACAAAGATGAAGACGAGCAGATGAAGACTAACACACAAACAGCCCATAAGCAGAAGAACATCAGCAACATATTTGAGCTGGTAACATCTGGCATGTGTGATTGTCATGTTGTAGAGGTGGGATAAGATGGAATTACTATGGTACTTTGATATGGTATTGAATGATTACTATAACGTTACATACATGATATTTACATGGTACTTCAATGTGCTTAAAGTGGCATGGCACTACCAGGATATTAGTCTAAAAGCTTTTTGGTACCCAAAATACCATAGTAATTATGAAATGAGAGCTGTTATAAGATTTATTGTTTGTCGTCACATATTAGCCTTATGCTTCATGCGTGTAGTTCACAATATTATTTGCTGCCTTCATAAACTTAGTAAATACGAGTTTCCTAGTTAAAATTGGACATCAACGCCCTCTCAAATCAATGGGAAGTTCGGGGATAATTACGATTTCCTGCCACAAACTTTAAATATGGCGAAGATTGCTGCTGTGACTGGTATATTAACTTATATTTACCACAGGAGTTAGGCTACATCGCCAGGGTCGGCGCCAGAGCGCACAAAGTGTACATGTCGACATGTTGCATGTACAATTTTAAAGCAATATTCAGAAACCAGTGAAACAAACAAAAAAAAAAGAGCACGAAACTGTGAATAAAATAATTGTATATGTACAAATTAATAACATGTATATGACTGGGCTGTTCGTCAATTGATTGCATGACGTCAGAGTTAACGGTGTTGACAGCTCCATCAAAAATTGCTGTACTATACAAAAAATATGAAAAGTACAATTACACAAATAATAAGGATGCACCAAAATGAAAATTCTGTGCCGAAACCGAAAATTCTGGTTGCACTTGGATGAAAACTGAAACCAAATATTACTACTTAAAAATAATTATTCATTTCTTATTTTAAATGAATATTTCGAATTTTTTAATTTTACTGAATCAGAATTTAAAAAACTACTAGCCAATAAAAGAAAAATAACCACACTTTTATTTAAAGTGACACAAAAATATGACATCATATTGCTCAGAAAATCCAAACGCTTGATTATTGAGAGTCTTTAGACTTTTTGAGGATTAAAAAAAAGGAGTGAATGAATTTTTTTCATTGTATGGTGGTTGTGTCCACACATTGCAAACACCATATAAAAGTTAAGTTTGCATCCGATTACTACCTGCTACCCCTTTAAAAAATGTCCTGGCTAATCCAAGCTTTATAATAGGAGGGAATGGCTGGAGAAAATTTTAAGCCCATAAAAGTGCATCCATCCATGATAAAAATAGTCCACACGGCTCCGGAGGGGGTTAATAAAGTCTTTCTGAAGCGAAGCTATGGGTTATTGTAAGAAAAAAAACCCATATTTATAACTTTATAATCTAAAATAACTAGCTTCCACCAGATGACCGTACGCATAGACGCAAGCCGACTTACGAAGAGTAACCTGTGACGCTTGTATGACTTACGATGTAGGAGTATCGTAAGCTTAGACGCCTCTCGCGGTTTAAACAAATAGGGCTGTGTAACAAACTGAAGCTCCTCTTCTATTAAATAGAAATCTTCCAAAATTTCTCTTTAAAATTGGTAATTCGACCGGTGTTTTGTTTTGCTCTTTCCTCTGAGCTTCTTCGTTCGTCATTACGTTGTGCGTCGGGTCAGGGGTTAGTCTTCCACCGTAAATCGATGTGTATCGATGAGTTTTAAATTCAGGTAAAACTCTGCGTGAGAGTGAAACCTGATCGCTGAACACGGAGGGGCGGGCGGCATATTTTTGGCATATATTTTCAGCCTTTTTCTCTCTTTCGGCCCAAAACCGAAAATGCCATTTTCGCCCGATAATTTTCGCCGACCGAAATTTCGGTGCATCCCTTACAAATAACCTTTTGAGTTACTTCCTGATTTTTGTTTCAATTGTCAGAATCTGTCGTACATGAATCACAAACATGATGCTTAGCTTACCTAATAATGAATATATAATTAAATAATGAAATAACTGTATACATACAGTTTATTAAAGGAGAACTCCGGTCAATTTTAACATTGAGCTCATTTTTTTGTACATTTGGAGTGCTGTCAATACAGAGAACAACGACAAAAATCGGTGTTGCCTACACCGAGTTATTCTATTTTTAAAATTTGCACCCTATTGACTTCAATGGGGCAAGTAGTAAGCCTGCTTTTTAGCCTCTTAACATCCTTTAAGTGTCATTACAAGTGCACAGAAAATCATAGGTACTAAACCTATGCGCGTGAACTCGACAATCGATTACTATGGCCTTCCACCGAAAACAGGATGTAAACAAAGGTATGAGCGCTGGCTGAATTAACTTCATTTTTATTAATATCTCTAACATCTACTGCAGTCAGATCCACCCGTGTTCACTCGGAAGGAATCACTCACATTTTCTGTGCACTTGTAATGACACTTAAAGGATGTTAAGAGGCTAAAAAGCAGGCTTACTACTTGCCCCATTGAAGTCAATAGGGTGCAAATTTTAAAAATAGAATAACTCGGTGTAGGCAACACCGATTTTTGTCGTTGTTCTCTGTATTGACAGCACTCCAAATGTACAAAAAAATGAGCTCAATGTTAAAATTGACCGGAGTTCTCCTTTAATATGTAATGTAATTTAATTTCATACAAATGAGGAACATAAAGTGGTTTGAATCCAAGGAGCTCTAAAAGAATTTTAGAATCGTTATTTGAAGCTAAATGCGTGAATCCACAACTGAAGGCCCACACTCCTGTGTTGACGGCTCTGTTGCTGTAGACCATATGTTGGTTGCTGTAAAAATGTTAAATAACTACACAAATAATATGTTTAGGTTACAAAAACAAAAATCAGCAGTCATTGATTTATTGTTATTTTCAAAGATCATTTGCAAAGAATATTATAATTTATTATAAAGCGAACGCTATTCCGTTCTTATTTCGGTCAGGAACCTGAATTATTTTTTGTTGTTGCTGAGTACCATCTCGTACTTCTGAATGGGAGATCTTCCCAGGGCAGTACTGTCTCACAAACTAAAATTAGGGCGCCTACTCCGTGGCTTGGTGGGGACGTCAACCAGAGGTGAGGGAGCACAGTGGCCGGGCCGGGCCCCTTGGGGTAGTACATTGCCTTGTCTTGTCGTTAAAGTAGTGCATATTTACTTATGAATAATAATTTGAAGGGTAGTGTATGATGTTTTATACTGTATTTGACCGAAATTACAGAATCATCAGCAAGCTAACTATTGATAGCACGGTGAATGTTTATATGGTTGTCAATGAATGGGACGCTAAAAACAGTTTGGTTCAGCAGGAAACCCCATATATGGACAAAGGCACCCAGATATCGATATCAATAAACATACAAATGCAACAATATATGGTTTATCTTTGTTCTTCTAGACATCTCTGGTATTTTATAAGAATAAAGTATATTTATAATGCTATGCTAATTGACATAGTCTTTATCACTGTATTACTATTAAAGGCCCACTGTGGGCCCCTGAAATTAAAATGTAACTTTTTTAGCTTTTAGTATGAATATGTTAGCCATAAGGTTATGAATAAGCTGGTGTGTTCCAAAACAATGACAAAATTCACATTCAGGAGATATAACCATTCAAAACTTACAGTCTCTCCCTTCTGCTAAAATGCATCACAGATTTTTATGACATCAATTCTCATCACATCTTCTGTCCAATCAAATGCTCTCTAGAATCTAATGTGGTGTTGACACGTCACGGAGCAATATGGGTTGGAGATGTGTGTTCGTTTGCTCAAACGCTCAAGTTTTATTCCATTTTCCAACTGTACGTTGAAGGACATGGCTTGAATTTATTCACATCTCTACTATTGAATCCAACGTATCATCAGCGCTCGGATTTGCTTCCATGGTGCTGTCAAGTACGAATTGTAGTTTGTGAGTTAAACTAAACGCTATTGGCTATTTGAGAAAGGGAGGAGCCATGCAATGTCCTGCCTTAGCTTCCTGTTTCAGTTACAATTACGTCAACGCATCATACAAAGCTGCGCATTCCAAGGCACTTCAGTGGGCCTTTAAATATAATTTCTGCCTCATTCTATGATATCAAGCCACGTCATATTAACCTCACATAAACAAGCATACAACAATCTCTCACTTCACAAATGTGACATACGTATATTTCATATTGTATGCGTATATTCATTGCACAGACCGATATATATGTACAGCCCTGTATAGGTAAAAATGATGCTACAATTTCACAAATGCTATTCTCCAAATGAAACTACTTCAAACAGCCTGTCATACTGCTATCATGTCTGCAGCCCATAGATCGAGTATTAAAGGGATAGTTCACCCAAAAATGAAAATTCTGTCATCATTTACTCACCCTCAAGTTGTTTCAAACCTGTAAGAATTTATTTTTTCTGCTGAATACAAAAGAAGATATAAGATATTTGAAAAATGTCTGTAACCAGACAGTTGATGGACCCCATTGACTTCCATAGTAGGAAAAAAAAAATACTATGGAAGTCAATGGGGTCCATCAACTGTCTGGTTACAGACATTTTTCAAAATATCTTCTTTTGTATTCAGCAGAAAAAATAAATTCTTACAGGTTTGAAACAACTTGAGGGTGAGTAAATGATGACAGAATTTTCATTTTTGGGTGAACTATCCCTTTGATAATGCTGTGTGTCAGTGTCATGAATCATGATGTTGCTGTCATGTCACATACAAAGTCTTTAATGGTGTAATGGTGTCGGTGTGTGTCAGATAGGTGAGGCTGATGTGGATGTATGTCCGTCAGATGAGGAGCCGGCAGAGGGGATCAAGGACAGACAACAAGGAGCTCCAATGGAGAAAAATGGTGTGAAGGTGTGTAGAACCTTGATAGCATCATCATCCACATACATAAAAC
The DNA here is from genome assembly GCF_951802725.1 of Rutilus rutilus. Classification (NCBI taxonomy): domain Eukaryota; kingdom Metazoa; phylum Chordata; class Actinopteri; order Cypriniformes; family Leuciscidae; genus Rutilus; species Rutilus rutilus. The sequence continues at coordinate 14,487,544 of NC_140213.1, forward strand.
GTACAACCGTGACTTTTTTTTGGGAGAGTTTTGTAAAATACACTAGGGATGTCCCGATACCACTTTTTCACTTCCGATACGATACCGATGCCGCAGCTTTGGCTATTTGCCAATACCGATATCAAACCGATATTTTTATTTTATTCTTGAACTAATACTACTAATAATAAAATATATGGAAGCACTTTGCTCAATTAGCCACATAAAAACATCTCACTCAAATGGAGAACAAATACTTCTCCAGTATATAGTCCACAACAACAGTTGATAATGAAAGACTGCCACCCTTTATTCAAAAGACCTTGAGATATGTTTGGTAACCTGAATGAATTTAAAATGAATTTGCTATATTTCAGATCAATACATTTGTTTCCTTAAAATTTTAATTAACTTTAATGTTATTCTCATCTGAATTATAAATAATTTATTTCGGTACTATATGGTTATCCGGACCACACGTGACCACAACCGCTCTTGGTTGGTCGTAACCCCAGTGACAGATAGGTTTAGGGGCGGGGTTGGGGGGTAGGTCATCACATGTAGAGGATGGATACCCAACCCGAGCCCGACGGGACCCGTCGGTACCCGACGGGCCGGGCCGGGTTCGGACAGAAATTTAGAAATTATGTTCGGGTCGGGCTCGGTCGCATCAGCGCGATAAGGCATTGAACATTTTAAATTTAAAACAGCTTATTATGTAGGTAACGTTAGCTAATGTGCCTGATGCTTTCATTTGATGCAAACGTTCATTTTTGTGATTAAAATGCATGTAAAATTTTACCATAACATCTGTCTTCCTGTGTGCGCAAATTTCAAATTTGTTTATGTAGCCGTGACAACCAAACACGTGCATGCGCGCCTATGTTAAGTGCGCTTGTTTCTCCGTGCGCGCTGATGCACTCATCCTGTTGACATTTCCGAATGCCTTCCTACAGTTGCTTAATAAAAGCGGGCTTTCCACACAAACAAACGTACATGTGTCATTAGTATGAGAAAAAAATGGGATTTTAACTGTCGGTCTCGGGTCGGGCTCGGACATAAATATCTTTATGCCTGTCGGGCTCGGGTCGGGTTCGGTTACTGCTCTGTCGGACGCGGGCCGGGCTCGGACAGAAAAATTCGGCCCGATCCGCACTCTAATCACATGTGGTACATTTGATTTTCTATTTTAATCAATGTAGAATGTGTAACTTCAAAATAAACAGATTAGTCCTCTGTTTTAGGACAAGAAATGAAAACCAATGTAATATGATGAATGTCCAAAAGATGAGATACTTTTTGCTTTTAAACTGTGTGTGTGTGTGTGTGTGTGTGTGTGTGTGTGTGTGTGTGTGTGTGTGTGTGTGTGTGTGTGTGTGTGTGTGTGTGTGTGTGTGTGTGTGTGTGTGTGTGTGTGTGTGTGTGTGTGTGTGTGTGTGTGTGATTTTTGGTTGGGTGACAGTTGTAGGTTACAGTTTGACAAAAGCACAATGTTGTGTTTTACACAAATATAAGTAGGCTAAACACTTTTTGCAGTTTTAATGATGTCCTGTATGAACAAAATGATGAGTGTTTTTGTTTCCACTGTGCGATCGCGCCCGTGCCTCTCTCTCTCTCTCTGACACACACACACACACACACTCCAGCATTGCAATCTTGACATCACAGCCTGTTCATTTTGCTGCGTTCACACCAAACGCGAATAGAGCGTCAAATTGGCGTCTAGTTCGACGCTTGAACATTTTGAATCCATTCGCGCGTATAATGATAATGCGAGTGTTTGAAGTAAAATAGACGCGCTTTCAGAGCTAAGGCGGGGCTACAGATTAGGTGTCCCTAAAGAACCCGCATATGTCTATGCGCGTATCTAACAGTAGTTCCGCATTACATTAATTAATGTGCACGTGAGTTTTATTTATTTTTATACTGTGTATTCTCCGTGTAAATCCATGCACCGAACCGTGACGCACGTACCGAACGTACGTTCAATACGAATACACGTACTGTTCCACCCCTAATAGGTATCGGATCATAGGTATCGGAATTTGTTTTATTTATTTTTTTCCGATATCCGATCTAGCATTCTGTGCCAGTATCGGCACGATACCGATGCCGTGGATCGGATCGGGACGTCCCTAAAATACGCTGTTGAGAACATTTGAGTGCATTTTAACTTAATCTTGATTCTTTTCAATTTTCAAATCTGTTGTTTTCTGTTTAATGTTCTTTATTGTAGAATGAGAAGTCAAAGAAAAAGAAGAAGAAAAAGTCACCAGCTGAGAATGGAAAGGTTGGTTTTTTTATGCATTTAAACTCAGCAAAAATGGAAACATCCTCTCACTTTCAAAAGTAACAGTCTGTATCTGGTGTGGCTGAATGAGAACTGAACTGAGCTTAATGATGACATCACTGTTTTCTCCAGAGCTGCTGTATATATATGAACTAAATTAATAACGTTTTAACAACATAAATGAATCAACACTTAACTTACTTAAGCTGGACAATGCCACTATTTTCTTCTAAAGCTGCTGTACAGCCGAAACAAACTTTGTTGCATTATTTGGTAGTGGTGGGTGGTAATGGCGCAATGGATAAGACACATGCCTTTGGTGTGAGAGACCCGGGTTCGAATCCACTGTGAGACACCAATGTGTCCCTGAGCAAGACACTTAACCCCTAGTTGCTCCAGAGGCGTGCGACCTCTGACATATATAGCAATTGTAAGTCGCTTTGGATAAAAGCGTCAGCTAAATGAATAAATGCAAATGCAAATTATTTTCCTGTTATCTCTGAAAAGCTGCTTTAAAGGTGCAGTGTGTGATTTTTAGCGGCATCTAGTGGTGAGGTTACGAATTGCAACCAACAGAAGTTACTGTGGCTGACAGGAAAAGATTACACAATGCACCTTTAAAACAATCTGTATTGTAAAAAGCGCTATATACAGTGGAGAAAATAATTATTTTATCCCCTGATGATTTTGTAAGTTTGCTCACAAAGAAATTAAGGGTCTATCATTTTTATGGTAGGTTTATTTTAACGGATAGAGACATAATATCAACCAAAAAATCCAGAAAAAACACATTATATAAAGGTTATAAATTGATTTAGCATTTGATCGAGTGAAATAAGTATTTGATCCCCTACCAACCAGCAAGAATTCTACCTCCCACAGATTGGTCATGTGCCCATGTGAAACACAGATTAGTCCTGTCACTTTAAGAAAGTACTCCTAATGTCAGCTCGTTATGTATATAAAAGACACCTGTCCACAGAATCTCTGTCTTCCATTCCAACCTCTCCACCAGCATGGGCAAGACCAATGAGCTGTCAAAGGACATCAGGGACAAGATTGTAGACCTGCACAAGGCTGGAATGGGCTACAAGACCATCAGCAAGAAGCTTGGTGAGAAAGAGGCAACTGTTGGTGCCATTATTCGGAAATGGAAGAAATACAAAATATCCATACAAGATCTCGCCTCATGGGGTAAGGATGATCATGAGAAAGGTGAGGGATCAGCCCAGAACTACACGGGAGGAGCTTGTTAATGATCTCAAGGCAGTTGGGACCAGAGTCACCTAGCAAACCATTGGTAACACTACGCTGCAATGGATTGAAATCCAGTAGCGCCCGCAAGATCCCCCTGCTCAAGAAGGCATATGTAGAAGCCCGTCTGAAGTTTGCCAATGAACATCTAATGACTCAGAGAAGGCTTGGGAGAAAGTGCTGTGGCAGATGAGACCAAAATTGAGCTCTTTGGCATCAGCTCAACTCGTCATGTTTGGAGGAAGAGAAATATTGACTATGACCCCAAGAACACCATCCCTACAGTAAAGCACGGAGGTGGAAACATTATGCTCTGGGGCTGTTTCTCTGCTAAGGGTACAGGACGACTTCACCGTATTGAGGGCTGATGTAAGGGGCCATGTACCGTAAAATCTTGGACAAGAACCTCCTTCCTTCAGCCAGAACACTGAAGATGGGTTGTGGATGGGTCTTCCAGGATGACAATGACCCAGAACACACCGCCAAGGCAACAAAGGAGTGGCTCAAGAAGCAGCACATTAAGGTCTTGCAGTGGCCTAGCCAGTCTCCAGATCTTAATGCTATAGAAAATCTGTGGAGGGAGCTGAAACTTCGAGTTGCAAAGCGACAGCCAAGGAACCTTTAGGATTTGGCAGTGGCAAACCTGGTGATGATGATGACGACCATGAGCTACTCTGCATAAGTATTCTAGATTAAAATGTGAGGCCATCTGTCTGACAGCTAAAGTTTGCCCGAAATTGGGTCATGCAACAGGACAATGATTCCAAGCTCACCAGCAAATCTACAATAAAACACAGTTCAAACACAATTCAAAAGTTTTTTTTTTTTTTTTTTACGACTAACATATATATATATGACCCATGCTGGCAAAATGAGTGACATTGAGCAAATTTTCCACAATTAATTCTCCATTAAATCAAATTTAATTTAATCCATTTAAAAAAAAAAAAAACTTCGTAATGATGTATGATTTGTTGGAATTGGACAAAAATATCAATGAGCTACACCTGTTTGAAGTCAATACAGTCAGGAAAGTAAATTGAGAAACATCTAGTTCAAGTTTTCTGAAGGTTCCAAAACAAAATCACTTAGCTACCATATCATACCATAACCCTGATAATAACACCACATTTGGCACACACCAATTCAAAACCCGTATCTATAGAAAAAAAAATAATATGTTCAGCTTTATTGATAATATTTATAAAGAGAATATTTAATGTTGTTACCTATATGACTGCTAAGCAGGAAAATCTGTTTGGGAAGCATGTCACTGGTTAAGGGCTACCCATGTAGCCAGGGTGGGAATTATACCGCGGCCACGCGGCCATGGCCGCCGTTGCCCTACACTTTGGCCTTCATGCCCCGTGAAAAAAAAAAATCATCGTACGGCCACAGTGGCCTGTGTGCCCTGGCCCTGTCCAAGTTCCATGTATAAAGCAGAGCATGTGAGCGGAGTGGAGCGAGCGGGGAGCGCGAGCGGGGAGCGTGAGCGGGCGGATCTTGGACAGAGCGCAGAGCGGCAATTTCAAAAGGACGGAGCGTCGCCCTATTTCCCGCTCCAGTTTCGCTCCGCTCATACCACGAGTCTGAAGCATGCTCAGTCAAGCCTGACCCTGAATCCATCTGTCTTGCACAGTCATCAACAGTAGACTATTTTCAGTCAAAACTCAGCTCAATAATGGAGTTCAAAAAGTACTTCAAAAAGGAAAATGAGAAGTCATACAGGTGTAGCCTACTATTAATAAGTCGCTCCGGAGCAACAGTCAAAAAATGCGCCATAAAGAAGAAAAAACACATATAGGCCTAAGTCGCACTGGACTATAAGTCGCATTTATTTAGAAATTTATTTCACAAAAAAAACAATGTTACAGACTGGACAGTTCTCCATTAGGACGTGAGCGCTCTGAAAGCAGCACTAAAAGACTGCTTTATAAAACTTTCACAGAGACCTCAAGCAGAAAGCACAAAGCCTGTCTTTAAATTTAATTTCGTTTTGTATTAATTGTATCTTAATTTTAATCAGTGTTTCATCAACCAATTGTCTGGATTTAATAAATTAGAAGTGAATATATTAGAAAATAGATAATCACGACACGAAGGCGCCGGCGAAACTGGAGCTTGTCTCATAAATGAACCGAAACTCAGCGTATAGCCTACTTGCCTCACAGACCTGAGACATATATATAAAGCTTGAAATGTCTACTTTTAAACAGAACAATTCAAAACGAAAGAAAACAGACTTCTCTCTTATGTAATCCGTATGAAATGTGCATTTCTCTCTGGCGCGTTCACTACTGCGAAGATCGCGAGTCAGCATCTTTCCAGCCGACACAGACATAAAAAAAAAAAACTGGTTTATTAGTAAACAATTAAAATGTCTCCTGCTATAATTTACATATTCATAATCATTAATTTTGCCGGTTCGTTGTGACAGCTTTTAGGTGCTTTATTGGCAGCAGCGCCACCCTTACATCGCATCAGCACCGAAAACATAGAGATTCTTTTCTTTTGGGGGCATTTTGTTTGTGTTCAGACTTTCTCAGTTGTTTTTAGGCGCGATGTTAGAGGACGCTGCTAATAAAGTTGCTAGTAGGCCCACACATTGGATTCACGTTTATTATTATAGGCTAAAAAAAATACCCCAGTTTTTATGCCGTTCGTATCATTTTATTTTGTTGTATTTATCCGCCACACCTTGAAGGCCGGTCCGTGAAAATATCGTCTGATATTAAACCGATCTGTGGCGCAAAAAAGCTTGGGGACCGCTACAAGTGATATACATGTAGATTTTTTTCCTTTTTTGGAGCGAGCGGGGGGCGATTTGAGTGGAGCGCGAAGCAAACTGCGTTGAGCGCTGAGCGACAATGATTGTGAGGGTGTATACCTTCTGGATGAAATGGTTCTCTCTCTCACACTCACATGATATAGAGGACTGAATGAATATTTTGAATGCTTTTATTGGCATTTGTGTTGTTTCTGAATGCTTTTATTGGCATTTATGTTGTTTCTATTGTTGTGTGAGGGTGTATCTTCTGGATGTAATGGCGCTCTCTCTCTCTCTCTCTCTCATTAAAAAATGTTTTTTTTTTATTAAAAAAGTCATAATCCATGTCTTATTCCAAATTAGGATGTTATGGTATCAATCTGAATGGGAAAACCATCGAATTGTACTCAATGGCCTTTGTGCCCTGTCATATGGCCTTGGTGCCCCTAAAAAAGAAAGAAAAGGTGGAGGCCAAATGGCCTTGCCCCTAAAATTACATAATTCCCACCCTGCATGTAGCAATCCCTGTAGCAAAATTATGCAACAAAGTATCAATAAAATCAAGTCAAGTCAATTTTGAGTGGCCAGTAATAAGAAAATTCAATGGATTTGTGGAGACCATGAATCACCCTCCTGGCCAAATACTAAAAGACAAACTTGTTCTTATTTTGTCCTGTGCAATTGTCACAATCAAGATCAAAATTACAGTTTACCCAAACCATGTGACTTGCAAGAAAATGACATCTATGAAAAGTTTCTGTCAGGATTCAGGCCGCACCATAGCACTGAAACTGCGCTCGTTAAAATCACAAATGATTTACTTTTAGCTTCTGACCAAGGCTGTATCTCAATATTAGTTTTACTTGATCTTAGCGCTGCGTTCTATACTATAGATCACACAATACTCTTAGATCGACTACAAAATTATACTGGTGTTCAAGGACAAGCATTAAGATGGTTCAGATCATACTTATCTGACCGCAACCATTTTGTCTATTTAAATGGAGAAAAATCGATCATAACTTCAGTAAACTATGGAGTGCCGCAGGGATCTGTGTTAGGCCCTCTATTATTCTCAATATATATGCTGCCACTTGGAAATATTATAAGGAAACATGGAATTAGTTTCCATTGTTATGCTGATGACACTCAAATATATATTTCATCACGGCCGGATGAAAACGCTAAATTATCCAAATTGACTGTGTTTAAGATATAAAAGATTGGATGACGCATAATTTTCTTTTATTAAATCCAGACAAGACAGAGGTACTATTTATTGGTTCAAAAAACCACCCACAAAACCTCTCACAATACAACTTTAACATAGTAGGATGTCCTGTTACTTTATCCTCTACAGTAAAAGACCTGGGTGTTATACTAGATTGCAACCTGTCTTTTGAAAATCATATTTCATATGTTACAAAAACAGCCTTTTTCCACCTTAGAAACATTGCTAAACTACGTAATATGCTATCAGTTTCTGATGCAGAAAAGTTAGTTCATGCATTCATGACCTCGAGACTAGATTACTGTAATGCTTTATTAGCTGGTTGTCCTGCATCCTCAATAAACAAGCTACAGTTAGTCCAAAATGCAGCCGCTAGAGTTCTTACTAGATCAAGAAAATATGATCATATAACACCGATTTTAACATCACTACATTGGTTACCTATAAAGTCCCGTATTAATTAAAGGTATTGCTACTGACTTATAAAGCCCTAAACGGCTTAGCTCCAGTCTATTTAACGGATCTTCTATCGCCCTATAATCCATCGCGCTCTTTAAGATCACTAAATTCGAGGCTTTTGGTCATACCTAGGATATCCAGATCCACCAAAGGAAGGAGAGCATTTTCACATTTAGCTCCAAAACTCTGGAATAGCCTTCCTGATACTGTTCGTTGCTCAGACTCGCTCTCCCGGTTTAAACCTAGATTAAAAGACGCATCTCTTCAGCCAGGCATTCATATAATATTTTTAATCTTACAGTTAAATCCTGTCTCTAGTTCATAAACGCCAGAGGAGAACTGGCCCCCGACTGAGCCTGGGTTCTCCCAAGGTTTTTTTTTCTCCATTAGGTCACCTGATGGAGTTTTAGGTCACCATTAGGTCACCTGATGGAGTTTTAGGTCACCATTAGGTCACTTGATGGAGTTTTTCGGTTCCTTGCCACTGTTGCCTTTGGCTTGCTCAGTTGGGGATATTTTGGGGATATTTAATTTTATCAATCAATAAATTCCACTAGAAAACAAACCTTGTTGTATTATTTTAATTTAATACTGTGAAGCTGCTTTGATACAATCTGTATTGTGAAAAGCCCTATACAAATAGACTTGACTTGACTTGACTTGACTTGACAAAATGGTGCAAGTAATTGATCACCGCTAAGGATTATTTTGTTGGACTTCATCAAGTCAAGTCATCTTCATTTATATAGCACTTTTAACAATGCAGATTGTTCCAAAGCAGCTTTACATTGATAATAGGAAATTAAAGTAACTGATATTGTTTTGGCTTTATAGCAGCTCTAGAAAAAAGTTATTGTCCAGCTAAAGTTAGTTTGATTGATTCACTTCCGTCGCAACGATCATTAGTTATTAACTTAGGGGCCGCTAACACGACACCGTTTTAACAGAAAACTCTTAAAGGAACACTCCGACTTTTTGGGACTTTAGCTTATTCACAGTATCCCCCAGAGTTAGATGTCCATACATACCTTTTTCATTTCTGTGCGTTCTGTAAGTGTTATTTGACGCACCCACCGCTAGCCTAGCTTAGCACAAAGACTGGATGTAAATGGATAATGGTAGCATACTAATCCCAATAAGTGACAAAATAATGCAAACATTTTCCTATTTACATGTTGTGATCTGTATAGTCACAGCGTGTACAAATAACAAGGCTATATGAGACAGAGACCATTTTTAATCGTATAAATACTGGGAACTATATTCTCACTAGGCGTAGGAGCACAGCTAACGTTACTTGGGCGGAGTGATTAGCGCAGCACACGAGACGCCCTGTTGATGGTTCCGTAAACAAAACAAACGTGACTAACTAGCTAGTAGCGAACGTGACTCGTGATCATGGCTGACTTTGAGGAATTGTCAGAGGAATTTTACTGTGTATCAAACCAAGATCCAGAACCATATAGTTTTGAGCCAGAATACACAGACGAGGAGTTACAAACTTTGGAAGCTGTTCATTAGCAAGTTGAATGTTACAGTCCTGAGAGTTACATTTAGCGCCGCTCATTTGTTATTGAGCGATACAGTGTGTTCATGACAACACAATAATAACAATAAAGGGGATACACAGAGCCCCTATTCACGTAATAGTGTCACTACTAAGGTTACATTACAGCATGGCACTGACTCATCTCAAAACATAACGGAACACTTACCGCAGCAACAGGTGATCCAATTTGTCCTGTCTTTATTATCGATGGGATGGCTGCATCCTTTAGCACACGTTTCATGGTCCGTGTGGCAACTTGCATTTTTTCAAAATAGTCGTCTATAGTAAAATGTTCAGAGCAAACGAAATACTTCTTGATGATGTTTACAGGTGTGTTTGGATCTATACCCAGAACAAGTAGCCATCGATTCATCAGGTCAGCGTTTTTGGTTGGAATTCTATGAAACATCATGGTATTACCTGGTCTCCCCTGTTTATTGTCGCAGCTCTTTACAATACAGCGAACACCCATGATTGTAAACTATAAATTTACTATCTAGTAATTACTGACTCTATTACTCCAACTCTGAGCGAACTCTCTGCTCCTCACCACAGGGCGTCTCGTGTGCTGCGCTAATCACTCCGCCCAAGTAACGTTAGCTGTGCTCCTACGCTTAGTGAGAATATAGTTCCCAGTATTTATACGATTAAAAATGGTCTCTGTCTCATATAGCCTTGTTATTTGTACACGCTGTGACTATACAGATCACAACATGTAAATAGGAAAATGTTTGCATTATTTTGTCACTTATTGGGATTAGTATGCTACCATTATCCATTTACATCCAGTCTTTGTGCTAAGCTAGGCTAGCGGTGGGTGCGTCAAATAACACTTACAGAACGCACAGAAATGAAAAGGGTATGTATGGACTTATCTAACTCTGGGGGATACTGTGAATAAGCTAAAGTCCCAAAAAGTCGGAGTGTTCTTTTAAGTTCTTTCTGCGCAAACTTTAAAAAACGCGAACCAGTGAGAACACTGATGGCGTGCACATGCACATTACGAGTTCAGTCTATAGGTATGCGCGTTTGAATATATGTGTGCAGGCGTGTAGTCCTTCCCTACAAATCAACCCTCAACATACTACTTGTCTGGCCTTAAAATTTATAATACAGAATTCAACTGGAGCTCTACAGTTAAGAGCTCGCTCAAGTACTGCGGAGCTAAACCATTTAGTGCTTTGTATACATTTTTAAATATTGCTGATTACTTACAATGTTTAATAGGGAGCCAGTGCAGTGTTGACAGAACTGGGCTAATATGGTCATACTTCCTGGTTCTGGTAAGAACTCTAGCTGCTGCGTTTTGGACAAGTTGTAATTTAAGCGTGCAGGGCAACCACCCATAATAGCATTACAATGATCTAGCCTTGATGTCATGAACGCATGGACTAATTGTTCTGCATTTGTCAATGAGAGCATATGACATCATTTATATATTTTTAAGATGGAAAAATGCGGTTTTACAGATACTAGACACGTGACTTTCAAATGAAAGATTGGTATCAAAGAGCATACCCAGGTTCCTAACCGATGACGAAGACTTGACAGAGCAGCCATCAAGTGTTAGACAGTATTCTAGATTATTATGTGAGGATGTTTTTTTGTCCAATAATTAGAATCTCTGTTGTTGTTGTTTTTTAGAATTAAGTAGTAGGAAATTACTAGTTATCCAATTTTTTTATATCAGCTATGCATTCCGTTAATTTTGTGAATTGATAAGTTTCGTCAGGGCGTGAAGAAATATAGAGCTGAGTATCATCAGCATAACAGTGAAAACTAATGCCATGCTTCCTAATAATATCTCCCAAGGGTAGCATGTACAGGGTGAACAGCAACGGTCCTAGTACTGAGCCTTGTGCTACGCCATACTGAACTTGATGAGATGATTTCTTGATTTCCTGATTGATGAGACATCTCTTAATTTACTGCTACAAACTGATAACGGTCAGATAAGTATGATTTAAACCACTAGTGCAAAATACCCGTGAAAAATCAGTTTTTGTGTGTGTTTTTAGTAATTGTTGGTTTGGTGTGTTTGAGTGCTCATTGTTACAATTACACAGCAAAAGTTCAGTGACAATTTTATTTGTGCATGGTAGAAAGCACAAAGTGAACTCTGAGAAAACGCTACGCTTGAGCAAACAGTTTGTGAATAGGCTATAGACTATAAATGATGCCCGTGAAAGAAACTGTGAACGCATTGAATAGGATATGTTTAGTTGGTGAATAGCATAGGCTACTATTACACAGTAACGATAACGTTAAGCGCACCTGAATGAAATATAATATTCAGAAGTAAACAGCATAGCTGACTTACAGATTCACTTAACATCCACAAATGAATAAGCGCGTCGATTCAGGGAGCAGTGCAAAGTGCCCGTGCAAAATCAGTTTTTGTGAGCTGATTGCCGTCAAAAAAGTTCAGAAGATATTTCTTAGCGATGGCTGATTCCAACAGTTTCAATATGATAAAAAATAACTTTTATATTGATTCAATGGATTAATTGCATTTTGAAAAAAAAAAAGTGTCATGAATTTATTGCATTTCTTGGGGAAAATTATTGCATTTTTGGGGAAAAAAAGATTTGAATTTGTTATGTTATTATAACCTAAAGATGCTATGTGAAAGTTTGAAACAGAAAATAGTGGTTTTCATCTTGCCACTTTCTTGGTAAAGAAAAAACATTTTTACTCAAATTAATCAAAATGGATGTATCACGTTCTGGAACCAAACTATAATATTCAGAAGTAAACAGTGTAGCAGACTGAGTGTTTATGTCAGAATGTTTATTTTTAAACCACAACCTTCTTGGGGCTTCTTTGACCGATACAACCCTCTAATGTCAGAATGTTTCTTTTTAAACCACAACCTTATAAAAATGATATATTTAACGATATCATTTGCATTTCTCATCCAAACAACATCACACTTGGCACTGCACTTACTCATGCCCGTGGCAAGACACCTGTCAAATTTGAAATCCATCGGACTAACGGTTCGAGAGATAAGCGGTTAACAGACACACATACACACACAGACAGACAGACAGACAGACAGACACACAGACAGACGTTTCTGTAATTTATAGATAGACTAGCGCAAAAAATGCCTGTGCAAAATCAGTTTTTGTGTGTGTTTTTAGTAATTGTTGGTTTGGTGTGTGCTCATTGTTACAATTACACAGCAAAAGTTCAGTGACATTTTTATTTGTGCATGGTAGAAAGCACACAGTGAACTCCGAGAAAAAGTTATGCTTGAGCAAACAGTTTGTGAATAGGCAACTACAATGATGCCCGTGAAAGAGACTGTGAACGTATTGAATAGGATATGTTTAGTTGGTGAATAGCATAGGCTACTATTACACAGTAGCGATAGCGTTAAGCGCACCAGAATGAAATATAATATTCAGAAGTAAACAGCATAGCTGACTTACAGATTCAGTTTACAACCACAAATGAATAAGCGCCTCGATTCAGGGAGCAGTGCAAAGTGCCCGTGCAAAATCAGTTTTTGTGTGTGTTTTATAAGCGTGTCGATTCAGGGAGCAGTGCAAAGTGCCCGTGCAAAATCAGTTTTTGTGTGTGTTTTTAGTAATTGTTGGTTTCTTGGTAAAGAAAACACATTTTTACTCAAATGAATCAAAATGGATTTATCACGTTTTGGAACCAAACTATAATATTCAGAAGTAAACAGTGTAGCTGACAGATTGTCAGAATGTTTATTTTTAAACCACAACCTTCTTGGGGCTTCTTTGACCGATGTTTATTTTTAAACCACAACCTTCTAAAAATGATATATTCAGACCTGCCAACCTGTACGCATTTTGCGTAGCGGATACGCATTTTGACTTCAAAGTACGCGGGTACGATTTGTCACTCTAAACTACGCAAAAACCTGGTGACGCCTCTGTGCACGCGCTGTCCTCAAATCAAGCAACAGCAAAAGAAGAAGAGTTTGACCAATCATAGCGCTGGGTTCATTCCCCAAATAGCAAGCGGGGATGATTGACAGATGCGTAAGGCCTATCATTAAAAAGAGACTGAAAATCGACACCAATAAAGAATCCCGCTCGATCCGCCTTCCACTCCCGCGGCCCACCGTCTGACTGATTTCATAAGCGAGGACAGTACAGTACGGTACTTCTGACTCCTGAAGGTAAACGGCCTGGGGTCGATGTGGAAAATTGATTGTTGAGTTAACTTAATCTTATGGATTCGATGATCACACATATCGCATGGATTATCTTAAAATACTCTGTTAAGTTAATTTTGTTAATTCATGGTCACTCAGAAAAGAGGAAGACATCATTCAGTCATGCAAATAATAAAATGCAAGTAATGCTGAACTATGAATCTTGAAATCGCTATGGCTTAACTTTGTGATTATGAAAGTGCTGTGATTTATGGATTAGCCTAATGATAAGCGCGAGTCTGGAGAAACAGGCGTTTATTTATTCATTCATTCTCAGTGTTGAGAAACGTATGTTACGTTATTGTATTAATTATAACTAAAGTAGGCTACCTAATTATGTTACATTTTTAATTTGTATGAAAACTAGCGCGTTAGTTACTTATGGATTAAAAAGTAGCCTACTGTTGTATCAGTGCTGCGCGAGCTCTCTCACAAACACGGATGCGCGCACAGAGAGAGAAGATCATTGTAAAATGAAAATTGACTGGCTAAGTTTAAATTTTATTCTTGCTTGTTTTTTTTGTCAAAAAGCATTTTGTATTATCCATCCCTGCTTTTAAAATTCGTTAAATGACGGACGTTTTACTGTTAACACAGCCCTCATATGTCGGATTCGGAACTTATAGCCTACTTTATATTATTTTTAGAATAAGTGATTCGTTATGCTATTATTGGAAGGTTATGCTATTATTGGACTCCTGTCTATTCATTGTCAACTGTTTTCTATAAATATGTTTGTATTGGCTAACATTTATTCAGCTAATGCGTGTCCTGTTTAAAATGTGCAATGTTCAAATGCAAAGACAGCACGACACAAATAGAAGCCCTTTTCCCTGTGGTATTTAGTATCATATTTGGATATTGGAAAATAAATTAATTAGCCTATCTTAATTATACACAATGTTCCTATGTTTTTATCTTTTTTTACTGTGTTCTAGGGGTTTCTTAATTTTAGACTAGTTGACCAGCACACATTATATGCAATGCAACTGTATAATGCCTGTGTGTCGTCGTCCAAACCGCCCATACAACCCCCCCCCCCCAATTTGCAAGGTTGGCAGGTATGTATATTTAACGATATCTTTTGCATTTCTCATCCAAACAACGTCAAACTTGGCACTGCACTTACTCGTGCCCGTAGCGAGACACCTGTCGAGTTTGAAATCCATCGGACTAACGGTTCGAGAGATATGCGGTTAACAGACACACACACACACACACACACACAGACAGACACACAGACAGACAGACAGACAGACAGACAGACGTTTCTGTAATTTATAGATAGATGTAATGCAATTCCACTAATGCCAACATCATTTTCGAGTCTATTTAAAAGAATGTTGTGGTCAATAGCATCAAATGCAGAACTAAGATCAAGTAACACCAATAGCGAGATACAACCACGATCAGATGATAAGAGCAAATCATTTGTGACTCTGATGAGAGCTGTCTCAGTACTATGGTATGGTCTAAATCCTGACTGAAAATCCTCACAGATATCATTTCTTTCTAAAAAGGAACATAGTTGTGAGGAATACCGCCTTTTCTAGTATCTTTGACAGAAAAGGTAGATTCGAGATCGGCCTGTAATTGACTAATTCTGTAGGATCAAGTTGCGGTTTTTTAACAAGCGGTTTAATCAGCCAGCTTAAAAGTTTTTGGTATGTATCCTAATGACAAAGATGAATTAATGATATTAAGAAGAGGATCTATGACCTCTGGAAGCATCTCTTTCAGTAGCTTAGTTGGTATAGGGTCTAACATACATGTTGTCGATTTAGATGATTTAAAGAGTTTAACGAATTATTCCTCTTCTATAGCAATGAATGAATCAAATTTTTCCTTAAGAACACTACAATGCACTGCCTGATGCGATACTGTAGTAGACGGTTGCATAGTTATAATTTTCTCCCTGATATTATCAATCTTATAAGTGAAGAAGTTCATAAAGTCATTACTGCTGTGCTGCTTGGAAACTTCTGGGCTTGAAGCTTTATTTTTCGTTAGTTTAGCCACTGTTTCAAATAAATACCTAGGGTTTTGTTTCTTTTCTTCTAATAGGGTTGAAAAATAAGCAGATCTAGCAGCTTTTAAGGCCTCTCTGTATGCAATCGAGCTCTCTTTCCATGAAATGCGAAAGTTTTGATTTCTTCCAGTTGCGCTCCATTTTTCTGGCTGCTCTCTTAAGGGCCCAAGTGTGCTTGTTGTACCACGGCGTTGGACTTTTTTTTTTTTAATCTTCTTTAAGCCCAACGGAGCAACTGTGTCTAAATTGCTGGAAAAGAGAGAGTTAAAAGTTTCTGTCGCAATATCGAGTTCTGCTGCAGAATTGCAACGGCATCAACATTGATTCCATGTGATCATATTAGATCTAGAGTAGGGTTGTGCCGATGGACGATATCATCGTCGGTCAGCCATCACGATGGAGAGCCACCATCGTGATGCCACGCCCCCCCCACCCTGTCAGACCAGCCCAGTCTCACGGCAGTTCGTGAAATGGTCACGTAATTTAATATATTTATTCGTGTACACCAGTGTTTGGGAACCTATGGCTCGCGAGCCAAACCTGGCTCTTTGGCAAAAATCATGTGGCTCGCGAAGTCTCTCACCCTTTACCAACAAACGATTAAAAAAATTAAGACGCATCAACAGAGACAGGCTCTCTGCAGAAAAAGCAGCCAATTACAATTCCCTTGTTGTACAGCCTACCGAAGTTAATGAAAAGTTTATGATAATAATAATAAAGTTGTACCGACAAAAGTGCATGTTCAGTGCTGTTCGCGAGTGTCACGACTCACCACATCAACTAACCAGTTACGTTTCTGTGGCAAGTTGTACAGCTCCTGCACTGGGATTCAAGCCGCTGCAGCTTTGTTTAAGGTAATGGCGAAAATCATTTTAGAACAGCAGCGAAAATGTAAAAGTAGGCTTACTAGGCTATATAAACTTTAATATATCCTTTTATTGAAACGCGTGCTTTGCTGTGTAAAGAGACATTTCGAAACATTTCACCCGCTGGCCGCTGTACTTTCACTTTTGCCGCAGAGACCCTTATGTCCTATAAATGTGTCGTATTTTTGATAATCAGCGCAGATTTCAGTTGACGATTCTGTTTAAAGTTATTAATAACAAAACATGACTGAAAGAGAAAGAAAAGAGCAAGATGTGCTTTATATTGAAAAGAAGTATTAAAAGCGTGATAAGTCATGAAAGAGAACTGAATTATAGGCCTACTGACAGGACGGACAAGCAAAGTAGCCTTTGTCTTCGATTGCGCGCCTAAACGGCCAAATAAACACAGAAATATTTCAAAATGTTTTCAAAAAAAGGTAGAGTATTCCCGTAAACACAGTAGATGTAAGTATGTGCGTTCTCTCTCTCTCTCTCTCTCTCTCTCTCTCTCTCTCTCTCTCTCTCTCTCTCTCGCTCTCTCTTCATGATGGTCAGCACAATTCCGTAGCATTAAGATATCATCATCCATCGCAATGTTTTACTGTAAACATCGTCAACTGCCAATTTAGCGGACATCGCCCAACCCTAATCTAGAGTATGATTACGACAATGAGTAGGTCCTGACACATGTTGTCTAACTCCAATAGAGTTAAGAATGTCTTTAAATGCCAGTCCCAATGCATCTTTTTCGTTATCTACATGTATATTAAAGTCACCAACAATTATGACTTTATCTGCAACCAGTACTAACTCTGATAGAAAGTCAGCAAATTCTTTGATAAAGTCTGTATGGTGCCCTGGTGGCCTGTATACAGTGGCCAGCACAAATCTCAAACGTGATTTATCATTTACACTATATATTGCTATATTAAGCACCAACACGTCAAAAGAATTATATTTGAAACTAGACTTCTTAGTAATTTTGAAAATATTACTATAAATTACAGCAACACCTCCCCCTTTGCCTTTCAGACGAGGTTCATGTTTATAACTGTAATCTTGGGGGGGTGGTCTCATTTAAAGTAATGTAATCGTTTGGTTTTAGCCAGGTTTCTGTCAAACACAGCACATCTAGATTACAGTCTGTAATCATATCATTAACAATAAGTGCTTTTGAAGTAAGGGATCTAATATTCATCAACCCAAGCTTTATCATTTGCTCATTTGTATTATATCTGTTTTTTATTTGCTGAACATCAATTAAATTTTTACCCTTAGATGGGTTTGGAAGTTTTTTGTATGTCTTAATTCGGGGAACAGACACAGTCTCTATATGATGATATCTAGGTGAAAGAGGCTCTATGTGATGGGATTTATCTGACCTTGGTGACGTGAGACAGCTTGCAGATGGTCGGTTTAGCCAGTCTGTCTGCTTCCTGACCTGAGCCCCAGATTGTCATGTTTGAGCTCTAAGACTATGTGCCATATTACTAGAGAGAAGAGCAGCACCATCCCAGGAGGGATGAATACCATCTCTTTTCAACAGGTCAGGTCTGCCCCAAAAACTTTTCCAATTGTCTATGAATTCTATATTATTTTGTGGACACCACTTAGACAACCAGCCATTGAGTGAGGACAATCTATTAAGTATCTCATCACTCCTGCGAACAGGAAGGGGGCCAGAGCAAATTACAGTGCCTGACATCGTACTTGCGAGTTCACACGCCTCTTTAACGTTAACTTTGGTGATCTCTGACTGGCGGAGTCGAACATCATTAGTGCCGATGTCAATAATAATCTTAGAGAATTTACGATTAGCATTAGCCAGCACCTTTAAATTTGCTTTGATGTCAGGCGCTCTGGCTCCCGGCAAACGTGACTATGGTGGCTGGTGTCTCTATTTTCACATTCTGTGTAATAGAATCGCCAATAACTAGGGCACATTCAACAGGATTCACAGTGGGTGTTTCACTGAGAGGGGAGAATCTGTTTGAAGTTGTAATTGGAACAGAAGAGCGGTGTTTTGTCCTGCGACTACAGCGTACACCGTCACCCAGTTGCTCTGCTGCACGGGCTCTACTACAGCCGGAACCGAACAATGTACAGAGTTCACTAAGCTAGTCGCATCTAAAGCCCTTGCTACATTTCCTTGGTGTCAAAAAATATACTGGCCTTGGTTGCATTGGTCACTAGGTAAATTAACCTGTTGAGCAAAGTCAAAAGAGTAATGAATATGACACTCCTTGGAACATGGTGGATTGGGCTCAAGGCGAACAGACAGATCTTGAAGGGTCACTTTTGCAGCCACCACCATCTCACAATAAACTAAACAATCTTTGTCAACGATATGATGTCCCTCCTGTTTTTTCAACTTGACTGACTTTACAACATCCGGCTGATTGGCACTGCGGTTCACCTGATAGTTGTTTTGTTGACAAACCCAGCAGAGGTCTATTGTTGGTTTTGCCTGGACAATGAATGGAAGTAGAGAGTTCCAAAAGTTCTGTGAAAACTGGAGATTTTTACAGTGTGATGACCTAAAAAGATCAAATAAAACATAAAACACTCAAAATTCAGGATCTTTTTAGGCTTGCAATTCTTTTGAGAAACAGCCCTGGTCTTTTAAATTCATTTTTCAAGCAGTTTTCCAAAAGTGGCAATATTTTTTATAACAGCACTGCAGGGTTTCACTGTTTTTATCACTCTGCATTTCTGTGTTCGTGGCTTTGGCTTCTTTTGGGACTATTGTCTTTGGCAAAATAAAGAAAAAAAAGTGTCTGAAATGTATGCTATTTGTTATTAACCTCTAGTTTATTGATTTGGTTTTAAAAAAAAAAGCATGCTGTAGATCTGTCACGTGCTTAGTTTGTCTAATTTAGTGCGTTTTTGTGATTGCAGGACAATTTGGGTGCGGGAGATAATATTGATGCTATTTTAGAGACCCTGGAGAAGAGCAAAGGCCTGTCGCATCGGAGCACAGACAACAGCGCCTCTGAACACAGACCTGTGTTGTACGTGGAACACAGGTGAGATGCATTCATGTCATAATTCTGTTCCATTTATATGTAATAAGACAAATATGTAATAAAATAATCTTTTTCTTGTGGGTCGCAAAGGAATCTGAATCCAGAGACAGAGTTGAAGAAGTATTTTGGAGCACGGGCCGTTCTGGGAGACCAGAGGTAATTTTAAAATACTATTTTCAGTTTTACTTCTTTTTTTTTTTTTTTGGTTATATTTTTTTTTTTTTAGGTTATTTTTCCTTATTTGCAGTTTATCTGACAGTTTATCCAATTGAGTTTAAATGTTTCATTTGTGCTTGGCCACATACCGTAAAACTTCAAATAATAGCCGAGTCCCAAATAGACTCTTTTACACGCCTGGTGCGGCTACAGGTTTGGATAAATAAAGGCCGGTCTCAAATAGAGGCCGGTCTGTTTTTTAGTTTCGGGTTGTATTTAATCTTCTCAAACCCGTCAGATCGTCTGTTTAAGCCAGTTCTATAGAGCAGATTGCGCACGCAAGAGGGCCCTGCGCATCTGGGCGGGAGCTGTTAGCGCAAGCAAGGCAGGCAGAGTTAGCGGAGGCCGGAGAGGGAGAAGTGGAGGAGAGCGATGAGGAGGAGGAATTCGCCAATGAACTTGTAGTTGAGGATCGCGGTGATGATGATAGTGATGAATATGGTCCTTATCACATGATTGCAGTTGTTTTACAGGGTAGCCTTCATTCTTTCTTGTTAATGTGTTTCGGGATGTGGATATTACCGGTAACTTGTATTGTTCAGCCCATGGCTGTCACATCGTTTCGTTTTTTTATGCTGCCAATAATCTAAAGGCGGTCGCACACCGTACGAGAAGCGCAGCGCCGCGTCGTGTCTATGACAACTCAAGGTATTGCACACCGGACGCGTACTTTGTCAGTTTATGGCCAGCAATATTGTTATGTTTAAGGTTATTATGGAATTAAGATCATATCTGTACTATGTTAGGATTGTACTGTACAATTAAATACAATCGTTGCTTAGTCTGCAGTCTGAATTCACTTTACCTCAGAGCGTAACTGAATGAATTGAGAATATCACCTGAAAATCCGATAACATGAGCAATTTTCATTCAAGCAGCTGATTTCTGTTAATGAATGTAAAACTGAATGTATATTGTAGCTAAGGATGTCCTGATACCACTTTTTCACTTCCGATACGATACCGATACCGATGCCGCAGCTTTGGCTATTTGCCGATACCGATATCAATCCGATATTTTTATTTTATTCTTGAACTAATACTACTAATAATAAAATATATGGAAGCACTTTGCTCAATTAGCCACATAAAAACATCTCACTCAAATGGAGAACAAATACTTCTCCAGTATATAGTCCACAACAACAGATGATAATGAAAGACTGCCAGCCTTTATTCAAAAGACCTTGAGATATGTTTGGTAATTGTACCTGAATGAATTTAAAATTAATTTGCTATATTTCAGATCAATATATTTGTTTCCTTAAAATTTTAATTAACTTTAACTTTATTCTCATCTGAATTATAAATAATTTATTTCTGTATAAAATAATACTACTTTTAAAAACACATTTGATTTTCTTTTTCAATCAATGTAGAATGTGTAACTTAAAAATAAACAGATTAGTGCTCTGTTTTAGGACAAGAAATGAAAACCAATGCAATATGATGAATGTCCAAAAGATGAGATAATTTTTGCTTTTAAACAGCTTGTGTCTGTGTGTGTGTGTGTGTGTGTGTGTGATTTTGGTTGGGTGACAGTTACAGTTTGACAAGAGTTTACAGTTTGACAAAAGCACAATGTTGTGTTTTACACAAATATAAGTAGGCTAAACAGTTTTTGCAGTTTTAATGATGTCCTGTATGAAAATGACGGAGTATGTTTTTATGTTTCCACTGTTCGATCGCGCCCGTGCCCCTCTCTCTCTGACACACACACACACACACACACACACACATTCCAGCATTGCAATCTTGACATCGCAGCCTGTTCATTATGCTGCGTTCACACCAAACGCGAATAGAGCGTCAAATTCGCGTCTATCGCGTCTAGTTCGATGCTTGAACAGTTTGAATCCATTCGCGCGTCCAAAGCGAATAGGACGCGCCGCGCGCGTATAATGATAAAGTGAGCGTTTGAAGCGATATAGACGCGCGTTCAGAGCTAAGGCGGGCTACAGATTAGGTGTCCCTAAAGAACCCGCATATGCGCGTATCTAACAGTAATGTTAGTTCCGTATTACATAAATTAATGTGCACGCGAGTTTTATTTATTTTTATACCGTGTATTCTCTGTGTAAATCCATGCACCGAACGTATGTTCAGTACGAATACGTACCATTCCACCCCTAATGGGTATCGGATCATAGGTATCGGATCATTTTTTTTCTCCCCTCCGATATCCGATCTAGCGTTTTGGGCCAGTATCGGCACGATACCGATGCCGTGGATCGGATCGGGACATCCCTAATTGTAGCACAGGGTGAAGTCAGTATATACATTAACGACGATTTGAGACAATGTACACTCAGAGAATAATGTGTTCGAATTTTAAAGACGTGGCGCTGCGCTTCTCATCTGGTGTGCGACCCCCCCCCCCCCCCCCCCCCTTTAGACATATGGAAATATAGTAGGCTAATTCTGACATTAACTGATTTGTTAAACACAAACACAGATATGGTAACCTCCTACTGTCATGCTCATCTCAACACTAAATTAAAGGCCTGTCTCATATAGACGCCTGTCTCAAATACAAGATTTTTTCACAAGATTTTTTACAAGATTATAATGTGTTTTGTGTTGTGTATGCTAGGTCAAAGAGATTTTAGTCTAGCTTTGAACTGACAGAGTGTGTCTGCTTCCCGGAGTTTTGGTGCTACATAGGAAAATGATCTACTGCCAGCAGTTGATTTTGATATTCTAGGTATTATCAACTGGCCGGAATTTTGAGATCGACTATAATATAATAGCTCTTTTTATTATGAAACACATCCCGCGATTTAGCAACAGTAGAGACTGCATTTTACAATGATCACCGATTGTGCTGTTTCTGACATTAAAGTTTGTGTTTTAGGGAGAAATGGCAGCACACCCCACCGCTGTCAAGAAAGAGAAGCTGCTCTAGACTGAATGCGGCTAGTTTTAATAGTTTACCCTCAAATATCTTCTTTTTCTAATCCTTGGAAGCCAAAATCGAGATCGAGATTGATATTAATTAAATTAGATTACCGGTAATATCACTGGCCTAAAGTGTAACCAGAAGTTTGAATGTTTAGTTCACTTGGCTATTGTCACTAATTAAGCAGGGACTTAATTAATGCGTGCTGTAGTTCCGTGTGAGAGAGATCTCTCTCTTCTGTATTGCCAATAGCAAAAAAGTGTCGCAGACAAATGGTTTAAAATTATTGCATACAAACGGCTGGCAACATAGTATTTGCCATATAACGTCTATATAGCAATAATAAATAGTATGTGTATTTTCATAATGTGTCTAGTACCGACAGCAGAACCAGTAACGCTTGGAGCTTATCGATACTGTCTTTCATAATTTAGCCCCGGGGCCCGTTTCGATACCCATTCCTATCTTTCATTGTTTTCCGTGTTCATAGAGTTATTTTGTTATTTTGGAGGAAATATATAGGGTATAATATGTGCACATATTATAAAATATGTGTACATAAAAAATAGCGTGTGCTGGTGTTTCACATGAGTTCGGCCAATCAGCGTACACTTACATCACTGGTAGTTCCTATTGTGCTGGTTAGACCCTACTCTGAAGTAGGAGCTAATTTAGTTCCCCCAAAAGGAGTTCCTAGAACTAAAATCATTCCTAGTTCCTTTGGTGTGAACATGGAAAAAAGCAGGTACTTCCACCATTAGTTCTAGGAACTATGAAAAGGTTCCTCAGGTGTAAAATCCCCTATAGTGGCTGACTGGATATAGCGCAGCATAGTTTAAAATCAAGAATTTAAAGTTTGTTGATTGTGCATGTCAAGTGACAGCTGAACTCTTCTGTCTGCTTCCAGTTAGCACGGGCCGACAGTTATGCGTTGAGGTAGTTTGTGCCTTTGCTTGACTATCTGTGGAGATCCGTGTTACAATAACGCTGTGGTATCTGGCTATAACATCCTCTTACGCCTTTTTTTTTTTTTTTACAATGTTGGGAGGAGAATTTTTTAAATACAGTATGTGCCTTGAACAACCAGATCCATTTGCACTTGGCCGAGTCACATCGTTTGAAGTGGTTTAAGTGATTGGATGCAATACATGTCGAATACGTTTTGAAGAGCATTTACAAGCAAGTCTTTTTTCATGACGCATGATGTGACCAAGTGTAGAAAGTCTGTCGCCATTGTGCAGATGCCTGCATCATCCACTACACCGAATATTGCAAAATGAACAAATGGATCTGATCTCATCTCTTGCATCATATTAAGTTCTGTAGATTTGTGTTATGTGCACAAAGCCTGAGAATTATGCTACTGATTGTTTTCTTTTTTGTTTGTGTCCACATTCAGATCGAAACAGAGACAGAGGCAGTTTCATCGTTGCTCGTGGATGACTGTTTGTAAAGACACGTGGCCCCGCTTCAGTCGTCCAGGTCAGACTTTAACCAATTCATCAAATTTTCCCAGAATGTTTGTTCAGTAAACCGAAGTACCACCCAGAGTATCAGTTTGTAGGATTTGTGCAGGGCTGGCCTTTGGGTTTGTGGGACCCCAGGCAAGAGCATGAAAATGGGCCCCACCAATATTGGCATATTATTAAAACTATAACCACTACAAACATGACAAATACACTGAAATCAAATCACGAACAATAAGTACACTGTAGGTTGTTGACAAATAACATCCCTGTCAATTTTCTTTTTTTAACATCGTTAAAATCTATGTTATTGAAATGGAATATGTTTTATGTACAAGTGTAGATTTTGTATTTTAGCAATGACTGGTGACAATTAAGTGATAAAAAAAAAAAATGAATGAATGTTTCAGTGAGTCACTCATTAAGACTTCACTTGTTTCATTACTAGATGAAACAGCATTTTTGAACAAATCTTTTGAATACTCCTACTCCTTGAATACCACCTACTGGTGTAACAATGTAATCTATACAATCTTTATTTGAAGCATCAAGTTACTTTCAAAAGGTGATTTACTCTATTTTGATCGCTACTGTAGACATCAGTTTTTATATCCGAACTCTAAACTTTAATCCCAGTAGTTCTGTGATAATGTGAATTGTCATAACATGGAAATGATGATACTGTGTGGTTAAAAAGACTGTTTCATGCAACTGCTCTTGGTCAGCGGCAACGCCAACACAGATTTAAATGTTCCACTGTGATCGTACTTGTTAAAGGTTTAATAGACATAGCTGAACCATTGTATTTTAGGAATAAGATTTCTGCCAGGTTGTTGTTGAAAATAAGATTAATTCTTAATTGACTTACCTGATTAAACAAAGGCTAAATAAAATTGCATGGGTGTTTGAATTGATATTGTGATCTTTTAACGATTAATTGTGAAGCTCTGTTTCACTTTTTAATCACTTGTAAGCTTTTATCAGTTCACCTGAATAGTCATAGCTGCATCTTTTTATACTCTTGCTTAGGGCTGTGCGATATGGCAAAAAAAAATTATCACGATAATTTTTTTTTATATCAGTCGATATCGATAATTATCACGATAAATGTCAAATCTTTATTTCTAACAAGTTTAAAGGCAGATTTTTGCTCCTAAGTGAAAGTTGTAGAAACCAGAGTGTTAATTGTGGTTTTAAACTAGCCTACTCTTTATTGTCAGAACATATCATGACAAACACTTGCCAAACAGGTGAACATTTCACAAATCTGAGGTAGAACATTCAAACATTTGTCATTTTTCCTTAACAAAATAAATATCTTATTAGAAAAATTGATTTCTTAGTTTCTGCATGTCTGCATGCATTTTTATTTGGTAAAATGTAATATTCTGAAAGTTTGAGTTGTATTAAAATTAATCATTGGTCATCCAGTATCATGCATTTAGATCATGATAACCACAGATAAAACCAGGCATAGCCTATAGCACCTCACTATCATGGCAAAATGCAACTTTATGGTTTCTATGGTAGGCTATTTGTATGAAAAACCGTAGCCTAAATACATTATTAAATACTGTAATTATATTCCATTAGTCCTTTAATACATTGTCTACATTAATAATATAATACAATTCAATATGTATATATCCCACATTTCATGGTGCAGTTAATATTACTAGGCTAACGTTACAGTAAATCCATGGTAAATTATGAGAATTTGTAGACGGAAAAGCCTTCTGACTGTATCGTTGCGCACAGTGTTTCTCCTGTTTTTCAGCGCTGTTTCATCTGCCTTTAAACTGGTTTAAATCACGGAGACATTCACTGGATGTCGTGACCGAGACCGATCACAGTAAACACATCTGATCTAGTAAACTCGCGCTGCGCTGCCGTTTGGACTTTGAGCCGAGCGGATTAATGGTCCGTGTGGCGCGCGGTTCAAATGAGTTTCGTTCCGGTTTTGGCGCATAAACATTATCGAACATTTATCGAACTCCTGATATCGTTTTATCGAGAAAAATTATATCGCGATAATTATCGTTATCGTTTTATCGCCCAGCCCTACTGTTGCTGTATTTTTTGTCACGTAATGAGGAATTTATTTGGGTCACACTTTAGATTAGGGACCAATTCTCACTATTAACTAACTATTAACTATGACTTTTGCCTCAATAAACTCATAATTACTGCTTATTAATAGTTAGTAAGGATTATGGATTTTTTTAAATGACCTTTCAAATAGTGTGTATAGCTCTAAGTGAATGAAAACATCCTGCAAAGTTTTAAATCTGAAAGTGCACCGTATATAAAGTTATTGTCTTTCAAAAGTAATAGTCGACTCTGAGTCAATGAAATTAATCGTTTTTCAAACGAGTCATAAGCTGTTTTGTTGTGACGTCAAGACGAAACATTAACATATTGCCCGCCCACTTTACTTTTTTTTTTTTTTTTTTTTTTTTTTTACTGCCCAAGGATGAGCATGTAATGAATCTGTGGTTAAAATTCATCTTTACTTCGATTCCACTGCAGTATAATCCTAAACTTTTGCTTTTGTTTTACTTATGACTGCTTGTCAAATCTCGGAGTTCAATGCAGGATTCGCAAACCGCTTGCGCTTGAAAGATGGTGTTCAAAATACTTAGTTTTGATTTTTATATTGTGTTAGTCTTCTGCTACCTGGTTAACTCACATTATTACTGTCTTACTGAAATACTTATGCTAATCAGTTGTGGGCCACTATTACCTAAAACTGTCTATTAATGCAGATTGATTGTCATTCTCACTACTTTGAGGAAAGATTAAGCATGGATCAAGATTTGTTTTACCAACGTTTGTTACATCAGTCATTCATGCTAGAGCTTGGCTAATGTATACATTGCATACATGCACTGTTATTGATATAGTTTCCACGTGTTCACCACAATATATTAGAAAAATACTCTGTAAATAAATTAGTACAAGTAAATGGTAAATGGTAAATGGACTGCATTTATATAGCGCTTTCACAGACCCAATGGCCACCAAAGCGCTTTACAATATTGCCTCACATTCACCCATTCACTCACTCATTCATACACCGACGGCGGTGTCAGCCATGCAAGGCGATCCAGCTCGTCGGGAGCAGCTGGGGTTAGGTGTCTTGCTCAAGGACACCTCGACACTTGGTCAGGTGGAACCGGGGATTGAACCACCAACCTTCCGGTTTGTAGACAATCTACATGAACCACTGAGCCACTGCCGCCCCACAAGTAAAATAATCGGTTTGTTGATGGACTTGCACTTGTTAATGCTGATGGTGAGGAATTACAGTTGCAACATCTCATAATTTGCCTCAAACTGAGTAGTGTATCACTGAAAAACGTCCTGCTCGAGTCGTCCTTGCGATGGAGGTTCGGGTTGAATAACTAGTTCTTCCAATGTTTCATCATCGCAGTCGCGGTCGGATTGATATGGTAAAATCAACGTCATTGTAAAAGCTTCCTACACTGTAAACTAAACACAGTAATGAACAGTCTATGCTCAGGACACGCAGAGCTGATGTTGTTATGAACGTTGTTAAAAACGCAATGGCCATTTTTGTTTTCGACGCGCGTGCTGTACGCGGTAAACCAATCACAACAGACTGAGCCGTCTGGCCAATCAGAGCAGAGTAGCTCGCGGAAAGGAGGGATTTCATCTGATGAGTCATTTTGAGAATCATTGAAAATGTGGTGATGGCAAATGTATATTATGAGGAAATTAAATAGGTTTTTTTTACGTTTTGATTAGGGCTGGGGTAAACGATTATTAATTAAATGATAAGTCGGGCGATTATTTTATCGATTAGTCGACTAATCTAACGACTAATTGGAATTAATTATCCTGTCTGTTATTCGCATATCTCTGTTGAACCGTTACTCCGATGGATTTCAAACTCGACAGCTGTCTTGCTATGGGCACGAGTAAGTGCAGTGCCAAGTTTGACGTTGTTTGGATGAGAAATGCAAAAGATATCATTAAATATATCGGTAAAAGAAGCACTTAGAAGGTTGTGGTTTAAAAATAAACATTCTGACATAAACACTCTGTCAGCTACAGTGTTTACTTCTGAATAATATAGTATAAACGTGATAAATCCATTTTGATTAATTTGAGTAAAACATTGGTTTTCTTTACCAAGAAAGTGGCAAGATGAAAACCACTATTTTCTGTTTCAAACTTTCACATAGCATCTTTAGGTTATAATAACATAAATAATTAAAATCCAGATTTAGATTTTCAAAGATTTATTATAAAAACTGATTATTTTTCCCCAAAAATGCAATAAATTCATGACACGTTTAAAAAAAAAAAGCAATTAATCCATTGAATCAATATAAAAGTTATTTTTCATATTGAAACTGTTGAAAATACACAACAAAGTAAGTTGATCCACATATGACAGCCTCTGAACTTGGTCAATACTAATCTTATATACAGGCACGTACTGGACTAAACATAGGCTACATTCAATCAGCCATCGCTAAGAAATACCTCCTGAACTTTTTTGACGGCGATCAGCTGTAAAATGGCTTGGTCCTGCTCGGTTTTCGTTGACTTTGAGTACAAGAATTGAAAGTTGTTTAAAAGATCCCCTGGGGTTAATGTGTCAGCATTCGACATAAGTTTGATGCTGTCGTGTGAGAATAAGCAACAGTCGGCATTTCTCTTCCTCCCGCGTGCCTCATCTTCTTAATCTCCTCACGTAAATGATTAGATTTCGATGGTTTACGTCTTCCCTACAGCAGAATCCACCACAGGTTCATCAATGCCATCAAATGTATTAATTTTTTTGTTTGTTTGTTGATCAAAAAGTACAAAGTAGATAAGGAAAACTAGGATGCCGTGTGTATTCAGAGCGCCACCGTTACTGTTTACAATGCGTGGAATGGTGCGCTGTGATTGGTTGAGCGGATTTATCGCATTCTGCAGAGAAAGGAGACTGCCGTTTGTCGCGGTTTGGAAAGAAAGGGAGAAAACATGACAGAATAACACGGCGGGCGGTGTCTGTGTGGCGAGCTGTACCGTGAAAATAAATAAATAAAATTTTTTTTTTTAAAATATGACGTCGACGTAATTTTGACGTCGAAGCGTCGACATCATCGACGCACCGCTACAGCACTACTTTTGATGCATGTAAACCTGTTGTAGTAGACTCCAAAACAACATTAGGAAACTTTAAAATAGCATAATAGGGGCACTTTAAGTTTAGGTATTGGGTAGGTTTAAGGTATTTAGAATATGGTCATGCAGAATAAGGTATTAATATGTGATTTATAAGTACTAATAAACAGCCAAGTTCCACAGATAAGGAGCAGCATAGCTAAAAGCTCGAGATCCCATGAAAGCCAAGCGCATGCGAGGAAGAATAAGGAGAATGTGGAGGATGATCTAAGAGTTCGAGAGGGAATGGAGGTTGAAAGTAGGTCAGATAAATAGGAAGGAGCTAGGTTATGCAGTGCTTTGTAAGCTAGAGTCAATTTTTAATTCAATGCGCTGTTTAACAGGAAGCCAATGCAGTTGTATGTGAGAGATATGTGTTCCATCTTAGGAGTTCTAGTAATGATACGTGCTGCTGAGTTCTGCACTAACTGTAACTTGTGTAAATGTTTAAAGGGAAGACCATAAAAAAGAGCATTGCAATAGTCAATACGTGAGGTGACGAGCATGAACCATAATGGCTGTGCTCCTCGTTGATGGGGCTGGGCGGAGGCGGTTAATGTTACATGTGATAATAAGCCGTCCGAGTAATCTTATTGAAATGTGATTCGAAAGATAGAGCATAGTCAAGTATGACACCCAAGCTCTTAACCTGCATTGATTGAGCAATTGTAGAATCATCAATGCCCATGGAGAAACCACTGGTCTTTGATAGAAATACTTCTTGTGGGAACAAAAACTAATCTGTTTTACTACCGTTAAGCTTAAGAAATTAACTTGAAAACCAAGCTTTAACTTCAGACAAACAGTTAGAAAGAGAGGATGGAGGAAGTTCAGAAGTAGGTTTTGAAGATAAATAGAGCTGGGTGTCGTCAGCGTAACAATGAAAATGGATTCCATATTTCCTAAAAATGGTTCCAAGTGGCAGAAAATAATTGATAAATAATAAAGGGCCACGAATTGATACCTGCGGGACACCTGTAGTAATACGTGATGGTTTAGATTTAAACTGGGCTAATTGAACAAATTGAGTACGACCAGAGAAAAGCTTCTACCAATAAGTCATTGGAAATTTTCACAAGGGCAGTCTCAGTACTACGATGAGAACGAAAACCTAATTGAAATTGTTTACATAAGTAAATAATACATGCAAGCATTGAAGGCTACATGCTGTTTAAAAGTAGTAGTAGTAGTAGTAGTAGTAGTAGTAGTAGTAGTAGTAGTAGTAGTAGTAGTAGTAGTAGTAGTAGTAGTAGTAGTAGTAGTAGTAGTAGTAGTAGTAGTAGTAGTAGTAGTAGTAGTAGTAGTAGTAGTAGTAGTAGTAGTAGTAGTAGTAGTAGTAGTAGTAGTAGTAGTAGTAGTAAAATGCTCATGACTCTCAGAGTGGCTCTGGAGATGAATTTCATCAGGTCATCATATCGTGAGGCAGCAGAGACTGAAACCAGCGCCAGCGTCACTCGTGCTTAAGTGTGTGAGGTAAATGAAACCGCACGTCTGGCCATTCATTCACACAGAGACCAGCAGAACATGCAGAGTTAATATTTAAATAGTCTTTTTGTGGTTTAATATACACAGACACCATATATATCGGCTACAGAACTCCTAGTAAAAAAGTTAGTCTGGAGCCCCACGTTTAGATAAAGACGGAAGTGACTGAAAGCAGCTACCTATTAGTGGGTACCGAATATCGTACTACCGGTACTACAGAAATGCTGGTATCGTCACATTTTGGTACCGAAGTACCGGTACTTTTGACAATACTAAAAGAAGGTCAAAAATGCATCGCATAAATCAACTGAGTGGAAATGTGATGGTATAGAATCTAGGAGGCTTTAAAATATATTTTGTAAGAGAAAAAATAGTTCTTGCATTTCATTCAC
The DNA here is from genome assembly GCF_951802725.1 of Rutilus rutilus. Lineage (NCBI taxonomy): Eukaryota > Metazoa > Chordata > Actinopteri > Cypriniformes > Leuciscidae > Rutilus > Rutilus rutilus. The sequence continues at coordinate 14,518,827 of NC_140213.1, forward strand.
TAGACATGATCAGATAGGAGTAATAGTCAGATTTAGCTGTAGCGGTTTTGTAGTTTTTCACATGTTCATCGTACATCTGTTTGTGGACAACAAGTCTAGTTTTAACATACAAATGCTCCAGACGGTGGCCTTGAGCTTTTAGCCCACGCAAATCAGGGGTGTACCAAGGGGCAGAATTAACAAACAAAAGGGGTTGTTAGGTTGTCTCTACTGGACAGGGTGTCTAGTCCTTCCACTTGTTACAAGCTCTCCCAGTCTAGGGTTGGGAGAGGGTAACAGGATTAAATTAAATCAAAAAGGAGAAACATAAACATGGAGGATTCCCTTCAATCCTCTGCCCAAAAAATGTGAGCCAACCACTTGATGATGCAGAAGTAAAATAATTTATTTTTGTTAAACAAAGAAAATGGAAGCATTCAATCTTCAGGAGAAGGTCAGGCCAAAACAACAAACAAAAGGGGAAACTTACTATTGGAAGGAGAACTAAATGTAAAAAAACACAACTCTGCCGTCATTATGTTAAGCCCGCCCACCGACTCTATACACGATGTGATTGGCCTGACTAGAGTTTGGTTTTTCCAGCTCGCAAGTCAACGGAGAGTTGCTAGACGACACTGACTGCAAAATAAAATTTGCTGCCGCTAGGGTGCGTCCTGATTTCTAGGATTTCTATAGATTTCTACTAGAAATGTGTACCTTGGATATTATACAATTTGCATACATACAACATTTGTGGAAAAAGACACCTTTTTTTCAAGACGCTTCAAACTCTGACTTTGAACCAATTCTGTAGAATGGCCCATATAATTAAGACACCACTTTGAATGTGAATTTCAAGAACGGTCTGTGATATCTGGATATGAAAGTATGCAACCTTCAGTTCCACTGATAAAAAAACAATCCCCTGGGTAAATCTGTGAGAGAATTCATTTCAAAGTTAGCATTCTGAATGGCCGTCCTAACAGAGCACGGTTCAGACATCTCAAATCGAGGGTGGGCCTGAGGCTGCCATCCTTCTTTGGAACAAGGAAGTAGTGGCTGTTGTGAATTGTGAAATCCTGATGGGAATGAGACATTCTGAGTATATGAACACAGAGTAATGTCAGCTTTGATATAGTAGTTATTAAATGTGGTTAGATTCTTCTGACATGACAGGAAAGCCAAAAATGTTGGATCCAGAAATGTTGGATTATGTCAGAAGACACCTTTTGTCTGGTATCTAAAACATTCAGGTTACTAGCGTAACCTCGATTCCCTGAGATAACGGGAATAAACTTTGCATCAGTTTTTTATGCATATGGGGAAAACTCTGTTTTTCTCTGAATACTGAAGCCTGATTAGTTCATGTCTGTGCACCTGCACTCGAGTGAGGAGAGTCAGCGTCATCCCCCGCATTGGTGCAGTAGCACGGCAAGCTATACAATGCTCCTTCCTGTTATCGAGTATCCCGTTATCAAGTTTCGATATGGTTCACTCACTTTGCATCAGGGTCTTCTGACGCTTCTGGGGAACGCACTGCAAGGCCATCCTGCGAGTCCGTAGCCTGGGCTGCTTGATGCCAAGGGCCCCATGGCAGGCTACTTGAGAGATAGGAACTTAAAATATGTCCGATAATACAGGCTCAGGTCCGGAACTGGAGCCCGTGGGGCATGACATCATCAGGAAAAACCCCAGAGACTGATTAAGCAGACAAAATCTGTGCTTGAAGAGCAGGGACATCTAGGTTGTAGAATAGAGCGCTGTAAGTCCAAGGACTTGTAAGCTAGCGATATTGCATCCACTATCCAGTTGAATAGTCTCTGCTTCGTAACTGACAACCCCTTAGAGTGGCCTTCGAAGCATACAAACAGCTGCTCTGACTGCCTGAACTGGGCAAAGTGGGTGTGGTGTCTGTTTACCATAAGTAGAGGGGAGAGCAGAGAGTGAAAAAATTTGTGCCCTAAAGGGTGTGGAAAGCACCATAGGCACATATCCTCGTCTGGGCATAAGGACAACTTTGCTGTCATTGGGCCTAAACTCGAGGCAGGAAGCCTCCACTGGAAGAGCCTGCAGACCACCAACTCGCTTGACCAGCAGAAGGGTGGTCTTTAGCGAGAGAGGCCGAAGGTCAGTATTGTAAGCGGCTTGAATGGAGGGCCACGAAGTGTCCTCAGGACAATGGACAGTGTTGGGGCGAGGCGGGTTTAACCTCCTGGCCCCTCTGAGAAATCTGACCATCAGGTCGTGCATTGTATTGTATTTTTTAAATTGATTTATCATCTATTCAGAGCACAACAATATATTCCAGTATATCTGAACGTTAAATTCTCTCACCAATACTGATTTAGCTCTCTCTCCTATCTCTGTCTTTGATCTTGAATTAATCAGATTTTTGTCATGATTTGCTATTATTGTGCAGCCCTTATTTAATTACAGATATAAATTGACCTGTGTGGTTCTAAGTTTACAAGACAATTTATAATATATTTGTATAATATATTATAATATATTTATAATTATATATTATATAATTGCAGTGGGCGTTTGAGAGAATTTTTGGTACTGTTAACATAATTTGTGTGAAATATAGCTGACTATTTGTGTCTCTTAGGTATCTCCATGAGTCTAGTGGAGTCTAAAGATGGCATTCAGCACTTCACCTTTGAACATAATCGTGACTATCAGCAAGTCCAGTTCAAGTTTTTTGATGCGGTCGAGTCAATGGACCCCAACAACATTGTGGTAATTTTATTCTAATATGCTATTAGCTGTGGACTGATTTGATTATTATTTTTTTATTTTTTTATGCACATACGAGTGACAGATGTGTTACATTATGTATTTGACGCTCCGTTTCTCTCTTTTTTTTTCTTTCAGGTTCTCCTGCAACTCAACCCATATCATATTGATTCACTCCTGCAGCTGTCAGATGTATGTCGCATTCAAGAAGATCAAGAGACAGCCAGAGATCTCATCGGTGAGAAAATTCCCCGATGTGCTGAATATGAGTAGGGCTGTAGTTATCGATTATTTTAGTAACCGAGTATTCTACAGATTATTTCATCGATTAATCGAGTAATCGGATAAAAAATTGTGGTAAAAAAAAAAATAGATCCAAGTTAACAACAGCCTTTAAAATGATTTAAAATACAAATATATAAGAACAAGCAATAATAATTGGTTCAAATAAAGTATCAAAAGCAAGTAATCATATGGGTTTTATTGAACAACACTTAAAATACACCATGTATTTGATATAAATGATATAAACATAACTTGTGTACATTACTATAACAATGCCTGCAGAGGCGCCAATAGCCTGGTGATACTTGTTGTTGCACTACGGCATGATCAAATCCTTGTTTAATATTGGCCAAACAACATTTAATTCAAATGTCCACTTAACCTTTAATATTTGGTAACTTCTGTACGATAGAAATGCTACAGCCACTGTAATTTCTTGAACAAGAACATGTGCACATCAAAACATTTAAACTCAGAGCGAGTGTTTAAACTTTTTTTTTTTTTATTGCAATGAACAATTTACATATTTAGAAACAAATGTATTCTCATGTGCTGGTGTAGATTTACAAATGAGATGCATTATCTTATAAGCAACACAAACTCACAGCATGCAGAGATGGAGTTTGAGAAACCGAGACGCTCCACACATATAATAACAGTGCAACTATGAAACACAAACTTTCATACTTTTTGCATTCCCAAGTGTATGGCCCCATCCATCGGCCCCTCAATACAGTGAAGTCGTCCTGTACCCGTCCTGTAAGCCTTCTCTGAATCATTAGATGTTTATTGGGAAACTTCAGACAGGCTTCTACATGTGCCGCCTTGAACGGGGGACCTTGCGGGCGCTACAGGATTTTGCATCTGTTTGAGTTAGAAAATCATGATATTGTACAGTTTGACATTTTTCAATTATCGTTATACCACGCAACCCTAGTTTGCAGCCTTGATTTAAGTCAATATATAATACAATATAATATAAAAATATAATTTATAAATTAATTCCTAATAAAAACCAGAGAATTTGCGCTTTCCTGCAGCTCTTTAACTGTTATTGTTTCCAAGTTCTACAAGAGTTTTAAGTGAACGTTGGTCAACAAAAGACATAAGGAAATAAAATGCACACTTAACAATTTCATGACATATGTTCATGTTTAATGTTTCCTGCATTACTGCGTAATTGCGCACATACAGAAATATATTTGTTTGGGTGGAGTCCACTTATTTGTGGATTTGTCTATACGTCTTAACTCTAGAAATGTTTCAAAATCCACAAATGCATAATTCACAAATGCACAGGAAACTATTCACAAATGAATGCAAGGCAGTGATGTGTTTGTGACATTACATTTGAAAAAATATATTTTTTATTTTGCTAATCTCATTTAATTTATTTGTGGATTTTATCATTTTTTGTGAAACTGTTTACATTTATTTCTGGATCTTAATCTATTTATTTGTGAATCTCAATCTATTTATTTGGAATAATGGAACGATTCTAACCCCATAGAGATTAGTCCTTATTCTTGTGAATGGTGTCCAATTTAGATTAGACATAAAGTTAGATAAAATGCATGCAAAGCAGTCCTTTTTTATTTTTCGAGATATACCATGAGTTAGCTAATGCACCATTAGGTACAAAAAAGAGGGAAGAAAAATTGACTTCTTCAATAAACAAAATATGAATAAATATTAGTATAAACTCAACAATAATGAGATACAATTTAAACAACCAATCTGTGAATACACAAGGATCTTTGAGCATAAAACCCATAAGTTTCTCAATCATGACATCAAGAAATGTGATGTTGGAAGAAAGCGTCTCTGTTACGCATGTAACCTTGGTTCCCTATATAGGGAACGAGACACTACGTAGCCGTCGCTAATGGAAACACCTTCGGTGTGACGAATGTCTGAAGCCTTTATACCATCACGCCATTTATTGACCAGTAGCGATTACGTCACTTATGCTTCATAAGAGCGTCTAAGGTCTAAGCCGCCTCGACCCTTGCAGAAAACAGGAAACTGGAGGGTGACGCCCTATGGAAACACCTCCCATGAGTACATGCTCAGCAGAAATAGCTGCCACATAAAACTTAAGTGTGGCAGGAGCTGGCCCCACCGCAAAACTACTCCATAGGAATTCCAATATTGGAACTACAGGTCAATGAACTGGGTCCGAGTCACGGTGCCTGCACCAGGAGGCAACGAGCTTCCAGTTAAAAGCATACAGGCACCTTGTAGAGGGGGCCCTAGAGTTCAGAATAGTGTTGTAATCTCAGCCTAGAGACCAGAACACATTAACTCTGCTCAGGGGCCACACCCACAGTTTCCACAAATCCGGACAGGGGTGCCAAATCATGCCCCGGGCCAGAGTCAGCAAGTTTGGCCTGAGGGGGACCCCCCAAGGAGGACCATTCAGCGGACTGCCAAGGTTTTAGAACCATATCTGAGTGGGCCAGAACGGGGCTACCAGCAACAGGTGTCTCACTTTGTCCGCCCGTATTCTGAGCAGAACCACTGAGAGCAGCTAGATCTGCGGGAAGGCATAAAGTCTGGTCCTGGGCCACTCTTAAGCCTTAGCATCCACTTCCAGAGGGGACGGAGTAGATGGAGAACCAGTGCGTTGCAATGCATAGTAATGCTCAAAGCAAACAAATCCACCTCCGCTCAGCTGAACCTCTGCCAAATTAGGCTCGCCACTTGAGGGTGTCTCCATGCATACTCAGGTCTGCTTCCAGGTTCAGATGACCTGGAGCGTAAACCTCTCTGACTGACAGAAACTCTGTCTGCACCCAAAGAAGGACACACCTCGCCAGCCTGCACGTGGGGGCGGGAACGTAGTCCTCCTTGGCGATTCAGGTACTAGACCACAGTCATGTTGTTTGTACTGAGCAGTATGTGATAGCCCCTCAGATGGGTTGCTGCTGGAAGAGGTGTTAGTGAGGCCAGCAGGGGGCGCTCACCCTGTGGTCTGTGTGGGTCCTAACACCCCAGTGTAGTGATGGGGACACTACACTGTCAATGAGCACCGTCCTTCGGATGAGACGTTAAACCGAGGTCCTGACTCTCTGTGGTCATAAAAAAATCCCAGGATGTCCTTCGAAAAAGAGTAGGGGTGTAACCCCGGCATCCTGGCCAAATTTGCCCCTTGGCCTCTATCCATCATGGCCTCCTAATCATCCCCATATACTGATTGGCTTCATCACTGTCTCCTCTCCACCAGTAAGCTGGTGTGTGGTGGGCGTTCTGGCGCAATATGGCTGCCGTCGCATCATCCAAGTGGATGCTGCACATTGGTGGTGGTTGAGGAGATTCCCCCCTTCTATGTAAAGCGCTTTGAGTACCTAGAAAAGCGCTATATAAATGTAATGAATTATTATTATTATTATGGGGTAAGAATCGTTTGAGTGCCAGAAACACTGCCAGCATCTCCAAATGATTTATTATGGCAGTCACGATGCACCCCTTTCCAAACTCTAAAGGTCGGACTTCCCTGATAGACTGCCCCCCAGCCCTAGGGCTATCAGCTGTTGTGATAGTTTTGTGACGACAAAACGCACCTAGCTGGACTCCTGAAAAGGAGCGGGAGCCTCATCCACTGACGTAAAACGTGAAAGCCCCTGCTCTTAATCATGACACTGCGGAAAAGTGTGGCAGTTAGGCGAGACCCCTTGGCTCTTGATCCACCACTGGAATGGCCTAATATGGAGCAGGCTCAACTGAACCACTGGGACACTGCTGCCATAAGACCCCATCAGTCTGCGGCATAACCCCAGAGCCGTGTCCATACACTTTGTGAATGTTCGAGGATCCATTGCCAGTCCGTACGGAAGAACTTGGTATTGGTAAACTTTGCCCCTGAAAGCAAACCTGAGGAACTTCCTGTTTCTCTTGATGTAATAATTGCTGTAGAAGCCTGACTCCATCTGATAGGGGGTATTTCTTCTATAGCTTCTATAGTGTGCAGTGACCGCATTTAATGAACTTATTATAGACTGATCTCCCTGCATAGAGCCTCCGAAGCACATGAGTGGCGAAGAGAACTTCTAAAACAGGAAGTGGTCCAATCGCCCGATCGGGCTGGCCCACCACATCGACAGTGGGGGCTTTGAACGCTGTCATAAATGGGCTGTTTGTACACAAAGACAGAAAAGCCCTGGCCTAAAACTGCCTGAGGCGCAACATGCGGCAGGACAGTTAAGACAGTGTTTGGTGTTTTAAGCCCCCAACAGCGCCTTCCAGGCAGCGAGGGGATGGGTAGGTTTAAGGTTGAGGGTAGGGTTAGCTGCCTCTAAGGAGCCATTGGGGGCTTAAAACACCATCGAGCAGTTAAGACAGGAGCTGGCAGGCCACGCCAATAGGGGACCATAGGAAATTACTCAACACGCAAACACATTCACGCAAAAATTCCAGCTCAGCACAACAGCGGAGCTCAGAAGAACATAATAATTAGTCATGCAAATCACTGTTTGGTAGAACAAAGCTCCAAAATTTGTAGTGCACATTAAATGTATGCTGCAGCACATAAATGCAGCCAGTCACGTGAAGTGAGAGCTGGTATCATAAGCGCTGCATCGATCACATGAAATGAGGCTGACCACGGTGTGAGAGTCTTCAACTCAATCACCAACATCATGTATTGGTGATACATTTGATCACCCCCCCCCCCCCCCCCCCCCCCCTTTGTAAAAAAAAAAATGGATTAAAAGTATATGGATAAATACACTTAATAAAGCAGCTTGTCTCTGCACAAAATTATCAACATTTATTAACCAGTTTGTAAGAATTTCATGTGAATTGAGAACTACCATCAAATTGTATATTTTCATATTCTGGTGAAAGTAAGATGATGTAAACATTCTATACAAATATATAAATCCATAACACTACATAATTTCTGCATACTATTTACAATTATATTGCATCAAAGTGTGTAACAGAAGCTACATAGTCCACAAATCTATTGCAATGAAATACATACAGTGGGGAGAACAAGTATTTGATACACTGCCGATTTTGCAGGTTTTCCTACTTACAAAGCATGTAGAAGTCTGTAATTTTTTTCATAGGTACACTTCAACTTTGAGAGATGGAATCGAAAACAAAAATCCATAAAATCACATTGTATGATTTTTAAATAGTTATAATGTCATGCACTAAAATGCAAATTAATAGTTTTTTTTTAAAAGAACTAAAAACACATTTAACTACATTTAAACTGACTGAGGAACGATGTTAACTTTGTCAGTTTTAGTAAAGAATAGTCCCACAGTCTAATCAGCAGTCTTCCAGACAGTACATAATGAGATGGGTGATGTTGCTTTTCAGCTGTTAAGGATTTGATGTCTGGCTGAATCTACGTCAATTTAAGATGGAGATCAGATTCCACACTCAATGTATTCCTGTACTTTGTCTTTGAGGCCACAAGCACTGAAAATCCCACTTCACCACATATACAGTGTGGAAAACGGCATCAAAATCATGATTGCCTTGTTGGTGAGTTCAGGGTATTCGTTTGACACATGTAACCAGAACTGAGTCAATTTTTAGTATTGTAGTAATAGCTGGTGGTGTTCACTACCCATCTCTTCACACAAAACGGAAAACAAATGTGCAGTGGGCGACTTTTAATGTAATTCACCATTCAAGGCCGCTGTGGAGCATGCATCATCTGGTCCGCAGAAGAAAGAATTGATTTACGAGCTTTCAGAGCGGGAATCAGATTTGAATAAACCGCCAGATTCAGGAAGCACTCGTTTGTTGAACGCATGTGATCCGGGAAGAGAGCAAGAGAGAGAGAAAGGGAAATTCCGTTCACTCACTCTCCATACACTCAGGCTCATCGCAGTCACCCCAAGCATCCAGCTCGTGCGGTGCCTCTGCAACCACAGAACTGGGACAGCGGGGGTTGAACGAACATCATTCCTCAGAAAGGAAACAAGCCTAGAGCGCAACACATACAAACACAGAGACAACAGTCAGATAGGCTGCCAATCAATGGCGTGATGGTATAAGGGCTTCAGACATTGTCACATCGAAGGTATTCCCATAGCGACGGCTTTGCAGCATAGAGTGAACCTATGAAACAGAACCATGCTTTCTCTATCTTTTTCTACTACATACCTGTTTTTAAACCTAACACACAAGAGCAATAGTGGCTCCTAACTTTTGATGAAATCTATGAGCTTTCCGTTTCTCCATTGACAGCTACGCGACTACCACTTTGATGCATTAAATAATTCATAAAGAGATCGCAAAATTAATCCATATGATTTGAGTGGTTTAGTCCAAATTTTCAGAAGAGACACGATCGCTTTATATGATAAACAGATTGAATTTAGGGTTTTATTTACAAAATAGTACAATCCACTTTAATGCGCTGTACTTCTGCTCCTCACAGCCTCGTTTTCATTCTTGTCAAAAATCTAATATGGCACTACCCTGACTAAGGTCTTTTATAAATTATTCTCATTACAAGTTTGGAAAGATGGTCATCATAACACTCACTCACATAACACTCAAACTCACTGCACTTGCAGAAATAGAGTTTGTGTGAAACGGGCTTTACTATGAACCGAGGTGCTCTGAGACACTGAAAATACACTGTTTTTCGTGCTATAATAAATATTTTATTGATATAAATTGATGTTGAAATAAATTATTTCTGACATAAGCTAGAGATGTATGCTAATGTTTTTAAAATGGACAGATAAATGCAGCATTTGTTTGTTTTGTTTATCTCTGCAGAAAGGGCTTTATATAGTTTTGAGTGTTCATTCCACCCTGTGTTCAGCCTGACGTCTGGCATATGTCGACTGGACTATCGCAGACCAGAGAACAGGTGAGACCAAAGGCTGTGTGAAAAAATTTAATTGAAGAATATATGATATTACCATTTATCATCGTTTTTTGGATGCTGTATTGTCATGGTTTTCTTTAAAGAAGCTTAGAGCACAATGAAGAGAAACCATAACATTTGACTAAATCTCTCTAACTCTTTTCTGTATCCGCAGGGCTTTTTATTTGGTGCTGTTCAAGCATGTAATATTTCTGGAGAAGAGAGGTTGTCCTCGCACAGCCCTAGAGTACTGCAAACTGATTCTGAGGTATCAGGCCACATTAGAATAATATTATTAACTTATCACATTCATAATATAAAATCCATTATCCAGTCCTAATATAATACATCTGTTAAATTGTACAGATGTTAAGTTACCAAGTAAAGTATAAATCTGTTTATTTTACAGATATATTTTTTTATTGTGTTCAAAGTTTTATTAAAAAAAAAAAAATGTATATTCATTTTCAAATGATTAATTTCTGATATTATCCATATTTTGTAAAGTAAATATACTTTTCATTTCAGCAATTGTAATTAATGCACGTGTTTTTACTATCTTTAAATTGAATGGTGTGATATCTTATATCATCCATTGCTCGTTATTAGCCGTCAAAAAAAATCAATGCTGGAGTGTACTACTTATAATTAATTATAATCTCATTGTATTTCTTCATACACTCCTTATACCACCATGTGTACCATAGTAATTCCAAGATATTTTTGAAGTACCTTAGCATGTAAAGGCTAGTTCACAATGCCTCAATAAATATGGAATTGTATTAAAATGACAGCTGTTTCCCAACATTTAAAAAATGAAAACAGCCAACTAGAATGTCTGAAAAGGTGCTGAGACTGTGGTAATACCATCTGACACCATCGCTGTATCATGGTATCGTCACATTCAGCCAGCCAGATGTTTTGTGTTAAACATTGACAGATCATTTTTTTTGAGATTTGTTAATTATGCTTTCAGTCTGGATCCAGATAATGACCCTCTCTGCATGCTGCTGCTCTTTGATTTCCTGTGCCTGCGCTGTCGCGAGTACACCACCCTCATCCGTCTCTATGAGGAATGGGAGGTAAAGTACTCAACCTCACTCGTCAAGTCGATACGTTTTTCATCGAATCAGGGATGCAAACTTGTTTTGAATGCAGAATAAATCATTTGTAGATCTGATGAGTTTTAAAAAGGCACAAAGGCTTTAACAAAGGCTTTTGTTTAGCACATTTTTTTAAGTTTTGTAGCCAATAACAGGGAATGACTGTTGAAATCAATGGTCAGTCAGAGGTGTTTACTTTAGAATCCGCTCAATATCCCTTTAAAACTCTTAATGAATTTTCATTTAGCACAAGTTTACTGACTGAGTTCTACACACTCGCAAATTCTCTCTTAATAACAAAGCATAGACGCAATGTAAATTGGAGATTCGTTGTGCAGTGTGTAGTTAGATTCATTAATTATAACAGGGGTTTTCCCGTGAGTGAGCTCAGTAAGTTGTGCTATAAAGGGAGCGCTCTTTGCCTGCTTTCCGTATATAATCCATTCGCACCTTGAAGAAAGGTGTTGTTTGACATGCTTCTAAGAGGACTAACGTCCATGTATACTGCGGAGTTTCAGGAGTGACAAACACATTTAATTATGGGAGTGACCCCACTAAATTGTTGCATGTGTCATTGCTATGATTGACCATGAGTGACCTTAGTAATGGGAAAAAACATCTGACAAGCCTATGTCAAAATAGATGTGTATTACGTCTTGTAGTTTAAATGCATACTAATAGACCTGCAGCAGCAACATGGACAATAATGGAAAAGAAAGTCTGTGTTGGCTGAATACATTTAGAAGCTTCTACAGTTAAAGGTAAGAAGAAAAAAACTGTAATGCATGCTTTTCACATGCCTTATAATTCATACTTCAGTACAATAAAATTGCTAAAATTCGTTATCATAGAAATTAACAATAAATCCAAAAGCTAAATACATAAAAAAGAAATACCAAATTCTGTCATGAAACTCTAGATGGTGCAGGCTGATGGGTCCTTTACTCAATTTGGTAGCGATCACATCGTTATCTACATAGCGCAGCTTATTGGTTGCTGTTGCATCAGCGGCCAATGAGCTGTGGCTCAACATTCAAATACTGGTAGTCAACATGCCTGTCTTGGCGAGTATACTAGCAAACATACTAGGTTATGTCTTAAGTGAATGTAAACAGTCGAGAAATACAACGCATGTGTACAGTATCTGTGCATTAAGTCCTAAAGTGACAGCAGCTTAATATTCCTGCTGCTGTCTGTTTTTAATGTTTTTCAAACAACAAAAGACAAAGAAATCACTCACTACTCTTGACTGAGTGACTTTTGTAACTAAATATCTGTTATATATATATATATAATCTATTAATCTTAATTTAATTTATACAGTAAAGATTATATGAAGTGTTATTTTACATTTGATTATTCAATTTCTGTACCTGAAAACTTAAGGCTGATTTATACTTCTGCGTCGAACCTATGTCGTAGGCTGTGTAGCACACGTAGCCTATGTCGTAGCCTGATGCAGGGTGCACTGTTAATGTGTCAATTCTACGTGGACCGCAAGCGCTGTGATCTCTATGCATGTGTAATTGCACGTCGACGCAGACAACTTAGAAGTATATATGAAAACCGCAGAAGTATAAATGAAAACCGACGCATAGCCTAAAGCATAGAGGCTACAGTGCAAGTCTGATGTAGAAGTATAAACCAGCCTTCAGACCTACCTGAGAAGCACTGTTTATTATTTTTTTATCTTTGCTCTATTGGATTTATTTGTGCTATTCTTTGTCGTTTGATTATTTGTTCTTATTTTCTTTATTTTTATTTGACTGTAGTCCTTTGTCTCTTGAATCATGTATATCTAGCCCATACAAATATGTATGTATAATACATTTTTGACATGTCATGTAATTATTTATACACATATATGTCTTTGTATAAATCTATAATATACAAATTACACATACATTTGACATGTCTCTAATATAACACAATAAGTCCACACTCACCACTTGGTTCAGCCAGGACTCAAACAGAGGTATTCTTGTTGAGGCAACAGTGCTACCCAGTAGCACTTTAGACAAATCAAGATATGACAAGTTGATAGACTCATATGGGGTGTGCACTCTTGTGTAACCAGGTTATTTTAAGTCTTTTTTATTCTTCTTTTTTATCAGAAAAAGATCTGTCATTAATTATCTTGGATTCATTTTTACCTCTAAAAAAGCTGCATTTTAACAAGGGTGTGTAGAACTTTAAATCCACTGTACTTATTTGTAGGTTTTAATCTCTGACCAGTTACTGAAATATCTTTGTCACACCACAAAAATTCCTTTTTGGTGAATAGTTGTCCTCAGTTCCTAAATAATACACTCTTCACACTATGGTACTTTTTACATTGACTTTCTCTGTACTTCTGCTGTTTCAGGTCCATCGAAATCTGTCCCAGCTGCCAAACTTTTCCTTTTCTGTGGCTCTTTCCTACTATCACCTGAGCCAACAGGAAGACATTTCACCTGTGGAGAACCAACAACTAAAGCAGAAATCCAATGTGCTCCTGCAAAACGCTCTAATTATGTTTCCTGGGGGTGAGTTTCAGATCACTTTGACATATTTCCCACATTTATTTAAAATTAAAATTAAACTAATAAGGAACATATAAAAATAATACAAAAATCCATGTTTGACCCCTTTAAGACTCCTTTAAGACTATTAGCTCATAACTGATATCAGTTCATTTTCAAGTATCTTTTCTGTTGCTGTTGTCCAAGAATCTGCCATATTTTATGGAATAGCTGTTCAATCAATTTACATTTAGAGAAAAAATAAGGAAGAGCTTTTGTGAGCCAGCACTCTGTTATGCTGTGGTGCTTTCATAATTTTACTGTTGTCTTGCTATCAACAACACGTGGTGTGAGTAAATGACCTAGGTATTACAGGAATTGTTAAATAATGCGTGAATCAATTAAGGGGTCTATTTTTAGTAGGGCTGGAATAATGCGTCAACTGTTTATGTTCATGCCTAGTTCCCTGTCATGTTGTACATAAAACAAAACTCTAGAGCAGATGCTAATAACTAGTATGGCAGTGCTGCCTAAAATGGGCATGCACATTTTCAGGACTCAAAATCGCATGCAGCTACAGCTTCAAAAATGGCGATGGCCATAACATCAGGAAGTTTTATTTATAGATAGATAACTTATATTGCATTATATACACTCAACCCTGGATATGTAGGATAGTACACATAATAAAATAAATTCACTTGTAGCTTTGAGGAAAGCTAAAATTAATTTGTGTATACTGAAGACAGTGAAGTCAAAGTTAAAGTGCTGTGTCAACAGTCTGAATCAACATTGAATGATTTATTGAACTTGAAGACTAAAAATGTATTATTTAATGTTATGTATCTGTATTATTTTTCTTTATTCATTTTCATAATAATTTCATGATGTATTTTGTCAAGCCAGAGTTTCATGTGCATGTGTTGAGTGCATGAGAGAGACTATAGATAGCATGGAACCATGTGAAGATCATATGTCAGAGACAAGAGGGAAGCTATATTTTTGCTTTGAGGGGTGTGTACATTGTAACTTGTTGTAACTGATGCAGATGTAAACAACAAAGATATGTTCTTAATATGGAAGTGAATTGTGCCATGTGTTTGCATGACATATACGTTCCATTTTTAAAGCTCAAGCAACATAGTAATGTAGTAAAACTCTGTAATGTGTATATAAGCTCAATCTTACTGTACCACCTTAGAGAAACAAAGGCATGAGGGCAGAGAAACATAATGGCAGAGAAACATAAAGCCAGAGAAACCATTTACAGCTAGTATGATGGGGTGAGAAGATAAATGGGGAACAGAGAAATCTGGAATGAAGACCACTCTCATGTAGCCTTATTCTTATATGACTGTTTCTCTCTGTCTGACAAATGATACATGATAAATTGAGATCTCTTGGCAAAAGTAACTGGTGTAGCTTCCGTGATTCAACCATAATGGGGGAAGCATGATGATTTTTTTTAAATCTACAAACTCATTGATTTATAGTGAATACTTTCTTTACTTTTTCATTACTTTCATCATTTCTCAGGCTGGAAAAACTTGACACTAATATGTTATGGGTAGCTTTGAAGACTTTTCATTTTAGCATTTTCAGCGTATTTTTTATCAGCATAGTTATTTAATATAATCCCGGGTTCTTTGAGAACGGAGTGAGGTGCTTCACTATGGGGAATTGTTTTGGGCAGCAGACAGGTCGACCTGTGAACAGATAGTGAAACACCTCTCTCTATTATCCTCTCTCTCTCTATTAAGAATCTGGGAATATGTTAAGTAACCCTACATTTTAGGCCCCTATTATTTTAATTTAGAGGTTCATAATTTTGTTTAATTTTGTCTACTAGAATACGTTTACATGATTTAATGTTCAGAAAACTAATTTGTTATAATTTACACTGGCTACATTTACATGCAACCAAATAATCCATTAATAATCGGATTGATGGCTCAATCGGACTGAAAAGCCCTCGTTTGAGCTCTATCTGAATGAAATGGAATGGTGGTTTATTCCTTTTCTAATCCGATCGAGAGAACATATAAACACTTGATCGGATTGAAAACCGAAACTGAAAGGACTGCGCATTGAATATTAAACGGCAAGCACAAACTATGCAAAAGTGACAGCCCTCAGGCGCAATTAGTGTCAGAATTCAATCACTCGTTTTCATTCACTCCTTCAAGTGGACTATATTAGGGACTGTTCGGTATTTATGGAATGGACCACTGGAGGAAAATAGGGGAGGGTCATGTCTTTTTATTCTTTGTTGAGGGGAGGGTCATCCAACTTTTTTTTTTTAGTCTAGGAGGAGGGTCACCCAACTTTTGTATTCATGAAAACAGCAACATTTTAAAGTGGCTTGTTTGGTGCATATATTTTCCATGTAGCTCTCTCAGTCTCGGCCTCCCATGGCTAGCAGATGGGTCTGACCCAACAAAAATCCAGTTTAGCGCTGTTTAGCAGTGCGCGTGCTTTGGGCAGTTTTGCCAGATTGGGCGGTTTTGAATTTGATTGTGCGGGAGACAAAATTTGGGCTGGTTTGGCGGTTTTCAAACATCTACATTTTAAAGTCTAATTGGTTAAAAAACTAAACTAAAGTGTGCATGTAGTCCATAAAATCAGTCATCATGACATTTTTTATTTTATTTTATCATCGTTATTTTGTTTTAAGGAGATCAAAATGGTGCTTATCAACCTTGAATGACATGGTAATAAAATTATATCACATTATTTTTGCAGTAAAATTTTGGTCGATTATTTTATTTTTTTCTTGGAGTGGGTGGGTTTTGGTGAGCTTTTGGGCTGGAAATCACCATCCCAATCTGGCAACACTGGCTTCGGGCATACGCGCTCAGAAAAAGTGCATCATGTCAGAACAAAACGCCAATGAAATGTTTACCCGGCAAAGCTTTAAAGCAGGAGCAAATAATGAACTTTTGTGATTGTGAATAAGTGCAGTGTCCTGTGAGTGTAACTCTACCGCTGCATAAACGTGATATGAATGTACGTTGAATTTTACAGTATTGGGACTGCGGCGCCAGAACTGTAGCTGATAGAATGTGCACTGTAACACGATACTACCATATTTTAGTTTCCATGCTTATTGTGTTTCCACAACAATGTTAGTGAGTAAATCTACTGAAATGGCCACCATAACAGTGGAGTGTTATGTGTAAGATGAGAAAGCAGAGGTTAAGTCGTTTGTCATGGTTGTAAAAAAACAAACAATGGCTATCTGAACATATTTGCCAAGTGCAAATCAGTACAGAAGTAATCAATAAATTATTGTGAAAAAAGGGTCATGCCTTTTTTCACAGTCATTTTGGATGGTCATAGAAAAATGTATGAAGGGAGGGTCAAGTCTATTTTGACTATAGATCTCAAAACTCCTCCGGTAGCCCCTTAAATAAAAAACAAACAGTCCCTTAGTGTACTATGTTGGGAATAGTGAATGAAGGTATGGGGGGCGATTTCGTACACAGCCCCAGTTTCCTTGTGTGTGCCAGTTAATCACTAATTAAGTTCACCTGTTGTTCATTTAGTTCCCTCATTTACCTCTGTGTATTTAAGTCCTCAGTTTCCTTTGTTCAGTTGTCCATTCTACTTCGTGTGTACTGTGGTTGGTTGTTTTCAGTTCTGTTTAATAAATACATACTGCTGTGATTATTTCTGATCTTCATTGCAACCCAAGTGGAACACAGCCCCTTCAGTGCCCTGTGCCCGGATGCATAAAGCACCTTAAGTTTTTCCCTTAAGTATGAGACTTAAGGCGTGATTTCCCCGCAGCTAAGGGAATGATTTAAGGGTGTTGCATATAATCCCTTAAACGGTTCTCTTCGGTAAGGGCAGGGGTTAAAGTGGGCCGGAACGGACCGGAACTGCGTTCCGGCACCTCAGATAAATAAATAAATAAATAAATAAATAAATACATTCAAATCAAATCATTCTCATCCAATTCAATGATTTTCATCATTCATCAATTCAAAACGTAATATCACCCCCTGGCCCCGCCTTCACAAACACGCTTCCCGACGTTAAGTTCACAGTCAAGGTTCTCCTGTCTGATTTAAATGCATCCACACCAGTTCAAGCATGCAGACAAAGTCATCCCTCCCTCCACGCTGAACGCCAGCGATTACTAATGCGTGAAATGCACTCACGGTGGTTTAGCGCGGTAAAGTTAGTTTTAGATTCGATATTCGCCGGACATTTGTTTTCCTTTGTATTATATTTTATTACTATTATATTATATATTATATTTATACCTGAGAATGCTTTGACGCGTTTCCACAGCGCACGATGCCTAAGGGAACGTCTGCCAATTCCACCAACTGCGTTAAACGTAGACTATAATTTGTCTTATTTAAAATTGCTTTTAACATTTAAAAACAGACGTTTTCAAATTCCAAAGCTTGTAGAAGGTTCCTATTGGCAATACTGACTTAGGCTACAGCTTTCCTGGTAGCCTTGAGTAAATTAACTTGTCTAAGAAAATTATTCATAAAACATATAAATATCAGTTGAGCCTTTGTTTACTTTCTTCACTGACACAGACGAAAAATGAAAACACTATCAGTCAAAGTTCAGCTTTAGGAGGGGAAGAAATAGGGCAGGATAAGGAGACTGAGAGAAAAAGAAAGATGAAGATGAGGAGAGAGCAGGTAGGCCTATTGATAATCTAATGACAAGGTTTTAAACCTATTTCTTATTAAAAATAAAAATTGGCCTTCAAAAGCCCTAAATTGCACATAACTATGTCAGAGAAATCCAAATTTTCTCGGGGGAGCATGCCCCCGAACCCCCCTAACTACCTCACATTTCAGTGAGTTTTGGACTTCCCATTTTTATGTTTACATTTACATTGTGAAAAACAAGGTTGTTACATATTGTGGTGGGCAGCAATTTTAACATAGTATTGTCATCATATCAGTGTACATGTAGATGGACCAAAATAATACCATTAAAATATCAAGTAAATAAGTTTTGTGATACTTGGCACCACAGTGACACTCTTGTCCCAAAAAGTATTGCTATGCCACAATACTAAATGTGTTGTCCCACAGTGAGTAATTTTTCCTTGTTGCTCCTACACAAAATTTGAGGGTTCCCCCACCTGCCAAATCCCACTTTAACCACTGGGTAAGGGAAACCATTAAGTGTTTCATGACAGCGACCCAGGTTTTGACATGGATAAGAAAAACTAAAAAGAAAACCAAATATGAAAGAGAAGGACCAGATGAGACAAACTCAAATTGATAGTTTATTCAAAATTGATAATTCTGTCATCATACTCACCCTCATGTCGGTCTAAACCCATAAGACTTACATTCATCTTTAGAAACAAATAAAGATATTTTTAATATTCACTCATCATTTCTGTCCATTTATTGAAAGACATAATAGTAATCCATATGATTCAGGCTGTTTCGGAAGCTCAAACGTGTGCACAAGCACAATGAGGTTTGTTCTTCCACGTGACACATGCACGTTTCAGCTTCTGTTAACCATATAAGACATGCTTTTTGTGTGTTTTTATGTGAAAAAATGGCAAAATTAAAATTTGTTTATCATATAAAGCGGCAAATCGCGTCTCATTAGAAGACTTGGCTTGAACCTGCTCGCTTACACTTAAGGTGAAGTTTTCCAAACCTTATGTTATACTTAGAAAAATGACAGTTAAGGGGCTTTATGCAAAACTTAACGGTTTATAAGGGATTACTTAGGAGGAAAATAGATACTTAAGGGAAATTCTTAGGATGTATGATGTTTGACCTAAAGAAAACGTCAAGTAAGACTGCTCGATTGCTCCTGTCTGATCGATTGCTCCTGTCTGCCTCGTTGCTGCTGCTGAGTTGGCTTTCGTCTGTAAGCTTCGTATATCTTTGTTTTGAATCATTATTTACTATTATATCATTCCTTGTTGTTTATAGTGCTAAATATAGCTTACTCAACATCACACATTAACCTGACATCGCTAGCTTCAATCTAAATTGTTATTGCTAGCACAACACGCTAGTAATTCGCTAGCCTGTTAGCGTGCCATCCGTGCGCTCCTTTATTTATTTTTCTCTCGCATGCTCGCGTCTTTTACGAGTTCATCAAACCTTGGGTGAGTAGGATCAGTCAAAAAACACAGTGAGTCATGTCATCTTCTCCTCTTATTGTCACTTGCACTTCATGTAACATGTGTAGCATAGCCTTCTCTGCCAACACAGGATTTACATGTGATAAAAGCAGGGCGATAGTCAGGCAGGCGGAGAAGATTTCAGAACTAGAGACATGCATCCAAACTTTAATCCAGGTTAATTGTAAGAGTGCAAGGGCTTTAGATACTGCTTTGGATGCGACTAGCTTAGTGAACTCTGTACATTGTTCGGTTCCGGCTGAAGTAGAAGCCCGTGCGGCAGGACAATTGGGTGACGGTGAGGCGCTGTAGTCGCGGGACAAAACACTGCTCTTCCGTTACAATTACCATAACAAACAGGTTCTCCCCACTCAGTGAAACACCCACTGTGAATCCTGTTGAATGTGCCCTAGTTATTGGCGATTCTATTACACAGAACGTGAAAATAGAGACACCAGCCTCCGTAGTCATGTTTGCCGGGAGCCAGAGCGCCTGACATCAAAGCAAATTTAAAAGTGCTGGCTAATGCTAATCGTAAATTCTCTAAGATTATTATTGACATCGGCACTAATGATGTTCGACTCCGCCAGTCGGAGATCACCAAAATTAACGTTAAAGAGGTGTGTGAACTCGCAAGTACGATGTCAGGCACTGTAATTTGCTCTGGCCCCCTTCCTGTTGGCAGGAGTGATGAGATATTTAGTAGATTGGTAGATTGTCCTCACACAATGGCTGGTTGTCTAAGTGGTGTCCGCAAAATAATATAGAATTCATAGACAATTGGAAAAGTTTTTGGGGCAGACCTGACCTGTTGAAAAGAGATGGCATTCATCCCTCCTGGGATGGTGCTGCTCTTCTCTCTAGTAATATGGCACATTGTCTTAGAGCTCAAACATGAATTGGGGCTCAGGTCAGGAAGCAGACAGACTGGCTAAACCGACCGTCTGCTAGCTGTCTCACGTCACCAAGGTCAGATAAATCCCATCACATAGAGCCTCTTTCACCTAGATATCATCATATAGAGACTGTGTCTGTTCCCCGAATTAAGAAATACAAAAAACTTCCAAACCCATCTAAGGGTAACAATTTAATTGATGTTCGACAAATAAAAAACAGATATAATGGGTCAAAGACGAGACGTCACCATTTTGGTGTCCGCATCAAATTAAATTTACAAAAGTGATTTTACATACAAAAAAAAAAAACATATTAAATGCAAGTAAAGTGTCTACTTTCATTTTTCAAATAACTTTTGTGAAAATAAAATGACAAAATATGAGTTAAATAATGCTCCAAAGTGTAAAATTGTCATTCAGCGTAATGGTCCGGACTTTGATTTTACTAATACATTTTTAAATAAATGTATAAAATACCATGTTAAAAAAAATATTTGCTTCCTTGGCATGGTCACATAAGTGTTGGCTGTATTATATTAAAAGGACTATGTGTTATTTTTTTTCCTTAAGTATTGAAATAACTAGGGGACTTTTGTCCCGAACATGCAGTTTGTCGGAGGTCATTCAGTGTAACAGGATCAGAAAGCAATTTTGAAATTAAATAAACAACCAATAGTCATCAAGCAGTCTGTGACATCATCAATGGGCACCCTGAAGATTGTGTGGTGCTGCAGCAAGTTAAGTTTATTGCTCTTAAATATTTGATAAGTTCACCTTTTCATAGTTGTAACTTGAGTTACAAAAACACGTGTCATTCAGTGAAATGCCAAAAAAAACACTTTTATTGTTAGATTTTTTGAAAAACAAGTAAATGTTGTGAATAATTATGACCGCCGCTAGCGTAGCTAGCGAAAGCGGTCATATAGGGATTGTCAAAGTTTTTTTTTTTTTTTTTTTTCGTCACCTTACTGAATTTTTCGTCAACGATACCAGGGACACCGAAGCACCGGGGAACATGAAATTTGGTGGGCATGTAGCCCCACTAGACTTCTAAGGAAAAATTTCGTTTGGTCCCCGGGGGCCACTCCCCCTCCCCCCCCCCCCCCCCCCCCCCCCGCGCTGGGCCCCCCCAAACCCAAAAAAATGCAGTTTTTCCTAAATAACTACCTGAACCGTGGCACAGAGGATGAAGAAATTTTTATGGTATGTTGCTCTTAAGGGCCCACATCAACCTAGCCCATAATCACTCATTTGTGATTTGCGCCCCTCCCATAAAAAATGAAAATGCAATATTATTCTGCTTTAATCGCCCCTATCTTCAGTGGAGATGTTCAGAACTGCACCATATTTCATGTGTATGATTAACTTGACATCCTCTGGGGGTATCCTCTGCTAAGTTTTGTAGAATTTCATCCATGGGGGGGTATAAAATAAATTCATTTATGTGCACATTTAGTGACTGTACACTCATCGGCCTGTAGATGGTGCTGTTGAGCGAAGGGTTGCTGGTTTAGGATGATACTGTCACACACACACATGCAGGAATACAAACAAACGCAAGCATGCACACACACTGACATCCACACGCACAGACACACACCCATACACACACATACAAATCCACATGCACAGACACACACACACAAACACACACGCGCACACATGTACGCACACATACATACACGCACAGACACACACACACACACACACACACAGACACACACATACACAAACACACACACATACACACACACACACACACACACACACACACACAGACAGACATGCACATACTATTACTTTTTTTAGGTATATACATAAACACGCAATACAGCCAAATTACTCCACGTCATTTATTTTTGTGGAAAGCCAGTGCAGGCCTGAGCGGCGGTCATATTTTGTACCGCGATGCGGTACATCTAGTTTTGATTAATCTTTCTGGTCAAGTTCACTGTTTGATATAGGTGGCTAGTTGTTAGCTAGCAATATTAGCTTAAGTAGAAGTTTCGTCATTCAGGGTAATGTTTTGTCATTCGGTGTGATGCAAATTGTCTGTTACACCACAGTGTCATCCATTACACTGAATGACAGTGTCACTGTTTAGATAACAACATTTTTAGCATTTTATTTATATTTCAGACAAATGAGGGATGTTTAGCACTAAAAGAAAATATTAAACTTTATAAATATTAATGTTAAAATGCATTTTTTTTTATGCGTTACTGATTTACTTTAGATGCCCACAAACAAAGAGAGAGTTATAGGCACCGCCAGAAAGTTAATGCAGACCCAGTAGCTAGGGCAGCGCTTTTAGCAAGGAGATGAGAAAGGTATTGAGGATTGCAATGTCAAAATAATAGGGCTGGGTTAAAAAGATTGATTTCTCGATTTTAATCGATTCTCATTTTAAAGAACCAATACTGATTTGTAAATCGATCTTTCAGTCTATGCTGTTTTCAGTTGATGTTAACCCTCTGGGGTAGGGATGTCCCGATCCGATCCACGGCATCGGTATCGTGCCGATACTGGCCCAAAATGCTAGATCGGATATCGGAGGGGAGAAAAAAATTTATCCGATACCCATTAGGGGTGGAACGGTACGTATTCATACTGAACGTACGTTCTGTGCATGGATTTTAAAATAAATAAATCTCGCGTGCACATTAATTAATGTAATACGGAACTAACGTTACTGTTAGATACTCGCATATGCGGGTTCTTTAGGGACACCTAATCTGTAGCCCGCCTTAGCTCTGAACGCGCGTCTATATCGCTTCAAACGCTCACTTTGTCATTATACGCGCGCGGCGCGTCCTATTCGTTTTGGACGCGCGAATGGATTCAAACTGTTCAAGCATAGAACTAGACGCAATAGACGCAAATTTGACGCTCTATTCGCGTTTGGTGTGAACGCAGCAAAATGAACAGGCTGCGATGTCAAGATTGCAATGCTGGAGTGTGTGTGTGTGTGTGTGTGTCTGTCAGAGAGAGAGAGGCACGGGCGCGATCGAACAGTGGAAACGAAACATAAAAACATACTCCGTCATTTTCATACAGGACATCATTAAAACTGCAAAAAGTGTTTAGCCTACTTATATTTGTGTAAAACACAACATTGTGCTTTTGTCAAACTGTAAACTCTTGTCAAACTGTAACTGTCACCCAACCAAAATCACACACACACACACACACACACACACACACACACACACATACATACACACATACACACACACACACACACACACACACGCTGTTTAAAAGCAAAAATGATCTCATCTTTTGGACATTCATCATTGCATTGGTTTTCATTTCTTGTCCTAAAACAGAGCACTAATCTGTTTATTTTTAAGTTACACATTCTACATTGAATAAAAAAGAAAATCAAATGTGTTTTTTAAAAAGTTGTATTATTTTATACAGAAATAAATTATTTATAATTCAGATGAGAATAAAGTTAAAGTTACTTAAAATTTTAAGGAAACAAATATATTGATCTGAAATATAGCAAATTAATTTTAAATTCATTCAGGTTACCAAACATATCTCAAGGTCTTGAATAAAGGCTGGCAGTCTTTCATTATCAACTGTTGTTGTGGACTATATACTGGAGAAGTATTTGTTCTCCATTTGAGTGAGATGTTTTTATGTGGCTAATTGAGCAAAGTGCTTCCATTTATATTTTATTATTATTATTAGTATTAGTTCAAGAATAAAATAAAAATATCGGATTGATATCGGTATCGGCAAATAGCCAAAGCTGCGGCATCGGTATCGGTATCGGAAGTGAAAAAGTGGTATCGGGACATCCCTACTCTGGGGTCTGAGCTGTTTTCTGGGCCCTGAAGGTGTTCTGACATGCTCTGACATTTGTGCTTATTTCTGTTACTTGTGACATTTTCATGGCTAAAGTCTAATTACACTGTATTCAGCACAAACTCTGCTACAATAATATATCAGCAGCATGTGTGTAAAAGTTTGTTGTTTTGAGATAATGACATTTATGCGTGGTTTGTGAAAATACATAAAAAAATTCTCACTGAAATAAGGTCATGAAACCCATACTGATTATTTCTTCAAAAGACTTTTGAAAATTGTATCACGTAGCCTAGAATATTTGCTCTAAAACTATGTGAAAATCACCCTGACTGCTCATTCAGATAAGACAATATATTGATTTTAAATTTTTACGACGTGTTTTGTGTGACAAAGCTTTATGCGGGAGCTCATTAATATGTAAGCTTTTCACACCTGAGAAAGACAAAGACCCTCCCCTAACAGCCCTATTAGGAGCTATCAGGCCCTATCATTCTGAGCAACCTTGCACAAAGAATGAGGAGATTTAAAAAAGAATGGCTTTTAGATTTTTTGGATTTATTTACAACACAACATAATCCAAAGATACACAACAAATGACAAAAAAGCACTCATTGAAAACAATGATCCAAAGACAGAGACCTTTGTGCCATTCCTAAAAACATTGTACATACCTTTCATTTCCAAGGTGTTTGATTTTCACTTTACCATGTTCATGTACAGAGACTCATGTGAATGTTGAAGTCAGCAGGACTCAGTGGCATCTGGGCCCTGAAAGAAAAAAAAAAGTGAACATACTGATATCAAGAGAAAGGCCTGCACGATTTTGGGAATACGTTTTTGATTTTTCTGGTTAAAATTGCTTTTTAAAATTCACAGAATACACACACACACACACATAAATGTTTCCAACAATATATAATATAATGAACACCAGGTTTGTTGTGCCTTGTAGGCATAGCAGGGATTAAAGTTCTCCGTCGCTACGACGGATTTCCGTTAATTGCAGCAAGTCTATGACGGATTTCCGTCATTGCGGGTTCCAGTCTGTCCTTAAAGTCTTAAATTCACTTTTCATAATTTTAAGGCCGTAAATAGGCTTTCATTTCTCAAATAGTGTAATAAATATCTTAATTTTAGTTTGAATAGGTCTTAAATTAAGGAAAGACGAGGTGTATTCACCCTGCTGAGGGAGATGTGATCAAAGCCTGGAGTGGAGCAAAAGCACGTTCCTCTCTCCACTCTAAGCACTCTGTAATCACTTCGCTCATAGTCCACTCCGGGTTTTCAATTACCGCTCACGGAAAGTGCATGTCAGGCTACAGCTGAGCGCTAAGGTAGAACTATATTTCAGTGACACACTTATAATGCAGGTAGGGCTGGGCGATAGCGATATAAAAAATATATCGATATATTTTTTAAATGCGATATGGAATTAGACCATATCACATCGATATAGTTCAAATTTGCGCTGTGATCCTTGCTCCCCGCGCCTCCGCTCCTCCTTTTCCACACTGCGTGCGTGTTTAGAGCATGTTATGTTATGAGAGGCGAATCATGACTACTTCAGAAAACCCAGCACAATAGGAACTACCAGGCAGTGACATAAGTGTACGCTGAAATAAAGTTTTTCACCTCAGAAAAACGGACTTTCTTGTCCTGTCAGTCGTTATCCTGTTCTCGTAGCGCACACTCAATTGCACGCGCAAATTCAGCGGCGCGCGCTGTATTGCTTCACTGATCAAGTGCAAAAGAAACTAAGAGCATGCAACGCCGTTACGTTGTAAATTACACGAAATAAAAGTAATGCAGGTATGATTCTCATTCTATTCACCAGTTTCCATGTTTCATTAACAGTTATTGTTAATATTGTGTATTCACCATGGTAACTGTCGTTTCCATATAACCCCAAAAGGCCACTATTTTTCTTTGTGTTATTTTTTATATTTATAAATGACTGTAGTGGCTCATACCAACATTGTATTAACAAAAACTAGTTTGGGACTGCTATTTAATAGCTTTAGCCTAGGCCTAATGTTTACAGTGCTATGCATAAGTTTAGACACCCATACTAAAGTTGACTAAAAAGAGGAATACAAAATCATCTTTTGGAAACTGAACTTAATGCCTTAATTTGAAAAATTAGGAAAAATCCAACCTTTAAGGACACCAATTTTCTTTGTGAATAAATAATGTATCGTAAATAAATAAATGTTCTTCCTTAAAATACAGGGTGTATAAGTTTGGACACCCCTATGTTAAATTCCCATAGAGGCAGGCAGATTTTTATTTTTAAAGGCCAGTTACTTCATGGATCCAGGATACTATGAATCCTGATAAAGTTCCCTTGGCCTTTGGAATTAAAATAGCCCCACATCATCACATAGCCTTCACCATACCTAGAGATTGGCATGGTTTTATTTCAGTTAGCCTAATAGCTGGTTTGATTTGCATTGAGAGATGATCTTATGGAAAGTATCTCTAGGTATGGTGAATGCTATGTGATGATGTGGGGCTATTTTAATTCCAAAGGCCAATGGAACTTTATCAGGATTCATAGTATCCTAAAAAATAAATAAAAAAAATACTTAAAAATAAAAATCTGCCTGCCTCTATGGGAATTTAACATAGGGGTGTCCAAACTTATGCACCCTGTATTTTAAGGAAGAACATTTATTTATTTACGATACATTATTCATTCACAAAGAAAATTGGTGTCCTTAAAGGTTGGATTTTTCCTAATTTTTTTAATTAAGGCATTAAAGGTATAGCGGAGGATCTTTTTACTTCCGGGTGGATACCCTATACTATTGGTCCTCCTAATTGTCAATCATTCTGGTGAATCAATCAAACTTTTCAAAAAGTGGAGAGGGCGGGACTTATCTAAAATTCGGAAAGATCCTCCGCTATACCTTTAAGTTCAATTTCCAAAAGATGATTTTTTATTCCTCTTTTTAGTCAACTTTAGCATGGGTGTCTAAACTTATGCATAGCACTGTATTTATTAGTACTAGTCTTTACTATTAGTCATATTCTTACAATTTATGTTAAGTAAAGGGGAAAAGTAACTTACTTCTGTGTTAACAAATTTTGTGTAAACGTGTTATAATTTGCATATATATATAATATATATATATATATATATATATATATATATGCAAATTATTAATTATATTAGTATGTTCCATGCCTGGTTTTCATAGATTAAAATATAGCTTTTAAAATACGCCTACTGGCAATATTAAAGCAGTTTAAAACGTCTCCCCTTAAAACGCTACTGGTCTCGACTATTTAAAAAGTTAAAGGAATATGACTTGGCCTAAAAAAAAAATTTCAGTCAGAAGAATTTGTTTCACTTTAATCCCTGGCATAGGCTATGCACAGTGCTGCATAAAATAATAATAACAATAACCTATAGCAGCCTATAAATCTTCAAAAATATTTCAGTAACAACTAAGCTAGAGAAAAATATATTGATTATCATGTTACTTCAAATGTTTCCATTCATAACGAATGGAAACATTTGAAGTAACATGATAATCAATATATTTTTCTCTAGCTTAGTTGTTACTGAAATATTTTTGAAGATTTATAGGTATATGGGATATGGATATACCTATCCATATGGGATATACCATATGTAAATGGTAACCATAATGTTTTATAACGATGATATGAAATGAGATAATAGTAAAAACATGAAGCCGTTTGGTGCTTTTCAAACGCGATCGCGATCCAAAATATCAAACATTCAAACGCGATCGCGCTCAAATATAAAACATTATGGTTACCATATACATATCTACATTTGAGCAGATATCCACAAACACAGTAACAGTAAACACAGGTCTAAATATTATAATATTCACCATATATCTAGCAACAGTTCAACTGCAATGTGAAATTTATGCAACAATAACAAACTAATATGTAAGAATTTCTTACCTTACATCTTTCTTGTCTTCAAATCGCGTTCTTCTTCTTCTGAGGTAGCCTAAATCCAATGTAAGCTCACGGCGCGTCTTTCAAACTCGACGAAAAGCAGAGACGTGAAGTTTGTTGGTGCTTTGTTTTTGAGGTAATGAGCGCGTTCGCGTTCCATGTGGAGATTTGCATGTGAATGTCTTTTGCGCTCGTAGGCGTGTTCAAATTAAAAAAAATAATTAGGAAGCGTTTGAGAAGCTGGACATCTTGTTGGTTTTATACAAATTACTTAAACAGAGAATATTTGTTTTCAGTTTGAATCCGATCATTTAAAAGTACACACTTAAATGTTTATAAAGGTATATGGCTCATAAATGTGTGACAAGTATTCACTGAGTTTTGTTTCAGTTTATAGATGTGCTCAAGAAAAAAAAGTTCACCGCGACGGAGAGGCAGAAAGCACACCCTGTTTATTTTCTTTATTTTACAAAAGCACAATGTTTTGATTTGATTGTAAGTGGACACATACAAAAGTAAAAATATCACAGATTCTTTTTTTATATTTCTTTTTTCTGTATGACCATAAATGACGGAGTAATTTAAGTTTATAGTGCTACAATGTGAAGAAAATCCAGCAAAACACGCCGGCGCGTTTGCCAACCTCAGAGGGTTAATCAATATCAGATTTATTTGAAATCGAATCAAATCGTGAAATTTGAGTCAAAGTGCATTTATCCATCATAAAATTTTATCTATCCATCATAAAAGTGCATCTATTCATCATTGAAGTGCTCCTCATTGCTCTGGGGGGTTAATAAAGGCCTTCTGGAGTGAAGCGATGCGTTCGTGTAAGAAAAATATCCATATTTAAAACTTTATCGACTAAAATAACTAGCTTCTGGCAGACGGCTGTACGCATCGATTTACGGTGGACGAGTAAACCGTGACCTGTCGCACAACATAATGACGAACGCGGAAGCGCAGAGCAAATCGCGAATAAGAGTCTAAAACGAGAATTTTTAAAGAGAAATGTCGGAGGAGTTTGAGTTTGTTGCCCAGCCCTGTTTGTTTGAGCCGCGAGAGGCTTTAAACTTATGATACTCCTACATCTACGTCATACATCGTCAAGTGTTACTCTTTTGGCGTAAGTTGACTTGCATAGGCCGTCTGCCGGAAGCTAGTTATTTTAGTTGCTAAAGGTTTAAATATGGATATTTTTCTTACACGAACGCATCGCTTCACTTCAGAAGGCCTTTATTAACCCCCTGCCATGTGGAGCACTTTAATCATAAATAGATGCACTTTTATGATGGATGGATGCTTTTTTTTTTATGGACTTCAAAACATAAACGGCCATTCACTGCCATTATAAAGCTTGGAAGAGCCAGGACATTTTTTAATATAACCTAACTCCGATTGTGTTCGTCTGAAAGAAGAATGTCATATACACCTAGGATGGCTTGAGGGTGAAAAAAAAATCACGGGGTAAATTTTATCTTTGGGTGAACTTAACTGTGTGTTTGTCCTTCAAGTTTCAAGGTCTCAATGAAATGAGATATGCTGATTATACAGTATTACCACCAGTTCAGTTCATTTTTACATGAATATGATATGCATTGTGGAATAAAATGGTTATTCTTTTCAGCATCTGCTTCTGTGATTTGCTCAGGAATTTAATGATACAGAATAATATTCAAAACATTGCAATAATAGGAACAATGACAACATTTTCTCAATTTTTATCAAAATGTCATTCAGAGTAACAAACCATGGTCATTCGGTGTAACAGATATATTTATGTAAAAATTAAACAATATACTTATTCAGAGCTGTACTTATTAAAATATGTAAAACAATATGTGCTCCTAAATTTTATTAGATTTTAATTGATTTTCAATTTCTTACAAAAACTTCTTGCTGACAAATGGGTAAAACCTAATGGTTTAAAGGATATTGGCGAAGTATAAAGATTTAAAATTACAAATAATTATTATTTGGGAGCTGCACTGTGATCTTTAAATAGAATCCTATAACATGTTATCAAATTAGAGTTTTTCTAAATATGTCTGATAAGATTTTTTTTTGCATAAAAATATTGTTACACTGAATGACATTTTAGTGGGTGTCTTCAGTAAAATCACAGTAAAAATGTATGGTGGTAATTATTTTTTGCTCAGAAAAATATAAAGTTAAACACGACATATTCTAATGTATGTGAAAAAGAATAAATTTAAAGCAGTTTTACACTTTTATTTTTTTGATGCTTGAAAACCCCCTTTTCGTCTTTGACCCATAATACAGCTGAGCAAATGATAAAACTTGGGTTGCTGAATATTCGATCCCTTACTCCAAAAGCACTTATTTGTTAATGATATGATTACAGACTATTACCTAGATGTGTTGTGTTTGACAGAAACCTGGCTAAAACCAAATGATTATGTAACTTTAAATGAGTCCACCCCGCAAGACTACGGTTATAAACATGAACCTCCTGTTTGAACCTACAAACATGTCGCTGTAATTTATAGTAATATTTTCAAAATTACTAAGAAGTCTAGTTTCAAATATAATTATTTTGAAGTGTTGGTGCTTAATGTAACAATATATAGTGTAAACGATAAATCACGTTTGAGATTTGTGCTGGCTACTGTATACAGGCCACCAGGGCACCATACAGACTTTATCAAAGAATTTGCTGACTTTCTATCAGAGTTAGTACTGGTTGCAGATAATGTCATAATTGTTGGTGATTTTAATATACATGTAGATAACGAAAAAGGTGCATTGGGATTGGCATTTAAAGACATTCTTAACTCTATTGGAGTTTGACAACATGTGTCAGGACCTACTCATTGTCGTAATCATACTCTAATATTATCACACGGAATCAACATTGATGCTGTTGAAATTCTGCAGCAGAGCGATGACTTCTCAGATCATTATCTAGTCTTGTGTAAACTTAATTTAGCCAAGGCTGCAAAACCGACTCTGTGTTACAAATATGTTAGACCTATCACTTCTGCCACTAAAGATTGCTTTATTAATAATCTTCCTGATCAGTTTCATCATCTCATCATCCCAGATAGCTTAGAAGAACTCAATATTGCGACAGAAACTTTGAACTGTCTCCAGCACTTTAGACACAGTTGCTCCGTTGCGCTTAAAGAAGATTAAAGAAAATAGTCCAATGCCGTGGTACAACGAGCACACTGGGGCCCTTAAGAGAGCAATATCTTACTGTCTACTGTTTATGATGTCTTATTCTGTACTGTCACTGAAAACCAATAAAAAGATTTGGAGTATAACCTAGAATACTGTCTAACACTTGATGGCTGCTCTGTCAAGTCTTCGTCGTCGGTTAGGAACCTGGGTGTGCTCTTTGATACCAATCTTTTATTTGAAAGTCACATGTCTAGTATCTGTAAAACCGCATTTTTCCATCTTAAAAATATATTTAAATTACGTCATATGCTGTCTTTGACAAATGCGGAACAATTAGTCCATGAGTTCATGACATCAAGGCTAGATCATTGTAATGCTATTATGGGTGGCCGAGAACAATTCCCATAAATCCTGATGTACTCGTTACATCATAAGAAGAATGGCGTCTACGCTAATATTAGTCTCTATTTATCCCGAGGTTTACCGATGTCCATTGGATCCAGGCCGTATCGAGATCTGATGAAGGACCTGCGCCTGGACACGACACCAACGCAATTCTGAAGTGTCAACTAGTCTCTCCCTGGTGAAGGCCTCCCTCCCCTCCCTTTACCCCTCTACAGATAAAGCGTTGTTGGGATAATTCCGGTTCGCGTGGCTACGCGACAACCCAGCCCTTGTAGGGAAGGACTACACGCCTGCGCACATATATTCAAACGCGCATACCTATAGACTGAACTCGTAATACGCATGTGCACGTTGTCGTGTTAGCGGCCCCTAAGTTAATAACTAATGATTGTTGCGTAAGTGAATCAATCAAAACTAACTTTAGCTGGACAATAACTTTATTCTAGAGCTGCTATAAAGCCAAAACAATCTGTTACTTTAATTTCCTATTATCAATGTAAAGCTGCTTTGGAATAATCTACATTGTTAAAAGCGCTATATAAATGAGGATGACTTGACTTGACTTGACGTAAGACTTAACGGTTATTTTTTTTGCAACACCACACAATGCAGGATTGTCAGATGACACAGTTTGTGGCATTGTCCCTCAGGCTTGTTGGCTGCATATCTCAGTGTGTTTTAAGGTTGTCTCAATTTGTTTTGCAGCACTGATGCCCCTTTTGGACTTATGCACAGTTCAGCCTGATGCTGCAGTGTCTTCTCATGCATTCTTTGGACCTTCAATCCAAACTGGGTAATGCATTCTATCTCTTGCACACACTCTTTATTCATTAAAGTATTAGATCTGACTATTAAAGTAGTCAGATCCAAAGTTATCTTATTGACACAGAGCCGTAGCAGCATGTATGAAGGTGATGCAGTTGTATTTACTTTCACTGCGCCCTTTAGGCAGCCTCCTGCACTCTCAGAGTTAGTGTCTCTGTATGTGGGCCGCTGTCACAGCCTGTGGAAAGAGGCCGGACAGATGCTCTGGTTGGAGGAGAATGTCAGAAAAGTGCTAAAGAGGGTCGACACACACGACCCTTATGTGGAGGACTGCCAAAACAAGTAAGAAACCAATGAGGTTTTTTTTCCAGTTGTGTGTTTGTGCCTTTTTTAAAGTTTGTGGATTTTCTGATGCTTAATTTACCTTCTCAATATCAGATTATACTTCTATCTTCATCCTGATAGAATGAAAGGTCATGCTGACCAGGAGAAATATGATCATGAATGGGTCTGTCTTTTTC
Source organism: Rutilus rutilus (assembly GCF_951802725.1). Lineage (NCBI taxonomy): Eukaryota > Metazoa > Chordata > Actinopteri > Cypriniformes > Leuciscidae > Rutilus > Rutilus rutilus. The sequence continues at coordinate 14,551,891 of NC_140213.1, forward strand.
TGGCTCTATTGACATTTGGCTTTAACATATTTTACTCTGAATATAATATTACATTTCATTTTTTTTATAAAGGAGCTGTTTTTGTTTTATATGCTCCTAAGAAGAGTCAAGTATAGCTCCATCATTGCTCAAAGTAAAAATATTATTATTATTATAATTATAAAAGTGTAGAGTGATTGACATAGAGAGACTACAAGTCAGTAGGGGTGTAACGATTCACAAAATTCACGGTTCGGTTTGATACGATACACTGGTGTCACGGTTCGGTACGTTTTCGATACAGCAAAAAGAAAGTAATGCCGGAGAAATTTCCTTGATTTTTTTTATTTTTTATTTTTTATTATTTTTTATTAAAACTAACATCATAAAGTATGATAATTTTTTACTTTGAGCAATGATGGAGCTATACTTGACTCTTCTTAGGAGCATATAAAACAAAAACAGCTCCTTTATAAAAAAAATGAAATGTAATATTGTAGTAGTAATAAAGTAATAAACATTTTATTTCAGATTAACATTTGAGGGCAGCAATTTTATTCATAATGTCTAAATAAAACCGACTTTACTCGAAAGCACAATGTTTCTTCCTGGTTTCCACGTCAGCGCTGTTTGATCCGTTAATAACGGAGAAATGTGAATGCTTCTCACTAGATCTCGCAGCGATGTTATTACTTCTGTGACGAATTCAAATGCGTTCTTTACTGGATCTCTTAGTGCTGTGTAGAAACAGTGTCGCTTGATCAAGATCGGCTCGCGCTGCATTGGTCCAAACTGATGACGCACAAAATAAGGAGTAGCGCAGTTTTGTTCCGCTTTCATTACGTTTGTCATTTGATGTTGGGCAATGTTGTAGTCATGTCTTACATTAAGAGCGCGCTTGCCACGCGCCTACATTTGAAATAACATAATTTTGGTCGGCAGGAAAAATGGTCCAACGAACCGTTCGGTTTGTAATGCGTACCGAACCGAAAGCCTCGTACCGAACGGTTCAATACGAATACGTGTATCGTTACACCCCTACAAGTCAGATATGCAGGCATTACTAAAAGATCAAGACTCAAATGGGAAGCCAACACTTCTGTTGCACAAGCTAAAAGTATGCTGAAGCTATGTGACATTGGAATGTCATGTACAGGCAGACAGGGTCACAAACATTCACATTTCCAACAATAAGGGTAGGCAGAGACCAAGGAGAGGAGAGCAATGGTCTAGGAAGAAGTACGGTACCTGGGGAAGGAAAGATCGAGGGCTGTGGAGCTAGCATCCCAGGGAGCCTGCAAGCTTTGTGGGGAGAGGGGCACCATGGCACCATTGGGAAAAGGCCCAATCATAGGAAATGAATGTAGACCTGGGGGAAGGCTGCAGTTCTCCCAGGTTGTCCAGACAACACTAAGGCCATTTCTGGTTCGGTGGTCTGAGAAGGTGAAGATCATCCTGATCAAACTTATGGGGCCAAGCCTTTGAAAGAAAGAGCACCAAATACCAGTAAGAGTCTTTTGCAACGATGATGGGAAAAAGGATGGCTGTTCCCAGATGAGTTCGGTTGTAGAGGATTCCTTGCCCAGTTCCCTGGAGAATGTTTATAGCCCTTTGAATGATAGGAAAATAGAAGAGAACAGTTTGAAGTATGGGAAGTGGCAACAGAAAGATCCTCTTTCTGGCTAAGGAACAGGAAAAAGGAGCCAAGATGGAAGCCAGGAGGAGGAGATGAGCAGCGATTTTGCCACCTCTGCCGACCCATTAACTGGCGGATGTTATGGTTCAGGATTGAAACACCCAGTGAACGTTGTATACCATCTGACAACATCAGCCCCTCCTGGCCAAGGCTACTTTCACAGAAAGTGAATGTAGGAGAAGCATCTTTTAGATGTTTTATTTCCATATTTCATATGACAAGATTAAAGATGAAATCCACTTTATAATGATAATAAAAGATAAAAATGAGTGTACATAAAATGTATTAAATTATTAAAACAATTTGCTATTTAAAAGGTAAAGTAAAAAGATATGTTTTTGCTTACTTTTTGTGTTGGGTGCCTCTTTTTATGCATGTGTGAGAATCTTTGATTGGAAAGAGATGAGAATGTTGATGTTCTTCTGTGGGTCTTTACTGGACAGGAGGAAGCAAAGATACCAGAGTGCTCCCAGGAACATCCATAGACATGTGCTGATGTCTGAGATAAAGGAGGCAACAGCTACTCTTCCTCTAGTAAGAGACATACCTCAGCTACACCTTCATACAGTGGCAGTAATAATGCAGTAATCAAAACGTACTCTATTTGACACCACATGTAATTGAGCCATTGTTGATTTGGAAGGAATTTTTTTGTGTCGACGTCAAGGCACATTTTTATATAGCGCTTTTTACAATGCCGATTGTTTCAAAGCAGCTTTACAGAGATAACAGGAAAATAAGTTTGTCTCTCCCTATATATATATAGCGCCGCTCTGGAGAAAACCGTGATGTCATCGTCCAGCTCAGTTCAGTTCTCATATAATGGTGTCATTGCAGGCAGATCAATATTATTGTTGAATATTAAATTAAATGTTAAATTTAATGTGACTACACAAAACTACTTGTGGAGAAACAATGTTTTGGGTAATTATGTGAATTGTGCTTTAGTTCTGCTATTCTGCACAGATGGATCAGATTTTTTGTGGTGCACTAGTGTTCCCATGGTTACACCAAGTGATCATCTTATCAGTGTGAATGTCACTAATGACATCAAAAATCCCCCCACAAAATAAATAAAATCAATAAATAACTAAATAAAGATGGATATCTGAAAAATGTCTGAGCATACATGTCACTGTTTTGACTTGATAACATGATTTTTTTTTAAAATATAATTTTTTAGTTATATTAGGACAGATCAGACGCCCAATTATTTATTAAATAATCCACCTGAGAGTCGTAAGACCCAAGCAGAGTACGAAAAGTCTGGTCTCCCAGATCATGATAAACTTTTGTTCCCCTTATGCTGCTTACCAGGAAAACTGGTGACCTTCCTCGACATCAAAAGAGATGCCATGGGGAAAAATGGCCACATGTGAAACAAAATAGGCCACAGGAAAGACTATAACATATAAACCACCTGAAAAATGGCTTTTCTTCACTTAATTCATTGAAAAACTACCCTAGCATGAATAAACGCATCTTTTCCACAGCAATATTACAGATGTGTTAAATCACTGTAGTAATATACTGTATGTCTGCATTATGTAACACATGTCTTAATTAAAAATGTTCATTAACTAGAACATTGGATGAAAATATTTCAAAGTGATTTACGTCATTTTGTAATACATATTGTATTTATCGACTTTAGAAACATTCCAATAAACTGTCTCCCCTTTTCACTTCTAATCCCTGTTAGCGATTACATTTTAAAGCATCCTTGTTATAAACCTGAAAACGAGATTCTTAGTGCATCTTATCTTAACACCTATGTTTAGTAAAGGTTTAAGTGGATATTTGCATTGTACTTAGTCGTGGAACAACCGTCTGTATGAATTCCTAGATGATTCTTTCGATAATTTTTCCTGGAGCTGGCGATGCTCAAGTGAAGAAGGTAGTGTTAAAAGTTGCTTTGAATTCTTCTGGGATGAAACAAAGAAAGACTAACTTCGGAGATGTTATTCTGACTCTGAATAAAGTGAGAGACCTGGACAAAGTCCTGCTATGTTGAGGCTCCTACTTTCTTCCCTTCACCACTGGACTGACTGAGATAGTGTTCTATAAGAACAAATAAAGAAATTAGCAATAGCACAAATAAATATAACTGAGTTCAAGAAATCAAATGCAAAATAGCATTGCATAGTTTTCTTTTTATAAAAAAATGGATTAGTTAAAAAATAGTTACAAAAGTTATTCAGTCAAGATCAGTGAGTGATTTTCTCTTTGTCCTTTGTTGTTTAATTAACAGCAGCAGGGATATTAAGCTGCTGTCACTTTAAGTACATTCACCTGAGTTTGATTCTGTGTTCACTGCTGGCAGACAAAGGCATTTCCTAGAGAGTCTACCTTTATTGTGTGTCATGGAGCAGGTAAAGACCTCCTTGCTTAAGGCGGGCATACACTGTGCGATGTCTGTGCGATTTCAGCAAGGAACCTACTCACACTGAACGAGTATATCGCATGCGATGTAAAGCCAAAAGCTCAGGATTTATGTGCTCACACTGTACGGTCCGAACGTCGAGCTGCGACTTGACTGCTCACACTATACGTGTGAAATATGCGCGAATCAGCGCGATAAATCCTCGTGCCGGGTTGCGCCTATGGACGATATCAGTCTATCCAGAGATATTGTCAAAACAAGCATCAGCTATCAATATCAAGAAGATTTAGCATTTCCAATTTATATATTAACTTATTAGTAGACTAGTATTATTGTATTATTATTATTATTATTATTAGGGAAGGCCTAGGCTACTTTTATTATTAAAGTGATAGGCTATTATAATTAAATTGCCACGCAACAATTTCATAGCGCATCACCGCATAGCCAACGCGCTGTGAGGATAATAAAATATTACATAGAAGCTTACTTCTCCTCATTGAAAATTGTCTAAAACATTTAGGTCGATTACAATGAATTATAGGCAGATAATTAATTATTAACAGTCTATGTCCGACCACTGCAATAATTCATCAATGAAAATGAAAATTAAAAACAGCTTTATTTCAAAAACATTTTTTAACAATAAAAGAGGCAAAGTGTAGGCTACATCGCCGGTGGCTTGGAAGAAGTGGGTAATGGTTAATCCATTTTGCAACACGAACTGGAGGTAAGCAACAGTAATTTGTAGCTTTGAACTACAGAACTTAAATAGGCCTATCTCCCTTTTCTTTCTTTTTTTTTTTGTTGTTGTTGTTGTTGTTGTTGCTGCAGATGAAACTGTTTTCGCGCAGGCGCAGTGAGGGAAAAAACACTGAGTTTAGGGCAATCGGTTCGTATCTCTGCTTCAACTGCGCGATATAGTCACGAGGAGCGACCAAAATTTCTAACATGCCAGAAATTCATCCGACCATCCGATTGCCGGTCGTGAGAGGTTAATCGCCTCTCGTTTGCCCCTGTACACTGCACGAACACTGCACGACAAACGACGCACGACAAAGCTGAAAATCGGCCCGACCCGAAAAAGAGTCGCACGAGTCAGAATTCGGCTCAAAATCGGACGAAAATCGCACAGTGTATGCCCGCCTTTAATTTGTTATACTGTTCTGGAGTGTTATTATGTTATACATGCAGAATACTTTATATCTGGGAGAGCCTGTACTCAAAACTGGTCTGTGGGTTAAACTTTAACAAACCTTTTTTTTTTTACTAAATGGCTAAATGCGTTTCAATAACCTAAATGCACATTTTGGCAGGCACGAACCTACAGAAAAATAGCACAAGACCTAAATACGAATTTTGACATTTTGTTTATAATGCATTTGCAGTCAGGAAATTTTCATTTTATGCAAATTCAAAATTCACATGAAAATTGTTGGATGGAAACCTAGCAAGTAAGGGGAAAAAAACTTTACATTGAGTCTGCTGTTCTGTGAGTCTGGTTAAAAAGTGATTTAAAAAAAAAAGTACATATGTAATTTCCCTACATATGCAAATATGAAATATGATTTCGCCTCAAAAGGGTCCTCACCAAAATCCCACTCTTTCTAAGGAAGTATGGAAATCTCAATAGATTTCCAAAGAAGCTACCCAGATGCTCGTACAGTCTATTATCGCCTTTATTACTGAAACTTATTATTGGTTGGCAGCCCCGCTTATGCAGCATAACCTCCAGAATACCACAGCAAGGCTGATATTCACCCTTCATAATATTCTCAAATAAATCCTCAGCTGCATTCCAAACACGGGTTCCTTATTCCCACTTACAGTAGATCATGTTCAGAGTTTTTGTTTTGGCATACAGAGCAACTAACAATGCACTCCCTACATTCAATCTAGTAAAAAATATAAGACCACAATTAATTGTTCACACTGCGGCTTGTTACAACCATACATCCAACCCAACTTGTCCTAAAGCACACATTCCTGTGTTGATTTTATTTAAGTTGGTTTATAAGTAGTACTTCTCTATTAGATAACCATTTTCTGCCCTCTCTCTCTCTCTCTCTCTCTCTCTCTCTCTCTCACACTCACTCACTCACTCACTCACTCACAGGACGTGACCACACAGCCAGGAATGGGTTTTGACCCTCTCCCTCCTTTGGACTCCATTTTGTCTTACACCAGACCAGAAAGGTACCACCCAGATGTCCTCAAGTTTTCTGCCTTGCATGACATAGGGCTTATAATAGTGTTTTAATAATGCATGGGTTCATCACCTGTATAAATGACCAACAGTTTTATTTTTCTCTCTCTGCCACTGCCACAACAGCTTAATTTGATATGTAAAAAGAAGTGAATAATATGGGTGGGAGGTATGACCAAAATTGGTACTTTAGGCAATATGGGAAATTTTATATCAGAGTAAGAATAGTTATTTTTGTTGGAAATTCTTTCATTTTTTTTTAATTATACATTAAACAATCATGTTGTTTATATTACTGTTAAGTTAAAAATGAGCAGCACTAATGTACAATCTATGCACTACTAAATATTTTGGCTTGCTCTGTTAAAAACATCTGAAACGTCATCCTACATATAAACTAAATGTCTATGGAAGCCTCCAATCAGGAGTAGTGGTTTAGAAAAATCACAGACCGATTGAATAACATCAATTAGCTTATTTAAAGGGGTCATATTATGACGGTTCTAAAAATAACATTATTTTGTGTATTTGGTTTAATGCAATGTGTTTACATGGTTTTAGGTTAAAAAAAGTCATTATTTTACACATTACATTGTTGCTGCTCCTCTATGCCCCGTCTTTCTGATACGCGCAGATTTTTACAAAGCTCATCGTTCTGAAAAGTGCGGTGTGCTCTGATTGCCCAGCGATCCAGTGTATTGTGATTGGCCCGAATACCTTGAGCGCGTGACTGAAATGTCACGCCCCTTACCATATTGTAAGGTGAGAACACTGTTAACATAAAACCATGTCTGCATTTGTGATCGTAGAAACAACATCCAAGCGCTACTCTATACTGCTCAAAACTCGCGTTTGAATAGTCAGTAGCAAATTCTTAAAATATGAAAACGTACTTCCATACTTGCAAAGATGGAATTGCCCCACTTTTTAGAATCACCCTTTGTACACACCCGGCCTTGTACTCTCCCAGGTTCTGGAAACAGTCCTCTGAAAAATGCGCAACACACAGTCGAATATTTTGGTTGTACTGTTCTGGAACAGTTGTAAATAAAGCTTAACCACTGTTTTCTAATTGTGTCCTCTTTTGGAAGGCCAAACAAAGTAGTTTGACTTTCGCAACGAAAAACACAGCGCCTCCACGACATGGCGGCAACACTAATACAACAAGAATAAGTTTTAGGAAGGCGTGGCTGAGCCTTGACTTTTACAAAGAATCTCTCTTTGCGTTTGAGTCTTTGAGAGTTGTTACTCTGCAGATCTTATACATGCACAAACAGCTGCTTAACACACTAAAGAAAAAGGAAAACAAGAAATCGCATCATATGACCCCTTTAAATTGACAGACTTAAATCATTTGCACTCATTTACTTTTTAAGAGAGAACTTTTTGAATAACTAATTTTTTTAATTGGTTCTTAATCACAAGACTGATGTGAAAAAGGGTCTGAATAATTTCTGCAGGAACTGTAGATCAATCTATACTACATAATGACAAAGCAAAAACTAGATATATGATAACTTTGCAAATGTTTAAAAAAAAAAATGAAATACTGAACTGAAATAATCTAACATAAACAGTGTTGCTTACTAGTAAATAAAACACATCAGGTTTGACCAACAATAAAAAAGGGATATTTAATAATAAAAATGTTTTTAATTTTGATGTGTTAAAATGTGTCTCTTTTCAGGCAGAACATGGGGGCCTCAAATGAAAGCACATTGTCTTTGTTTTTCCGTTCACTGCTACCAAACTTCAACCTGCAGGTGAGTGAATGTGCCACAGTATGTCCATGCACAATTTACTTCTGTTTACAATATACAAATATATATAAGAGAATATTCAGGTGGTGTCTCATGTTCATTGTCACACATTGTCACAAAATATTGTAACAAAACATTGTCACAAAAGTGTATAAATATTAGTGAGCCGGAGTCATGTGACGCAACATGGCGGAGTTAGTCGTATTTCTGTGAAGCTGTAGTGGAACCAGAGGTTGCGTTAAAATAAAAATGGCGGATAAAAATAGGTTTTTGATGGAATTTTTACGATCAGTGCAAGATAGGGGTGTACCGGTTCTCGGTAAAAAAATCGAACCGTACCGCTCTCCACCTACGGTTTGGCACCTTAAATCTGATGACGCATCTATAATATGGTTTGTTGGTAAAACAGACAGTTCCTCTAGTAGTGTATGTTTCTGTTGATGGATGTACATGCTGACTCGCCAATAATACATTACAACAGCGATAAGCCAAAAAATGTGAACAAAATGGTCACTCACACAGAGAGCTTGCGTGTGTACACGTCAGACAGTGCGCAGATATTGATCTCTCTTTCAAGTCTTGCGCTTGAACGGACAAATTCACAAAAAAATGATGTCCACATGCCTTGATGAGTATCCTAGCAGACATAGTCTGTTATGCCTCATGTGAACTCATACAGCCGAGAGTCAAAGCTTCTGTAACAGTATCAGTATTTTGGATCTGTGCATTGTCACAGCAGCCTAATATTCCTGCTGTCTGTGTTTTTAATGGTAATCAAACAAAATACAAGGAAATCACTCAGTGCTCCTGAATAGCTTTTGTAACTTTAATAAGGATTCATTTTTAATTTATACAGTCAAATATGCAATGTTATTTTACATTTGATTACTTAATTCAGTTTCTGTACCTAAAAACTAATGTTAGACCTACCTGAAAAACCTGAAAAGCACTGTTTATTTTATTTGTATCTTTGCTCTAGTGTATTTATTTGTGCTGTTGCTTGTAGTTAGATTATTTGTTCTTCTTTTCTTCATTTTTATTTGACAGTTGTCCTTTTTTCCCTGAACATAGCACATACTGAACCGAACCGTACCGAAACCGTGAACCTAAAACCGTGATACAAACTGAACCGTGAGCAATTTGAACTAACGCAACTTCTGGGTGGAACCCTTTGAATTGAACTTTTTTCAGACTGAATAGTTTTCCTTAGTCTGTGATAATTTGGGCGTGGTAGATGTAAGGAACGTCAGACAAAAGGCTCAATCTAAATTGCACGCTCAGAAGATGAAAACAATCTAAATGACGACTGCTGTGCGTACACCTAAAATGGCGAATGTGTTGTTAACCACTGGCAAAATGGACACGCTAGTTAAGCGTATTACTTCAGAAGTCCTCGCAGGATTAAACAAAGCACTTGAAAACAAAATTCATCCATTGTGGTGTGGAGGTGGAAAACCGCATTCCTGGAACTGAGTTATCTATATCCATGATGGAAGACACAATTACCAGAGATAATGCAGATCTGGCCAAGATGACGGTGACCCTTGGGTCCCGAGGGCAAAGAAAGTACTAACCCTGCTCTGTTTCTCAAATCCTGGCTGCCCAGCTTGCTGAATATTAACTTTAAGCATGACCAGATCAAAATAGAACGCGCTCACAGCATCTTGATGCACCAACCTACCCCAGGTGAGAGGCCCCGCACTGTGATCCTAAAACTTCATAACTTTCAGGATAAAGTCTGCATCTTACAAGTTGCTCAAGCTGCTGGAAAGCTACTGTACAAGCAATGTATCATCTTCATCTACAAGGATTTGTCAGCTGTGATCATTAGGAAAAGGAAGGGAGTGGGCTTTGCCATGATCTATCCGGCGGTCCTCAGAGTGCAGTATGAAGGTGCCAAGTTCTTCAAACAGCCGACGTGGAGGATTTTTTGTCTAACCTGCCTGCCTAAACTTCCATCCACCAGACTGATACATCCTGTCCTGAAGTGGCTGAATGACTTTAAAACTAGGCCAATATTTTTCAAACCTGAATGTTTTGCATGTTAGGAAGTTAAATTGTTCAGTGTAAAAAAGGTATGAACTTTTACCAACTGTCCAGTTTTGTGATGGCTAGTTAGATGGGACTGATTAGTGATTAGTTTCATTTCCTTGTGCTGACAGCCAGGAACTGTATTATCTTTTTTTCTGGAAGGGTTACATGCTGGCGATGGTGGGCATAAAGAGATGATTAGATGAGATGTTAAGAGACTTTCTTGACTTAATCATATAATATCTTGTCTTAAGACTGATTAAATATATTTTTAATAACTAAAAGGTTCAACTGCTGTAACGGGGCTTACCGTTGTTGCTGGCTTTTCTAATATCTATGACTGCACGGCTGTTATTGAAATCGCTTTTGAAAGTGCTTGTGCATTTGGAGACAGTGGGAGCGGTGCCACAGAGGGCAGGTAATGTAATCGTGTACGGCCGAACACCATGTAACACCGACTACTGCAGCAAGCCTAGGGTGTAGTCATTTCGAGAAGGCATTCGATTGGGTTGGGTGGCCTTGTTTTTTTTTCATTGTTGGCTTGATTAAATTTTGGAAATACTTTGGAAATCTTAACCTGGTCAATTTTATATACACTCCTGACTTCTAGCATACAAATGATTATTTTACCCTTAGGACACTATCTGGATTTGTGTAACTTTTTTGACACAAAGCTATGTATTTAGTGATTTGTAAAAAGTGTTTTCTATCAATATTTTAATTTGTAGAAATCTGATCAAAGGTAATCACCTACAAATTAAAATAAAAGTTAGAGGATCATCCAGGTGGCCTTTGCCTGTCCACAAGAAAGAATCGGCTAAACAAACTGTTATCTTCTCGATCAGAATTAGTCGAATTTACAATATATCGTATTTTTCAGAATATAAGACACTGTTTTTTTTTCATGAAAATACATCAGAAAAAATGGGGTTGTGTTATATTCAGCGTCTAGACTTTTACATGTCAAATAATACACTCGCAAAAATAGGGAGCGCCAAATACGTGTAAAACGAGTTTGCCCCCCTGGACTGATATATACAGAGCCGATCCTGACCTCCATGGGGCCCTAAGCAAAATTCTGTTTAGGGTCCCTCATACCTGACCCGTGAGCCATGAACCATTTGCCATTGCCACACAGTCACACCTGACACCCCAGTGTTCCCACTACAATCCCTCCTTTAACTAGTTCTAGTGAAAATGTAATTCCTGATATCAGAAGACATTGTTACTAAAAAGTTCATTCTTATCAAGAATTCACATTTTAATAGTACAAATTGAATTATTGATATCAAAAATGCATATCCTGTGAATGAATAAAAGCTAAAATGGCACCATAGCATGTCACTGTGTTTAATGATAAAATTGATGGTTATTATTTACTGAGGGATGCGCATCCATATTGACCAGAATCTCCAGCCAATCAACTTTTTAAATTCAATGGAGCATATAAATCAATAGTCAATGTCAGTGCAGAGTTGTAACTAAACCTTGACTGAGAGACTAGATAATCATCGTCTTGTTTTAAAACTGAGTGCCATCACGCCCATATTGTACTGGTCCCAACTCACAACAGATGTTTCTGCTGGAAAGTGCGCGTTTCATTTCATGCATGCGCATATAAATGCATGTTAAAGCGTGACGCGGTTATCTTTTCCAAGCTGCAGTTTAAAAACAAACACCGTTGTCTTTTGTCATAATCTTCTTTAAGCGCAACAGAGCAACTGTGTCTAAAATGCTGGAAAAGAGAGAGTTAAAAGTTTGTCGCAATATCGAGTATCAATATCGACAATGAGTGGGTCCTGACACATGTTGTCTAGCTCCAATAGAGCTAAGAATGTCTTTAAATGACAATCCCAATGCATCTTTTTCGTTATCTACATGTATATTAAAATCACCAACAATTAGGACTTTATCTGCAGCCAGTACTAACTCTGATAGAAAGTCAGCAAATTCTTTTGATAAAGTCTGTATGGTGCCCTGGTGGCCTGTATACAGTAGCCAGCACAAATCTCAAACGTGATTTTATCATTTACACTATATATTGCTATATTAAGCACCAACACTTCAAAATAATTATATTTGAAATTAGACTTCTTAGTAATTCTAAAAATATTACTATAAATTACAGCAACACCTCCCCCTTTGCCTTTCAGACGAGGTTCATGTTTATAACAGTAATCTTGCGGGGTGGACTCATTTAAAGTAATGTAATCGTTTGGTTTTAGCCAGGTTTCTATCAAACACAGCACATCTAGATTATAGTCTGTAATCATATCATTAACAATAAGTGCTTTTGAAGTAAGGGATCTAATATTCAGCAACCCAAGCTTTATCATTTGCTCATTTGTATTATATCTGTTTTTTATTTGTTGAACATCAATTACATTTTTACCCTTAGATGGGTTTGGAAGTTTTTTGTCTCTCCTAATTCGGGGAACAGACACAGTCTCTATATGATGATATCTAGGTGAAAGAGGCTCTATGTGATGGGATTTATCTGACCTTGGTGACGTGAGATAGCTAGCAGACGGTCGGTTTAGCCAGTCTGTCTGCTTCCTGACCTGAGCCCAAATTCATGTTTGAGCTCTAAGACAATGTGCCATATTACTAGAGAGAAGAGCAGCACCATCCCAGGAGGGATGAATACCATCTCTTTTCAACAGGTCAGGTCTGCCCCAAAATTTTTTCCAATTGTCTATGAATTCTATATTATTTTGCGGACACCACTTAGACAACCAGCCATTGAGGGAGGACAATCTACTAAGTATCTCATCACTCCTGCGAACAGGAAGGGGGCCATAGCAAATTACAGTGCCTGACATCGTACTTGCGAGTTCACACACCTCTTTAACATTAATTTTAGTGATCTCTGACTGGCGGAGTCGAACATCATTAGCGCCGACGTGAATAATAATCTTAGAAAATTTATGATTAGCATTAGCCAGCACCTTTAAATTTGCTTTGATGTCAGGCGCTCTGGCTCCCGGCAAACGTGACTATGGTGACTGGTGTCTCTATTTTCACGTTCTGTGTAATATAATCACCAATAACTAGGGCACATTCAACAGGATTCTCAGTGGGTGTTTCACTGAGTGGGGAGAACCTGTTCAATGTTGTAATCGGAACGGAAGAGTGGTGTTTTGTCCCGTGACTACAGCGCCTCACCGTCACCCAATTGCCCTGCTGCACGGGCTCTACTTCAGCCGGAACCGAACAATGTACAGAGTTCACTAAGCTAGTCGCATCCAAAGCAGTATCTAAAGCCCTTGCACTCTTACAATTAACCTCGATTAAAGCCTGGATGCGTGTCTCTAGTTCTGAAATCTTCCCCGTCAGCTTGACTATCTCCCTGCATTATCACATGTAAATCCTGTGCTGGCAGAGAAGGCTATGGTACACGTTGCATGAGGTGCAAGTAACAATAAGAGGAGATGACGACATGACTTACCGTGTTTGTTGACTGATCCTACTCACCTAAGTTGTTTGATGGACTCGTAAAAGGCACAAGCGCTCGCAAGAAAAATAAATAAATAAATAAAGAGCGCACGGATGGCACGCTAACAGGCTAGCGAATTACTAGCGTGTTGTGCTAGCAATAGTGATTTAGATTGAAGCTAGCGATGTCAGGTTAATGTGTGATGTTGAGTTAGTTAGTAGATGGCAGTATAAACAAGGAATGATAGTAAATAATGATTCAAAACAAAGATATACGAAGCTTACAGACACAAACCAACGCAACAGCAGCAGAAGCAACGAGGCAGACAGGAGCAATCGATCAAAGTGTAGTAATCGATCAAAGAGATTTTAGAAGTGCCTGCTCGCACTTTCCGGTGTCATGCGTTGCTAAGAGACCAATGCCAACCAACAACACAAATTGAACGGAGCAGCGCTCTGGTTGTGCTGAAAGTATGCATTGAGAACTCCAGCTTAGACACTCATGAGTCGCATGCGAGTGATGCAACTCTTTCACAAATCAAAACAGCACATTCCCTTCACAGACAATGGCAAATTACTAGTTAGCTAGGCTAGAATTTATACTAATTTGACGTGATTGTTTCATATGAGCGGTCCAGTGGATCGATATGAATACAATGATGTAACGAATAATAAGGCCTTAATCGGTGGCTGAGGAGCATCGCTCAGATCACCTTCAAAAATGCTGAAAATGGGGATTTCTTCACCCAAAATTAGATGAATTTGTTCTGGTACCATTTATACGTGCTGCTAATCTAAGATTTCTTAGTCAGGGAAGGCTTACGCTCGATTTAGAACTGAAATTAGGATTTCTTCGCTAATATCAGGTTAGTTTCCTAGCGTACGATTTTAACATGCATTATAGCATTGAGAAACTTTCTGCCATTCAAGGCGTATTCAAGCTATAGTTTTGCTGATTTGAAACTTGTACATGCATATATACAATGTTAACAAAAACTTTATTACAACAAATGATTGATTACTGTCTGCTTGCATACAATGTTTAAAACAATCCCCGCGTCTCCACCAATTATGTAGCAAATTAGCTCAAAATAAATATTAATAATCTATCATAACTCGTAATAATTAATTATGAATATTTGAATCAGTTAATAGTTTAACCTAATTGTAGACGTAGACTTCTATGTTATTACAGTACGTGCAGAAGGTTTAGGTCCAATAAATAAAACCTGTTGTTTTTTTGTTGTTTTTTTCAGAATTTAGTAGTTGGAATTTACCATTCATCCAATTTTTTATATCAACTATGTAATTGTGATTTTTTTTTTTTTTTTTTTTTTTTTTTTTGCATCATGTATGCTTGTTAGGATGCATAAATCTCAATTTTAACAATGAAAAGATATACAGACAATGGTGCATGTGCAACAACAATAAGTTCTAATCTACTGTCTTAATATATTATAACTATCATAAAATGGTTGGTTTCTCTTAATATCAAAGGCTAAATTCTTAATATGTAGCTCTGTTTGACACATTTTGTATCGGGGTCCCTGCTCCATGTCTCTATCGCCTAAGGGGTCCTTGCCCTGAAAATCATGGACTCCTGATTTAGATGATTTAACAAGTTTAGACAATTCTTCTTCTCCTACAGTATAGCAAAGAATTAATGGAATTGTTCCTCGGGGGTCTGTAGTGCGCTGTCTGATGCGATATGGTAGCAGGCAGTTGCGTGGTTATAATTTCCTCTCTGATTTTATCAATCTTGTAAGTAAAGAAATGTATAAAGACATTACTCAATTCAACTCAACTTTTATTTATAAAGCACTTTCAAAACCATTAGAATGGACCAAAGTCCTGTCCATAAATGGTAAATAACTCTAAAATACATAGAAACATAAAATAACTTCAAAACATGACACCAAGAAAATCATACAACCAATCACTCACAGTTCTCAGACCTAATTAAATGCCAAAAGCTTGATAAAATAAGTCCAGTGCTATCCATGCAAAAATATCCATGCTTGACGAGGATTTTAAAGATAATGGCAACACATTCCGAAGTGCAGGAGCCACAACAGAAAAGGCTCGATCTCCACTACGCCTCAAGCGAGACCGTGGGACGGTTAGGAGCATGTTCTGAGAGGAGTGTAGATGACGTTGAGACTGGTAAGGGATTAACATTTCCTTTATATACTCAGGAGCTCTAACATGCAGACAAACTAACATACATTACTGCTATGCTGTTGGGAAATGTCTGCATCTGTTGATGCTTTTTTTTGTTACTTCAGCCACTGTATCAAATAAATACCTGTGGTTATGTTTTCTTTCAAAAGAGTAAAAAAGTAAGCAGCTCCAGCAGTTTTTAAAGCCTTTCAGTAGATAGAAATACTATCCTTTCAACTGCGCTCCATTTTCCGGGCTGCTCTCTTGAGGGAACACGTGTGCTAGTTCTATAGTATCGGACTGTTCTCTTTAATCTTCTTTAAGTGCAAAGGAGCAACTATGTCTGAAGTGCTACAAAAGTGAGAGTCCATAGTTTCTGTTGCAACCAAGTTTTTTTTGTGCAATCTCTTATTCTGAGGCATTGAAACAAATCAGGAAGAGTTAAATCATGAATATTATTTACAAAGCAATTTTTATTGGTAGAAGTGATAGTTCTACCATATTTGTAACAAGGGGTTGATTTTGTAGCCTTAATAATGATTTGCCCTGCTGCAGAATTTCAATGCAAAGTATAGACTACACCAGATTTTCCAGTTGTTGCTGTGAGATGTTGCCCCACACTTCCACAAAGGCATTTTCAAGTTTTCAAACACATCTGGGGGGGACATATGGTTACACATGGTTTGCCACTGCAGAGATGATCAGCTGTCCTTTCGGTCTCCCTGTGTCTTAGGTGTCTTACATTACAGACATTGCAGTTGTAAACCGCAACCACCTGAAAACCGTCATAAGGACTGTTCCACAAGTTCATGTGCAATAATTGTGCATGGATCTTTGAACAAGCATGAAAAACATTTGTTTGTTTTTTCAAAAAACAAGATTCTTTGGATTTGTGTGAGTTGTGTGTGTGTTCTTCTATCCTAAGATATCCTATCAAGGACTACAACAAACAGCCCATTATTTTTTAACACTAAAATACCTTCAGTTATTGTCAAGTCATCTAGTCTTTGAACTCCTTTTGCCTCTGGCTATGCAAGCTGT
This sequence comes from Rutilus rutilus, assembly GCF_951802725.1. Lineage (NCBI taxonomy): Eukaryota > Metazoa > Chordata > Actinopteri > Cypriniformes > Leuciscidae > Rutilus > Rutilus rutilus. The sequence goes on from NC_140213.1 coordinate 14,568,582, forward strand.
TTTTTTATGCCATACTACCATGATCACCCAGCAAACATTTGGACGTTTAATGACCGTTGAAAAGACGTCCGACAGAGACGTCCCGTCATGGTTGAAAAATAGTTCCAAAATGGAAGTTGAACCGACGTCTTTGACGTCGTCTGGCCGTGAATTCCACGTCTTTTCTGGCCGTGAATTCCACGTCTTTTCTGCGCGTCCCTGGACGTCTAAATGCGTCGTCATGTGTTTAAATGTGTTGCTGCATAATTTAAGTGTATATATAAGCCTGCATATAAAATAATCACACACCTATTGTGTAACATCGTGAAAGGCAATCAAGTCTTGAGGTTTACACATCTTGACAAAGGTTCTAAAAAGGTCCAAAATTGGTCCAGTCAGACCTGAACGTCAATAAAACGTTTTAATCACGTGTACATCAAAAACAATAACACATTATTTGTGGACATAAGCAAAAAAGAAGCATGTTCTGATTAAGCACAACATTTTATTGATCTTGAACAGCCAAAATTTCTCTTTATTTTTTTCAATGTTTAACATTTCGTGAGCTTAGAGTTATAAGGTTCTATCTCCACTTTTGGTCGAAATTGAGTTTTTGACAATCTGATCCATTAGGTGTTTATTAATGCCTGTGTGGTGTTATTTTTGTAAAAAAATTATTAATAAAATCAAAAAGTTCCATCTCACAAAACATAAACCAAGTTTAAAAACTTTGATGCTCAATAAACTACAATAAACGGAGATAGAACCTTATAATTCTAAGCTCTCGATTTGTTAACCAAACTAAAATACCAATTGCAAAATACTGAATTATTATATAAAGATAGTTCACCCAAAAATGAAAATTATGTAATTTACTCACCAAATTCCAAACCTGTATGAGTTTCTTTCTTCTGCTGAACACAAAAGAAGATATTTTGAAGAATGTTTGTAACCAAGCAAATAGAGCATCCACTGACTACCATTATTGGAGAAAAAATGATTATGGTAGTTAATGGGAAGCGACATCTGCTTGGTTACAAACATTCTTCCAAACATCTTTGTGTTTAGCATAACATAGAAAGGTATACAGGTTTGAAACATGAGGTTGAGTAAATGATGACAATTTTCATTTTTGGGTGAACTATCCCTTAAACACATTGTTTGGCTCATTTTTTGTATCCACCACCCCCAGCTCTTCCTGGAGTGTGTTTCAGGTGTTCTGCCATTGCTGCATCAATTTCAGAGTCTGCAGCATTTGGGCTCCAACTCTTCACAGCATCTAAGGGAAGAGAATATATTTATTTTTAAAATGAATAAAATAAAAAATTGGAGGTAAATGACATGCACGTATTTTCAAAATATTTTTATGGTCTACAGCTAAATTTAAAAAACCATGGAACAAGATGAATGAATCATGAATGAAACATTAGAAAAAGGTCATCAACATGCATTAAATTTGATTTTATTGTATAAAAGATGTTCTGCTTTAAATTGGTCAAAGAGTATAGCAGCCCAAGAGGCGAAACTCAATAGAACGCTCCATAGCAACAGTTGCCCCCATGACGTGACGGCGCGGCCGCCATTATGGACTGAAAACTGAAGGAAAACGCCGAAAAATAATGGGAGTCAATGGCACTGAAAAACTTGACATAACAAAAACTTAACATAACTTAATTTTTTCTGGCCGTCATATCTAAATATGAAAACAATTTAAAATACATTAATGAGGATGACCGACGTTAAATGACAGAAAATATTCGTCTATGTGTTGGTTATGCATGGCCTAATTACCCTTAGGAAAATAGTATTTTGGGACAAAATATTACTATAGAAGTACTATAAGACTACTATAGAAATACTATAGCGGCTCTAGGATATTATAGAGGTATTACAGAACATAACATACTTCTGTGATGTTCTGTAATACCTCTATAATATTTTAAAGCTGCTATAGTATTTATATAGTAGTCTTATCGTACTTCTGTAGTATGTCCCAAATTACTATAGTATTCCTATAAGATTACTATAATAATTTGTCCCAAAATACTATAAGATTCCTATAGTACTTTTTAGTAAGGGTATGTCCCCCACTGAATCGGCTTCATTAGCCTATACGGTTTGCAAAGATACAATTATAAAATTACTGCAAAACTTGAATCAATCAATATTTATGTTCTATTATGCATTTTCCTTGTTATATGACTAACAGAAATTCATGAAATAATATAGGCTAGGCTATAGGCAGACACACAGTAATTAGATATAAGTAATAAGATATGTATTCAATGTTGATTTTGAAATTAGTGAACATCACCATTTATATGATTTGAAAAAATTATAAATTATAAATGAACATTTCTAAAGACAGTTAATATTTTACATAGAATATCACAAAAATATGAACAACTTGTTTTTTCAACATCTTCAGTGAAAGTGCACACAGTGAACGTTTCAATGGCAAGAAAACAATCTATGAATGTCCTATTACAGGCGGAAAGGTACAAAAAAGATGTGCAATCTAGCAAGTGCACACATGAACTATAAACACCTACTAAAATGGATTTTGCCATTGACTGGCGCTAACGATTTCAGCAGCTTTCAGTCCATAATGGCGGACGCGCCTCCGCAGCGCCATCTACAGACTGTTACCCATAACACAACAGAGTTTCGCCTCTTGGGCTTCTATACTCTTTGATTGGTGTTAGATAAGTTGGGGGGAACAGCATTTGTCTGTGAGAAAGTGAACAGGACATTTCTGATAAAGACAGGTGGGCTGTGATGTCCCCTGAATAGACATGTTTAGCAATTCTAAAATTACAAAATATTTTTAAAGCAGTTACTGAAAACATACATGTTCAAATCCAGCTAAACATTTCATTCTATTTCAGATCATTTACTTTCTGAAAGAAACTCTCACAAGGCTACATTAATAAGTTACAGTAATAACTTTGACTGTATCATAGGGCTGTACCAGAATATTCGAGTATTCGAATATTCGTTCGGTGGGTTGGTATTCGATTTTCAAATTTGACATTCGAATATTCGTTTAAAAAAAAAAACATTTCACACCTGGCATCCCCCTAGAAACGGTTCCCATTCGCGCTTGAATGGGGCTGTCATGCGTTTTCTCAGATCGGATAGCTCTCTCTGATTTATCAATATGAACAATGAACACATAAATGTGTTTTTGCAAAACGGATATGAATCCGAACTTCAAATCCCGCGCTATAGGCAGATGTAATGGAGTGCACTTCACCAGCAACAGCTGCATTTTACTGATCGTCAGCTAAAATTTCTAAATCAAAGACCGCAATAAGAGAGCGCGCAACAGCCCTGGTAAGATCATTTCGGTTCTTTACTTTTAATGAAGTTGATTGTGTGTTAAAGCATCTGCGACCCACTTTCACTTTGATTTGCGATAGTTTGCACGTTGGCTTGATGAATAGATGCTGATCTGCGGTGACGCGTGCTGTAAGCGTCGTCATATCTGGCTATAACATGATATAGCCTAAAACGCTCTCACACGGTTATTTTTTTTAGCATTTTTGGGCGAAATACAATACTCTTATTTTAGAGCGCAGAACAGCGGAGTTTGTATGGGCAGAAGTGCATGCCTGAGCTTGTAGGCTATAAGCTGTGTTGCTTTGACATTGTGGAAATAGAATAGAAACAATATATTAGCCTACCCTTTACTGTGTCAGTAATTACTGTGCTGTGCTGCTGATTTCTGATTTGAGAGTTATTTGTTACTCAGAAAAATATTATGCTGTGTTTTGTATCACTAGTGCAGTGTCCGTTCTCGGAGCCCTGCGAGTGAGGCGCGCGCGCTTCCCGCTCGCGCTGTTCTGTATTAAAAGTTTATTAATTCTGAACGTGTCACGTCTCGCGTGTCTATATTGCACCAAATGTGACACTGCACTCGTGAAGTCGATTGGATGAACGGTTCAAAATGCAAGATAAATAATCTAAATGCAAACAGACAGACACATAGAGATTCCTGCCTTTATTAGAGAGAAGAATATGTTCAGCCCCCTCCCTCCGAAGCTTCGAATATTCGATGTTAATTCCTATCGAAGCTTCGAAGCTCAAAAAATTGTATTCGGACCAGCCCTACTGTATCATTAAACATACTTTATACTATGGTATACCGTTGTATAAGTTCAAAGTAACTTTTAGCCTACAAGCTAATTTTAGCCAAACTCAGTTAGCCAATTTCAGTTGACAATGTGGGCATCATTTCTTTCGGTTCATTCATGTCAAACAAGTAAAACTCTAGCACGTTAATCTAATAATACAAAATGTACGTACCCAACAGTAGATTTCTAATAATATGGATGGATACAAGTACAACACGTGCCTCAATTCCTCCTCTCCTCGTGGTTGTTCAAACTTCAATGTTCCCGAGTCTATGGGGAGAATGCGTTAACATCTCGCGAGATAATCTAACATATCGCGGGATTTTGTAATGTCGCGAGATCTTTTGTTACATCTTGGCAGCACAGTTTTGGCAATTACATCCATGATTACATCCAACTCAGACATAAATGGTGACCGGATATATTTCTGTTTTACATGTATATGCATATGCATACATTCCATAAAAAAAATAACAACGAATACATCAGGTACAACAGGTTGAAATAATGACTAAAATGCAGTGGCTTTGCAAGCACTTAACCACACTGGGCACTCTGTGATTATATTTTTTTTAAACAAGATAAAGTAAATATATTTACTTTGTATACAAATCGTGTATTTCATAAAGATAATTAGCCAAGGTTTTTTTTTTTTTTTTTTTTTTTTTGTCTTGCTTGACTAGATGTGTAAAGGACGTCAGTGGACGTGTATTCACAGCCTTGACTACGTGTAAAGGACGTCAGTGGACGTCTTCACAACCTCTTAAAAACTACTTGGGCAATTAAATGAATTATTGCAGTATTAACCATGCAAGGATTAAGCACAGCTTCTGCATATTTCACAAGGATTTCATAGAGGGTCATGATGGACTATAAATGCACGTGTAAAAGACGTCGCCAGGTGACGTCCTCTCATCCGATACACTATATATTGAACTACACGTAGCTAAAAGTCAAAATAACAATTATAGATGCAACCCCAGAGAACTGTAGACATGTACAAATGTATCTGAATGCATTTTTAGGAAATGTTCTGTGCTTTCCTGTAGCTCAGTGGTAAGAGCATTGCGTTAACAACGCAAGGTTGTGGGTTCGATCCCAGGGGATTGCACATGCCTATGTATAAAAATGTATAGGATAACGCAATGTAAGTCGCTTTGGATAAAAGCGTCTGCCAAATGCATAAATGTAAATGTTCTGTATTACATATTTTTACCGATTTATGCCGTCCTACCGCGACTATTTTTGGCCAGGGACACGACGTTGCCGTTGGACCAATGTTTGCTGGGCAGCTTCATGAATTATGTGAAAATGAAAAGCATGGTTTGCATCTGCTAATGATTTTTTTTTTTCCATGTTCAGAGGCCTGAAGATAGACAGGAAGTTGCCCGTGCCGGCCATGAATTGAACCAGGAAGTGAATAGACTAATGGTGGCCATGAGGGACATGTTGGCTAACATCCAGTTTCGTGAACCTCAGTGGGAAGACAACCAGGACAGAGACGAGGAGGAATGGGACTGACGGATCAAAAAGGGCACGATTTTCAAATTAAAAAAAAAGTGACTAAAGTTATGTTCTGCTTGCCCTATATATTAAAAGATCCAATTAATACTGAAAATCATACTACTTGACTAGTACTTAATTGTGGTCCACATCTCCTCTTTTATTATATGAAGAGACAAATATGTTCATTAAGCCATGACTTGAGAGGCTTCTTTTTTTTAAGGAATATTATAACTATTAAGGTATTTTCAGGCTTGAAAGCATCATTTCTGAGAACCCACCATAAAGTGGAACTACCTTGTTTAGAACACCATGACAATCATCAGGAAACATTAGTAAAACAATGTTGCTGAATTAAAGTATGAACAAATTGTTTTAGTAATTGCAAAATTAAATGTTTATTTTTCGAGTTCCATGTTTGGGTATGGGCTTGGGTATATCCTGTGTGAGGATGAGGTACACGTTGTAATTTTAAAGGTTGATCGTCTTGAGAAAATAGTGCATTTCTATAGAAAAACATGACCGCTTCAACTAAAGCAGGTCAGATTTTCAGATGATCTCAAACAGACATCCTCATGCATAACACCCAACAATGATACCTGATCTACAAAGCCAAGGGTATGAGATAGATAGATAGATAGATAGATAGATAGATAGATAGATAGATAGATAGATAGATAGATAGATAGATAGATAGATAGATAGATAGATAGATAGATTCTAATTCTGTATTTTGAAATAAATGAGCACCAATTAAATAGTTTTTTAATCTTGTAAAATATTTAGAAACTTTTACTCCAGATTTTCAGTGTTTGTTAGGCCAGTGTTTCATCCCATGCAAAAAAAACAAAAACAACTTGTTAACCTGTCAAAGCTTTTATCAAGAATATTGATACATTCTGAATAACCTTTCAATATTCTTTTCTTTTGTCATTTTGTCTATGTGATACTCTTTTTGAATCAAACAACAAATTGATTGAAATTGTGCTCAAGAAAAGCATTGTTTGAGGTTTAGTTATTTTTGTTATTGAACAAAAAAATAAACTAAAATACTAAAATAACTGAAAACTAGTATACCCCTAGTATGTTTAAACAACATAATTTACATGCAAGTTTTCTAAAACTATTTTTTTAAATGTATAAATCGCAGATTCCAACCAAGATGGCTGACTTTCTGTTGGGAGGAGTCAGATAAAACGAAGTAAACTTTTGGTTTTCAAGTCTTCTTGTAAAGATCGTATTTACGAGTTGAACGCACATGAATGCCACCACAATGTCGTAAATACGAGTGGGAAGCTCAGGATTTTCTTTAAGCCCCAATCTTTACGAGTTGGGGGCTTGTCAGTGAGAAAAATGGCGGAATACCACAATACTTGTCAGGCTTTTCTATTTACAGCGAAGTAAGCTAATTGCTTGCACAGAATATGATGGCATTATAATATAACAATGTAATATGTAACGATAAAGTTTGCAGTGGCTTCATAAATTAATTAAAAACAAAGTACACCTGATGCACATTTCCTTGTTCTTCATTTTCTAGTACTAGAGTTTAAGAACCTTGCTGTATTTTTGTGTAATTAATTAAGAGAAAGTGCACCGCCATCTTACTCAGACGAAAGTGACTTGAACGCACCTGCCGTTGTAAACACGACTTTCCACCTCGTAAGTACGAACTTCCAAGGAGGACTTGAGCGCACCATTTGTCCTTTATAATGTCATCAGTGACCATTTGAGAAACTTCACCACAAACAAATACCCCACAGCCTGCATTTTGGGGCGCTATAGAGCCCCTCAACCACGCCCAAGACTAAGCACCACTTACGTTTTTGCAGGTCTGATGTGAGCATGGCAAAGGCCTCAAAAATGGATGAATTCATAAAAATTATAAATGCGAGCACGTCAAAAACAATAGGGCTTTAGCACCTTCGGTGAAATCTTTATGTCGTAGTCATGAATTGTATCGGAATCAACAATTATCATTATTTATAGCAAATTATAACTATAACTCATGGGCTAACTATATAATTCATTGTAGAAACTATATTGCATGAAATTAGCTCTGTATTTTCCCCACAATAGGGGTACTGCATCTTGGGTGCACTCATGGTGTGGTGTACTGTCCATCACCCTGTGGTGTCAGGAATCTGCTAGAGACCATGGAGATGGTCTCCTGAGTCATCTCTGACATAGCTGGATGTGTTGCCAGACATGTCAATAATAGGACTCATCAAAAGTTATTCCATCCACATGATGGCAGGCAGGGTATGTGCTCCATAAAAAATTGCTTTTCTGGAAGAAAAAAAAATACAGAAATATATAAAATAACAACCAGCAGGTACTTCCTCTGCCAAATGAAGGACATTCTCTACATGTTAGCCTTGCGGCTGTATTCAAGGAATGTCCAACAAAGATGTGCACCTAGGGCGACATGGACACCTATTAATAGGTGTAGATGAGGAAACGTAGTTCATGGAGTAATACAAATGTTATTAAAATACTTTATCTCAATACAGTGTCATATCATTGCAGAGATTTGTATCATATGCAACATCTGCAAACACAAATCAAAGCCATCTCAAGGTCACATGTGCAAAATGTTCAGGTATACTTGACTAAATGTATAACAATTGAGGGGTTTCCCATATCCACATATGTGCGTGTGTGTGTGTTTGGTATTAGTAACACGGTAACACACCAGAACTGGGGAAACCACTTTATACTCTGGGTAAGGTCTGCAAGAAAGTAGCGCTGTAACATTTTCTTGATATGCTGACTGTAACTTTTCATAGGATAATTTCACAGGTTTTCAATGTCCCTGTAAAACTATTGCATATTTATGATTTATTGAGGATCTACAGTTCTATAGAAAATAATGACATGGAAATTCTGAGGTAATTCATTAATGACATGGAGATTCTGAGGTTATTAATTTCTCATATTTTCCAGTGTAGTATGAAAACATTAATTAGTTTAAAGTTGTATTAATAATTTATAGAAGATGTGAAAGATGTGTGATGTGTGAGCTCTGTTTTAATCTAAATCTGTAAATAGAAGCTTTCCAAAAACATGGGTCACTGGACGGCTGGGGCCTGTTTCAGAAAGGAGGTTAAGTGAAAACTCTGAGTATGTTAACCCTGAAATGAGGGAAACTCTGAGTTTTCTGTTTCAGAATGGGAGGTATGTTAAACCTGAGAAAGCAGAGTAAGTCAAGCCTGTTTCAGAAAGAGAGGTAACTTATACTCAGAGTCAGTTACCATGGTAACTTACTCTGTGAACCTAACCTGGTCGGGAGCAGGTTTTCTTCAGTAAACCCAGAGTTTATTTCGGTCTCCTCCCCTTTTTTAAAGAGGAAGTGGTGTTTAAACACCTCACATTCATTCTTTCAGTACATTTTTATTAATAAAATTAATCTTTTATTAATAAATAAAATATTGCTATTTTTACTGCAGTTTTTTTCTTTTCTTTTTTTTATAAGATGAAGTCTATGACTCCTTAACTGGCAACTGAAAATACAGTAGTAGATTAGTTACATAATGTAGTTCTGAACAAATTCTACAGAATTAAACTGTGGCATTTACTGGAAATCACTGAACTGTGTTCATCTGTGCACCAGAAGTTGATGGACCGTCCTCCTGCTGTTCTTCCACACTCTGAGGGAGAGATAAGAATACCCGTTTATACTTAGATTTAAACTTAGATTCTGTAGGCATAATGTGACATAAAAATGTAAAAAAATCTGAATGTGTAGATTGTTTGATGTGTAGACACATAATATTAACATTACCTCTGTAGGCTTCTCTGTGGCAGCAGAAACTCTTTATCCCCATCGTCCTGTGAAGATGAGCATTTGATTGAGCACACTTTATAACACTATTTGTCATAATTTCTGGTGTATTGAGTAGGCGACTTACGACTGCCTGGGGTTCTGTTGGGACAGGAGGCTCCAAAAGACAGATATTACCACCAGAATCTGTTGGGACCAACAAAAATCCTAACCCAAAGTAAAATAAATGGAAATATCAAAAATAGCCTATATGAAAAATAACACATATGTAAACCTCTTACATTTTATGAAGGCCCTTGGATCTTTGGGACTGGCTCTGAAGTCCCTCCAGGAATTCCCTCAGCCAAAAATGCTGCTGCACTGCTAGACACTGGATGCTATTTAGTTATTTAATATGTCACATGTTTGTAAAGTCAGGTAGCCTACACCCATGATATGCTCAAGCCTTACTTGATTGAATTATGTTTTTATATTTAATTTTCAGCTGCTGCCATGTTCTTTTAATACCTGCAGGATTGCACCTACATGAAAATTAAAAGTAGGTTGAAAAACATACTGTTCTTCCAGTTTCACCTCAGATATTATAACAGTTGGGCAAGTTACTTGTATTACTAACTACAAATGACATCTTCAACAGTGTAATTAGATTAATGTTATAATGACTATCTTTAGAAATTATTGGTCTACTTATTACTAATTACTAAATCCCATGTCAACCTTAAACACATGAACAATACAAGGAGAGACAAGAAACAGCACTTTTAATGCTTTCAAATAAACAATATACAACTGCATGAATTATTCTTGAATTTGACCAAAGTGTGTAGAGGGAGAAGGTTACAATTAAAAATGTATGTTAAATATACAGAATTGTTCTATAGTCTAATACAATTACATCAGATTTAACTTTAAATTACAGAAGAATTAAGAGTAATCCCTTTAATTAAATTACAGTATTTAGATTACTTGGTAATTAATTACACCCATCACTGTATAACAGTAATTAAAATGTGAAGAAATATGCAGACCTCTTTTTGTCTGGCGCTGTTGCCATGGTGACTCGCAATATCTGCGCTCCATTGATAATGGCTTTTTATAGTTGTGGTGCACGCGCTTAACTCAGAGTCAGTTAACTCAGAGTTGATTGAACTCACTCATTTCAGCTGTTCTGAAACCAAAAACGTCTCGGTTACGTATGTAACCCTCGTTCCCTGAGTACAGGGAACGGAGACGTGTCGTCGGGGGAGTTCCCTGACGAATTGGGATCACGCTAGGGAGACCAATTGCCTACGAGTGAATTAAAACGAGCCAATGAACATTGGCATGCAACATTTGCATTCCGCAGCCCGCCTACCAGCGCGGGTATAAAGCCCGGAAGCAAACATTGCATCATCGCTTTTCGCTGAGGAGCCGAACAGTGTCCAGTCCTCCGCGAAGGTACAGCAACGTGGCGACGGGACGACACGTCTCCGTTCCCTGTACTCAGGGAACGAGGGTTACATACGTAACCGAGACGTTCCCTTTCGTCCTGGGAACTCCGACGTGTCGTCGGGGGAGTTCCCTGACGAATTGGGATCCCTAATAAAACGCCATGGTGCTGGCCCCTTCCAGCGTCCAGCTAAGCTACCCTGCAGCAGTTTCTTGTAATAAGTTGCGGGAGCTAGCTAGGGAATCACACTGCTGTTCCGCAAGACCCGCACAGTGGATTTTGGATAACACTGGGAAAGCGTGCCCTAACCCACAAAAAGGGAAGGGAACGCTGCGGAAGCCCAGCCTGCCTGAGGAAGGCCTGGAATACACATATGTACTAACCCATTGGGGTAGTGAAACATATGGCAGTCCCAGAGGTAGTCCCAATCCAAGGGAAGTGGGAGCGTACTCAACAGGGACGACAGAACGAGTCTGTCAAGGGGAAGACACGGCTGAACTGCACGTGGCATCATGGGTCACCGTAGAGACCACTGTAAAAAACACCCAGTCTACTAACAACTCCTACTAGAGGTAGCAGACCTGGCGCCAGGCGGTCCGCCACGCCTGGCACCGGAGGGGTGATGGAGGAACTCACGAGGCTCACCAACGTAGGGCGCCAACGGAGCAAAGGACGCACATATCCGGCCGAGGCACGGAGTGGCGTAGCAAGCCGACACAACCTATTCCCTCGTACCACTGGCCGTAGCGAGTACTCGGGAGGAAACAGGTTCCACACGTAGGCTATAGAATCTAGCGAACGTATTCGGTGTCGCCCAGCCCGCAGCTCTACAGATGTCTGTCAGCGAGGCGCCTTGAGCCAAAGCCCAGGATGCGGCAACACCTCTAGTAGAGTGAGCGCGCAACCTGGGAGGACAAGGCTCACCCAGAGACTCATATGCTCGGGTGATGGCATCCACTAACCAGTGGGCTAACCTCTGCTTGGAGACAGCCTTCCCCTTCTGCTGGCCTCCATAACAGACAAAGAGCTGATCTGAGGTTCTGAAGCTTTGCGTTCTGTCAATATAAACCCGCAAGGCACGGACGGGACAGAGAAAAGCTAGGGCTGGGTCTGCCTCCTCCTGGGGCAGCACTTGCAGGTTCACTACCTGGTCCACGAAGGGAGTGGTAGGAACCTTGGGCACATATCCGAGCCGGGGTCTCAATACAACATGAGAAAGGCCCGGCCCGAACTCTAGGCACGATTCATCGACCGAAAAAGCCTGCAGATCCCCGACCCTCTTGAAAGAGGCCAATGCTAACAGGAGCGCTGTCTTAATGGACAGGATATTAAGCTCTACTGTCAACAAAGGCTCAAAGGGAGGACTTTGAAGAGCTCTAAGTACCAGAGCTAGGTCCCAAGAGGGTACAGAGTGCAAAACACGAGGTGGATTTAACCTCCTAGCACCCTTAAGGAATCTGATGACCAGGTCATGCTTCCCCAAAGACTTACCATCTACTGCATCGTGATGCGCTGCTATTGCAGCGACATACACTTTGAGGGTGGAGGGAGACAGCCTTCGCTCCAACCCATCTTGCAGGAAGGAAAGCACGACTCTGATCGGGCAAGTTCAGGGGTCCTCCAGATGGGAGGAACACCATTCGACGAACAGGTTCCACTTCAACGCATAGAGGCGCCTCGTAGAGGGGGCTCTAGCGGAAGTGATGGTGTCTACCACTGCCTGTGGCAGACCACCTAGAACCTCCGCGTCCCGTCCAGGGACCAGCCATGGAGTTTCCAGAGGTCTGGACGCGGGTGCCATAGAGTGCCCCGTCTCTGAGAAAGGAGGTCCTTCCTCAGAGGAATCGGCCAAGGAGGGGCTGTCGTGAGGAGCATGAGTTCCGTGAACCAAGTCCTGGTGGGCCAATACGGCGCCACTAGAAGGACCTGCTCCTCGTCCTCCCTGACCTTGCACAGGGTTTGTGCAAGAAGGCTCACTGGGGGAAACGCATACTTGCGCAGGTCCCGGGGCCAGCTGTGAGCCAGGGCGTCCGTGCCGAGGGTCCCCTCGGTCAGGGAGTAAAACCACTGGCAATGGGTCGTGTCCGGAGAAGCAAACAGGTCTACCTGTGCGATTCCGAAAACACTCCAAATCAGCTGGACCGTCTGGGGATGGAGTCGCCATTCTCCTGGCAGGGGAGGCAACCGTGAGAGCTCGTCTGCCACACGGTTGAGCTCCCCTGGAACATGAACGGCACGAAGCGACCTCAGATGCTTCTGACTCCATAGGAGGAGGTGGGAGGCGAGTCGCGACATACGACGGGAGCGTAGACCACCTTGACGGTTGATGTACGCAACGGTCGCAGTGCTGTCCGTACGGACCAGTACATGCTTGTGTCTGAGAAACCCCTTGAGGCGACACAAAGCTAGACGTACTGCTTGCAACTCTAGGCAGTTGATGTGCCAATGCAGCTGGGGCCCCGTCCACAGACCCGAGACTGCATGCCCGTTGTACGTGGCCCCCCAACCCATGGCAGAGGCATCCGTGAACACCACAGCATGCCTGGAAACCTGGACTAAGGGCACTCCGGCCCGTAGAAACACAGGGTCCGACCATGGGAAGAAGGTTTGGCGGCAGCGCGGGGTAACTTTGACCCGGAGCGTACCGCTCTGCCACGCCCACCTCGGGACTCGATCGTGAAGCCAGCGCTGAAGCGGTCTCATATGTAACAGGCTGAGCGGCGTTACTGCGGCTGCGGCTGCCATATGCCCCAGGAGCCTCTGAAATTGTTTCAGTGGAACCGCTGTCCTGCCTCGAAAGGACTTGAGGCAGGTGAGCACTGACTGGACGCGCTCCTCTGTGAGGCGCGCAGTCTGGGCGACCGAGTCCAGTTCCATACCGAGATAAGAGATCCTCTGCACGGGGCAGAGTTTGCTCTTGTCCCAGTTGACCTGAAGCCCCAACCGACTGAGGTGCCGGAGCACCATGTCCCTGTGATCGCACAACACATCTCGCGAGTGAGCTAGAATAAGCCAGTCGTCGAGATAGTTGAGAATGCGAACGCCTTGTTCTCTCATGGGAACAACGGCCGCCTCCGCGACTTTCGTGAAGACACGGGGCGACAGGGCCAGCCCGAAGGGTAGGACTTTGTACTGATACGCTCGACCCTCGAACGCAAACCGTAGAAACGGTCTGTGCCGAGGAAGAATCGAGACGTGAAAGTACGCGTCCTTCAGGTCGATCGCTGCAAACCAATCCTGGGGACGGATGCATTCGAAAATGCGCTTCTGCATGAGCATTTTGAACGGGAGTTTGTGCAGGGCCCGATTCAAAACTAGCAGGTCCAGGATTGGCCATAACCCACCGCCTTTATTGGGTACAATGAAGTATGGGCTGTTAAACCCGGACCTCATCTCGGCAGGAGGGACCGGCTCGATCGCGTCCTTCGCCAGCAGGACGTCGATCTCGTTCCGCAAGACAGGGGCACCCACTGACTGCACACGGGTGCAGTGGACACCCCTGAACTTGGGAGGCCGGCGTGCAAACTGAATTGCATAGCCGAACCGGATGGTGCGGATGAGCCATCGGGACGGACCCGGAAGCGCTAGCCAGGCTTCCAGATACCGTCCCAACAAACCCACCCAAACCACCGGCGTACCCGCGGAGGGGCAGCGAGGTGGAAGACAGGGACCCGGCTCTGGTGGCATTGTAGCGACCGAGAGCGGGGTCTGGGCGTTTTAACTTGACACCAACCTGCTTCCACCTGTGGGCAGACGGCAGAGAAGGCCCGTGGGCATTCTGCTGCGGGCTGCCCGGTGGCGAGGGGAGGGGGAGAGATGAGGAACGAGGCCCTGACTCCTCGTGACCTGGTCTCTGCGCCTCCGGGCCCAGCTGCAGACAGGAGCGACGCAGCCGAGGCTGTCACTGCTATCAGCGAGCTGGAGAGAGGGGAACGAGAGTGGCGCCAATCGTGGGCGGCGCGCACTGCCATTCTGACTCTCTCGGACGGAGGAGACTGGTCTTACTGGTCTGCCAGACTCGACCGTGAGGGGAAACGAGGAGCGAGGCCCGGGGGCATCGAGTCCTGGTTCCCGCCTCCTCACCCAGCGAGAGACGAGAGTGACAAGGCCGAAGCCCTCACTGTCATCTGAGCACTGGGGGCCCGTGAGTGACTCAGAGGAAGTGGACTGCTCAAATTGGGGTACCGCTGACTGGATGAGCAGCGGCGGAACAGAAATGAAATTCTCCACCCGGCCCTCGCCCGGGGGAAGGAGTGGTGATGACACACACTCCCGAAGAGCAGACATCACATACTCCGGGTCGCTCCTCTCAGGGTCGTTTCCCTTACCCTTTGCGGGGGGAACGAACTCCGAGCGAGCGGTTTTGAGGTGCTTCTGGACCACCAGTGTGGACATCGTCTGACTGAGGGCCAGCGCTGTGACCAATCACGGTCAGTCACTAAGCACAGCTCCACCCCGAATCAGAACTACCCACATGCACTGAATGTGCAGGGGTAGTGAGAGAGGAAAAACTTCAGCAGATTTAGGCATGTTTGGCTTGCCATATTGGCACCAAAATGCTTCCATACTACCAAAATTTTTCACACGCATCTAGGCACTTTAGACCCAGGAAGTGTGGCTGTCAAGTCTGAATCTTCAGCATGAGAACACACCATTACAGTAGGAACTCAGCACCATTTTCAGAGTATAACAGCCCTCTCTCCGATGTAGCGATTGACATCTGTCCTCCCCTGGGGCCCCAAATGAAATGATTGGTCCCTCAAGAGAAGGACCAAAATCCCATTCAAAGCCTCGACGGCACACGGCACGCTGAGCGGCTCAAGCCTTTACGAGAAAGGGGAGATGCACAACGTGCCGACGTGGTCATGCACTCATGAGAGAACATGAACCACCCATGAACGCAGTCTCAACACACTGATTAGGCATGTGAAACAGCGATCATGGCCGTCAACCAGGCATGCAAGACAGTGAACGTGGCCATCACTGGCACACGGCACGCTGAGCGTTCAAGCCCTCAGGCAAGACGAACAACGTGCCGACGTGGTTATGCTCTCATAAGAAAGCATAAACCACCCACGAACACAGTCTCAGCATGTTTGCGATGCGCTAGAGGAGTGAGTGGTTCGTGCTCACTGTAACCCTCAGATCACCAATGTTATTTGCCAAAGTAGCCCTCTTCTGGTGCACCAGAAGAGAAACTAGATCGGGAAACAAACAAAGGGACTCACCTCATAGAGGCACGCGAGTCTTGATCATGACCACGCATCTTGAGCGCCGAATGACGCGCGCTGGGTTGCCGTGACAACCCCCGCTGTCAACCGGCACTCGACGGCACACGGCACGCTGAGCGGCTCGAGCCTTTAAAAAGGGGAGACGAACAACGTGCCGACGTGGTCATGCACTCCTGAGAGAACATGGACCACCCACGAACGAGGTCTCACACACTGATTAGGCATGTGAAACAATGAACGTGGCCGTCATATGAGGACAGGAAACGATCGCATCCAGAAACACACGAGTGAAACGTCATCCTGAAAAGGATGCGATCTTCACTCGTGTTGCTCTTTCAGGAAGAAAGTACTCTCCTTATTGTGCTGAAGCACACAGGGACGCAACGCGGCAACACAGCGGGGAAACTGCAAGCCCGCTGTGCGCACTCAACCGTTTACCAGCTGTGAAAACAGCTTTTGAATCAACAAGTGTGTAGACGCAGCCGGCAGACAGGAAATCGCGCGGTCGCTGAAGCGCCGTCACGCCAACACAGAGAGAGAGATCCCTTCCCGAAACAGCAGACTCGTAGAGCGTAAGATAGATACAATCTTAACGCTCATTCACTCAAAAGGACACAATCGGTCGGCTCCGAAGCAAAAAGCGATGATGCAATGTTTGCTTCCGGGCTTTATACCCGCGCTGGTAGGCGGGCTGCGGAATGCAAATGTTGCATGCCAATGTTCATTGGCTCGTTTTAATTCACTCGTAGGCAATTGGTCTCCCTAGCGTGATCCCAATTCGTCAGGGAACTCCCCCGACGACACGTCGGAGTTCCCAGGACGAAAGGGAACTCAGAGTTTCCCATCTCAGAGTTCAAGTTTTAACTCAGAGTTGGTTGAACCTCCTTATTGAAACAGGCCCCTGGACTGTTTGTATCGAGATGGTGTGAACTGTGGGGTATTTGTTTGCACTGTAAGTTTTATTTCTCACTTCACTATTATAAAGTTTTCAATGTAAATGTTATTTTGGGCTGTGAAAAAAACGTTGGTTTGTCGTTAAAGGCAGCAGAAATGGAAGCCAAAAACATGAAAATGACATCTGCAGTTCTTCAAACATGTCAGCTAGTACACTTATGTGTTTACCATGCCACAAGCATGTTGAAAGATGCGATAACTGAAGTAAGACAAACATGAATGAAGAGTTTCAATAGAATTGACAAAAATTTAAACTCCTATGTACTTCATGGGCAGGACTTTCTGACTGCAATTGGAGAAAGAGGAATGTGAAATAGAGACCAACACCTGCATGGCCCAGGACATAAAAGCCTGTTTATCAAAACAGGAAATAAGTAAGTAGTAGCCTATACCATATGAATTGTAAGTTTTGGTGTAAATAAATGTAGCTGCATTGACTTTACAATAACGTTTATGTTTTAGAACCCTGCATCCACACATCAAACTTATGCAGTGGGTTCAGTGTGATCTGTGCAACAAATGGTTACACACAGATTGTGCTGGCATAGACCTTACAACAATTTGAAAAGACACCCTTCAGCTGTGGATGTGATCAAAAACAATCATATTCTTTTCAAAGGTTAGCAACACAACCATAACACAAACGACAGCTCACTGAACCACTTTTGATGCATATGTCTAGTTTACAGCACCCTCACACTTTTTCACAGGATTTTGGTTGACACAGTTGTAAAGGATTGTTGTAATTGTTATGAAAACCTTTAAATAAACTGGCACAGAAACATGTTTGTAGAGACATGTAGTAATTAACATATGTAAATCAGGATTAACATTTGTAGCACATTGATAAATAGTAAAGATCACACAGAATGTTTTTACATAAGCATTCCAATTATGTACCAAAACTAAAAAACAAAACAAAATGTTACCTACGGATCTGCATTTTTGATCAAGAACAAGTACAGTAATATTTATTTGGAATAAAAAGGTGTTTCACATTAACTTGGTAGTTGCAACATACTGTACTTAACATACCAAGATTACTTGTTTTAATAGCTTCATAATACTGTTTTTTTTTTTTTTTTTGACATGAAAAATCAGGTAGATTTTGCAAAATAGCGGGCGTACGATGTTTATTACGATGTTATTATGAACGAAATGCCTTTCTCCACTGATATTCTGAGTTGTTCAAAGCGTTACCTCAGTAAATTGGCCGAGTAAATCTGTGAGCTGGTGTGAGTGGAGCTGGGGCTAATTCACGAGTTCACACTTACATATAATTTGAGGGGGTAAAGTTTAATGCGTATTTGGCGTGCTGTCCGGAGGGAGGGCTCCGAGCTCGGAGTTCGGCCCGAACCCAGATACTCCCCCCGTATGTAAGTGCTTAGGACTAGAAGCGTGGAGAAGGGGTGGTGGAGGGATGCTGCAAAACTGTCAATGGAATGAGGTGAGACTGCTGAGTATATATACACCTCTTACCATTGATTGCTGAGTGCTCTCCACTTGTGTTAAAGGTACAATATGCAAGAATTTTTGGCCGCTAGAGGGCGCTACATTCCAAACAACAACAACGGCGTAGCTTGATGACGATGTGAAGGAGCGTGGAATGATGGGAACTGTCGTTTTAAACTCCACCGTGGATGTAAATCAGTCAGACGGGAATCGAAAAATCATGTTCATGGATGAGGTTAAGTTTTATTTTTATAATGACATGCTTTTTGTGGCGAGGGGGGCGTGGTTCAGCGCGGTCTGTAATGGGAGAGAGAAGAGACGAGCAAGTAACCTTAGGTCAAGTGCAAATGACGAACACCTGTGTCTTATTGCTGTGATCCGCGTGGAGAGACCGCTTATAAGCCGCGCGCTGGAACGAGAGAGAGACTGGAGAGAAAATTGGACGCAGAGAAAGAAAACCGGTGGATCCGAGCTCTCATTTTTGAACTGTTTTGTGCCGTCGCGGTTGCCACGGTGAAAGCGCGTTTTGTTTGTTTTGTTTTATTTTAATAAAGTACAAGTCCCAGTCACGCCGATCCCTGTCTTCTTCCTTCCTGACTCTTGAACCTCATCACACTTTTATTTCATTAAAATGAATTAACCGCAAGAAAAGTAAGGTTTAATACTAAATTGGTTATCATAGATGTTACTGTATGTCGAATTCATTGTTGTGATAACGCGGCGCAGTTTTACGTGTACATTCGAACATTCCCACATCATTTGCCAAAATACTGATTAATCTTTATGTATAACACATGCTTCCTTCATCAGCTGGAAGAGAGGAGATAGCGCTACTTCCGGTGAGAGTACGCTGTGCGCGAAATGGCTGCCGCTTCTCATCGCAAATTCGTTGTTTTGTTTTGTTTTGTAAATCTCTGTTTGCTACGTTTCCCCCACTAATACTGTGTTGCTTGCCTCTGGGCCACACTGCTGGAACGGAGAATCTGGACTTTTTCTGTTTGCTACGTTTCATCCTCAACATCGCGCTGTTTGCTTCTGGGCAGCACTGCTGAACGGAGAATCTGGATGTTTTCTTTTCCCTGGACACGAAATCTGGATATATAATCGGAATAAACCTGCTGTTGGTTTCTGGATGTGCTTTTTTGGGCAGTGTTGGATGTTTGAGTTAGGCATCTGTTGCATGGATGTTACATTTCCTGAAGTCCCTGACATTAATGTTACCTGGACAATTTGGACAATCTCTGCTAACTTCTGTTCAGCGTCTCACTTTGTGAAATCCCTGCGAGCCCTCTGCCCACTGTTTCGGCTTTACCACTCTGCACTCTCGGTGGGTAAGTCTCCCCTTATTCATTGCATAGTGTTTTATTGTGGTTCTGCCCTCTTTGGTCTGGCTAACGTGGCGGCCTCGCATTACTCTCCCCGCGAGCCCTCTACCGCTGCATATATGTGAGTCCCATTACATCTGATGCAGCGGGTAGGCAAGTTTTAACTTGTTTAGCGAGCTGTTTAGTTTAGTTTTGTGGATTACACTTAAAATCAGCTGGGTTTGGCTAACGTGGTGTTGTAGTTAAGTGTGTGGCCATTCGGCTTTCTGTGAGTGCTGCCTTAAACTGCAAAGAGATGTACTTTCCCATTAATTACTCCCCGGCATTGAGACTGCTGGCCCTGGGCTTTGCTGGCCTTGCTCTGCTTCTCATTCACGGTATGGATTTAAATTACACTTCATTACAACTGCATAACCTAAATCGTCCACTCCGTCTGGAATCATCCACGTTTAATTTGTGTACTACTCTCGGAATTGCACGCCGCACACGTTATATCCATCGGTCTGCTAAACGTAGATGGTCTTATAACTACGACTCCTGTCTCTCAATACCTGTGATCCTGTCGCCGAGATCGGAGCGTTACCATAGTAACGATGTGACTATCCACCGCGCCAGAACTCTCATTCCGCTAACCAAAGATGTGACCTACTCGTCGCATGCTCCCCATCGACACAACTGCGCACTCTTGAACACCCGTTCCCTGACTGGCAAGGGCACACTACTGAATGAAGTTACATCTGAGAGAGACCTGGATTTACTCTTTCTGACTGAAACCTGGCAAACACCTGACGATTTCATTGAGCTGAACCTATTAACCCCTGCTGGATATAGTTATCTGACAAAACCTCGACTTAGTGGTAGAGGTGGTGGTCTGGCAGTGATCTTTAAGAACAATTACAAAGTGACTAAGTATGACATTCTTGATGTTCCAAGTTTTGAATGCCTTTCACTTCAATTTGCTGGCCCCGCTCCGCTTCTGATTCTATTGATTTATAGACCCCCTAGAAACAACCCAAACTTCTGCTCTGATCTGACTGAACTTCTCACTCTCGCTTTTGCCCGGCATGATAGAATAATGATGCTTGGTGACTTTAATATTCATGTTGATTCTGATTGTACTGCTGCAAAAGACTTTTTGTCAGTTCTGGATTATTTTGAAATATCTCAGCATATCGATTTCCCAACACATTCTCACTCTCATACTCTTGATCTGCTCTGTACTGTTGGTATTGACAATGTGCATGTTCAGGGTCATAATCTTGGCATCTCTGATCATAAACTAATTCTCTTTGATTTTTCACTTCCCATTGTTAAACCTATAACTAACACAATTATATCCTACCGAAATCTGAAAAATATAACTGTTGAAAATTTCTCTGCTGCCATTGCTGTTTCTGCTCTTCCTTCCTCACTCAATCTGCTGTGTCCTGATGAGATAGTTTCTACGTATGATAAATCGATTGGTGATGTATTGGATAAGCTTGCTCCTCTAATAACTAGAACTGTTCCGTCTACTCATTCCTCTCCTTGGTTTACCCCTGAGCTCAGAGTTCTGAAAACTCAATGTAGGCGCCTTGAAAGACTCCACAACAAATCCTCCCTTCTTGTCCACGCCATAGCCTATTCTGACTCAGTAGTGAAATACAAAGAAGCACTAAACATCGCACGCTCTAACTATCTCTCTACTGTTATTAACAAAGCTAAATGCAAACCTAAAGCTCTATTCACAGAAATAAATAAACTGGTCAAACCGTCCACCGTAGCTCTTACTGGTTCTGCCGATCTTTGTGAAAGTTTTCAGTCTTTTTTCCTACAAAAAATTGACAACATTTATCAGTCGTTTTCTTCTACTGCCACTACTCCTTCAACTCCATATTTGATTGGTTGTCCGCTAGACACTTTTTCACTCACTACTACATCTGTGGTTGAAAAGATGATTAACAAATCAAATTCTACCTCCTGTACACTTGATCCTATTCCTACATACCTTCTAAAAACTCATTTGTCTTTACTCATTCAACCTATTACCCACCTTATTAACAGGTCTCTTGCCACTGCCACTGTTCCGCTTAATCTGAAAGTAGCGGCCATTACTCCCATCCTCAAGAAGCCCGGCCTCGACAACGCCACTCATAGCAATTATAGACCAATATCAAACCTTGCATTCGTTGGCAAGCTACTTGAGAAGGTAGTTGTGGCACAACTGCAATCACACTTAGAGAGACATAATCTCTTTGAACCCCTTCAATCTGGTTTTCGTACATACCACAGCACAGAAACAGCTCTATTAAAAGTACTAAATGATCTCCTTCTGGCTTCTGATTCTGGTGCATGTAGTATTCTGGTTCTCCTTGACCTCAGTGCAGCATTTGACACTGTGTGCCACCCTACACTTATCTCACGATTGTCTGAAATAGGCATCACGGGTGCGGCACTTCAGTGGTTGACCTCGTATCTATGTGATAGACAGCAATTTGTTAAGATAGGTAAGAATCGCTCACGCTCTGTGTCTGTTTCTCACGGTGTGCCCCAAGGCTCTGTTCTTGGTCCGCTTCTATTTCTGATCTACTTGCTACCGTTAGGCCAGATCATCAGACGGCATGGTCTCAACTTTCATAGCTACGCTGATGATATTCAAATCTACTTCACGTTCAATCCCAACTCATCTTTTCCACCCCCTTCAGTTACCTCCTGCCTCCACGAACTTAAAACATGGATGTCCTCTAACTTTTTACAGCTTAATGCTGGTAAAACGGAAATCCTGTTGATTAACCCTAGATCACAGAGTTCACCCGGACATGACATTTTTATTGATATAGATGGTATTGAGATTAGGCCTTCAAAAACTGTTCGGAATCTGGGAATTTTGTTCGACCCCACGCTCAGCTTCCACTCACACATTAGTCAGACTGTCAAATCTTGCTTCTTTCACCTGCGGAATATTGTTCGTATTCGCCCCTCTCTTACCTTTATAGATGCGGAAATTGTTATTCATGCTTTCATCACTTCCAGACTGGACTTCTGTAACTCATTATACAGCGGACTACCCACCAAAGCAATACACCGCCTTCAAATGGTACAAAACTCTGCTGCACGAGCCCTCACATATAATAAAAAATCTACCCACATCACTCCTATCCTTCACCAACTGCACTGGCTTTCCGTAATAAACCGCATCCAATTCAAACTGTTAATCCTAGTGTATAAAGCCTTACATGGCCCGGCACCCAAATACCTTGTTGATTTGGTACAGCCATACGTTCCAACTCGGGCCCTTAGGTCCAGCACTGAAAACCTACTTGTGGTACCCCGGGTCAGACTCTCTACGGTGGGCGGTAGGGCGTTTAGTGTTGTTGGCCCTAAGCTTTGGAATAAGATGCCCCTGAATCTTCGTGCGACCGACAACATCCGGACCTTCAAAAAACTACTCAAAACTCATTTTTTCAAGCTTGCCCAATAAATAAGTATCCTCAACACCGTTTTCTTTTGTTCTCCACTTTCTTAGTTCTATTTGCTACATACTCTGTCGTAATTGTATACTTTGGGTAAATAGTACAATGTGTTTTTCTTTGATTCTTGTCAATTAGTTTCATGCTTGTTTCCATCTGTTTGTCTGTAATAAGCAGATGGCCTTTGTATCTGTTTGCTTGCTGTTTGTCTGCTATTTGTATTGCATTGTGAAGCGACCTTGGGTTCTTGAAAGGCGCTATATAAAATAAACATATTATTATTATTATTATTACATGCTATATTTATTTACATGGCCATAAACACCAGACGTGATAAACAATGTCAATAAACTAGACACAAACCTAAAGCAATAATACTTTCCTTACATAAACATAACGATTACCGAATGCTACATTTGGAAAATATAAAATTAAGCATGCTTTGTCGACAGAACCAGCTGCAATCGGTAAAGAATAATTGTGTTCCATAACGACTGCACGAAACAAGCTAACGTGTGTTGCTTGATAGACGCTACAATTACAACTTCCGCATTTGTCCAGGACTCCACGGCAGTACGAGCGGAAACCGACTACCGAGGGTAACGCGGATATGACGCAATTGACTGGGGACTCCCAGCTCCCCCCGCTCTAACGCCCCGTTTCCTTGGTTAAAATCGCAATTTTCTCACGATTTAAAAATAGTTGGAAACATTTGGAATATTGTACACTCTTAGAAAAAAGGGTTCATTGGGGTTCTATATAGAACCATAGGGTTCTTTACTCAACTCCAAAGAACCTTTTATGCTAAAAAGGTTCTATAATGACAAGAAAGAACCCTTTTGGCACAAAGGTTCTTTAGGCTATTATTCATTCATATATTACATTACTCTGCAACATTTTGTAGTTGTAATTAAATTATTGTTTATCTGTTGTAGTAACTTAATAACACATTTTAATCATTTTTGGAGGAGAAAAACTGAAATGGCACTCTTCGTGTGATATTGATTAACTACATAAAATGATATAAATATATACATTTTCTAACACCCATATCTTGAATTTTGTGATCATTCACATGCATTCATAAATGCATTTGAATACACTGAATAATGCAGTGAAAGAACGCACTCAAAATGCACACGCGCACTAGTATAACTAGACTTCATCATGTAACTTTACATTAGCCTAGATGCGTGCACTCTGTAGGCACGATTTGTTTAGTTTTTGAAATATACTTGATAATGTTAAAGCGCACATCGTTAAAACAAAAAATACGATATTATCGCAGACGATTTAGCTATATCGCACACCCCTATTCACCTTATTCCGGAAGTAGCACTGGGTGGCGCCATCCGCGTAATCTCACTTCCTGGTTTAGCTACTTAGCGCTTTGTTTGCCCTGGTCCAATCTGTTATCTGTCTTGATATAAGTAGATAGACTATAATATTATAGCCAAATGCGTTGGCCTATGGTTATTAACAACTGCTGCAACGTACTAAAGTACATTTCACTTGAAGCTTTTGAAACAATGCCACAATCAAATTATTTAATAGCTGTGTCTTTCTAATAGCTATTACTTAGTTATGAAGATGTGCACAAACACTACTACATGTAAAGTTTGAAACATTATTACACCACAGTTTGTTTGCTTAATCACCAGATACATTTGCAGTGTATAGCCAACAGATGAGAAAAAAATAGCCACGAACTGGTGTAGAAAGAAAGTAGAGCCTCAACTAGATGAACAAGAGGGTAACGTTAGCTTAGCTAACTGCTAGCTGCAATTTCTTATGGTTTGATCTCTAACACAAGTAATGGCTGTAAAATAAATCCAGCGACTGAATTCTAGAGGACCATAGCTTTCAAACAAGGTATAGCATGTGTATGTGTCCTGTAGTGAGACCATTACAACATTAGATGTTTGTGGCTAATGTAGGCTAAACACTACACATCGGCCGGGCTGCGATCAGACAGGCAGACGGGTCATATAAACACCTAAAAGTCGTTTAAAAATTACCCCGAGAAACAGTGCATTGCTGTGCTGTGCTGTTGGTACACACGTACATAGCACATTTGGCACAAATTAGCTTATCTTATGTGACATTTTATCAGTGAGACTTCTCAAACCGGAAGTTGGTTTACAACGGAAGTACTGGACAGAAGTAAAAGTGGGCGGGGCGGAATAAGGTGAATAGCTGAATAGGCTTACGTCTTGTCTTGCTGCTCTTTCATTTCATTCTTTGTCATTAATGTGAAATTATTGTACCATAACTAAACAATTTTGCATTATGGATTTAATTTTTTTATCTGTTGAACAGCAAACATAAACAAAAAGAAGTAATAAACTCATTATTTTCATTAATTTTACAAAGTAAACAATTTGTTTGCATTTGCGCGAGCATATTCACGCAGCGCTGTCTCGCGAGTGCAGTGCACGTCACGTTTTTGAATTCCAACGGTCGATGGTCTGACGGAAATATTGTTGTGGTAAGTCAGAGAAATACATCGATTTTTTAAGTAATTTACTTGTTAGAAGCTTTAAACCCATTAGTAATGAAGTTGTCAATGTTTCTACAGCGGATTTACACTAAAACACGAAAGAGTCTGAACCGCGACAGTGTCACAAGTTGCCTTACATCGGTAAGTTTTGTTGTGCTTGTTGCAAACTGTTACATTTTGTGTTTTCTGATCCTAAGCTTAAGTTAGTTTTTAACTGCAGATAGTGCTCTAAGCTAGTTTTTGACCGCACACTCAAATGGTCATGAAGAACAGCCCTACAGAACAGAACAGAGCGCTTGTGCGTTCAGCTTAGGGGCGGTTCTAGACCCTTTTTAGGTGGGCTTCAAGCCCCATATTTTTCGTCTCAGCCCCCCTAAAACTATAATCAGCTATCTGAACGATCAGGCCAGTGCTGCTTCTTCAGTAAAGTTTATAATTGATATTGATTTATAATGATTATTTTATGTTCAAGTCAAGTGGTGTCTAAGGAACTGGAAGCAGGCCAGGGTTCGGCTGTTTCTTAATCACACACAGCTTAAAGGGATAGTTCACTTTAAAATGAAAATTCTGTCATCATTTACTCACCCTCAAGTTGTTTCAAACCTGTATGAATTTCTTTCTTCTGCTGAACACAAGGGACGATATTTTGAAGAATGTCAGTAACCAAACAGTTAACTGGAACCATTGACTTCCATAGTAGGAAAAAAAAAAATACTATGAAAGTCAATGGTTCCAGTTAACTGTTTGGTTACTGACATTCTTCAAAATATCGTCCCTTGTGTTCAGCAGAAGAAAGAAATTCATACAGGTTTGAAACAACTTGAGGGTGAGTAAATGATGACAGAATTTTCATTTTAAAGTGAACTATCCCTTTAACTACAATTAATCAGCCTTGATAACAAGTGTATTAAATTGACACTGTATCTTTACTTGGAATGCACTTGCTTGTAGACTGTACAATTAGGGTCTATTCACATGTTCTTATCTCCCTTCATCCATTAATTCCCTAAATCACTTTTCCTCTTTAGGGTTGTGGGGAGGCTGGAGCCTTCTTCCCTCAGCAACATTTTTAAATTGCCTGTTCAAATCAATCAATCAATAATCAATCAATTATTTAGAAATTCCACTAATACTTACTTTAATATTTACATTTACAGAATACAACTTTACTTTATTTCGTGGTAGACTAAGAGGTTAATAAAGTAGTGACATGTACATGATGTGAAATTAATAGTAACTTTCTGTTTTCCTTTTCAAGATTACAGATGATGTCTGCAAATGGATCCAAACCATCAACCAGTGATGGAGGCAATGGAGTGCCTCTTTGCTCTTTTGTATTCAGTGTGGAATACCCCAAGCACATCACTCACACAATGAATTTGGTTTAGCACTACCTGTTTAAACTCTCCAGCAGCCAAAAAAAAAAAAACTGTCTGTCCCAGTGCTCTAAATGTATAATCAATTATCATAATACTTTAATATGTCATGAATAGTGCTAATGTAAATTTGTAAATATGAGGCGATTGATGTTATTCTGAAATGCTGATCTGAATTTGAATCTGTAATTACAATTCTTTATGAGTGATATTAATGTAAAATTGTAGATTTGAAGTACTTGATGTTCTGAAATGCTGATCTGAATTTTAATCTATGTATTCACATTCTTTATGAGTGATATTAATATGAATTTGTAGATTTGAAGTACTTCTATATCTGTATATTTCCATTGTGAGTTATATTAATATGGATTTGTAGTTTTGAGGAACTTGATGTTCTAACACTGATGGGAATTTAGATGAATCTGTATATTTGCATTATTTATTAGTGATAGATTAATGTAATTTTGTACATTTTATGGACTTATTTTGTAATATGTAGATGTAGGTGAAACTCTATTTTCATTATGAGATATTTTTTAAATGGTTGATGTTTTAATGTTGATTTGTACATTTAAAGCCTTGAATACTTGAAATTACAGTAGCATTCTTTCAGTAATAGTAATTATTTTTGTTAATATAAATAAATTACTAGTTCTATGCACTTTGGGTGTGCTTTTTTTCAGTATTCATGGGTGACTTTTTTATGTGAATTACATTTTTACATTTTAGGGTCTTGATGTTTGTCAATAATATTAAATATTTAATCCGGAAAGGACAAAACAAATGAAAATGAATGAACCCCTAAAAGGTTCCATATAGAACCTTTTTCCTGGTTACAAAGAACCCTAAAGGGTTCTTTTGATTGAACCCTTAAAAAGGGTTCTATATAGAACCTTTTAGGGGTTCCAAATACGTAGCGCCTGATAGAACCTTTTAAGGTTCTATATAGAACCTTTTCTTCTAAGAGTGTAAGTAATCAACTTAACAAAATATATAACACTGGCCTTGAGATTATGGGATATTTTAATGCAAAATTCTTGCATATTGTACCTTTAATTATCTGAACGTGCTCCTCCCGAACCTTGTTAATAAAACATCATTTAGTTTATTCATGGTTCGGTGTTCTGAAATATTCGGTGTCTGAGATTTTCGGTGACAATGGGCGGAGCTTACATAAATATTCACATGAGTTTCCTGTTTTGTGTTAAAGTGCCACTGAAAATATTAACGCACACTCCTCGGCTTAAATAAAGGTAATTAGCCTACTTTAAACAAAGTTAATCTTATATTCTGTTATTTACACAACAGTTTAGCCTATGTTTATACTTTGTTATATTGTGTCCTGTAGGCCTACAGCAGGGTTCACCAATCTCGGTCCTGGAGGGCCGCTGTCCCTGCAGAGTTTAGCTCCAACCAGCTCCAACACACCTGTTTGAAAGTTTCTAGTATGCCTAGTGAGACCTTGATTAGCTGGTTCAGGTGTGTTTAATTGGGGTTTGAGCTAAACTCTGCAGGACAGCGGCCCTCCAGGACCGAGATTGGTGAACCCTGGCCTACAGCTATGTTTGATATGATTACAGCAAATGATTTGCCAGAGGTGTTGTTAAACGAGCCAATAGCGTTTAAAGGTGCAGTCTGGAAGAATGACAGCTAGTGGTCGAAAAAATTACTGCAGTCCAAATTCAAAATATCAGAGATCGTCTCCCCCGCCCTCACCTCCTCAGACTCGATGCTCTGGGTTGCCAGTTTGAGGCCACGCAACAGGAATGAGCGCAATAGGGGTTATGCGGAACGCCCAACGTTCGAACCGGAAAACGGGTATAAACATTTCCGGTTTGCATTACCGTACGCAGCTGTAGGTTATCTCTGAGGTAACTTATTTTGCCCCTTTTTTTAGAATACAATTCTTATTTCTGTTTTAATAAAAATGTCACGAATGCTTAAGTATCAGAAAATAAAAATGTATAAAAAAAAATAAAATGCAGTCTTCATTTGATTGTTTTAATCGTCTGCAAGCAAATATAAAAGGTTAAACTACTATGATAGCATACAAGTCTAAACTAACTTACTGATAGTTAGCTAACTCTACATCGGGTGCCATTAGCAAAAGCTACATACTAACTTACATACCTTCATAATCATGAATAAATGAGGAGGCGTAAAAACTTAAATCCTTTATCTACCGAAGTACTCGGGGCTCTGGACGTCCGTTTGGCAATACGATGTACATCTGGAATGGGTAGCTCCTGTAAACACCGGCTATAAAAGGTCGCCATTCCTACGCTGTGTTTACATAGACAGTATATAAACGTGTGTTTACCTCAGTAGCTGACGACCGGAAGTAGTTATACCCGTTTTGTAGAACCCGGAAGTATGTTCCGCATAACCCCTATTGACAATGAAAGCAAAGGAGACTTAGTTGATCAATTGATTTATCTGCGTTTTAATATGCTTTCATTCATAGAGATTTTTAGATGGATACGAGGCTTTTTAGGTTGGGTAGAATCTGTAATCTCTGACTCAGTTTGTTTGCTGGCTGCAATACGCTGTGTTTCCTGCCAACTGGCATCCTGGTGTGTCGAAATGCTATTGAGTGTGGCAGTGGGCAAGATCACACAGACCAAAACAAAAACAGACATTCCAACATGGAATGTGTAGCATCCAGTCAATATTGAGAAGCCCAGAACTGATGGTTAAATTACTTTTATTGCCGTCCGTGTCATCAACCAACGTAAGAGCTGGGTAAAAACAAATAAACCATGCATTACCATCACATTTCGACCGTTACACAGCTCATTACATTAGTTTCAATCCGTTAGCATTACCAAATTATACATTTTACAATAAACATTTCAAGTAGCTCAAATATATTTTTCGTTAACTCTACAAACCTTGTTCCCCAATTGACCGAAGCTAAACCTTGTACACTGTAAAAAAAAAAATCCTAATTTTACAGAGAATAACTCTAATTTTTATAGAGTATTTTTCTGTTATTTTAAATTATATTCAAAACTCTGTAAAATTACAAACAATATCTGTAAATTAATTAATTGACTGTTAATTTAAGGATTATATCATTAATTACAAATTACAGTGATTCTTATTTTTTTCACAGGACAATTACTGTATTATTTATACAGTATTTTTTCTGTTATTTTAAATTATATTCAAAACTCTGTAAAATTACAAACAATATCTGTAAATTAATTAATTGACTGTTAATTTAAGGATTATATCATTAATGACAAATTACAGTAATTCTTTTTTTTTTTTCACAGGACAATTACTGTATTATTTAAACAGTATTTTTCTGTTTTTTAAAATTACATACAAAGTTGTGTAAATTTACAATAAAATTATGTAATTAAATATGTAGCTCATTATATTAAAGGTTTATATCCATACTAACAATCTAACATATTTCCTTGTCATTTTAAAGTAAATGTTATTAGTTTTACATTTAAGTGTATTTTTACATTTTAACTCTGTAATTCTGGATACAAATTTAATGCAAGCAAACTGCACAATTATTGTTAAATTGAGCTTGCTAGTCAGACAGCAGGCCAACAGGGTTCATGATGGAACATGTGGTGGGTTTAGGTCCTCCTGGGAAGTTTGTATTCATGAGGTTTTATATTTTTTTTATGTTTTAAATTAATTTATGAAGCCATTACATATTATATTGTTATATTATAATGCTCATATTTTGTGCAGGCATTAGCTTACTTCATTGTAAATAGAAAAGCCTGACAATGTCACTGCTTTAAGTATTGTGGTATTCCTCAATGTTTCTCACTTCAAGATCAGGGTTAAAGAAAATTCTGAGCTTCCTACTCATATTTTCATCTTTGTCGTGGCGTTCATGTGCGTTCAACTCGTAAATACGATCTTTATGACATGACTTGAATCCACCAATAGCTCTAGCTTATGGGACAGTCCATACAAACACTCTTTGCAAAATTACATTACTGACTGTCTCAGTGAGAAGTTCTTAGTCCTGTATCAACGCTAAACGGAGTATCCATGCTGTTAAATAAAAGTCTGTAGACAAGGGTTAGGGTTACTGTTAGGGTTAACCTTAACCCTTCATTTCTAACCCAGCCCCGGTTTCACATTACTGGTGTGCATCTTGAGACAAAACAATGGCACTGACATATTTTAAAGTCCCTGTAAAGGCAATTCTACAAAAAAATTCTAAACACATTATAAGTGCTAGAAATGTATTGCTAAAACATGTTACAAAGACTGAGAACTGTGAAGTACTAAATTGTGGAGTTAGACCGTTTAACAGTTTTTCACCCTTGCTGTGAGCCGGATTTTTTGGGCGGGGCTAAAACGGGGGCTCGATGACGCACTGCGACCCCCTGAGCTTGATTGGGCCCCTACTTGATGACGCACGGAGTCACTAAGCCTATCGCTCAATCGCGAGTTACTAGGTGTGTTCGACATCGGCTGCGGCTGGATGTAACCGATCGGCGAGAGTAGCCGCGTGCAGGCGGGGAGGAGCTGCAAACGGAGACGTGAAGTCGGACACTTTCTGGTTCCCGTAGTGACCGCTCACGTGGTGTTTGCATACTTTACCACAGCTGAAGTGAAATAAATGCAATTTTTGCCAAATAATGTTTCAGAGACATTTTCATTCAATACTTTATGTAGGCCTACAGCTTCATGCAACGTCTGTTTGAACAAGAATAAAGTTCAACATAAGTTACTATCAATGAAGTGGAGTCTACGTTTTTTAATCAGTTTTAATTTAATAAACATGACACAATATAACATCGCAACTACATGAAAAGAGTGTTTACTGTTATAAAAAAAATATGATTTGTGAGCGTTAGAGGAACTAAAGGTGTTCGGATAAACACGAAACACACGTGATCGTTGTCATGCAGTGAATCCGGCCAATCGTGGAACAGCTGTGTCGTCATCAGCCCTCGTGCAGCCGCTCTTGAGAAGCTGCGCTGGCTGAGTTCTCCGGCTACTCTCGAATCGCTCTCGCGGTACTTTGATGGCATACGTCACAGTCACGTGGTGTCGGCGCTGTATCAAGTCGGACAAAATTTCTAACCGGCATGCACTGCTTTAAGTCAGCCGCCGATCGGTCTGCGCAGAGCTGCATGAAGTCGAACAAGCCTACTATCAGACAGCCTACAGTTTGCTAGCTACTATGCCCACGGCTCTGGCTATGCCTTCGTCATGTAAATGCGTATTCACTGGATGCAATCACTTAGAAAACAGATCGGTGTCCTTATTTAAATTTCCGAAAAATGATCATATCAAGAGGAGGTGGATTTATCTTGTGAAGAGCTAACGTTACCTTGATGGAGAGCTGATGATCACCACCACACCGCCTCTGTAGAGATCAGGATAGTTTACTTTCGTTGGAGACAACTGGAATTCACTGATAATCCGCTGTTACTGGTGAATGGGGCCGAACCGACTATCTCCCGCTGTCCGCTTCGGCCTTCATCCTCCCGTCGCGCCGACATGCACAAGCTGTGCGCGAGTCATATTTCCCGCGAGTGGGCGTGGTTTCAGCGCAGCCAGCGGACACGCCCCCAGCGTTTGAGAGCTGAGACTACTGCTCATTTTTTCGAGATTTTGATAGCTTATTTTATTTACTTGGCGGCTTTTTTAATCATTGAAATTGGGCTGGGTGGCTAATAACACATTTTTCGGTGGTATGACAAACTCAGAACACATACTTAAAGGTATAGCGGAGGATCTTTCCGAATTTTAGATAAGAACCGCCCTCTCCACTTTTTGAAAAAATGCACATGCGCAACACTCTACCTGCTCCCGAGAGGGAACGCCTATTAAACGTGTGCGAGGTTCTCCTCGTGCACGCTCTGTTTACAAGTTGCTGTCGGCATCGCTCATACAAGATTACTTTCCAAAAGAAGATTTGCACTTTTTCTCCAAATAGCATGCCAAACTTTACCTGTCGAGTAGAAACTTCGCGACTGAGGCATCAGTGGGAAGCCCAACCTGTGTTTTCAGCGCACGCCATCGTGTGAAACAATCTCCCAAAAACACTCTGATCTTGTTTCTCTCTTCTGAGGCCTTTCTCTTCTTCTCATACAGTTCGTACAAACTTTTTCTCTTGCGACCCTCAGACATTTTCAAAGGACCCGGTGAAACGGCGAGCTTCAATGAATGGCTGAGCTCTAGCTCACCACACATAAACACCTGAAAGTGCGCATGCGCAGAAAGCGAAAACTAAGGGACGAGCACGTACGACGGCCTTACGTAAACATATCACCAGAATGATTGACACTTAGGTGGACCAATAGTTTACACTACCCACCCGGAAAAAGAAAATCCTCCGCTATACCTTTAATTTTGACTTTACAGGGACTTTAAGATAAGTCAGTGCAAGTTGCTTTCAGGTAAAACAGCTCAAACGTGCATTTTAGTCTGGGACTACAGGCTTAAGCCTTGCTAGTGAAACCCGGGGTATATGTTGTAACTTGTATAGAATTATGCCAATGTTAGCAAAGTGTTGCATTGGGCAGAGGATTAACCCTAAACCAACAGGTTGTGTAACAGTGCCATACAGGGTGAAAAGCAAGACATTATTAGGCATAAGAGTGTTTCTAAAGGAAAGGTCAATAATTTGTTAAAGTGCAAAAGGGTCATTATGGCTCACATGGATGCAACTAATGTCAGCAGAGTATACCAATCCATTAGTTTTTCATATAGGTCTACATACAGAATTTTATATGAATACATATGAAGTGTTTGTTCTGTTTAATATATAATCTGTTTGCTCTGTTAAACTGCTGTTTAGCAGAGCAGTGGTAAATATATGATGTTATATAAGTTATTGTAAGTTTAATTTTTAATCATGCACTGCAATGAAAACACCATTTAACCAATTGAATAAATATAACAGCCAGCCTACAAATACAACTAAATAAATATCAAGTGTATATTTTTTCCTATTTTTTCTTTTAAAAAATGTCATCTTTTCTTGTAATTGCAATGTTACCACACTATTGGCTGTCTCTCCGAGTTGTTTTGAACATGATTGGTTATTCTGACTGTCATCCAGGAATCTGGCCAATGACAACTATGCGCGCCTTTTACAGGTCAAGTTTGAATTGAATATCCGTCTGTTGGAGCGAGTGGGTGTGTGTGCTGCTGCTCTCTGGCTCTTCAGTACTAGCCTATTCGGTTCTGTGGCTTTTATATTGTTTAAAACATGGATTTTTTACATCGGACTGCTACATTTTTATTTTGAGCGAGTTGCGGGATGTTAATGAAGAACAAACAAGGAATATGGACAACGCATTAACAACGTTTAACGGACATATTGCAATCTGCGGAAGGTAAATAACTTTTTATTTTATAAAAACAATTCTGCTACATCAAAATATAGTGTGTTAAATTGAGAATCTAAACGCGATTAGAGCAATATCGATATTAGTACATGTTTCAATGTATTAGGATAATGTTATGTGTTGCTAGCATGTGTAAATATTGTCAGCTAACTTATAGTTTTTGAAAAGAAAAAAACTCCGCATAGGAGCTTTACAATGACTGAGAACATTGTCTCTTTAGACAGAGAGGAACTCGAACCACACTATGACTCTAGAAGAATATGCAAACTAGGCTTTTGAATCATGTTGATCGCGGGATATAGGCCTAACGTTACCGATCAGTCATCATAATAAGTATGTGTATATTATAAACATAAATAATTTTGGAGTTGGTGAGTTAGAGTAAAATTTTGCAAGCTTTCGCAAATGCCTCTGTTAGTAAGTAAATACAAATAACGTTAGCTAATATTGCTGTGTATGTGTGTGTTTCCCTCATGATCCAGGAATATTGGGAATAAATATGATACAGCCACATGATCTTCAGATGCAGTGAGTATTGTTATATTAAAATACACGTGAAATAGAGACAGAACATGTAATCTCTGCTCAAAGGCACACTGGTTCAAACCCTTAAGACAACATTTTACCTATCTTCTTGAGTTCACAGGCCTAGCTGACCCAAACATAAATGTCCTTTCAAAATGAAAGTATTTTCAAACCTGTATGACTTGGATGAGCTGTTCTTTTTAGGACATGTCCCAGGGTCCTTTGCTAAATTAACCATGGTTTTTATTATAGTAAAAGTTTAGAAACCATGTTTTTATGGTGGATTGATTACAATACTTTATTATTACCATTTGGTAGCAAAACTATGGTTGATGTTAGTAAGGGTTCCCCAGATTTATATAACACTTAAGGAACACATTAATAAATGGTCCTATGTCACCCAGATCAATAGTCTGTTAACACACAGGTAATAATTAACACACTTTTTAACTTTTTTTTTTAATATATATATATATATATATATATATTAGATCAAGCATTGGAACAATGTTTACGGAGCAGAACAGGCACCAACAGAGAAACAAGCCCATCATTCAGTAGTAAGTATCCACTGCAGTATATAAAACAAAAAAAGTTCTCTCTTTTTTTCTCCCTCCTGCCATCCCATCTGACTTTATTTCCACAGTTCCTGACTTTATTTCTAAAACTTTTAATGAAAAATTCTGTAAAATTATAGTTTTTGCACTTTATTGGAATTAAGATTTTACTTTAATTTTACGGTTTTTGTTTGGCAGCCGTAGTTGCCAGTCATTTGACCGTTTTTTGACGATAATTTTTTTTTACAGTGTAGTTGTAACTGTTTTTCCGTGGCTTTTTACTGTTTTTAACCGTGAACCTTTTCAGACTTTTCTTTCGTCTTTTTCGCTGTTCGTCAAGCTAATTTCCGTTACCATACTTCCAGTTTCTATGGTTACCAAGTAAACGCTCAATACCGTAATAATAAAACCTTATAGCGTAGCTATAATCAAAATAGTGCTTAACTACTCTGTTGGCCTTTACACTCCCACCAAATTATTTGTTGTTATAACACACATATACACACATAAAAACACAAATAATTTCTTCAAGTTACTTAACCAAAATATAGAAATAACCTTGTAAACATGTTACAACTGTAACTTCAACATTTCAATACACTTAAGCATTGTAAATTTACCTTTCACAATCTTCTAGTAGCAGAACTAACTTATGAACTGGGCATTCTACTACAGACATTTTGTTCACACGTTGACCCTTTTTGGTAAGATTTCTGTCTGCAAAGCCTATTTTGACCTTTCTGACAAGTGTTTCTGACCATTATGTTCTGCAGGTACTCCCTTTTCCATCTGCTCCAAAACTGTTCGAGCAAGTACTGTACTTGACGCCATCGTTTTTGTGCATACAAGTCCTCCTTAACGAACTGTCCTGGGGGAGGCAGAGGAGTTGAGGTTTTCATTGTGACAAGATGATTTGGAGTTAGCGGCTCCAAACTGTTTGGATCGTTGAGACGGTCTGTTGTAAGGGGGCGGCTGTTTACTATAGCAGCTGCTTCATACAAGAAGGTTCTGAGTGAAGAGTCGGTGAGTCGACCTGATTTGAGAGCCAATGTTGCATTAAGAACGTTTCTCACAGTCCGTATCTGTCGTTCTCATACTCCACCTGCGTGACTAGCATGAGGTGTGTTTAGGACAAAATCACATTGTTTTTCTGCAAGGAAGGTTGTCAGTTTGTCAGTGTCAATTTCGCCTTGTGCTGCATTCAGTTCGTTTTTGGCACCTACAAAGTTTTTTCTGGAAGAAAAAACTTCCAGAAGTACCCTGATCGCATTTTATTTGTCTGACAGAGCCTCTTAGAGCGATAAAGCATCTGAGTCCATTTATAAAAGCATGAAAAGCGTGAATAAAAGCATGTGAAAAGGAGGCCATACCTTTTAGATTCTTTCCTTGCTTGTTTGGTCTGGAACGGTCCAAAAACGTCCATACCACAGTATGTAAAAGGCGGAGAGTGTTCCATTCTTTCTGTGGGTAAGTCTCTCATTTTTTGTCCTTCCACTGGTCTCCTTTGTTTCCGACAAAACACACACTGGCGAATGTAGGATGCAACCGTTTGACTCAACTTTGGAATCCAATAGCCATTGGATCGTATCTCGTTCATTGTGAAGCCCTTTCCCTGATGATTGACCCTTTCGTGACAGTGAGCAATTATCAGTTTTGTGACGTGATGTTCTCTGGGAATGATTGTGGGATGTTTCAATGAGCTGGGAAGAGATGATTGATGGAGCCTTCCTCCCACCTTGAGCACATTGTGTAAATAACCCTCAGTTATTTTATTTAGTTTTGGGTATTAATATATTATTCTGATATTATCGTAATAACTATATTTCTTAATATTAGTATAATATTCGTAATATTGTGTTTATTATATTTTGGAAGTTTCCTTTGCACTCTTAGTTATTTAACCTATAGAGACTTTTATTTTGAAAGGCGGCTTGCCGGAAAGGCGAACAGATCGCTTGCGCACAGAGAGCGCGCCGCGCATACAGATGGCTGACAGACGGAGACACGGAACCATGCGGTCACGGATTCACGGATTCGAATTCTAGTTTTAAGGTCACCTTTAAGTGAATTTAGGCATCAAGTCGCTGTTTTGTTTTATTTTATTTTTATTTTGTGTCTGTTGTTTAGCACCTGGTTGGAAAGGAGTACAAGGTATACATCATGTATATTTATGCATTTGTATAATGTTACATAGCATATCCTCTCTTTAATATTGTTTTTATATGTGTTTGTTTGATTTATGAGTAATTTAAGTTGTTGATGGTAAATTTTAGTACTAATTTCGTAATTTTGTTGCTATATTGACCACTGTTTTGTTTCATTTATATGTACGTGAATTATTTACAAATTCCAATAATGTTAATTCATCTGTTTTAGCTCTTACGGTGTTGTGATGGTGTTGTGAAGGTGTTCTGATGGCATTGTGAAGGCATTACGGACAATAAACCGACAACATCAGTGAGAGAGCGAATTTCTTTTATTCAACCGG
The DNA here is from genome assembly GCF_951802725.1 of Rutilus rutilus. NCBI lineage: Eukaryota > Metazoa > Chordata > Actinopteri > Cypriniformes > Leuciscidae > Rutilus > Rutilus rutilus. The sequence continues at coordinate 14,606,616 of NC_140213.1, forward strand.
GCTGCTACAGTAAGAGCTTTTCCTATTGATTCCATTTGCTGATGTAAATGATGACAGACCAAGGTTCCAAATCGTGCACTCCTGTGAAAGAAATGGAAGTTTTAAAAATCCTACCTTCTCAAAGCAGAGATTCTGAAGATGAGATAGATGATCATTCTGATGGTGTAAAAACAGATGAAGTACGTCGCTCTGGTCGTGCACGAATTCCAACAGAAAAGATGCTCGCGTATCAAAGAGAGGAGTCACAAAAGGCAGAGAGAAGGCTCATGCACGCATATGAGCAATGGAAAGCTGAGGCTCGAAAGGCAAGAGAGCAGCTGAAAACGGACATTCCTGAGAGTCAGCTAGCAACACTTATAGACACATTGGAAAATGAAAGAGACAATGTAATGAACGCATACATGAGAGTTCGAAGTTATGTTACTCCTCCTACTGATACAAGAAGACGGATTGATGCTTGTGACGCTGTGACGAAGGACATAGTAAAGATTGCTTATGAGAGGATCTCAGGTGTTGATGGAGACCTAGACGGTGAAAGAGTAAACGGGCGTCTTCGTGAATTGCTTGATCGAGATTATGCTCGCTCCGTCTATGGTTCTACGGTCTCACGTATCAGTTCCAAGTCAAGTACACCCATAAGTCAACCTTCACGGAATTCCATACTGATGGCTAAACGAATAGAGGCAGAAGCAGAGCTTGCTGCAAAGGAAGCAGAATATGCAACACTATTGGAGGAAAAGGAACAAAAGGAAAGAATACAACTTCTAGAAGAAAGGCAAAGAAGAGAACTTGATGCTCAAAGGAGTGAGTTTGAAAGATTACACGCGGTAAAGGAGGTAAGAGCAGCTAGAGCCAGACTAGAAGTGTATGACAAGGAAGAAATAATTTCCTCTGCTAATCAAAATCACGACCTGCAGCAATCTGTAAGCATTCCTACACAAGAACCTGTGTATTCATCCTCAATTAAGCCAACACTCAATGAAAAAACATCATCGCCAACTCTCAATGCTGATGTGTCTTACCTTGCACAGGCTGTTCAAGACAGTATAACGCTGAACAGACTTCCTATGCCAGAGCCTACAGTCTTCAGTGGTGACCCCATTCACTTTATTGAATGGAAGGCTTCTTTTCAATCGCTCATCGACAAAAGACATATCTCCTCAGCAGACAAGTTATACTACTTGAAGAAGTATGTCACTGGTTCCGCTCGGAAAACTCTAGAAGGGATTTTTTACAGAAATGATGAGGAAGCTTACAAGGATGCATGGAAAAGACTCCAAAATCGCTATGGACAGCCGTTCATTGTACAAAGAGCATTTCGAGAGAAACTCGCATGCTGGCCCAGAATACAGCCCAAGGACGCTGAAGGACTCAGAAATTTCTCAGATTTCCTGAATGCATGTAAAGATGCTATGCCTCATGTTAAGGGACTGGAAATACTGAATGATTGTGAGGAAAACAGAAAACTCGTCAGTAAACTTCCTGATTGGGCGGCTGCCCGCTGGAATCGTCAAGCTACACAAACACTGAGTGAGACTCAAGATTTCCCACCTTTCCATGATTTCGCTAACTTCATGTCAGTTGAGGCCGAGGTAGCCTGCAACCCAGTCACTTCCTTCTATGCTCTTCACACTTCTGAAGCTAATAAGGATAAACATAATTTCAAGGTTAGTAAGAACAAAGCTAATGTCTTCCACACAAAGATAATCACACAACATGAGAATCCGAAGCACACTGGTAAAGTCTCTAAACCATGTCTGTTCTGTCGAAACGGTGAACATCAAATTCATGATTGCTCTAAATTCTCTGCAAAGTCTCTTGAAGAGCGGAGACAGTTCATAAAGGATACTAAGCTGTGCTACGGATGTTTGAAGCTCGGTCACAGTGCCAGAGACTGCCGTTCCAGACATAGCTGTGATACCTGCAAGGGAAGACATCCTACCTGCTTACACGATGACAGCTTCGAAAGAAGGGTGAGGTCCTCCCCTGTCCAAAGCCCAGAGAACACACACGAAAGGGTTGTGACGACGTCTTTAAGTGTAGAATCTGGATGCACATCTGCTAACACCTCAATGATTGTGCCAGTGTGGTTGTCCTCACAAAATGACCCAGCCTCGGAGAAACTCGTCTATGCTCTGTTAGACACACAAAGCGACACTGTCTTCGTCGAATATGCAGTAAGTCAAAGTCTAAAGGTTGAATCATGCCCAGTGACACTTAGGCTCACTACCATGGTTGGAAGAGATTCGTTGATATCAAGTGAAAGAGTTTCCGGTCTTCGAGTCAGAGGTTTTAATTCTACGGTAATTCTAGAACTTCCCCCTGCATACACTAAGGAATGTATCCCAGTGGATCGTGCCCACATCCCTACCAGTGAGACTGCCAGGTGTTGGAAACATCTTGCTCCTCTGGCAGACAGAATTCCCCTGCTTCAAGACTGTGAGGTTGGTCTATTATTAGGATATAATTGTCCCAGAGCTTTAGCACCCAGAGAAGTGATTCTTGGAGCTGACAATGAGCCATATGCTGTTCGCACGGATCTCGGATGGAGCATCGTGGGTCCTTCCTTGACACATTATGAGTCACAAAGCGGTGTTAGCATGTGTCACAGAGTATCTATTAAGGAGATTCCTTCTGTAACGCCAGCTGACGTTATCAAAGTGCTGGAGTCAGATTTCAAGGATACTAAAGAAAACTCAAGAGTGGTGTCACAAGAGGACATTATGTTCTTGAATAAACTGGAAGAAAACATTAAAATGAACGAAGACAGCCATTTGGAAATGCCCCTTCCATTCAAGAAAAGACCCTATCTTCCAGATAATGAGCCTCTTGCTGTCATGAGACTTCAACATCTAAAGCGGAGATTAATCAAGGACCAGGAATACAGAGAGCATTATGTGAAGTTCATGGAAGACGTAATAGAGAATGGTGATGCAGAGAGAGTCATTGATGAAGGAAAGAAAGGAGAAAAATGGTACATCCCTCATCACGGGGTGTATCACTCGAAGAAGCCAGGGAAATTACGCGTAGTCTTTGACTGCTCTGCCAGATACAAGGGATACAGCTTGAACGATCATCTACTTACAGGCCCTGACCTGATGAACAGCCTGACTGGCATTCTTTTGCGGTTCAGACGGTATCCAGTGGCCTTGATGTGTGATATAGAGAGGATGTTTCACCAGTTCCATGTTGACGAAGCAGATCGAGATTACTTACGATTTCTATGGTGGAGAAATGGAGATTTCGACTCACAGCCTCAAACATTCCGCATGAGAGTACATCTATTCGGTGCCTCGTCGTCCCCTGGATGCGCTAATTACGGACTGAAACATCTTGCAAGAGAAGGTGAACATCTGTACCCCCTAGGTTCACAATTCATTATGCGAGATTTCTACATGGATGATGGAGTCTCCAGTGTTGAATGTGTAGAGAAGGCCATCCAGTCGGCGCGAGAAGCTCGCCAGGTTTGCGCACTAGGAGGTTTAAGATTGCATAAGTTTGTGTCCAACAATAAGGCAGTTTTGGAGAGCATACCACCCTCTGAGTGTGCAGTAGATGTTACAGCTGTCGATCTGTCCCTCACTGACCAGCCTTTGGAAAGAGCCTTGGGCATTTATTGGCAACTGGAACATGATAACTTCAGATTCCGTGTCAACCTAAGGGACCAGCCAGCAACTCGTAGAGGCATACTGTCTATAGTGGCCTCATTGTTCGACCCCCTGGGGTTTCTTGCACCATTCTTACTCAAAGGAAAGGCTGTTTTGCAAGAAATGTGCAGAAATGGCGTGGGCTGGGATGATCCTTTACCTGATAGTTTGCGACCAAGGTGGGAGCATTGGAAGGCCGATCTTGAAAACCTAGAGAAGATCAAGGTGCCTCGTTGTATTGTGCCTGCTGGATTTCAGAGAATCACAAAGAGAGAAATTCATCACTTCTCGGACGCCAGCACAAGAGGATATGGCCAGTGCTCATACCTTAGGCTCGAGAACGAACAAGGTGATGTCCATTGTGCTTTGCTCATGGCAAAATCTAGAGTAGCCCCACTTAAGGTCACAACAATCCCTCGGTTAGAGCTGACCGCTGCGGTTGTGTCAGTTGCAGTGAATGATATGCTAAAGGAAGAAATGAACCTTGCAGATGCAGAGGCATATTTCTGGACTGACTCTCAAGTGGTGTTAGGCTATATAAACAACGAAGCTCGCCGCTTCCACACGTTCGTCGCAAATCGAGTTCAGAGAATCCATCACAGTACAACTCCTCAACAGTGGCGATACATTCCTTCAGATGAAAATCCAGCTGACTATGCATCACGAGGTATGAGTGTCAATGATCTTGTCACTTCCAGCTGGTTCAGAGGACCAAATGTCTTGTGGGAAAAGCAAATGGCTCCCCCTGTGGATGTTAACACACAACTTCCAATTGGAGACCCAGAGGTCAAGAAGGCTCAGTCACTAAACACACAAACGGTACAGTATTCCTGCTTATCCAACCGTCTCACGAAGTTCTCCTCATGGTCCAAGGTCATCCAAGCAGTTGCACGTCTACTTCGTAGAGTCAGGAAGGACAAGTCTAGTGACCATAGTACAGTGGCAGAACGTGAGGATGCTAAGTGCATCATCATCAAGGACTTACAGAGTCAGATGTATGCAGAAGAGATAGCCTTACTCCGTAAGGGCAAGCAACTCCCACGCAACAACATACTATGCAATCTAAACGCCTTTGTCGACCATGACGGATTGCTCAAGGTGGGAGGAAGGCTTTGTAATTCTTCTGTCCCTAACTCCATTAAATATCCAGTAATAATTCCAAAGGAACACCATCTTACAAAACTTCTGATCGCTGATTGTCATGAAAAAACTGAACATCAAGGGAAAGGCTTAACTATAAATGAGATCAGATCAAGAGGATTTTGGATAACAGGAGTAAACAGGACTGTAGCCTCCTTTGTACGTCGTTGTGTGAGATGTCGTAAGCTTCGCAGACCCACAGAAGAGCAAAAAATGGCCAACCTGCCCTCAGAGCGTATAGATCCATCCCCTCCATTCACGTACTGCGGAATGGATGTTTTTGGCCCATTCATCACCAGACAAGGCCGTAAATCATACAAGAGGTATGGACTTCTCTTTACTTGTTTCTGTTGCAGAGCCGTTCATGTTGAGATGCTGGATGACATGTCCACGGACGCCTTTATCAACAGCCTGCGTTGTTTCATCGCTATCAGAGGAGCAGTTCGTCAAATAAGGTGTGACCAAGGCAGTAATTTCATTGGAGCTAAGAATGAGTTTGCTAAAGCCATGAAAGAGATTGACGCCAATCATCTGGTAGCGTTCTTAGCAGAAAAACAATGTGACTTTGTCTTCAACGCACCCCATTCAAGTCACACAGGAGGAGTTTGGGAGAGACAGATTAGAACTGTGAGAAGTGTTCTTCATGCCACTCTGTCCTTATCTTCTGGAAGGCTTGATGATTCTTCCCTACGGACCTTCTTCTATGAGGCTATGGCCATTGTAAATAGCCGACCGCTCACGGTAGACAATCTGAATGATCCTAAAAGTCCTGAGCCCCTTACCCCAAATCACCTGCTCACTTTGAAAACTACCCAAGCTCTACCACCCCCTGGCAAGTTTGTTAGAGAAGACATATATGCTCGCAAGAGATGGCGCCATGTCCAATACTTAGCGGAGCAATTTTGGGGCCGTTGGCAGAAGGAGTATGTGTCTAACATTGCAACCAGACAATGCTGGCTTACACCAAGAAGAAACATGCAAGTTGGAGATATAGTCTTGGAGAAGGCAGACGATCTGCCCAGGAATGAGTGGCGCTTGGCAGAAGTTATTGAGACTGTAGTTGGCAAGGATGGTTTGGTAAGAAGAGTGAAGATACGTTTTGGAGACAGAAAACTGGGGAAGGATGGTAAACGTCTGAACAAACCTTCAATAGTTGATCGCCCAGTGCAGAAGCTGGTCCTGCTGCTAGAGGCAGCCTGAACTTCCTGACATATCCTTTGATTTATGCAGTTCATAGTAGAATGTTTCAGTTTTTCTTTTACCTCTAGCCTTAAACATGGGTAATTTATTTTAGAAATCATTCATGCTTAAAATTTGAGATTTGTAGTCACTCATGATTTGGTGGGAGTGTAAATAACCCTCAGTTATTTTATTTAGTTTTGGGTATTAATATATTATTCTGATATTATCGTAATAACTATATTTCTTAATATTAGTATAATATTCGTAATATTGTGTTTATTATATTTTGGAAGTTTCCTTTGCACTCTTAGTTATTTAACCTATAGAGACTTTTATTTTGAAAGGCGGCTTGCCGGAAAGGCGAACAGATCGCTTGCGCACAGAGAGCGCGCCGCGCATACAGATGGCTGACAGACGGAGACACGGAACCATGCGGTCACGGATTCACGGATTCGAATTCTAGTTTTAAGGTCACCTTTAAGTGAATTTAGGCATCAAGTCGCTGTTTTGTTTTATTTTATTTTATTTTTATTTTGTGTCTGTTGTTTAGCACCTGGTTGGAAAGGAGTACAAGGTATACATCATGTATATTTATGCATTTGTATAATGTTACATAGCATATCCTCTCTTTAATATTGTTTTTATATGTGTTTGTTTGATTTATGAGTAATTTAAGTTGTTGATGGTAAATTTTAGTACTAATTTTGTAATTTTGTTGCTATATTGACCACTGTTTTGTTTCATTTATATGTACGTGAATTATTTACAAATTCCAATAATGTTAATTCATCTGTTTTAGCTCTTACGGTGTTGTGATGGTGTTGTGAAGGTGTTCTGATGGCATTGTGAAGGCATTACGGACAATAAACCGACAACATCAGTGAGAGAGCGAATTTCTTTTATTCAACCGGGCTGCTACACATTGTCCTTGTCCAAGAAAACATCCAAGTTGTAAATTTTATTGTTCTTTGGAAGTTGTTTGCCTTTGTTTAATGTCTCTATTTCGTTTTGATATGCTTGTCTTTGTAAGTCTTTGATAATCACAGTTTCTGTGTTTTGTCTTTCAGTTACAGTTGTGAGTGTCTTTGATTTGTCTTTGAGCAGGTATCGTCTGAGACGTGCGACTGCGCTGACTGCACGGGACCAGGATGAGAACTTTGTGAGCCGGTCACTAAGGCTTGTATGTTCAACCGTTTCTGTGCTTAGTGTCTGTACCTTTCTCAGCTCTGGGTCTCCTACTGGAAGTACAACGGCCTCTTTTGTTGGAAGCTGTATTTTCTTTTCCCACAGGAAGTGAGGGCCTGTGAACCAATTAGATGAAAGCAGTTCATTTACAGATGTGCCCCTGGATGCCATATCTGCTGGGTTTTCGTTGGTAGGCACATAAAACCATTGTTGCAGTGAGGTACTGTTGCGGATTTTCTGCACTCTATTAGCAACAAATGTCTGAAACCGTCTCGCATCGTTGTTTATGTATCCTAGAGTGACCTTTGAGTCTGTCCAGAAGAACTCTTCAACATTGTCATAGAGCAGTTCCTCTCTTAGCGTGTTACTTACAGCGACTGATACTGCGGCTGCGGTAAGTTCTAACCTTGGGATTGTGGTGACCTTTGTTGGAGAGACGCGTGCTTTGCCCATGATGAAGGTACAGTGAACGTCTTCCCTTTTGTTTATGAGTCTGAGATAAGAACACTGTCCATATCCTGTGGTGCTTGCATCAGAAAAGTGGTGTATTTCTCTTTTTACCACTTCTCCAAAATCTGCAGGAACATAACATCTGCTGATTTGCACATTTTTTAGATTGTGTAGATCTCCTTTCCAGCACTCCCACCGTGGCTTAAGATGTTCAGGTAGCGGGTCGTCCCAGTCTGTTCCTTGACAACACATTTCTTGGAGAATCCCCTTTCCCTTGAGCATATAGGGAGCAATGAAGCCAAGGGGGTCGTATATTGCTGCGACTGTGGACAAGATGCCACGCCTGGTTGGTGGTTGGTCCTTTAGTGTGATGTTGAATGTAAAGCAATCCTTCTTCACATTCCAATAAATGCCAAGTGCTCTTTCTGTCTGTGTTTCATTAAACGTCAAGTCCTTTGTTTTTGTATCTGTTGCATTGCATGCTCTGAAGCTGGAATGCTTTTTAAAACTTCAGAGTTGTTGGACACGAATTTGTGTAACCTTAGTCCACCTTTTGCACATAGTTCACGTGCTTCCTTTGCCAGTTGTATAGCATCCTTTACTGTCTCTGCACTGGTGACTCCGTCGTCTACATAGAAGTCTCTTGCTATGAACTGTGAGCCAACTGGATATGCAGAACTGTTCTCTTTGGCTAAATGTTTGAGTCCATAGTTCGCACAACCGGGTGATGAAACAGCGCCAAAGAGGTGTACTGTCATCCTGTATGCTTGTGGTTGGCTGTTCATGTCTCCATCTTTCCACCATACGAAGCGCAAGTAGTTGCGATCATTTTCTTTGACTTGGAACTGGTGAATTTTTTTTTCAACGTCGCACATGAGAGCTACTTGGTGCTGTCTGAAGCGCACAAGCACACCAGTTAGGTTGTTGATCATGTCAGGACCGTTCAGTAAATGCTCGTTAAGACAGGTAGCTTTGTGCTTTGCAGAGCAGTCGAAGACCACGCGCAACCTCTCAGGTTTCTTTGGATGATAGATGCCGTGGTGCGGTATGTACCATGTCTCTCCGGGCGGTCCATTATCATCAGTCTCTTCGGCATCACCTCTTTTGGTAATGTCGCTCATGTATTTCATGTAGTCCTTTTTGTATTTTTCATCTTTCATGAATTTGCGTTTGAGCTGGTTTAGTCTGGTTTCAGCGAGTTGTCTGTTATCTGGCATTTGTGGTCTTTCTTTAAATGGTAATGGCATTTCAAAATGTCCATTTTCAGTCTGTGTTATGCCATGCTCGAGTTTCTGAAGGAATACTAAATCCTCTTGCGACACAGTCTTTTCATTCCTGTCAGTCTCTTTGAAATCTCTTTCCAAAGCACGTATTGCATCTGCTGGAGTGGAGGGAGGGATTTCTTTAACAGTTACTCGGTGACAGAGACTGCTCGCCAAATCTGTTTCGTTGCATGGTGTCGAGTTGCCAACTATGCTCCATCCCAAATCAGTGTGAATGGCATAGGGCTCATTTTCTTTACCTAAGATTACTTGTTTGGGTGCGAGAGCTCTAGGACAAGTATAACCTATGAGGAGACTTACTTCACAACTGAGGAGTGGAGGAACCTCGTCTACAATCGGTAGCAAGTGACTCCACTGTTTGGCTGTTTCACATGTAGGTATGTGTTCTCTGTTAGCAGGTATGTAATCCTTTGTGTATGCAGTGGGGAGCTTTATGACTGTGGCTGAGTTATAACCTCTCACTAAGAGATCAGACACCTTTCCACTGCTTACAACTGCATTTCTACCCATCATAGTAGTTAGTTTCAGCTTTACTGGACAAACATCTGCCTGCAGCTCATGTGTGACATCCTGATCAATGAATACAGTGTCGCTCTGTGTGTCTAATAACGCATAGACCAGTTTTTCCTTGAGTGGGTTAGTGTTAGTTGACAGCCACACTGGAACTATCATTGAGGTGCTGACTGAGTGTTCAGATCTGGCAACATTAAGTGACATGGCTGTTGCTGTTTCAGGTGAGTTACCTTGAGCTGCATTGTTTGTGCTCACACGTGTTTCTCTTTGCAGACCGTTCCTGTAATTTTCATCATGAAGACATGTTGGGTGTCGCTTTGTGCAAGTTTCACAAGTGAGGCGGCGTTTGCAGTCCTTAGCACTGTGTCCTTGTTTTAGACAGCCATAACAAAGTCTATTGTCTTTCACATGTTTCTTTCTGTTTTCTAGAGACATTTTCAAGAGGTCAGGGCACTTGTGAAGTTGATGGGTGCCTTGGCACATTGTGCATGGAGAGCCGTTAGGTGTTTTTGTTATTGTCCTTTTATCACTTTGTTCAGTTGTGTTTGTGTTAAATACACTTGCCTTGTTTCTTTTGATTTCCTTTGTGTTCCTTTTGTCGCTGTTTGTTTCAGTGCAACGAAGTGCATGAATGGAGGTGACTGGGTTGCAGGCGACTTCAGCTTCTAATGAGAGGAAGGAGGCAAAAGCACTAAAACTTGGAAACTCACCGCCCTCCATTAAAGTCTTTGTTACCTGCCTGTTCCATCTCGCGTTTATCCAGTCTGGTAGGTTGTGCAACAGTTTTTGGTTTTCTTCGCTGTCATTGAGTATTTGTAGCCCCTTTACATGAGGCATTGCAAGCATGTGTGCATTTATGAAATCTGCAAATGCTCTTAGTCCATCAGCATCTCTAGACTGCACCTTAGGCCAGTTTGATAGCTTTTCTCTAAATGCCTTCTGTATCACGAATGGCTGGCCGTACCTTTGGTTTAGTTTGTCCCAACTTTGTATGCCTCCTCGTCGTTTCTAAAGAAAGTCCCTTCAAGGCATTTTCGAACTGGGCCTGTTACATATATTTTCAAATAGTACAACTTGTCTGCTGCTGAGATGCCCTTTTGTTCAATCAGTGATATGAACATGGATTTCCATTCAATAAAGCTTATTGGTTCGCCACTAAACACTGTTGGTTCTGGCGTGGGAAGTCTGTTCAGTTTAATGCTGTCCTGCACTGCTTGAGCTAGTTGAGTGACACTAGGGGGAGTTGTTTGCACAGGAATGAAAGAGAGTGCTGGTGTGGGCTGTTTGGGTGTGAAGTATGGGCTCACCTGGTCACCTTTTATTGACTGTACATCATCCACCTGTGATAACTCTCTGTCATATGCTTCAAACCTGGCTTGAGCTGCTTTCACGTCCTGTGCTTTCAAGCGTTCCAACTCTGATGTTTGAGCTGCCATTTGTTTCTTGTGCTCCTCCTCTAGAGCTTTTATCTTTTCCTGTTGTCTTTGTTCCTCTAGTACGATCTCATATTCAGCCTCTTTTGCAGCTAGCTCTGCTGCTGCGTCGGCTCGTTTTGCTGTGAGCTGTGAAGCTGAGGACTGTTGGCTGCGATTTGATGCTGCGGTTGAGCCGTATATGGACTGGGCGTAGTCGTGCTCTAAAAGTCCACGTAAATTAGTTATTTCGCGCTCTGCATCAAAATCCTCATCAACACCACTTAATCTTTCCAGAATTATCCTTACGATGCATGAGTTATTGCATCACATGCATCAATCTTCAGAGGTGTCAAGTAACGAAGTACAAATACTTCGTTACATTACTTAAGTAGAAATTTTGGGTATCTATACTTTACTGGAGTAATTATTTTTCAGACGACTTTTTACTTCTACTCCTTACATTTTTACGCAATTATCTGTACTTTCTACTCCTTACATTTTAAAAATAGCCTCGTTACTCCTAGTTCATTTCGGCTTGTTTTCATTCCGGCTTGTCGTCGTTAAAAAAAAAATTGGCCAATTACACAAACGGTTAATAGATCTGAGTCCCGCCTCCTGAGCACACATCTCTAAACTGATTGGCTTTGTGTTTTCTTTCTAACTTGTGAGAGGCTGTAGTCACATTTGGTTGTGCGAAGCGCCAAAACTCCTCCGAGTCCTAAGGAAACCTAGATGCGGTAATCGAGGGAGAAATCAACAGTTCTGTACTCAAGAATACGGGGCAAATCGCGTCAAATATTGATTTGGGGACAGACGTTTTTACAATATAATGACAATCGTAACATAACACTAACATAATCGTTTGTGTGTGTGTGTGTGTGTGTGTGTGTGTGAGCGAGAGAGAGAGAGAGAGTGAGTGTGAGTGTTGTGTGTGTGTGTGTGTGTGTGTGTGTGTGTGTGTGTGTGTGAGCGTGAGCGAGAGAGAGAGAGAGAGAGTGTGTGTGTGTGTGTGTGCAACTCTACATTATAGGGTCAAAATATCCCCACGAAGATGTCAATATCCGAAATCCTTGTCCTTTTGGGGATTTTTTTTTTTTTCTTTCAGAAAACAGCTTATAAATCAGACTTTTGTTTTTTGAAAATGTAAAAATGCAGACAGTTTTCTGTGATAGGTAAGGTTAGTCTATAGGGGGGTAGAATACACAGTTTGTTTGTACAGTATAAAAATAATTATGTCTATGGAAAGTCCCCATAAAACATGAAAAAATAACATTGCTTGGTCTGTTAAAGGCTGGTCTTGTTGAAATGATAGGCCTGTTGATCAAATCATCCCAGTCTCATCAGCTGGACTGAAAGAAGATCCAGTGCTCTTAGGACACTGAAAACATGGCTCAGAGCAATGGTCACAAGTGACACTTGACAGTATTGCTGTGTGTCTTGTCCAACAGGACAAACTGGACAGAATTGATGTGAAACATATGCCAACAGTTAATTTCTGTTAAATGATTAGTTCTCTTAGTTAAAAATGAAAATTCTGTTATCATTTACTCACTCTCGAGTTGTTTCAAACCAGTTTCTTTCTTCTGCTGAACACAAAAGAAGATATTTTGAAGAATGTCGATAACCAGACAGTTGATGGTAGCCATTGACTTCCATAGTATTTTTCTTTTTCCTACTATGGAAGTCAATGGGGTCCATCCACTGTCTGGTTATCGACATTCTTCAAAATATCTTCTTTTGTGTTCATCAGAAGAAAGAAATTCATACAGGATTGAAACAGTTTGAGGGTGAGTAAATGATTTTCATTTTGGGGTGAACTATATCCCTTTAATGAAAGATGCAGACATGTGTTTGGCCTCTTCAAAAAGCAAGGAACTAGACAGTATTGCACTATTGCATTGCACTGAGCGGAGTAAAGTTAAGTCTCTGTTAAACTGCCACCATGTCTTTATTAGTTATTTGTAACATTACAGAATTAATTAATTTACGTATTGTTAAGGTCAATATAGACTAAAAACCTTAATACATTATCCTATTAATTTCCTGATTCCTCAGCTCATTTAGCTTATTTATTTAGAAAATTAATTTTCTATGGGCATATATATGGCTGAAACAGGTAGCCTAGTGCATCATCCCAAAATTTTCGACATCAACATTTTAATATAATTATAGTCAAATATGGCCTTTAGAAAAATGTGTTTTTTTGAGGAGCTGGGGTAGTGCACTATATGCCCCTGTGGCACGGCCTAAGCTTTTGTCCTTAATGGCATTTTTTTCCTTACATTACTTTTACTTTTATACTTTAAGTAGTTTTGAAACCAGTACTTTTATACTTTTACTTGAGTAAAAAGCTTGAGTTGATACTTCAACTTCTACAGAAGTCTTTTTAAACCCTAATATCTATACTTCTACTTGAGTAATGAATGTGAATACTTTTGACACCTCTGTCAATCTTTCTCCTTATGTCAGATGATGGTGCCATTTGGTTTCTTATTTCTGAATATAACTTTAATACATCGTCTCTCTTTTGCTCTATTATGTCTGCAAGTTCTGACATCTCCTTGTCTGTGATATCTACCTTTAACCTTTCTCTTGTTTCGCGTACCTTTGTTTTCCATTGTTCATAAAGAGTTATTAGTCTTTTTTCCATTTTACTCATTTCTTCCCTTTGGAATGTTATCATCTTTTCCGTTTGTACTTTAACTCTTTCAGAACGTCTTGGCAACTCTGACATGCTTTGAGCTTTGTCTTGAAGCTCTGTTAAGATTTGTTCTTTACATGTGATTGAATCTTTAATGTTTGCTCAAATATATTTTTCGTTAACTCTACAAACCTTGTTCCCCAATTGACCGAAGCTAAACCTTGTAGTTTTAACTGTTTTTCCATGGCTTTTTACTGTTTTTAACCGTGAACCTTTTCAGACTTTTCTTTCGTCTTTTTCGCCGTTCGTCAAGCTAATTTCCGTTACCATACTTCCGGTTTCTATGGTTACCAAGTAAACGCTTGATACCGTAATAATAAAACCTTATAGCGTAGCTATAATCAAAATAGTGCTTAACTACTCTGTTGGCCTTTACAGAATGCACATTTCAAAGTAAAATACCTGGCTGTAGAAGTGTTTTTCAGAGAAACGAGTATGTGAACTTAGCATGTTTCCTACATATATGCAAACATATGGTGATTTTATGCTTTAGTAGAGTGAAAAAGTTACATTCACACAGAAGCGAGTTTTTCTCTGAAAATGTTCTCTCATGCGCTTGCCCCGCTTCCTTCCCTCATTGAGCAGCGACGGAAGAAGCGCGCGGTCAGATGTGCACGCGGCTACCTCTCTTTACGACACAAGAGAGCTACCGCTCCCTTACATTCTGTTCATCACGCAGAACCTTCTCCGTGATTCAGACACAACAGTGCGGTTTTCATGCCTGGAATCAACCACGCTGAAACTGTTCTCTCTCACTGCAAGAACAAGCTGCCATTCTAAGTACTATAAGAGTTCTTCTCTGTCAATCCCCCCCTGTGGCTTAGTGGTGGATTCTGAGACTCTCGCGCCAGAGACCTGAGTTCGAATCTCGGCTGCACTGTATCTTTTCACCAAAGCGAACGAGTTCACGCCGGCCCGCCCCCGCATGACTCACCCTCTTTGGTAACGTCGGGGAAAGGGGTTGGTCGGGCTCACCGTTTGACCCCGACCCCCATCTAAACCCAGCACGAGTGCAATTGGATGAAGCATGGCCAGCTAGTCATGTTAAATCACGATTCTAACAGAGCTATAGCTGCAGTCTAGGGGCCCGTTAAACCGTGCACTGCTGCAAACTATTGCACAGCAGCTCAAACAGAGTGAGAAATAAATGTTCCCCCACAACCCCCGCTCACAGGTGGCTGGGAACGTTCTCAAATCAGTCATTAGGCCCGTTACAAGCGCGCACCACTCATGCCGCACACTATCACTGCAGTCAGTGCGCCCGCTACGAAGCATGTGCCGCCACAGATAGGCACTGCTCAAAATCCCATGACACTTCTCACAGCTCCCTGTCTAACTCAGGTGGCTGGAGATTTTATTATTGTCAACAGGCCCGCTGCACTGCGCGCGCCTCTACAAACAAACACCGTTCTCATGGCGACCCACGTACAGCACAAAAAGAGTATGTTTCACAATCACAACACACAGGTCCCCCTTCACTAGGCGGCCCCCTCCCAGTTGTTACACTGACTTTCCCCCAGGCAAAAGCCTGTACAGTCAGTCCAACACTCAGTATGTGCACAAATCACAATGTAAGGGTATCAGGTCCCCCTGTGTTAGGCGGCCCATCCCAAACTAGTCATGCTAGTCATGTGGCTAGTTAGCATGACAGAGCTGGTGCAGTTATCGGACAGAGTCCCCTGGCCTGTTCCGCTGAGGAAAGACCTCCTCACAGAGGCCAACGGGACGATATGGCATCCGCGACCGACCCGACTTTTGGGCCCTCCATGTCTGGCCCCTAAACGGGTACCCAGGGACCTTCCTGAGAAGTTCTTAAACACTATCACTGAGGCTAGGGCCCTGTCTACCAGGCGCCTTTATGCTCTGAAGTGATCAGGGTTTTCCAGCTGGTGCTCGAAAAAACTCTTTGATCCAGGGTCATGTGAGGTATCTGTGATACTCTCCTTCCTAGAGGAGCTGTTGGATGCGAGCCGTTCCCCGTCCACGCTCAAAGTGTATGTGGCAGCCATTGCAGCTCATCATGCTCCGGTGGCTGGCCAATCACTGCGAAAGAAACGACCTGGTGGTATGGTTTCTAAAAGGAGCTAGGAGGATGAACCCCTCCAGACCTCCATCTGTGCCGTCTTGGGACCTCTCCACGGTCCTTGGGGCCCTGAAAAGTCCACCTTTTGAACCGCTCCAGTCGATTGATCTTAAACCTCTCTCACTAAAGACTGCTCTCCTGCTGGCACTGGCATCTATCAAGCGAGTGGGAGATCTGCAGGCCCTCTCCGTGAGCCCTTCATGTTTGGAGTTTGGATTGGATGACTCCAGGGTCATCCTCAAACCCAGACATGGCTATGTACCAAAAGTGCTCTCAAGAGCCCTTCCCCCTTCTGCTGAGGATGGGGAGGCTAATCTACTCTGCCCTGTCAGAGCACTGAGAATCTATCTGGAGCGTTCTGCGTCTTAAGACAATCAGAGCAGCTCTTTGTCTGCTTTGGTGGCCAATCTAAGGGTTATCCAGTCACTAAGCAAAGACTGTCTAGATGGATAGTGGATGCCATATCTATGGCATATACCTCAGTGGGTCAGGTTTGCCCTATAGGTATCAAGGCTTATTCGACTAGAGGCATGGCCTCGTCTTGGGCTTGGTCCTCTGGTTTTCCCATTCAGGATATTTGTGATGCGGCCAGCTGGTCCTCGTCTTCCACATTTATGAAGTTTTATAATATGGAGGTACCTTCCCTGCAGGCGAAGGTATTTTCGGTATGATTAAGGCCCGACGGTGTCTGGTCTTGTCTACAAATTCACATATACATTTATTATAAAATCCGCCTTTGGATGGTTATATTTTCCCTGTACTGATAGACCCGACAGTGTCTGGTTCTATTAGTACATTATGTTGGTTAAGTTACTGACATTATATATATATATATATATATATATATATATATATATATTACTAGACCCGACCTGACCTGTTCATTATATATACTTGGGTTCTGGCTTGTTTCTGTGAGCTCAGGGGTCCTGAGCTGCAGTAGGCAACCAGTTACTTATAGTGCGGCGTTTTGCATGGCGTCCCCACTGCGTATAGCTACGCAATACGAAGTGACCGTTCGAAAGGGAATTACTCGGTTACTATCGTAACCTCAGTTCCCTGAGAGTAGGGAACGAGTATTGCGTAGCCGGCCGCACTATAGTAACCTGGCAAGTTGTCGCTTCAGTCGTTAAACCTTCTAAAATGGCGATTTTTTTTCGGGGACTAATATAGGCTAAGGCCGCGCCCCCTTGGCGGGCTCTGACGTGTAATGGCGTGATGCTAGCTCATTGGCGCACACGTCAGAGGCGCCCGCGCCATTGGATGTGCAGTTGCCGCAGCACAGCCAATGAGTGAGCCAGACACTCACTGTGCTAGCTGTGCAGCTGCAAAATGCGTTTTACATTATAGGCTTCAGTAAATCGAGGAAAAGGAGTTCCCCCCGCTGCGTATAGCTACGCAATACTCATTCCCTACTCTCAGGGAACTGAGGTTACGATAGTAACCGAGTTGTTCTTCTTCTTCACCTGTGACTGTTTTTACTGACCATAACCCTTTGGTGTTTCTCTCCCGAATGTATAATCATGACCAACGACTTATGCGCTGGGCATTGATTGTACAGAGTTACAACTTAGAAATCAGACACAAAAGGGGGTCGGAAAACGTGGTAACGGACAGTCTCTCAAGAATCTAAGTATAACCTTCCTCTTAATTTTTTTTTTAGTCTTTAAACATTTTTCCTTGTTTAAAAACTCACTTGGGGGAAAGTGTGTTACGATTATGTTTGTGTATTTATGATCTGTGTCTTGTTATCAGATTCTGATTGGCTTCAGATCCTGTCAGTCCTCTGGGATTCGTTCGTCTCCATGACACTCCGCCGGAAGCTGGCTATAAAAGGCGACGCCAGCTGTCTTCAAGGAGGGCTTTGGTTGGGCTTTGGCTGTATGTGCGCACGCGCCTCGTAGAGGTTTATTATGTAGCCCATGTTAGACCTGTGTCCCTCATTTGCTGTCAATTTGTTTCTTTATTTAGTTTTCTAACTGTTGTGTTTAGTTTATTGATCAGTTTTTGACTGTGTGTCCTCGTGCTCATTGACGAAGAGCAAGCTAGAATGTCACGTGCCACACATAGCGTATGTTATGTATTAGTTCATTAGTTTAGGGAGTGTTGCCTTGAGTTGTCATTTTTGTTTGTTAGTTAGCAGAGGTAAGTTAAGGGGTGCGTTAGCACGCCGAAGATGTTTCTTTTTGATTTTCCTTTGATTTAGCTACGTTAGATTTCATAGTTATAGTTAGAGGTGTTTTGTTTTATTTAGTTCTTTGATTTGGGCAACACTTGTGCTCTTCATTTTATTTGGTGAATTTCATTGTATTTTTCTTTATCTTTGTTTGACTACTTATATTTTCAATCATTTAAAGTTTATTTTCCCATTGTGTTTATGGACTGGGAATATGAATAAATCAATGTTCGTACTCTGAATTCCTCTGCTTTATTATTATTACCACTGTTTGCATTGTACTTTCTCTAGATATTCAGTGACAAAATAAATGTTACTCCCTTAATGTCCTTAGACAAAATTAAATCATTTTGGGACGTAACATAGATGTTACAAATGTTTGTGCATATGTTTCATATACCCTCCAATTTCTTAGTTTGCAGAAGCACTTCTAATCTGGGTAGACTTTAATTTCATGTGTTATAAATGTTTGCTAAATTGCACACCTTGATTCTTTTTCAAAGAAGATGACTTGGGTCAATCCCTGTACAACAACCAGACACTTTTATTTTTCACTTTGCTTTTAACATGACTTTTTTTTTTACAAGAGATCTTGGCAACATCACACACTTTGCTCAGATTTTTCTAGAGATTCTGGATCGCTCACATTTGTCTCCAATAAAGTTTCTGACAAGATCTCAGTAATATCACACAATGCTCAGATTTTTCATCCTAAACTAAAGACCCTGGTGGTCTCATATTTGTCTCCTAAGTTTCAGACAAGATCTCAACCACATCATACACTGCTCAAATTTTTCTTAACAACTTTACAAATTGTGCACAAAGTCACTTTAACTGCACCAAAGTAAAAAACAATCCATAAATTCAGAGTTTAAGCCTATATTGAGAGTGAAGTTATGCAGAAATAAGGTCAATGTTAGTCTTAATTGCTGACACACATAAGAGTATAGAGCTGTACAGTTTAAATAGTAATGTACCTGATGCCTTTATCAAAACTAACTTACAGAAATCTTACTAGGGGAACAGAAACCCTGCAGATTAATTTGCTGAAAGGCACATTAAATGTCTTATGACTCAATCCTTGACCAATTTCATGATTAATATAGATATATTGTGATGAAGTAGATATCCCCGCTGGGTACAGCCATAGACTGTAAAGGGGTACAGCACACACACATACTCACCTACCACACTGCAAACACATACTCACCACACTGATTTTCCCCTCCTCTCTGTTGCTACTGTCATTGGTGCGGGTGCACACGCAGCCTGATAGCCCATGGACAGTTTCACACACTACAATCCCCTGCTGCAGTCATATTTCGGTCATACATAGTACACCACACACATTTTGTCTTGTTTATGCGTCGTGTATTCTGTGATTTGTTTGTCGTGTTTCGCAAGTGTTTTGGTGTAGCCGTACCGACTGGCGGCGCCAGCGAAACCGATCGGGTAAGCGGCGCACGCTTATAACGTCACTCTTGGCGCCGTGCCGGAGCATGGGATACCACAGATTCAATGGAGGATGAAGATGGGGCAGAGGTGTTTTCTAGAGCTTCATCCGAGTACCATACACCGCAGATAAAAGCCGACGCGACGGGTTCAACATCCACTGAGAGGTTGGTGAGCCTGATGCGTCACTTCCTCGATGCACAAGAGAAACGGGAGGAGCGACATATGCTTGAACTCCGGGGGCTACGAGACGTAATTCTGCAGTCTGCTAGACCGAGAGCTTGATATCGAGTGATGTCGAGTGATATCGAGAGCTTGCGGATGGATCTTCCGACTCTGGCTGCTTCTAGAACCGCACCAGCTCGCCGCACAGATACATCAGTAAGTCAAGCTCCATGCCAGCTGAGGCTAATCAGTGAACCGCCAAGGATACCTGCCTACCAACAGGGGGAGGACATTGAGAGTTATCTTTGACGCTTCGAACGCCTGGGCAAGACTTGGGGATGGCACGAGGAAAACTGGAGCTATCGTCTGGTTTTATTGCTGACTGGGCAGGCTTTGGAGGCGTACTTGGCAGTGGATGAGGAGCAAGCAGGAGTGTATGCTGACCTGAAGGAGGCTCTCTTGGAGAAATTTAACATTTCGCCAGAGACCTACCGACAGCGATTCCGGGCAGCCACAATTCCTGCTGGAGAGACCCCAACAGAGACTTACAACCGTCTGAGGGCCCTTTACCTGATCTTCACACTAAGGAGGAAATCGGGGAGACCATTATCTTGGAGCAGTTGCTTCAAGTGCTTCCTTATGACAGCGGAACCTGGGTACGGGAACAAGAACCGACAACAGGACTGGCAGCAGCGAAGTTGGTTCTTCAGTATGTCAATGCTCACAGCGGGGGTCCACGCTCTCAACCACTCAAAGGTACTGTGCAAAGTCCAGCTGAAAGCATTAACAGTGTACAAAGACCAAAATCTACAGTGAGACAAGAACTGGTGTGTTTCTACTGTCAACAGCAGGGGCACAAAGCATCAGTGTGTCCTATGTGAAAGGCAAAGTTGACAGGATTTTGTTTTGTCCCTAGGGAAGAGGACAAAGATAATGACTAAAGGGGAGAGTCAAGTTTTGTTTGATGCAACTGTTGATGGACATTTTCTGAAAGCACTGTTGTACACTGGTAGTTCCCTGTCTCTCCTAAAGCCAGGCTTTGTTTCAAATGTTGACTATGCAACTACCACAACTGTCCAGTGTGTGCATGGGGATTTAAGGCAGTACTCCCACACAGAGGTAGTTGTGTGTGCCCAAGAACAGTAATTTCTGATGAATGTTGTTATAGTTGATGATTTGCCTGCTGATATGATATTAGGCAGAGACTTACCCATACTCTATGAACTGCTACAAGGCACCATGAACCCTGAGTCTGTTATTACCTCTGCCACTGTACATAAATCCTGTCCTGCTGTTACCCGGGCTCAAGCTAGAGCAGGTTTGCAGCCACTGCCAGACTTGCACAGTAGTCTGCTGCAGGGCGGGACCAAGGGCCCAAGAAAACCATGACGACAACGTCGATTTGAGAAGTATCTGGGTACTCCAGTCCCTGAGACCTCAGTGGACGGCCTCAAAGCTGATGGCTGGAGGATCCCAGAGAACATTGGGGAATTACAAAGGAGATATGAGTCAATGAAGTCATTGTTTAAAAAAACTGCTGGTGGAAAAATGTCAAATCTCTGTGTTGAACAGTATGTGATTGTGAATGATTTGTTGTACTTGCAAGCCAATGATGTTACTCGTTTAATTGTCCCTAAATGTTGTAGACCCCTTGTCTTGCACCTCACACACGTTCCATGGGCTGGTCATTTAGGATAGCAGAAAACATACACTCGCATCAGTTCACATTTTCATTGGCCTTCACTTTACACTGACGTACAGACACACTGCAACACATGTGCAACATGTCAGAAAACCAGTGCTGTGTCCCAGCGGGACATTACCACCCCAAAGACCATCCAAGCCCTTGTGCAGCTGTTCTCCAGGGTGGGAATCCCTGAGGAGATCCTAACAGATCCAGGTACAAACTTCACGTCGCGGCTAATGGGGCAGCTTCACAGCCAGTTGGGTATCACAGCCATCAGAACCAGCGCATACCATCCGTAGACGGGCTGCTTGGTGGAGAGATTCAACCAGACACTGAAGAATATGCAGCAGAAGTTTGTGTCAGACACGGGATGGGACTGGAACAAATGGCTCCCATTCCTGCTGTTTGCTTACCGAGAAGTACCTCAAGCTTCAACCAGTTTCTCCCCTTTCGAGCTCCTATACGGCCGGCAAGTTCAAGGATCCCTGGACCTGATACGGAAGAGATGGGAGCATCCTGCTTGCAGAGAAGAGGAGAAGGGTATCGTTCAGTATGTGCTGGAGATGAGGGACCAGCCTGAACGTTATCAAGACCAGGCAAGAGAGAACCTGAAAGAAGCACAGATAGCTCAGAAAACGTGCTACGACCAGAATGCAAGAGAAAGACAGCTACAGCCGGGGCAGAAGGTACTACTACTACTGCCAACATCAACCAACAAGCTGCTGGCCAAATGGCAAGGGCCGTACACCGTAGTGAGGAAGATGGGACCGGTGACCTACGAGATCCACCATCCAGATAAGCGTAAAGCCAAGCAGACAAATCACATCAACCTGCTCAAAGAATGGAAAGAGACACCTGTAAAGCAAGGGAGAGCGATGATGGTGAGGGAAGTGACGGGGGTGACTGATGAGGAACCAGAATCCAAAGCAAAGGCACAGAGAGAACCAGCTGAGGTGAACCTGGAGCACCCGAAGGACCCCAACAGGGTTCCTTGCTTTGTTTCCTGCCAGCGGCCGGGGAGAACAGAGCTAATTCGCCACACAATCCACCTCACGGAGTTTGATCTGGAGACCGACCATAGAGCACTAATGGATCCAGACCATGAAGGACCACAACTCCAGAGTGATGAAGTGGTACCTAAGCCTCCAACCCTATAATTTTGGTACGGCACAGACCAGGACGACAGAATGTGGTTGCCCATAGACAGTTTCACACACTACAATCAACTGCAGTCAAATTCCGGTCATACATAGTACACCACACACATTTTGTCTTGTTTATGTGTCGTGTATTCTGTGATTTGTTTGTCGTGTGTCGCGAGTGTTTTGGTGTAGCCGTACTGGCTGGTGGCGGTGGCGAAACCGATTGGGTATGCATTGAGAGTCCAGTGAAACCATATTTGTTGTTTGTAGGGGGACTGACAAATAAGAAAGATAGTGTCAGACATTTGTGTCATTGTGTTGTCATTTTGTTTGTTATGTTTGTTATGTTTATATAAGGATTTGTTTAAAACTATATCTATTGCATATAGTTAAAGTTTAATGAAAGATTGATGATTTAATTACCAACGCAATGGTATGTCCATAGAGGGGGCAGAGTCTGGCCTATAAAAGAGGAGACCAGACTCAAATTTAGGACTTGTTAATCAAGTTGGACATGAGCGTGCAACTGTGGTGCCGTGAGCGATTCATCGAAGCGAGTATACTGAAGATACCCTTTGTGTATATTTTATTTATATATTTTTTTTTCATCTTTATTTTCCCGGTTGTTGTTTCTTTGTCACTTTGTATTTTGGGGTTTTGAAGCTACACTGTATATATTTTTACCCCAGCACTTGTGGATTTTTATTTTATTTTTTATATATATATCTTCGGTGCTGACAATAAAATACACCTTGCACGACAGTGCTGTTGTGGGTAGAGCCATCATTTATTTTCCTCACAAACTCTTTGTAACATATATATACCATATAATATATATATATACACTGCTCAAAAAAATTAAGGGAACACTTAAACAACACAATGTAACTCCAAGTCAATCACACTTCTGTGAAATCAAACTGTCCACTTAGGAAGCAACACTGATTGACAATCAATTTCACATGCTGTTGTGCAAATGGAATAGACGACCGGTGGAAATTATAGGCAATTAGCAAGACACCCCCAATAAAGGAGTGGTTCTGCAGGTGGTGACCACAGACCACTTCTCAGTTCCTATGCTTTCTGGCTGATGTTTTGGTCACTTTTGAATGCTGGCGGTGCTTTCACTCTAGTGGTAGCATGAGACGGAGTCTACAACCCACACAAGTGGCTCAGGTAGTGCAGCTCATCCAGGATGGCACATCAATGCGAGCTGTGGCAAGAAGGTTTGCTGTGTCTGTCAGCATAGTGTCCAGAGCATGGAGGCGCTACCAGGAGACAGGCCAGTACATCAGGAGACGTGGAGGAGGCCGTAGGAGGGCAACAACCCAGCAGCAGGACCGCTACCTCCGCCTTTTTGCAAGGAGGAGCAGGAGGAACACTGCCAGAGCCCTGCAAAATGACCTCCAGTAGGCCACAAATGTGCATGTGTCTGCTCAAACGGTCAGAAACAGACTCCATGAGGGTGGTATGAGGGCCCGACGTCCACAGGTGGGGGTTGCGCCTACAGCCCAACACCGTGCAGGACGTTTGGCATTTGCCAGAGAACACCAAGATTGGCAAATTCGCCACTGGCGCCCTGTGCTCTTCACAGATGAAAGCAGGCAGCAGAACGTTGTCCATGGCGTCTCCAGACTCTGTCACGTCTGTCACATGTGCTCAGTGTGAACCTGCTTTCATCTGTGAAGAGCACAGGGCACCAGTGGCGAATTTGCCAATCTTGGTGTTCTCTGGCAAATGCCAAACGTCCTGCACGGTGTTGGGCTGTAAGCACAACCCCCACCTGTGGACGTCGGGCCCTCATACCACCCTCATGGAGTCTGTTTCTGACCGTTTGAGCAGACACATGCACATTTGTGGCCTACTGGAGGTCATTTTGCAGGGCTCTGGCAGTGTTCCTCCTGCTCCTCCTTGCACAAAGGCGGAGGTAGCGGTCCTGCTGCTGGGTTGTTGCCCTCCTACGGCCTCCTCCACGTCTCCTGATGTACTGGCCTGTCTCCTGGTAGCGCCTCCATGCTCTGGACACTATCCTGACAGACACAGCAAACCTTCTTGCCACAGCTCGCATTGATGTGCCATTCTGGATGAGCTGCACTACCTGAGCCACTTGTGTGGGTTGTAGATTCCGTCTCATGCTACCACTAGAGTGAAAGCACCGCCAGCATTCAAAAGTGACCAAAACATCAGCCAGAAAGCATAGGAACTGAGAAGTGGTCTGTGGTCACCACCTGCAGAACCACTCCTTTATTGGGGGTGTCTTGCTAATTGCCTATAATTTCCACCGGTCGTCTATTCCATTCGCACAACAGCATGTGAAATTGATTGTCAATCAGTGTTGCTTCCTAAGTGGACAGTTTGATTTCACAGAAGTGTGATTGACTTGGAGTTACATTGTGTTGTTTAAGTGTTCCCTTAATTTTTTTGAGCAGTGTATATATATATATATATATATATATATATATATACACTCACCTAAAGGATTATTAGGAACACCTGTTCAATTTCTCATTAATGCAATTATCTAATCTGGATTGCCAGCAGCCATATCACCCTGTAGGCCAAGACTGGTTGCCCACTGAAGCTAAGAAGGGCTGAGCCTGGTCAGTACCTGGATGGGAGACCTCCTGGGAAAACCAGGTTGCTGCTGGAAGAGGTGTTAGTGAGGCCAGCAGGGGGCGCTCACCCTGTGGTCTGTGTGGGTCCTAATGCCCCAGTATAGTGATGGGGACACTATACTGCCAAAAGAGCACCGTCCTTCGGATGAGACGTTAAACCGAGGTCCTGACTCTCTGTGGTCATTAAAAATCCCAGGATGTCCTTCGTAAAAGAGTAGGGGTGTAACCAGGGGCATCCTGTCCAAATTTGCCCCTTGGCCTCTGTCCATCATGGCCTCCTAATCATCCCCATATACTGATTGGCTTCATCACGCTGTCTCCTCTCCACCAGTAGGCTGGTGTGTGGTGGGCGGTCTGGCGCAATATGGCTGCCGTCGCATCATCCAAGTGGATGCTGCACATTGGTGGTGGGTGAGGAGATTCCCCCTTCTATGTAAAGCGCTTTGAGGTCTCAGAAAAAGCGCTATATAAATGTAACGAATTATTATTATTATTAATCAACCAATCATATGGCAGTTGCTTCAATGCATTTAGGGGTGTGGTCCTGGTCAAGACAATCTCCTGAACTCCAAACTGAATGTCAGAATGGGAAAGAAAGGTGATTTAAGCAATTTTGAGCGTGGCATGGTTGTTGGTGCCAGACGGGCCGGTCTGAGTATTTCACAATCTGCTCAGTTACTGGGATTTTCACGCACAACCATTTCTAGGGTTTACAAAGAATGGTGTGAAAAGGGAAAAACATCCAGTATGCGGCAGTCCTGTGGACGAAAATGCCTTGTTGATGCTAGAGGTCAGAGGAGAATGGGCCGACTGATTCAAGCTGATAGAAGAGCAACTTTGACTGAAATAACCACTCGTTACAACCGAGGTATGCATCAAAGCATTTGTGAAGCCACAACACGCACAACCTTGAGGCGGATGGGCTACAACAGCAGAAGACCCCACCGGGTACCACTCATCTCCACTACAAATAGGAAAAAGAGGCTACAATTTGCACGAGCTCACCAAAATTGGACAGTTGAAGACTGGAAAAATGTTGCCTGGTCTGATGAGTCTCGATTTCTGTTGAGACATTCAGATGGTAGAGTCAGAATTTGGCGTAAACAGAATGAGAACATGGATCCATCATGCCTTGTTACCACTGTGCAGGCTGGTGGTGGTGGTGTAATGGTGTGGGGGATGTTTTCTTGGCACACTTAAGGCCCCTTAGTGCCAATTGGGCATCATTTAAATGCCACGGCCTACCTGAGCATTGTTTCTGACCATGTCCATCCCTTTATGACCAGCATGTACCCATCCTCTGATGGCTACTTCCAGCAGGATAATGCACCATGTCACAAAGCTCGAATCATTTCAAATTGGTTTCTTGAACATGACAATGAGTTCACTGTACTAAAATGGCCCCCACAGTCACCAGATCTCAACCCAATAGAACATCTTTGGGATGTGGTGGAACGGGAGCTTCGTGCCCTGGATGTGCATCCCACAAATCTCCATCAACTGCAAGATGCTATCCTATCAATATGGGCCAACATTTCTAAAGAATGCTTTCAGCACCTTGTTGAAACAATGCCACGTAGAATTAAGGCCGTTCTGAAGGCGAAAGGGGGTCAAACACAGTATTAGTATGGTGTTCCTAATAATCCTTTAGGTGAGTGTATATTATATGGTAGCAATGTTTGAGTTGCTGAGATCTCTTCTAAACTTTAGTGGAGACAAATACGAGCGATCCAGTGTCTCTAGCTAAGGAGAAAAATATGAGCACAGTCTGTGATGATGATGATGAGATCTCTTCTAAAACTTTAAAGGTGACAATTTGGAGAGAGTAAGAATTTTTTGCCTCAGGAGAAACGTGTGAGAAGCGACTCAAACAAAAGTCTCAATTTGATGTAAAAGTAACCTCATTTATGTCTAGCAGAAACATTTGAGATGTGTGAGAGATAAAAAAAAAAAATTCTTCACTTTGGGTAGCTTCAATCTCATTCATCCACACAATTTCAATCAAACACAATACATGCATTGTCATATTTAAGGTTGTTTAGTGTAGACAGTGTGTTTTGTTGCACAATGATTTAATAGAGAAAATTATGACCTAATTATGACATGGATGCAAAATGATTTGTACAAGACAAAACAATTTTTTCCATTGTTTCCTGTCTCTCCTCCAACTATCCTGTCCATTCAAGGTGAAAAACCCCAATGGCATAAAATGATGATAATAATAAAAAGAGCAACCTCTGCTCTAAATAAAGAGATTTCTCATGCTTCTCACAGCCCATTCTCATTTTGGACTCCTTTTTCTCAGAACTTTCTAATGTCTCAGTTGTGTCTACTTTTATTTCTCCTAAGAAATTTTAGGAGAAACATCTGAGACACTGTTTATACTAAAATGAGAGATATTTGAGAATCTCAACTAAGTCTCATGAGCTTAAAAAGAGCTACTTCTGAGCAATAAAATATTCATATAATGGAGTCTTGAAAGAGATTGCAGCAAGACAATAAAGAGATGTTCTCTGTTTCTTCTACCGCATTCTCATTTTTGACTCTTTGGCTCTCAAATATTTATCATGTCTCATTTGTGTCTACTTTTTTTTCTCCTAAGAAATTGCTATTGATACAACAATGAGGGATATATGAGAATCACAACTAAGTCTTAGGAAAAGCAACCACTGAGCAATATTTTTTTTCCTGTGGGTTCATCCCTCCGGCTCCATCATGGCTTCCTCCATGTACAGGCACTACGATGGTCGTGACTTCTGCCTGTTCCTCCATTGAATCTTCCTCTCGGGGGTCCTGACCCTCCCCGAATAGCCATCATCACCACCTCCCACCACTTTGGTGTAGTTTTAGTTTACGCCGCTAAGAGGGACATAGTGTGAGAGGGTGAACTATATTTGAGTTTAGTTCATTCTCTGTGACTGTTCCCCATGTCATTTGTCTCAGTTATTCGTTTGGTTTCCATTACTGATTACTTTCAGTGTTATTTTAGTAGCATTTAGATGCTTTTATATTTTTTATTACAATTTTAAATGATTTTTTATTTATTTATTTTCAGTTTTAATTTTAATTTTAAAGTATTTTTCTCTGGTGCCTGCAGAGGGTGGGACATCTCTGAACATTTCATTGCTATGAGAGGCATGTGAGATGAGTTGCCTGATGGGGTCAAGTAACAAGGAGAAGAACCTACGCTGTACATAACAGTCGGACACGGCTGAGTATCTCTTCCTTCAGATCATTATAGGCGTCCAACGACAATGTTGAAAAAGAATCATAAGCTCTCTAGGTTGTATCATAGAGAAACTGAGCTATAGTTTGGGGTCATTCCTATTAGTCTCACTTCTCTCTACTGACACTTCATTTAAATGTATTTAAATTTGCTTTGTCATCATCATCATCTTTTGTCAGCTTTGTAAGCAAGCCATGTGCTGCATTATGGCTCTGGCAGTGAAGTACTCTGTTTGTGTGAGTCTCATGAAAGGTGTTCAAAATTACCTGAACAGATGATTAAGGATTGAGGTTAATAAATGTGTCACCAGCTCACAACACTGACTTATAATTGTCTCTCTGTTTTTTTGTTGTTGTTTTTTTTTTCATTTTGTCACTAGTCTATTTATCTATAGATTTTTTACTCTATCTTTAGAATAAAACCCTTGAACATATCTCATATGGTCTGTGACTGTCTACAAACAGCCCAAAACCACACGTCCATCCAAACAAACAAACAAGCAAGATGTGCTTTGAGATTGCTGTGTTTTTGCGATTTTTCCCTTTCAAGGCACCACATGATCATTTAATGGTGTTAATGGGTAATTGTGGGTGGAGGAATATCTGAAATACTGGCCTTGTTTGCCAGTTCACCTGAGGCTAAAAGCTGGGTCATGAGGAATATTCATGTGAGATATCACCTCTCGCTCAGGCTCAGGACAACCACACCTTCAGGCTGCTCATGATCTCATATAGAACAACCAATATCTAAAGAAGTGCTGAAAAAATGCTTGCTGATATAACCTGCTAAATTGTAAATAATGACAAGCAGACAGACTGAATAGAAACTTGATGCCCCAAGTAAAATTGCTCAAAATGTCACTTTTTATTACATATACTTTGTAACGCATCCTTAAATAATGTATAAATATAAATTAAATATAAATAAAAAATATTATTATTATAATTATTATTGTCACACTATATTATACAATTATACAATTGCCCTGTGTGGTCCCCCAGAATAATATGATATTATGATACTGTGAGCACAAGAATAATGTTGTGTGAGAATTTTAATGGACAAATAATGTTAATGCCTCCATCACTTTCTGAACCACATTTCAAATGATCCATTATCCAAATTAACCACTTGGTATTTGAGTAAAATTTTTTAAAGGGATGTATGAAGAAAAGGCCACTTTTTTGAGGCCACTTTATGAAGCCAGAAGCCTTTATGTGCCAGAATAATTGTGGAAATGTTTACAGATGTAATATAATATTTTCAGCATTTTGAACAGCTCTTTCATATTCTTGTTGTTGCAAATTATGAAAGAGTTTATGCCAGTTTAAGAAGCAGTAAAACCATAGGTCACAAAATAATAGGGGCTTTGTGTTAAGATTTTATGTCCTCATATTCCCTCTGATTTAGAAATGATTGTGTGTGCTACCACTCAGTTGCAAATGCCAGCTCAAATCGAGCATGAACAAGCCTTACATGTTTTTTTTTTTTTTTTTTTTTTTTTTTTCATTCATTTCAGCATTAATACATTTCTACAGTGTCCTTTGGTAACTATTAAGTGGAATTATTTATTTTATAGTCTAACAAGTGCTGTTAATGTGATCTTATTCTGATTATTACTTTTCTAACATTTAAAATCATAACAATTTCTAATTGTTAATGAGTAGTTTTCAACTAATTGGAGAGTAACCTTCTTTAACAATATATATGAGTCTGTTCTCTGTTGATATAAAAATCAGAATTTTCCAAATTTGAATGAATATTTTTCCATTAAAGTGTCTTTCATACATTTCTGGATTCACAAATAGGATTTACAGGGAAAGGTCATACATGACAAAAAGTAAAGCATGCAGCATGCATTGTTGTGTGTACTCAAAAAAGAATAATTTCAATGTGTGCATAAATATTCACAGGGTAAATATAGTGTAGGGTGTGTCCTTGAGTCTAAATTTACTTTGTGCAATATGTTAAAAGATTTATATTATTATAGAGGCGAGAGACATTAGGCTCCATATAGAGTTACTTATGACCAAAGTCCATTCCAACATTTTTAGAATCAACCCTGATTCCTTTTATATTGATTGTTGATTGCAGACTAATTTTCTTGATTCTTTTATAAAATCTTGATGTGAGATTTTATCACATGAACTGAAATTATAGGCTTATGCAAGTACTTTCTTCTTCAAGATGTCTGAGTAGCCTTTAGTGCCAAAATCCCCAAAATTCTCCCCAAAATTCTACTCCTTATTTATGCTTCATTTTGAATTATTATTTTTTATGCTTTGTTTTTTCCAACTACAAATCTACTGAAAAAAGACACCACCTCTGTGTGGTGGAAACATCGGTTATGCTTCAGTTTGATGAAAGAAAGAATGCCAGATGGAGAAAAATAGGCAATGTAAGTTACCCAGTAAGACCATACGTACTTCCTCCACTAAGATGCTTCAAGTGTCATGTAGTTTGCAGAGGTAAACGATGATATGGGGGTGACCATGAATATGGTAAATGTGATGAAGGAGTGAAGGCAAAATCCTTCAATTGTGGTGGTGAGCATAGTGCTGGATTTGGGGGATGCATTGCTCACAAACATGCTGTGAAAGTTAAAAAATGTGGGATTATCTGAGGGGCTGACATGCTGAAGCAGCCCAAAAAGAAAAACAAAATGAGCAGACACGGAGAGAGATAAAAACACAGGAATGGACTGGAGATGTATTGGTTCAGAGAAAGATAAACGAGGATAGATTGGTGATTGGAAAAATGGAATTTGTTTCCTTTATGGCTGAAGTGATAAATTGCACAAACCGAAAGCAGAACTGAGAGAATTAAAATTATAATAAGGGCAGCAGAGAGATACCTGAATTTAACAGGAGTAACTTTGGAAAAAATAAATGGCATACTAAAGACTCAAACTGGAGCTGACATACTCTCTAGTTACTTCAGGATGGGCATCTAGAGGTAGAACAGAGAAGCAAATAGAAAATAATTAGCGTAGCTGCTTTTCATAACATTTAGCAAGGATAATCATGTGCATTTGATCTGACATAACTGGAAAAGGTTAAGAGATGCATTATATGAATGCATTATATGAATGCTTGGCTAAAGAGATGCGTCTTTAATCTAGATTTAAACCGGGAGAATGAGTCTGAGCCCTGAACATTATCAGGAAGGCTATTCCAGAGTTTAGGAGACAAATGTGAGGACTTAGTGGACTTAGGCACTATCAGAAGCCCAGAGTTTTGTGACCTTAAAGGAGTAGTTCACTTTAAAATGAAAATTACCCCATAATTTACTCACCCTCAAGCCATCTTAGGTGTATATGACAAATACAATCAGAGTTATATTAATAAACACCCTGACGCTTCTGAGCATTATAATGGCAGTGGATTGCAACCATCAGTTTGAAGCTCAAAAAAGTGCATCAAAACTAACTCCAAACAGCTCCGGGAGGTTAATAAAGGCCTTCTGAAGCAAAGCGATGAGTTTGTGTAAGAAAAATACACTTGTGTAAGAAAAACACTTTTTTGAGTTTCAATATGATGGTTGCAATTCACTGCCATTATAAAGCTCGGAAGCATCAGGGTGTTTATTAATATAACTCTGATTGTATTCGTCTGAAAGAAGAAAGTCATATACAATGACTTGAGGGTGAGTAAATCATGGGGTAATTTTTATTTTAAAGTGAACTACTCCTTTAAAGAGCTTGATGGATTGTAAGGCGATAGAAGATTAGTTAAATACACTGGAGTTAAATCATTTAGGGCCATATAGGTCAGTAGCAATACTTTGCAATTGATTTAGAACTTAATAGGTAACCAGAGTAGAGATGATAAAATTGGTGTTCTATGATCATATCTTCTTGACCTAGTAAGAACTCAGCTGCATTTTGGACAAATTGTAGCTCGTTTATCGAGGATGCAGGACAACAAGAGATGACTCCAACTCCTTCAAGGACTTTCAGATGACGCCAGCTCTGAATCAACATGCAACACTGCCACATTTTCTATATATTGTAATCATTATGTTCACAACTTGTTATAATTACTTTAGTGAGCTCATTGTTTCTTCCTAAAATTAAGACATGATCTTAGCTGACTGCATCATTTGTATTATGTTAGAACTGTACATTTCTGAAATATGGACTTTACTTGGACACAGTCACCTCTGATAACAGATCATTCTAAATTGTAATTTAGATTTTCTATGTCTTGAAACGATATGTCTTGTGAAAAGTGCTATACAAATAAATGTGAATTGTAAAATGTAAATCCGTGTCCATAACATTTGACACAAAAAGTGTTAAGCAAAGAATAAATATATTAAAGTATTAGTCCATGTAATGATTATATATATTTGATAAGGGGTGTCAGGTTTGGGGTTGAAGCATTGAGGGAGCACTCAAATGCATAGTTCAATGGGATTTTATTCAACAAATAAAGCAATACAATCAAAAACTGCCCCCTGGGGTGGGCAATGATCTGGCACAGGACTGAGAAAAAAGGGAAGGACATAGTAAAGGAAATTAGGATGGTAACGAGGGACATCAGGTGGATTACAGGTGAAACAGGGTGGGTTTAAGACAATAGACAGTGGAGCACATAGAAACAAACAAAAGAAAGCTATGTGCCCACACAAAACACAACACAATAACACACAGTGTTTTTGGCACTTAATAACATTCTTCGTCTGAAAAAGTCAAAGTTTTCGTTTAAAAATGCCCTTTCAAAATGCTTCTTTTTCACAGAATGACTCTATGCTTTGGGCTGCTAATGGTGCCAGTGGTTCTTGCAGTTCTCATTTATCCAACAGAACACCAGAGGGAGTGCGTGATTTGGTAGCATGCACTAGCTTGAGGCCACCAAATCAGCTGAATTATATTACTTGGGATATAATGAGGACAATATAAATAACAGCGGTGTTCAGTCAATCAAACTGAATAAACCAATCATTGATCAATGTTTTCTATTTTAATTAATGTTTTTATTTATTTATTATGATTTACTTTTCTATTATTTTCTATTATGTTTGTCGACCCCAGAGGGTTAAAGGAATTTTATATGTATGGTCAATTAACTAATTTCATAAATTACTGAGAGTTGCGTAGGAAAAGTATAACAGCCTATTAAGAATTTTCTCAGTAACCTACACACTGACGGACAACCACATGATGTCTGATATTCATAAAGCTTATGCACTAAATTTAGAGCAAAATGAGCTTTTTACATTTGTGGTTTGTGTCATGTGATCGGATTAGATGACAGAGAAGGGGGAGAGACAGTGATCATTTTCATTATTGCATTTAGAGGAGAAGACGGAATCAATAAAATGAGCTCTTGTTTTATGAGTTTATGTTTGTTTGCTTGTTTGTTTGTTTGTTTTGTTTTGTTTTGTTTAGTTTTTGTGACCGCTGCCTTCTTTGAGGACCATCGTGCGTTTTTAGTTTCACATAACTTTAACTACTACTTTGGTGAGTTTCAAATCTCGACAACGCAGATGCGATAGAATCTAAATGATTACAAAATGCAAAGCACAAATTATTCTGACTCTTAATGGTCGGTTCGAGTCTGAGGCGGTAAAGAGCGCATGTTTACGGACTTCGACTGCGTTGTGTGCAGCAGAAATACTGAAAGGTATAACATGCTTGTGTTCATTATTACTTATAGCTGTATAATCGTTTCGATTAAAATCTCTAATATTAAAATATCTCATTTTGGATTTGTCAGAATTGGTCGTTGTGACATACTGAACTGTCTTAATTGTTTTAATATTGAAGGTGTGGTGAAGGAAAATTACATCTAACAGACTCAAAAGGACTGAATGACGACGGTAACTAACTGAAGGAGCATGAACGACTCATTGCGCCATCACTTCAGCATGAAACACATGGACTACATGTATAATACTGACAATAACATCACTTTGAACAGCAGTGCAACTCCCGGTGACATGAATGCAACAGGGATCGCCCAAATCATGATCCCCCAGGAATTGTTTCTAATGCTCGGCTTGATCAGTTTGGTGGAAAACATTTTGGTGGTGGTGGCCATCATCAAGAACAGGAATCTCCACTCGCCTATGTATTATTTCATCTGCTGTCTGGCGGTGTCGGACATGCTGGTGAGCGTAAGTAATGTGGTGGAGACGCTCTTCATGTTATTGACGGAGCATGGGCTGCTGCTCGTCACTGCAAAGATGTTACAACACTTAGACAATGTGATAGACATTATGATCTGCAGTTCTGTCGTGTCCTCGTTGTCGTTCCTGTGCACTATTGCGGCGGACCGCTATATCACCATCTTTTACGCACTCCGGTACCACAGCATCATGACCACGCAGCGCGCCGTGGCCATTATCGCGGTGGTGTGGCTCACCAGCATCACCTCTAGCTCTTTATTTATCGTTTATCACACTGATAACGCGGTCATAGCCTGCCTCGTCACGTTTTTCGGCGTGACATTGGTGTTCACGGCGGTTTTGTACCTGCACATGTTCATCCTGGCGCACGTCCACTCCAGACGCATCATGGCCCTCCATAAGAGCCGCCGGCAAGCCACTAGCATGAAGGGAGCCATCACTCTGACTATACTGCTCGGGGTTTTCATCATCTGCTGGGGGCCGTTTTTCCTCCACCTCATCCTTATCCTCACCTGTCCCACAAACCCTTACTGCAAGTGTTATTTCAGCCATTTCAACCTGTTTCTGATTCTTATCATATGCAACTCGCTTATAGACCCTCTCATTTACGCGTATCGCAGTCAGGAGCTGCGCAAGACGCTCAAAGAAATAATTCTTTGTTCATGGTGCTTTGCAATGTGATATATTCTTTCTGGAGTTTGTTTGTTTGTTTGTTTGTTTTTTAGAAACGCATGGAGGAATATCTGTGCTGACATTAATGTCCAATGTTCAGCCTTATTCACAGAGATCGTCCTAATGACTCCCTCTCTATAGAAAATGTATGCTGAAAGAGGGACATAAACTTTTAGTTTTTTATAAAATACATAACCATTTAAACAACTCTATTTTTGATTTACTAAAACAATGCTTAATGGGATAGTTTACTCCCCCCCCTCCCCCCCCTCCCCCCCCCCCCCCAGCCCCAAATAAATGCTTCATTCATTAGAAAAAAAGTGGTGAAATTGCATTAAGACAGCATGTAGATGCCTCTATCAAAGACTAAAACCTTTACATAAAGGACAGTTTCATCTTAAGCAGTTCATGTGATGCCTTGAATTCATTTCAGTGGGTCTCAAACCTTTTAAAACCAAAGAACCCCTTTATTGTGATTTTATATTCCATCCCCTTTATTTCATGTTTGCATTTTAACAAACATGAAATGAAATAACTGTCATTTGCAAATGGGAGGAAAGCATGTTTGTTTGACTGATTTGAACCATTTATTTTGTGTAAGGTATAAATCTTTAGAACACCAATATTTATATATCAATATTAAAAATATTATAACTGAAGGAAACATGTGCTGAAGGAAAATTATATTTTTCATTAATTCATAAAAATTATAACGAGCAGCCACATGCCGCAATGTAAACATGCCGCAATGTAAATATTGGCCAAACTAACTAAGGAATTGTCATGACATCATTATTTTTTAAAGATAACCTGGTGAGTATTAGAACTCCATCCATTCCCCAAAGTGTTTATCCTCTGCAGGGTCACTGGGAGAATTAGAAATGACAAAAAAATAAAATTTAAGTGAATGAAGACCTGAACAAGAACCAAGAAGACATAAATCGTTCATTCAGTAATGCATGCATTCTTCAAGAGTTGTTTTACCTGTTATTATAAATAACAATCTTTTAATGTTCATATTGCTGTAATAAGAAAATATGAATAGCATATTGAAAATGCATCACCACAGTTTGCAAATCAGTGCTATTTACAGGTTCATTTGAACAAATAGTGTTTTGATGAGAAATCCTTTGTGTAAGAACAGCAGTTGTCTGCTCAATGAATCCTATAGTTTCTACCTTTTATCCAGTGCTGCTGTTTTCAGAATAGTCATAAAATAAAAAATAAAAATGTTTTTCCCCCACCACAATAATATCAACCAAATCAACCGAAATGTGATTCTCTTGATCAGAAGTATGTGGTGAAAGCTTGACAAGCAGCTTTTAAAATTTGGCATTTTTTTGTCTTTTATCAGTCTTTTATCACTTTTTAATCCATTAGATACTCTATTGACTTTTTTGACCTTCTTTTCCTGTTTGATGTAATTTAAGCTCATCACAAGCTTTTTCACGTGTTTGAGATGTGGCTGTGGGCAAGAGAACTGATTTGAGTGATGGCAGCCATCAGGGCCACATGCCATTTCATTAAGCCACTAAATCTTCTGTCCCTCATTGAAAACACATGGTTCTCTTGTTTTAACATACACAGAATCCAAAGGCATTTTCTTAAAAAAATAAAATAACACAAAGACTATGTATAAGAATACTTTCTTCTTCTTTTTTTAACTTTTACCAAACAGCATAACCTTTGTCAGATTACAGACAGACTGGTGCTGTTACTATTTATGGAGAGCTTGACTAAATTACCCTGTTCATAAAGCAAAACTTTGTGCATGTGAGCATCTGTCACAGTGTGACAAATTTTGTCTTAAAGTACTAAAACAACAATCAGAGATAACCAAAAAAACGTACAAATCTTTTCTCTCCGATGTAATGTTTGTCCCTTTACAAGCCAGGTTAGTAAGTGGCCACTAGTACATGGGTGTCAAACTTGTTAGATGTTTTTAGACATAGGTGGCCATTTTTAGATGCTAAACACCAATGGTGCACATTTCTCTATATAAAGTCAGATATACAAGTATATCCAACTTTACCTGCATACATATGCTATATTAATGTAAAACAAATTGTGAACCAGCTCTAATCTGCTAATTGTGACAATAAGGCATGAAGATATTAAGATATTATTAACAATAACATCATGATTATTTTTGTAACAATGTGTATTGTGAAAAGCGCTGTACAAATAAACTTGACTTGACATACACACAAGTCCAGAAGCAAGTTGCTTTTATCACCAGTATTTTGGTTAAAGGTAGGGTATGGGATTTGCAAAACAGCCGGCAGATTTTGAAAATACACAACTCAAATGGTCCTACCTTCTTTCCTCCAACGCTGGCCCTGACTCCACCCATTACTCTCTCTCTGTCTCTCGCGGTCACGCACGCGAGGGGGATGGGGGAGAGGGGTATGGTACGACCGTTTGATTTACGAACTTACTGTCCAATTATTCTAGGTGGTCTTGGAAACGATTGGCTGGAGTTTTTCGAGTCCTGCCCGTTCCACAGATGATTAAATTGCTTAATTTTCATTTCAGTGCTTCTAACTCAGTGGCTGTAAGTGGGTTAGAAATAGGATTTCAAGTGATTTTGAAAAAATGGACAAAAAAGAGAATCACATACCCCACCTTTAAATAAAAGTGAGCACATGGTACATTATGTCCTATTTTCAAAGACCAGAAGCTAGACTGGGTAAATAAAAGTGCTAATATTAAAGATATTAAAGTCGGTGTATAATCTGTGTTTAAAACTGTGTTCATGTCTTAATTAAATTTTAAGATGTCGGTTCAGATTTAGGAGTACATTTCAGGGCTCTATTTTGACAATCTAAGCGCATGGTCTAAAGCGCACGGCGCAAGTGCACTTAGGGCGTGTCCGAATCCACTTTTGCTAGTTTAACAATGGGAAAAATGCTCGGCGCATCTGACGCATGGTCTAAAAGGGTTGGAATTTGCAAGCCGAAAAACTGAATGCTTCTCTAGAGAGGAAATGGAAAGTGAGGAAAAGTGCGCGAGCAGACCATCTACGGGACAAAGTGTATGCGCGTTGTGGACCCGCCTAGGCGCACATTACTAACGGCCTCTTTAAATTACAAAAATAAATATTTCAGTTGGTCAGTGGCGCAGTCTATTTCAGTTGCCTCAAAATAGCAACGCACCAACAGTGAACACACACTGAAAAATTTCAATATACACGAGAAATATATATCTGAGAGACATGCAAGATACACAAGGGAACTTGGGAAATTGCAAGACTGTAAAGCAGAATAAAACAAGCCCTGCCATATCAAGACCCGAAGCAAAATCACAATCTCTCAGACCAAATCTGGGGTAGGTTCTAAAAAAGAAACAAAGGAGACCTTATTTATCCAAGCAGGGCTTATGAAATCACAGATTCAAAACAGTACTATACAGTACTATACAATTATTCCATAATTTCCTAGTCTGTTCACCAAGTGTTAATTTTATTGGCCATGCATAAAATCTGATTATTTTGTCTGTAAAAACATGGTCCTATTGTAGAACACTAACTATGTGTTTCTTTCTAGATGTTCATGATGCATACCTGTGAGAAAACAACCCTTTAAAAATGAAAAGAAAAGGAAAATAAATTCAATCCTGTCACTTTTTAGACCAAAATGGCAAGAGGTTGGACTGGAAAGCATATTTTGGCAATGTTAAAAAATTGGCAGCTATGATTTTAACTATTTTTTTTGGAATAATGTTTAAACCACACAGGAAAATCTTGTACAGCCCTTAAAATAGATGCAGTCGCCAAAAGTAAAAAGATAAAGGTAGGCTATAAACAAACTATTAACATCATGGTCCCACGACTACAATGTCACCACTAATAAGATGTCAGACACTGTAATTTGCTCTGGACCCCTTCCTGTTCACCGGAGTGATGAGATACTTAGCAGACTGTCTTCACTCAATGGCTGGCTGTCTAAGTGGTGTCCGCAGAATAACATAGGGTTCAAAGTTTTTGGGGTAGACCTGACCTGTTGAAAAGAGATGGTATTCATCCCTCCTGGGATGGTGCCGCTCTTCTCTCTGGTAAAATGGCACATAGTCTCAGAGTTGATCCTTGACTATCTGATTCTGGGGCCTAGGGCTGCGTTTCCCGATAACGCTGTCTCTTAGCACACTACAAAGACTCTTAAGGTATAACTTAACTAAAGGTATACCATTTCTAGGTGTATTCCCCGAACTATACCTTAGAAAGCTGCTTAAGATATACCTTCTTACGTGCAACGTTACCAGGTGCTGTCCGTGGCGATTGTGCTGAATTGGTTGATATCGATGGCTCGAGAATAAATTATTCACTTGTGCAGGGGCTGCTTCACTGCATTATGTGAAAAAGCGGTGTTCTTTATAAAAGAAGCACTTCAGAAATAGTTGAAATTGTATTTATTAGG
The DNA here is from genome assembly GCF_951802725.1 of Rutilus rutilus. Taxonomy (NCBI): domain Eukaryota; kingdom Metazoa; phylum Chordata; class Actinopteri; order Cypriniformes; family Leuciscidae; genus Rutilus; species Rutilus rutilus. The sequence goes on from NC_140213.1 coordinate 14,645,897, forward strand.
AGTCATGGGATATAATAACAAATAATCCAAACTATAATAGCCTATAATAGCCTAGCCTACATATTTTAAAATTGTATCATATATTGCTGCCACAATAGGCTAACCATTTCAAATTTGTACGTGCTTTCTTCTCTTTCCCATTTTTGTTCGCTGAGGTGGAGCTGCGATTAAATATTTTTCTTGTAAATACTTTCCAGAATTTATTCATCCAGCAACTATTCGCTGTATCGCTGCCATAGTTTGAGCAAACTCCCCACCACAATCATTACCTTTAAATAGACTATTAAGCCTTTAATGGTTTGCCAGCTAATGTACCTTTGCATAATATAATTTAAATTCTAACAACAATCAGTGTAAATGACAATTTTATTCTTTGCATGAAAACACTTGAATTAGCCTAATTGAACACTGTCTGGGTGTATTAAAACTTCAGAATTATATTCATATAGACCTGCAACAGTGATCAGGTAAAGCTAAGAGTAGTCCAGACCAACTTTCCGAACGTATGACTTACAGAAGGTATACTTAACTAAGAACGTTTCGGGAAACGCTTATTAATGATAAGGTACAGCTTAAGGTGTAACTTAAGAGCGACGTAGCATTAAGAAGGTTTTGGGAAACCCAAACCCAGGTCAGGAAGCAGACAGACTGGCTAAACCGACCGTCTGCTTGCTGTCTCACGTCACAGAGGTCAGATAAATCCCATCACATAGAGACTCTTTCACCTAGATATCATTACATAGAGATGATTGGTCTGTTCCCCAAATTAGAAAATACAAAAAACTCCCAAACCCATCTAAGGGTAAAAATGTAGTTGATGTTCAACAAATAATAAATAGATATAATACAGATGAACAACTGATAAAGCTTGGGTTGCTGAATATTCAATTCCTTACTTCATAAGCACTTTTATATATTATTACAGACTATAACCTAGATGTGCTGTGTTTGACAGAAACCTGGCTAAAACCAAACGATTACATTACTTTCCCCAATATTACTATTATAAAAACGAGCCACGTCTGAAAGGAAAGGAGGAGGTGTTGCTGTAATCTATAGTAATATTTTTGGAATTACTGAGAAGTATAGTTTCAAATATAATTCTTTTGAAGTGTTGGTGCTTAATGTAACAATATCTAGTGTAAATGATAAATCCCGCTTGACATTTGTACTGGCTACTGTATATAGGCCACCTGGGCACCATACAGACTTTATCAAATAATTTGCAGATTTTTTATTGGAGTTAGTACTGGCTTCAAATAAAGTCCTAATTGTTGGTGATTTTAATATATATGTAGATAACGGAAAAGACGCATTTGGATTGGCATTTAGAGACATTCAGACTGTCCCCTGTGAAGGCCACATTGACACGACAGCCATCGGTACTGATCCTCAACAAACTCGTCTCCATACCCGCGTGATGACTCCAATCTCCAACCAGATGGAACTGGATAATATTCTGAATGTTCCAATCCAATCTGACTTCTGACCTATAATGCTGCCTGAATCATAATCACACACTGGTAACACTTTAGAATAAAGGTCCGTCATTAATAAGTAACTATACAGGAAGTAATGCAGGACTAACGATTAGTACTACATTAACACTTCAGCTACTACTATTAACTAATAAAAACAAGCTTAACTAATCAGTAAGTAATATCAAATTTAGGAGATAGTTTCTATCAATAATTATTTAATGAGATTAGCCTCATTAATAACTATTAACTAACTGACAAATGAGGTATAAAGAACATTATCGTGTATCTTTAGTATCTGAGACTTAATCAGTCGTAATTTTTACTCTGAATATAGTCATAAAATGCATCACTAATTACTCAAGTGTTACTTAGTCACTATGCAGAAACTACTGGTGATCTGGACCATTATTTTAAAGTGAAAAACATATTTTTCACTTTAAAATAATGGTCCAGATCTCTAGTAGTCCTTGAAGATACTTGAGTAATTAGTGATGCATTTTATGACCATGTTCTGAGTAAAAAAGACAAACTTCAAGAACTACTGGTGATCCGGACCATTATTTTAAAGTGAGAAACATCACTGTTTCTCCAGAGCGGCTATATATATAAATTAACTAAATTAACAACTTTTTTACAACAAAAATGAACCGTCACTGAACTTACTTAAGCTGGACTGTGACGCTATTTTGTTCTAGAAACACACTTTGTTGCATTATTTATCTCTGTAAAGATGCTTTGAAACAATCTGTATTGTAAAACGCGCTATATAAATAAAGGTGACTTGACTTGACCACTTCTTGTTTATTTGAAAAAAAGCTGTGATTACATCAACACCTTGTTACACACACTTTTAAACTGTAGCATTTACAGTACATGTACAGCTTTCTTTGAAAATATAAGTTAACAGTTCAGTGGTACATAACTAGCTTAACAGCTGTATTAGCCAACAAAGTTTGTAGCTCATTCAGTAGACTCCAGCACTAAACTGTCCGATCAGAGTCATATGACTCCATTGGCTATGGAATGCAATAATGAAAGTGCTTAATTAGCTCAAGTATGTATGTGGGCAGAGGGTTTACAATTAGATTTAGTTAAGCCAGTTGTTGCTCTATTTCTTAGATGAATTCTCATTTATATCCCAAGGGTCTACACAGTCAGATAACCTTAAATGCCTTTATGTGCTACCTTAGAAAATCTTAATCCCCCCCTCCCAAACAAAGAAACAAAGAGTGATTTATTAAAAACAAAATGTGCTTGATCTTTACACTGATCCATTTATCTGGCACAGTTAGACAAATCCAGTTTATGATGTCACTGGTCTTTACTGTAGTTAAAACACTGCAGTATTTGCAACACAGAATACCAATAATGTAAATTATGTAAAAAACGGTAACTTCATCATTTTAATGCATTTGGAAATATCATATTCACAAAGGTTACTGTGGCTATCCTGCAGCACCAGCCCCCACAGACAAAGCCAGATTATGGTAATTCTTAAAGGCCCACTGAGGTGCCTTGGAGTGCCTTTACTGTGGTGCGGGTGGGAGGAGGAGGTTGCTAAACAATGCTAAATCAGATATATGTTCAATATATGTGTACAATAACAAATTTCGGGAAAATGTTACGATGTCCAGAAATCAATTTCGATGGTGCATTGGGTTTAATTTGTCATTTAATGAGATCTACTAATATATATTGTTAGTGTCGAGGATTTTCATTTAAATAAATGCATAGATCCACATAATTCGCTTTCGTACTTTCATGGTCTAGTGGTAGAACTTTTGCCAAGCGTGTCAGAGGTTCTGGGTTCTAGTCCGCACTCGTATAGTTTTTCCCCTCATCAAAACCGAATATGTTTATCAGTGGTTGTCTATCAAGCAGGGACACGTTTGTGTGCATTTTGTTTTGTGATTTCACCGGAACGAAGAGAGAGTCTCCGTAAAGGTGACAGATTGAAGCGCGTGTCCGAGTGAAGACTGTGCGCGAGCCACAAGAGAATAAAGTATTAAAGAAAAAAAAAAAATCATTGCAATACAGTAATTACCTTTGAGATAAAGCAACATGCATTTTAACATCAATGTTTTTTTGGTCTTCTCCAGGACTGAAGCACAGGCTCTACTTTTCAGCACAATGGTGACCCACAAAACTCAGACAACAGAAACCCTTTTAATCCCAACAGGACATTAAACACTAACAGATCTCTCAAGATCTCAGCAGAGGATTAAACAACAAAAACAGCATTACCCAACTTCACTTATTACTAACCAGAATTACTTTATTTCTGTCAGATGTCTAGAAGTTCTTATTGAGAATCAACAGAGGTTTAGTTGTTGAGGATTTATTGAAAAGAATATAATTTTACAGTCACAATGATAGAGATCAGTGTTTGCATTAGCTGGACTCTTGACTCTTGACTTTATAACTTTAGTTTTTTTCTGGCTGCTGTAACTGTGTTTTAAGACACTGTTGTTATTGCTAAAAAAGCCAAGAGAAATGCTGGGTATGCTTTGATGGTTATTTACTGATGATGCCATAATCATCATTGAATATCTTGGATCAAAAATATTATCCCAAGTGTATCCCAATCTCATCCTAAATGCATGCATCAGTGCATTTAATGGTGATCATTAAATGCATTGAAAAATTATAAACACTGTGAAACTATAAGAAGATATTAAATGTTTTTGTGGTAGTCAGATGCTTTTTAAAAACACATTGTGCACAAAACATTTTAAACTTCAGCTGTATTTAGTCACACACAGACATCAAGAATTAGCATAAGAATCTCAACAATGGTGACATGCTTCATGCTGTAATTGCATGATGGGAACCATGGATGAGTTTTATCCTATGGTGGCTCCCAGAAAGCATTGCAGCATAAACAATTATCTGATTATCACAACACTTGATATTTTGTTTAAATAACAATTATAGTGAAATAGTTTAAATACAGTGATAGATATTGGGATGTGATCTGTGACTCAGTATAAGTATCGAAGATAACATCATCAATAAATACCCAACAGATTTTCCCCAGAATTTCTCTTGGCTTTTTTGCCATAACGATTGTGTCTTGTAAACAACACAGTTACAGCAGCCAGAGAAAAATTAATGTTATAAAGTCAAGAGTCAAGAGCCCAACTAAAGCAAACACTGACCAACATAATGGTGACTGTAAAATTATATTATTTTTAATAAATCATCAACATCTAAACCTCTGTTAATTCTCAATAAGAACTTCTGTAGACGTATGACAGAAATAAAGTCAAACTGTTAGTAATAACTAATAAGTGAAGCTGGTAAGGTTGTTTTTGTTGTTTAACCCTCCTCTGCTGAGATCTTGAGAGATCTGTTAGTGTCCCAACACCCTTTTGTGTGTTTTAAGATTAGAAACTTACGACTTTGAAGTTCACTCAACTAATTACATTTTACTGTGTAAATATATTGTTCAGTGTATGAAAAGCGACAATTCCTTATGTATTATTCAATATATTGTAATATGTAACACATTATATTAACGCAATATATCATTTAATATATTTTTCAGTATATTTAATGGGGGGGGGGGGGTACTCTGGGTTCGCGCCAAATTCCGAGCTCGGAGCCCTCCCCCTGGACAACACGCCAAATACGCATAAAGCTTTAGCCTACTCTATCTAAATATATGTACAGTGAACTCTTGAACCTGTTATCAATGTAAAACTGTTTTGAAACAATCTGTATTGTATAAAGCGCTTATATAAATAAAGGTGACTTGACTTGACATTGGTAAAATAAATCCGGTAAACCAGTAGCTTCCATACTAAACTAGACTATATATCGTTGCAGTTAGGAACCTCAATTGGCCTTAATGGGCTAGTTGCACATGTTGGATTTCCGATCTAGCGAGTGTGTGCATTGACTCTTCCGATTGCACCTGACGCCAGTGCAGAAAGCCGGGAGAAAGCCGAGAACGATCTTTTATAGTTGTTTAAAAAGATCAAACATGTTGATCCAGGAACATGTTGCACTTGGTGAAATCATGTTCAATCATGGTGCATGTACATAGGCAATGTCTTATTCCCCGACCAATTATGCCTAATGTAAATATACAAATATGTAAATACAACCAAATTTAAAAATAAAATATAGCAAAACAATTTGTGTAAAAACAAGACATTATACAGATTTATCAGTTAGCTATGCATCCACACCTATCAAGAATTGTTTTTTTATTTCTCGTAAATATTCTTATTGCATGCACTTGTGCAACATTTGAGCTGAAATGGGTATGAAAATATCATAAAACTATAATACACTGAACAAAATTATAAACACAACACTTTTTTTTTTTGCCCCCATTTTTCATGAGCTGAACTCAAAGATCTAAGACTTTTCTATGTACACAAAAGGCCTATTTCTCTCAAATATTGTTCACAAATCTGTCTAAATCTGTGTTAGTGAGCACTTCTCCTTTGCCGAGATAATCCATCGAAAATCAGTCAGTACCAGACAGTATCTGGTGTGACCACCATTTGCCTCACGCAGTGCAACACATCTCCTTCGCATAGAGTTGATCAGGTTGTTGATTGTGGCCTGTGGAATGTTGGTCCACTCCTCTTCAATGGCTGTGCGAAGTTGCTGGATATTGGCAGGACCTGGAACACGCTGTCGTATACGCTGATCCAGAGCATCCCAAACATGCTCAATGGGTGACATGTCCGGTGAGTATGCTGGCCATGCAAGAACTGGGATGTTTTCAGCTTCCAGGAATTGTGTACAGATCCTTGCAACATGGGGCTGTGCATTGTCATGCTGCAACATGAGGTGATGGTCGTGGATGAATGGCACAAAAATGGGCCTCAGGATCTCGTCAAGGTATCTCTGTGCATTCAAAATGCCATCAATAAAATGCACATGTGTTCATTGTCCATAACATATGCCTGCCCATACCATAACCCCACCACCACCATGGGCCACTTGATCCACAACGTTGCCATCAGCAAACTGCTCACCCACATGACGCCATACACGCTGTCAGCCATCTGCCCTGTACAGTGAAAACTGGGATTCATCTGTGAAGAAAACACCTCTCCAAAGTGCCAGACGCCATAGAATGTGAGCATTTGCCCACTCAAGTCGGTTATGATGACGAACTGCAGTCAGGTCGAGACCCCGATGAGGACAACGAGCATGCAGATGAGCTTCCCTGAGACGGTTTCTGACAGTTTGTGCAGAAATCCTTTGGTTATGCAAATAAATTGTTGCAGCAGCTGTCCGGGTGGCTGGTCTCAGACGATCTTGGAGGTGAAGATGCTGGATGTGGAGGTCCTGGGCTGGTGTGGTTACGCGTGGTCTGCGGATGTGAGGCCGGTTTGATGTACTGCCAAATTCTCTGAAATGCCTTTGGAGACGGCTTAAGGTAGAGAAATGAACATTCAATTCACGGGCAACAGCTCTTGTGGACATTCCTGCAGTCAGCATGCCAATTGCATGTCTCAAAACTTGCGACATCTGTGGCATTGTGCTGTGTGATAAAACTGCACATTTTAGAGTGGCCTTTTATTGTGGCCAGCCTAAGGCTCACCTGTGCAATAATCATGCTGTCTAATCAGTATCTTGATATGCCACAACTGTGAGGTGGATGAAATCAAATGAAAGCTTACAACTACAGGATGAGATAGTGTAGCCGGTCAATTTAGGCATTTGAGTTTTATTTTTGTTATTTTTTTATGTGTAATAAGAAATGTAGTATAAACTGTTAACTTCAGCAAAACTTGTTTTCAATGTACTATTTTCAATGGTTCCGATCGAGAGTTCCTATCAATTGTTGTATGTGGGGCATTAATTAGTGGGACACCAATGGAAACTATATCGCTTCTCCTTTAAGCGTTCGCACTCAGACGCATGGTGTATGCAGACGGGGAAGCGGAGGTAGTTTTTCTCTCTCCTATTTGTCTAGTATTAACTGATTTTCTGTAATGAAATCACTTTATTTATGATGTCAAAACACTGTTAAGAGGTTATGTCATAAAGTGTATCAGTGTGATTCGATTATTTTCTTTGTAAGTTGCTCTTTTAACCGTGTTAAAGTTAGAGCATCGTTTTCACGTGCGTCTTTCAATGCAGGAATGAGAGAGTAGGCCTTCTGGTATGTCCCTAATTGTGCCTCACTACTCTGTTTAAGGTGAATAAACAACTCCGAGTATCATCACTTCAGTCGTTGTGTGGTCGTGTTTCCATGGTGTCCTGTGGTTACCACTTGAAGTCTGCTACATAAAACTAGTGCCGTGACCCGGATCCACTAGGTCACCTGCAGCCGATCGCCGGGGTCTAGCAGTGTGCTGTGACGTGTTCTGCGTGGCCAGAGGATCTACACAGCAGATATTCAAGTGACGTTATTCGGACATTTGCACACACACGCGCGTTTACCTGTCCACCGTGAAGTTCCACTTAATTCCAGACTGTGCTGTACACTTTACACGCAGGCGTACATCGGACATTTGCACATATTGGACGTTGACATCCACATTTACATTCCTTTGAAGACTGAGTTCATCTCAAATTATATATTTTCATTGAGTTTTTTTTTTTTTGCAAATCTGTAACCACTGCATATTTACATATTTCACAAATTTCTGTTAATTTATTTGGGTTTCAATTTTGTCTTACCATTCAAAATGTCCGGAAGAGGTCGAGACACTTCTGACATATTTACTCCATTAGCTGGGAGGGGTAGAGGTCTGTATAGTGTAAGAGAGAATACAGGGGCCCTACCAAAACTGTTATTCCCAAGTACCTTGTCAGAGCCAGAAGTAAATCCCCATCCAGAGTTAGCACAGCCAACATGTTCCACTCCATCTGATCCCACCCCCAATGTCACACAGCAGCTACGAGAGTTAATAGGAGAGCTGGGTAGTCAGATTGGTCAGTCCATAATCGGCCATTTGCTAGCCAGTCAGAGTGTAGTCAACCCGTTACCTACAAGTCCACCAGAGCTAACCAAGAATGTGCTCCAACCTGAATCCCCCAAAGTCAACTTTATAGTGAGGTCTGACATTAAAGAGCCACCCATGTTCAAAGGAGACCAGAGAGACAAGTACACAGTACAAGAGTAGATAGATGTTATGGAACTGTACTTGCAGAAAAGCAGTTGCCCCGAAGCGGAGAAAGCCGACACCGTCATGAGTCACCTCCTAGGAAGGGCTAAAAATATAATCAAAGTGGGACTAAAAAGCACAGCTTCTTCTAGTCCAGCTAGTGTTGACAACATTTATGACATGTTGAGATATTACTTTAGCGATCACCCTGTGTCACTTTTGCCATTGGCAGATTTCTACGCAACACAGCTTAAAGCTAAGGAAAGCCCCGTAGACTATTGGGTGAGATTGAACTCTGCAGCTAAACGAGCCAATGGTCACTTGGAACGTAGTGGGGGTAACATGGAGAACATGAGCGCGGAAGTAGCCATGATGTTCATACGAAACTGCCCTGACCCAGAACTGTCCAGCGTGTTTAAATGCAAGCCTATGAGCAAATGGTCAGTCGAAGAGATACAGGAGGCTATTGATGAACATCAGAGGGAAAGTCAGTCTTGCAGAGTTCCCAGTACAGTTATGCCTCGCACCTTTCAAGTATCGACAGCTACCGCAGTCCCTAGCGCTGAAGTCGTGGAAAGTGAAATCACTGCTATCAATGCCGCAGTATGCACTCCAAGTAACCATCCTAAGACAGGTGATGCAGTCAATCCTGATGCATTAGAACGTGTCCTCAGCATGTTAGAGAGAGTGCTTGAACGGACTAGATGGCCGGCACATAGTCCTTCAAGGCCCTTCCAACCACATGGAGCTCGCGTTCTGTCTTGTCGCATCTGTGGGGACACAGCACACTCCACTCGCTCACACTGCATGCGAGAGAAGCGGTGCCTTATCTGCATGAGGGTTGGACACCAGCGTAAAGACTGTCCTAATGTTACAGAACCAGCTTCCCAGCCGAACATGGTGTCTCACACTCAGGAAAACTATCCTGCTCGCATTGGGGAGGGGACTATTTGAGCAGGAAAAGTGAAACCCTCAGCAGCAAAGATGATCTTTTGATGTATGAAGAAAGCTGCAAAGCAATTCCTGATAAAAGTGTCTTATATCAAAATTAGTGCTGTCAACGTTAACGCGTTAACGCATGCGATTAATTTTTGTCTGGTTTAACGTGTTAAAATATTTAACGCAATTAACGCAGCATCCGTCTTTTCTGCCATCCGTTGGCTAGCTTTACATTATATGATCACGCTCTTATTCATTTAAATGCTTTTAAACATTTCAAGCGCGGCAAGACAAAAGAGAATGCGCTGTCTGTGAATGTCCTTATGTGACACACACACACACACACACAGACACACACACACATAGACAGGGCGCCAGAATCCAGTTCTCTTTCGCGCTTGAACTAACAATAACAATAACAATAATTTTGTCGATTATCCTCATAAGAGCAGTCTTAAATGATTTATATAAAGTCTAAAATGAACAAAGAGTTGCGAGAGAATGAGGCGCGTGTGAGATCCATAGACAGTATATAAACGGTGAGCTCCGCGTGTGTGTGTGTGTGTGTGTGTGTCTGCTCTTAAAGGGACAGCAGCCAATAAAGCTTCCTGTCAGTAAAGTTAAAGAACAAAGGGAACAGAGAAAATGACTCACTGCTGTTGACTAAATAACTTTTGTAGCTTTAATAAGGATTAACTATTTAATTTATAGTTTATGCAGTGCAGACTGCATATAACTTTGATAACTTTATTAAATTTCTGTATATTTCCTAACTGTTAAGACAGGAAGGGCACGAATAAATATGACATTTATTATGGGTTTATGTTAGCATTGTTTTAAGTTCACTTAAATTAAAAACTGTTATATTTTTGAAGCCTAATAAATGTGAAAAAAAAAAAATCAGTAGCTGTATTAATATCAGTAATACTGGCCTTCATTCATAAAAAGATGCCATTAAACAATTATTTAAAATATACTGTCTTTATGTTGTTTCTACATTAATTTGATTAACTGTGAAATTATTACATTATAAAATATATTAAAAACGTACAAAAACATTTCTTTTTTTATTGCGATTAATTGCGATTAATCACAGAAAAAATGTGTGATTAATCTAGTTAAAATTTTTAATCGATTGACAGCACTAATCAAAATGTGATGGAAAGAGCTGACAGCCTGTTTTACACCGATGTTGTCGTTTCAGGGGCCCAAGTTATATTACATGCGCTGCTTGACAGTGGGTCCATGGCTTGTACCATGAATGTGGAGGCTGATCGCAAGTTGAAGAGTGCAGGAGTTGTGCTTGCACCCAGTGACATGCGCCCCGATATCATCCTTGTTGGTTGCGGTGGTGTCAGCATTCAGCCTGAGAGTATTTACCAGCTTGAAATGGAAGTGTATGGACATGCGGTTAGTGTTCCCACTCTCGTCATTCCTGGTCAGCGAGATGAAATGATTTTGGGCACTAATGTTATCAAGTACATCATCAGTCGATCAGCCTCATCAGATGAAGAGTACACACGGGTATTGGCGTGTCCTAAATCGACCTGAAAGTTCAGGAGATGAAGATATTATGCAGTTTTTGGACATGTTGTCTGGCCTCCACAGGTGGAAAGGCACTGAAATGCCCAGCAAGATAGGAACGGCTAAGCTCACTCAAGCCGTAGTGCTGTGTCCTCAGCAAGAACACCTCGTTTGGGGACGGCTACCTGCTACCGCACCTGTTTCTGAGGGAAGTGCTGTCCTTGTTGAACCTGCAAAGTCACAGCCACATAAGAACATTGTCATTGGGCAGGTGGTAGCATCCATGAGTGATGACAGATGGGTGCCAGTCAAGGTGCTGAATGCTACAGACAAGCCCATAACATTGCGGAGGAACACCAAGTTGGCTGAAGTATTCCCCTGTGTAGCTTTGGAGGACTTGGACATCGGTCCCCAGCATCTTGCCAGTTATGAGCTGAAAGTCATGAACCAAGCTACAGGTGTTTCAGTCGCTGACAGTGGGTTCCCTGATTTAAGTCTCTGCGATAGACTGAGCAAACTTGGTCTAAGTGACCTTGATGTTGAGTCTTGCGAGGTTCCATTGGAAGGAACAACTTGTGCAGCTGATATGCAAATATGAGCATGTGTTCTCAAAGAGTAAACTAGACTGCGGCAAAGCGAAGGATTTCTCTCACCGAATACATCTTGCAGATAGTCGCCCCTTTAGACTGCCTTACCGACGCGTGCCACCAGCACATTACCACAAGCTCAGACATGTTCTTTCAGAAATGGAGGAGCTTTAGATAATTCGCAAATCCTCTAGTGAGTGGGTCTCCCCGCTGGTGCTCGTCTGGAAGAAAAATGGAGATCTACGCATTTGTGTCGACTATTGATGGCTGAATGCCCGCACTACTAAAGATGCCCATCCTTTGCCACACCAGGCAGATTGTCTAGCTGCACTTGGCGGCAATGCCATATTCAGTGCTATGGATCTTACCTCAGGATTCTACAATATAGAGATGGCGGAGGAAGATAAAACATTCACTGCGTTTACAACACCAATGGGACTCTATGAGTTCAACCGGCTCCCTCAAGGTTTGTGCAACAGTCCTGCAAGTTTTATGCGTCTCATGATGGGCATATTCGGGGACCAGAACTTTCTTACTATACTCTGTTACCTAGACGACCTTCTAGTATTTGCACCAAATGAGAGTGTGATGATGGAGAGGCTTGAGCTGGTGTTCAGCCGCCTGAGAACCCATGGTCTAAAACTTGCCCCGAAAAAGTGCCACCTGTTACACCGGAGTGTACGGTTCCTAGGTCATATGATTGATGAGAGAGGGGTAACGGCTGACCCCGACAAAGTTCAAGCCATTACAGCGATAACCGAAACAGACCTTATGATGGAAGATGGGGTTACGCCGTCTCAAAAAAAGATAAAGTCGTTCCTGGGTATGGTTATGTTTTATCAGCGATTCATACAGAACTGCTCTAGCATAGCTAAACCCTTGTTCGCGCTGACTGCTGCACCGAGGGGACAAAAGAATAGTAGAACAAAGCCATCTGCCTTCAGGAAGCTGAACCCAAGTGATTGGAAGAGGGAACAGCGTGACTCCTTCAATCAGCTAAAGTCAGCCCTTTTGGAGTCCGTGGTGCTTGCACACCCGGATTTCAACCGCACATTCATCCTGTCAACAGATGCCTCTTTAGATGGATTGGGCGCTGTACTTTCTCAAGTCCCGGAAGGCGAAACTAGAGCACGTCCTGTCGCTTTCGCTAGTAAGGCCCTTTCACGTGCCCAAAGCAATTACCCTGCTCACCGTTTGGAGTTCCTGGCCTTAAAGTGGTCTGTCTGTGACAAGTTCAGTCACTGGCTGAAAGGCCATTCATTTGCCGTCTGGACGGATAATAATCCGTTAACTTACATTTTGACGAAGCCGAAGCTTCATTGAAGCAGAGGTGGGTCGCCAAGTTGGCACCATACGACTTTAGTATCCAGTATATCCCCGGGAACAAGAACGTGGTGGCAGATACCATGAGTCGACAGCCTTTTGTCCAAGGACGTGCAAGTCGGAGGTTGGTAACAGAACCTTATGCGAAACTGCCGGGGGAGGCCAATCACTTCAAAGAAGACGTAGTACAGCACGCTTTCAGAATCAGTGCTAAATGTCAGAATGTCGAATCTCCATTCTCTGACCAAGGGTCAAATGGTTTCTCGTTCTCCTCAGATGAAGTGTCGGCCATACTGATGAACCAGGTAGAGTGGAGTGCAGGGCCAAAGGGAGAAGTGCATTATTGGCTGGCTCAGGATGTGCACAATTTGGTTCCAGCTGGTCAAAGTGCGCTGTCAGTATTTACACTGAAAGAGCTTCAGGATAAACAGTCAGAAGATCCTGTTTTGGCATGAGTTCTTTTTTATGTCTCCCGTGGCAGGAGGCCATCAAGACGTGAGAGGACAAAAGATTCGCTAAAGATCCTGAAGACTCTTAAACAGTGGGAGAGATTGAAAATGTTGGATGGGGTTTTGTATCGTGTGTGCAAAGATCAGCTAACAGGGAAGAAACGTTGGCAGTACATCGTCCCAGCCTCACTCACCCAACAAGTCCTGCAGGGAGTACATGACGATGCTGGTCATCAGGGCCAGGCCAGAACACTTAGAGATGACGACATCACAGACTATGGCAGCTACGTTGCAAAAATGAGAGATGATCTCAAGGAGGCTTTTAACCTTGCTCAGGCTAATGCTAGTGCAAGTCAGCAACGACAGGCTGAATTCTACAATAGGAGAGTAAAGGGATGCGACATTGAGGAAGGAGACAGAGTACTGTTAGCCAACAAGGGTGAAAGAGGACGGAGAAAACTGGCTGATAAGTGGGAATTGGTGCCCTATGTGGTGGTTTCTAAAGACTCCAGATGCCACACTTATCGTGTTAAGAATATCAGTACGGGTCAAGAGAAGGTAGTACACTGTAACCTTATGTTGCAAGCCAACTTTCTGCCCCTTGAGGAAGGAGTAAATGAAGCTGAGTCTTTCAATGATGACTCACTAACTAGCCAGGAGCAGTCTGAAGAAGCTTTGACACAGAATTCTGCACTGGGGAGCACCCTCTCTGAAACAAAGCGTACTGCTGAGTGGGTGGCTTCACTACCTGACACAGATGATTCAGTGGATGGACGATTAGATGCAGGAGGACAGGAGAGTGTAACAGATCCTGGAAAGCCTGAGAGTAAATCAGATGACCCGGACACAGGGTCTGAAATTAATTTCCCTCAGTCCGTGTTACGACCCTCCTATATGACTCGTGCCCGTCTAGGGCTTTTTAAGAGGGGAACACATGTAACCAGCCCAGACCCACATCAACAGATAACACTGAGAGATGAGAAAAACACGAGAGACCACTGAATAAAATGAATGAGTTCAATGAATTGTTAATAAATATATACTATAACAAAAACCCAACCATAAAGGAAAAAGGGGAAAAACGGATTGTGCCAAACAAAAGAAAGTAATATAAGCAAAAAGGTTATCTAACACATTTAACTTCTAACACTAAGATTAAAAGAAAAGATCAAAGAAAAAGTCTTCAAAGTCTAGGAAGTCTTAACTAAACTACACTAACTAAAAAACATAACTACAATGGGTGGCACAAATCCCTAACTAATGTTTCTATACAGACAAGGTTAACTACGTGTGTACAATGTAGGTCACGTGACAATCTTACCTATCCCCTTCTCCTTTGTAAATGGCAACGCTCATGAATGAGAAAGTTTTTGGACACAGCCAAAACAAGGACCGATGAACGTACATGTAACAACGTAACAAGACTAAGGCTGAATCCCAATTCTCTGTCTTACCCCTTCCCCTACCCCTACCCCTTCGTCTTACCCCTAGCCCTTGTCCCTCGAAACCGAGTGGTAAGCGCTAGGGTTGAAAACATACCCCTATGAAATGAGACGCCACTTGGTTACGTCATCATACATCATACTCCGGCGTCCCTGTGTGATACAGGACAGTATATTGTAACGAGTGGAAATAAGTATGGCCCCTTTAAGAGCTGCGCGCTCTCTGTTGAACGGGCTGTAATGGTATTGTGCTGTGCGACTCGAACAACCCCATGTATGTGGGTCATTTCTGTGTTGATGCTCATTATTCTTGCTTTGTTTTATTGAGTGACGCCATGTGGAAGGCAAGGTGGAGTGTGTGGCAGACAGTTGCAGGAGTTTGATTTGTCAATAAATTGCGAGTGAATCGCCTCCGTGAGTCTGTCTGGCCTAATACTTCAGCTGCGAGCTATCCTTATTTTGTTTCCCTCCTAACACAACGCGTTACAATATGTAAAGCACGTATCTTTTTCCTGGACATGTCGCCTGGATTTCGGGATCACCCAAAATGTCCGGGATTCGGCTTTTGCTTTCTGCCGTCGCTATTCATTATGCACAGAGTGTTGTTTCAATCGGACTGAATTCATTCAAATCGGTGAATCTGAATGTAGTGTTTAACGTACATGAACGCTAAACAAGTGATCGGTTTATGTGCGTTTTAGCATTGCTTAAATTCCTGTGTTTTCGTATCAGTCGGGATCCATTTGAAGCTGAATACATGACCTGCAAAGCTAGCACATACGTGACAGTGTCAAATAATGAAACGTTACACATAATGAATGGCGACTGTAGAAAACAAAAGCCGAATCCCGGACATTAGTCAGAGAAATGCGGGACTGATTGTGCAAACCAGCAATGTATCGTTAGCATAGCCTAGCGTAGCAGACCAGCGATTTTTAAAAACGTTTAAAAACGTTTCAGTTAACAACATGGTTGCAAATATATATGTACATGACTGTGTAGAGCACAAAACAAGACTGTCATAATTTTTCAATCAATCATTTAAGCCGAAAATGAGACTTTCTTGATGGTATGCCCGCCATTGTTGCCGGTTGCGCAGTGCATTCTGGGTACCCCTTGGTTTCAAGTAAGCTCGCAAAAATTCTTGGTTTTAAGGGGTATCTACCCCTTCCCCTTAGCCCTACCCCTTGATCAAAATGAGAATTGGGATAGCCCTTACTCTCACGTGAACGTGCAAAGGTAAGGGGAAGGGGTAAGACAGAGAATTGGGATTCAGCCTTAAACACACAAACAGTTTCTCCAACCAAAACGTCTCAAGCAAAGATCTCTCACAAAGGTTCATATTACAAAGGTTCTCTCAATACAAAGTGCTCTAGTCACACTGGCAGCAGCATGGTCTTTAAGTATCCGCTTCACCAGGTGTCACTCATCACGCTGATGCAGATCCCGCCTCCCAAGGCGCGGCCACTCATCTCGTTAGTCTTGACTGACAATATAGCCAACCAGCAACAACCTAAGAAAACGAAAGTAAGAGAAACAGACAGGACGGAAAAAAAACATAATACACCACACACACACACACACTAAACGTCCCTACGGACGTAACAGTCCGACTCCCAAATCATCCCATCAAATCTTACAGACTCTCAAGACCAAGTACGTGCAGTTGACGCAATGCCCAGTGCTAGAGAGCAGTTGAGATCCACCAGCACCATGTCCATATCTAGCGCACCCCCTAATGTGTCTGAAATAGTGATCCAGGTACGAACACGGGTTGGTAGGTTAGTTAGACCCGTAAACAGACTGATTCAGAATATGACTCAGAGAACAACTCACAACGCAGTTAAAGATGTTTCTAAGTCCTTTTTATTTTAAGTGGTTTTAAGTTATATGGGCCTAGTTATAAGAATGTGAGGCAACAAAAATAAGAGTAATTTAAGTCATATTGAGTGGTGTATAAGGCACCTCTTTGGCAAAAGAATATCT
The DNA here is from genome assembly GCF_951802725.1 of Rutilus rutilus. Lineage (NCBI taxonomy): Eukaryota > Metazoa > Chordata > Actinopteri > Cypriniformes > Leuciscidae > Rutilus > Rutilus rutilus. The sequence continues at coordinate 14,662,707 of NC_140213.1, forward strand.
GAGAGCCTGATCAACTTTCTTTTGTTCTTTTTCCCGTGAGTGTCGGGTAACATGTATGTTGTATGACAGAATGGTGTTGTCAGTGACAAATTAATTGCCTTACTTGCTCCCTTATTCAACTGACAAAAGTGTAAGCTCAAGTTTTGTGAAGTTAAGGGGGAAGTATGTAGCCGGTCAATTTAGGCATTTTTTTTTATTTATTTTTTTTTTTTTTTATGTGTAATAAGAAATGTAGTATAAACTGTTAACTTCAGCAAAACTTGTTTTCAATGTACTATTTTCAATGGTTCCGATCGAGAGTTCCTATCAATTGTTGTATGTGGGGCATTAATTTGTGGGACACCAATGAAAACTATGGCCGTTTCTCAATATGTGTTCTTGTCTGTACTTGTGTTCTTGTGGACTTGTGAAACGTCATCAGTCGCTGCCCAAGTACTGTTCCAATTCAAAGTTCACATCTAGCCAAGTCCAGTTCAAATCCCTGGATGTGTTCTTGATCCGCCCAGAGCCCGTCTACGGAGAGCCTGCCCACTCCCTATTAAGTCCTATTGTACCGAATTTTGGTTGTAGTTCCACCAGAGTTCCACTGGGGGCGATCGCCCATGAGTGCAGATTGAATGGGAGTCTATGGGGCTAGACGGCTAAATTTGTCTCTTTCACCCGATTGCCGTTGAGAAATCTCAGATTCGATAGTAGGTTTTGCAAGTTCAACATGGGTTATAGGTCGAAAGTTGAATGAACGAGTACTTATGTCCTTTCGATTTCTTACAGGTTGAGTTGTTGTTGCCCATAACACGCTAGCATTCTGCTAATGAACGCTGATTGGTCAGTGAAGGACTGATTACGACCAGAGATACCAACAAAACAAAAACTCGTCTAGCACGTGTGTTAGACGTGTGTCGATGCCTGGAGAGAAAAGAAAGTGCAGAGCGCGAAAGCACCAAAGTGACTGAAGGATTCCCGTAAAGCAGTATCTCTGGTCGTACGATGTGAATGACGTCATTGACACTTTAAAAGACTTTTTAAAGCAAATAAGTGACTCTAAAAAATCTAACACCCAGCAATGTGTAATTTCTTTGCATCTCCTTTTGAATACAATATTCAAATTACTAGACAAAAAATTATATCCTGAGAAAAGTGGATTTTGATGGGTATACTGCCATAGACCTCCATTCATTCTGCACTCGTCCTGTGAGCGCCCTCATATGGAATCAAAGTGGAACTGCAACCATTTCAGAAGCCGGAAGTGTACTGAGAGTGAAACTTCTCGCCTTATTAGACATTCTCTGATCCGCCCCTTTTACCGAGGATGCATCGAGAGGTGACTTGTGCGGACTTGAGACAGCCAGGTATCCCAGAATGCATCTCACACCTACCAGCAAGCGTCAATAGCAGAGGAGAAACCCCGCGTAATTTAAAAATACTGCTGTTATTGTGTCATGAAATGTAGTTTTAAGAGTATTTCAGGCGAGAATGTAGTTGTTTAAAGCTCAAATCTTTGGTTTATTTATAAAGATAGCGCCTATTTGAAAATTTGATCTGACGTTTTCGGAGTTGTGAGATCCAGGCAATCGGACGCTCGGCGCTCATGTACCCCGCCGAGAACAGCCTTTCCTCGGCTAGTGCTGCTGACGTTTGCCGCTATTTATTTATTTATTTATTTTATTTGTCTAATTAATCTATAATTTGTTCCCTGGCAAAACGTTTTGGCTGAGGGCAAAGTGAAGTTTCATAGCTTTATATATTTAGTCTATTTAACTTTAACGTTGTAGCCTAGAGAGCTGACTTATGTTTGACTGAATCGTTTGCTAGCTTCTTATACCTTTTAGGCTACTTATACTTTTATAATGGCTATTATTGATCATTAAAACTGACATTTAACAAAAAAGGTTATGTCATTTTATTTTATATATATAAAACATATAAAATATTTTATTATACATGTTGCCTACATTCTTCACTGTATGTAGGCTATATATAATAAAATAAAATGACACAACCCTGTCTCTTTTTGCTAAATGTCAGTTTTAATGATCAATATTATAATGTTTTTTATGTAGCCTATCATATTTTTAAAATGAAAACAAAAAGAGTCAGGGTTGTGTTTTATATTTCGTGTTGTTATACATATATGCAGTGAAGATAATCAATTGCGTTGCCTGAACCACATTTGTGTGGCCATTAATATGTTTAAGATTTTTTTAAATGAAAATGAAAAGAGGCAGAGTGGTGGTTTATAACATATTTTGTTTTATTGTAGCCTAAATATATATAAAGAGATAACCGGAGTAACTATGGAATTATTCTTGTGCCAATAATAATGAACGTAGCTTTTCAAGAAACTAATGGAAATATAAATTGAAACTGAATAAAATATCTTTGAAACTGAAAAAGAATAAATCGCAGGCAAATTTTTTTACTTCGTTTTTAATACACTGCATGTTTTGCTAACTATTTCTCATATTTCAGTCGCTGATCTGAACTTACAAATGCGCTTCCAGAGTTTTCATTTGCGCTTCTGAAGTTTTCGTTTACGCTTCTGGAGTTTTCGTTCGCCGTTCTGACACATTTCTCTCGTGGGGGCGGGGCTAGTGGCAGTGTGTTCTCATTGGCTACTGAGGTTTTGACTGACAGCTTCTTCACCTGGAAGTGAAGACGTCAGTGTTGTGTTTACATGTGTGGATTTAAGCGTCTGTAATCGCAGCTTTCTATTTCATTTTAGTGATATTAAGTTATGTTTTTTTTTTTTTTTTTATCTGTATTTACCTGCTGCTACTACTTTGTCGACAGAAGCTTTTAGGAGCACAGGAGATCTATTCAGTCTATTCAGGTGTAATTGTACATTAAAGTACTGTATATAATACTTAAAATATTGTAGTGTCCAATGTTTTCAGAGAATATTTGTTTATTCCTGATGATTATTCTGCTTGTTAGGCTCTGATTAGGTTGAGCTGTTACAATTTAAAGAGAATACTAGCAAACGTGTGTGATATATTCAGCCGTCAAGAAAGTTTCACTTCAGGTAATCAAGGTTGGCAACCATGGCCATCACACTACTCATTGTTAGCATGATATACATTTACACCATCAAAATTAATGATCACTTAAATAAGAGGAATTTAAACAATATGAAAATTACAATCGTGGCCTCATGTCAGATGATACAGACCTCAAATGATACATTTCATTACATATGTCACACAAAGAATGTTCTTGTTGCCATTTTTTTATTGATAATTGTATTTAGTTATTTCATTTAATTAATACTATCTTCTAACATTTAAAATTGTAAATATATTTTAACAATCATCAACCGTTTCAGTTGTGACTTCTACAACCAGTTAAATGAATGTAATTGAAAATATGAATTCCAATAAATTTACATTCTTTATTGTCACTAAAGCATTTACACAAGTATCAAAGTGAAAGTCTTGGATGCAATTATGTTGTGACAGGAAAGACCAGAATCCACAAAACATTAACTCCATACTATACATGTAATGCACAGTATTCTCATGATATACATTACTATACAAAATGCACAATTACAAATACAGAACATATTTAAAATTCATTTACATTTTAAATGATGCAATGATCCTTTGAACAGTTCCTGTTGCAGTACAATAGCAAAGCAGTGACTGGACACAAGCAGTACAAGGATAGTCCACCCAAAACATGAGAATTCTCTCATCATTTACTCTCCTTCATGCCATCCCAGATGTATATGACTTTCTTCTTCACATAAACATAGACAAAGATTTTAAAGGAAATAATCCATCTTTGTGAGTCCATATAATACAAGTGGATTGTAACCCATGTACGTAAGACAGTTGGTCAGAAGTGATTTTTAATAGTTTAAACAGTTTACAATATTAGTATTTCTTTTATCTAGCCTGTTGTTTGACTTCAGAAGGCAATGATTCATCCACTGAGGTCCGCATGGATTACCGTCACGCTCACTGTGTGTGGTTTTTAAAGTGTCTTTAGGACTCGCAGAGATGGATTACTTTCCTTACAATCTTAATTCGTGTTTATCTGTAGAAAGAAAGTAAAATGCATCTGGGACAGCATGAGGGTGAGTAAAATAAGTGAGAATTTTATTTTTGGGTGAACTATGCCCTTAACATTCATATGCTGTTGGTATGCTAATCCAAGATCAGCATAGACTAATAAGAATAAAGTGCAACCTCTTGTGTACTTGTGAACTGTGTTTGTTTTAATCTAGAGGAAATTGAAACATTTGCTAGTTTCTAATATTAAAATAAAATAAATCAGGTGTCTGAAGATCAAGATCCCAGTCATTCAAAGGTGATGTGTCTGAACAAAGTAAGATTATTGTCTGATAGGGACAGTGGATCTCTGGTACTATCACTCCATCCTCTGTGTCAGCATCAGCATTTTGTTTATGGAAAAGTTGCTCCACTCCCTGGAAAATGAGAGAGGAAATGTATTATAATCTAACAATACAAACTGATTTGAACTCCCACATACAGTAACAAGTTGAAGACTTAAAATATTTATTCCAAACAAATTATATAAATGTTTTAAGAGATTTTACAGTACTAAATATTTACCTCGGAGTCATGCAGCATTTATCATCTGTAATACTGTTGTGTAACCAGTAGATGGCTGTATAGCCCTATATATAAACATATATCCATGGCTGTGTATTCCCTAGTTGCTGGATGTTTTCAGTCATAATTACTTGCATGTTTTAAGTTTTTAATTTGGACATATATTTATTATTAAAGACTGTTAAAGATTAAACATTTTTCTCAGAAATGTTCATTTGAAGTGCAATTTTTTGCATTATTGTTATTAGTCAAATATGGACTCAGAAAAAGCATTGTGTTACTCATACTAGCTATAATAGCTTTATCAGTCACCTTTATCACACAAAAGTAATCAGAATAAATATTGCGACCAGGGCGATACTTCAGAATAATTGAGTGTTCACATATATGAATGAGACGTGGTCTGTGGTCTCCTCTTTCAAAAACTCTGCATTGCAAATTAATCAGCTATTGAGAAATTCAGGTTTAAATAGCTTTATTGGCATGGTAAAAAAAAGGCTTTACATTGCCAAAGTTGAATCAGGCAGTGATTGACAGCGCTCTGGTCCTATGGCATCGGTCATTGACTGATACAGTACTTTTTGTACTTTAGGCTACAGTACAGATACTGTACAGTACTCTAGCCCAATGATGTTTGGGGTGGCTGGGGGGAAATATGATCTAATCGAAGACTGTAACCGAATGTAACGTTAGATAAACAAGTCATGTAAGTTAATGATTGGGCTAAGTTAAATCAAGACAACACAGCTGTATAATGTTATGGGCTCTCACTGAGCTCTAAAATGCCTCTCCACCTGAAAAACGCCAGTACTGTATTATAAATAGTATTAGTATAGTATTTTTAAAAAATCAGACTTACCACGAGTAGGCTATCCAGTATCCTGATAGCGACGATGACTAATGATAATGATATCATTCGTCTGTACTATTCCTTCTATAAGAAATCATCTCAACAATATAGTGTAGCAGCAAATAAATACAGATATAAACTTAAGAGTCCCGCATTCTCAGACCCCTCGTTTTTCGAGACAGCGCCTCCCATCAAATTAGATCGGATAAACATGTGAAGAACGTGAGTATCGTCAATTTTATTTAGCGAATCATACCTCATTCGGTTTCTTTTTTAATCAAACTACTTTATTATCTCATCGATACACCAACATATGAATAGTCCATTTAATATTTGTAAAGATAGTTTGTAACAAAATTTGAGCCGTTAATGTATGTTTTTTCGCCTCTTTTACTTTGTAAGTATTAAAATGAATCAATATTAATTTAACTGATATGAAGTTGTTGCCAGCCATTTCCTCCGTGGCCCGACTTATCACCCTAGATATGCTTGTAATTTGCATTTGCAAAAAAATATTATTTATTATTACACAATATTTTTGACAATGGCATTCATCTTTTATTTTAGTGAAGTCTAGGAATTTGACAGAGTGATTGCAAAAAGGATTAAAAAAGAAGGAAACATTCGCCTACCAGAAATTATTTTACCTTATGCATTTACATTAGCCTACATTTTACATTTATTCATTTAGCAGACGCTTTTATCCAAAGCGACTTATAAATGAGGAGTTTTTTTTTAATGCAATTGAAGAAGAAAAGTAAAGTCACTAACACAATTCTTTCCTTTTTTCTTTGCTTTGTCCTGTTTACAGCAAGATGATGTTTAGGTGATCGTTAAATAAAGTATAGAATTGTTTATTATTGGTGTTTTGTCTATTCTTATTTGAGTTTTGCTTCGCATTCAAAATATCAAAAAACAGGTTTTGTAATGTTAGCATGGTATAATGTTAATTACACCATTATAGGTTGAACTGAAAGAAAAATTGGAATTTGAAAAAAAAAACGTAGCAATATAATAGGCTATCACATAATATTTTTCAGAAGATAGTTCAATCTGCAATTGCGACTTTATTTCTCAGAATTACGACTTCATATCTCGCAATTGTGACTTTATTTCTCGCAATTCTGACATCATATCTCGCAATTCTGAGAAAAAAGTCAAAAACTCTGACTTGATATATCGCAATTGTGAGGAAAAAAAAAAGTCAGAAGTGTGAGATAAAAAGTCGCAATTATTATTATTTATTTATTATTCAGTGGCGGAAACAAGCTTCCATAGTAGGCTATAATTGTATCCCTTCCATCAGTAATTTTCTTTCAATTACACCCACACTCAAAAACTACTGGGTAATTTGTTAGTCAGAGAACACAATAAGTTTTTTTGGCACATGCATTAAGCAGGGAACGCAAATATTTATTTGGATAACTTTAAAAACGAGACTGTAATATTGCATCCTATTGTTTTCAATGGCATTTGGATAAGGGTGTTATACGATCTTCTGAACAGCAGGAGGCGCTGTCTCGAAAAACGAGGGGTCTGAGAATGCGGGACTCTGGGTGCGGGACTGTAGATGCAGGCTCCGAGTCTGCAGCTTCATAATATCAGAGAAGAGCTGTGTCCCAATGTTGAAGGCTGCATCCTTCGAAGGACGCAGACTTCAAGGATGCAGCCTTTGCGTCCTCTGAAGGACGCACCATGTAGCCTTCCTAGGATTTCCTAATTGTGCAACCAGGTGTTCCCGATCACCGCTCCTGGCGCCAAGCAACGGTGCGAGAGGACAGCTGCTATCCTGATCATTCATTTTGATAACTGAGTAAACAGCTATGGAGCCAGAATTGGCTATTGTCATTTTTATGTTTTATATTTTACTGGAGGTCATGGTGTGCCCCGGCGCTGCCGGATCATGTATTTTCGGTTTAGCCCTGTTTGAATACAAAACCCAATTTAATATAAAAAGTCCAGTATTTCTCGCGCTCGTCATCTGCAGCTGTCACGGTTGCCAGGCGACAAGAACAATCCTTCGTAGGCTAGACCGGTCCGAGCGCTTCAGATGCGCCCTTTGATATGGGACGCTGCTGTAGTTAGCAACAATTTGTTAATATTGTGACAATAAGGCTACATTTTGTTACTTTAATTTTCGGAACTGCATATTTCGTTAAGTATTCACTTACAAATGTGAAGTAACCTGAAGTACTTTTTTCCCTCACATCACAATGTGATTACATTACACTACACAAAGGTATATAATGTAACAACCAGATACTGTATATTGAAAATATACAGAAGTAAAATGCAACATAGCCTACGCAGTAATGCAGTAGTAGCCTAATATAAATGCAGTAGTTATTAAAAGTACTTTTTTCAGAAAGCCGTCGATTGAATCAGCCCTGCAAACCTGTTGGTAGACAACTTAGTGGATAGTGGAAATATGCACTTTAACACCCTGGAGACCATCCCAGATGATGTCCCACCAGCAGGAGGCATTACCAGGGGCAGCCCATCCCGGTCCAGCAGCTCAGCTCAATAGAGTCTACATCATTTTTTTCTTATTTTATGTATTGTAAAATTAAATGTTTATGTTGATTTTGATATGTTTAAAGTATTTTGTAAATAGTTGGAAAAAGTACTTTAATGTAGCCTATAGAACAAATGATTTTCATTTACCAATTTTATTTGAAAAAATAAAAAGGTATAGAATTTGTTTCATGCAGAAAGTATTACTGTCATTACAAAAATAAACAATGTCCAGAACAATTCATTCTCTTTTATTTACACAATTAAAGTTGCATAAAAATAAATGTACATAATTTTTCTTTTAAAAAATAAAAGTGAAAAAAGTTAAAGAATATGTAGAAAATATATATATTTTTCAATCATTCTCTCAAGAAGAGAAAACAGCCTGTCCATCCTCTCCCTTCTTTCTTGTGCACTCCTCGCCTCTGCCTCCCTCTGTAGTTGCATTTCTTCTCTGATCAAGTCCAAAAACTCGTCCTGTCTCGCCGCCTTTGTGCTGGTGCTGCTGCCCCTGGCTCCTCCTCACCGTGGGTACCCACTGCTGAACTCGGCCCTGGTGTGTCCTCAGGGATTGAGGCGATGAGGACAGGGGGGTTGGTGCAATGCCTCTGTCCCAACATCTCATCCATGAGGACAAACCAGGGCCAAGTTGCAGCAGTGGGTTTCCCACTCACACCCTCTCCTGACCCAGGACACTTGCAATCCTAAAGGCAGAGCAAATGAACCATGGCTTGTTAACAACAACAGGACAATACATTTCAGCAAAGATGTGTGTATTACTTTTCTTATATATATATATATATATATATATATATATATATATATATATATATATATATATATATATATATATATATATATATTAGGGCTGTGAAAAGATTAATTAAAAGTTTGTGTTTACAAAATATATGTGTGTGTACTGTGTATAATTATTTTGTATATATAAATACACACACATGCATGTATATATTTAAGAAAAATGTGTTATTTATATATATATATATATAAAAAAAAAATATATATATGATATAAATTATATATAAATACAGTATATGTATGCAAATATTTCTTAAATATATACATGCATGTGTGTGTATTTATATATACAAAATAATTATACACAGTACACACACATATATTTTGTAAACACAAACTTAAGAAACACAAACTTAAGAAATCATATTTCTATATACTAAAATTTGGTTAAAACCACATAGCTTGCATGACAGCACTACAAAAACACATAAAAGTGAAACCCCATTGCCTTATCTACTGCTTTTCTTATTGTTTTGGGCTTTATTGGGTGAGTGATATTTCTTATAATACACAAGTGCAAATATTACAAATAGGTCGTTAAACTAATAACGTTATTACCACAAGTTTTGCCTAAAACTACCTGATAAATGAAGCCACGCAATGGTGACGAAGGAGTTAAGAAGAAGTTTATAAGAAAATTTAACTCTGGTTTCGTTAGCTATTTGAGTAAATGAAAACATAATACTTACATTTAAATGTGAATTTGCGGTCCACCACCGATCTAGTCTCGGCCGCCTTTAAAAATAAATAAATAAATGCTGTCGTCTTCTTCTTCTTCTTCTTCCTTGGGTTTTTAAGGCAGTTGGTATCCAATAAAATGCTGTCGTCAACGGCGCGCAATGACTTATGGGGTAGAATAGGCCGCTAAGTGTCCATTTATGTATCCTTCTTTTCACGGGGAAACGAAGGGTGCATTTGGCGTCGCTTTTGAATCAGGGAAGCCTTTGTCGCGGCGCGATGACGCAACCGGCCTTCGAATACGGCCTTTGGAGGATGGAGAATTGAATTGGGACAGCCTTCATCGAGCCGCGGTGACGCAATCGGCCTTCAAATGCGACCTTCCAAGGATGCAGCCTTTGAATTGGGACGTCCTTCGTCGCGCCGCGGTGACGCAATCGGCCTTCAAATACGGCCATCCGGCCTTCAAATACGGCCTTCGAAGGACGCAGCCTTCACTTTGGGACACAGCTAACGTCTAATATGGCGAGAAGTTTCACTCTCACTACACTTCCGGCTTCTGAACTGGTTGCAGTTCCACTCTGATTCCATATGAGGGCGCTCACAGGACGAGTGCAGAATGAATGGAGGTCAATGGCGGTATACCCCTCAAAATCCACTTTTCTCAGGATATAATTTTTTGTCTAGTAATTTGAATGTTGTATTCGAAAGATAGATGCAAAGAAATTACACATTGCTGGGTGTTAGATTTTTTAGAGTCACTTATTTGCTTTAAAAAAGTCTTTCAAAATGTCAATGACGTCAGAATGCTGACGTCATTAGCAGAATGCTAGCGTGTTATGGGCAACAACAACTCAACCTGTAAGAAATCAAAACGACATAAGTACTCGTTCATTCAACTTTCGACCTAAAACCCATGTTGAACTTGCAAAACCTACAATCAAATCTGAGATTTCTCAACGGCAATCGGGTGAAAGAGACAAATTTAGCCGTCTAGCCCCATTGACTCCCATTCATTTTGCACTCATGGCGAGCGCCCCCCAGTGGAACTCTGGTGGTACTACAACCAAAATTCGGTACAATAGGGCTTAATAGGGAGTGGACAGGCTCTCCGTAGACGGGCTCTGATAATATTGTGTAAACACAACACTGACGTCTTCACTTCCAGGTGAATAAGCTGTCATTCAAAACCTCAGTAGCCAATGAGAACACACTGCCACTAGCCCCGCCCCCACGAGAGAAATGTGTCAGAACGGCGAACGAAAACTCCAGAAGCGTAAAAGAAAACTTCAGTAGCGCAAATGAAAACTCTGGAAGCGCATTTGTAAGTTCAGATCAGCGACTGAAATATGAGAAATAGTTAGCAAAACATGCAGTGTATTAAAAACGAAGTAAAAAAATTTGCCTGCGATTTATTCTTTTTCAGTTTCAAAGATATTTTATTCAGTTTCAATTTATATTTCCATTAGTTTCTTGAAAAGTTACGTTCATTATTATTGGCACAAGAATAATTCCATAAGTATGTAGCCAGAGCGAGTTGAGTGACGCTATCAAGTACGCCGCTGTTCCATTTGCAGAATTATCGGACTTGCGTCCTCCCGTCCTCGGAAGTTCGTTTCTCCTGAGTCGAACTTGTCAAGTCCGAACTACCAAGGACTCAAGTCCGAAGTTTGCGCACTTGGTATTGAGAAACGGCCCTATATCGCTTCTCCTTTAAGCGTTCGCGCTCAGACGCATGGTGTATGCAGAGGGGGAAGCGGAGGTAGTTTTTGTCTCTCCTATTTGTCTTGTATTACTGATTTTCTGTAATGAAATCACTTTATTTATGATGTCAAAACACTGTTAAGAGGTTATGTCTAGTGATGGCCAAATGAAGCGTTTCGAAGCATTATTGCTTTCTGATACAATTGTGTCGAAAATGGTTCATTACTCGAAGCTTCATTCAGATAGAAATTGCAGCACCATCTCCTGGTGAAGTAAATGTAATGCAACAAAGCTGACAACCATAAAATGCAAGTAACGCCCCGTTTATTACGTGTTTTTACCGAGGCGATCAAAGCTGAAACAGTGTTAGTGCTGTGAAACTCAGTTATGTAGGTGAATTTTACAGATACTGATGAATTTCATGTGTTCACCTTGATAATAAAACATGATGTGTGTGTGTAATTATTTCTTTAGACAAGGACAGAAGATCAGACCAGCTTAAAAAAAAGTTGGAAACCATCACAGAAATTCTAATGGTTTATATTAAAATAGGAACCATTGGCTTTTACCATTTAAACCACTACATTATTCTTTTTTGTAGTGTGTTAGGGACATATTCCATTAGGATTTAATGCCCCCACCAATACAACCCAACACATATCAGTAGACCCACAGAGACCACTATAATTCCCATTACAACCAATAAAATTCCCATGAAAACCATTAAATCCAATAGAATTTCTGTAATGGTTTCTATAGTTTTTTTTACCTTCACTTTTATAAGAAATACAGCCGCCAGGTTTCAAACCTGTCAACACTGGATTGGGCTGTCAAAGCAGTCAGGTGGTTTACTACAGGAGTGAACCAGTAGGCTTGTTCGACTTGAACCGGCGCTGCACAGACCGATCGGTTTATGACATCAAAGTACCGCGAGAGCAATTCAAAAGCATAAGGAGCCGTCTACTTTCTATTCGCTCTCGCGGTACTTTGATGTCATTCACCGATCGGTCTGTGCAGCGCCGGTTCAAGTCGAACAAGCCTAGTGTGTTTGCTTCAGAAGTCATTTTCACGTGACTAGTGACGTAATGATACAAGCTCCGAAGTAGTGGTTTATTGCAAGGACCGTTCGAGTTTGAAGCAAGCTTCGGAGCGTCGGTGTCAGACGTAACATCACTAGTTATGTCATAATGTGTATCAGTGTGATTCGATTATTTTTTTTGTAAGTTGCTCTTTTAACCGTGTTAAAGTTAGAGCCTCGTTTTCACGTGCGTCTTTCAATGCAGGAATGAGAGAGTAGGCCAGTATGTCCTTAATTGTGCCTCACTACTCTGTTTAAGGTATGTTTTTTCAATTTGTGATCTTTTATTTGACTGTTTACTATGTAATGTGTGAGTTTAACTTGATAGTTATGTACCTCCAGTATATACTAGGGCTAATTTCATACTAAATGCCTTGTGGTATATTTTCATACAATGAGACTGTTTGTGTAAAAAAGGAACTTTATTATACACACACTAGTTCAACAATCAGTTTAAAGTACATTCATATGTGCATTTAAGTGAATTTATAACATGTTTGTATGTTAACTTTCTCAAATGTGTTATTTAATTTCCATTTATGTTTCCTATGAGTGCTGTCCTGTTATGTGGGGTAATTCAGCACCATCATCTACATATGTTAAATGCTATATAATGCCCTTGTTAAAGCGTTCGCGCGCAGACGCATGGTGTATGCAGACGGGGAAGCGGAGGAATGAGAGAGTAGGCCTTCTGGTATGTCCCTAATTATGCCTCACTACTCTGTTTAAGGTGAATAAACAACTCCGAGTATCATCACTTCAGTCCTTGTGTGGTCGTGTTTCCATGGTGTCCTGTGGTTACCACTTGAAGTCTGCTACAATAGCACTGCTGTGGCAGTGAAGGTGAGGTTACACCAAGCGGGAAGGAAGTCGACCGGAAGTTGAAGTCGGCCGCATGCCACCATCTTGTAGCAGAACTTCACTTGCGTTAGCATTCCATTGACTCCCATTCATTTTGGCGTCACTTTGACAGCGAATAACTTTACATCTGAGGCGTTTGAAGATTCCATTTGTCCATTATTTATTTCTAAAGAAACACGACAATGTATAAAATGCTCCATTACCTTGTAGCTTATGTTATGGCCCCGTAGAAGCAGTTTTTGTAAAAGTAGGCTAACGATTGCGTCATAACTACGCGACTCTCTGTCGCACAGTAGAGAGATTACCGTATGGACGGGAGGAGAAGCTCGCGGGCAATCGGGGGGACGTAGAGGCAAAATGACAAAATGATTAAATCTAATGATTCAGATTTCTCTTGCCACAGCCACTAAAAGACAGATGGGTTGCTCACGTCACATCTACGTCGTCAAGCTCTGTTTGAGTCGGTTTGAGTCTGCGCGTCAGGAACGGAAGTCCTAAAATGATGTTTTATTAACAAGGTTCGGGAGGAGCACGTTCAGATAATTAACACAGGTGGAGAGCACTCAGCAATCAATGGTAAGAGGTGTATATATACTCAGCAGTCTCACCTCATTTCATTGACAGTTTTTGCAGCATCCCTCCACCACCCCTTCTCCACGCTTCTAGTCCTAAACACTTACATACGGGGGGAGTACTCTGGGTTCGGGCCGAACTCCGAGCTCGGAGCCCTCCCTCCGGACAGCACGCCAAATACGCATTAAACTTTACCCCTTCAAATTATATGTAAGTGTGAACTCGTGAAAATGGGCTTCACTTGTCTCAATTGAGTTCCAATGAGATGGCTCTGTCCACTTCTTACACTGTCTATGGGTTACACAGAGAAACGGAGCTCCTGCGGGAGCGGGGGAGATAACACTGCTGTGGCTGTGAAAGCCAGCTGGACAGAGAAACAGAGCTCCTGCGGGAGTGGAGAAGATAACACTGCTGTGGCAGTGGAGGCAAATTGCTTTACAGCTTTGCTTTACAACTATCCAACGAGTAAGTTGGACGGAGAAACAAAGCTCCTTTAGGAGTGGAGGAGATAACACTGCTGCGACAGTTAAAAGCAGAAACGGGGCTCCTGCGGGAGCGGAGAAGATGACACTTCTATGGCAGTGAAAGCAACTTGCTTTCCAACTATCCAACAAGCAAGTTGGAAGGAGAAACAAAACTCCTGCAAGGAGTGGAGGAGATAACACTGCTGCTGTGGCCATGAACCCACATAGCAACATTAGCCACTTTCCGACCGGAGGAACCTTTTCACAGTTCCTAGAACTATTGGCTAAAGTACCCGGATGTCGGCGTGTTCGCACCGCAGGAACTAGGAACGATTTTAGTTCTAGGAACTCCATTTGGAGGAACTAATTTAGGTCCTACTTCAGAGTAGGGTCTAAACCAGCACTATAGGAACTACCCTTGACGTTAGTGTACGCTGATTGACCGAACGCACGCGGAGCACCAGCACCTGCCATTTTTAAAACAGCTAGAATGTAAACACACAGATTATAGCCTATATATTTACTCCAGAAACTAACTATACAAACATGGAAAACAGTGATAGATGGGCCTCCAAACCTTTATGCTGAAGAGAAAATCCAACGCAACTTTGAGGGGACCAAGCCAAACATGATTAAATGTTTATCTGCCCAGCTAGCAACACTGGACATCAACCACACGTCATAGGCTAATAACCTTTTTTTAATATACTGTCTACTTTCTATAACAGTTCTATCTAATAACATATTAAACAGTACTGTTAGACAGATCGCTAACTAATAAACACAGAGAATGCGAGCATTGTTTGCTCTGGCGTTCTCAGCGCCGCCAAAATAAAGGTACGTCGCGCCGTCAAAATAAAAGTCACCGTGCTTGCGTCACTCCCTTACCCCTCCTACCAGTTCCTATGGCCGCTTGGCCAGTGCGAACGCAAACAGCAAAACTGAGTTTGGGGGAGAGTAGTTCTTAGAACTGTTTAGAAGTTGACAGTTCCTAGAACTAAGTTCCTGTAACTACTTGGTCGGAAAGCGGCTATTGTGACGTCCCAGATCTGGCCCACATCTGGCATATGTAGAATGATGATCTGGCCCACATCTGGCATATGTAGAATGATGATCTGGCCCACATGCAGCGTGAAATGACGGCCCTTGGGTGGCTCACTCCTGTTTGCCAGATCTGGGCCACAAGCAGGCCATAGCAATGCCACATGTCAGCCAAAAGCAAAGAAATAAACCATAACTGGACATCTGAGCCGCAAAATCTGTGTATTAAATTTGGAGTGATCTCCGCCTTAATAAGCCAACAAGAACAACAACTGACTTCCAGCCACAGCCTTAGATGAAATCAACTGAAGATAAAAGAAGACATTAAATCTCTCAAGATCTCAGCAGAGGAGGATTAAACAAACTCCACAAACAGCATTACCAGCTTAACTTATTACTAACCAGATTGACTTTATTTCTTTTAGACGTCCACAGAAGCTGTTATTGAGAATTAACAAAGGTTTAACTCTAATGTTTAATTTGAAGTCAATATAATGGTGATTAGTGTTTCCATTAGTTGGGCTCTTATCTTGTATTATTACATCTTTTGTCAGCCTGATGTCATTTGAATCTAACAATTGTTTTGTGCATTAATATATTCAGGTTACCGACCCAGTGCTATTGCAACAGGAAATCCAGCAGCATTATGACAATTAGTAAGAAGACTTTAACAAACATGAGCCACAAAAAATGATCTACAATGACATGCAGACACACACAGACATCAATAATCAGCGTATGAATCTCAACAATGGTGACAATCAAAAGTGCCATGCTGCAATGCATTCTGGGTACCAGCATAGTACAAAACTCCCAGCCTGCATTGCAGCATGAATAAATTATGCAGCTGAATTGTCCTATTATTTTGTTTAATTCTAAATATTTGCTTTTATTTTTTGCTGTTGTTATTGTTGTGACATTTAGTAGATTTTTTGTGATGTTCAGAGTTGCTCTGTTTATCTGAATATTTTGTTGATTGTCTCCGTTGTTGAGATTAATGTGCTGATTGTTGATATCTGTGTGTGTCAAGCATAGCATAACTTTCAAGAGCAGAGGAGATAACACTGCTGCAGCAATGAAAACAATTTGGATGGCAGTAGCAATCAAAACTCCTGGCCATAAACTTATGTAGGGCAGATTCTGGGTCTCAGCACTAGTTTATGATAAACATTTTGTAAGCTTTATATCCTAATCGCTAAACACATCGGATACACTTTTGGTAGAATTCTAATGTCCTTGCATTATTCAGCCTGAGGGTAACGCTCTAATGATTGACAGACTTGTACACATGACAAACGTATAGAATGCCATCTTAGAATCGTCTTAATGTATTTTATTTTTTGTGTCTGAATGTTGTTTTATAATATTACAAGTTGTGTAGGAATTCCAGTGAGGACAAAAAAAAAAAGTCTATTCTCAGAACAAACATAAGACAATCACAAAAGGTATTTCACATGTGCACGTTTAAACTAAAGGGTTGGGATTGTAGCAGTGACATCAGTGGCAAACCAAACATATGGCAAAATGACAATCATACCTCCCTTTCTCAAACGGTCCCATGATATCCACCGCAACCTTCTGAAAGGGTCCGTGAGGAAGCTCAACAGGTTGCACTGGTTGCATGTGTCTTGCTTCGGTCTTGACTGACGGGATCTGCAGCGTTTTCAAAAGTCTCCGTTTTCGAGGGTCGAAAACTCCGGAGTAGTGTGGACAGTAGGCGTAACCATAGCAAAAGTTATGTGTTTTAAAATGAAAACGTACTAGTGTAAACGTAGGTATTGCAGTCCACTCGGGAACCCTTTGCTCTCGAGCCAAATATAGTTCTTCCATTGAGTAGTACCTATGGCTCGACGGCAGGAAAAAATAAACTTTTTTTTTTTTCAATAATCAAAGGTAGTGTGACGATTCAATTACTTTATTATATAATCATTTTTGATGATTATGCAGCTATAGATATAGATATAGATATAAAATAGTATGTATAGTAGCGGTCAAAAATTTTTATGTTTTTTAAAGAAGTCTCTTAAAATAATGGTTTTCTATTTTTATTTTTTATTTTTTGCCATGGTGATTTTTGCCATTATTGTGATAGGACCGCATAGAGTGGACAGGAAGTGAGGTGGGGGACAGGATCAGGAAAGGTCCAAGAACCAGGATTCGATGTTGGTGTGCGCTGCCCTTGAGGCTATCGGTGCCAACGGTGATTTTCTATTTTAATATACTTTAAAATATAATTTAATTCTGTGATGCAAAGCTGAAATTTCAGCATCATTACTCCAGTTTTCAGTATCACACAATTCTTCAGAAATCATTCAAATATACTGATTTATTATCAGTGCTTTATTATCTGATTATCAATACTGATTTATTATCAATGCTGCTTCATATTTTTTTTTTGGAACCTGTGATACTTTTTTCAGGATTCATTGATAAATACAAATTAAAAAGAACAGCATTTCATTAAAATAGAAATTATTTTATAAGTCTTTACTATCACTTTTCATCTTGCTGAATAAAAAGTATTAATTTCTTTCAAGAAGAAAAGAAAAGAAAATTACTGACCCCAAACTTTTGAACGGTATATTGGTACAAACAATTTATATTTTAAATAAATGCTGTTCTTTTTTAACCTTTTATTCATCAAAGAATCCTCAAAAAAGTATCAAAGGTTACAAGTATATTAAAATAGAAAAGCATTATTTTAAATTGTATTGACTGTTCACAACAGTTTTTTTTTTCTGTATTTTGATCACATAAATGCAGGCTTGATGAGCATAAGATGAGATAATTTTTTCAAAAATAATAGCAGTAATGTGTCCAAACTTGGTACCTTTATATTGTCTGTATATATGCCCCTTTTTTTTTTACGTTTGAGCCCTGCCCCTGAGGAACTCTCTGCAGGTTCCTGGGTGTTGTAGCCAAAAGCTGTTTTCTTGCATGTTTGGCATGATTTTTTTTGGTTGCACTGTTTTGACCAGCAGGCGTCACCAGCGTGTGGTGTTCGAACACTTCGAAAGTGAATCATTTTGCGGCAATTCAAAGCTTTGAAAAGCTTCGTTTCTCCCATCATGTAGAGGTCGCTACAATCACATTCGCATTGAACAAGCAAGCGTCACAACAACACAAAAGCTATAGAGAACATATCGAAGGATAAAATGACAGCTACCATTGATTATTTATCAGCCTGTTATTTGTGATGATGATGAAGATGATGAAGATGCGCTGCTGAAGCTGTGTAAAGCGTAAGATAAACAATATCACACATTTTATTAAGATGTGATGCTAAGCGGTTAGCAGTAGCACGCTGGCTAAATTTCTTGTTTTTGGCTGTCGTCATATAAACTGTGTATTACACAAACATTTATTCTTCATCAATTTGACTATTTTGTACTGATGTCAAGCTGAACACTGTCAGTGTTATTTTCAGTTGTGTCTGGTAAATAATGATGATGATGCAGCTCATGCTGATATTAATTGACTGCATGATATTACAGTTTCAGTATAAATATATTATTTATTTTGTTGATTTAGAGAATGTCGCCAGCTGTCATTCAGATTTCATCCTGCTGTCATTGCATAAAACATGAACATTTATGAACACCACAGAGCTAAAAGCCATCATTGTATGGGAGTGAAATACTTTCCTTATTTAATAATCTTATATGTCTTACATATTTTCCTTGTACCTTGGATACATGTGAATGTACAAATCTTAGTCAGTATTTTCAAATACATGTTTTAAAATGAAAAGTTAAAAAAAATTGCTAAACATAAAGCAAACAAAGTGAGGCATTAACTTGTTTTCAATATAGGCATAATATTCATAAATTGTTTTGTTTGGACCAGTCTCAAGAATATTCGGAAGAATGAATTTGTTGATTTTTAGCTGTTTCAGCCTGGTTGTTAGTTCAAATACAGTATTGTTCCGTTTTTACTGTGCTCACATGTTATGGGATATGCATGCTAACCGAAAGTCCTGAAAATTGATACGTTGGTGTAATTTTGCTACAGGTTTGAAGCAAGGGTAGTGTGATTGCCTGTTCAGTTTTAGAGATATTTGTAATTCGTAATAAGTTTATATCTGATCTATTCGTAAAGTTCATATCACATGCAATTTCTATGGATACTCCACCCAAACATAAATTTAAACTATTTGACTAACTTTTAAAGAATATTTTATTTTAAAATATACACACATTCACTCTTTCTAATACACTCTATACATGTATAAAACACATATGTCTTAAAGTTTATTTAGATTTTATCCCTTAAAAGTAATCTTTGATCACCAAAATGACATTAATTATTTTTTTTTTTTGGTCATGCTTAAAATAGCTTGAATTTTAAGATTCATGTTACACTCATACTCACTCACAATGTGCCTCATTTACGCGGTTGTATGAATATGCAAATTAGCCCTGTCTCCACTCACCCGCACCAGCTCAGAGATCCACTTGTTGACAATCACACATTGTGTCGTGATTGGTTACAATGTAGTTTGTGACGTCAGAAACACCAGTGATTTCAAACTGCATTTTTGAGACTGTCTTTGGTTTAGTTCACTCCAGTTTTAAGGAGAAAATATTCAGCAATGGTGTTGACGTATGAATTTGTACATGGTTTGTCTTAAAGCATATTAAAAACACCACATAGACATATAAACAACATTAAAAGCTTGATTTTCACCACAGGGGGAATAGGAAATATTGAATTTTCAATAGGTTGAAAATGCATAACGTTTCTTGTCTTTTTTACATTTCTATCATTACAGCTGTCAAAAATTAAATATTAGCTACTTGCATCTCACCATGTACTGGTTATGGTCCTGACACATATGATGAACAAGACACCCAAAGTACCAGTAATTTAATTTCCCTACAAAGACGGGTTTTCCATACATTTTAAGTTTAACAAGACAAATTATAGGGGACAATGAGGCACCTTAAGAAAAATGTGCTTTTCACTCCTCCCATAGTGTATGAATGCAGACTTTTTTTTTTATTAAACATTGATGGAGCAACAGATTTTGTGTAAAAATAAATCATAAAAGTGGTTTGTTTGTTTAAAAATCGTATAAATGAATGAGGTGGCAAGGTGGGTTACCCCACACATGAGGTAAAAGGCTCACCAGCATGTGACAAAAGGCACAAAGTATTGATACAAATAAATGAATGTTTTAAATGTCTAAGTTAATACCTGTTCAAAACAATCACTTTTAGCAAAGTTTGTACTATTTTCGGTTTATTTTGATAAATAAAATAATAAATTTTTATTCAATGAAAATACTGTTATTAAAATGTTCATTTTAAAAATACAGAAATAAAATTATTTAAAAAAAACAAAGGTTCTAAAAGCATTAAGAGATCCCATAATAATTTAATATAGCTTTACAATAGTAACAAATAAATATATTTTATTATATGACAATATCATATTTTTAAATATGATGTATTTCATTATAAATATGGTGATTATCACTAAAGGACACCCAACTTGATATATGATAATTACAATCTGAATGCCATGTCATGTCAACAAATGGAAAAGTCAGCCAGCTATTTATTATCATGTTAATTATTGTGCCTTTCGCCCCAACAGCAGGGGTGCCTTTTACCGCAAATGGTCTACTTTTACATATTCTTCCTTTATTGAAAAACTGTTGCTTTAATTACCTTGAACAAAACTGAAAAACATTAACAAGACCTTTGTCTCAAAATATAGTCAATAATTTGATCGGTTCTCATTTGCTACATAAATCTACAACATTTAAAAAAAACAATAAATATTAGAACAAATTAGCGCAGAATCAACTTTGCGTTGCTGTCCGCGATCGCATCAAGGATCAGCCAAATTTCCATATGCATCATCAAAAGTGGTTGTTAAGAAAAGTGCTGAGCGGGATTTTTGTGCCATCTAGTGGTTTAAAAGAGAATAAAGTCAAATGCACATTTTACCCCGGTGCGCCTTAGCCCCGTTGTACCGTTTCTCTCTCTCTCTCTCTCTCTCTCTCTCTCTCATATATAGATAGATAGATATTTAGAAATTATCGAAAATTGCAAATGTAAATATAGCGATATATATGAATGATTTAATAGGCTACTTCAAAAAGTTCAGAAAAGTAAAAGTTTTAGGTTGACGCATATGTCAGAGAATAGACTAGGCACGTGGCTGTTACTAATGCAGAGTTCACACTGCACAATTTTAGGGCGATTTTCGCTCGCCGACAGGTTTTGTGAGATCGCTGACAAATGCCCGAAATCACAGGCAAATGATTGTTCACGCGAGTGACAAACACGCAGTGTGAATGATCAAAGACGCGATCTGAGAGAGTCGCCGACGCCCGTGAGATATTTGGCATGCTAAATATCTGGACCTGTCGGTGATTCAAAATCCTGCTGTGTGAAATGTGTTCTGACTGACAATTACATCGGCGATGACCTACAGCCAATGAAATAGCAAGATACAGGGCAGCGGGGAGTTCGGGGAGGAGTTATAGACCAAAATATCAGTATTTTAATAGATATATATTTACAATTATATCAAACAGAAACAAAGCACAAACATTTGCTTGACCAGCAGCAACAGCAGCACATTGCAAAATAATTTATTTACCCCCAACTCTCTTTGCAGAACACACAATCCTTGCTCCCCTCATCTACCCAACCATTTCCTCCTGCATAATCTGTTTTTCTTTTTCTCCTTTTCGCTGCAAATCAGCGCACAGACAATTTGGATTGCAATCTTCTTGCAGGCTATCATTTTTAATAACAATTCCAGTCTCACGCGAGAACTCCGGTCTTACGCACGCGTAATCTTGTGTTATTTCCTTATCACTTCTCGCGTGTGTTTGGTTGTAAAACGTAGTTTGCGGACCAGACAGAAGTTGTCAGCGATTCTTTCTTTTGTAAAGTCATGCAGTGTGAAACCCCCTGTCGCCAATCCATCGTGCAGTGTGAACACAGCAGCAACTGAATGTTACCCCAGATAGTCGTGCAGTGTGAAAAGAACAATGACCCGACTACTTTGAAAATCGTGCAGTGTGAACTCGGCATTACTGGTGTTAAAAATAGTTATTAAAGGGGTGGTATAATGCCCTTTTCACAAGATGTAAAATAAGTCTTTGATGTCCCCAGAGTGTGTATGTTAAGTTTTAGCTCAAAACACCCCACAGATATTTTTATATAGCATGTTAAAATTGTCACTTTTTGATGGTGAGCAAAAATGCACCGTTTTTGTGTCTGTTAAAGGGTTAAATGCAAATGAGCTACTGCTCCAGGCACAGAGGACGGAGCTACGACAGCTTGCACTCACACAGACATGCACTGAACATTTCAAACACTTTTAGCCTTTTATGTTCATACCCGGAGTCAAGAAGAAGTGACAACATGTAGACAACATTTCTGATTGGTTAGTTGATGAATTTATGTATGTTCCGTGGACGGGGTTTATGTAAATTGTAGGGTTCGTGATGTCACTAACCCGGGAGGAATGTCGTGTAGTCCTACCAGTCATTTGTTGTAGTCCTTAAAAAGCAATTTCTTTAAAAGAAAATATCTCCCTTTGCTTTGAACTTTGAGCATTGTAACTTTGCAGATGTTATTTATGCCCAAACAGCAACATTACACACTAGTGATGTAGTACTCGAGTCCGGTCTCGAGACCGATTTCTGCTTTCTCGGACTCGACTCGGACTTGTTCCTTCAAAGACTCGACCCTGACTCGGACTCAACCCTTCAAAGACTTGGTCTTGACTCGGACTCGGCATAGGCGGTCTCGTCCCCATCACTAGTCCACTAGAATACATACCACTAGAAAATTTTTTATTTGCTCTGCATGTCCTAACTATGATTAAAAAAGGGTGGGCTTAACATGTTGATGACAGAGCAGCACTGTTGAAGCAGTTTAGAAAAATAGGCAGAAGATGATGCATGTGGTAGGGATTTTTTTAATGATAGTAAAAGCATAGTCCATATTAAGACGTTAAGACTGCTCCTCTAAACAATTCCCAATCTAGCTTAGTCTGTAGGCCTAACTGTTGATTATTAACTGGGGTGATATTAAATCATGAATATGAAAACTGACATGTTTTTATGGTCTTGGTCTCGACTCCTAAAGACTCGGTCTCGACTCGGACTGGCTTCCTCAAAGACTCGGTCTTGACTCGGACTCGACTGAATTTGAAAACCAACGGACTCGGTCTCGACTCGGACTCGACCCTTCAATGACTCGGTCTTGACTCGGACTCGGCATAGGCGGTCTCGTCCCCATCACTATTACACACTAACTAAAGTTAGAAAAGTTAAATCATAATCAACCACCCCTTTAAGCACAATAAGCTGCGGAAGACAACACATTGCGGTACTCGTGCTGTCTGACACACATCTGAAGCACACAGAAAGCCGCCTTTCGGACAGCGTGCGATCCTGAATTCAGTTCTCTTTCACAGCTTATTGCACTTCAACGGTCAAATACACACACAGACAGTTATGTCAATTTGCCTGTCTTGGCGGTAGTGTAACACAGTCGGTTATGTCTTAAGTGAACGTAAACAGTTAGGAAAGAATTTGGATGTGTGTCAATAGGATCCGTGCATTAGGTCTTAAAGTGACAGCAGCCTAATACTGTATACCTGCTGCTGTCTTTCAAACAAAAAGAGAAAATCACTCACTGCTCGTGACTGAATAACTTTTGTAGCTTTAACATGAGTCAATGTATATTTATTTAATGTGAAGACTATGCAGTGTTTTATTTTTACATTTGATTATTCAGTTTCTGTATAGTTTCTTACATGAATGTTGCTGTTAAATAGATCTAATGTAGGTCTACCTGAAAAGCTTAAAACACTCTTTATTAGGGGTTCAAGCACGAAGTGCTGAAACCCTATTGTAATTGTAAGGATTTTTATTATTTTTCTTCTGCCGTAAAACGCATCGTGCAGCCCAAACCGTAAGTGCTGGAGACTTGAAACTTTGCCAGATGGTAGGCCTCAATTTGGGGACAACCTATCAGACTATGACCCCGATTGGCCCATAGGTGGCGCTGCAGCAACCAAAAGTTCAAAATTGCCCATAACTCTTAGACCGTTTGTCCCAGGATCAAGTGTCTTATACCGCTGGAATCCTTGGCTCAAGTCGGACAAAATGGCTATCTCCGATTTGCTCGCCCTTCCGGTGCCAATTTCGAGTAAATTGCATTTTTTTGAAAAACCTATTTTTGCGAACTTCTCCTAGGTTTTTGGCCCGATCGGAACCAAACCACTGCAAGAATATTCTCTGGAGTCTGACAATCAATAATCATCCAAAAAATAAAAAATTTCAATTAACGGTCGATAAGGGGAACCAAAATATTTGATGGCACCAGGGCCACTTTTACTAAAACGGTTATAAATTGTGAACGGAAAGAGATTTTTTTGCTAAACTTGGGATACATCTTCCTGAGCTCAATCTGAGATCACTTGAAAAAAATCGCAACAATTGGCCACTTGGTGGCACTATAAAACGGTTATAACTTGTGAACAGAAAGAGATATTTTCGCTAAACTTAGGACACATGTTCATAAGATCAATCTGAGTTGACATGAAAAAAATCGTGACAATTGGCCACTTGGTGGCGCTATAAAAGTGAAAAAAATCATGAAAATAGCTATAAGCGCACCCAACTGTTAGTCTACTGAAAATTGGCACACAGTGTCTTTGTCCAGGGTGCCATGATAGTCTATGAGAACATTGGTGTATCTCAAAAAACTCAGTATACGTCATTGGCACAATGCCTTGAAGGAGCCTTAGAAGTTTCAAGCCAGTGTTTTTTCACAGGAGTGACCTCCTAAGACTCCTGAATCCTTGCCGAGTCCAACAATACCAAACATGCCAGGTTTCGCCTTACGTTTTTTGTAAGTGTCATTTAGAGCTTTAAAAAATTGTTTATCTTCAAAGCCATTAGTCCGATCGAGACAACAACAAAAAAACTAAGGAAATTTGAAAACATAGGTAAATAGCTAAACAATAATGCCAAAATGTTAAAATTATGATAGGAACTGACAAATTTTTTTATTAAATCCAATCAATTTCACCCATGGATCATTTTGATGCTCTCACATGTTTGAAACGAACAATGATGGATTGTGATGAAATTTGTTTTGAATTGGGACTGGCGAATCCCCGTCCATACTGTCAATGACCATTCGCAAAGACCCGCCCACTTTAGTTACTGTTGCTATGTCTGACAAGCGACACCACTCTCACACCACACCAAGTTCTCACGCAGTGAAAAATACATTGCGGATCAGAGAGGAGACTGCGCGCTGACAGACAAGTACTTTTGATATGAAACAAATGGCGCTTTTCCACTACACAGTACCAGCTCGGCTCGGCTCGGCTCGACTCGACTCGACTCGGCTTTGTTTGGTTTTCCACTGTGTAAAAGTTGTACCTGTACCTGCTTCCAGGTACTTTTTTTCGTACCACCTCCGGCGAGGTTCTAAGTGAGCTGAGGCGATACTAAAATGTAACGTGAAAACACGGCAGACTGCGGATTGGTCAGAGAGAATCGTCACTATTCACTGCGTCATCATTGCACGCGCCAGACGGAGTATCCTGAATAAAAAACAGCAAAAACAAAAACATCCAAAAACAACATACACTTGATTTCCTCCATTGTCCTGTGTGTGTGGCAGCGGATGTATCTCGCGTAGAAGATTGTCACGGCAGTTTCCTGCGGCGTCGCTATGACGACCAGGTACTATTGTGGAGGTACTATCTGCAATGGAAAACGGAGCGAAAAGCGAGTCGAGTCGAGTCGAGTCGAGACGGTACTGGTAATGGAAAAGTGCCAAAAGTCTCACCTTTCAAATGTAGTAATTTTTTAGAGACATTTAAACATAAAAACAATAAATACCGTTTTGTGACTCTTTAATGTGTCTGACAGATCGCTGTAGACTCGAGGCTCAGTTAAAGATGCTCGTGAACCGATCATCTCTTCCTTCTAGTTAATTTATAGCATTAAAATAAACATGAATGAACATAAAAGGAATGTTGTTTTAAAGTGCTAAGACGTCAGCACACTTTGTTTTTCAAATTTAAATCCTCCAATGTTAATCTACTAACTCTCCTGACTGCTTTGTGGGACAAAATGGCGGATTATGATTTGTCAGATCGCCTGTCAATCAAACTCCCTGCGAAGGGTCAATTGCGAATGCCCATGCGCAAAATCCTAATCCAATCAACAATTTTGCAGTAGCACATAGGAAAGCCCGGAAAATCCTGCTATAATGTAAGAGAGCATCTTTTTTATGTATTTGGACCTAGGCCTAACAATGTGTTATGGTGCACTGTCACCAGTGTTTTTTTTTGTTTGTTTTTGTTTTGTTTTTGGTGATCGTAGGCTCCTCCTGATTTTGTTATTCATCTCATCTCTTATATGCTGTGTATGATCATATCCTGCCCTATTCATGGTAGCCTACACGCGGACATTGCGTCATCAATGTCATCAATTGCGTCATCAAGGGGGCTTGATAATCCTACTTAAGGGCCCGGTGTTGGCTCGTTACGCCACTGAATATAATTGTCTAAACTCCTTATCAAAATTACATATTTACAACAAATTTGACACATATATATGGGCACACTTTGAGTACTACTAATAAAAGTGGTGGAGATCAGGCAAGACTGTAAGAAGACTCAGGCAAAAAGGTGCTATAACTGTAAAAACGCTTTAAAACCATATATTTCCTATGGTAAACTGCCTGTATTGGCTGTAAATTGACTTTTTCATCTATGATGGCAGTTGTTAAATGCTTGCTAAATAAAACGTAATGTCTTTTGATGCTTGTGTGCTTAAAGGCCTTAACTGCTTGAACCCCGATAAATGCTGCTTGCAGCTTTAATTGTATTTGTATCTTTGTTTTATTTGTTTGTTTGTTGTATTTGCCCTATTGTTTGTAATTTGCCTCTTTGTTCTCATTTTAATAACAAAGTTCAATAAAAATAATACAAATAACTAATCGTCCACCCATAGTTTCAGGTGTTTTTGTTTACCTGGATGTTATTGCTTGTTAAGCCTTCAGGTTGATATAACTATATATCACCAAGTAGAGCAAAGAGTTGTTGGTATTTAAATAGTTTTTGATTTAAATAGTTGCTGTTTTTTTTAGTGTGTTTCTTTTACATTGATGTTGAAGGGGGTGGATTGGAATCCACTGCTGCTTCAATGTATATGTAATGAGTGATTATAATCAAGGTATTAATCAATATTTTGCCTTCTAAATATCACAAGTTGAATGACTTCTCTAAGCTTGTGAGATTTTACTTTGTTATAGAAGTTACCAGTGTGATTACTGAAATGTTCTTTTCATGTATTCTTTAATGTCTGTATTTGATATCTGAATGCAGTAACAGTGCTTGCTTATTTAGCCCGGCTTCCAGAAATAAAATAGGGACTTGTTTTGTGTTTGAGAGAGGTCTTCAATGCGTTCAAACATATAGGGGTAATTGAAGCCAATAGTTTAAGGGACCATTTCTTTGTTAAAGCCTTACTTTCCAGTGTAGCTCTCCTTTAGAGAAAGAACGCATTATCTTGATGTTTTGAGAGGATTCTCTTGTTTGTAGTTAGAGCCTGGTCAAATCCAACCTTGGAAAAGCTGTGTGTCGGTGTGTGTGTTAGTCTTCTTGGTTACAGGTTAAGGAACCACTGGCATTATTGGAGATTGGTTGTTGTTCGGGACATGCTGGCACCCAGCAACCCGAATCTGCGACCAGGAAGGTCACGACGTGCCTAACTTCAGGGTCCGAGTGTCAGCTGCCTTATCGATAGAGATATGCTTCCGTCTATCTGTATGTGTGGAAAATTACTATGTTTATCTATTTCTTAGCCAATCAGAAACTGCATTCTAGCTTAGACCTTGGTGTAGGGTATAACTGCTGTGATCTTTGTAACTAATCTATGAACTCTTGTGTGAGTCTTGAAGCTGACTTCTGCTGATGAAACTGCAAACTATCTTCAGTAAAACTTTTCTTCAATTTATTATAACTAGTGCAAATTAGTGCAAAATCAGTTTTTGTGTGTGTTTTTAGTAATTGTTGGTTTGGTGTGTTTGAGTGCTCACTACAATTACACAGCAAAAGTTCAGTGACATTTTTATTTGTGCATGGTAGAAAGCAAATACTGCTACTGACATAATGACATACAATAAATATGGAAAATTGAACTACACGATTGAGGGAGCAGGCTACACAGTGAACTCTGAGAAAACGCTACGCTTGAGCAAACAGTTTGTGAATAGGCTACTACAAATGATGGCCGTGAAAGTATGGAGGGATTATTGGGTCAGATTGAAAACTAAAAGTCTTAAACGAAAACTAAAAGTCTAAATTTGAAACTAAAAGTCTAAGTCGAAAACTAAAAGTCTAAGTCGAAAATGAATTTGGTATTTAGGATTGGGCATTTTGTATTTAGGATTGGGCATTTGGTCATTTAGCCATTTAGGATTTAGGATTGGGCATTTAGGGATTTAGGATTGGGAATTTGGTATTTAGGATTGGGCATTTAATCATTTAGCCATTTAGGATTGGGGATTTGGGGATTTAGGATTGGGAATTTGGGGATTTAGGATTGGGCATTTGAGGATTGAGGAGTGTATGCAAATAAGGAGGCGGGGCCCAAATACTGGAGGCTGGGTTTGAAATGGCTGGTGCGCAGAGGCACCTTATGGACAGCAGAGGGAGCTCCCAGTGCTAAGGAGCACACTGTAATGAAACCAAACAGAGCGAGTGAGCAGGGCTGGAGCGAGTACTGTACTTAACGTAAGGGATAATGTATAGCGAGGCGGTTGTTATAGCGAATAACAACCCCGACAGGCTGAACGGGACCCCGACGCAAAGCATATAATATAGTATTTATATATACTATATATAAATATATAGTATATATTTACTACCTACAAAATAAATAATTTGACACAAAATATTGATTTAAAAAGGAGTTTATTGATTTTAAAACGATTGTATTGCTTCCGCTAGCAAATTCCATAAGTCCATAGCAACGCTCTGTTTTTCATGGCAACGGTGTGTTATACTTCGCAGCGGTCTGTTATCAAGAAATAACAGACCGCATTCTACATTGGAATTCAACCAAGCCAAGTAAAAAAAAAATATATATTTTAACGCAACACATCAGAAAAAACAAGGTTAGGAAACAGTAACTGTACGTTCACAACGCCGCCGACTTGAGCTGCAAAGAAGCTCTGGCCGCCGTGTCAAGGACGCTTGTCAAAAAGTACGGGGAAGCTTGTTGACGCTTGTTGACAATGACAACGGTTGTTGATAGTGAGTGCGCGCGTGCGCAGATCTATTGTAACAGTACACAGTACACAGTGATATTGTGAAAGCCGTGGCAAGAGACAAGCAGCTTCTTTATTACTATACCTGTGTGCTGTCTATTACAACTTCTGCTTAAACAGGTGGTTCCTATCATTATCGGATTAATTGCACAGTTTAACCATCATAGAGTGAAAGTTTATCATTTGCATGTCAGTTTAACAAGGGCGCGCTTGACAGGTTATATATAAGAATGAGCAGAGAGAGAGAGAGAGCCCCGGCCGCGCGCGCATGCGCGCGCACTCACTATTAATAATAATAATAATAATAGTTATTCTCGTAGTCAGACCGATAGCATTCCTTTCACTGGTGACTTTGTGTGTGAGGCCACATAAATGTTACAACGCTGTCATTAAGTTGAAGTTATCACATTATAAAGTACAGTACTCGCTCCAGCCCTGCTCATTCGCTCTGTTTGGTTTCATTACAGTGTGCTCCTTAGCACTGGGAGCTCCCTCTGCTGTCCATAAGGTGCCTCTGCGCACCAGCCATTTCAAACCCAACCTCCAGTATTTGGGCCCCGCCTCCTTATTTGCATACACTCCTCAATCCTCAATCCTCAAATGCCCAATCCTAAATCCCCAAATTCCCAATCCTAAAACTAAAAGTCTAAAACTAAAAGTCTTAAACGAAAACTAAAAGTCTAAATTTGAAACTAGACTTTTAGTTTTAGACTTTTAGTTTTAAATCTGACCCAATAATCCCTCCATATGAAAGAGACTGTGAACGCATTGAATAGGATATGTTTAGTTGGTGAATAGCATAGGCCAGTGGTTCTCAAACTTTTTACACCAAGTACCACCTCAGAACATATTTGGCTCTCCAAGTACCACCATAATGACCAATATGAAAATACAGTAGCGTAGTAGGCCTAACTATTCAGCTACGGTTATGCACAGCTCAAAAATGAGGCATCTTAATTTCTAATAAGAATATTTATTATTGTCAGCCGTGTTTAAACATTGTAAAAACACAGTTTGAACATTAACACTGCACTGTGCTGCTTACATACAGGTAAATAAAAAACGTAAATAATGATTCAATTCAAATGTATTGCACCTAAAAGTGAAATAAAAACTTTAACCTACTGTACTTAAAATATTAATTGTACTTCATTTAAAAAAAAAAAAACACAGGCTGTGTATTGATATTTAACCTTTTTAAACGTACATTTAAAATATTCTGGCTGACCCCTGTGAGTTTTTCAAGTTTTTCTTATTTAGAACTGATCACTTTATTGTTTCCATGGTGACGCGTCATTGCTTGTCACGTGACACACCGCAGCCACAATAGTGCTGAATGACTAATGATCTGCTGACACCCTGATGAAGGCATGTAGCCGCAACGCGTAGGTGTACTTCTCACCAATTCTTTAAGTAAGCCATGAATGAAATAAAGGCTTTTTAACTTTTTTCACTAACATTCGAGTGCCTTGGAATTCTTGTCTAGTTGTCTTCATGTCTAATGATCTGCTTTTATTTAATTTTTTTATTCAAAATATTCACAAATTTGTTAGCTATGGCATGAAATATTTGATATTCCGATTGTCAAATATATGCAAGTGCAAGTGTTATGTTGTTTAAACACCTTTATAACGATCGCGTTAGTTGAGCTATGTGCGCCGTTTATGACACTGTTCAGAGAATCGGATCTGTTGGATTTACAGCACGTGAATTCATCCACTTCTCCCGAAATACATGAAAGTAAGTGGCCGGTGAACTGGGAGAAGAATAGAGTTAACTTTAAAGTTACTTACACAATGTGTAACGTACACAATCTGATATGAATAAAATGTGTCGTCTAATTATAATGGAAATTATTATTATTTCCGCTTCCATAGACATCAGTGTGTATTTTAAATGTATTGTTTTTTTAGTACTTATATGAATTTAAATGTCTGAAACCTAAAATAAACATTATGTGGTTAAAAACACTGAATAATTGTGATATTTGACAGCGCCTGAGTGGCGCGCGTCCGTCTCTGGCTCAGCGCCAGCCAACTGCAAAAGCACATTTGAATTTAGCAGTTGATCACGTGATGCACTGGCCGTTCTACTCACACCGGTGTAATCGTATCGTACGCTCCAGGGACAAGCCAAGACTGATCACGCAATAGACAGTAAAAGATCACACTGGTTTGATCTTACGTGCGAAATTCAGTGATTCCTCTGCGTACCACTAGACGGAGCCTAGTGGTACACGTACCACACTTTGAGAACCACTGGCATAGGCTAGTATTACACAGTAGCGATAATGTTAAGCGCACCAGAATAAAATATAATATTCAGAAATAAACAGTGTAGCTGACTTACAGATTCTTTTAACATCCACAAATGAATAAGCACAACGATTCAGGGAGCAGGCTACACAGTGAACTCAGAGAAAACGCTACTTAAAGTCCCTGTAAAGGCAATTCTAAAAAAAAATTCTAAACACATTATAAATGTTAGAAATGTATTACTAAAACATATTACAAAGACTGTGAACTGTGAAGTACTGAATTGTCGAGTTAGACCATTAAACAGTTTTTCACCAATGCTGTGTTCCGGATTTTTTGGGCGGGGCTAAAACGGGGGCTCGATGACGCACTGAAGCCCCTGAGCTCCTGGACACGCCCCTACTTGATGACGCACTGGAGCCCCTGACGCTGCCCCTCCCCTAACAATATAGCACATTCATTCACATCAGTTTGCCGATCGCGAGTTACTGTCAGTACTATTAGTTACTACAGCCTACAGTTTGCTAGCTAGCTATGCCTTCGTCACGGAAATGAGTACTACCTGGATGCGATCACGTACAAAACAGATCGGTGTCCTTATTTAAATTTACGAAAAACGATCACATCAAGAAGAGGTGGATTAATTTTGTGAAGAGCCACCTTGATGGACAGCTGAGGATCACCGCCAAAACCCGCCTCTGTAGTGATAATTTTACACGGGATAGTTTTATAAACTTTCGTCGGAGACAACTGGGATTCACAGATAATCCGCTGTTACTGGTGAATGGGGCCGAACCGATTATCTCCCATCTCGGCCTTCAACCTCCCGTCGCGCCGACAACTGGTGCCATCGTCGGCAGTGCGAGCCCACCAATGAGTGTAAGTTGCCTTGTGTGCTTATGTTAGAATTATAGTAGGTAACGTTAGTCCAGGCTCGAACATGGCTTTGTAAAACCTAGGAGCATCCATTCCGGCTGTAGCGGTGACAGTTAAGTGTGGCGAGTCGGCGACGGCAGCTTTCCCGCGAGTGGGCGTGGTTTCAGTGCAGCCAGCGGACACGCCCCCAGTGTTTGAGAGCAGAGACTACTGCTCATTTTTTCAAGATTTTGATAGCTTATTTTATGTACTTGCCGGCTTTTTTTATCATTCAAATTTGGCTGGGTGGCTAACACATGTTTCTGTGGTGTGACAAACTCAGAACACATACTTAATTTTGACTTTACAGGGACTTTAAGCTCCGCTGCTTTCTTCGACCCTCTCTGTCTCTGGTCCTGCACTGTGCTTACTCAGTGTCAGTGCGAGAGGGGGAGTGGCCAGCGGCTAGAGCGGCAAAAGCCAATGTGTGCTTCTTTTACTGATATATTTACCGATATCTTTTGCATTTCTAATCCAAACAACGTCAAACATGGCACTGCACTTACTCGTGCCCGTAGCAAGACACTGTCAAGTTTGAAATCCATCGGACTAACGGTTCGAGAGATATGCGAATAACATACACACACACACACACACACACACACACAAACACACACACAGACAGACAGAAAGACGTTCCTGTAATTTATAGATAGATATAATATTCAGAAGTAGACAGCGTAGCTGACTTACGCCCATTTCACACATACTCCGTTTGCAGTGCGTATGCGGTGCCAATTAAACCAATAAAGGCTGGTTTAAAGTACTTCTTCCTGCCTCTATGTATTAATGCTCATGGGTAGCCTAAATGGGTTCCATGCAGACCTTAATATTAAGTATTTTACTGTTATGTGTCAACAAGATTCAACAAGACATTTTCACCTGGCTATACCCAATGTTTAGATCTGTTGTGGTATTTATGCAAATTAGCACATACATAATTAAATTATGCGTTTGTCCATGTTAACAAACAATTTAGCTGATAGAGTGTTTATGTCAGAATGTTTATTTTTAAACCACAACCTTCTAAGTGCTTCTTTTACCGATATATTTAACAACATCTTTTGCATTTCTAATCCAAACAACGTCAAACTTGGCACTGCACTTACTCGTGCCTGTAGCAAGACACCTGTCAAATTTGAAATCCATCGGACTAACGGTTCGAGAGATATGCGAATAACAGACATACTGACTGACAGACAGACAGACGTTTCTGTAATTTATAGATAGATAGATAGATAGATAGATAGATAGATAGATAGATAGATAGATAGATAGATAGATTCTGACTCCGGGTCTTCTTTCATACATCTGATCCTTGGGTGTGTGTGTGTGTGTGTGTGTGTGTGTGTGTGTGTGTGTGTGTGTGTCATCAATCACCTATCCCATATAGAGATTGCACTATTTATACACATGATATCAGAGTTAAAAAAAATCTATTTTAGTGCACCTTCTCTCTTGATTTTAGCGCACATCCTCGCTATCATAAGCCTAAGCCTACATATACGTATTTCTCAAAGAGCAGAAAGTTTGTTCTTTACTAGAATCTAAAAAGAGAGTAAGATGTGACATGAAATGACTATAGAATTTTCATTTTTGTGTGAGCTATCCCTTTAGGTGTATTATGTGACATTGATTATGTGTCTGTCTTCTACAGATGTAACCAGTGTCATGGAATATAATGAAAGACTTGCTCGCTTTCGTCAGGGTCTTGTCAACCCATTTGACAGGGGAGAGAACGACAGCAGCACTGAGGGGAAGAATCTTCCTAAACATGGTGTGTCAACTTTTACATTGAATATGCACTCCTCCTCTTCTGAAGGTACAGGTCAATATACACTGTATATTATACAGTTTTTACAGAGAAGGACATTTCTTGTGTTGTGAATGAGATCATGTGAGTCACACAATGTATGCTCTTGTAGCCTATACCACAGCAAAACACAATAACACTGACTAGGTAAATAAATATGGCATACAACAGGATAAAAATGACAAACAATTTCCCTATCATACACCCGGCGCAATGCAGCGCTAAGCGCGATGCAAGTGGTTTTTGCTAGTTTCAGCCCGACGCAGTTGTCTTTTTCACGTCCTGCGTCACATTGTTTAAATAGCAAATGCATTTGCCCCCATCTGTGCGCCCATGGGTGTGCTGGTCTGAAAACGCTGGTGTTCAGGCGCATTGTTGGTGCGTTGCTATTTTGAGGCAACTGAAATAGACTGCGCCATTGACCAACTGAAACCTGGTCTAAAGTCAATGGCGCAGTTTTTTAAATTATTTTTTATTATTTAAAGAGCACGTTAGTAATGTGCGCCTATTGGTGGTTGCACAACGCGTGTACACTCTGCTTATTACACACACACACACATGCGCAGCAGCACACAAACATTAAAAATAAAAGAATTACAATGTAAAATATTAATATTGTGTACATAAAGATATGGTGTAATCCGGCTTGTCCCGTAGATGGTCTGCTTGTGCCCTTTAACCTCGCGCACGAGCAGATCCGTTTGCTCTCTGGAGACTCGTTCTTTCCGCTTGCAAATTCCGCCATGTAAATAGCGAATCCCCCATGGCGCAAGCACAACTGGCTTTTAACCCTCTGGGGTCTGAGCTGTTTTCTGGGCCCTGGAGGTGTTTTGACATGCTCTGACATTTGTGCTTATTTCTGTTACTTGTGACATTTTCATGGTCTGATTACACTGTATTCAGCACAAACTCTGCTACAATAATATATCAGCAGCATGTATGTAAAAGTTTGTAGTTTTGAGATAATGACATTTATGCGTGGTTTGTGAAAATACAAAAAAAAATTCTCACTGAAATAAGGTCATGAAACCCATACTGATTATTTCTTCACAAGACTTTTGAAAATTGTATCACGTAGCCTAGAATATTTGCTCCAAAACTATGTGAAAATCACCCTGACTGCTCATTCAGAGAAGACAATATATTGATTTAAAATTTCTAAGACGTGTTTTGTGTGAAAAAGCAATATGCGAAGGGGCGGATCATCTCATTAATATGCAAGCTTTTCACACATGAGAAAGACAAAGACACTCCCTAATGCCCTATTAGGAGCTAACAGGCCCTGTCATTCTGAGCAACCTTGCACAAAGAATGAGGAGATTTAAAAAAGAATGGCTTTTTGATTGGATTTATTTACAACACAACATAATCCAAATATACACAACAAATGACAAAAAAGCACTTATTGAAAACAATGATCCAAAGACAGAGACCTTTCTGCCATTCCTAAAAACATTGTACATACCTTTCATTTCCAAGGTGTTTGATTTTCACTTTACCATGTTCATGTACAGAGACTCATGTGAATGTTGAAGTCAGCAGGACTCAGTGGCATCTGGGCCCTGAAAGAAAAAAAAAAAAAAAGTGAACATACTGATATCAAGAGAAATAGGGAATATAGTTCTAAAATGTATTGGGAATAAATTTTAGATTTTTCTGGTTCAAATTGCTTTTTAAAATTCACAGAATACACACACACACACACACACACACACACACACACACACACACACACACACAAATGTTTCCAACAATATATAATATAATGAACACCAGGTTTTTTGTGCCTTGTAAGCAGTAGGCTATGCACAGTGCGTTTCAAACGCGATCGCGCTCCAAATATGATACATTCAAAACCAGAGCTCGCTCCAAAATATGAAACATTATGGTTACCATATACATATCTACGTTTGAGCAGATATCCACAAACACAGTAACAGTAAACACGGGTCTAAATATTATAATATTCACCATATATCTAGCAACAGTTCAACTGCAATGTGAAATTTATGCAACAATAACAAACTAATATGTTAGAATTTCTTACCTTACATCTTTCTTGTCTTCAAATCGCGTTCTTCTTCTGAGGTAGCCTAAATCCAATGTAAGCTCACGGCGCGTCTTTCAAACTCGACGAAAAGCAGAGACTTGTGAAGTTTGTTGGTGCTTTGTTTTTGAGGTAATGAGCGCGTTCGCGTTCCATGTGGAGATTTGCATGTGAATATCTTTTGCGCTCGTAGGCGTGGTCAAATTAAAAAATAATTAGGAAGCGTTTGAGAAGCTGGACATCTTGTTGGTTTTATACAAATTACTTAAACAGAGAATATTTGTTTTCAGTTTGAATCCGATCATTTAAAAGTACACACTTAAATGTTTATAAAGGTATATGGCTCATAAATGTGTGACAAGTATTCGCTGAGTTTGGTTTCAGTTTATAGATGTGCTCAAGAAAAAAAAGTTCACCGCGACGGGGAGGCAGAAAGCACACCCTGTTTATTTTCTTTATTTTACAAAAACACAATGTTTTGATTTGATTGTAAGTGGACACATACAAAAGTAGAAATATCACAGATAATTTTTTTATATTTCTTTTTTCTGTATGACCATAAATGACGGAGTAATTTAAGTTTATAGTGCTACAATGTGAAGAAAATCCAGCAAAACGCGCGGGAGCGTTTGTCGACCTCAGAGGGTTAAAGGGAATGGGAGATGACACTCGGGTTGGTTTGTTTCACGTTACGCCCAAAACACACCCATTACTCATTAAGAAAATAGGGACAACCCTTTTAGACCATGTGCCGAGCGTGCCAACCATTTTTTTTGCAAAAGTGGATTCTAAGTGCACTTGCGCCCTACGCTTTAGACCATGCGCTTAGAACGTTAAAATAGGGCCCTTAATCTCTAGGTTTTTTTTCAATAACTACATGTCAGTGGCTCAAGCCTTTATTACTAGTTTTAAATAACACTTTAGAATTAGTAATGGAGGCTTGGGATGTTTGCAAGGGAGATACTTAGTTCTACACAAAAGTATTTCAATGCCAAAAGCCTGAAAATATGCCGGTATACAGTACTAACACTTTTATTTTTTTTAATCTGTACCTTCACTTTTTCTTGCGTACCGGCACTTCTCACTTGTTGCCGGTACTCTGACAGCCCACACTGCACCACCCAGATTAGCTTACTCCTCATAGAAAATGTTTTAAAACATTTTGGTCAGTTATTCAATGAATTATAGGCCTATAATTAAAATGATTAACAGTCTTTAATATGTACAATCACTGCAATAATCAATCATCCATGGAAATTAAGGAGAGCTTTCAAACACCCACTTTCAAAAACAACTTGTTCAACAGAATATTTTTTCACTACGTATGGGCCACAAGAGAAAAATTAAGAAAATAAATTAAGACAGTTATATTCCGCTATCAGCATATGTACCGTTATCAGCATATGTTGAAGTAGATTAATCTCTTGTCGTTTGAGAGAATATGCGCCGTTAATGCAGCATCAGATGCCATTTATGTTTTCCGTGTGTTGGTAGTCAAACTTCAGAACTGACCTCTTCATAGGGGAAATGTAAACAACACTTTTGTGTTAATGTACTGAGGAAACATACTCTAATGACACACGTGTCTGAATGCAAAGCTGAAAAGGCAGAGGTGAACGAACAGTGCGAACCAGTCTTGTCACATTTGAATTCTCTGCTGTAATGCGATCATGTAATGTGTGATAATAATACGGAAAAACTGATGACGTAAAAGTGTACTCTCCAGCCACAGCAGCCAATCACCACACCGAATTAATGCATATAGCTCTCTTTTAATGATGTTGTTTCAACTTTGCTTTTTAACCCGTTAAGCCCTGAAGGCATTTTTAGAGTTGTTTCTTCTGAGTGACATACAAAAAAGTAGAGATATATCTTTAAAACTATAGCAAGGAGAGTCAAAATGTAGGTATTATTTGATAGAAATCGTTTAAAATTTTTAGAAAAAAAATAAATAAATCAGTACATTTGGACATTCTTATGCTGAGAAACTGCTGTTAAAAAATAATTATATATATATATATATATATATATATATATATATATATATATATATATATATATATATATATATATATATATATATATCAGAGTTTCCGCTAGAAAAAAATGGTGCCGGTCAAAGTGACCGGCAGAGGTTTCGTTTTCCGGACATTTTGATGATATGCCGGTCAAATATCGCCTCTTAATTAAGAGGGCGGGATTATTACACGATTTATTATTTATAATAATAATATTACCATCTTACGTGACAGTTCTCCATTACGGACGCGTCGCGACCGTTCAAAGCGGCACTAAAAGACTGCTTTAAAACTTTCACAGAGACCTCAAACAGAAAGCACAAAGCCTTTCTTTAAAACGAATTTCGTTTTGTATTAATTGTATCTTAATTTTAATCAGTGTTTCATTATCCAATTTTCTCGATTTAATAAATAAAAAGTAAATATAGCAGACAATAAATAATCACGACATGGAGGCGCCAGCGCCTGAACTGGAGCTAACGTTAAGCTATCATCCATGAACCGAAATTTAACGTATAAGGTAGCCTACTCGCCTCACACACCTAAAAAAAAAAATAGAAATATATCTATTATCTACAGAAATCTTTACTTTTAAACAGAACCATTCAAAACTAAATAAAACGATGTAATCCGTATGAAATGTGTATTTCTCTCCGGCGCGTTCACTACTGCGAAGATCGCGAGTCAGACTTCATCTTTGCAGCCGACACAGAAAACACTTGTTTATTAATAGACAATTAAAATGTCTCACTGCAATATTTTACATATTCATAATCATTACTTTTGCTGGTTCTTTGTGACAGCTTTTAGGTGCCGTTTACATGAACGCGTCACTGCATCGATCAGCACCGAAAACAGAGAGAGAGAGAGCGTTATGAAAAATTGAGTGTGAGGGATTTGTTCACTTCACACAAAAAGATCTTGGAATGAGATGGCTAACTGTAGTAGCGTTTAGTCCACTGCCTATAATAGCCTATAATTTAGAGATCACTTTTTTTTTTTTTTTACCGACCGCCGACAACTTTGATCGGTTAACGTTGATTGATACGGTCAACCATCGATCAAACAGTCATCGGTTAACATCCATACTAGAGAGTAAACTTGACGGCACTCGCAAGAAAATGGATAAGTAGCTAAAATTCACAAATATTACACCATTTAAAAAATACATAGGCTACTGAGTTACTAAAACATTCTTTGTCAAATAATAGGCTACACCTGTTTGTTAAGTTTTAACGTTCATGTTTCCATTTGTTTAATTTCAAGATCTGAGGTGAATTATATCCATTGTTGCTTTTACAGCTACAAAGCTGGAGCACTAAATGATATTCAAAGTCTGATTTCACGCTTTTAACATTAAATAAAGCACATAAACAGTAGCCTACCAGAGATTATCATTGCCAGTTTGCCACACTTTGTGTTTGATGTTCCAGCGCGACGTCGCAGAAAAATAGAAACCGTTTCTAAATTAGAAATGTCGCGTGTCGCCATCGCGTCTGGTCAGGACAAACTCTGATTAACATGGAAAAGATACATTTTATCGCGTGTCGCGGCGTCGCGTGTAGTTAGATAGGACACGGTGTTAGGCAATTTTAATCGGACAATTTGACCGGAGAGATTTAATTTTGTCGGACATTTCATTTTTTTTTCAGCCAATGTCCGGCAATTACCGGACAACGGAAACCCTGATATATATATATATATATATATTTTTTTTTTTGGTAAAGTTACCCTACATGTGAGCTGCATCTGGATCAAATTTGGTGATGGCATAAAGTAATCAAAAGTTACAGCATTTAGAACCAAGGTAGCCTTTTTTGTTTAGCCCTTGACACCCCCTAATGGCCATTTTTTTAATTGTTTCTCCATGAGCTCAGATAGAAGTGTCCATCTCTTAACTTAGCAGAGTCAGAAACAATCTTCATGAATTGTTTGTCCTCAAAGGACATTTCACATTTATCTCTATAGCTCTTCCACAAAGTCCTCATTGTATTGCTGCACTAGCAAATCCTCAATTTTAGCTATAGAAATTCTGTTTACTTAAATGTGAGGCTTACCAAAACTATCAGGATAGGCTCCATAACATATCATACATTTACCACCCATCCTAGAAGAGTCTTCACTGCATAGGGCCAGTTACACCATACTTGGCTACACATCATGTCATTTCACTAATGTCTTCAGCGGGGAGTGAAGCAACCTGCACGGAGTGGAAACTTAAGGGCATGAATGGCCCTAGAACATTTGGCCCTAGATACAACTATTAGAGGATATAGCGAGGATATGAGGATGCCTGGTGTATGGAGTGAAGATTGATGTAGAAAAAAAGGCATTTAAAGGGTCATGAAAGCTCAATTTTTTTGAGATGTTAACAGATATGTACAGTTCAAGTCAATGAAAATAACAATAACACTCATAATGTTTATTATTAAGGGAAAAGTGTTTTTTATTTTCTCCATTTTTCTGAGCTATTTCATTCTTCCGGTTTAAAAAGCAAAGTTGAAACGTCACAACAAGTGAGGTATATGCATTAATTCGGTGTGGTGATTGGCTGCTGTGGCTGGAGAGTACATGTCTACATCATTAGTTTCTACATATTATTCATGAGAATAGGCTCATTTAATCCAATCACTGCGCTGTTTTACACATGAGATCACATTACAGCAGAAAATTCAAATGTGACAAGACTGGTTCGGCACTGTTCGTTCACCTCTGCCAGTTCAGCTTTGCATTTGGACACGCAAAGTGTATGTTTCCTCAGTACAGTAACACAAAAGTGGTGTTTGCATTAGAGGTCAGTTCAGGAGTTTGACTACCAACACATGGAAAATATGACTCTTAGAATATTTAATTTGTGTGCGCACATGAGAGCGGCACATGCACAGAAAGTCTTGATGAGTTTAACAATACTGGAAATGCAGATCACAGTTCATATCCGGACCAGAGCAAGCGTGTTTCAAATGACATATTTCACATACTCTCCTGCTCCAAACATGAACCAGCACTATGTATGTGCACATATTTAATCATGTCTTTAAATGAAATATATATGTGCAAATAATGACACTGATACAGCGGTACGTTTGATCATGAATGCTATGACAAGATGGATTATTCTGATATACAGAAGACAATAATGTAGACCAAAAATTCAAAGAATAATGGGCAAAAAAGTAGGGTTGCAGAGGGGCGGAACTTAATCTGGGGAATTTTGGATATATTACAAGTTGGAAACATAACAGGAATTTACGGAAATGTATGAGAATTTATGGGAATTAATTGGAAATTTGGGAAAATAAACTGTGTCATATACAAACATTTTGTTTTGTCATAAGCAGACATGTTAGTAATTGTTTTGTGCATATTGATAGATTTTCCAATTAATTACTTCAAATTTATTAAAAATGTATTTTTATAGCAGAAATTGTTGTGCATGTGTTATTTATTTCAGATTCACATGATCCTTCAGAAATCATTCTAATGCTGATTCGATACTCAGTTATTATCAATGTTGAAAACATTGTGCTGCTTATTGTGCTTAATAATTTATTGGAACCTGTGGTACTTTTTTTCAGGATTTACTGATGAATAAAAAGTTCAAATGAACATAATTATTCAAAATCAATCAATATAATACTATCAAAAACAAGTCAAGTAAGTCAAGTCACCTTTATTTATATAGCGCTTTTTACAATACAGATTGTATAAAAGCAGCTTCACATTGATAACATGAAAATAATACAACAAAGTTTGTTTCTAGAAGAAAATTGCGTCATCGTCCACCCTAAGTTAGGCAGATCAATAATATTGTTGAATATTAAATGTCCCCAACTAAGCAAGCCAAAAGCCAAGGCAACAGTGGCAAGGAACCAAATCTCCATCAGGTGACAGAATGGAGAAAAAAACCTTAGGAGAAACCAGGCTCTGTCGGGGGCCAGTTCTCCTCTGGCCAACGAGCGAACAGTGTATGATTATGATCCAGGCAGCATTACAGGTCAGAAGTCAGATTCGTTGTGTCGATGAGGCCTTCACAGGGCTGATGAGGCTGGCACTTCAGGGATGCGTCATGGATGGGTCCAGGTGCAGGTCCACCATCTGTGGCCAGTTGCATAAACTGTTAAGACTAGTCTTACAAGTTAGTCATCCAATTTTATTCTTTAAAACTGTTAATAACTTTTTAAAGTCAGTAACATAAAAACGTAGATTGGTCTAATTTGACACCGAACAGTAAGACTGATTACCCCTAATTAACTTCTAGTTGATCATACTAGTTCTTAAGACACAGTCTTAACATAATGGCTATGTTTATGCAACTGGCCCCTGATCTGGATACGGCCGGGGTCCAGCTGACTTCAGTAAATAGGGAGAGACTGTTTGGGACTTCAAGACTGCGTTGTCATCATGTCCAGGCACAGGTCCTTCATCGGATCTGGATACGGCCTGGATCCGGCGGACTGCGGTAAACCTCGGATAAACAGAGAGACTAATATTAGCGTAGACGCCATTCTTCTTATGATGTAACGAGTACATCAGGATTTATGGGAAGTGTTCCCAGTTCCGGCTGACCTAAACTATGCAGTCTAATATTGAATTATAGAAGTCGATAATGTGTTACGCCGGCAGTCGATTTTGATATTCTAGGTATTATCAACTGGCCGGAATTTTGAGATCGCAATAGACGTGAAGGACTATAATGCATCAAGAGCTCGCTCAAGTACTGCGGAGCTAAACCATTTAGTGCTTTGTAAGTAATCAGCAATATTTTCAAATTTATACGATGTTTAATATGGAGCCAATACAGTGATGACAGAACCGGGCTAATATGGTCATACTTCCTGGTTCTGGTAAGAACTCTAGCTGCTGCGTTTTGGACCAGCTGTAGTTTGTTTATTAAGGGTGCAGGGCAACCACTCATAATAGCATTACAATAATCTAGCCTTGATGTCATGAACGCATGAACTAATTGTTCCGCATTTGTCAATGAGAGCATATGACGTATTTTAGATGGAAAAATGCGGTTTTACAGATACTAGACACGTGACTTTCAAATGAAAGATTGGTATCAAAGAGCACACCCAGGTTCCTAACAGACGACGAGGAC
Source organism: Rutilus rutilus (assembly GCF_951802725.1). Lineage (NCBI taxonomy): Eukaryota > Metazoa > Chordata > Actinopteri > Cypriniformes > Leuciscidae > Rutilus > Rutilus rutilus. Next base: position 14,706,342 of record NC_140213.1, read on the forward strand.
TTGACAGAGCAGCCATCAAGTGTTAGACAGTATTCTAGGTTATTACGTGAGGAAGGTTTTTGTCCAATAATTAGAATCTCTGTTTTTTCAGAATTAAGTAGTAGGAAATTACTAGTCATCCAGTTTTTTTATATCAGCTATGCATTCCGTTAATTTTGTGAATTGGTAAGTTTCGTCAGGGCGTGAAGAAATATAGAGCTGAGTATCATCAGCATAACAGTGAAAACTAATTCTTGTCAATATAAAAAAAAAACAATGTAAGTCTTTACTATCACTTTTTAATACATCCTTGCTGAATAAAAGTATTAATTTCTTAAAAAACTATTGAATGGTAGTGTAAATTGTTACAAAAGTTTTTTTATTTTAAATGAATTATTAACTAGTTGCTTATTAGCATGTATATTACTAGGATATTAGCTGTTTATTAGTACTTATAAAGCACATATTAATGCCTCATTCTGGATGACTATGTTCTACATCCCTTAATCCTTCCCAATTCCTACCCAATACCTAAACTTAACAACTGCCTTACTAACTATTAATAAGAAGTAATTATGAGTTTATTGAGGCAAAAGTCATAGCTAATAGTTAATAAATAGTGAGAATTGGACCCTAATCTAAAGTGTGACCCATCAAAGAATCCTGAAAAAAGTATCACAGGTTATTAATAAAATATTAAGCAGCACAACTGTTTCCAACATTGATAATAAATCCACATATTAGAATGATATCTGAAGGATCATGCAACACTGACGGCTGTAGTAATGGCTGATGAAAATTCAGTTTTGCATTACAGAAATAAATTATATTTTAAAGTATATTAAAATAGAGAACCAATATTTTAAATTGTAATAATATTTCACAATATTGCTGTTTTTGCATGAATGTGCATGTTATTCATGTTATGGAGGAATGCACAGTGCATGCAGGTAGTGTGGCCTCAGTAGCACTGCAGTAAGAAGTGTGCTGTGTGCATGGGATTGAAGAATGTGCAGGGTAGAAATTCAACTGAAATTGCATTAAATCTGGTTGTTTTTACCAAGATTATGCTGCAAGATTTCTTGTCAACTACATTTAAGTTCCCTGTTATAGGCTAACCTGCAATTTTAAAATCCCAGTTTATTCAAATTAATTCCCATATATTCCCATGGGAAGTTTCCAGCCTTGAAAATTCCCGGAATTTTGCAACCCTACAAAAAAGTAACTTTATTCTTTATTCCCCCAACTCTGTTGTTTGTTTGTTTGTTTTTTTCTCTGCTTATATTTTAATATTCATTTGTCTGAATAATGAGTGTGTTGCAGGTCTTTTATTGATAGTTTTCTCCCCTCTTCTCACCCTCTACACTCCCACTTTTCCACAGCTTTATTTATTTTTTTAGTCTTTTTCAAAGCTGAGGTGTGAATGACCAGGCTAAAACAGGAGGGTTTTATGACATTTTAAAGCAGTTTAGTCTGCAACATAACAAAATGTGACAAAATAAATAAAGGGATATGAATACTTTCGCAAGGCACTGTATATATGGTTATCATATTTTATTCGGAAAATGTAAAAGAATGACAAAATGGATGTTTGCCAGGTCACTTAAACATAATGCCTTTGAGACAATCAATTGTAAAGGGATGTGAAACTGTGAGAGGGAACAGTTGGAATTGGAACCAGAAGACAGAAGTGGTGACTGTTGTATCACTTCCTAGATCAAGCAGCAAATATGCAAATTTACAAAAAGACACAAAGACTCAGTCTCGCTCTTGAGTTGGAATATTTGACATTCTCAGTAACATCTCTAAACAGGTGTATGTGGCAAAATGCTGTGCTGTGACATCTATGCAGGTTAGTCAAAACAACCCTATATATTCATAATGGAACATTTCTCTACTCTGCAGTATGTTTTTATGTTATGTATATGTTTATATAATCTATGCTGACAAACTGACACAGTGTATTATAAACATGATAGATTCTATTATTTAAAGCTCCTGGTGTTATTATTACTATTATTATTAGTTTTGTTTGCTTTCTGTTTACAGTTGTAGCAAATTAGCTCTATGAAATACACTGAAAAAAATTATTCGTTGAATTTAATCAATTTTTTTATCGTAAGTGGTTGCACTCAATGCATTTGTTTAAATGTAGGTAAAATCAATTAAATTGAACTTAATCAATTTTATTTAGTAGTAAGTCCACCCCTATTTAATTGTTACTTCTACTTAACACATTTAGTTGAACTTAATCAATTTTATTTAGTTTCATTAGTATAACACATTTTATAATTCCACCCCTATTTAATTGTTCCTTCTACTTAATTTATTTATTTATTTATTTATTTATTTTGAGTGTTCAAAATTATCCAGCTTAATCTACTAGTTAAACATATACAGCAGTATTTAATTGACAGTATGAGAGGTTGTTAAATGTCTTTCAAATACACACAGAAATTACTTTGTTTTAATCTTATCTTTAATAGCTGCCATAAAAAAAATACAACACCCTTTCTGTAGAAATGTTAAAACTCACATTGTACAATTGGCCACATAAATATCCAGCATATCAACATTGCCCTTATCTGGCAATGGGCCACAGAACATTTGTTTGTGAATCCTTAAAACAAGTGCTAAAACTCCATTAATGTTAAAAACAGAAGTGCTGAATTTCATAAAAAATTGCACATTCATATAAGAAAAAATAAAAAAATAAAAAATCACAGGTGGGATTAGCCCACAATAAATTTGTTTGTGAATCCCTAATACAACAGTGCTAAAACTGCATATAAAAGTGCTGAGTTAAATAACATTAAAAAATGAATGCTAAAACTGCTAAAAACAAAGTGTTTACATTTCATGCAGCAAATTGCATTTTGAATGGTAGTTTCAATGGTAGTTTTTGAATGTTACTTTTGACCTATAAATATAGAGGTCTTGAAAGGAAATAAAAGTGCAAGATACAGGCCGTGACATCTGAACAAATTTCATGATAAGCCTGAACATCCATGCCTGCTGCAAAATTACAGCATTAAAGGGGTCGCACACCGGATGAGAAGCACAGCGCCGCGTCTAGGACAACTCGAGGTATCGCACACCGGATGCGCACTTTCTCAGTTTATGGCCAGCAATATTGTTATGTTTAAGGACATTATGGAATTAAGATAATGTCTGTAGTATGTTATGATTGTACTGTACAATTAAATACAATCGTTGCTAAGTCTGCAGTCTGAACACTTTACCTCAGAGCGATCGTTAAAGTGCCCCTATTATGGATTTTTGAAAATGACCTTTCATGTAGTGTGTAACATAGCTCTAAGTGAATGAAAACATCCTGCAAAGTTTTAAATCTGAAAGTGCACCGTATATAAAGTTATTGTCTTTAAAAAGTAAGAGTTGACTCTGAGTCGCTGAAATTAATTGTTTTTCAAACGAGTCATAAGCCGTTTCGTTGTGACGTCAAGACGAAACATTAGCATATAGCCCGCCCACTTATTGCGCACGCAGACACCAGGGAAAACTTGAACCTCCTCAGACACTGCAGCTGATTCCTGTGGATACTGGACAGCATCATGTCGAGAAGACGCTGTGCTCTACAATGTGACGGTAAAGCCAGTTTTTTTTTCACTGCCCAAGGACGAGCATGTAAAGAATCAGTGGTTCAAATTCATCTTTACCACCTATATCACAGCAGTATAATCCTAAACTTTTGCTGTGTTCCCTTATTTTACTGAAGACTGCTTCTCAAAATCTCGGAGTTCAATGCAGGATTCACAAACCGCTTGCTCTTGAAAGATTTTTATATTGTGTAGGTCTCCTGCTAACTGGCTAACTCACGTTATCACTATCTTACTGAAATACTTCTGCTAATCAGTTGTGGGCCACTATTACCTATAACTGTGTCTATTAATGCAGATTGTCTGTCGTTCTCACTACTTTGAGGAAATATTTGTTTTACCAATGTTTATGTTACATCAGATCATTCACTCTAGGGCTCGGCTAATGTATACATTGCATAGCCTACATGCACTGTGATTGATACAGTTTCCACGTATTCACTGCCATATATTAGAAAAATACTCTGTAAATAAATTAGTACAAGTAAAATAATCGGTTTGTTGATGGACATAAACTTGTTAAAGGAGAACTCTGCAACTCTAGCAAACTCTAGTCACTTCTTCGCTGATTTTCCTTTTGTTGTCGCATGTTTTCCCCACGAGCTCCCCCTACAGCTGTGGGGGGGGGCGTATATTTCACAACACAGTCGTAAAAAACTCACTTGCGGCGGCCTCCTCCCCCTCTCTACCGCTGCTCATGTGTGTTTGTTTTGATCGGAGCAAGCCAACTGTATCGTGTGGAGCTATGTCTACCGAGGTGGGTAATCTGGTAATACATCATACATGCGTGGGTGTTTATGTCGAATTGCCGTAAAGCAATTTGTGTTTCGCGCTCGTTCTCGTTCTAGTTCTCGCTTCTCACGAGACTTCCAATTTCTATCTTGCCGGGATGGTAGTCCCCAAGTTTCAAGGTTGGTTTTCCGCCTGGGAACGCTGGGGGGAGCGGGGAAAGTCACCAATATCACCAGAACAGGTTGTTTAACCATCCAAATGATTTCTAGACAGTTTTATTAAGTTAAAAAAGTTACCAAGTTCTCCTTTAATGCTGATGGAGATGAATTACAGTTGTAACATCTCATATAATGTACCTCAAATTGAGGTACATTATATGCATATTGCTGAGAAACATCCTGCTCGAGTCGTCCTTGTAATGGAGGTTCGGGTTGAATCACTAGTTCTTCCAGTGTTTCATTATTGGACTCGCGTTCGGATTGATATGGTAAAATTGACGTCATCGTTCGTTACTGTGTTTAGTTTACAGTGTAGGAAGCCTCAGGACAAGCAGAGCTGACGTTGTTATAGCAATGGGCGTTTTTGTTTTTGACGCGCTGTACACGGTAGGCCTATCACAACAGACTGAGCTGTCTGGCCAATCAGAGCAGAGTAGCTCACGGAAAGGCGGGAGAGATGATTGATTAATTTGACGAGTTGTTTGAGAATCATTGAAAATGTGATGATGTGCAAATGTATATTATGAGGAAATTAAACAGTTTTTTTACCTTTGATGCATGTAAACATGTTGTAGGAGACTCCACAACAACATTAGGAAACTTTAAAATGGCATAATAGGGGCCCTTTACCTGATTGATTGAGAATATCACCTGAAAATCCGATAACATCAGCAATTTTCATTCAAGCAGCTGATTTCTGTAAATGAATGTAAAACGAAATGTATATTGCAGCACAGAATGAAGTCAGTATACATTAACGACGATTTGAGACAAATAAATGTAAATGTAATATAAAACTATGTAAATGGTGCTCTGTGGCACGGCAGGATTTTGAACAAGGTCCTGAGCCATTGCTGGGCACCGCCGGTGTGTGTACACTCATAGAGAATAATGTGTTCGAATTTTAAAGAAATGGCGCTGCGCTTCTCGTCCGATGTGCGACCCCCTTTACACTGTTTTTCAGTCCTAGAATTTTAGGGGTGAGTCTTTCAGAATCCATCTGCATAAGGACTTTCTGAAGAAATTCATAGTAGTATTTTAGTTCTTTTGGGTATGCCAAATTAGGGCTGGGCGATAAAACGATAACGATATGTATCGCGATAGACACGTAATCAATATCAATAAAAAATGCGTTCGATAAAACGTTCGATAATTTTTTTTTTTCTTTGTCGGAAGAAACCAGAGGTTGCGAAAGCAAATTTGGTTGCATTAACAAAGGCACTCAACTCTCTGGTAACCTTGCAACGTAGGGGGTGACACTCAACAGCCAGTCAGTATGGTTGCGCAATATTGTTGTCTCGTGTTGGATTCTTCAGTAACAGAACCGGCGTGTAGTGATACAGCGATTGTTGATAAAACAGGAAAACCGTAGACTGACCGTAGTCAGACCATGTCGTCTGCAAATTATGCAAGACCATCGTCAGTTTCTCTGTTATTCGCGTGCTTATGAGCTGTTTTAACGTGTGCGTTTCTCAGCGCGTACATGTGAAGCTCACATGCACTCTGTCTACCAGCGCCTGGATACTGGACTATATTTCGAGTCTTATTGTGCTAATACTGTTATATACACACAAGGTTTACATAAACTAGTCGGATATGTCTAAAATGAAAGCAAACTTGAGAAAATTGAGAGAAAATCTGCTTGTCAAATGCGTGTATATTACACGCGTCGCGCGCAGCTCTTAAAGAGACCGTATAGTAATAGTAAACACGCTGCCGCTTGTCCTTAAAGGTATAGTTCACCCAAAAATAAAAAATTCTCTCATTATTTACGCACTCTAATGTTGTTCCAAACCTGTATTAATTTCCTTCTTATATTTTCAAATATTAATATTTTGAAGAATGTGGCTATCCAAACAGTAAACAGAGCTATCCCTTTAATGTTAATAAAACAACAAAATGCAAAGAGAAAATCATTCACTGCTCTTGACTGATAACTTTAATAGTAGCTTTAATAAGTATCAATGTATAATTTATACAGTGAAGTCTGTTTTGTTTTATTTTCATATTTGTTCATTTAATTACTTTCTTCAATGCTACTGTTAAATACACCTACTGTAGCTGAAAACATAAAGCACTGTTTATTTAATCTGTATATTCGGTTGTGTGTACGTGTAATGTGTATCTTTGATCTTAATATTTAATAACAAAGAACATAATGAGAACTTTTTTATCTTCGCCCCTGTCTGCCATTCTTTTTTATTTTACATTTTGTTACCTAAGGCTTTGAGCATTACAGCCAAACTAATGTCCATATTTTAAAAACAGCCACAAAATAGTAAAACCAACATAAAAAAGAATCGTGATAAAATCATTAATCGTGATTTTCCTGAAAAAAATCGTAATATTATATGTTTGCCATATCGCCCACCCCTTTACAAAGCATTTCCTACGTATTCTTTAATTTTGCACCTTAATGTTAAGAGATAATTGTTAAGTGTTCATTCAGATTTTAGACTAATTATTTGAGTGAGTGTTTTCCATGGTCGTGTTGACATTTCTGCCTTTATAACTGATGGGATTATAATCAGAAAGTTTAAAATAAAAATAAAAAATCTTTAAATGTAATGTATTTGTCTCCTGGACTGGTCCTTATTTTAAATATGTCATAAAAAATATCAATAATTATCGATATCGACCGATATGAAACACTTATATCGTGATACAGTTTTCAGCCATATCGCCCAGCCCTATGCCAAATTAAGCACATAGGCTTGTGCAAAAGATTTGATCTCCTCAAGAATCATTACTCTGTCAACAACAACTCCAATATCGTCATAGTCTCCAAGAACTCCTCCTTCCTTTTTTGCCCATGGTGATGTTTGTCAGGTCAGTCAAGAAGTCATCTCTTTGACTGTCCTATATTTAAATAAAAAGAAACTGTTATTAGACATTATTTTTTGATTCATAACTGTTTGTCAAGTCTATCAGTTTGTCAACAGACAACTGATGGATTCATACACTGAATGAAAAAAAAAAAAAAAAAAAAAATATATATATATATATATATATATATATATATATATATATATATAATATTTATTATAATTTTTTCATTTAGCGCTGCACATCAGAAGCTACAGAATATACTTTCATGTTTCAGAGAAAACCAAATTACAATTTACCCTGATCACCCAAAATAAATTATACCCCAGCTTAATGCATCGTGTTGCCTTCTTGAGCATTGGTGAACATTTAAACCTTTGTAAGAGCTGTTTGAGTATGTCAGTGTGAAATGATTGATTTCAGAATCAGACTCACTCCTTGAAAGTGTTCAAATATTTGTAGAATATGCTGGAAAAGCAAGAGCGGCAGGATTTTTCTGAAGAAACAGTGGGCAGTTTAACTGATAAGTATGGAAGCTTGTTTCCGCCACAAAATAAAAAAAATAAAATGATAATTGCGACTTTTTATCTCACAATTGCGAGTTTACATCTCGCAATTCTGACTTTATTTCTCAGAATTGCGAGATACAAAGTCAGAATTGCGTGAAATAAAGTCGCAATTGCGTGTTATAAAGTCAGAATTGCGAGATATAAAGTCAGAATTGCGTGAAATAAAGTCACAATTGCGTGTTATAAATTCTGACTTTTTTTCTCGCAATTGCGACTTTATATCACGCAATTCTGACTTTATATCACGCAATTCTGACTTTATAACACACAATTGCGAGTTTATATCTCGCAATTCTGACATATTTTCTCAGAATTGTGAGATATAAACTCACAATTGTAAGATATAAAGTCCAATTCTAAGGGGGAAAAAAAGACGGACTGAAATAAAGTCGTAATTGCGTGTTATAAAGTCAGAATTGCGAGATATAAAGTAAGAATTGCGTGAAATAAAGTCGCAATTGCGTCTTATAAAGTCAGAATTCTGACTTTTTTTCTCGCAATTGCGACTTTATATCTCACAATTCTGACTTTATAACACGCAATTGCGACTTTATATCATGCAATTCTGACTTTATATCTGCCAATTGCGTATTATAAAGTCAGAATTGCGTGATATAAAGTCGCAATTGCGAGAAAAAAAGTCAGAATTCTGACTTTATAAGACGCAATTGCGACTTTATTTCACGCAATTCTTACTTTATATCTCGCAATTCTGACTTTATAACACGCAATTGCGACTTTATTTCACGCAATTCTGACTATATCTCAAAATTCTGAGAAATAAAGTCAGAATTGCGAGATGTAAACTCGCAATTGTGAGATAAAAAGTCGCAATTATCTCGTAAAATGTTTTATTCTGTGGCGGAAACAAGCTTCCATAGATAAGATATATAATGGTCGCAAAAAAACAACAAAACAAAACAAAAAAACAGTTGTGGGTCATCCAGGTAACATGATAGTAATTTACAGAGCACTATGAATGTTTATTTATTTAATTTAACAATTTATTTAATCGGTCAACAAATTGCTTACTGTATTGAATAATGAAACATTACTTACTGTGAAAATTGTTGGAACAGAACTCTGGGACTGGGCTGAAAATGTGAACCTGGAAACTATGCGTGTTGAGAGCACCTCAAATGAAAGCAAGCACACAATGATTATTATTGTTAGTTCAAGATATATACATACCACACCATTAAAGCTTGCGAAAATAACTGATGTTTCAGTAGTAAAGATATATGCATTAAAGGAGAACTCCGGTCAATTTTAACATTGAGCTCATTTTTTTGTACATTTGGAGTGCTGTCAGTACAGAGAACAACGACAAAAATCGGTGTTGCCTACACCGTGTTATCCTCGTTTTAAAATTTGCACCCTGTTGACTTCAATGGGGCAAGTTTTAAACCTGCTTTTAGCCTCTTAACATCCTTGATGTGTCATTACAAGTGCACAGGTCATGTGAGTGATTCCTTCTGAGTGAATGCGGGTGAATCTGACTGCAGTAGATGTGAAAGAAATATATAAAAAATGATGTTTATTCAGCCAGCACACATACCTGTATTTACATCCTGTTTTCGGTCGAAGTCCACGGTAGTCGATTGTCGAGTTCACGCGCGCGATCATAGGTACTAAACCTATGCGCGTGAACTCGACAAATGTACATTTCCGGGGCATGGGAAATGTCTTTCTTACTTTACAGTACTACTAGCAAGTAGTCAAAATCTTTGATTAGAGACTCCAGATATGAGCTTGAGACACGGACAACTTTACGTGTGACATGAACAAGACTTTATTAACTAGACTAAACACTTAAACTACTCTGACATACATGCGTACAGTTTACCAAGGGAAAGAGTGCTGAAGCAGAATACAGGAAAGCAAGAAGTTATAGTATTGTTTGAAATTCAGCAGATCAACTGCCTTGAGCAAACCATCAGTTTAGTTCTAACACACCCTTCTTTAAAAGGGGTAAGGATACTTAATGTATCAAATAATGAGACTAAGTTTGAAACTTGCATGTCTCATGTATTTGAATTGAACTGTCCTGATGCAATTTGTTGAGGCTCCAGTTGATCTTTGCTGATGTGGTCCTGATGAGAGAGAACCAGTGGGAGTCAGAGGATCTTTGGTGAATGGAAAGACAAGGCCGCAGCCTGGCACAAGCTTGGGGGTCCTTAGAAAACTTCTAGTTCAGCATCATCTTCACTAGGGCTGCAACAAACGATTATTTTGATAATCGATTAATCTAACGATTATTAGAACGATTAATCGACTAATCGTCGATTATTTCACCGATTAATCAGTAAGTTTGGAATGATTATTCAGCTTTTTCAATTAGTTAAAACACTGAGTTATACATATTCTAACTATAATATAAAAAAAAGAAAATCACTTCAGCTTTTGAAATGGTTGTTTTAATGAACTTTGAGCCAACTAAACAGGTCATTCTCTTTAAGTTTTCAGATTTCTGTCCAACTCAAATCACACACAAATGCTCTCTAAGCATTGGTTAAATATTCTGTTCTCTTTCAATAGAAAATAAAAATAAAAATTTAAACTGCAAACAATTATAAGAATAAAAATGTAAAAAAAAATTGACATGATAATTGATCTGACAGAGACATTCTCATTCACCTTTTAATTTACAGTATGAAAAAGTAACTGACATGATAATCTTCATAACATCTCCTTTTGTAAGTCTTCATGAATATGAAACAAAATACAGGGAAGTGACAAGACTGTAATACCTAATAGTGTTACAATAATAAAAACAGCCCTGACTCCTAAGCTCGATCAAGCTTTATTCTATGCAAAAATAAATCATCACATTACTGTAATTATATTATTATTTTTAATATTATTGCTATTATTAGTAGTATTGCATTCTCTAATAAAGAGATTTACTGCTAGTTATTTAGCTCCAGCTGGAGAACATTCACCTCTCACCAACTCCTCTTGTTTCCTCTTTAAGTGCTTTAACATGCATGTTGTGCTCCCGTGAAAAGCAAGTTCTGCCTTTCATGTATTGCACATGACAGCAGTCTTGGTTTGAAGTTTTGTGAAACTTTCACACACCTTGCTAGTTCGGATTCGTTTGCACTCATCATAATTCGCGCTGTGTTTTCTTCTACCGCAATAGCATTTGTAACGACTGCATTACACTCTAGTGCTACAGCGGCGTAGCGGTCAAATCGCGATATTGCAGGCCCTTACATTAGGTCACGTGAGATCAAACGACTACTCGACAACAAAGATATTTGTCGACAATTTTTTATTGTCGACTAATCGTTTCAGCCCTAATCTTCACATCAGGATTTCAGAAAGGGAAGAGAGTAAGAGGTGTGATCTTGTGATCAGTGACTTTTAAAGCATGAAGATGTCACACCCTCTGGAGGTGTGTGAGCCAATAAGAAATTTTCTCTTTGGAGGGAGATTTTTACGACCCTTTGTGTTCTAGCAGGGCATTTGAATATGTAATTTCACTGGGTGTTCAAGAAAAAGAATCTTCAAGATTCTTATAATACTAATGCGTCACAAAGTTAGCAAAATGTAATGTAAATTAACAAATGGGGGACGAAGATTGGAGTTTATAGAGACTAAACATGCCACACATATGATTTTGGTTAACCATAGTATGCAACAAAGTCTGAAACATTAATCCAAAAGAGTTTAGAAGAGAAAATGAAGACATAGGCCAAACCACATAAAAGGAAAATCATGAGATGGGAAAATTAGATGCATGTTAATACATTTCTCACGTGGATATATATAGAATATATAGGATTAAAAGGGTTTATTTCTCCTTCTCAGCAAGAATTAAGTGAGAGTCACAATTCCCTGCAAATTCCTTTTGGGGTCGTAAAATTCGTATCAGTCTCAATGTGTCGCGTAACAGGCTTCTGCCAGTGTGTTAGCTTCATTTGGGATGTTAGTTTTTGGTGGAAGTTTCATAGACCTTTGTTGAGTGAGTGAGTTTGCTTGATTATTCATTAAATATAATGAATAATTTGTGTGTGTCTGATTGGTCCAGATGTTACACAGTACCTGTCAAAAGTTGAACGAACATTACATTTTTTAATAGTTTTTTTTTTCCTTTTTATTTTTTAATCGACTCTTATGCTCACCAAGCTGCATTTATTTAACCAAAAATACAATAGAAAATAGTAATATTATAAATTACAATTTAAAATTATTTTCTATTTTAATACATAAAAACATTTCATTTATTCCTGTGATGACAAAGCTGAATTTTCAGCATCATTACACTAGTCTTCAATGTCACATGATCTTTCTGTAATCGTTCTAATATGCTGATTTTGTGCTCAACAAACATGTTTTACTATTATCTACGATAAAAACAGTTTTTACTGCTTAACACTTGAGGAAACAATGATACCATTCAAACATTTGTGGTAAGATTTTTAAAAAAAGAGAGAAGTTAATACTTTTATTCATCAAGGATGCATTAAATTGAGCAAAAGTGACAGTGAAGACATTTATAATGTTACAAAAGATTTCTATTTAATAAATGCTTTAATAATAATGTAATGATTTGGTTGTGGTGGTAAGAAAGCATTCAGCAGAGAGAGAGAATCCAAACGTAGTTTATTAACAAATATAATCCAAGGTCATAGTCCATACCAGGCAGAGGGTCAAGCACATGTAATCCAAAACAATCTCTGTTAATTTAATTTCCTATTATCACTGTAAAGCTGCTTTGGAACAATCTACATTGTTAAAAGCGCTATATAAATGAAGATGACTTGACTAATCAGTCCGAACACAAATACAATCCACTGAGGCAGCTGGGAACAAGAAATCCAAAACTCATGAAAATATAAAGAAACCAGGAACTGCTCAAAATGCTGACAGAGAGTGTGAACCAAAACAAACAATCAAACAAGACTTCATACTGAATGAAGGCAAAAGGCATTTAAATAGACAGGGTGACGATCAAATGAAACAAGACACAGCTGAAACAAACTAATGAGCAGAGGGTTCTGGGAAATGAAGTCCAGGAATAACAGAGTCTGTTGAAACAGTGAGGGACTAGGCTGCCATCAGTTGGTAGATGGCACCTGCAGCTGACAGATGTAACATAGCCCCCCCTCAAAGGAGCGGCTTCCAGATGCTCCAACACAGGTGGGAGGTGGAGCGGAGGCAGATCCGGGGGCGGGAAGGTGGGCCAGGACCATGGAGAGGAAGAGGGCCTGAAGACTGTGGCAGGACAGGCAACCAAGGCGGCACAGGCTGAGGCTGGACAGAGGGTCTCCAGGGCGGAGCCGACAAACACCAGAGCCAGGCAGATGGGACCAGAAACCCCCAAGGTGGATCAGCAGCAAACCAGGGCCAGACAGACTTCTCAAAGCTGATACGGCATACAGACTCAAAAACAAGTACAGATCTGTAGACTAGAAAAGGCTCAGGAATAGACTTCAGAATGGTTTCATAGATTTGAACAGGCTCCGGAACATATCTGTAGACTAGAACAGGCTCAGAAACAGCATCAGGCTCAGGAACAGAATCAGGAAAAGATCTGCAGACTAGAACTGGTTCAGGAAAAGACTCATGGTCTCGAATAGGTGCAGAAACAGCCTCAGGAACAGATCTGCAGACTAGCTCAGGAACAGACACAGCAACACATTTGCAGACTAGGACTGGTTCATGGACTCAAATAGGCTCAGACACAGCCTCAGGCTCAGGAACAGATCTGCAGACTAGGAAAAGCTCAGGAACAGACTTATATACTGGAACATGCTCTGAATTATGTGCAGCCATCTTATTCAAAGCCATTTCGGCGAACGTCGACCAAACATACCACAGCGCCACTGCCATCACTGAAAGCACAGAGGAAGACAGGATGAACTCTGGGATTAGAGAAGCGTCAGCAGAAATATTCGATGATAGCTGCTTTGATAAGCCGGCTGTTCTGACCGTTCTCAGAGGTAGATCTGCCAACTTAGATATCAAGCCCCAACGTGGATAGGAAGCCTTTGCATCCTCAATCGCTGCGTCAACGACACCCAGGATCTGGGTGGGTTGCTGATCTTGACCACTGAAGACTCAGGCAAGGTTGTGCTGGCGGTTGGCGACTCTGACGTGACTATATTGGTGACTGGCGGCTCTGACGTGACTGCAATGGCTACTGGTGGTTCTGACATGACAGCTCTGGCGAACGTTGTAAGCACTGGGGTTTTCAGCATTAGAGTGGGCACGGATGGAAAGTGCTGGCCAAGCTCCGTGGCCTCACTTTCTATTCATCAAAAAATCATGAAAAAGTATCACCATAAAACAAATAAAACATGATAGCATATACATCATTACACACTGTGTGCAGTTCACATATTTCTGCTCACACTATATATACTTTTATATACTTATAAAGTAAAAAATTCATACTTTTGAGGAAGAGCTCTTACATATACACACAGTACTTTGGCTCTATGATATTGGTGTACTAATTCTTATTCTCTGGAATACTTAATTTTGATTGTTTTGTACATTGTAATGGACTATTTAAATAGCTGAAGCTTTAAGATTTTGGTAAATTCATTAGAGTAATAATAATCGATATAAAATCGTAATAATATTAGGGATGCACTGAATGTTCGGCAACCGAAATGATTCGGCCGAAAATAGGAAAATAAATTTGACAGAACAATGATGCTTTTGATGACACGTTCATATAGCAACCAACGTAGAGTGAGAGACGCACATGCTTTATAAATGCAGCTAACATGTCGGCAGTGTGGAATCAGTTTCTGAAAAAGAAAAGGAAAGTTCCTCCTCCCAGTCCCAGCACACCCACTCCATCTGTGGCTGAACCATTTCATTATCTCTGAGGCATCATTGTTTTGAAATGAACAACTGTAAAAAAAAAACCTGCAGTATTTAAATATTTAACAATTCCGGTCCTAAGTACTTGTCTGCTCCATGCACAGTCAGGCACCGACTGTTTAGCGCTGCATCTCATGTCACCGATGAGAAGAGGAACCAACTTTCATGTGAGAAAACAGAGAAGCAACGTTTCATAAAGAAGAACCTGCCACTTTTCCTGTCTAGGACGATTATTAATTTGTTGTGGGTTCATCCACGTTTTTTGTACTCTTCAATGCACTTTTTTGTTGTAGGCGTACAGAGTATGTTACATTCTTTCAGCAGTCAGTTATAGGCCTAATAGGCTATTCAAGAAGGGGGCTCAAAAAGGATGGCCAGATAAAAAATATTTTTATTTGACTAATTTATTTATTTTAAGTTATATTGTGCTTTGGTATAATGTCTGCTGGAATGTAAAAAAAAAAAAAAAATCTGTTTTAAATTAATATTTTTAAATTGTAGTTTTGTAATTGATTTTTTTCTTTGAAAGTGAAGTGAAAGTGAAGTGTGAAGTGAAGTGATGTAAAGGCCAAGTATGGCAACCCATACTCTGATAATTTGTCCTCTGCCTTTAACCCATCCAAGTTAGTGCACACACATTAGGAACAGTGAGTAGTGAACATACCGGAGCAGCGGGGGAGTGGACAGCCATTCACTGCAGCACCCGGGGAGCGATTGGGGGTTAGGTGCCTTGCTCAAGGGCACCTCTGTTCGAATCTCAATACCTGCAGTCTCTCTAACCATTAGTCCACAACTGCCCCGAAAAGTAAGACAAAATAGTAAAAAACATTTTGATAAATGGAAAAAATTTGAAAAACTGCATTTGAAATTCGGCTTCGGCCAAGAATTTTCATTTTGGTGCATCCCTAAATAATAATATAATTTATAATCTTTTTAAAAAAATAATAATAACTGAAACTTGATGTTATGTTGTTCAGCTGTAAGAATACTTTTTTAATAATGCTTTGTTAGAACTGAGTAAATGATTCAATATGCACTTAAGAAATTAGTGGAAGGTCTCAGAAGTTATGATTCTGAAATTCTGAACAGAGGAAAGACCACACAACTGATTAAGCCAAGTATTCCCAAAGGCAGCCAAAGCTACCAGAAGCCATTATAAAAACAAGATTCGTCAAGAGAAGCAGAAAAATCACATGCCGTCAGCTGCAGTACTGTAAATCACTGGTCAGAGCAGAATACAGAACTCCCTTTTCTGTGACAGTTCATCACACAAAACAGAAATGTGCTTTTGCAACACTGATATTGCTTCACGGAAAGACAAATTAGATTAGATTAGATTAGATTCAACTTTATTGTCATTACACAAGTACAGGTACAAGGCAACGAAATGCAGTTTAGGTCTAACCAGAAGTGCAATAGCAGCAAGTGCAGGATATACAGTGGTTCATAAGTGCAGAACATGGATATGTACTGAATAAATATAGAGTTGAATACTATTATAAACAAAAATTTACAGATAGATTGTCCTATGAATATAATATACAGATAACTATTACTGTGAACAGAATTTACAGCTAGATATGTACTGAATATAATAATATACAGATGGCTATTACTATAAACAGGATGTTTACAGATAGATATGTACTGAATATAATATACAGATGGCTGTTACTATAAACATAATTTTACAGATAGATATGTACTATGAATATATATACAGATGGCTGTTACTATAAACAGAATGTGAGCATAATATACAGATGGATATTACTATAAACAGAATTTTACAAATAGATATATGTATAAGTTAGGCTAATGAGCAGTATAACAATGGATTTAAAGTAGTGCAAATAAAGTTTGGACAGAAGCTATCCGAGTGAGTGCAGTGGAAAGTAATTGCATATTACAGTTAAGGTACGATATTGCAATGTATATATAACAGTCGGTACTGTAAATAAACAGTCGGCAGTGCAAATGAGCATATTCCAGTCAAGGTAGTAGTGCAAGATGCATATGTAAACAGTTGTTACTGTAATAACAGTCAGCAGTGCAAATGAACATTATAGTATTGCAAATAACAAAATGGAGGCAGGTGTGAGGAGGGAGAGGAGAGTCAATCAGTATATAAGGGGAGTGGGATCAATGAGGGTTAGAGTTTAATAAAGAGACAGCTCTGGGGAAAAAAACTGTTCTTTAGTCTGCTGGTCCTGGTCCGGAGGCACCTGAAACGCCTGCCGGAAGGCAGGAGAGAAAACAGTCTGTGGGCTGGGTGAGAGGAGTCCTTAAGGATGCTGCGAGCTCGATGCAGACAGCGTTTCCTCTGGATGTGCTCGATGGCAGGTAGTGGAGTCCCAGTGATGCGCTGGGCGGTTTTCACCACCCGCTGCAGTGCCTTGCGCTCTGCAACAGAACAGCTCCCATACCACACTGTAGCACAGTTGGTCAGGATGCTTTCTATTGCACAGCGATAGAAGTTCACCAGGATAGTGGAGGAAAGCTGATTCTTCCTCAGTGTCCTCAGGAAGAAGAGGCGCTGGTGAGCCTTCTTGACCAGGCTGGAGGTGTTGGTTGTCCAGGTCATGTCCGCCGAGATGTGGGTCCCCAGGAACTTGAAACTGGAGACACGCTCAACAGCCATTCCATTGATGTGGATGGTGTCGTGTGTGCCTCTTGACACTTTCCTGAAGTCCACGATGAGCTCCTTCGTTTTGGTGGTGTTGAGGAGCTGGTTATTTTCGGTGCACCATGTGGCCAGGTGCTTGATCTCCTCCCTATAGGCAGTCTCATCGTTGTTGCTGATGAGACCAATCACCGTAGTGTCGTCTGCAAACTTGACGATGGAATTAGATCCGTACACAGGCTTGCGTGGAGGAAATTGATGAAAATGGGATGATGCTTTGTGTGTCTTTGGCCAAAGCACTTGCAAGATTCTGTAAGACTAAAGGGTGCTGTAACATATGCGGACCCAGGTTCGGCACACACAGAGCGGGGCTAGTAGGACCTGAGGAGTCACACGTTGGCCAAAGCACTTGATTTATATATATAATCAACCTTTTTAAATGAGTAGTTTCATATTTCTCCAATATTTTTAATTCGATTTATGCTTTTTGCAAAACTTCATTGGATTGTAGTTCTTTTCCTCACTAAAGCCGAGAAGTACATTGTCTTGCAACTAATGTGACAGTATAAAAATTTATGTTGCAATAATTGCTGGAGCTTTAATCATGGTATACGGTATAATCACAATATTGAAATAAGTTGCAAAAAAAGTGTTGTCATACTATAACTGTCACGCAAAGTTATAAAAAAAAAGTAAAAGCAGATGAATACGAATAGAAGAGGTTAAAAGTCTTTAATAATAAACTCAGAAGGTAATCAACAAATACAGACATAATTCAACTCATGCATTAATGAGAATGGACCACAGAACACTGAAAAGACTGCAACTTAAAGGGTTAGTTCACCCAAAAATGAAAATTCTGTCAGTAATTACTCACCCTCATGTTGTTCCAACCATGTAAGTCTTTCGTTCATCTTCGGAACACAAATTAAGATATTTTTGATGAAATCTGACAGAATTTTGACTCCTCCATAGGCTTCCAGTGTGACCGAAACTCACCGGCCCAGAATAGTTATTAAAACATCGTTAAAATAGTCCAAGTAACTACAGTGGCACTACATTAAGTTTATCATGCGACGAGAATACTTTTTGTGCGCAAAAACAAACAAAAATAACGACTTTATTCCACTTTTCATTTCCTTCTCTCTGGGCCTCGTAGTGTTTTTGCGCTGCGCGTCTGTGTTGCACGTCATCACGCAACACACACATGACTGGCGTCGGCCAATAGTGAGCCTACGTGGTGACGTGTAACACAGACGCGCTGCGCAAAAACACTACGCGAACCAACTAGACATCCAGAGAGAAGGAAATGAATAGTGGAATAAAGTCGTTATTTTTGTTTGTTTTTGCGCACAAAAAGTATTCTCGTCGCTTGATATACTTAAGATTGAGCCACTGGAGTCACTTGGACTATATTAACGATCTCTTTAATAACTTTTCTGGGCCAGCAAGTTTCGGTCACACTGGAAGCCTATGGAGGAGTGAAACATGGCTCAGATTTCATCAAAAATATCTTAATTTGTGTTCCGAAGATGAACGAAGGTCTTACGCGGTTGGAACAACATGAGGGTGAGTAATTACTGACAGAATTTAAATTTTTGGGTGAACTAACCCTTTAAGTACAAGCCAAATGAATGAAATATTGATAAACACCTGTGCTAATGTAATGAATTAACATGACAACTAAAGAGTGGTGGGAAAACTGAACAAATGAAGACAGGAAACTGGTGAAAATAAACTAAAAGTCCATGATAATGAAACTAAGAATCTGTGACAATGACAGGTTTAATAACTTTTTTCTTTTAACAAAAATAATTGAACATATAGATACAATAAAGCAACACTCAAAAAAATATATGAAGTAAATAAATGTTTCAAACAGATTAAAGAACAATAGAATTATAAACAACAATAGGTATCACTTGACATTAACAATGAGCAATTGCTTAAAGGGTAACTAAACCAACTTTTTTTAGTTAATGATCTCTAAGACTGGGGCTTTATTAGTGCTGTTCATTGATTCGAGTAATTTTTTTGATATTTGGGTATAAAGTGTTTTAATTCTACAATATATGGTCTAAAAACGTCTGAGTGCTGCCCTCTTCAGGTTGAATGGTGGCTACTGCAGTTGAATTTTCCTATTGGATGTTTGCGGTGCTGCGTGACGCAAGCGGTACTGCGTGACGTAAGCAGGTTCCAGCTCACCACGCCCTCCCTTGGTACGAGCTACCACGCATAGTATGGCATCAGTTAGGATAGCTTCAAGTTAGCGTAGATTTATCTGTATTTGGTACAGTGGTCAGGAGGGTACGTAGGTGTAGTGTTGCTGGTTGCAACGGCACTGGAAATTAGGCGCCAGTGGAGCTCAAGTGTGCAACCTGAATTTTACGCGGGATTGCTTCTCCAACGCAATAGAGGTGGAAATAGGCTTCTCCACACAGCTCGCGCTGAAAAGCGACGCAGTGCCAAACACTGCTCCTCCTGCATGGACTCCACCACCGCAGCGGCGTCTTGATGTGAGTGTTATTATACAGTATATAATCACAATTTATGGTTAGGCTAAAGTTAATCCTCTGGGGTCAACAAACGCGCCGGCGCATTTTGCTGGATTTTTTCCACATAGCGGCAAAATATGAATATGCATACAGAGAGCGCGCGCTATTGACATCAACTCGATAAAACTCATGAGATGCATGTACTTTGCGTCCCCTCTATCTCCACTGTCGTCTGCCCACTTTTCCAGCATTTTTCAAATATTGCCAGTGGGTGGAGTCAGGCTCTGACCAGGGGTTTAGTTACCCTTTAACATTAACTAAGATAATAAATGCTTTAGAAGTATTTTTCATTCAGTTTATATTTACCGTTTACCCACTGATGATGCTATTACCTTCACCCTTCACACTGCTCTCTCCCACCTGTAAAATAAGAACACTAATGTGAGAATGTTGTTTGTGGACTACAGTTCAGCATTCAATACCATTGTACCTGCCAAGCTCGTTGCGAAGCTCCAAGCTCTGGGCCTGAGCAGATCTCTGTGCAGTTGGATCTTGGACTTCCTGTCTGGCAGACGTCAGGTGATCAGAATGGACAATAACATATAACTGGTGCTCTTCAGCGCTGCATTCTTAGCCCACTCATGTACTCCATGTACACACAAGACTGTGCAGCTAAACACAGCTCCAACGTCATCTTCAAATTCGCTGATGACACAACGGTGGTTGGCCTGATCACTGACAACGATGAGAGGAGAGAGGAGAGAGGAGGTGCGCACTCTGAGATAATGGTGCCAGGGAACCACCTCACTCGACATCGACAAGACCAAGGAGCTGGTGGTGGATTTCAGAAGACTGAAAATTAAACCTAGGCTCTTTTTGTTAATCTACCCGAGACTTTCGTGTTAAAGCATAATTAGAATGGAAACCCCACTTTTAAGATTGACCGTATTTTTGTTTTAGGTCAAAATGCCTTTTGAAATGGAGTGCATGGGGCACTTCTATGATAGCATCAAAATCGCTATTTTTAAAACACTAAGAAGGCTCGACACAACATAAAACTGTGCTCGAAGTATCACCAGGGGCTCTATACATGAACCTGAGCATTGACTACATTGTTTGTGTACATAAACTTTACTAAAAAGAAAGGTTTTGTACGACCCACTTTATCAGTTAGTGTTTCCGGTGACTGGAATTTTGTCAGTTAAAAGTAATCAATCTCCGAATGCAACGTAATGAACTGAATGAGGAAATGTCATGAACTTGTAATTTCAATGAAAAGCATGATAACTTAGATAAAAAATGATCCGTGAATTTATATGGAAACAAGCTTTAGGAGCTTTCCATCTTTACTCTCCTCATGTTACGTTGCATTCAGAGATCAACTACTTTTGACTGACAAAATTTTGTCAAAATTTTTATGCTATCATAGAAGTGCCCCACACACTCCCATTCAAAAGGCATTTTGACCTAAAACGGAAATACGGTTAATCTTAAAAGTGGCGTTTCCATTCTAATTATGCTTTTACACGAAAGTTTGACTCGGGTAGATGAATAAAAAGAGCCTAGGTTCAATTTTGGCGAGAGTTACCCTTTAACTCCAACACCACAGTTCAACATACAGGACTCTACTGTAGCACACATTGCACTTTAATACAATAATCTATCTGCTATCACCAATCCCAATCCAATTCACATCTATACTGCTATACTGCATTATGTGTACTTGTGTGGTTTTTTTTAAGTGTATTTTATGTATAATCTGTACTTTTCTTATATTTATTGTGTATATATTATGTATAATTTGTACTGTTATCTATAAAGTATGTCTAATTGTAATCTATGTAGAGTATATTGAGCATATCTAATTGTATATTGTGCATTTACATTTATATATTGTTGTCTACAAGTATGTTTCGGCACTGTCTGGAGCTCGCTTTCAAGAATTTCACTCCACACGGCACGTGCTGTTATTGATGTGACAATAAAAGTGATTTGATTTGATTTGATTTGATGTTAACTAATGAATTGACTAATGTTAACTAATGGAACCTTAATGTGTTACCGAACAATAATAAAGAATCACAGCATTTTCAATCAATATCTAGGGCATGTTGTTGTACAGATTAAAATATAAAAATCTTAAAAAATATAAAAGTCTTTAAGTATTTAAGTGCTGCGATGAGCAACATTGCAAATACAAAAATCTGAATAACTGTTTAAAACATTTACTGTTCAGAAACAGAAAGCAACGTAGCTGCTTTGTTTACGGGGTTACTGGGGTAACGGCTGCATTTCTGCTGTTCCGTCAGCGGCATCTGATATCAGAGAATCTGCATTTTCATTCAGCGCGTCTCCTTCACTCATTCTGCCATGCTCTGCTCATCCATGTTGGGTTTGTTTAAACAAGAGTGCGCATGCCTCTTTGACGCAACATACAGCGGTGTTGTGCATTTAAAATTGTTGATGGTAAAAGTATTTTTAAAATGCATTCTAAAAATAGTAAGAGTAAAAAAAATAAAAAAGAGTAAGTAGTAATAAATGATTATTCATGGTATTTTGGAGTGCCCACGATAACAATATCGTGCATGTTCATTATCGTGATATACTGTATCGTATTACCGTATACTGGCACAATACTTACTGGCACAATACTTACACCTTTGTACCTTTTTTCGATTTTCAAATACTTTTTTGCTTGAAATCAAAGTTTGTAATTTTGTAATTACCCTTGTAGCTGGTTGGCTTGGTTCATTGTCTATAACTCTTTAACAAAGACTTTTTTTTTTTTTTTCTATGGGTGAAATGAACGGAAAAAAATAATTCTGGAACCAACAAGTCAAGTCACCTTCATTCATATAGCGCTTTTAACAATACATATTGTTTCAAAGCAGCTTTACAGTGATGACAAGAAATTACAGTGCCAGAGATTGTTTTGGCTTTACAGCAGCTCTAGAATAAAGTTATTGTCCAGCTAAAGTTAGTTTTGATTGATTCACTTCTGTCACAACGATCATTAGTTATAAACTTAGTGGCTGCTTACACGACACCGTTCTAACAGAAAACCCTTAATGCGCTCCAGCCGCTCATTTGCACAAAGCAGTTGCCTGGTGGCTCGAGAACGCAAACCATGAAATAGGTTCCAAGGTACAAGCCTTGAAAAAAAAACAAAAAAAATTATCTCTGCGCAAACTTCAAAAACGCAAACCTGTGAGAACGCTGACAGCATGCACATGTGTATTATATGTCTAGTCTATAGGTATGCTCGTTTGAATATATATGTGCGCAGGCGTGTAGTCCTTCTTTACAAACCAACCCTCAACAAACTACTTGTCTGGCCTTAAAAAATTATAATACAGAATTTATCGCTTCCGTGTAGCCACATGAACCGGAATTATCCCGACAACGTTTTATCTGTACAGAGGTAAAGGAAAGGGAAGGAGGCCTTCACAGGGGAGTGACTAGTTGACAGTTCAGGACGGTGTTGTCGTCGTGTCCAGGCGCAGGTCCTTCATCAGATCTTGATACGGCCTGTATTCGGCAGACCTCGAGATAAACAGAGAGACTAATATTAGCGTAGACGCCATCCTTCTTATGATGTAACAAGAACATCAGGATTTATGGGAAGTGTTCCCGGTTCCGGCTGACCTAATTTATGTAGCCTAACATTGAATTATAGAAGTCTATAATGTGTTATGTGTATGCTAGGTTTTGGTTAAATGGTTTAGCTCCGCAGTACTTAAGCGAGCTCTTAACGCATTATAATCCTTCACGTCTATTGCAATCTCAAAATTCCGGCCAGTTAATAATACCTAGAATATCAAAATCGACTGCTGGCGGTAGATCCTTCTCCTATTTAGCACCAAAACTTTGGAACCGTCTTCCTAACATTGTCCGGGAAGCAGACACACTCTGTCAGTTCAAAGCTAGATTAAAGACACATCTCTTTGACCTAGCATTCACATAATACATTATAGACTTCTATAATTCAATGTTAGGCTGCATAGATTAGGTCAGCCGGAACCGGGAACACTTCCCATAAATCCTGATGTACTCGTTACATCATAAGAAGAATGGCATCTACGCTAATTTTAGTGTCTTTGTTTATCCCAAGGTTTTCCCGCAGCTAGTCGGATCCAGGCCGTATCCAGATCTGACGAAGGACCTCTGCCTGGACCCGATGACAACGCTGTGCTGAAGTGCCAACTAGTCTCTCCCTATGGAGGATCCCTTTACCACTCTACAGATAAAGCGTT
Organism: Rutilus rutilus; assembly: GCF_951802725.1. Taxonomy (NCBI): domain Eukaryota; kingdom Metazoa; phylum Chordata; class Actinopteri; order Cypriniformes; family Leuciscidae; genus Rutilus; species Rutilus rutilus. Next base: position 14,730,494 of record NC_140213.1, read on the forward strand.
GTCGGGAAAATTCATTTCGCGTACCTACCCCGAAGTGACAAAATAAAATAAAATTCTGTATCAAAATTTATAAGGAAAGACCAGTACTTTGTTTAGGCTTGGTTTGTAGGGAATTACAAACCTGCACACATATATTCAAACGCACATAACTATAGAACCAATTCTTAATGCGCATGTGAACGCCATCAGCATTTATCACAGGTTCGAGTTAAAGTCTGTGTAAAGAGAATGGTGTCGTCTTAGCGGCCCCTAATTTAATATCAAATGATCGTTGCGACGGAAACGAATCAATCAAAACTAACTTTAGCTGGAAAATAACTATTAAAGAACCGCTATAAACCCAAAACAATCTCTGTTACCTTAAATTATACGTTTATCTCTGTAAAGCTGCTTTGAAACAATCTACATTGTTAAAAGCGCTATATAAATGAAGATGACTTGACTTGACTTGACTTCCTGGTTCTGGTAAGCTGCTGCGTTTTGGACCAGCTGTAGTTTGTTTATTAAGTGTGCAGGGCAACCACCCATTACAGTAATCCAGCCTTGATTTCATGAACGCATGAACTAATTGTTCCACATTTGTCATTAAGAGCATATGAAATAGTTTAGATATATTTTTAAGATGGAAAAATGCAGTTTTACAGATAGTAGACATGTGACTTTCAAATGAAAGATGAAAGATTGGTATCAAAGAGCACACCCAGGTTCCTAACCGACGACGAAGACTTGACAGAGCAGCCCATCAAGTGTTAGACAGTATTCTAGGTTATTAGGTGAGGACGTATTTTGTCCAATAATTAGAATCTCTGTTAATTTTTTTAATTGGTAAGTTTCTTCTGGACGTCAAGAAATATAGAGCTGCGTATCATCAGCATAACAGTGAAAACTAATGCCATGCTAAGGGTAGCATGTACAGAGTGAACAGCAACGGTCCTAGTACTGAGCCTTGTGGTACGCCATACGCCAACTTTTGATCGATAATACATCTTTTCATTTACTGTTACAAACTGATAACGGTCAGATAAGTATGATTTAAACCATGCTAATGCAATTCCACTAATGCCAACATCATTTTCGAGTCTATTTAAAAGAATGTTGTGGTCAATAGTATAAAATGCTACACTAAGATCGAGTAACACTAATAGAGAGATACAACCACGATCGGATGATAAGAGCAAATCATTTGTGACTCTATAATGAGAGCTGTCTCAGTACTATGGTACGGTTTAAATCCTGACTGAAAATCCTCACAGATATCATTTCTTTCTAAAAAAGGAACATAGTTGTGAAGATACTGCCTTTTCTAGTATCTTTGACAGAAAAGGTAGATTCGAGATCGGCCTGTAATTGACTAATTCTGTAGGATCAAGTTGCGTTTTTTTAACAAGCAATTTAATCATAGCCAGCTTAAAAGTTTTTGGTACGTATCCTTATGACAAAGATGAATAAATGAAATTAAGAAGAGGATCTATGACCTCTGGAAGCATCTCTTTCAGTAGCTTAGTCTGTATAGGGTCTAACATACATGTTGTCGATTTAGATGATTTATAATTTAGAAAATTCTTCCTCTCCTATAGCAATGAATGAATCAAATTGTTCCTTAAGAAGACTACAATGCACTGCCTGATGCGATACTGTAGTAGACTGTTGCATAGTTATAATTTTCTCCCTGATATTATCAATCTTGTAAGTAAAGAAGTTCATAAAGACATTACTGCTGTGCTGCTTGGAAACGTCTGGGGTTGAAGCTTTATTTTTTGTTAATTTAGCCACTGTTTCAAATAAATACCTTTTTGTTTATTTTCTTCTAATAGGGTTGAAAAATAAGCAGATCTAGCAGCTTTTAAAGGTCCCATTGCATGGGTTATTTTATTATTTTGAGAATGTTTCCTGGGGTGCCCTTATAATGTTAGTATCAAAAGTCAGATCAAAAGTTGTTATAATTTAGAAATAAAAGGCGTATTTCTTAGCCTGATTTAAGCCTCTGATTTGAACGCTCTGTTTGAAGGGGCGTGTCTGCTGTGAGACTTCAGTGTAAACGCCCACTGCTGTGATTGGCTGACATGCTTGCATATGAAATATCTTGCATTACATGTGGAACTCTCTCGAAAACTTTTACTATTACAGCTATTATACGTTTTTACTATTATAGCTATCGGAATTAACAAATCGTGAGAAGTTTTTTAAGTATTTAGATCTATTCCCATCACATAAAAGGTTGCAGTGATGAGCATTGAGCAGATGACAGCCTGTTGATCGCGTGAATGAAGATCTTATCATTGCAACACAGTTTCTGTACTCTCATTAATGCTTTCACCAATGCAAACTACCTGTGCCACAATTCTAGCCGTGTTTTCTAACGGTGAAAAATAAAAGCATACCCCTCCCCTTTTTTGGCACTGGGTAGCACACAAATTAAATTCTGTTTTATAAATTCAGTTTTAATGACGAAAGTCACACTTCTCCAATTGTTGTTCTGCTCGGCGAGTGTAATATAATGTTTATTATAATTCAAGTTATAATATAATTATATTATCTAACAATACAAGTCAATTATATTGTTTTCGGTCTCTTAAGAGTCTCCGGAACAACTTAACGCATGGTCAAATCTCAGCTTGTTCTCATGTCAATACATTTGAATATGAAAGGGCTTTTTTGGCTCAGGGCTGATAAGATGTACATTTGCTGTTTCTCTTTTTTCTTTGCTAGGTTTCAAATACCTTTTCTTCTCATTTAGTCTTTTTAAATGGCCATTTTAACGTTTGATTCTTCTATTTACTCTTACTTTATATCTTTCTGTTTATAGATAAGGAAACTATATCGCTTTGCAGTCCTTCTCCTAAGGATGCATGACACAAGTGGTCAGTCCCGAAGATCAGAAGCTGAGGCAATGGCTAAATATCTAGGATTTTGCCGTACACGCGCAACAATCAAAGATATGTTCAGTAGCCCTCTTGGATGCCCTTCAGGAACTTAATTCAATCGTTTTACTTTAGTAAGTTTTGGCCACCATTAAAGACGCCAGCAGATCAACTTTACTTCTCTTTAATAGCTTTGAATTAGCCAAGCCCGTGATTTTTCACGCACACTTTTCTAGAGTAACTTTAAATTAGAACAGAAGTCATCGGAAGCGTTCAAGCTAGGCTGATCAACCAGCATCTTGCTGATCCTAGTCAAACTAACCCATCCTCTCATCCAAGCAGCCCGCACACTTCCTGATATCAGTTTTTAGCCGTCGCTAATCTCTGACGCAACCTTGTGGTAATATAAACTCAACTAGCCTATGTGCACATTTTCGTAGCACAAACCACTATAAAGTGTGTTCTAGCACAATGTGTTAAGCACAACTACAAATTTGAAAATCCAAACAGAATCATTGCATACTTCTTAATCCCATCGGTGTTAAAGTTTAAGCTTTTAGCATTAGCCTTGAATGCAGCATGGCTTTAGCATTTAGCGTAGCCTTGAGCGTTTTGAAAGCAACATGGACAATAGCATTTAGCATTAGCCTTGAGCGCAGCATGGCTTAGCATTGACAATAGCATTTAGCATTATCCTTGATATTTGAGTTTTAGCCTGTAAATCATATCATCCTGTTTTCCCAAAATTTTCTTTTCATAAACAATGCATCAATCTGCCTTTTTATTTATAAAATCACGTGTTTTCCGATCGTTTACAAACTTAGATTTTTCTTTCTCTGTTTTCTGTTAGTTTGCTCATTCTTTTCACGTGTTGCTGGTTAGTTTTAAGCCCATACAACAATGGCCGGCCCGGAAAACATGCGGCTGATTTTTTTAAAACTTTTAGGCTTTACATGTTCAGCTCTTCATCGAGTTACTAATTATTTGGAAGATGTTATTCTCACTTTAGGTTTCGTTTCTTGTTGCTTAGGCAAAGCAAGAAGATCTTTAAAATCGAATCATTCTTCATCTGGCTGCGGCATCACATTTCTAAACAAAGGGCTTTAATTCCGACCCGTAAACAATGCAAACATTTCTTCATCACTTCTAAAAATGCAAAGAAAATTGACTTACCACAACCGCGGAAGAAAGAGAAGATGTTCAAACCTCTTGTTGATTTTAAAATCCCAATACTTGCTGGAGAGGACGTTTCTCGTGAAACTGTTTTGATCTGTTTTGAGATCACGTCTCGAGGTCACCATTTTGTAAGGCCCGCTATATTGGTCCAATCTGCCGGTTCGCCAATACACGGGGAAGGTTATCACGTGTTCTGTCCTCACTCATGCAAAGTATTGGTTGGTTAAATTCGTAATACATTAATCATATGTATTTACTCGTTAATTCATCTGACTCCATAAATGAAAGGTTTTAATAATATCTGTGCCTCACTAAAAGTGAGCGAATGTTTGACTATTCCTTTTAACCATTAAATGAACGATGTCAAGATCAGTTAGAATAATCACATATAAGGATTTATTTTGTCAGGTAAATGTATCATGCCAATTTCATAATCAATTCAAAGATAATCGATACAAAACATCAAATGCTCTGGAATAGAGAGAAGATGCAAACCCAACTTTAAGAAATACGTGAGGCTGAGAGATCTATCTCTCAGCCTCACGGGCCAATCTGAAGTACAGAAAAGGGGCCCCGATCTCCCTGCTGCACTTCATTAAATAGCCAGACCTCTTTCACATGTAAACATGTACTAACAAAAGAAATTTGCATTCAGAGGTAGCACCTCTGGGTGTAGGGAGACCATTTGTCTAGAGGCCAACCCCTCCTTGTATGCTAGTTATCCATAAACCTTCAAAAACCTTATTACCTTGTGTTTTACTTATTCTGGAAATAGGACATTTGTACCAGTCGCACTGTGACATTTTAAATGATACCAAACATGAAAATACTCTGTGATAATCATTCACATTAAACTATACATTTTCTTGGGAGAAACCAGGTGATCATCTGAGCATGAGAGAGAGGGGGTGAGGGGAGAGGGAAAGAGATGTAGATTAGGATGACTCGGAGGTGAGACTTTCGTCTCAATGGTGCACGAGGGCCAGTTCAAATGGTAATCTCCAGAGAGGTCCTTTTGTCCTCTCAGGGTCTGGTCAACCCAGAAACATACTGTCTGGAATTTCCTAATTTATCAATTCTTACAGTACATCCAAACACTGAGCAACTGCCATGCTTCGCTCGTTTGCAAGCCATGATGTCTCTCGAGGAAAAACCAATATCGCTTTTGCGCAGCTCATTTTCTCATGGGCGGGCCAAATTCTCTTTGCGGGCAAAGAAGAGAAAGGGGAGGTAACCTTTCCCCTTATGACGACATAAGGGGAAGATTTCTAGATTCGCCCATCTGAGCTTTCATTTTCTCAAAAATACCCAGGGCTTGGTTTACACCCATCAAAATGTCTAGCCACTGGGGGACCATAGGCAGGCTAGGGAAACTCATATTAAGGTTAAAAAACCTCATAAAGTGAAATTTTCATGCAATGGGACCTTTAAGGCCTCTCTGTACGCAATCGTGCTCTCTTTCCATGAATGTGAAAAAAACTCTAGTTTTGTTTTCTTCCAGTTGCGCTCCATTTTTCTGGCCGCTCTCTTAAGGGTCCGAGTGTGCTCGTTGTACCACGGCGTTGGACTATTTTATGGAAAAGAGAGAATCAAAAGTTTCTGTCGCAATATCAAGTTCTTCTAAGCTATCTGGGATGCTGAGGAGATGAAACTGATCAGTTTATATTATATGGAATATTATAATATGTTATGTATCTATCTATTAATTGAACACACCTTTAGAAAGTATCATGCATTAAAACACATGACAAACAACCAATTTCAGATGTAACAAGGAATCTGCAAATATTATAATGAATTTTAACTTTGGCTAAGTAAAGTTTTACCTAATTTTCCTTTAATGCTTTGTTAGAATTGAGTCAATGATTCAATATGCACTGAATGATCCTCATGTAATACTGTTTAGAAACTTGTAAAATAGTTCATTTTAGTAGTTCATTATAGTAAATGGTTCATTTTATTTTAATTCAAGTCGTCAGTTGTTCTTATTGCTAAGAAGGAAAGACATGACAAAGATACTATACAGGTACATTTTAAAATAATTTAACTCAAATAGCTCAAATCATTATTTTATGTACAGTACAAGTATTTATTTATGTTATTTTGCACACCGTTGTAAACAGGAGCTCTTGCTCAGCGGAAAGATCAGTGTGTGATCTGAATCAATATCCTGTGTCCACAGAGGTGAGGTCGGAGATCTTTTCCTCTGAATCCAAAACTCAGAGTTCAGACCGTGCAATGGATCTGGGCTTGGCTGAAGACCACTTCTCTCGACCTGTGGTAAGCACTTATTGCTTTTAATTGTGCTTAAGCAGGACCTGACTGATAGTGTTTGCAGATAGGCTTACCAGTATCTATATGCTGCGGATGGCCATTATAATGCTGATATATACATAAAACTATTTAATATTAGCAAATGATATGTACACATTTACATTTACATTTATTCATTTAGCAGACACTTTTATCCAAAGCGACTTACAAATGAGAACCATAGAAGCAGTTAAACTAACAAAAGGACAGCAATATGCAAGTGCTATAACCCATCCCAGTTTAATCTAACGCAGTACGTGTACTTTTTTTATTACATTTTTTAAAATAAAGATAATAGATGTATAATAGAAGATAAAGTGTTATTATTAATGGATTAAGTGTTGCCGAAAAAAGATGCGTCTTCAGCCGTTTCTTGAAAAGGGCCACGGACTCAGCAGCTCTGGTTGAGTTGGGCAGGTCATTCCACCAGCATGGAACAGACCAGGTAAAGGTCAGAGAAAGAGACTTTGTGCCTCTTTGAGATGGCACCACAAGACGGCGTTCACTTGCAGAGCACAAGTTTCTGGATGGCAGGTAAGTCTGAAATAATGAGTTTAGTAGGGTTGTACTGAGTTTAAGTTTGAGTTGTACTGAGTAAATGAGTTTAGTAGGTAGTAGCAGAGACAGTGGTTGTTCTGTAGGCAAAAGTCAGTGACTTGGATTTGATGTGAGCGGCAACTGGCAACCAGTGCAATTTCGTGAGGAGAGGAGTAATGTGTGCTCTCTTTGGCTCGTTAAAGACTACTCTAGCTGCAGCATTTTGGATCAGTTGCAGAGGTTTGATAGTGCAAGCTGGAAGACCTGCCAGGAGAGCATTACAATAATCCAGTCTGGATAGAACAAGTGTTTGGACAAGGAGTTGTGTAGAATGCTCTGATAGGAAGGGCCTGATCATCGTAATGTTGTATAAGGCATTCTGGAGGACCTGGCAGTTCTAGCAATGTGGTCTGTAAAGTTCAATTGATCATCAATCACAACTCCAATGTTCCTGGCTGACCTTGATGGAGTTATGGATGATGAACCTAGCTGAATGGAGAAGTTGTGGTGTAGTGTTGGGTTGGCCGGGACCACAAGCAACTCTGTCTTCGCAAGGTTTAGTTGAAGGTGGTGGTCCTTCATCCAGCCAGAAATATCTGTCAGGCAGGCTGAGATACGAGCAGCAACCATCGGATCATCAGGCTGGAATGAGAGGTAGAGTTGTGTGTCATCAGCATGGAAGTGATAGGAAAAGCCATGTTTTTCTGAATCACAGATCCTAGTGATGTCTTGTAGATGGAGAAGAGAAGTGGTCCAAGCACTGAGCCCTGAGGCACCCCAGTAACTAGATGTTTGGTCTTGGACATCTCACCCCTCCACGACACCCTGAAGGACTTGAACCATTGTAGTGCGGTTCCCGAGATGCCCTTCGTCTTTAAAATTGAAAGGAGGATCTGGTGGTTAACTGTGTCAAAGGCAGCAGACAGATCCAGCAGGATGAGAACTGAGGATTTGGAAGCTGCTCTTGCCAGTCTCAGAGCTTCAATTACCGAGAGCAGGGCAGTCTCAGTTGAGTGTCCACTTTTGAAACTGACTGGTTGTTGTCCAGGAGGTTGTTCTGTTTAAGAAAGGAAGAGATCTGGTTGAAAACAACTCGTTCAAGTGTTTTCCAGATGTGTTGGATTTAGAGTGGGTTTCTTAAGCAGTGGGGTTACCCAAGCCTGCTTAAATGCTGTGTGAAGAGAGGAGTTTATGATGTGTGTGAGTGCAGGTACAACTGAGGAAGAAATGACTTGAAGTAGATTAGTGGGAATAGGATCAAGCGGACAGGTAGTATGGCGATTGGAAATGAGGAGTTTGGAGACTTCTGCTTCTGAAAGCAGAGAGACTGAGGGTTGAATGTGTGTGTTAGCTGGTAAGATGTGTGTGTCAGTTTGTGGTTTGGTAAATTGGCCGCTGATGGTGGTTGTTTTATTTATGAAGAATGTGGCAAAATCGTCAGCTGTTAGTGTTGATGAAGGAGGAGGAGGAGGGTTGAGAAGAGAGGTGAAGGTTTTGAAAAGCATGCAAGAGTCAGAATTTTTTTTTTATTTGTTGTTATAGTAAGTCATTTTAGCAGTAGAGATATTAGCAGAGAAGGAAGAGAGGAGGGATGATAAAGACCAAGGTTAGTAGGATCTTTCGATTTGCGCCACTTCCTCTCTGCACCCCTGAGTTTAGAATGATGTTCGCGGAGAACACCAGATAACCAGGGGGCAGAGGGGGTGGTGCAGGCTGGCCTGGAGGAAAGGCGGCAGAAGTTGTCTAAGCAGGATGTTAAAGTGGAGAAAATCAGTTGCACTGTTAGTATCTAGTGTGGAGAGCTGATCAGGTGGTGGAAAGAAGGGGATTCTAAATCTAAGAAGAGAGAGAGTGAATTGGCTCTATCACTCTCTCTCCTCTCTCCACCTATAGCTGGTGTGTGGTGAGCGCACTGGCGCCGTTGTACTGTGGCTGCCGTTGCATCATCCAAGTGGATGCTGCACACTGGTGGTAGTTGAGGAGAGATCTCCTGATATGATTGTAAAGCGCTTTGGGTGTACAGTAGTACATATGAAAGCGCTATATAAATGCCCGATTCTATTCTATTCTATTCTAAGTTTGGCAGGAATAGTAAAATGCTCTCAAGTATGTCACACATCTTTTTCCAGCACTTCAAAACTCAAATATTGTCAAATTTAAATGTTATTTTTTAATGTGATGACCAAAACATTATTTGTTCATCCTTCAAAGATTACCCCCATTTATAACGTTTCAATATGTAAGAAAACTATTATTATGTAAAACAGCTTAAAAAAATATTTTTTCTTTTAATACATTTTTTCTTTTCTTTTTTAAATCAAGGAAATTTCTCTGGCGTTTCTTTCTTTTTGCTGTGTCGAAAACGTACCCAACCGTGACACCACTGTGTCGTATCAAACTGAACCGAACCGTGAATTTTGTGAACCATTACACTCCTACTTATTTCAGATGTTGATACCTCAAAGATTGCCTTGATTGTTCTACATTTACACTTTAACATTGCACACATTTTGTAACATTTTAAGTTCAAGAGTTTCTTTAACACATACTTTTTTATCTTAATATAAGACATAAAGAAGATATTTTTGTTTACATTTAATTTTGTTTTTGCCTGCTAAAACGAATACAATTTGTTGTTTGCCTTAATAATGTGGATAAATAAAAAACGAACGATACATTGAACAATGAAACATTATATCGTGATAATATTTTTTTGCTATATCGCACGGCCCTATGAGAGTAGCACATCATGCTCCTCCAAGAAACTGCCAATTTGACCTGGTGGACGATACTACAAAATGGATTTTAATAGGCCTAGTGATGGTAACTGAATGCGATTCAAATGAGGTGGTAAATGATACAATTTTCAATCGTTTGAGATGAGAAGACCAGTACCTCCACCCCTTCCGGTCAGGCGAGGGGTGTGTGAGAAAGTGAAGTTAGTGGAAAGGGCAGCAGGTGTGGCAGCGTCCTCTGGTCTGGTCCAGGTCTCAGTCAGGGCCAATAGGCTGAGACCTGAATGACTAGAATTAGATGTAATGAAATCAGCTTCGTTTACAGAGGACTGGCAATTCCAGAGACCGATGGGAAAAGAGAATAAAGTACTAGAAGAAACCAGAAAGGTACGCAGGTTGCTAGGATTGTGCTGCCTCCTACGTGTGACAACACCATTCTAACAGGAAAACCCTTAATGCGCTCAGGCCGCCCATCCGCACAAACAGTGTCAGTGCCTGGTGTCTCGAGAACGCACTCCCTGAAATAGGTTTCGAAGGTGCAGACGATTATCCGTTATCTCTGCGCTAACCTCAAAAACACAAACCCGTGAAAACGCACATGCGCATTACGTGTTCAGGCCAAAGGTATGCGCATTTGAATATATATGTGCGCAGGCATGTAGTCCTTCTTTACAAATCAACCCTCAATAAACTACTTGTCTGGCCTTAAAAATGTATAATACAGAATTTTTTTAGCACGTCTGCGTAGCCACGGGAACCGGAATTATCCCGACAACATTTTATCTGTACTGAGGTAAGGGGAAGGGAAGGAGGCCTTCACAGGGGAGGGACTGGTTGACACTTCAGGACTGCGTTGTCATCGTGTCCAGGCTCAGGCCCTTCATCAGATCTGGATACGACCTGGATCCGGCGGACAGCGGTAAACCTCGGATAAACAGAGAGACTAATATTAGCGTAGACGCCATCAGGATTTATGGGGAGTGTTCTCAGTTCCGGTTGACCTAATCTATACAGCCTAATATTGAATTATAGAAGTCTTTAATGTGTTATGTGTATGCTAGGCCAAAGATATGTGTTTTTAGTCTAGATTTGAACTGATAGAGTTTGTCTGCTTCCCGGACAATGTTAGGAGGATTGTTCCAAAGTTTTGGTGCTAAATAGGAAAAGGATCTACCGCCAGCAGTCGATTTTGATATTCTAGGTATTATCAACTGGCCGGAATTTTGAGATCGCAATAGACGTGAAGGACTATAATGCGTTAAGATCTTGCTCAAGTACTGGGGAGCTAAACCATTTAGTGCTTTGTAAGTAATCAGCAATATTTAAAAATTGATACGATGTTTAACAGGGAGCCAATGCAGTGTTGACAGAACCGGGCTAATATGGTCATACTTCTTGGTTCTGGTAAGAACTCTAGCTGCTGCATTTTGGACCAGCTGTAGTTTGTTTATCAAGCGTGCCGGGCAACCACTCATAATAGCATTACAAAAATCTAGCCTTGATGTCATGAACGCATGAACTAATTGTTCTGCATTTTTCATTGAGAGCATATGAGGTAATTTAGATATATTTTTAAGATGAAAAAATGCGGTTTTACAGAGACTAGACACGTGACTTTCAAATGAAAGATTGGTATCAAAGAGCACGCCCAGGTTCCTAACCGACGACGAGGACTTGACAGAGCAGCCATCAAGTGTTAGACAGTATTCTAGGTTATTACGTGACAAAGTTTTTTGTCCAATAATTAGAATCTCTATTTTTTCAGAATTACGTAGTAGAAAATTGCTAGTCATCCAGTTTGTTTATATCAGCTATGCATTCCGTTAATTTTGTGAATTGGTAAGTTTCGTCAGGGTGTGAAGAAATATAGAGCTGAGGATCATCAGCATAACAGTGAAAACTAATGCCATGCTTCCTAATGATATCTCCCAATGTACAGAGTGAACAACAACGGTCCTATTATTGAGCCTTGTGGTACACCATACTGAACTTTTGATGAATAAGACATCTCTTAATTTACTGCTACAAACTGATAACGGTCAGATAAGTATGATTTAAACCATGCTAATGCAATTCCACTAATACCAACATAATTTCCAGGTCTATTTAAAAGAATGTTGTGGTCGATAGTGTCAAATGCAGCACTAAGATTGAGTAACACTAATAGAGAGATACAACCACGATCGGATGATAAGAGCAAATCATGGTGACTCTAATGAGAGCTGTCTCAGTACTATGGTACGGTCTAAATCCTGATTGAAAATCCTCACAGATATCATTTCTTTCTAAAAAGGAACATAGTTGTGGAGATGCTGCCTTTTCTAGTATCTTTGACAGAAAAGGTAGATTCGAGATCGGCCTGCAATTGACTAATTCTGTAGGATCAAGTTGCGTTTTTTTAACAAGCGGTTTAATCATAGCCAGCTTAAAAGTTTTTGGTACGTATCCTAATGACAAAGATGAATTAATGATATTAAGAAGAGGATCTATGACCTCTGGAAGCATCTCTTTCAGTAGCTTAGTCGGTATAGGGTCTAACATACATGTTGTCGATTTAGATGATTTAACAAGTTCAGAAAATTCTTCCTCTCCTATAGACCTTATGTAGCCCCGCCCCTTTTCAGCGCTGCGCTCGTTGTCTTTTGACTTCCGGTCTGCATTTCCACAGCGATTTTGCGTGTTTATTAATGAACGGCTCGTTTTAAAATCTTCTCGGTCGACTGACATTTGTTTAGTCATCTGCTTTAAACATTACAGTCCTCATGATAACTTTCGTTAACTTTACATTAAGTAAATCCACTTCAAAAGCTACTTACTCCTGGACAGCAGTGCCATAGAAATATACAGAGCGACCGCAAAACGGAAGTTAAAAGACAATATTCTAAAGATGGCGTCGCCCTCGTTTCTCTGGTGCATAAGGTCTATAGCAATGAATGAATCAAATTTGTCCTTAAGGACACTACAATGCAATGCCTGATATGATACTTTAGTAGACGGTTGCATAGTTATAATTTTCTCCCTGATATTATCAATATTATAAGTGAAGAAGTTCATAAAGTCATTACTGCTATGCTGCTTGGAAACGTCTGGGCTTGAAGCTTTATTTTTCGTTCGTTTAGCCACTGTTTCAAATAAATACCTAGGGTTTTGTTTATTTTCTTCTAATAAGTTTGAAAAATAAGCAGATCTAGCAGCTTTTAAGGCCTCTCTGTATGCAGTCGTGCTCTCTTTCCATGAAATGCGAAATACCTCTAGTTTTGTTTTCTTTCTAGTTTTGTTTTAATTCGTCGGCGATTCTCTCAGATCGCGTCTTTGATCATTCACACTGCGTGATTGTCACTCGCGTTCACGAGTTTGCCTATGATTTTGGCATTTGTCGCGATCTCACAAAACCTGTTGGTGTGCAAAAATCGGGCCTAAAATCGTTCAGTGTGAACTTGGCATTAGATGAAGCTGTCCATAAGAGTCTGTACAGAGGACTTGTCTGGTTCTTGTGGTCTTTGCTGAAGATCTGTGCCAATGGCTGTCATGTCGATAAGGTCTTCTCACGGGATTACTTTATTTTCTGTTGTATTTCTTACCTGAATACGAACCTACTGTTAGACCCACCTGAAAAACGTATAGCTGTGTTTATTTCATATTTCTCTTTATTCTATTTTATTTATCTGTGCTGTTATTTGCTATTTGATTATTTGTTCTTATTTTACTAATGACTTTTTACTTTTTTTTATGAAAATAAAGTTTTGCATTAAAGGAAAGTTTTTTGTTTGTATATGCTGTCAATTAGTTATTAGAAATAAAATCGGTATTGACAAAAGTCCATACTTCTAGCGAAAACGTACAAAATATTGCAATTGGTGTATCTCTATTATATATTTTTATATATGTAACACCGTGGTCCTCTGAGGCACAGCATTTCACTCCTTTGTGTGTCTCTACATGTAGCGGAATGACAATAACTTGACTTCAAATAATTCACCCAAACATTTAAATTTACTTACCCCCATGTTGTTCTAAATTTGAGCTATATATAGAGGGCTTGACATTAACACCCGCCAACCCACTCCTACCAGGCACTTTGGCGGGTTTATCAAAAATATCGATTTTCCGATACGATACTAAGTATATATCTGAAACTCTTCTGCAGGAGACACAATACCAGCTGTGCGTTCTCGCTCTCTAATCTCTCCGACAGTGAGCTGACACACAAACCCACTCACTCATTTCACCCCATACTTACTCATTGCATTTCCCCCGGATGTTGCTGTTACGGGGCTTGAATTTTGCCGTGGGATTGCGCGTATTCAGCATAATTTTACTCATTCCCGCAGATTTTGTGCTCACACCCAAAGTGCGTGCACATAAAGAGAAGTATTGTCCTATTGGCTAGATAAAACAGTATAATGGGTCCGTGTATCAGGTCTTAACGTGACAGTAGCCTAATATACCCTGGCGCGGATTAATGCACAGGCTTGCATAGGCTGCAGCCTAGGGGCCCCACGTGTGCAGGGGTCTCGGATTGGCCAGACTTTTTTTTTTTTTTACTTAAGCGCGAACCAGGCATGCGCCAGGATTCCAGTTTTGGATGGGCCAGACCAATTGTGGGTGGGCCTTAAATTAAAAACGCTAAATTAAAAACGTCATCCAATCACTGTTTAACCTAATAAAAATTACTGACTAATATGGCCTACTGTTATATTATCTGTGCGTATACATAATACAGCTTGATGCTCTTTAAATATTTTGTTGCATTGTAAAAAGTTTCGGTGCATAGGACGGACCTATCCGCGATCTCTCTCCATGGTTCTGACCAAAGAAGAGCGCTTTGGAATCTCCATTACGCATCATACCTGGGCTGCGTTTCCCGATAACGTTGTCTCTTAGCGCGCTACGAAGACTCTTAATGTATAACTTAACTAAAGGTATACTACCACTATAGGTATACCATTGCTAGGCGTCTTCATCCACTCGTGAGGCAGAGGCGCTGAGAGCAGAGGCGCTGGCGCCCTTCTAGCAACGGCGCTGGTCATCCTGGGTTGGCAGAGACGAAGATGTGCTAGGTGATGTGGATCTCAGCTCTCTTCATCTCCTGGTTGCAGCGATGACTCCGAGACTGAACGTGCGCGTTTAAGGTAGCCTACTTAAACAACGACTGTTGCAACAGGACTGAGGGCTGGGTTGGAAAATATCTGACGTTATGATGTTTTTTAATTTAATCAATGTTGATTATGAAAGTGAGCAAGCAGTGAGCATGCAGCATGAGAAAGATATGATACATTTTGAGATGCGCAATATGACATGGAGTGGGTAAAACATGATTTTTACCACTTCATTGAGTTTTGTTTCGTCTCTTTTTAAAAGATTTTAGTTTTGTATAAATTGTATCTTAATTTTGATCAATGTTTTATCAACCAATTGCCTGTATTTAAGATATAATAAGCAAATATATAGCACACAATGTAATAAGGCGCCGACACGATCACTTGCATTGCACGTGAACTGTAAGGGCGCCGAAACTCAGCTTGTGTTAATTTAAGTCTGTGCTTCACAGATTTGATAAATATAGGCTATCTGTTATAGAAAGCTTGAAATGTCTACTTTTAAACAAAAATATTCAAAACCAAAATAAATAGGCTACTCTCTGATTATGTAGGCCTAATCCATATGAAATGTGCATTTCTCTCTGGCGTTCATGGCGAGTCTGCATCGTCAGCATCTTTGCAGCGACACAGAAAACACCAGTTAATTAATAAATAATTAAATGTCTCCTTGCTATTTTAGACACATTCATAATCATTACTTTTACCGGTTCTTTGTGGCAAGCTTTATGCGTGCGGTCGTGCGCTTTGATTACGAAAACGCTCATTATCTATAGGGTATATAGACTAATTTATTAGTCTATATATTAGTCTTTATTAATTAAATTAATATAAAGCGGTGATTTGTCCACGAATGGCTTAAATGAACAACTACTAGTCAACTAGAATTTTTTTTTTATTTGGAAGCAGCCCTTATTTCACATATTTTCGAGCCAGGCAGCAGGACATTCTGGGTTGAGCGAGCCACGAGAATGAGTGAGCGGAGCGGAATATTCAGAAATGCGCTCTCCGCTCACAAGCTCTTATCGGAACAAACCCGAACCACTGTCTGCTGAACTTGCGCAGAAACATCAAAATAGACATAACCAGCTTTTTAAATGTGTTTTTAAAACTAAACATTTAGACTATTTTAGCAAAAATTATGAGCTTTTTGTCGATTTTTTTTTTATAATTATTGACAAAATTAGACTAGGCTATATTAAATTTTTTCCTTTTTTTTTTTTCACAAAGAGCAGCCTAGGGGCCCCTAACCACCTTAATCCGCCCCTGAATATACCGGCTTCCGAATTATGAGATAATATAAAAAATATCTATATGGCAGTTTTCCCCTATGGTATCAATGTCAAAATTGTGGCCAGTGAAAATGCTGAGTGGCTAGTAACTTTGGAAAACCACTAGCCACAGTGGCTGGCGAGCAAAAAAGTTTATATATATATATATATATATACTGTATATATGACAGAATGTTTCTGCTGTTTTTGGCCACCCAGCGCAACTGACTTTGTACACCAACGCATGTATCATTCCTATTTTGCACCCGACGCACAGCGGACTTTTCCCTCCACAGACGTACGTCGGTAAATTAGGGAATGAACTTGCGCTCCGGGGGCGGTTCACCGAAAAGAGGAGGCGTGTTCCGGCGCAAACGTTCCCTGGTGCTATTTTGCAGTTCCAGAAAACAATTCCGCCACAGACCAGGAAAAACCTATTTAAAAACGCATTTTCAGTGGCGTTCAGATGCTATTTTAAGGGCGCATGCTTGGCCATAATGTAGCGTGTGCACAACGCGCATACACTTTGCTTCTCTCATCTACACAGACGCAGCAGTTGACATTTTTGCAAACCATACATAATTACAAGGAAAAATATTCCACAAGAGGGAATCATTGTGGTGTCTATGAAGATGTGAAAAAATAGGCATAAATCCAGCTTACACATTTCCCAAATTATACGCCTGTTTAAAGCTTATTTGAGTGGGTTTCTCCCATCCCCATACAATGTCACCTCTCTGTCTTTTACGGCCCTGACGAGAACATCTGTTTCCTCGGCTGTGATCCGCTCCTGGCGTGCGCCTAGTAAATCCGCCGTTATAATAGCAATCCGCCATGGAACAAGTGTGCCTGCTCTTAAAGGGAATGTGAGATGATGCTCTGATTGGTTTATTTCACGTTACGCCCAAACCACACCTATGAGTAATGTAGCTAATTCAGACCAACCCATTTTAGATTTGCGTCTGGTATTTTTTAGAGTGTTTGCTCATCTGCAATACGTCTATAGGACGTTTCCTGTCAGATGTCAAATAGACGTTTAGAAGATGTCTTTAAGATGTAATTGTGGCGAGCACGACGAGGTTGAGGGCCGTGGGAGGACGGCGCGAGGCCGGTGGCGTGATTTGATAATGAGCGACACGTGCGCGACGCACCGGTCTCGCATCTCTCACGGAGGAGCGGAAGCATAAAGGAGGAGCGACGACAGTGAAGAGCGAGAGAGGAACAGGCCTGTGTTTTATTTGATGTTCTGTGTTGCCAGCAGTCGTCCGTGAGGGACTGCTGGCTTTTACTTTCATTTTTGTATTTGTTTTATTTTTGTCATTAAAAGTCTTTAAATGTTCGCCGGTTCCCGCCTCCTTCTTCCCGTAACAACATACCTCGTTACAGTAATGATTTAGAATGTATGTTTAACTGACATCTTAAAGATGTCTATCAGATGTTAGTAAACAGCAGATGCTTTCCAGATGAAGTGATCTTTAACAGACATCTTGCAGACGTATGTGTGCTATCTTTTTTCTGTTGTATTTGTTTTTGCTATCTTTTGTAATGTAAATTTCACTGGTTTATAAAATGTTGTTGTCATAACAGATTGGGCCTTTTTTTTAGCATTGATCACTGCAGTAATACAGTATATTAAATCTTTATGTCCTTTTTGGAACTTGAAACCTGACTTTCACTGTATAGACAAAACAGGTGAAACTTTCTTCACAATATCTTTGTTTTGTTTTTTTGTCATACAGGATTGGGACAACATGAAGGTAAATGGTGACAAAATTTAAATTTTTGGATAAACTATTCCTTCAAGTATTGAAACCTCTCATAAAGTAATTGTTTCAGAAAGAGTTGATCATCCTATTTTTTTGAAGCACTGAAGTGTGTGGATGTTTGCACAGGGTTCGTTTGTGGCGTCTGATGTAGAGCAGCTGAAACAGGCAATAGAGGAGTGCAAGAGACTGATCCTGGAACTGCCAGAACATTCTGAGAAACAGAAGGACACAGTGGTCAAACTAATCCACCTTCGGCTCAAACTACAGGAACTAAAGGTTTGCACGCAGAATATTGATTTAAAAAATAACCAGACAATAAGTTCAAGTCAAAACTAAAGTTGAGTTTGTAATGTTTGTTTTGTCTACCATATTAAAATGTAAACATTAATTAAATTGTAATGTACACATGACTTTGTACATACTTATTATTTTACAATAATACAATGTAAGCATCCTAAAAATATGCAAATACATTAATATGGTACTATACACGTTACATTAGCTGCGTTTATATCGACCCTAATAATCCAATTGTAATCGGACTAGTAGCACAGTCAGAATAAAAAAGTCAGTAACACTTTATTTTACAGTGTCCTTGTTACCTATGTTACATGCACTTACCATAGTAATAACAGTAAATTATGCATAATTACATGCAACTAACCCTCAACCAAATCTTAATCCTACCCTAACCCTATAGTAAGTACATGTAGTCACTTAATATTACTCAGTACATGTAAGTACACAGTAAATGTATAATTACACTGTAACAATGCCACCTTAAAAGATAGTGTGACCAAAAAGCCACATTTAACCACGTCAATCAGAATTAATGGGTCAAATCCGATTTAATTTTCATTCGGATTATAAGGGGTGGTTTAAACATTTTCTAATCCATTCGATTGGACATGTAAACACTTGATCAGATTGAAAACCGTAACTGTAACGTTCTACGAATATGCAATGATGTAGAAATGCCGTAATGACGTATGACGCACGTAATGAACTGTTGTTGTTGTTGTTGAATGTAGTGTTATAAATTACTGTCGTGTCAATCTAATATTCTCCTTTCATTCATCATATGTAAAGTATTGCAAGACAACGTTGTCCCACGTCTTGCTTTGGACTCTCATACACAGATGCCTTGTTTTTGGTGCAAGAAGGGCCTTTTTACCACTTGATTAGCAGCACGGCACAAAGCTTTGTGTGCCTGTCATCTCCCGGAAGGGACCCGAAATAGATAAATAAAAAGTCTGCTTATTAAAACAAAGAAAAGAAGCAGTGGTATGAGAGTGGTTAGTATGTGCCAACAGCGGGGAACTTTTTGCAGTATGCGCAAGTCATAACAACAATCCAATTTGAAGCTTACGACATTACACACATCAACCCAATCACTTTATTTAGCATTCATGTAAATCGTATGTCTGTATTCATAAATCAGAATGATTTCATTCCAATTGAAACAAAAGGTGTCCATGTAAACTTAGTTAGTGTTACTCAGTGTTACTCTAAAGCAGCCTTTCTCAAAGTGGGTGCCCCCTGACTGTGTCAGGGGTGCCGCCAAAAAATTTCGTAGGTAAAAAAAAAAAAAAAAAAAAAAATCTTACATTTCATATATAAATATATTTGAATTTACATAAATACATTCTTCTTCTTTTTAACCCTTTCGCACGTACGACCACACCGGTGTGATCAGTCTAGGCTGGTCCCTGGAGCAGCGGTGTGAGAACGGTCAGTGAGTGCATGACGTGATCAACTGCTAAATTCAAATGTGCTTTCGCGTGTTGGCTGGCGCTGAGCCAGAGACAGACGCGCTCAGCTGTCATATATCACAACTTTTCAGTGTTTTCATCCACATAATGTTTGTTTTAGGTTTCAGACATAAGTACTAAAAAACAATACATTTAGAGTTTGTAAAATACACACTGATGTCAAAGGAAGAGGCAATAATAATCCTTTCCATTATAATTAGTTTTATTCATATCAGATACACATTGTGTAAGTAACTTTAAAGTTTACTCTGTTCTTCTCCCAGTTCACCTGCCACTTACTTTTATGTATTTCGGGAGAAGTGGATGAATTCACTTGTTGTAAATCCAACAGATCCGATTCTCTGAACTGCATCTGCGGCACAAACTAACATGGCGGCGCCCATCGCGCATACAGCTCAACTAACGCGATCGTTATAAAGGTGTTCAAAAAACAAAACACTTCCACTTGCATATATTTGACAATCGGAATATCAGATATTTCATGCCATATCTAACAAATTTGTGAATATTTTGAATAAAAAAGGAAAAATGACATAAAAGCAGATCATCATTCATTCAGCTCTGTTGTTGCTGCGGTGTCTCACGTGACAGGCAATGACGCGTCACCATGGAAACCATAAAGTGACACATTCTGAATAACGGTCACCTTGAAAAACTCACGCTGGGGGGTCAGCCAGAATATTTTAAATTTACGTGTGAAAGGGTTAAACATATGAACGGATTAATAAAATTGTAAATTCATTTTATATATATATATAATTTGCATTACATTTGGGTTATGCAGTGTTTTTAAATTATATTTTACACTGGGGTGCCTTGAGATTTTATGCACTTTTGAAAGGTGCCCTGATGGAAAAAAGTTTGAGAAAGGCTGCTCTAAAGAATATGTTATGGGGTACCTGCTATGTCTCTCTGTCCATAAAGGGATCCTTGGCCTGATTTAGATCAAAACATGTTTGTGTTAATGAGAAATATAAATTCATTAAGTGTGTCCAAACTATTGGCTAGTACATAAATTGTGTAATTTTGTGTTTTACTGTTGTGTTGGATTTGAACAGGACCCAGAGGAAGATGAGCCAAACCTGCAGGTTCTATTAGAACATCGCTTCTCAAAGGAGAAGAGCAAGAGTGTGAAGCAGACATGTGACAAATGTAGCACCATCATATGGGGTCTCATTCAGACCTGGTATACCTGCACAGGTCAGACCATCTTAGCTGAACCTAATGCAAACAATTTTATCAAGAAGACACATGACTTAGTCATTATTATACTATCTTTCCAAACCAGAACATAAAAGAAAAAAAATTTCCAGCTTAAAGTTCCTAGTGACTGTGAAGCTCCCAAAAGATCAAATAGTTCTATTGTATAAAGTACAGTAGAACTATCATAAATATCTATATGAAAGTAGTCCATATGACTAGTCCGCTATATTTTAAGCCTTCTGATGCTATTTGTGTTCTACAAAGAACAGACAGAAATGTAAATGATTGTTTACCCATAATCGTTATCTTTTCCCCCTTGTATCTTGCCAGAAATCACATTTAGAATTTTAAAAATGGTGTATTGCCATATTGCGTTTTCATTCTTCAAACATTTTGATGTTTGCGTTCCACTGGAAAAAAAAAATAGCACACAGGTTTGGAAAGGCAAGATGGTGTGTAAATACTGAGAGACTTTTTTTAATAATGAGACATTTTTGGGTGGACCATTCCTTGATGTTTCAATCATGTGTATTTACTTAGTGTGATTTGTGGTACACTGTTCACAAAACCTTGGACAAATCTTGAGTGAAGTAATTCACACTTCAGGCTTTTTATTCTGACACTGGGCTGTGATGAATTATTATTTTAATTGCTTCAGCACATTCAGATCTTACTGCTTACTGCCTTCGCTGCGAGACTCTTGGATAGGCTTCAGCATCCCCGCAACCCTCTACACAGGACAAGCATTTTGGAGAATGGATAAATGGATGGATTCAGATCTTTGATTATGAGGAACAGAACTTAACATTTGGTTTCAAAACTATCATAAATTGCTTTCCATTTCTCTTTCCAGGCTGTTATTACCGTTGCCATAGCAAGTGCATGAATCTTATCAACAAACCATGTGTGAGGTCAAAGGTCAGCCATCAGTCTGAGTATGAACTCAGCATCTGTCCTGAGGTCGGTCTGGACAAGCAAGACTACAGATGTGCTGAGTGCCGGACACCCATCTCTTTGCGTGAGTTTTTTTTCCAAACATGCATCACGGCTTCTTTTGTTTTTCTGGCATTTATCTTTTTCTCTGATGACGACACGAATGTAAACAGATTTTTAGTTTTTTGTTTGATGAACTCTTTATGTGGTTATTGTCAGAAGTGTTAGATTCAGGGTTGTATGATTGCTTTAGAATAGGAAAAAATTGTGAGTTATAACTTCACTTTTGGCACAGGAAGTAGTCTAATGTTGTGTTGTGTTGTGTTGTGTTTTGTAGGGGGTGTTCCTAATGAGGCACGACAGTGTGATTATACGGGTCAGTATTACTGCAACAGCTGCCACTGGAATGACACAGCCATCGTTCCAGCTAGAGTCATACACAACTGGGAGTTTGAGCCCCGTAAGGTACACTAACATTTAATCTTAGTGGGAAAATATACTGAATCCAAAGGTGCTTCTCAATTCTTATTTGTGCATCCTTGTTACCTTTCCTCGCTTCCTTTCCTCGCGTCTCAGCTCCAACCCTTGTAGGAAGCGAGGGAAGGCTGCAAGGAAAGAAAAGGAGGACGGAGGAATCGAATGTAAGCTTTTTTTATACATTGGAATACTTGATCACTCGAGCGTCACTTCACAGCGTCATCAGCAGCGCTCAAAGGATCTGCCCTTATGTTGTTGAAGTTTGTTTATTTAAGAAATTCATAATAAATAATAATAAAGCAAATACTCTGTTGAAATATGTGAGATGTGTGGTTTATATAAACTGCAAAGGTAAAATATAAATTAAAATGATTATGACCGATGTGAAGGGGGAGGAGAATTGATACGTGCGTCATGTTTTAGTCGATAAAACTCTTCCGCATAGGATACACCTGTGTATCCTTGCTCATGACTCCTCAGGAAGCCTCATCACTCTTCGATCCTCGCCTCCTCACAGTGCAATTAGAGAATTGAGATATCCTTCAAGATGGCTGAATCTTGACTGAAATGGAAAGTGGCTATTATAAGTGGCTAATATGGAACACTCTACAAAGGCAGAAAATTTGAGACTTGACTCACTATTGATTTCATAATACCTGTTAGGCACTATTGATTTCAAAATACCTGTTAGGCTGTAGACATGTGCCGATATACGGTAGTACGATATATCACGATATATAACCATATATCACGATAACGAATATGCACTTTATTGTTATCATAGGCACTTCAAAATACAGTGAATAGTTATTAAGAATTATTCCGATTTTTAGAAGCCATTTTAAGAATACTTTTCTCATCAACCGGTTAAAATGCACAACACTGCTCTATGCTGTATCGAGGCATGCTTACTCTGATGTAAACAAACCCAACACAGACGAGAAGCATGGCGGAATGAGTGAAGGAGATGTGCTGAATGAAAATGCACATTCACTCTCTGACAGCAGATGGCTCTTATGGAACAACAGAATGCAGCCGTTACCCCGGTAACCCTGTAAACAAAGCAGCAATGCTACTTTCTGTTTCTGAACAGTCTTTAAATGTTTTAAACAGCCTTTCAGATTGTTGTTTTCACAGTGGTGTTCATCGCAGCACCAAATACTTAAAGATTAGATACTTAATAGGCTTGTCATGATTCCTGTCTTGTGTTCCCCTTGTCTTGTGTGGACTTTTATTTTATTTCCTGTTTTGCACCATGTTTCCTTTGTAGTTTGTTTTTTTGTCACAGGCTGGTTGCAGCAGAGATGAAACAGGATCTAAGTGCAGCAGCTTTATTCAGAAAACAAATTCAAAACTTCACAAAACAGATGCTCAGGAACATGAACAGAACAACCAACTTAATGCAACATAGAACTGACAAAGAACTGAAAGAAACACCTCGGTTCTCTCTAGAAGAGGTCTCTCGTACTGCGTAATATCTTACGCTAGGGGAAAATCTCTTTTCCTCGAGATACTGAAGCCAAAAATTATCCTTAATTTTGAAATAATGTAAAACGCGTTGCGGCAGCATGCAGACATAGGCAAGACGGCTCGCGCGCCTATTGGCTGCCCTGCGGCAACTGCAGCAGTCTATCGAGAGAGGCCCTTCGTGACGTCAGAACCAATGGGGACGCTTTGCGCCCACTGCGTCACGTCCCGCCGAAACGGGCGTGGCTTGGGCCTATAAATACAGCTCGACAGGCTGGTAGAATCTGTTTTTTCATCGCCGAAGCGAACCAGAGTGTGTTGCATGCACGGCAAAGATACGCAGTACTCGTTCCCTCTTCTAGAGAGAACCAAGGTTACGTTAGTAACCGAGTACGTTCTCTTACGAGAGGTCTCTCGTACTGCGTAATATCTTACGCTAGGGGAACACAGTGTAAAACGCTGTGCGTGCTGAAATCCAACACCAAAGTCCCAAGGGCAGGTGCCCGGGGCTCATATAGTGCACAATCAGCAGGGACTCGCAGAGAGTCCGGGAAAGAGGGGCTAAAATAGCATCATTCCCATAACAAGTAGCATCCTATGAGGAGCAAGTTATATCAACAGTGTTCCACACAGTCAGGGTGAAAGAACTTGGCCTGGGCTGGTGAATATTATGGGTCTTACACACTGCCCATAGAGGTATTTAATCGATCAGCGAGCGGTGCTCAAGCAGTTTCAGTAGTCTGAGCAGGTAGCATCGGGTCAGACAGTACTGATTTATTTGACCGAAAGCAGCTTAGCCTGCAAGGCGGGAACCTCTAGGTTATAAAACCTTATAAATGTAGACGGGGAGGCCCAGCCTGCCGCCATACAGATATCCTGCAAGGCAATCCCACTAGACCAAGCCCACGACGAGGCCATGCCTCTTGTGGAGTGCGCTCTGACACCTAACGGGCACTGCAGGCCCTTAGAAGCGTAAGCCAGCGCTATAGCATCCACTATCCACCTGGATACACTCTGTTTCGACGCAGCTAGTCCCTTAGAACGTCCGCTGAACGAAACAAAGAGCTGCTCCGTCTGTCAGAAGACAGTCGAGCGAGACACATAAGCCCTTAGTGCCCTGACCGGGCAAAGGAAGCTCGCGTCCTTCTCCTCACTATGGACCGGCAGAGCTGACAGGGAAATCACCTGAGCCCTAAACGGTGTGTTGAGGGATTTAGGAACATACCCGTGCCTTGGTTTGAGTATGACTTTCGAGTCATTTGGCCCAAACTCCATGCACATCACGCTCACTGAGAGCGCTTGCAAGTCCCCCTATACGCTTTACCGAAGCGAGAGCCAGAAGAAACACTGTCTTGAAAGACAAATGTTTGATATCTATTGATTGGATTGGCTCGAATGGGGCACCTTTCATGGCTTCCAAAGCCGTAGAAAGGTCCCACATGGGGACTGAGGGAGGTCTGGGAGGATTCAGCCTCCTAGCTCCTCTAAGGAAGCGGATGACCAGATCGTTCCTCCCAAGTGACTGGCCAAGCGTCGGTCTAGTAAACGCTGCTATGGCCGCCACGTAAACCTTGAGTGTGGATGGGGTTCTGCCCTTATCCAGTAGCTCTTGCAGGAAGGAGAGAACCCCCGTCACCCCACAGTCTAGGGGTGATATGCCACAAGCTGTGCACCAGCTAGAGAACACAGACCATTTCGAGGAATAGAGCCGTCTAGTAGACGGTGCCCTAGCCTGCGTGATCGTGTTTAACACTCCCACCGGGAGGTTAGTGGGGTACCCGTTGATGGCCCGTGCATGTAGGGGCCAAAGCTCTGGGCGAGGATGCCAGATCGAGCCCTTGGCCTGAGAGAGGAGGTCCCTCCTCACTGGTATCGGCCATGGGGCAGTGCTTGTCAGCTGCATCAGAACTGGGAACCAAGCCTGGTTCTTCCAGAATGGAGCCACAAGTAGCACTGAGCATCCGTTTTCCCTGATTCGCTCTAACACCTGAGGCAGGAGCGTGACGGGGAGAAAAGCATAGAGCGGGCAGCGGGGCCAGACGTGGGCCAGCGCGTTCCTGCTCCTGGAGAAAAACTCCGGACAGTGAGCGTTTTCTTGAGACGCAAACAGGTCTACCTTCGCTCTGCCGAATGTCTTCCACAGCAGTTGGACTATCTGCGGGTGTAGAGACCATTCTCCTGCCAGAACATTGTTTCTGGACAGTCTGTCTGGTCCCACATTCAGGTGGCTCTCAGCGAGCGCAGATTGTGCTGAGCCCAGACCAGGAGGCGTTCCGTCAGCCTGTAAAGGTTTCGGGACCTGATACCTCCCTGGCGATTTATATAGGCCACCACCGACATGTTGTCCGAACGGACCAAGACGTGGTGTCCTTTTATCTGGGGACAAAAGCGCCTCAGTGCGTTGTCGACTGCCATCATCTCCAGGCAGTTGATGTGTAGAAGCTTTTCCCGTTCTGACCACTGGCCGAAGAACGGTCTGCCCTCGAGCAGCGCTTCCCATCCCGAAGTGGAGGCGTCCGTAGACACTACCTTCACACTCGAGGAAGTCCCCAGGCTTACACCTGACCGGTACCAGCCGGTCGCTCTCCAAGATTTTAGAGCTGAGGCGCATTTCTGATCGACCTCGAGGCGATAAAGACCGGAGGTCCACGCTCGACGTGGTACTCGCGCCTTTAGCCAGAACTGCAGTGGGCACATGCGGAGCTGACCCAACTGGAGAACTGATGATGCTGAGGCCATGAGACCCAGCATTTTCTGAAACTTTCTGAGCGGGACTAGAGTGCCGCAGCGGAAGGTTTTCGTCATGCGCTGAATATTCAGTCTGCGCTGTGGCGATAGTTGTGCTGTCATAGACAGCGAGTCCAGTTCTGTGCCCAGAAAGATATTCTCTGACTGGGAGACAGCGAACTCTTCGCCCAATTGACTTTGAGACCAAGATTCTCGAGATGTTCGAGTAATATGGTCCTGTGTTCTATGAGCTCTGAGTGTGATCGAGCTAGAATCAGCCAATCGTCCAAGTAGTTCAAAACTCGCATGCCCCGAAGTTTCAGGGGTGCAATGTCCATGCACATTGTAAATGCACGGGGTGCCAGGGACAGGCCGAATGGCAGGACTGTGTATTGATATGCCTGGCCCTCGAAGGCGAATCTCAAAAAATCGCCTGTGACGTGACGCTATTTGTATTTGAAAATACGCGTTCTTCAGATCTATCGACATAAACCGGTCCCCTTGGCGAATTTGCGCGAGGATTTTCCTGGTTGTGAGCATTCTGAACCGGCATTTCGAAAGCACTCTGTTCAGCTGCCTAGATCTAGAATGGGTCTGAGACCCCCGTCTTTTTTCGGTACCAGAAAGTATCTGCTGTATAGACCCCCTTCGCTCTGAGCTTGAGATAAAGGCTCTATGGCCCCTTTGCTCAACAGTTTCGCTATTTCGGCTCGAAGTAGATGTGCTACTTCCTTTTCTACCGTAGTCTCGATTCGCGCTGCATAACGGCGGGGACGTCGAGCGAACTGTAGCGAATAGCCTCTTTTTATAATGTTCATTCTGATACCCCGGGAAGCTTTGCCCATGCACTTGCACGAATAGCTAGGGGTTGAGTGAAATCTGGGCTCTGGCCGCGACATAACGGCGACCGTAGAGCTTCGGTATGCTGTAACATAGACGCCGTGCTTGCAGCGTACGAGGCGGGGGGCGCGCTGATCACAGCGGGCAGCCTGCCCGCTCTCAACTCTCTTATGGCGGCTTGCTGAGAGAGAGCGAGCGGGGTGAGCCCCGTGGGGCTTGTCATGTCTGTGAGTGAATGTGGGCGTGGGACAGCGGGCACATTTACTACACTGAGAACACCGTCGGCTTGAGCCGACTGTATGTGCGTTGGTTTCGTTTTTACAGAAACCGTGAGACATGCAGTGTGCAGTGTTTGTGGGCACTGGGTCGTAGGCACATTCACTACATTTAATGCACAATCGACATGAGTCGATTTTATGTGTGCGAGCCCTGGAATGTGGCGGGCTGTGCTTGCGTGTAGGAATGACTTTGATGACTCAGCGCAATTGACTTTGTACACCGACGCATGTATCATTCCTATTTTGCACCCGCGCAAAGCGGACTTTTCCCTCCACAGACGCACGTCGGTTAACTAAGAAATACACTTGCGCTCCCCGGGGCGGTTCAGCGCAAAGAGGAAGCGTGTTCCGGCGCAAACGTTCCCTCATGCTATTTTACAGGTTTAGAAAACAATTGCGCCACTGACCGAAAAAAAAAACAGTTTAAAGTCTGCATGTTACGCGTTGCGCATGTTATTCATATGCTATTTTAAGGGCGCATGCTTGGCCTTAATCAATGTAGCGTGTGCACAACGCGCATACACTTTGATTCTCTCATCTACACACAGACGCAGTAGTTATCATTTTTGCGAATCATACATTATTACGATAGATAGATAGATAGATAGATAGATAGATAGATAGATAGATAGATAGATAGACATTTTATTATAAAAGCATACATCTAGCTTACACATTTACCCAAATTATCATACGCCTGTTTAACCGAAGTTAATTTGGGTGTGTTTCTCCATCCCCAACGTCCCTGACGAGAATGTCGGTCTCCTCGGCTGTGAACCGCTCCTCGCGTGCGCCTGGCAAATCCGCCGTTATAATAGGAATCCGCTTTAGAACAAGCGCGCCTGCTCTTAAAGGGAATGTGAGATGTCGCTCTGATTGGTTTATTTCACGTTACGCCCAAACCACACCTATGAATAATGAAACTACTTCAGACCAACCCCTTTTAGATTTGCGCCGGGCGCAAGAGTCATTTATCCCGCCGGGAAAATAGCAACAGCGCCCAAGACCCGCCCACAAAGTTACTTGCGCTTTGCGCTTGACACTTGCGTTTCAGATCGTTAAAATAGGGCCCTTAGTCGGTCTATCTAATAATACTTTTAATAATCTCAATAATACACTTATATGGCACTGATTGTATTTTCATATTAGTAACAGAGACTGTCAACTTGAGATTTGAATCCATGGCAGAAGAAGGTAGTTACGCACACAAGACATTTAAAAAAGTGTTAAGACACTTAAGCACAGCTGTGATTGCCTCATGCCTATGGCCAAATATATATATATATGTATATGTATGTATGTGTGTGTGTATATCCATCCAAAGTGCTGTCCTTTCGCTATTTTTCAGTTTGATAAAAACTTCTGATTTTGGTTTGTGTATTGATGTGTTCAGGTGTGTCGTTCA
This sequence comes from Rutilus rutilus, assembly GCF_951802725.1. Classification (NCBI taxonomy): domain Eukaryota; kingdom Metazoa; phylum Chordata; class Actinopteri; order Cypriniformes; family Leuciscidae; genus Rutilus; species Rutilus rutilus. The sequence goes on from NC_140213.1 coordinate 14,759,354, forward strand.
TCCATGCGCTATCTTGCTCTGATGATGTCAAGGCCTGTGCTCAGACTGAAAGAGATCAACCCTCTGCTCTTTAACTTTGTGGAGGAGCTGGTGGAGATCAGAGTGAGTAAAATATCCACACCTCCCCACCCCACCTCAAAATAGTGATTTTTTCACCTGTTCAAGTTCTGAGGTTTTGACTTTCTTGACTGTAACCAACAATTCAATCATGCAACTTTTTTTAAATTATGACACTGTAAACCTATTTGTTTGTTTAATTTATGAAGTATATGAGCAGAATATTTGCTGAACATAAACATCATTCAATAAAAAGCAATCTAAAGTAATTTTCGGATCATTTTCTTGCACTGCAGAAATTACGTCAAGATATCTTGCTAATGAAGCCATATTTCATCACCTGCAAGGAGGCCATGGAGGCCCGACTCCTATTGCACGTAAGTGATTAAGATACAACCCGTTTAGGCCCTGTCCCAAATGGCACCCCTACACCTTTTCAGTTGTCTTCCGAGTTTAAACTTTAGAGGCATAAGGGTGTATAAATCGAGCAGAAGTCTGCGGTGGAGCCTGCATCATCGAAAACTTGTCAATGCATCAGGGGCACAAAGTGGACACTCTACAGCCTTCACGGACACGCACATACAACAGTGTTTCATTTGGGACAGAGCCTTACATGGAATGTAATTATCAAGTTGAAAATGTTGTTCATGGCGCAAAGAACATTAGCGTGTTTGCTAAATCATCTGATAAAGCAAAAGCATCTGAATCTGTTTTAATTTTTCAATCATTGAAATAATGAAATATTTAACAATTAATAAACATTTATGACAAAACATGAGCTGTGAGCGCATGAGCTGTGATGTACTCTGAAATACAAACATGCAAAATAATCATACTTCAGTTCTCAAACAAAAAAATATTTTAACAAAATGACTAGATGCACTGTCAAATGACAATCGTTTCAATTTAAGTGGTGGAGAAGGTCACGTTAGCTAGAAGGAGCGAGTGAGCTATCTGTAAGCAACCAAACTAACCTAGTTAGCTTCTGAGTTATGTGTTGTTGATGAAATATAGGCTAAATTATAATACTACCCGACAAAAGGGATTGACATAGATGTATCTACAGTTGTATTTTGTAGATGTATATGACAACACTGGCCGGAAATAATATTAACCTCCGTGTAAATAGGTCGTCATACTATTTAGTTATCTATGCTCGTTACTTGGAGCTTGCTAGTTAGCTAAGGTTAATGTTACTGTACTAGCATCTTGCGTTCTATCTCGACAACAAAGGGTAAATTATCGTTAATCTTGTTAGCTCACAAAGAAACTTTTGATTTAAACAGAAATGGCTTCAACAGTCAAGAAGTGGATAAAATCACTAACGTTACTTGCTGCTTGCGCTAGGGGTTGTAATGGCAATATAGTTGGAATTGCCCCCTTCTTCAGTATCAAACACTGAGCGAAGCCTGCTTGATATTGTCCCAGGTTAGAAAAACTGTCAGTGGTGAAATGGGCAGAGCAAACTAACAACTTTGAATTAAAATGGTGCCGGTATCCTGTTGTAGATAAACATCAACCATCCCTGTTGACAGTTCTGTTCTGTGGGAAGGGTGTGAAAAGTGCTAAAATCTCCTGCACAGCCTGGAGCATAACATTTATATCCATGGTCTGCCATTTTCGCTATTGTCCTTGCTTGCTTCTTCACAATACCTGCAGAACTTCTGATGATTCGGCTGTGATACTGCCTGGCCTAGAACATGGGCTGGTATATGCAAATTTTGGGGGCGTAAATATTAATGATCCCGACTGCAACGTCACAGTCGGTGTTGTCATTTTTCAGTGGTCTTTTGCAAACATGAGATTTACATATGAAGGAGGAAACAATGGTGTTTGAGGCTTACGGTATGTCAGTTCCATGTACAGAACTCTTATTATTCAACTATGCCAAGATAAATACAGTTTTCCATTCTATGGCACCTTTAAAGCAGAACTTGGTAACTTTTTTAACTTAATAAAACTGTCTAGAAATCATTTGGATGGTTAAACAACCTGTTCTGGTGATATTGGTGACTTTCCCCGCTCCCCCCAGCGTTCCCAGGCGGAAAAGCAACCTTGCAACTTGGGGACTACCGTCCCGGCAAGATAGAAATTGGAAGTCTCATGAGAAGCGAGAACGAGCGCGAAACACGAATTGCTTTACGGCAATTCGACATAAACACACACGCATGTATGATGTATTTCCAGATTACCCACCTCGGTAGACATAGCTCCACACGATACAGTTGGCTTGCTCCGCTCATAACACACGCACATGAGCAGCGGTAGAGAGGGGGAGGAGGCCGCTGCAAGTGAGTTTTTTACGACCATGTTGTGAAATATACGCCCCACAGCTGTAGGGGGAGCTCGTGGGGAAAACATGCGACAACAAAAGGGAAAATCAGCGTGACTAGAGTTCGCTAGAGTTGCCGAGTTCTGCTTTAAGTTATAAATATTGTAATGGATTTAAAGGTTTTACATTAAAAAAAAAATGTATCCATTGAAGTGTTCAATCCAAGTGTTTCAATTGGTTTTGTAGGATTTTAGGATATTTGAGCAGTGTGTTATGATTGTCAACAATCTGGCATTGTCTAAACATTAACTGTTGGCAGGGCTCCAGACTGACTTTTCCACTGGTTGCACTGGTGCTACCAACTTTCTCAGTTGGTCGCACCAGCACATGATTGAAACACCTTTTTTTTTTCTACAACATGGGATTAATCAATGCATGCTGATGAATAGTTGTCTTAATCTGCATAGCCTAGTTTTGCACTGATGTAAAAAGACTGACAGTAACTTCATGTTGGCAAAATGTTTTAATCTTTTAACTATCAAATGAAAACATAAAAAAACACCATGCATGTTTTTTAATGTTTGACTATATTTTTATTACTGCTGCCAATTGATTAAAACAATGAACTAAGTAATCGCAATATTTTTCTGTAATTAATCGCAATTAATCGCACCAAACATTAACATTTTTAATATTCTTCATTTCACATGAAGACAGTATATTAAATATTTGATCTAACAGGTAGGAAATATACAGAAATTTAATAAAGTTATCAAACACAGTCTTCACTGCATACAATTTATAAATTAAATATAGATAAATCCTTTTTTAAGCTACAAAAGTTCAGTTAAGAGCAGTGAGTGATTTTCTCCTTGTTAGTCCATGAGCCAGGGCCCCAAATTTGGTCCATCGGTATCATCTGGGTTGACAAAGTCTCATAGTGATTTTTGGCAAGGTATACACCTTCTAGTACTAGAAAAATCACGATAGCAGTGCAGGGGTGGTAGCGAAATCACTTTTTTCAGCTCATGAAGTTACTAACCCCCTAAGATAAATTCTGTTTTTGAAATCTGGTGTATGTCTGGTTTAGGCTCATGCTAGGGATATTGTCAATATTCTATAATATGGTGCTTGGTATCGTTGGAAAGGGGACCTTTTAGGCTTTCATTTAAGTCCAGTACTGAATCTGTCTGACAAACACAGAGGTCACATGACTTCTTTAAACCAGAAATAACACACATTTTTTCACAATTTCCGCCTAAACTGTAATATACCCATACTATTTATTTGTGAGAGCCTTAAATTAGACTTGTGCAGCCAGTACAAGTCTTCAAAATAGAACAGAGCCAATAGAATGGACAAATAGAATACCCTATTAGTCCAGGGCCAAATGGCCTATTTATTCATGTACAGTTGTAATAAAAAGTCATTGTTTCAATAGTGTTGTCAACATAACACTTGTAAGTGGTTTAACAAAATGTTTCTATCATTTACTTTGATATTACTCCACTTTCAGTTAGAATGTCAGAAAGTAGCTCATGCACGGAATGTTGATGGATTTTGACAGTTTGACAAGGTTTTGCCAGTTTTGTGAAAAGATTGTTGGTTCAGTTGACTGGTTATAACAACACTACCAACTATGCCATCTTCAATCAACTTCCATTGAGTTCCAGGGGTATTAAATGTAAGTACAAAATACTTTTTCTCTTGTGCTTGTGAATTGGTGGGGAATAGTAGCAGTAGCTAATGTAAGCTTGGTGTTTTTAGCAGGCTAGCTATCTAGCAGGCTAGCTAGCTTGCAGGTTAAAAAGTGTAACAGTAACTGCTACAGTGCAGTAGGGCTGTTGGAACGAATTCCGAAATTCGAATATAATTCGAATATTAAAAAAATCAATACTATTCGAATGCTGAAGTTCCTATTCGAATATTGCTTTTTTATATATTTTTTAATGCAATCTTGCCTTTCTCGCCGCCTTGGCACACACATGTGAAAATGAAATGCTTTTGTTTCGTCTGATAAACAATAAAGTTTTTGAATCGTAACACAATTGTGCACGTTATCCACGCTGTATCATCATAACAACTGTCAAAAGTCGCGGAGAGGAATGTCTCCACGGTAACGGAGATCAACAATTTGATTCTCAGTCCACATTACAACGTGAAAACGGCGTCTTCAAATATATCCACTTTGGAGTGCGTTTTCATTAATAAAAACGCCGTCTCATTGTGGACGGAAGGCCAAAACGGAGAGGAAAATATACGTTATTTTTTTATGACAATTTACAACCTGACAAGCTAGGCGATCTGTCCGAGGAACCGCCGCTAAAACAGGCAAGAATTACTTTTATTTCTGCCTCTCTCTCTCTCTCTCCTCATCACGGGGCTCAACTGCTACCAGCTGTCCGCCAAAAGGCAATAACAGACAAACTGACGGTTTATCTGTGAAGATATGAGACCGATCAACATCACGCATTGGCGATCCATAAGACTGTGTAATGTCGTAAATATTAATAATAGGATGAATTTGAGCATTTAATATTCGAATATTATTCGAATATTAAATAAAATAAGGAATGGAATTCGAATAGTATTATAGAGGAAGATTGACAGCCCTACAGTGCAGTCAGGGCTCTCAAGTGTCACGTGACAGTCACTCATTTCGGTCTTTTGTCACGCCTTGTCGCCACACATTGTATTTCTCACGCGGAAAAACTATTTATAATATATTTAATATGCCGCAGCGCCCAAAATGTCTCTGGCCGCGCCAGTCTCATTATGGAACCGGCAGGAATCAATCGCTGTAAAAATAGAGAGATGAGCAGCGCGCCGTCCGTGGTCTGTGCAGCTTCAGGTTTATAATGGACGCGCGCTGCTGTGGAGATGCTGCGGCAGATGTGTCGCGTTTGAGCTCCGTGTATTTCTGCCGTAGTTTCGGGTTTCCACCTCCGACGTAGAGCTCCAGGAACCCGGAGGATATGTGCCCAAGGCATATTAAATATATTATAAATAGTTTTTCCGCGTGAGAAATACAATGTGTGGCGAGAGGGCGTGACAAAAGACCGAAATGAGTGACTGTCACGTGACACTTGAGAGCCCTGACTGCACTGTAGCAGTTACTGTTACACTTTTTAACCTGCAAGCTAGCTAGCCTGCTAGATAGCTAGCCTGCTAAAAACACCAAGCTTACATTAGCTACTGCTACTATTCCCCACCAATTCACAAGCACAAGAGAAAAAGTATTTTGTACTTACATTTAATACCCCTGGAACTCAATGGAAGTTGATTGAAGATGGCATAGTTGGTAGTGTTGTTATAACCAGTCAACTGAACCAACAATCTTTTCACAAAACTGACAAAACCTTGTCAAACTGTCAAAATCCATCAACATTCCGTGCATGAGCTACTTTCTGACATTCTAACTGAAAGTGGGTGAATATCAAAATACATGATAGAAACATTTTGTTAAACCACTTACAAGTGTTATGTTGACAACACTATTGAAACAATTACTTTTTATTACAACTGTACATGAATAAATAGGCCATTTGGCCCTGGACTAATAGGGTATTCTATTTGTCCATTCTATTGGCTCTATTCTATTTTGAAGACTTGTACTGGCTGCACAAGTCTAATTTAAGGCTCTCACAAATAAATAGTATGGGTATATTATACATTTTCTGAGTCATCAGAGTGCCTTGAGTATTGAAGTTGTTGAGTTTTGTGTCCATGGTGTTCTTTCATGCCACAGGGATAAAAGAAAGCATACAGTTTAGGCGGAAATTGTGAAAAAATGTGTGTTATTTCTGGTTTAAAGAAGTCATGTGACCTCTGTGTTTGTCAGACAGATTCAGTACTGGGCTTAAATGAAAGCCTAAAAGGTCCCCTTTCCAACGATACCAAGCACCATATTATAGAATATTGACAATATCCCTAGCATGAGCCTAAACCAGATATACACCAGATTTCAAAAACGGAATTTATTTTAGGGGGTTAGTAACTTCATAAGCTGAAAAAAGTGATTTCGCTACCACCCCTGCACTGCTATTATGATTTTTCTAGTACTAGGGGTGTATACCTTGCCAAAAAATAAAGATAGCATTTGTCCCCCCGATGATACCGATCAACCCCCCTGGCTCATGGACTATGTCTTTTGTTCTTTGATTTACATTAATGACAGAAATCACAGTAGTGATTTTTTTAGGCTGCTGTCACTTTAAGATCTGAAGCACATGACAGATCCAGATCTGTCACGCATCTGATGTCCTCACAACTCTTTGCGTTCATTTAACACTTTTTAACTCATTTAAAGGGGACCTATTATGCCCCTTTTCACAAGATGTAATATAAATCTATGGTGTCCCCAGAATGTGTCTGTGAGGTTTCTGCTCAAAATACCCCCCGGATCATTTATTATAGCTTTTCAAATTTGCACTTATTTGGGTGTGAGCAAAAATGCGCCGTTTTTGTGTCCCTGTAAATGCAAATGAGCTGCTGCTCCCCGCCCCCTTTCAGAAGAGGGCGGATCCTTTACACAAGCTTCGGATACTCCGGCAACGACAAAACAGGCGAATCTCACTCAGCCAAAATGTCAGAAATAACCAGTAGCGGAGTGCAAAGAAAAAAGTGAAAGAAAAGACGAGAGTCGGCTGTTTTTGTCTATTGTAAGTTTTAATTTAAAATGTTGTGATTTTAACATAGCCTATGTTTGAATGTTTTGCCACTTTGCATGAGCAACGTAATAATGAATTGAATGAAAACGTTGTTTAAATGTATTGCTTTAAATGTCTTTGAAAGAGTGTATACAAAGAGAATCGCAATGCTGACAAGCCATGATCAGTCCCTAATGCAAGTGCAGGTAGGCAGACACCGATTAAGTACGTGACCATGCACTCACAATTGCCATGTCAAATTTTAACTCGCACATTCTCAAAAAATGGTTGGATATGCAATGGACTTTAGACTTAATGGACTTTCATGCAGTCTGGAGCCCTGGATGAGGAACGCACTGCCTTAAATACTTAAATTTTTAAGAACATTTATTTGGTTTCATATTTTTGTTTCAATATTATAATGTTATTTGTTTGGTTTAATTTAATCTATGTTAATTAAGAAATAAAATAGCGTAAATTATATGCGTCATAAAGGGCGTGGAATTTGATTGAATGGCAATATGTCGGGAGAAATGGAGTGGGTCAGAGACGATTTTTGACCACTTCATAAGTTGGTTTGTAGTATTTTGTTTTGTATAATTTGTATCTTAATTTGAATCAATGTTTTGTTAATCAATTATCTGAATTTTAATAAGTTAGAAGAAACAAACAACGCGTGGTGGAATGAAGTGCGTAACTAAACACAAGCCCACTACCATGCCTGATGAAAGGCTGAAACAAACTTGGATGTTTAAGTAATTTCGACTTGAATTACATAAAAAAAAAAAAAAAATGTTGCTTAACTTATTTTTATGAGTTAAAGCAATGTAAAAACATATGTTGTCATAACTTATTGATCATATAATTTTTTACAGTGTATCAAATCTATAGAAACGAATGCGAGTGGAGCAGGGGGTAACAGAGCTCTTTTCAACCTATTGTTTATTGTAAGGTGAATTCAACAAGGCATTCAGTCCTTTTAAGAAACAAAGGCTAAATAATTTGTTACAGTTGGTTTTTGTAATTTGAATAGATGACACGCTGTCAAGTCAAGTCACCTTCATTTATATAACGCTTTAAACAATATAGATTGTTTCAAAGCAGCTTTACAGTGATAATAGGAAATTAAAGTAACAGAGATTATTTTGGCTTTACAGCAGCTCTAGAATAATGTTATTGTCAAAGCTTCTGGACAATGTTATTATTCACTTCCGTTGCAAAGATCATTAGTTATTAAGTTAGTGGCCTCTTACGCGACACTGTTCTAACAGAAAACCCTTAATACGCTCGACCTGCTTATTCACACAACAACAGTGCCTGGTGGCTCGAGAACGCAAACCTTGAAATAGGTTCCAAGGTGCAGGCGTTGAATAATTTTGGGGAAAAAAAATTATCATCTCCGCGCAAACATCAAAAACGCTAACCTGTGAAAACACTGACGGCGTGCACATGTGTATTACGTGTTTAGTCTATAGGTGTCACGATCACAGACTCTCTAACCTCCCTCTCCAGCCATCAAAGGGCACCCTCGCCTGAATATTGACTTTTTCTCTACACACTACATTTCCCATCATGCATCTCCCTGGATTGATTACACCAGACACCTGCATTGCACTGATTAACCCTTTGATGCACAACATGGGTCTAAAAAGACTGAGTTTTCATTTTCTATATCTTTGCAAGAAATTTATTTAATCATTCAGTATTCCAGGTATTCCTCAATTAACTTGTTTTAGATCATTACAAATCAATATTTAAATTTTTCCTTTCTTACTTTTCGAATAAAAATGGTTTTTGTGTCACTACCCCTCTAATGCGCAACATGGGTCTAAAAAGACCCGTATTCATGTTTCTTTGCTGAATCTTTGAAATAAATGTATTTTATAATTTATTAATCCAGGTGTTCATTAAATATCTTGTTTTTGATTTTCAAAAATCATTATGTTTATTTTTCCTTTCTTACTTTATAAACAAACACGATTTTTGTATTTCTACATCCATTTTACACACATGGGTCAAAAATGACCCGTATAGGAACCTTTGATATGTATAAATATATTTACTGCAGAAAACTATTCATCTGCCACACATTTCACAATTCAACACGGCTGCTTTTGTATTTTTCATGCATGTAAGTTTTATTTAAAACACTTTTTTGTTACAGAAAAATATAGATATAGCCTTGTAGGCTAAGGTTACCTTGACCTTGAAAACCATTACTAGTGTGAAAGAGAAACATGTCCAATACCATTAGCTAGCTTGCGTCGACATTCTATTTTATCTAATGTTAGCTAGGTCAATAAAATAAAATTTGCAATAGAAAGTTATATATAAAAGTATATATTGTCGCTGTTGGGCAGAAACCTTGTACCGTTATTCATTTTTATTTGTGGTCATAAATCAATGCTATCGGTCACATAAGCCGGTGTGTGGTGGCGTTCTGGTGCACTATGGCTGCTGTCGCATCATCCAGGTGGATACTGCACATTGGTGGTGGTTGAGGAGATCCCCCTACAGTTGCACTACACTACAGTTCAATTTCAGTGTTATCGGTTAAGCATATATGCGTGTTATGTGTGACAAAGTGGCCAATAAACATATTTCAAGTGTTACAGTAAATGTGTTGATCTAAACAACTGTGACATTGGTTATTTTAACAAAAAGTTTTCTTTATTCTTTTGTTTTATCACGCTTGCATAGATGGGTCATTTTAGACCCATATGTGTAAACTTGATGTTTTAACACAAAACTTATAAAAAAATATTAAAATATGAATTTGTGATCATAAAATAAAATAAAAATTATATTCATAAATCATGAAATTAATAGATCATGAAATAGTAAATGCTCAAATAAAGTGATTTCAAAAGGTGAAACAAAAAAAAATGCCAAGCCATGCATGAAATAACATAGGAAATGAATACGGGTCTTTTTAGACCCATGTTGTGCATTAGAAGGGGTATCCATAGTGTGCGCATCAAAGGGTTAAACACACACCTGCACCTCATGTTTAAACACTCATTTAAGCCACACTCACACAACACTCTGAGCGAAGTCTTGTTTTGCTATTGTGAACATTTCTGAGCGTTTATTCCTGTGACTGCCTGATCGTTTTGTGACCCTACCCATTTTGGATATCTCCCTGTTTGCTGCCTGCCCTGATCTTCTGCCTGGTATTGTACTACGATTTAGCCCTGTCTTCACTGCTGTATCTGCTGGTTCTGACCCTTGCCTGTTTGACTACTCTGCTCAGTAAATTAAGCTGCAAATGGATCTCTCTGACTCTGATGCTTCACAACAATAGGTATGTGCATTTGAATATATATATGTGCGCAGGCGTGTAGTCTTTCTCTATAAATTGACCTCAACAAACTACCTGTCTGGCCTTAAAAATTCATAATACAGAATTTTCTTCTTCTTTTTTTTTTTTTACTTCTGCATGTCCATATGCGAACCGGAATTATTTTGACAACGTTTTATCTGTACAGAGGTAAAGGGAAGGGAGGGAGGTCTTTATGGAGTTTCCTTTGTGTCATTTTATTCAATCAAACATACTGTGTTTGAGAGTAAAACTAATTATTTTGTAATTAAAAAAAATAAAAGATTGCAAAAAAGTCTTCTTAAAGCTCAAAAATAAAGAAGTTGATAAAATTATTTGCAGTGCATGTAAATCTTTAAAAAAACGTTTTTTTTTTCTTTGTGCATTTCGAACACTTTTCATCACAAATTTTGCTCTTCTAAAGAGCTTTTTTGCGGTTCTAAATCTTTTGCTTGCGAGTTGAAAAGTTTTGCTTGTGAATGAAGCTGTGTCTCAGTGGGCGGTCTCTACCAACCAGGATGAAAGGCCCTTTTCTATTGGTCACCCTGGATCGAAGTGACAGTGTGTCACTTCGTTTTCCGCTGCTGTGTCTGAGAGAAGAGCGAGCGAACTTGTAACATGGCGAGCAACAGGTCCTTTACTGATTTAATATCATAAACTCAGTGGCAAGTGAACTGAATTATTCACTTGTTATGCTCTCCCATTTAAATACTTAATGTTGGCTAAACCAGTGAAGTTGGGCCAAAGGGTCGGGTTTTGGTAATCATGTCTGATCTGCCATAACTTCCGGATAATTTCATTAGACTACTCGGAACCGTGATTGTGCTAGCAGCAGAAGAGATGTTACATTTACTTTTAACAATATTAGGCTTAAAAATTATAATGATAATATAGGTACATAAAATACATAATATAAATATAAATTACTTCACACGTTTTCTTTCGTTAATGATATATAGATTAAATTGTTTTACATGCACTTATCTAGCAAGACAGGTTTTAGATATTTTTCCCAGCAGTTTTTAACTTTTTGCTGTTATGTAAGTGCATTTAAACTTTTTCATATTCATATTTAATCTTAAGTAGAGATTTAAACAATGCTGACTATCAGAAAAGAATCCGGCTGTTGCTTAGTGTGACTTGCTACTGTTAGCTGCTGGTTTATATGTCATGTGCACAATCTGTCTGTTAACAAAACTGCATGTCTCTAGAGCACCAAAAGTTAAATAGTGTACCTTTAGTAAAGAAATAACAGTGATTATAATTTGTAATCAATTATCTGAATTTTTATTTAGTCAAAAACTAAGTACACAGTTAAATATAAATGCTTCTGAATGCTATATATTTGTTGCATTATCTAATTTTGAAATGTTTGGAAATGTAAATTGATATTCCCTACTAACAATATTGATATATAAAAAATAACTGGCTTAAAATGGAGCGCAACTGGAAGAAAACAAAACTAGAGGTATTTCGCATTTCATGGAAAGAGAGCTCGATTGCATACAGAGAGGCCTTAAAAGCTGCTAGATCTGCTTATTTTTCAACCCTATTAGAAGAAAAGAAACAAAACCCTAGGTATTTATTTGAAACAGTGGCTAAACTAACGAAAAATAAAGCTTCAAGCCCAGAAGTTTCCAAGCAGCACAGCAGTAATGACTTTATGAACTTCTTCACTTATAAGATTGATAACATCAGGGAGAAAATTATAACTATGCAACCGTCTACTACAGTATCATATCAGGCAGTGCATTGAAGTCTCCCTAAGGAAAAATATGATTCATTCATTGCTATAGAAGAGGAAGAATTCGCTAAACTCGTTAAATCATCTAAATCGACAACATGTTAGACCCTATACCGACTGTGCTACTGAAAGAGATGCTTCCAGAGGTCATATATCCTCTTCTTAATATCATGAATTCATCTTTGTCATCAGGATACGTACCAAAATCTTAAGCTGGCTATGATTAAACCGCTTGTTAAAAAAACGCAACTTGAGTGTACAGAATTAGTCAATTACAGACCGATCTCGAATCTACCTTTTCTGTCAAAGATACTAGAAAAGGCAGTATCCTCATAACTATGATCCTTTTTAGAAAAAAAATATATCTGTGAAGATTTTCAGTCAGGATTTAGACCGTACCATAGTACTGAGACTGCTCTCATCAGAGTTACAAATGATTTGCTCTTCTCATCCGATCGTGGTTGTATCTCGCTATTGGTGTTACTCGATCTTAGTGCTGCATACACCTAGCATACACATAACACATTATAGGCTTCTATAATCAATGTTAGGCTGCATAGTTTAGGTCAGCTGGAACTGGGAACACTTCCTATAAATCCTGATGTACTCGTTACATCATAAGAAGAGTGGCATCTACGCTAATATTAGTCTCTCTGTTTATCCCGAGGTTTACCGCAGTCCGCCGGATCCAGGCTGTATCCAGATCTGATGAAGGACCTGCGCCTGGACGCGACGACAACGTAGTCCTGAAGTGTCAACTAGTCTCTCCCCTGTGAAGGCCTCCCTTTACCTCTCTACAGATAAAGTGTTGTCTGGATAATTCCGGTTTGCGTGGCTACGTGGAAGCACAAAAAATTCTGTATTATAAATTTTAAGGCCGGACAAGTAGTTTGTTGAGGGTTGGCTTGTAGGGAAGGACTACCTGCATGCATATATTCACATCTGCGCACATATATTCAAACGCGCATACCTATAGACTGAAATCGTAATACGCATGTGCACGCCATCAGCGTTCTCACGGGTTCGCGTTTTTGAAGTTTGCGCAGAGTTTTCTGTTAAAACGGTGTTGTGTTAGCGGCCCCTAAGTTAACAACTAATGATCGTTGCGACGGAAGTGAATCAATCAAAACTAACTTTAGATGGACAATAACTTTAGTCTAGAGCTGCTATAAAGCCAAAACAATCTCTGTTACTTCAATTTCCTGTTATCAATGTAAAGCCGCTTTGGAACAATCTGCATTGTTAAAAGCGCTATATAAATGAAGATGACTTGACTTGACTTAAAACCAATTTTTGTATAGGCTACTATTGGTGGCTCTGGCTGCTAGCTATGCTGTTGTGTTGGTTAATAAAATCTATTCTGCGGTAAAACTAACAGACTGGTTTAGCCAAGTATTTAAATGGGAAAGCATAAGAAGAGAATAATTCAGTTCACTTGTCACTGAGTTTGTGATTGTAACACAGTTCGTTATTGTGGGAAGGAGGCGGCGAACGTTCAAATACTTTAATTAATAAATAAACAAATACAAAACGAAAGTAAAGGCAGCAGTCCCTCATGGACGACTGCTGTCACACATAATAAAACAAAACGCAAAACTCCAGGCCTGTCCTCTCTGCATCTACACTGTCATCGCTCTTCCTCTTATGTTTCCGCTCCTCCGTGAGAGACATGAGACCGGTGCGTCACACAGGTGTCGCTCATCAGTAATCACGCCACCGGCCTCGTCCTGCTCGCCACAGTGATATTAAATCAGTCATCTGCACGGCAGCAGTGGGAATACGTAGGCTAGTGGGTGTGGTTAACCTGTCACTTCGATCCAGGGTGACCAATAGAAAAGTGTCTTCATTCGCAAGCAAAACTTTTCACCTGGCAAGCAGAACTTTTCAACTTGCAAGCAAAAGATTTAGACCCGCACGAGACAGCAGAAAAGATAGCAAAATTTGAGCATTTGTGATGAAAAGTGTTCAAAATGCACAAAGTAAAATAAAGGCTTTCAAAGATTTACATGCACTGCAAATAATTGTATCTTCTTCTTTATTTTTGAGCCTTAAGAAGACTTTTTTGCAATCTTTAAATTTTTTTAATTACAAAATAATTAGTTTTACTCTCAAATGCAGTATGTTTGATTGAATAAAAAAGACACAAATGAAACTCCATAGGTCTTCACAGGGGAAAGACTAGTTGACACTTAAGGACTGCGTTGTTGTCGCGTCCAGGCGCAGGCATATACAATATTATTATCTAGCCTACAATATAATATGAAGTGTCTTCCCTGAAACTTTTTATTTCATTACCTAAAAGAGAGAGACCCGGCATGCGTCAGCAAGGGAGTAAAAGATGAAACAACACATGTACCTTTCAAACGTTTTTATTTGTCACAAATATTAAACTAGAGGCTACATTTTGTGACCTAACTATGATGTTGGTTTGAGAAGCCACATGTTGTAGTAGTGCTGCCCACTAGGCTATTGTCTTATCACTCCTAATACTCCCATGCAGAGCTTAACTCATGTAGCCTATTAGAAAACTAATCTATCACTCACATGGTGCAGTTGTCTGCTACTCGAGAAACATGTGAAAATCTATAGTTATTGCGCCACTTGGCGTTCAAGAGCAGAAATGGATTTCCCGCCGCAACCGCGGTGGTATAACCTTGGCGGCAAAAAACACATTCTGGTTGAGTACCCTCAGTACATAGTGTTTATACACTGATCAGTCTCTGAGATCCTCAAACCAAGGACTATTAGTGGTTGTTTGTATGTGTTTATCTGTATACTATGTTATGTACAGCACATTGTCAACCGCTGTTGATGTAATTGTGCTCTATTAAATGACATTGATATTAATTTAGGTTACACTTTATTTTAAGGTGTCCTTGTATAGAGTAATTGAGGAGTAATAATAATTAACAACATAGGAGTTAGGGTTAAGCCTTGTTTATACTTTCGCCTGGATCCGCAGCGCGAGTCTCCGCAGACTGCGCGAGCACCTCCCCAAACGGACGAGGCGTTTATACTAGACGTGCTCGCTGTTTTACTATTCTGTGAAAAGATAGGGGGCAACTCAAGTAATTGTCCTCTTAACCATCAGGAATCAACGGTGAGAAGAAGGAAGGTTCACACGTGGCAATGTTTATTTTAGTACATCACCACCAATACCACACTACAAAAAGAATCGTGTAAAATCCAGTAAATCCTGAGATTATTACTTGTTTTTATATCCACATATTTTGTTCTAATGTCACATGTATGTAGGCTATACAACTAAATTAACGATCTCTTATGGGATCAGCAAAGTATTGCAGCCACGGATCAAAAAAGAATAAGTGTGAATCAAAAATTTAAAAACAAACGTAAAAATATATTGCACAAACTGAAAAAAATTATGCAAAATGATCAGAATAGCAAACAACGTGGTCACATATAATAAGCGTGAATCAAGAAATAACAAGCATGAATACAAACTTTAAACGCATTAAAAGTTATTTTGCCCAAAACTTAAACTTATGGTCATGCTTTCTTAAAAAGTATGTTTTCCTTGGTTTTATTACTCTGTACTTTGTGCTCTCTTGCATTTTCTGCTCATATTTTACTCTTTTGTACGCTTGTGCTGTTTTTCTCTTTTTTTCTTTCAATGTTCTGCGCTTGCTTTCACAAATGTTGCAGTTCAGATTTCATGTAAATTAGGGCGGGCTTAAGCAACACCATTGGTCCACTAGTTCTAGATTGACAGCTCCTCCTCTAGCCAATCAATCGAAGAGGGGAGTCGACGTCACACCAATGCGACTCATGGCTACTGATGCTTACTTATACAGGGGAAGACGACCATCAACTCAGCTGGCAAAAATCTTTCCGTGGCAGGACACCTTTAAACTGTCGGTAATGTCGGTCCTGGGTGCAGAGTTTAGCTCCTCCAACCCTAATCAAACACACCTGAACCAGCTAATCATCGTCTTTAGGATAATTAATACTACAGACAGGTGAGGTTTTTATCTGAGTTGGCACTCCAGAAACAACGTTACCTATCCCTGATGGAGATGTTAGTTACTGTATTCAAATTTTAAGCTATATTTAAAACATTAATTCTAAAGTAATATGCAATTATGTAGCTATGTAAATAAACACAATAAGTATGTAATAAATCACTGTATATTAAATCCAACTTGTTTCTGTATATCTTCTCTGTAACACAATCATTTTCAATAATCTTTTGTCAAATTTTGCGTAGTTAATAAAAAAGGTAGGCAATGCGTAGCGGTGACAGGTCAAAGTCCTAAAGTCTTCAGACAATGGCCGTTTTTAACTTAGTTTTTGCAAAGAATTGTAGCGTTTCATAACTTCAGGATGTTTCACTTACAGCAGCCTTAGCATATTGACATCATGAGCCAAGTAATATTGTTTAACACCAATTCAGGGTTCTCAAGTTTTATCAAAAGCTTGGAGTGAGATCACATGCGGTTAGGGGAGGAGCCCTAATGGAGCCCCGCCCCCGCCCCCCAATTTTACCCATTGTTCACAATTAACCAGCACAAATTGAAATTATAACAATTGGTAAATCTGATAAATGTCAGAGCAATTCATCACATCAAATATACTCTTTAATGTTATATTTCAAAATTACAAAAATATAACAAATTGCTCTAAACAGTTTGGAAAAACAAATCTTTTTGAATTTTGAATGTGTCTAGTCGAAATGGTATAACGATTTATTGTGTGGTGGGACATTGTGAACAAATGACATATTAGAGTATTAAGGTGTGTGTGTGTGTGTGTGTGTGTGTACACAAGAGTACACACTCCAGCTTATGTAATGTGTTTTGTGTTGTAAGTGTTTGTTGCACATTTTGATGCCTTGATAACACAGGGGTAGGGGGCTCCCACTTGAAGCACTGTGGCTCGATGCCAGACATTTAAATTAAAATATTACCCAGAGCACTCTGCTTTAATACATGTAGCCTTAATGTAACTAGAAAGACTATTACTACAGTATAATATCTAAAATTATATAATATTTAAAATAAAATGAAGAAATACATCTTCATTCCTTCCCATACCCACTAACATTTCCCTTAGTTTCAGATATCGTAAGCTAGCCAAACTGAGCCAAAGCTTCTGGCCTGGTTGCAAAGTAGTTGTAGAGTTTTTGACTGCATCAATAATAATGTATACGATGGGCTATATATTAAATGTTCTAGCCTAAAAATGTTAGACGAGCTTTCTTCCAACTTACCTTCTCCATCACGACGTGTGTTCGCGCGATGTTGTTGGTCACCTAGTAACGAACGTACGGTGGCCGAGAATGTTCCGTCGACTTTCGTGTGTTCGCGCATCTATGTTGCCTAGTAACAAACGCAATCTGGCCGTGATACGTGCTGGCGGCAGGAAACTTCACTTTGTGTGCCTGCGCCTCGTATACAACGTAATATATAAAGCTTGCAGGACAACTTGGTTGGCATTGCCTTTTCAGCGTGAGAAATACACGGTGTGGCGTGTGAGCGTGTGAACTGGTTGAATTGCGTGTGTCTCACGGCCAATGCGTGAGACTTGAGAACCCTGCCAATTACCAGTGTGCACATTAACATTCTCATGTATCTCAAAAAAGATGAATTTAATTATTTATGTCCAGAGTTCAGATAGCTTTACTGCTTGAAAGTCTTTGTAAAGTTAAATTAAACTGTCGTCTTCCCCTGTATAAGTAAGCATCAGTAGCCACGAGTCGCATTGGTGTGACGTCAACTCCCCTCTTCGATTGATTGGCTAGAGGAGTAGCTGTCAATCTAGAACTAGTGGACCAATGCTGACACTTAAGCCGCCCTAATTTACATGAAACTCGAACTGCAACATTTGGGAAAGCAAGCGCAGAACATAGAAAGAAGAACGACGAGAAAAACAGCACAAGCAGCACGTACAAAAGAGTAAAATATGAGCAGAAAATGCAAGAGAGCACAAAGTACAGAGTAATAAAACCAAGGAAAACATACTTTTTAAGAAAGCATGACCATAAGTTTAAGTTTTGTGCAAAATAACTTTTAATGCGTTTAAAGTTTTTATTCATGCTTGTTATTTCTTGATTCACGCTTATTATATTTTGATCCGTAACCACGTTGTTTGCTAATCTGATCATTTTGCATTATTTTTTTCAGTTTGTGCAATATATTTTTACATGTTTTAAAATTTTTGATTCACACTTATTATTTTTTGATCCGTGGCTGCAATACTTTAGACGGGATATTGATCCCATAATCTCTTAAATATTTTCTAATTTCACTAAACATTTCATTACGTTTCGTGGACATTTTATAAAACATGGACCTTTATTTTTATTAAAATGGCTTACGTCTGCTGTAGGCTCATTTTGTAAATGTAAGCAACTAATTTAAGATGCACAAACTGGGTGCCGGTGCGGTGAGACGTACGTGCTCAGCCAGATTCGTCTCGAAGTCGTGCATCTTCGGATGTGGAGCCACGTGCGTTGTTACAAAAAAAACGTACACACCGCAATGAGGTCATTTTTGCCGTACGCACCTTCGTGCTTGTGCGGACCCGGCGAGTTAAAAAGACCACACCAGGTCTCGCGCTCTCTATTCAACAGCTGGCAGCCTCCTTCAAGGCAGGCGAGTGCTCACCCCTGAAAAAGTTTCAGAAACATCTTGGTCTCATGGCAGCTGCATCGTCAGTACTCCGTATGGGACTACTGCGCATGCGCCCACTGCAGCACTGGCTCAAATGCCGTGTGCCAGCCCATGCATGGTGGTCAGGCAGCCTGCGCATCATGGTGAATCACGGTTGTCTACGGACCCTGATTACCTGGCGGGCTCAGAACTGGTACCACGAGGGCGTGACCATGGGGGTGAATTCCGCATGGAAAGTGGTTTTCACAGACGCCTCCAACCGAGGTTGGGGAACGCTGCACGAGGGCAGGCCTGTCTCCGGCCTCTGGTCGAGCACGGAGCAGAGCTTACATATCAACTGTCTGGAAATGAAAGCAGTTTGTTTGGCCCTCAAAGCATTTCTGCCAAACCTCAGGGGACACCAGGTCTTAGTTCTAACGGACAACACGTCAGTGGTGTCATATATAAACCGCCAGGGCGGTGTCAGGTCAGGCAGCCTGTACGCCCTGGCGAGAGACCTCCTTATTTGGGCGCAAGCCAATCTGAGCTCTCTGAGAGCAACGCATATCCCTGGCATTCGGAATACGGGTACGGATATGCTGTCACGGGGCAACACTCCCCAAGGCGAGTGGTCCCTGAACCCTCAGACAGTGCGTCTGATATGGAGTGTGTTTGACCAGGCCAAAGTCGACCTTTTCGCCTCGAAAGACAACACTCACTGCGCAGTGTTCTTTTTGAAGAACAGGGATGCGCTGGCCCACCCCTGGCCCAACCGTCCCCTTTATGCTTTTCCCCCTGTGTCAATGATCCCCCAGGTCATCAAACAGGTCAGGGAGAATGGATGTCCAGTCCTCCTAATGGCTCCCCTCTGGGAATCCAGACCATGGTTCCCAGAGCTGGTTCAGATGACGGAAGGAGTCCCCTGGCCGGTCCCGCTGTGGAGAAATCTCCTCATGCGGGCGAACGGGATGATATGGCATCCACAACCCGACTTATGGGCCCTCCATGTGTGGCCCCTCAACGGGTACCCGGGGACCTCCCTGAGAAGGTCCTGAACACAATCACTGAGGCTAGGGCCCCGTCTATTAGGCGCCTCTATGCTCTGAAGTGGTCAGTGTTCTCCAACTGGTGCTCGGACAAACACTTCGAACCCGAGCCATGCGAGGTATCGGTCGTACTCTACTTCCTTCAAGAGCTGTTGGACGCGGGCCGCTCCCCGTCCACACTCAAAGTGTATGTGGCAGCCATTGCAGCTCATCATGCTCCGGTGGCTGGCCAATCGCTAGGAAGAAACGACTTGGTCTTACGGTTTCTTAAGGGAGCCAGGAGGATGAACCCCTCCAGGCCTCCGTCCGTGCCGTCGTGGGACCTCTCCACGGTCCTTGGGGCCCTGAAGGGACCACCTTTTGAACCGCTCCAGTCGGTTGATCTCAAGCTACTCTCACTAAAGTCTGCTCTCCTGCTGGCACTGGCTTCTATCAAGCGAGTGGGGGATCTGCAGGCGCTCTCTGTGAGCCCCTCTTGTTTGGAGTTGGTGACTCCAAAGTCACCCTCAGACCCAAGCATGGCTATGTACCCAAAGTGCTCTCAACACCGAGAGTAAACATTTCATTGGCGTTCTGTTCTGACATGATGCACTTTTTCTGAGCGTGTACGGACAAAATTTTGCTGTTTTCATGAATACAAAAGTTGGGTGACCCTCCCCCTAGACCAAAAGAAGTTGGATGACCCTCCCCTCAACAAAGAATAAAAAGACATGACCCTCCCCTATTTTCCTCCGATGGTCCATTCCATAAATACCGAACGGTCCCTAAAATGAATAGTTTCACATCTGTTTTTTTGTAATCTTGCATATGAATTATTTGAAATGTTGAACCTTAAATAACTTATCATTAATTATGACCGCCGCTAGCGTAGCTAGCGAAAGTGGAACCGAGGATGAAAATTTTTTTATGGTATGTTGGTCTTAAGGGCCCACATCAACCTAGCCCATAATCACTCATTTGTGATTTGCGCCCCTCCCATAAAAAATGAAAATGCAATATTATTCTGCTTTAATCGCCCCTATCTTCAGTGGAGATGTTCAGAACTGCACCATATTTCATGTGTATGATTAACTTGACATCCTCTGGGGGTATGCTAAGTTTCGTAGAATTTCATCCATGGGGGGGTATAAAATAAATTCATTTATGTGCACATTTAGTGACTGTACACTCATCGGCCTGTAGATGGTGCTGTTGAGCGAAGGGTTGCTGATTTAGGATGATACTGTCACACACACACATGCAGGAATACAAACAAACGCAAGCATGCACACACACTGACATCCACACGCACAGACACACACCCATACACACACATACAAATCCACATGCACAGACACACACACACAAACACACATGCGCACACACAAACACACACACATACACACACACACAGACAGACATGCACATACTACTACTTTTTTTAGGTATATACATAAAGACGCAATACAGCCAAATTGCTCCACGTTATTTATTTTTGTGGAAAGCCAGTGCAGGCCTGAGCGGCGGTCATATTTTGTACCGCCATGCGGTACATCTAGTTAGCAATAGGGTAAAGATGGTGGAATTTTAAATAACTGATGGTATAACTGTTATGTCACAGCTTCAAGACCGTCAGCACTTTGTGGAGAATGATGACATGTACAGCCTACAGGACCTGATTGACACCTCCAGTGGGCATCTCAGTTGCTCCCTCACTGAAATTCACACAACTTTTGCCAAACATATTAAACTGGACTGTGAGGTAAGTTTGTGGGTGATGCTCTGAACATAGAAGCATAGACAATGAAGAAAAAAAGCTAACAAAGTTTATTCAAAGTCTTTAAAGGGGTCAGATCATTTTGTTCCAGTTATAATGTAGCTTTGGCTTACTTAGTTGGGGACATTTAATATTAAACAATATTATTGATCTACCTTACTTAAGGTGCACTATGACACCATTTTCTTCTAGAAACAAACTTTGTTGTATTATTTTCATGCTATCACTGTGAAGCTGCTTTTAAACAATCTGTATTGTATAAAGCGCTATATAAATAAAGGTGACTTGACATGACTTGATAATATTAGTCAAGGTTTCTCACACCATATCTTGTTACCAACCTCTGTGAACTGTTAAATTAAACAGACTGTAAAACTTTAACGGTTTAGTTAACCCAAAAATTTAAATTCTGTCACGTCACCATGTACTCACACTCATGTTGTTCCAAACCTGACTTTCTGTCTTTTGCTAGACACAAAAAAGTATATTTTGAAAAATGTGTTCTTTTTATTGTTTTTCCCCCCTCTTTCCCAGTGAGGGTCCAGTGTTGTTTGGACACTACTGACTTTAATTTTTTTTTTTTGTGTGTGTGTGTGTTCTACACACACAAAAAAAAAAAAAACGGATTTGAAACAACATGAGGCTAAATTATGACAGAATCATTTCTTTAAGACTTCGGTGTATTGTAAATACCATCTTCATGTGTGAAGTTCTTTGCTGCGCTCACACACAGACTGTGGGTATGCTGTTGAGTTCAGCATAATTTATATAATATAGGCCTGGTTTCACAGACAGGGCTTAGATTAAGCCAGGATTAGGCCTTAGTTCAATTAGGACATTTAAGTAGATTTTATAAAGGTGCCTTAGAAAAAAAACATTACTGGTGTGCATCTTGAGACAAAACAATGGCACTGACATATTTTGGGCCCTATCTTACACCCGGCGCAATGCAGCGACAATCTGGACGATCACTTTTACCTCGCGCACGAGCAGCTCCGTTTGGGCTCTGGAGTCGCGTTCGGTCTTTCCACTATCAAATTCCGTCATGTAAATAGCGAATCTGCCATGGCGCGAACGCAACTGACATTTAAAGGGAATGGGAGATGAGACTCTGATTGGTTTAACACACGTAAATCCCAAAACACACCCATTACTCATTATGAGAATAGGGACAACACTTAGACCATGTGCCTGGCGCGCCGACCATTTTTACCGTTGTTAAACTAGCAAAAGTGGATTCGGACACGGCCTAAGTGAACTTGCGCCCTGCGCTTAAGACCATGCGCTTAGATCGTTAAAATAGGGCCCTTTAAGTTAGAACAGCTCAAAAATGCAGTTTAGTCTGGGACTAGGCTTAAGCCTTCTCTGTGAAACTGGGGGATAACCTGGGTGGATGAAGTACACAAATCCTGACCTGATTCATCAAAATCAAATAGAACACATTTTTACAGTGAAAAACTAAATCTTGTTCATATTTTGTTCAGTTCATTTCATGGCTAGAAATTGTTTGTTTTCTGTGCTCTGTAAAACAATCTACCCCAGCAATTTCAGTTAATTCTGAATTAAATGTCTCAAAAGTTGAAAGAAAAATGTTATCATGGTATGACCCCTTGAAAGTGAGCAGCTTCTGAAGTGAAATCAATTCTGCTTTGTCACTATGCCAGCATCTCTGTCTGAACTCTCTCTTTTTTTATACCATCAGAAATGCCAGGCCAAAGGCTTCATGTGTGAATTGTGCAAAGAGGGTGACATTCTCTTCCCATTCGACAGCCACACCTCCATCTGTAACGACTGCTTCGCTGTTTTCCACAGGTTTGCTTTTGAACACATCAGATACAGTACATCTCCAATTACCACATTCCATATGCACTGTTATAGGGCCTGGAAAGGCATAGATTTGGTTCGCTAATCATATTAACTCTAGGGAACTTGATTATATATTCTTGGCCACAAGATATTATTTTGAGGCCATAAAGATTAATTTAGTCAAAATAACATTCATACCTCGTGACCATGCAGTGTGAAGTCATGACCGTGAGATCCTATGATGAGGGAACCATATCCTTTTCTCATGGCCATGAGTTTAATAAGTAAAACAGACCTGTATGACTACAGCAATGTGTGATAATCAGAAAGAAGAAGAAGTAATTTATTTTAAATTAGAAATTACATATTAGCTGTGTCCCAATGTGAAGGCTGCATCCTCCGAAGGCCGTATTTGAAGGCCGATTGCGTCACAGCGGCGCGACGAAGGACGTCCCAATTCAAAGGCTGCACACTTCGGAGGTCGCATTTGAAGGCCGATTGCGTCACCGCGGCTCGATGAAGGCTGTCCCAATTCAATTCTGCATCCTCCGAAGTCCGTATTCGAAGGCCGGTTGCGTCATCGCTGCGCGACGAAGGCTAAAGCGACGCCAAATGCACCCTTCGTTTCCCCGTGAAAGGAAGGATACATAAATGGACACTTAGCGGACTATTCTACCCCATAAGTCATCGCGCGCCGGTGACGACAGCTTTTTTTTTTTTTTTTTTTTTATGACGGCCGAGAGTTCGGTGGCAGACGGCAAATTCACATTTAAATGTAAGTATTATGTTTTCATTTACTCAAATACCTAGTGAAACCTGAGTTAAAAGCCACAAGTTTTTCTTTCTTATAAACTTCATCTTAACTCCTTCGTCACCATACGTGGCTTCATTTGTCAGGTGGTCTGAGGCAAAACTTGTGCTAATGTTAGTTTAATAATTGTTTCAGGGAGCAAGGAGCAGACAGCCCAATTTATTAAATTGCAATTAAAATAATAAATCAACTAAATAAATTAAATTAAAATGTATTGTAATATTTGCACTAGTCTGTCTAACTTGTGTAAATAAGAAATATCACCCTATAAAGCCCACAAACCTAAGAAAAGCAGTAGATAAGGCAATGGCGTTTCACTTTTATGTGTTTTTGTAGTGCTGTCATGCAAGCTATGTCTACAAAGGTTTTAACCAAATTTGAGTATTCATAAATATGATTTCTGAATATGATTTTAAAAATACAAAGTAAGAAAGTTGAGATCACATCTTTGCTGAAATGTATTGTGCTGTTGTTGTTAACAAGCCATGGTTAATTTGCTCTGCCTTAGGATTGCACGTGTCCTGGGACAGGTGAGGGTGTGAGTGGGAACCCACTGCTGAAACTTGGCCCTGGTTTGTCCTCATGGATGAGGTGTTGGGACAGAGGCATTACACCAACCCCCTGTCCTCATTGCCTCAATCCCTGAGGACAGACCAGGGCCGAGTTCAGCAGTGTGTGACCAAGAAGAGGAGGAGCCAGGGGCAGCACCAGCATCAGCATCAGGAGAGAAGGGAGAGAATGGACAGGCTGTTTTCTCTTCTTGAAAGAATGATTGAGAAATATATATATATATATATATATACAGTATATATTCTTGTTTAACTTTTTTTCACTTATATTTTTTAAAAGAAAAAAAAAATTTCTGTACATTTATTTATTTTTATGCAACTTTAAATGTGTAAATAAAAGAGAATTCATTGCTCTGGACATTGTTTATTTTTGTAATGACAGTCATAATTTCTGCATGAAACAAATTCTTCTATACCTTTTTTTTCCCCAACTATTTACAACATACGTTAAACATCTCAAAATCAACATAAACATTTAAATTTACAGTAGCCTACATAAAATAAGAAAAAATGATGTAGACTTT
This sequence comes from Rutilus rutilus, assembly GCF_951802725.1. Lineage (NCBI taxonomy): Eukaryota > Metazoa > Chordata > Actinopteri > Cypriniformes > Leuciscidae > Rutilus > Rutilus rutilus. The sequence continues at coordinate 14,784,518 of NC_140213.1, forward strand.
TATTCAGCTGAGTGGGAGACCCTGGTGTGCTGCTGGACCGGGATGGGCTCAACATTAAAGACCCTGGTAAGGCCTCCTGCTGGTAGGACATCATCTGGGATGGTCTCCAGAGTGTTTGACTGCATATTTTCACTATCCACTAAGTTGTCTACCAACAGGTTTGCAGGGCTAACTCATGGAATAAATATTAAGATACTTTATTACACTAAAGTACTTTTAATAACCACTAATACCACATTGGGGGAAACTACTAGTCATATATTTCAAACCTTAGTTAAGCTAAATTATCTTTCATACTCTAATGTACTTAAGGCATCAAGAGTAAAAGTAAAGGAATTCTGCAGGAAAAAAACCTTGTCAGGGTTTTTATGATGGTTCTGCTTTTATATTACTGCATATGTTGCATTTTACTTTGAATATTTTCAAGGTTGATACATTTAAACTATATACTTTTGTGTAGTTTAATGTAAAACAATGCATCATATTGTAAAATAACAATTTTGTAGTGTTGCTGTCCTGTGTGGGAAAATTACTTCGAGTAGCCTTAACAAAGTATGTAGTAACTTACATATCACCACTGGTTATTTTGAAAATTAAAGTAACAAAATGTAGGCTTATTGTCACAAAATTAACAAATTGTTGCTAACTACAGCTCCGTCCCATTTCAAAGGGCGCATCTGAAGCGCTCGGACCGGTCTAGCCTACGGACGATTGTTCTTGTCGCCTAGCAACAGTGACTGACAGCTGTCGATGAAGAGCGGGAGTAACATTCGCACTGGACTTTTTATATTCAACTGGGTTTTATATTCAAATAGGGTTGAAAACCTGTGTAAATATATTTACCATGGTTTATTTATGTGCATAATAAAAATAATACACTAGCCTACAAAATCACATCAGAGTAAGATTTGAATCTTCGGCTAAGCCGAAAGTACATGGCCTGAAACATCCGTACCATGTCCTCCAGTAAAATATAAAACATAAAAATGACAATAGCCAATTCTGGCTCCATAGCTGTTTACTCAATTATATAAAATGAATTATCAGGATAGCAGCATACTCTCGCACCGTTGCTTGGCGCCTGGAGCGGTAATCGGGAACACCTGGCTGCAATTATGAAATCCTACGAAGGCTACATGTTGCATCATTTGAAGTCCGCGGCCTTCGAAGGATGCAGCCTTTACATTGGGACACAGCTATTGTGATAGGTCAGAAGGCATCGAAGTTCATTCTTTAAGTGACAGTTCACCCAAAAGTGAAAATGCTTTTAAGTTCAAGTCACCTTTAGACTTTATAGAACACTTTTTACAATACAGATTGTTTCAAAGCAGCTTTACAGTGATAAAATGACATCATCATTTACATAATTTACTCACCTTTGTGTCGTGTACTCTCCCTGTATAGTTTTTTCTCTGAGAAACAAAAGTGTGAAGAGAGTGAGCCAAACTGTCCCTTCCCAGGCACCATAAACTGCTACTTTACACTTAATGTTATGCTTTTTAATTTTACAGTGTTGACTGTAAATCTCAATAAGAGGGTGATAGAGTCCTACAAATGTCTGTGCCTTTCCATAGCTTATCCCCTAAAGCTTTGAAGTCTGTGACCCTGCTGCTGGAGAGCTACTATCCTGCAGAGTTTAGCTCCAACCCCAATCAAACACACCTGAAACATCGGGCTACGTTCACACTGCAGGCTGAAACGACCCAATTCCGATTTTTTTGCCCCTATGCGACCTGTATCTGATCTTTTCATGACAGTCTGAACGACACAGATCCGATCTTTTCAAATGCGACCCAGGCCACTTGGGCCCCGTTTACACTGCCAGTGAAATGTGACCCAATTCCGATTTTTTGCTCACATGTGACACAGATCGGATGTGTTCTATGACAGTGTAAACAGGAAAAAAACGCATGCATTCGGATATTTCCAGATCGGTTTCAGGCCTCATTCATATGTGGAAATAAATCGGATATGTGCCAATGCGACTGTCATGTAAACAGGCAGATCGGATTTTCTGAGGCATTAGGCAACGTCTCCGCGGTTTAATGACGAGAGAAACCCCGACGCACATCTACAAAGGGACGGATGGCCCGACGAAACGTTGTGTCATTGTAGGAGAGGAATGTGGAGAGGGGCACGGGAAGTGTTTTCACATGATTGTAAATTTAACGAAAATTTTTGTTCATTTACATTTATTCATTTTAAGCAATTAATAATTTATTTGTAATAAACACTTTAAGTGGGCTATTTAAATTTAAAAAGTGCTAGGACTATTTACATGTTCAATTATATTTTTAAAACATGCGCGCAGATTGTGATGTAATATTGTGTGTGCATAGAAAGAATTTGTCCGCAGCCGCTCAAAAAAGAAAAAGAAAATTGTCCATAGCTGCTCTACTCCTGAGCGCAACTCCACTGTCAGTGTTGTGTAAGTAAAGGCTCTAGACAGTTTTTTTGTGTTAATTTCTATTTCTTGTCGCTGTGCAGGCTCTTTATTGTATAACAGTGAACAGCCCTTAATTTATGTGCCGTAGATCGGTCCGTTGCATTACGAATGAAAGCAGTATCAGTAATCTCAAATATGTGATGTGCAGTCAAGTTCGGGTGTGTGTATGTTGTTTTAACGAGTGTTCTCACCGATACGCTTGTGATTCGTGGATAACGAGTTTTATAGACATTGTTTCTTATTCAAAAGTGGTGTTTGGCAACTTTGCATATCGCAGAGCATGAAACATATTTTGTGTTCGTCCATTTGTGCAAGAGAATTTAACCCTTTAAGCATGCGCGATATGTTTCAGATATAGGCTACTAGCCATGGCAAGTGTAAACATATGAATCGGATATGGGTCACAATTTAAAGAACGTGTAAACAGACAGTCAAAAAAATCGGATTTAGGCAACAAATCAGAATTGGGCATCAAGACCTGCAGTGTAAACGAGGCCTTGGGTATGTGGTCCAAATCCGATCTTTTGAAATGCGACTTCAGTCTGAACGGCCAGGTCGCATGTATCCGACCCGCACGTCATTGATACGCAACAAACGTCATAAGTCTGCGTTGAAGTAGTCGCAAAGAGTATAGAAGTACTTCTATACTCTTTGGTAGTCGTCGGTTTGAAAACGGACTGCATATTCGTCGAGCTGAGGTAAATCTGCCGAACGGGTCGACCTCGACGAGCCCGTTAATTAAAAAAATAAATAAAAGCCCACGGCCACCATCATTATATATCCAATGTGAATAAGAGCAGACTAACGTTATTTTAACTTATTTGTGCTGATATTAGATAGGTCAGCGGCTGCTGTCTGGCTCTTGTGTAACGGTCGCTGCGCGCGCTCGTGTGTTATGTGTGTGTGTGTGTGTGAGTGAATCACAGTAAGTTGACGTTTAGCTACTTCCGCAAACAACAAGTGACGTCGTTGACCGTTGAGTACTCTTTTGCGCATGCGGGTCACTTCTGTGTCATTTCACGTTCACACAGGAGATCACAAAAGGTCGCATTTAATTGGAAATGTAAACGGCCTTGCAAAAAAATCGAATCTTTTCAAAAAATCGGAATTCAGCATTAAGCCCTGCAGTGTGAACGCAGCCTAATCAACGTGTTTAGGGTTACTTTGAAAATGACAGGTAGAAATGTTGGAGCAGGGTTGGAACTGAAGTCTGCAGGAAGGTAGCTCTCCAGGAGAAGGGTTGCAAACAAGCCAGCACGGGCCCTTTACGGGCCCACTTAGGGCTAGCCTAAGGGCCCCCAGCGGGCTGCCCGCGCTGGGCCCATGAGAATTTGCTCATTGGCAAAACGTTGGCCCCTTAGCGCTGGCCCTGCACGGGCAGCCCTCACTTACTGTACATTCACACCGCCGCCGACTTGAGCTGCAAAGAAGCTCTGGCCGCCCTGTCAAGGACGCTTGTCAAAAAGTACGGAGAAGCTTGTTGACGCTTTGGCCGCTCTGAAGTCTGTGTCACACCATGAAATGTAAACAGGAAAAAAAAACAAGCAATACATTGACACTAGAAACCTTTTATAATGACAGCATTTTTATAACCGTTTTGGTCACATTTGGTCGGGAACAAATTATTTTGATTAATATGCGCGAGGGAGAGCGAGCAAGACGTGTTGTTTGAAGACGGTGAAGGTGAGTGAGTGCGCGCGCGCGGCCGGGGCTCTCTCTCTTTTGTAACTGGTCCCTATATGAAAATAACGTCATAAATTTTATATAATAACGTCATAAATTTCGTCATAAATGATAGGAAACCCAGCAACAGCGATTATCAGTTTCTCCTCCATTTTCTCGGAACTAATGTTTTGGTAGGAACGAAAGTTTACATCGTATGTTTCTCCGGAATCAGCAAGCGCGAAGGACGTCTATATTCTGATTGGTTGCTGGCGTTTTGCCGCTGCTTGCCGCTGAACCGCGTCATAGCTCATTACCATAAAGTTGAGCTTCTCTCAACTTTCAGATTGACGCTCAAACCGCCCAAAACGCGACGCCGATGGATTTGACGCTCCTTGCAGCTGAGAGAAGCCAGCTTCCATTGAAAATGAATGACTTCCGGTAACTTTGGAAGCTCAAGTCGGCGGCGGTGTGAACGCACAGTTAGCCCCCAGGAAGCCCTCACAGGGCCCGCACTATTAATCTACAACAATAAATCTGTTTTTAACTATAAATACTTTTCAGCTACTATAACTTATTCTATACATCTGAAATGGATGCAGTCACCACATAACTAATGTCTGTCTTGTCAAAAAATGTACAGTAGTCAAAGGGATTTCAAATCAATGTATTTATTAATTACAAAATATAAAACATTCAATTCAGGTTAATACAGGTTAATAAAGCTAATTTAACACTCTGAAAGGGACTAAAAATTCTCTATACAAATATAAAATAATTCAAATAAACATAAAAAAAATACTGGTAACACTTTATAATAACATTCGATGAACTAATCATTTACAAAACATTCATAAATGATTAGCAAGTGATATACTAACATTTTATGTATGTTTTGTAAATTCCATTTACAAGTGATTAGCAAATGATTAACTAATTATTTACGAAACATGACTATGCGTTCATAAATGATTAAAAAGTGATATGTTAATTATTGTATGTATGTTTTGTAGATTCAGTTATAAGTCATTTACATTTGATTAGTTAATGATTGACAAAACATGAATATGCGTTTCATAAATGTTTAATAAATTGTTATTTTTTTTGTATGTATGTAGCAATTAGAGGGTGCAGAAAGTGTTGTAAATGCCTTGAATACACGTACAGATCATTTGTAACAGGTAAGTGTTCAACACAATGTGTAAATGCATGAATAAATCATTTAAAACACTTTCTGCATCCCCTAATCTAAAGTGTAAACTATTCATCACTTGTAAATGTGTTACACATCATTCGTAGATTACCACTTCAAGAATCAATAAAGCATAAGATCAACGAATCTTATCTACGAATGATGTGTAACACATTTTCCAAGTGATGAATAGTGTACACTTTAGATGTGTTGTAAACGATTTATTCATGCGTTTACACATCATCTATAACAGGTGTTGAACACTGTAGTGTGTACTCACTGCAGTGTAAGTGCTGACTGGTGAGGGTATAGACAGCTGTCTTCTGTAGTGTGCACTGCAGTATATTCTCTGACACACTTGGAGTCTTTAACCACTGTGCACCTGATGTGAGCAAAACATACAAAAAAAGTAACAATTTATTAATTGAGGGTGGCTCGCTGGAGGAGGGTGGCTCTATGGTAGAGGGTGGCTCGCTGGTGGAGGGTGGCTCGGGGTGGAGGGTGGCTCGGGGTGGAGGGTGGCTCGGGGTGGAGGGTGGCTCGCTGGTGGAGGGTGGTTCGGGGTGGCTCGCTGGTGGAGGGTGGCTCGGGGTGGCTCGCTGGTGGAGGGTGGCTCGCTGGTGGAGGGTGCCTCGCTGGTGGAGAGTGGCTCGCTGGTGGAGGGTGGCTCGGGGTGGCTCGCTGGTGGAGGGTGGCTCGCTGGTGGAGGGTGCCTCGCTGGTGGAGAGTGGCTCGCTGGTGGAGAGTGGCTCAGAGGGTGGCTCGCTGATGGAGGGTGGCTCGGAGGGTGGCTCGCTGGTGGAGGGTGGCTCACTGGTGGAGGGTGGCTCGCTGGTGGAGGGTGGCTCACTGGTGTAGGGTTGCTCGCTGGAGGAGGGTGGCTCGCTGGTGGAGGGTGGCTCGCTGGTGGAGGGTTGCTCGCTGGTGGAGGGTACAAAATTAAATTAACAAATATAACAATAAAACACTAGACTTCACTGTATAAATTATACATAGATTCTTAATAAAGCTACTGTGTTAAAGTTCTTATAGTTTTGTTATATTAGGGATAGTTAACTGTTACCCCAAAAAATCTGTTATCATTTACTCTCTCAAATTGTTTTAAACCCTAATGATTTTCTTCTGTTGAAAAAAGTTATTTTGAAGAATGTGGGTAACCAGACAGGTGCTGGTCCACAGTGACTAGTATATGTTTTTTTCTACATTGGAAGGACCAGCAACTGTTTGGTTACCCACATTCTTCAAAATAACTTATTTTGTGTTCTGCACAATAAAGAAATTAATACAGGTTTGAAACAACATTACAGTGAATAAATAATGACATTTGACATTTTTGGGTGAACTATCCCTTTAAGGACAAGCGGCAGCATGTTTAATATTAGGATGCTGTCATTTTAAGACCAGTATGCTGCTCTATATACAGCCACGCATCCAGTTTTCTCTCAAATGTTTTCTGCTAAAATGGCGTTTTTCGGGGACTAAAATAGGCCAAGGCCGCTCTCCCCTGGGCGGGCTCTGACGTGTAATGGCGTGATGCTAGCTCATTGGCGCACACGTCAGAGGCGCCCGCGCCATTGTGCCGCAGCAAAAATGCGTTTTACATTATAGGCTAACGTTACAGTAAATCAAGGAAAAGGAGTTTCCCCACTGTGTATGGGGAACTGAGGTTACGATAGTAACCGAGTAGTTTTCTCTCAAATGTTTACTTTCACAACATATCCCATAACCAACTGAATGCACTGATACTAACGTTACCATCTTCAAAAGCAGATCGTGGAGCCATTTTAATCGTCCACGTTCAAAATTCGAGCACAGCCGTTAGACGAACGTAGTTATAGCTTTATAACTTTTTTTCCTTAGACTTTAGCAGTTTACTGTGACAATCTGACGTGGTAACATACAGAATATGGTAAACGAGGTGAAAAGGACCATATTTAGCCTATATAAGCTAACTAACGTTAGTTTATTGACAACCTAGCTGCTAACGTTACTCCGTTGTTGTTCGACAAAAATTGGATTAACAAAAAAAAACATTAATTACTGAAAATACAATAATAGCAGAACACACACACTATAGCAAATATTTACTGTTAAAGATAATACTCAATTTACAATTAAAACTCACCTCAGAGTCAGGAGAATTCCACTGTGAAGGCAGAAACAACCGTTAGGAAGGCGGAAAGTGACGACTGCAGCCTGTAGCGCGATGATTAATCAAATACGTAGTTGATGTTCGACGCATGCGCGGAATTGGATACTTTTAACACGCATTTATTAATCTTTTATTTAATGTAATTTAAACTGTAATGCCGAGTTAAGGATAGAAAAATAGATACTTAAATATATATTTCATTAGATGAATTATATTAATTATTATTAATTATTAAATGCAGGAAGGTTTCTTCAAGCATCTCGGAGACCTTCCCAGTTTTTTTCTGTTTCTTATCAGACTCGATGATGGTGAGATCAGATCATACCGGCTGTTGTCAGATTCCTTGTGCATACACAAATCTCACTGGTTATTACAATTAATGGCAAAAAGAATGTTTGGAAATTAAACTGATATTTCCTACTGACACACTACAGCAAAATAAATAACCGACTTAAAACCTTTTTTTTTTTGTTAATGTAAACATAAATGTATATATTTAATACTATATATATATATATATATATATATATATATATATATATATATATATATATATATATACAGTGCTATGCATAAGTTTAGGCACCCATGCTAAAGTTGACTAAAAAGAGGAATAAAAAATCATCTTTTGGAAATTGAACTTAATGCCTTAATTTAAAAAATTAGGAAAAATCCAACCTTTAAGGACACCAATTTTCTTTGTGAATGAATAATGTATCGTAAATAAATAAATGTTCTTCCTTAAAATACAGGGTGCATAAGTTTGGACATCCCTATGTTAAATTCCCATAGAGGCAGGCAGATTTTTATTTTTAAGTATTCTTTTTTTTTTTTTTTTTGGATACTATGCATCCTGATAAAGTTCCCTTGGCCTTTGGAATTAAAATAGCCCCACATCATCACATATCCTTCACCATACCTTGAGATTGGCATGGTTGTATTTCAGTTAGCCTAATAGCTAGTTTGATTCCCATTGAGAGCAATGCAAATCAAACTAGCTATTAGGCTAACTGAAATAAAAACCATGACAATCTCAAGGTATGGTGAAGGATATGTGATGATGTGGGGCTATTTTAATTCCAAAGGCCAAGGGAACTTTATCAGGATGCATAGTATCCTAAAAAAAAATTTTTTTAAATACTTAAAAATAAAAATCTGCCTGCCTCTATGGGAATTTAACATAGGGATGTCCAAACTTATGCACCCTGTATTTTAAGGAAGAACATTTATTTATTTACTATACATTATTCATTCACAAAGAAAATTGGTGTCCTTAAAGGTTGGAGTTTTCCTAATTTTTTAAATTAAGGCATTAAGTTCAATTTCCAAAAGATGATTTTTTATTCCTCTTTTTAGTCAACTTTAGCATGGGTGCCTAAACTTATGCATAGCACTGTATATATAGCATTGAATGCTCTACAAATAATTCTTATAAGTTAATAACAAAAAAGATAGGCTATAAATTACATGAAAAATAGCACTCCAAAGAGCGCTCAATCTCTATCTCGGCAGACATTTTCCTTCTAAATATTTAAAAATTGAGTGTATAGCCTAAAGTTAAACTTATGATCTCCAATGTTGTTTTGAGTGTTGTATGGTGTGAAAAGCAACTATAATGAATAAACATTTATTTGACTCGACTGAGGTGTTATTAGTCATGTGAACTTGTCTTTTCTTTCAATTTAATCTAATTTTTATTGTTGAAAATGTTTAGCTATATTAGAATGATATAAATGGCATTAGGCCTATACGTCTATGGGAAATTGTATAAAAACAGACAAAAAGAAGAGAGAAGTTTAATTTAAACTTTAAAATTAAAATTTAATTTAAACTCAGCGAACTCTGCCAGAGTGATCGATATCATAATAACTAGTAATAACTTCTTCATATCTCTGGACCATCAATAACTTTACATGTTGACCTTCTCAAATAAATTAAAAGCCTATTGTTTTATTCCTGATATGCAGGATTCAAAATTAACTAGGTTGGTAGATTTTTTTAAATTACGAGGCATCCAGATTTTTACCACCAATTGCATGGTACACTGTTAATTTTGGATTACATTACAAACATCATATCCAGTAAAAATAATAGGCTTTTTAAAGTAAGATTTGTTCTTAGAGTTTTTAAGGGATCATGTGTTGTCTTGTAGACACAATCCAGTGCAAATAATGGATTTTTTCTTTTTCTTCCTGCTGAGCAGAGTTATAAATGGAAGGTCTTATTGAATTTCACATTCAATTTTAAAAAGCAGCCAAAACGTAATGAAAGTGGGCTACCTAAACAAAACTTGCATGGGCCCAAAGGTACAAAAGCTGCTCTGGGCCCGAACGGGCTGGCCCACAATGGGCCACCATGGGCTTAATGTGGGCAGCCCGCTAGTGTGGGCTGCTCACAGTTAGCCCGAGGTGAGCCCAAAGCTGTGGGCCTCGCCTGGGCAAGCCCACACTGGGCCTGTTTAGGTTTGGTGTGGGCTGGCCCTAGCCCACTGTGCCCGCAAAAAGCCAGCATGGGCCCCGCAGGGGCATGTTTGCAGGGGACCCTTGCCCTAAAGGTAGATTGATATAAACATATTTTACTCTTCCTAACTTGCTCAGCGATATTGTCTTCGCTGTTGGTTTGCTATGACAGTAGTTGACCTGAAAGAGAAAATGTCCCTTAAATGGTTAGTTCACCCAAAAATGAACATCAGCCCATGATTTACTCACCCTGAAGCCACACTAGGTGTATTTGACTTTCTGCTTTCAGACGAATACAATCTGAGTTATATAAAAAATTGTCCTGGCTCTTCCAAGCTTTATAATGGGAGTGAATGGCTGGAGAAAATTTGAAGCCCAAAAAAGTGCATCCATCCATGATAAAAAATACTCCACACGGCTCCGGGGTGTTAATAAAGGCCTCTGACATTTCACTTCAAAATGGATAATTCGTGACCAGTGTTTTGTTTTGCTCTTTCCTCTGAGCTTCTGCGTTTGTCATTACGTTGTGCGTCGGGTCAGGGGTTATTCTTCCATTGTAAATCAATGGCCGTCTGTCGGAAGCTAGTGATTATAGTTTATAAAGTTTTAAATATGGGTATTTTCCTTACACAAACGCATGGCTTCATTTCAGAAGGCCTTTTTTAACCCCCTGGAGTGGATTACTTTTGGATGGATGGATGCACTTGTTTGGTCTTCAAATTTCCTCCAGCCATTCACTCTCATTATAAAGCTTGGAGGAGACAGGAATTTTTTTTAACATAACGGCGATTGTATTTGTCTGAAAGAAGAATGTCATATACACCTAGGATGGCTTCAGGGTGAGTAAATCATGGGCTAATTTTCATTTTTGGGTGAACTATCCCTTACAGTTACCCTTGTGACAATGCTGAGTATTTAAGGTAAACAACAATGTACTTGTGCTGCTGAATGAAACTGCACATTTCTGAAAGCTTGTGTAGCTAGAAGCGTTTGCGTTCATGTACCTTATTCATTCTTTCTAAGTTTTGTTCTTGTTTTTTATTTTGCCATCTTGCCCAGGGATTGCTACTATGATAACTCGACCACATGTCCACGCTGTGCGAGAAATCTGGAACGCAAAAATGAGGAGTCTCTGAACCCATAGATCAGCCTGACGGATGGATGCCTCACAAACACTGTGAAATCTTCAGAGCCAGAACTCTGGCATGTGGGTCTTGTCTCATCTTCTCTGTAATTTATTTGTTCCTGAGGTTTGTACCATGCTCCTGTCACTCTTAGAAATTATGACAATTTCTGTATTGTCATAAATTTGGTATGATCAGCATAGCAGGAAAACCTAACTGCTTTTAAAATCAGTTTCCCTCTGTTTTCCCATACATATGGAATTTTTTGTTACAGTTAGATGTCTTCAGTCCAAACAGAAATCATCCATGGTTTAACAATGGCATGTTCTGCTGAAGACTATGACTATGATGACTGTGAGATCATTTTGATCTAAAGATTCCAACACAAAAATCTGGGTAACATGCTTGTCATCTTGGGATCATGCAAAAATACTACAAGGCAACACTGTTTTACTTTATAGTTATATTCCCAGAATATACAGTGGCTTAATGTTGTTGATTATTTTCTAAAACTTATGTTGTGCTCCCATTTTATGAGATCAACATGGTCATGTTCTAATCTATTCATGCATCTGAGGGGAATGACTACTTCAGTTATATCCAAAATATCATTGGACGTTTTTGTACGGTTTGTTCAACAGTCATTTCTTATTTAAGAATATTATAATTACCTGGTGTTAAATCTGCTTAAATGGCAGAGTGCTATTTAATTGCCTCTGTAATAACTGTGCAAGAGAACCTGTGACATGTTATGAAGTCCAATAACTAACATATCTTTACACAAAGCATCAATAAAAATAATAAAAAGGAACAGTGGGCCATGTTTGGTTGATCTCCAGTTTCACTTCTAGCATTAATCAAATAGTACCCTATGGGTATGGGGTAAAGATGACCCCTACACCTTAATTTTTGTTTAGAATAAAGTCTATGATAATCCCTCTCAATCATTACTTATGATCCACTAGAAGTATGTTGTGGTGTTCTCTTACGAGAGGTCTCTCGTACTGCGTAAATTTCTTACGCTAGGGGAAAATCCCTTTTCCGCGAGATATTGAAGCCAAAAAATTATCCTTAATTTTGTATTATTGTAAAACGCGTTGCGTCAGCATACAGACATAGGCAAGATGGCTCGTGTGCCTATTGGCTGTTCTGCGGCAACTGCAGCAGCCTATCGAGCGAGGCCTAGCGTGACGTCAGACCCAATGAGGGTGCTCCGTGCCCGCTGCGTCACATCCCGCCGAAACGGGCGTGGCTTAGGCCTATAAATCCAGCTCGCAGGCAGCTGATATCTGATTTTTCATCTCTTCAGCGAAGCACACGCATCGCTGGATCCGGAGAGAAGCCGCGCCGTCTGAGGAAGCCTTTACAGCGGGACGAGTCGTCACTGAAGCCGCTGGCCGCGCCGCCTTCTATCGCCTTCCCGCTGCGCTATCCGGCGCTTATATCCTTTACTCTCTCTGCTGTGTGTGTGTTCGCCGCCACGACACACACTGTCTAAAAGAGCTCGCGTCTTTTTAAAGATGCCTTCCTGCGGCTCGTGCAGAGCCACACTCAGCGACGGGGACCGCCATGTTATCTGCGTTTCCTGCCTGGGTGAGGATCATGCAGCTCTCGCGCTCGCTGACGGCGGCTGCCCTCATTGCGAGCTACTGCCTATGGCGACTCTGAGGACAACAGAGGGTACCATTCGCTGCCGCCGGTCGAAGAAGCAATAGCAAACCACTTATGCCCGCCCTCCGCTGGACGGCGCGCTAAGCTGGCGCTACCTTCAAAAGCTTGCCGCATGACGTCAAACCTGCTCGGTCGCGCTTTCTCCGCCGCTGGGCAGGCTGCGTCAGCGCTGCATACTATGGCCACACTGCAAATTTTCCAGGCCGATCTCCTCCGAAAGCTGGATGAGAAAGGGCCAGATGCAATTTGCATGCCAGACTTGAGGCCTCTCTCACTGTGACTGAGAGACACCTGTGGCTAACGCTCTCCGAGATGTCTGAGTCTGAGCGCGCCGCCTTCCTCGACGCTCCGCTTTCTCCCGCTGGCCTCTTCGGAACTTCCGTCAAAGATTTAGCGGAAAGATTCGCCGAGGTACAGAAAGCGTCACAGGCTATGAAGCACTTCCTGCCGAAGCGCTCCAGTTCTGCAGCAGGCCGTGCGAAACCGTCTGCTCAGAGCTCACAGCCTCAGCCTCCGGCCACCGCCGCCACTTCGCAGCGCAGACAGGCCCGAAGCGCGAGACCGCGCTCTCGCTCATCTGGCCGCCGCCCCGCCCCGCGTGGGCCGCGGCCCAGGATTGCGGTAAAGCCCGAGGCCCCGAAGTCGTCCTAGCACGCCTAGGGAAACGACGGTGTTCAAGTCCCGCCGCGGCCGGACTTCCACCAAAACTCATTGCTCGTCCAGTTCCAAGAAATGTAACTGTTCCAGTGTATTTTGCAGTCAACAAGCCGGTTCCACTGCCCGCTTGCCTGCACACAAATGCCGTTTTCACGGCTACCCAGATAAATCCCACAAAGAGCGTATTTTCTGGTGTCCCGGCCACGGCCGATGGTGTTATGAGTGTAGACAAAATGCCCACTGCCCAGTGCTCATTCCTACACACAAGCACAGCCCGTCACACAGGGCTCGCGCACATAAAATCGACCCAGTTCGATTGCGCATTAAACGTAGCAGATGTGCCCACTGCCCAGTGCCCACAATCACTACGTTTTGCATGTCTCGAGGTTTCTGTAAAAACGAAACCAACGTGCATTCGCTCTGCTCAGGCTGACAATGCTCTCGGTGTGGTAAATGTGCCCGCTATCCCACGCCCACATCCACACATAGACATGACAAATCCTACGGGATTCGCCCAGCCCTCCCCCTCTCAGTTAACCACCGCAGAGTCGTCGAGCGCGGGCAATTTGCCCGCTGTTATCAGCGCGCCCTCTGCCTCAAATGTCATAAGCGCGACGCTTATGTTGCAGCACACCAAAGCCCCTCTGTCGCTGAGCGACCAGTGCGCGCTTCGCATTCAACCCCTAGCCATTCGTGCAGATGCATGGGCAAGGCTACCCGGGGTTTCGAAGTGGGTGCTAGACATTATAGAAAGAGGCTATTCGCTACAGTTTCGCCGACGCCCGCGCTGAGACCACGGTAAAAACAGAAGTAGCACACCTACTTCGAGCCGAAATTTTTAAACTATTGAGCAAAGGGGCCATAGAGCCGTTATCTCAAGCTCAGAGCGAAGGAGGGCTATACAGCAGCTTCCTGGTACCGAAAAAAGACGGGGGTCTCAGACCCATACTAGATCTAAGGCAACTGAACAGAGTGCTTGCAAAGCGACAGTTCAGAATGCTCACGACCAGAAAAATCCTCGCGCAGGTTCGCCGAGGAGATTGGTTTGTGTCAATAGATCTGAAAGACGCGTATTTTCAAATACAGATAGCGTCACGTCACAGGCGATATTTGAGATTCGCCTTCGAGGGCCAGGCATATCAGTACACAGTCCTGCCGTTCGGCTTGTCCCTAGCACCCCGTACATTTACAATGTGCATGGACGCAGCGCTCGCATCCCTCAGTCTACAGGGCATGCGATTATTGAACTACTTGGACGATTGGCTGATTCTAGCTCAATCTCACTCGGTGCTCATAGAGCACAGGACCATTTTGCTCGATCACCTCGAGAATCTGGGTCTCAGAGTCAATTGGGCGAAGAGTTCTCTGTTCCCCAGACAGATAATATATTTTCTGGGCACAGAACTGGACTCGCTGTCTATGATAGCGCGACTATCACCACAGCGCGTACTAGACATTCAGCGCGCAGCGAGCTCTTTCCGCTGCGGCGCATCTGTCCCGCTCAAGAAATTTCAGAGGATGCTAGGTCTCATGGCCTCAGCATCATCAGTACTTCAGCTGGGCTTGCTTTGCATGCGCCCGCTACAGTTCTGGCTGAAAGCGCGAGTACCGCGCCGAGCGTGGGCTTCCGGTCTGCTTCGTCTCAAGGTCAATCAGAAATGCATCGCAGCTCTGAAACCTTGGAAAGCAAACGACTGGAACCAATCAGGTGTAAGCCTGGGGACTTCCTCGAGTGTGAAGGTAGTGTCTACGGACGCATCCACCTCGGGATGGGGAGCGCTGCTCGAGGGCAGACCGTTCTTCGGCCAATGGTCAGAACGGGAGAAGCTTCTTCACATAAACTGCCTCGAAATGTTGGCAGTAGACAACGCGCTGACGCGTTTTTGTCCCCAAATACGAGGACACCACGTCCTGGTCCGCTCGGACAACATGTCAGTGGTGTCCTACATAAATCGCCAGGGCGGCCTCAGGTCCTGAAACCTGCACAGGCTGACAGAACGCCTCCTGGTGTGGGCTCGCTGAGAGCAGCGCACGTGCCAGGGCTCCTAAACGTAGGACCGGACAGACTGTCCAGGAACAATGTTCCGACAGGCGAGTGGTCTCTACACCCACAGACAGTCCAGCTGCTGTGGAAGAAATTCGGCAGAGCGGAAGTAGACCTGTTCGCGTCTCAAGAAAACGCTCACTGTCTGGAATTTTTCTCCAAGAGCAGGGACGCGCTGGCTCATGTTTGGCCCCGCCGCCCGCTCTATGCCTTCCCTCCCGTCTCTCTCCTGCCTCAGGTGATAGAACGGATCAGGGAAGAAGGATGCTCAGTGCTACTCGTAGCGCCGTTCTGGAAAAACCAACCCTGGTTCCCAGTTCTGATGCAGCTAGCGAGCACTGCCCCATGGCCAGTGCCAGTGAGGAGGGACCTCCTCTCTCAGGCCAAGGGCTCGATTTGGCATCCGCGCCCAGAGCTGTGGTCCCTTCATGTTTGGGCCATCAACGGGTACCCGCTGACCTCCCAAGCGGAGTGTTAAACACAATCACGCAGGCTAGAGCTCCGTCTATGCGACGTCTCTATTTCTTGAAATGGTCAGTGTTCTCCAGCTGGTGCACAGCTCGTGGCGTGTCGCCCCCAGACTGTGGGGTGACGGAGGTTCTCTCCTTCCTACAAGAGCTGTTGGACAAGGGCAGGACCCCTTCCACACTCAAAGTGTATGTGGCGGCCATAGCAGCGTTCTCAAAAACAACGCTTGGTCAGTCAATAGGAAGGAACGATTTAGTCATCCGCTTCCTTAGAGGAGCTAAGATACTGAATCCTCCCAGACCTCCCTCAGTCCCTGTATGGGACCTTTCTACGGTGCTGGAAGCCATGAAAGGTGACCCATTCGAGCCTTTACAGACTATTGATCTTAAACACCTGTCTTTCAAGACAGTGTTTCTCCTGGCTCTCGCTTCAGTGAAGCGCATAGGGGACTTACACGCGCTCTCAGTAAGCGCAACGTGCATGGAGTTTGGGCCTAATGACTCAAGAGTTATACTCAAACCTAAGCACGGTTGCGTTCCAAAATCCCTCAACACACCGTTTAGGGCGCAGGTCATTTCCCTGTCAGCCCTACCGGTCTCTGACGAGGAAGGAGACGCAAGCTTCCTTTGTCCAGTCAGGGCATTAAGAGCTTATGTGTCTCGCTCATCTGTCTTCAGACAGACGGAGCAACTCTTTGTTTCGTTCAGCGGACGTTCCAAGGGACTAGCCGCGTCGAAACAGAGCCTATCCAGATGGATAGTTGACGCCATTGCGCTGGCGTACACTTCCAGGGGCATGCAGTTCCCGTTGGGTGTCAGAGCGCACTCCACAAGAAGCATGGCTTCATCGTGGGCCTGGTCAAGTGGGATTGCCTTGCAAGATATATGTATGGCGGCAGGCTGGGCCTCCCCGTCTACATTTATAAGGTTTTATAACCTAGAGGTTCCCGCCTTACAGGCCAGGCTGTTGTCGGTCTAAATATACCAGTACTGTCTGTTCTGATGCTATCGGTTCAGGATACTGTGTCTGCTGAGCACTGCTCGATGAGAACTGCTCGCTGATTGACCTCAAAATGCTTATGGGCAACGAATAAGACCCACAATTTTCCATCAGTTCAGGCCGTACTCCGCCCTGTCTATATGATGTAATTTGCGTCTGAGGGACGCTACTATATGTGGAAGAGCGTGGCTCCGCCCCTCCCTCTTCCCGGACTCCCTGTGAGTTCCCCTGGTGATTATGCACTATATGAACCCCGGGCTTT
The DNA here is from genome assembly GCF_951802725.1 of Rutilus rutilus. NCBI lineage: Eukaryota > Metazoa > Chordata > Actinopteri > Cypriniformes > Leuciscidae > Rutilus > Rutilus rutilus. Next base: position 14,801,654 of record NC_140213.1, read on the forward strand.
CGCCCTTGGGTCTTTGGTGTCAGATCCCAGCACGCACGGCGTTTTACATTGGGTCCCCTAGCGTAAGATACTTACGCAGTACGAGAGACCTCTCGTAAGAGAACGTACTCGGTTACTAACGTAACCTCGGTTCTCTCTAGAAGAGGGAACGAGTACTGCGTATCTTGCCGTGCATGCACACGCTCTGGTTAGCTTCGGCGATGAAAAAACAGATATCAGCTGCCTGCGAGCTGGATTTATAGGCCTAAGCCACGCCCGTTTCGGCGGGACGTGACGCAGCGGGCGCGAAGCAGTCTGGGTCTGACAGAGCCAGCTAGGCCTCGTTTGATAGGCTGCTGCAGTTGCCGCAGAACAGCCAATAGGCACACGAGCCGTCTTGCCTATGTCTGTATGCTGCCGCAACGCGTTTTACAATAATACAAAATTAAGGATAATTTTTTGGCTTCAATATCTCGCGGAAAAGGGATTTTCCCCTAGCGTAAGATACTTACGCAGTACTCGTTCCCTCTTCTAGAGAGAACCGAGGTTACGTTAGTAACCGAGTACGTTTGTGCCTACAGAGACACTGCCCTGCAGAGGCCAGCTGGCCATCTTAAGCACCAGATTTCCCGGCCACTGTACAATGTGGGCCAGCCTGTTATTTTGTAAATACATAAAGAATGAATGATAGTAAATTTACGTAGCCTTCAATCAGCCCAGGTACATGGCCAACCTAGAATGGGACATTTATTATCCTCAGGCTTAAACTAAAACATGGTAAAACTGATGACTTTCACTCTGTGTCTGGTGGTTAGAAAAAAGCACCACATATTTAAGTTCATATATTAATACTTCATATGAATCATTCTTTTATATATATATATATATATATATATATATATATATACACTGATCAGCCACAACATTAAAACCACTGACAGGTAAAGTGAATAACATTGATTATATCGCTGTACAGTATATACCAGGGGTCTCCAACCTTTTTTCATTTGAGAGCTACTTTTTAAAACTGAAAGTGGCCGAGAGCTACTCATGTTATACAATACTTAAATATCTTAAATAATGTCTCATAACTCTCATATTATCAGCTATCCAAACTGTTTTAGATTTTAAAGGAGTGTCTTGCAACATGTTATCTACTAACAGGTTTTTTTTTTTAATGAAAAGATAAACCTCACATATTTCAGCCTTTATCAAAAAAGATAACTTACTGACATTTACAATGCACATTAGCTTATCTTTTATAATTAATAGTAAAAATTCTGTCATATTTTCACATGGTCTGAACGTCTGAACCAGGTCTGAACAATAAAGGCAGACAGACTGAATAAAATGTAAATTCACTCTCCATCAGTAGGTGGCGCTTATGGAACAGCAGAAATTGAGCCGTTTCCCTGGTAACCTCTGTAAACACAGCAGCGCTGCTTATAAACCAATAATAACCGGCTGCAGAACCGCAGAACCATACGTCATAACAGTGTGAGGACGACAGCTCCAGCCTGACAGTCTGATGCCGGAAGTGGGCGGGGTCACAGTCTGATGCCGGAAGTGGACGGAGTTCATGTTTAACATGGTAGAATAAGGAAAAGAAGAAGAGAAGAAGCTAAAAATAATTTATATCTTTGTTGGATACAACATACTTAACGTTACGCTTATACAAAACGGCTCTAAGTACTTTGTAAGTTAATATTCAACAAAACTATTGATCTGTCATTGACAACATTATATGCGAATTGAACTGAGCTGGATGATAACATCACAATTTTCTCCAGAATTGCTAACGTAACGTTATATAGATTAATTAACTGAATGAATAACTTTTTTACAATAGAAATGAATCAACACTGAACCTACTTAAGATAGATTATGACACTATTTTGTTCTAGATCTGCCGAGACAAACTTTGTTGCATTATTTTCCTATGATCCGTGTAATAAAGCTGCTTTGAAACAATCTGTATTGTAAAAAGTGCTATATAAATAAAGGTGACTTGACTTAATAAATGTGACTAAGTGAGAATTGTGATGATGGCACTTGATCATGTATTGTTATTTTACAGTTGGATTGTATCACTTTGTTAGGTTACATATTTATGGTCTGTGATTTAATTTGTTGTTAAGCGTTGTATTTTATAGCATTTATTAAATTTTCTGACCATGAGAATTGCATTAATTGTATTTTATTTCACCTACAGAACCACATAAGTCAGAGATGGTTCAGCGCTAACAGCTTTGGAGCAATGCATAACATGCTGCAGAAATGTTCACTGCCCTTTTTTGTGATAGTAGTTTTTTTAAACAGACAAAACGGGACATTGACTAATCACATTAAAATCCACTTTTAAAAGGCTGTTGTTCATGGAGGTATGAACATCTGGAGTTATTTTTTAATATACAGTGGATATTATTTTACATTGGCAGACGCTTTTATCCAAAGCGACTTGCATTGCATTTCAAGGTACACATATTTAATATTTAAGCCCCTTTGGAATTAGATGGTTTTCTGCATGAATTAGACAAAATATTATCTTCATTAACGTCTAAAGGTTACACAAACAATCCACACTGAAACTTAAGCTAACAAAACACAAACAATTATATATTTCTGTATTTATATTTTGTTATAATAATAATTCATATCTATGAATGCATCCCATTAAACATGCAAACACATAGGATAAGTTTGAGTAGGGTTAAATGCGATGAAAAGCACCTCAGGATTAACTCAATTTGTATTTATTGGATTTATTTTTCACTTGAGAATTATTGTTAAATGTGTGCCTGCATAACTTTTATAAGATTTATTTTCTTTGGTTTGATTTTATTTTGTATAACTTATTTATTATTTAGTTCGATTTTGTATTTGTATTTAATTACTATTATTTATTTGGAGCAATTAAATCAAATGTTCAAACGCTCAACCTTTGTTTTCATATCATTATTTTTTTGTTTTAAGCTTTGTTCAATTTATATTGTTAATCATTTGACTCAACAAAACAAATGGATAAAGTATCATTTGAACTTTTAAAAAACTATTAACATTTGTTAATAGTAGTATATTGTATTTTTTTAATAGGACAAAACATAATTCTTATATTTTATCATATTTGAGATATTACATTTTCAATTAAATCGTTTAAATGCCTTGCTGCGCCCACTTCCGGCATCAGACTTTAAACCCGCCCACTTCCGGCATCAGGCTGTCAGGCTGGCGCTGTCGTCCTCACACTGCTATGACGTATGGTTCTGCTGTTCTGCAGTCAGACCTATCTCTTATAAACAGTACTTTGTCTTTATTAGGCATTATACAGGGAAGATGAAAAGCAAATGCCATCGAAACTTTTCTAAAGACAGTTGGTTCATCCTTAGAGATGCACTCAATACATTCTTTCAAAATAAATTCTCTCAGCAATCTGCCTTCCATCATGCTTTCACACATAACGAAACCTACGCTGCATGCTGTGCCTCTGTGAGACTCCTGCTTAATCTTGCTTGTGTGGCGGGGCGGTGTAATTTTTGAAACACCAGAGCAAGTTTTTATTCCCTAATAAAGAAAGTCCGACTACGCCACCCTAGGGATTAGCCCCAGGGAAAATACTCAAACAATGAGCAAAGCACACAGGTTCGGTTCCCTCATAGAATTAGGCAAGAGACGTGAGTAATACAAAAATACAAATGTTTATTAATAGAAAGATACTTTTAAAATATTGGACACTGAAACCCACTTTAAACTAAACAATAAGAAAAATATACAGAAACAAAAACTAAATACCGGCAGGCCTGAGGCTCCCAACGGCAGGAAGCAACGTGGAATTTGATTTTACAGAGCACACTTCCACACACACACACACACACACACACACACACACACACACACACACACACACGTGTCACTTAATCACACAATCACACACTCAACAGTGTACACTGCACACGATAAAGGACCACCACCAGGAGGAGGAAGAGCAATCCACCCGTGGGACCCCAGCGCCTGCAAAATAAAAATAAGAAACTATAACAATGTTCATAAAAATTACCAGATGGACATCAAGAAAGCAAATCCTCACAACAATAAATGTCAATGACAAAAATAAAGAGAAAAACCATTCAAGCGCAGAGAAGTCAATTAGTTGGTCACCTGATTAATACAAGACAATTTTAACTCAGTAGAGGTTCACACACACAAATAGAATTGTACTTATAGATAGTTGATCACATGAACCGAGCAATTAACTGGCCTGATTAAATATTACACGCAGTTAAATGGCTTTACAATAATAAAGATGAAGTGAAAAGGAAATAAAAATCAAGTTAACTAAACAAACTATACTTCCAAAAGAGAAGCAAGTTAACAGGAAACAAACAAAAAGAGGTTTCAAATCACAAAGACACAGAGGGCAGCTAGCTCCCCTACACGTGGAAGGAACCAACTAGTCCCCCACACAATCCAGGAATATGAAACGGGTCAAAGATAATGCCACGGTAAGAACCAAACGAGCAGTCCCCTTCTCTTTAGTGAGGATCGCGTCAGCGCGGCCGTATTAACTGCCGCCCTTTAATAGTGCGAAGACAGTAGCAACAATCACAGCATAGAACGAGAGGGAGAATCCTATAACAAACAAACGGAGATGTTACCAATCATAATACTATCCCCACTCCCAGTCATAGTAACGTATAAACACTTACCATCAGGAGATCACGCTTGATAGCACGCTTAATAGACACGGATTGGTCATGCCCACCGGTTACACAATGGGATACAGGGAATCACGCCTATTTGATATCCGAAAAGAATGTTAAACCCACACAGCCATTTCAGCGCCATATCACGAGCTCTTAACAATAAATAAATTAAAAAGTTATGCATAGGAAAACTCCAAAAATGATCACCCATTAACACACAGCTCGCTTACCTACAGCCACCGTCGACACTAGCAAACCAAACGGGGAAATCGGACGTGACGCCTCCCAGGTAACAGCCAATCAGACTTAAATGCAAGGTACTACTTGCTGATAGATTGACACGGCTGTCAATCACCTGATGCCGTCACACTTGATTGAAACTTTGATGTCCTGATTTTTTTTTCTATTGTTGGTTGTTTTTTGTTATATTGTAATTACATTTGCATGTTCATAAATAAATACAAATACTGCCCTCTCCACAACGACGAGGAAGTTTTAGGGGCCGTTCACGCGTCTAAAAACGCGCGAGCTTGCCGCGCGTCTACATTTGAAATAACGAACTTGAGCGCGCAAAAGACCCGATATGTGAACGGACCCTTGGCGAGCGCTACGCTACCTCCAATCAGGCCATGAGCTACTAGTAGCTCGCGAGCGACGTGTTGGAGACCCCTGGAATATACAGTAATACACTGAATATTTTATATACAGTGGGTGCCACTGTCAGGGGTTGGAATGTATTAGGCAGCAAGTGAACTGTCAGTTTGGAAGCAAGAAAAATGGGCAAGCAATAGATCTGAGTGACTTTGACAAGGACAAGTGTGTTAGTAGGCCTATACCAAAAGTGTTCATTTGCTCATTGATGTTGGCTATATTGGGAGCAAAGGCTATCTGGCCTGATCACACAGAAGAGCTCAAATTGCTGAAAAACGTAATAGCCTACTGCCCATGATAGAGAGGTGTCAGAACAAGTCTAACTTAATCACCTTTATTTATGTAAGTTAGTGCTTTTTACAATACAGATTGTTTCAAAGCAGCTAACAGTGATAACAGGAAAATAATGCAAGAAAGTTTGTTTCGGCTGTACAGCAGATCCAGAAGAAAATAGCGTCATTGTCCAGCTTAAGTAAGTTCAGCGTTGATTAATTTCTGTTGTAAAAAAGTTATTAATTTAGTTATTTATCTATATAGCAGCTCTGGAGAAAACAGTGATGTAATCGTACAGCTCAGTTCAGTTCTCATACAACAGTGTCAGTAGTCAGATCAATAATTTGTTGAATATTACAGTTTTTCTGAATTGCTAAAACACATATCTTGAAACCATTACTCACTTTCTCAAAACCTTAAACACAAAACCAAATTTTCAAACTACATTCAGATAATCTTTGACTCTTTCTGGCAAAATGAAACAACTGCCTCAACTATTTTATCTGTGCTCGAAATCAAACAATGCTTTCAGATCATACACACAGTGAGTGTATAAACACTAAGTATCAAGACACTACATAAAAAAAAAATGGAGAACACAGAATCCAAAGCATGCAGTTACAGAAAAAAAAGGTATATTTTAACAACATAAACAAATTTTGCATTTACGAAAAAAAGTATAGTAATGACAACTTACTATGAGAATGAGAAGGTGAATCAATGTTATACTGTATGCACTGCAAGTATAGTTTTGTAATGAATATTGTACAGTATTGAATGTCTGTATATTCAGCACTTGCATACTGTGAAAATACAGTGACCCAACTGCAAAGGTTACAGTAAAAACACTCTAAATGAAAAGCATGTTACATTACACTCAGAAGAGTTGTGCAACTGCAAAATCAAGAGAGAGATTGATTCTGCTTCAGCATCATGTCTTCATGTTGGGTCTGGCCGGAGGACTTTGTCCACTTTACAGACAAGGTCATCTCTGCAGGCAAAGGGAAAACCCCTAGTGCCAGATCCAGCCTCGACAACATTCTCCACACCTTGCTCTTTCTCATCCTCTTCCTCCTTGTTCACCTCTTCATCCTCATCCTCATTCTTCACCACCTCTTACTCATACTCTTCCGACTCTCCCTCTTATATTGTTTCCATCCATTGTTGGTATCAACATTCAACATTTTGAGTACATCTGAACTGACTTGTATTATGTACAGTTGGTTTGGTCACATCATTAGAAATAAGTGTGAACAATTTTGAGTCGTTGTGTGTAAACGATGACAACTGTGTTGTAGTTGTGTTTAACTTTTGCCTGCTTGTGTTTAGCGTTTTGAAACATAAGTGCATCACAGTGCGAAATGTGTTTTAGTGAGTGAGAATGTGTTTAGAGTTTTGCAAAAAGAGTGCATGAGATTTGCAAACTGTTTTAACTACCTGAACGTGTTTAATGTTTTACAGAAAGAGTGATTTATTCAACAAATTGGTTTAGGCTATTGAGAATTTGGTTCAGAGAATGGGGTTTAGAGTTTCAGCAATTCAGAAAAACTGTAAGTGTCCCAAATTAAGCAAGCCAGAGGCGACAGTGGCAAGAAACCCAAACTCCATCAGGTGACAGAATAAAAAATAAAAATAAAAACCTTGGGAGAAACCAGGCTCAGTCGGGGCCGGGGGCCAGTTCTCCTCTGGCCAACAAACGAACAGTGTATGATTATGATTCAGGCTGCATTACAGGTCAGAAGTCAGATTGGATCGCACAATGTTGCACGATCAGATTGAATCGCACATTATCACAATGTCCTCTAGATATGTATGTTCATTCAGGTTTCCTATGAATTAATGAAATAAGTATTTTTTATAGAAAGTATGCATCCCTAAGTCTTTCTATGCATGGCCTGATCCAAAGTGAGTCCAGAGCAAAGCTTACCAGCCGTATCAGAACCAAAGGCCTGGTCCTGCCTGTTAGTTGCAGTTTCAGGGGATGTTTCACAGACCTCAAATACAGTTTTGTTGGGATAGAGTTCGCTGAATTATTCATTAAATATAATTAAACACGTATACATTAATTACATTAACACGTATACATTAATTACATTAATTAAATAATTAATAAAACACGTCTTGCACTTAATACTGTTTTGTCATTATTCTTGTGGTCTAGAATAGGACATCAATGTGTTATAAAAAAAAAAAAAAAGCAAATCAAATGAATGTCAAAACTTGACGTCAATTTAATGTCAAGTTTTGACATCGATTTGATTTGCATTTTTGACCAATTCTTTGATGACTATGTTTGACGTCAATTTGATGTCTATTTGACATCAATTGCCCGCTGGTACAAGCAAGAAGTGAAAGTCTTCGCCAGAGTGCTGAAAAGCACAGCCAGAAACAGCAGAAACTTCAATAACAAGAGAAGCTCTCAGCCACCAACTAATCAAACATTTACGTTGTGGCAACGTCTGTGGCACGTTGCATTTCTTCTATGGCAACATCGCTTTCTACGTGCTCGCAACATTGTAACAACGTAGAATTGTAAGACGCAACAGGGCTGTGGCAACGTTGCTACGCGACATTCAGCAACTGAGAGACGACGTTCTGACAATTTGTTTTTATTCTAGATAGGCCTATAATAGATATCACCCATTTATCATTTTATGTTTTGAGGTTAATTTTTAATTAGTCATATGTTAAATAATTAAAACATATGTACTCGTCACTGCCCTGAAGCGTGAAAATCAGCCGTTTAAATTTCAACTGATCATTGGGCCATCTCATTCTTCATCAAGCAATCCATACGTGAGAATTGTGTTTAATTCACTTCAGCTAAATAAGATACGTAATTATTCAAACACAACCTACAACTTACTTATCTGATGTGACATTTTTTTGAACATCTTCTGGTCAGGTATGACAAATATTTAACTTTATGCCAAAAGGACTTTAATGATGAGTAACGTTAATTGATTTCAGCACTCATTGAACAGCCAGCAACGCCTAACATTACTTGTTGCACGTTAATGTTTTTTACTTTTTTTTTTTGGAAACGCACAGAAAAATAAAAATGTTTGTAGCTTCTCGCACACCTGATTATTTTTTCCTTTGATTTGTCGTCTCATTCGTTTCTTTGCCAGATTGTCGCATGTTTGCTCATGCTAGTTAAAGGGTTAGTTCACCCAAAAATGAAAATTCTGTCAGTAATTACTCACCCTCATGTTGTTCCAATCCAGTAAGACCTTAGTTCATCTTCGTAACACAAATTAAGATACTTTTGATTAAATCTGAGAGCAGTCTCACTCCTCCATAGGCTTCTAAGGGAATGAAACTTGCTGGTGCAAAAAAGTTATTAAAGAGATCGTTAATGTAGTCCAAGTGACTCCAGTGGCTCAATCTTAAGTTTATCAAGCAACGAGAATACTTTTTGTGCGCAAAAAACAACAAAAATTACGACTTTATTCCACTATTCATTTCCTTCTCTCTGGGCCTCGAGTCTTTTCACGTAGTGTTTTAGCGCAGCGCGTCTGTGTTGTACGTCACACGCATCACACACATGACAAGCGTCGGCCAATAGTGAGCCTACTTGGTGACGTGCAACACAGACGCGCTACGCTAAAACACTACGTGAAAAGACTCGAGGCCCAGAGAGAAGGAAATGAATAGTGGAATAAAGTCGTTATTTTATTTTTATTTTTTGCGCACAAAAAGTATTCTCGTCGCTTGATAAACTTAAGATTGAGCCACTGTAGTCACTTGGACTATATTAACGATCTCTTTAATAACTTTTCTGGGCCAGCAAGTTTCATTCCCTTAGAAGCCTATGGAGGAGTGATCCAGCTCTCAGATTTAATAAAAAATATCTTAATTTGTGTTCCCAAGATGAACGAAGGTCTTACGGGGTTGGAACAACATGAGGGTGAGTAATTACTGACAGAATTTTCATTTTTGGGTGAACTAACCCTTTAACGTTAGTCCACTCTTTGTATAATATGTTTGTTTTTCTTCTCACAAATGTATGACTTTTGGAAGTGCAATTTGATTACCATATGCAGTTTTAATAAAGTTGAATTAGCTAACCTTCTATGTCATTTTTACTCTTCAAAGTGTACACTTGCAGGTGTTGATTATAATGAATTTACTGTTAGGCCCATAAATAATAATAAGGATAAACTATTTAAAAAGTATATAATTTTATAACAAATGACTAATTAAAAATTAACCACAAAACATAACATGCTACATGGGGGATATCTATACATGGGCTTCTTGTATACAAACAATACCGGATGCGCGCGCATCCAGGAGGCAGAAAACCGCCATCTGTTATGCCGAGTTCTGTAAAAGAACATTGTAATTAACGTAGATTTCGCATTGTTTGTAATTTCATGTTGACTCAATAATAAACGGCAATTTCAGAGTTGGATCTGTTTGTTTGTGTTTCATATTAATATAGCATTATGTAAAACGTCCAACTGTTTACGAATCAAAATCCGGACATACTGTGATGCATGTATGAATTATCATGTTAGACTAAGTTAGTAATGTAATAGCCAATGTTAGCAGTGCAGCATCTATAGAGCCCAAATTTGCTTTTATATAAGTTAACCTTGTTTACGTTACTTTACGACCTGCAACATTTCATGACTGCACACATATAACGTTACTTTACTGTAAATCAAAGATTTGACATGGATTATGTGGGAAGCCTTAGTACCTCCGACCGTGGCGATTATATTAAAAAACGTACTCTCAGCAATCCCTTGATCCCTACGCAATACCTGACGATCTTTGGATTGTGGATGACAAGAAGTGGCCAGTTATATATAATTATCTAATAGGCTTTATGCCGAGCGTCACGTGACCAAACCGGAAAACAGGTCTCATTACTTCCGCCTTTCGAAGATAGCGCGGTAACAGCAGTGTCTCTGGTAACAGTATGATTGCAGCAAATGAACTGATGGCAATTTTAAGGTTTCACTTCATCCCTTTGTTCTTTTAATTGGTTAAAATTATTATCTTGTGTTCATATCAGATCATCAGCGAGAAAAATAACGTTAACAATACAGTATCACGTTATTAGCTTACAGTAATGGACTGACGGCGATAGCTATCGTTATGCTAACCTAGCTAGCTATTGCTTATTGTTTACGTTTTCATTAGATTATAGTATCTGAATGTTAGTGAAGGAAAAATGTCTTTGTCAAAAAAAATTAAGTACCAGAAGCGGGAGAATCCAAACAGTGAATTCTGCTGTGTACCGCAATGCACAATGTCAGGGAAGTTCAACTCAACCGTAAGCTTCCATCACTTCCCAAAGGATGTAACCTAGAAACTCATGGATACACAATGTGAGACGTAAGGATTTAGTAATTAAGAGGACCACGACAGTCTGTAGTAGACATTTCGTCACCACGGATGTTATTCAAGGAGGACGACAACGCTTGAAAGAGGGGGCTGTGCCTGTGTTGTTTGCCTGGAACGACTACTCTCTACCGGCAGCCAGACCAAGTGTCTGGGAGAGGACACAACGACCAGAGGAGGAATTAATTGAAGAGGATGGATGTTGAATTGTTGCTTCAGTGCTACGATTATGATGCAAAACCAGAACCATCAGCTGTGGATACAGTATGCGAGAAACTCGAGGCCAAGCAGCTGGTGATAGAGGAGCTGCAAAAGAGGCTGGAAGAGGTTTCACTGAAGCAGTCGTTTGGCTTGGAGAGGTTTTCAGCATCGGATGATGACATCAGATTCTATACCAGGTACGTATTTTGTCATATGATATATTTAGCTTGTATACCTTTGTGGTTATGACTTTGTTGCAGACCTAAGTTGTGTTCATATTCATTTACCTTTATTTTTACTGTATGACATATGAAAGCAACTATTTTATGTGGACACACTGTGAGTTACTTTAAATCTTTCCCTGCATAGTAATAAATAAAAGTAAAAAATAACAGGACAAATTAAATTACGTGAATAAAATCAGAATTGACATTAACTCAACTTTAAAACAAGGTGATTACATTTTGGATTAGATCTAACTAGGGCAATGAGTTATGCTTTGATTTAAATATAATCATTTTCATTCACTTTTCACTTCATTCATTCAATTTTCATTTCATTTCAGATTTGCCAGAACCGCCATTTACAGGAATTTAAATGTCTCGCAGTTTGTGTTAGACACTGATCTTATATATAAATATATATATATGAAGATAAATAATCACGAATATACAGCTCTAAAATAGGCCTAGCTACCTCCCTGAAATAGCTCTATAGCTAACTTAGCTATCATAAGTTAGCTAACATTCATATATTGTACATACCCTCGTAGTCGCATATGTATGAGGAAGCGTATAGCTTAAACCCTTTATCCATTTTGGTGGCAGGAGTTTTAGATGTCAACCTGCATATGCGATGTACATCAGTTATGCTCATCTTCGGTAGCTCCTGAAGACATCTCGAGTAAAACAGCGCCATAATCAACGTAGCTCGTACAGAACGTTATTTTTCTCGCTGATGATCTGATATGAATAATTTTAACCAATTAAAAGAACAAAGGGATGAAGTGAAACCTTAAAATTGCCGTCAGTTCATTTGCTGCAATCATACTGTTACCAGAGACACTGCAGTTACCGCGCTGTCTTCGAAAGGCGGAAGTAATGAGACCTGTTTTCCGGTTTGGTCACGTGACGCTCGGCGTAAAGCCTATTCAGACACCAGCTGGCTGTGTCCAAATTCAGGGTCTGCATCCTCATTAGGATCCTTCCTACCCGGTTGAAGGAGGAGGGGTCCTCCGACGACCGCAAAGCCCGGAAGTCGGTGTTTGTGAATTTGGACAGCCTACCCTTCTTTCACATATTTTCAGAGGAGAAAGGCCGCGAAATTTAAAAATACTACTGTTACTGTGTCACGAAATGTAGTTTTAAGAGTTTTTCAGTCGACAATGTAGTTGTTTAAAGCTCAAATCTGTGGTTTATTTATAAAGAGAGCGCCATTTTAAAAATGTTATCTGACGGTTTCGGAGTTGTGAGAGCCAGCGATCACCGGGCGCTCAGCGCTCATGTACCCCGCCGAGAACAGCCTTGCCTCGGCTATAGTGCTTCTGACGTTCGCCGCTGTCAGTCTAGTGAGAATAATTCGTCTTGTGTTTATCTAACAGGCGATCTTTGGTTTCTTTAATCTATAATTTGTTCCTTGGCAGATTGTTGTGGCTGAGGGCAAAGTGAAGTTTCATAACTTTATATATTTAGGCTTATTTAACTTTAACGGTGTAGCCTGCTGTATGTTTGACTGAATCGTTTACTTTATTTCTTGACTTGTAGCTTCTTATACCTTTTAAAAACTGAAATTTAACAAAAAGAGACAGGGTTGCGTCATTTTATTTTATATAGCCTATGTAATAATATGTTAAAATGTATAAATTTACATTATTTATTATTGTTATTATAATAATATACCACTTGCGATTATCAATCTATTATAGTTATGCTGTTAAATTATTTTACTCTTCATAGTAACTATTTAACTTATTATTTTTTATTGTCTATATTCTGTAATTGATATTTCATATTCTATTGCTATTATTATAGTATTATACATAAACTATATGCTATTATCAATATATTATTATTATTATTATTATTATTATATTAGTACTTATGATATTATATAATTATACTTTTCATTACTATTTTATTTGCTGTATACTGTTTGTTTATTTTATTGACTAAACTATTTACTATTAGCCTACCTCTCACTTTATCTTATATTTACTATTTGCATTGCACTGTAGTTGTACCATATCATATGTATTACCATAAAGGATCCATCAGTTATCTTTGTTATTGCTAAAATCGGGTCAATGACAGAATATGCTTTTCCCACAATAAGAAAACTTTATTTAATTTAATGTGAAAATTTAATTATATCTCAGTATGGGGGTGTTCACAATTATTATCCAAGAATGAAAAGCCAAATACATGACAAGCCTGAGCTTTGGCCATTCCTTATTAAAAAAAAAAAAAAAAAAAAAAAAAATTCAACCACTGAAAAAATATATATATTTTTTTGAAAAGCCAGTTTTTTAAAAACTTACATCGAAAAGCATACTCCTCTCCCACTCCACTATACCGCTCGCTTCGTCCGCCATTACGCTCTGCCGAAAAGAATTATGGGATAGGTAGGACGGGAAAGGATCCACCACACCCATCCTTCCAATTCGGTGAAAAGGAGGACGTATTTGTGAAACTCTCACCCACTTATTTTGTGAATGTAATGTAACCAATAGATTTTGGGCTAAATTGAGTGTTTTTGTTTTTGGCCCTTCAAAGATGACTCACACCTTCATTCTCAAAGAGGTTATCTTTTATTATGAAAACCCAAAGATGATGTCCCTTGAGCATGTTGTTAATTTCCTTATCTTGTATGCAAAATTCTTCATCCATAAGCAAAAATGGCTTAAGTCTCCTTTGAGCTTCCCTCTTTTTCTTGCTGACCTTAATTCTTTTATTTCATCCCTTAGACTTATAAATAACAAAAAAAGTGCAAAATTTTTAATGCATTATGATGATTTATTCAAAGATATGACTTAATCTGGTTATGCTTTTCTTTTCTTTTCTTTTCTTGTATGTACAATTACACAATGTGCTGTATGCAAATCCTAGTTATTTATTTATTTATTTATTTAGGCCTATTTTTATTTTTTATTTTTTTCGTATCATTGTTTGTTCATTGTAAGAGATGCAACCTTGCTTCACTTCCCTGAGCTTGTAATTATGTGTAAGTTCTGCAATAAAAAAAAAAAAAAAAGGACGTATTTGTGGGCCGCATTTGAAGGATCCTACGAATTTGGACAGCCTTCGTCGCGGCGCTGTGACGTAACATCCTTCAAATGAGTACTCCGAAGGATGTAGACCCTGAATTTGGACACAGCCGCTGTGTCCCAATGTAAAGGCTGCATCCTTCGAAGGCCGCGGACTTAAAATGATGCAGCCTATGCGTCCTCCGAACGACGCACCATGTAGCCTTCCTAGGATTTCCTAATTGCGCAACCAGGTGTTCCCGATTACCGCTCCAGGCGCCAAGCAACGGTGCGAGAGTATGCTGCCATCCTGATAATTAATTTGATATAATTGAGTAAACAGCTATGGAGCCAGAATTGGCTATTGTCATTTTTATGTTTTATATTTTACTGGAGGACATGGTACGGATGTTTCAGGTCATGTAGCCTACTTTCGGCTTAGCCGATCGATTAAAATGTTCATTTATATCTTACCTTGATGTGATATTGTAGGCTAGTGTATTATTTTTATTATGCACATAAATAAACCATGGTAAATATATTTACACAGGTTTTCAACCCTATTTGAATATAAAACCCAGTTGAATATAAAAAGTCCAGTGCGAATGTTACTCCCGCTCTTCATCGACAGCTGTCAGTCACTGTTGCTAGGCGACAAGAACAATCGTCCGTAGGCTAGACCGGTCCGAGCGCTTCAGATGCGCCCTTTGAAATGGGACGGAGCTGTAGTTAGCAACAATTTGTTAATATTGTGACAATAGACCTACATTTTGTTACTTTAATTTTCAAAATAACCAGTGGTGATATGTAAGGAACAACATACTTCGTTAATACTCGAAGTAATTTTCCCACACAGGACAGCAACACTACAAAATTGTTATTTTACAATATGATGCATTGTTTTACATTAAACTACACAAAAGTATATAGTTTAAATGTATCAACCTTGAAAATATTCAGAAGTAAAATGCAACATATGCAGTAATATAAAAGCAGAACCATCATAAAAACCCTGACAAGGTTTTTTTCCTGCAGAATTCCTTTACTTTTACTCTTGATGCCTTAAGTACATTAGAGTATGAAAGATAATTTAGCTTAACTAAGGTTTGAAATATATGACTAGTAGTTTCCCCCAATGTGGTATTAGTGGTTATTAAAAGTACTTTAGTGTAATAAAGTATCTCAATATTTATTCCATGAGTCAGCCCTGCAAACCTGTTGGTAGACAACTTAGTGGATAGTGAAAATATGCAGTCAAACACTCTGGAGACCATCCCAGATGATGTCCTACCAGCAGAAGCCTTACCAGGGTCTTTAATGTTGAGCCCATCCCGGTCCAGCAGCACACCAGGGTCTCCCACTCAGCTGAATAAAAGTCTACATCATTTTTTCTTATTTTATGTACTGTAAATTTAAATGTTTATGTTGATTTTGAGATGTTTAACGTATGTTGTAAATAGTTGGGGGAAAAAAGGTATAGAAGAATTTGTTTCATGCAGAAATTATGACTGTCATTACAAAAATAAACAATGTCCAGAGCAATGAATTCTCTTTTATTTACACATTTAAAGTTGCATAAAAATAAATAAATGTACAGATTTTTTTTTCCTTTTAAAAAATATAAGTGAAAAAAAGTTAAACAAGAATATATACTGTATATATATATATATATATATATATATATATATATTTCTCAATCATTCTTTCAAGAAGAGAAAACAGCCTGTCCATTCTCTCCCTACTCTCCTGTGCTCTCCTCGCCTCTGCAGTCCCATGTCTTCTCTAATCAAGTCCAAAAACTCGTCCTCTCTGTCTCGCCTTCTTCGTGGTGCTGGTGCTGCCCCTGGCTCCTCCTCTTCTTGGTCACACACTGCTGAACTCGGCCCTGGTGTATCCCTGGTGTATTGAGGCAATGAGGACAGGGGGTTGATGCAATGCCTCTGCCCCAACACCTCATCCATGAGGACAAACCAGGGCCAAGTTTCAGCAGTGGGTTCCCACTCACACCCTCACCTGTCCCAGGACACGTGCAATCCTAAGGCAGAGCAAATTAACCCTATATTTTTACTTTAGAATACTGTTTCAGGTTCTAATCAGGTTCCTGCAGAATTATTTGATAATTATTTATTAATTACTAATAAGTTCCCTATATTTCAGTTTCCCTCAGTCGTTGCATCAAATACATGAATTTACTCAATGGCATTCTATGCTGAGGAAAACAGACACACTGTATACAAAATATAAAAACTAATCTGAGGTTAGTTATGGCAAGGCACTTGGGTGGGGTTCCTTCCTGAAGTTGAACACACTCACAAAACCACACAGGCAAAAACCTCTTTAACTTCAATTCAATATGTATTTGTTAAGATTGTATTTTCGTTATACTACTTCTATTAATAACATTAGTAAATAAGGAAGGTCACAACTCAATGTAGTTTTGTATGACTGTTCATTAGTTACTTAGTTATTTTTTTTAACCTTAATTAGTAGATATTTAGTAGTAGTTCTTCAGGAGGTATGACAGAATTCATTAGTTATTGATTAACTAACTGTTACTTAACACAATCATAAAATTCTATAATATACTGATTAGTTAACATCTTCCTTAGTAGTTAACAGTAGTGAAGAAGTAGTTAATGAAGAATTACCTATTAGTTCTTCAATAATTCCTTATTAGTTATGCAGTAAGAAACAGTATTCTAAAGTGTTACCAACATCATCTGCTCCAGACTAAGGACATAACCTGCATTATACACACACACACACACACTACACAGAAAAACCTATCCATGAAATAATTTAAAATCAGTTGTTGGAATATACAGGGTCTGCACTCTTCTACTTTTGGTAATATGACTGCAGACCAAGATCTACTCAGCAGTGTAACAGATATGAACATCTGTATATTTCATGAGACATGGTGTTGTAGTAATAAGACTTTACATTGTCAAATAGGATACAAGA
Organism: Rutilus rutilus; assembly: GCF_951802725.1. NCBI lineage: Eukaryota > Metazoa > Chordata > Actinopteri > Cypriniformes > Leuciscidae > Rutilus > Rutilus rutilus. The sequence goes on from NC_140213.1 coordinate 14,819,018, forward strand.
AAATTGTTGTTCTCTAATTAAAAAATTCTCAAATAAAATGTGGCCGAGACTTCGGTGGAATAATTATGTGGCACAAAGACAATTTGAAACATTCATTCGAATTTGGCTTGAGGTGAATCTTTACCTCTGTGCAATCTATATTCCACCTCATGACTCTCCCTATTACGAAAAGCAAAGCTTTCCAAAATTACAGACTGACACCTTACACTTTCAGTCCAGAGGAAATATCCTAATATGCAGAGACTTAAACGCCAGAACAGGGAGAGAAATTGATTATGTAAATATTGTAGATAATGACCACATATTCAATGACAACACCTTTTCATTCCTCATCAAATATCACACCAAGAAACAGCTACGATAATTCAGTGAACATGAATGGAAAACAAATGTTAAAACTCTGTAAAGGTTTAGGGCTATACATAATTTATGGCATAACTAGAGGAGATACATTAGGTAGATTCACTTATTGCTCCAGATTAGGAACCAGTGTGGTTGATTATTCAATAACAGATATTGATCCAAACTTTATTAATGCCTTCACAGTCAGACCTCTGCTCCCGATTTCCGATCACTGCCAAACTGGGCTTTATCTGAAAACCTCCATGTGAAAGAACTAAAACTTGTCCACTCGAATCTGAAAAACTGTTTCCTTTGAAACCTAAACTCAAATGGAATCAATCCAGCTTGGATCAATTCAAAGACAACATGAATAGTCCTACTATATTAAAAATGCTGGATGAATTTATGTCCACTGATTTCACTTTAGATGTTAATAGAATAAATTTAGCAACAAAAAAAAACTGACATATTCAATACATCAGCTTTTAAGAACAAACAGGAGAGATGGTTACTGGTATGATAGAGATGGGTAGTGGACGGAACTAATGCGCAAACGGCAATCTCATTGTCTGGCGCTCATCCCTGTTTTGATTTCAGCAAATCAGTTAGAGCGAAAGCTGACAACATGATTAATATTCATAAACCCAGCAGCTCATCAAGCCTTAGTGCATTGTATATTGTTATTATTATTAGTAGGATTATTATCTTTTAATAATAATTAGTATTATCTATTACCATTATCGATATTTTTTTAAGAAAAACACTGAATGACAAACAATATCTTAAGCACCATCACAGATCCTAAGTTCAGTTAAAATGAAAAATATGCATTCATACATAGTTACCAAGTTTTAGTTCTTTTCTTCTTTTCAGTTTCAGTTCTAATTACTAAAGTTCTAATAGTGCTTGATTATCATAATATAATGCTTGATTGACTGATGTTAAGAGTATACATAAAGATATTTAAAAAGCTGTGCCATTTCACAAAGATAAGCTGATTTGGTGGAATCATATATATATATGTGTGTGTGTGTGTGTGTGTGTGTGTGTATGTGTGTATGTGTGTATATATATATATATATATATATATATGTGTGTGTGTGTGTGTGTATTTTTTTTATGTTGCCATACCCCTTTTACTTTGGTTGTGTGAGTGTAAAAATAACAAATATGGGAATTGAAACAGGTGACTAAATTTGAACTTTGTGATTAACAATGAAGTAATCATTAAAACAAAGTTTGGTTTACCTGGTAACAGAAGGGTGTCTATGAAAACCAATCAAATTGTGGGGAAATTATGTAATGCAGCATTACATTTTTGCCTAACCTCCTTATTCTATAAAAACTGTTGTATTCTTTTAGCTGGTGGGATTCTGGAATTTGTCTGAGATTCTCCGGCCTTGCTTCTTCTTGGGGGAAATTCTCTGAGAACTGCTCGAGAGATTCTCAGACCGTGATTAAAGCATTTAAAGGACATTTGCTGAGGTCTGTTTGTTGATTATTCCTGCGCAGGAAGTAAGCTAGCTACGGGAACAGGTATTAGCATCCAGCGGACGTCGATGTGTAGACTCGCTAGGGTATAGGATTAGACTCAGCCGCCGTCGATGTGTAGACACGCTAGAGTATAAATATTATAGGCCCAGGTAGACTTAGGTCAGATGAGATAGGACTTAGTTAGGTTTAGGGAAAAGATCTACGACAGTTGTTTTTGCCTCTTCACGATGACTCGCTTAATTTAGTCCTAAATTTTAAGTCGCTTTGGACAAAAGCGTCTGCTAAATGACTAAATGTAAATATAGTACACAGTGTGAGACAAGCAAAGCAACTGATTTAATAAGAATCTCAAAATTTTGTTTAAGGCTTTTATTATGTAAACAGTTGTTTGTCTCCTCAAAAAAGTCCACACAATCAAAAATATGAGGCCAGTTCCAATTATTGCAATAACAATAGATCAGAAATGTCCACCGTATTTTCAACAAGTCTCTAAAAATGTAGCAGCATTGCTGCAATGTGTTGTATGAGGCAAAGAAAAATGCAAGAGAATCTAAGACACTAAACTAAAACAGACACCGTATTTAAGTGAAGAGTTCCTGTATCACCACAGATCAAAGTTCTTTGGCCGTGATTGTGTTTTGGGCTGGACAATTGATCTGTCAGTCATAGTCATGCCCTGGTCAGCAGTCACACCAGAGTACCAAAAGTACTGTGAGTACAGAAACCCAGCTGACTTATGACACCTGCATTTAGTCATCATCCTCTTCATCGGAGTCCATTACCCGACGTCGGTTAAACTGGAAACAAAACAAAGACATTCACAGAACATATATGTTTACACTTTCATTTTTACAATCTTGAGAACAGATTTTTAATGATAGCAAAGTACTTACCTTTACAGTTGTTTTCTTCTCTGTTTGTTGACTAACTTTCTCCAGGATCTCTATTAATCCAGCCTCTGTAATCTAAAGATACAACACTCGATGCTAGAAAAATGTACATTTACATTCTAAAACACATTATTAATGATGCTTCATCTGTCATCTTACTTTTCCTCCAAGCTGTCCAATGCGAGCCATCTGAATCAGGTAATTCTCCACTGCTTTTGCTTTATCTGGCTTTACAAGAGCCAAATTACTCACTAAAGAAAAAGCAGAAGCAACATCATCAATATTAAAAGTGTTCATACAAAAATAAAAATGATATCTTTTACTCACCCCCATGTTTTTTTCCAAACCTATAAAACATTTGTTCATCTTCAGAACGCAAATCAATGCACATGCATAACGCACATCAAACATAGTAAATGGATACAGAAAAATGTGACCCGTGCTGTCAAAAATAATAGCAATGAGCAAATTTCCAAAAATGTAGCTATTTTCACATACTCTATTAAAAATCATTTTGAAGATTTTATGATTTGTTGGAATCAGCAACAAAAAAAATAAAAAAAAAATAAATAAATAAATATAATAATAATAATAATAATAAATAAATATATATATATATTCCAAAACAAAATCATCAAGCAACCATACCTTAAAATCCCTGATAATACCACCAAATGTCATATCTATAGGAAAAATATATATGCAACTTTTTTTCCCCAAGATATTACAATTGTTTGATTAACATTAATGAGACTGCTACTGTAGCTGTACTCTACTGTAAATGCACAGATCTAATATAATGTTACACATAAGATGTTTTTTCACAACAGTTAACGAAATGTTCACTTAATGCCTGGCTCACACTACAGGAGTTTTAGGCCGTTTTATCCCCCGATTTTCCCCTCCCGAGAATCGGAGAAAAAAAACTTGTCGATGACCTCGATCGGTTCCGATGTTCGGCGCAGATTATCTGGTAATGTGAGGCGTACACAGATCGAATCTTGCACCTCCCGATCTGCTCTCACACAAATCGGGCTCGCCCCGATCACATCAAACATGTTTGATATTTAGGATTTTAAATCGGGATGAGCAAGACTGTGATTACATCAGTACTGTCAAAATAGCCAATAAGAAACAAGTAGGGCTGTCGTGGTGAAGGAATTTCCCTTGAGGTAATTTTGAGTGACTCAACAGCACGATATACGTTTTTATCTCCATTTATTTATTGCTAAATAAATAAGTGTTATGCTGTGGTCAGCAGTCACGAAGACGAGTACATGTTCAGTAATAAAACCGAAACTAAAAAGCACATTAAAACGAAGTGGAGTAAAATGAAGATACAAATGTCAAAATATGGGTCGGGTCCACATAATATGATAACCACAACATAAACCTGACAATGAGCTTGTTAGGCCATTGCTATATAACAGTTAGTTCCTTGAATCTCACTTTACGAGAGACTTTCTGCTGATATTTCACCAGTATTGGCATTGATAGTCTCTGCGCTTTCTAGACAGGCTGTCACTCAGTCCAGTTACATTGTTACGCCACCAGGTGGAGGGAAGGAACAGTCTTTGAGTGAGTCATTAAACTGTTCATTCAAGGGAAATGTAAAAAAAAGAAAAGCGGATTCATTCAAAGATAGATGTAATGAAACAAGCTGTTAATTATTGTAATATTTAATTTGAACTTTGAGTTCCACTTTACAAGGCTCAGCTGAGCAGCAATGCGACGCATGGGCAACACTGAAGCTGATGCGTCACTTCATGATCAATGGCATTGATTCATTGTATTGAACAGCGCTGACGCCATTCATTAGACATCCTTAAATGTTAAAAGGATGATTTTTGAAAGATGTCGCTTTCCTTGGTCACGGCTACCTTTTCACAAATATGACTTGATATGAAGGACAGATATTGTGTTTACATGCTTTTCCGCTTCAGATCTGCTGCGTGAGATCACGTGAGGCTCTCACTCTGGCACGATAATCTTGATAACATTTTGTAGTGCGGCGCGATTTTCAAATCTTGTAGTGTGAGCATGTTAAAGATTTGAGGGAAGAAAATCTGCAAAGATTCTCCTTAAGTGTGTGCTGCAACCAGATTTTTCAGTCGGTTAGGATTTTAAAACTCCTGTAGTGTGAGCCAGGCATAAGACATAACAGATAATGTTTGCGTGAATACACTCCAAGACAAATATTTTGAAATACTGTAATTTCTGAATGTGAATGAATATTCACAAAGTTGGAATTCTGCACTTTACAACGATACCAAACTTGTGCTGAGGGGAAGCATCAGTAGTTGAAAAGCGAGCAGAGAAAAATAAAACATTTAATGGGTTATTAAAACAAAAAGATTCAGGAAGGTACACCTCTCAGAAAAACATACAAATAAATATAATTTTAGATGTTTAATCACTATTTAGAGCATTGGGATCACTAGCTTAATGAACAAATTTTTAAGAAAACCTCAAATTCGACCAAAAGTGACATTTTTCACTTGTTTTGCCTGCAGCTCGTAATTGGCCCATGCGCATTCCGACTCATTTTGCCAGCACGGGTCACAAATGCTTGCTTAATGCGTGAGAACAGACCAGAGATGATATGGAGTTAAACATAGTTGAGCCTCCGTTTATCATATCTGTTGTGCTCTATGTACTTATCAATATTTATATGTGGGTAAAAGTTAGGGATGCACCGAATATTCGGCCACCGAAAATTTTCGGCCGAAAATGGCCCAAAAGTGCATTTTCGGTTTTCGGCCGAAATACTTTTATCACCGAAACAATACGGCCGAAATGTTGTGATGACGCAAACAGCAGACACCGCGACCTGCACGTGCTTGTCTGAAGCAACATTACATATCGGCGGTGTGGACGTATTTCAATATATCTGAGAGTGACCCACGGACAGCGATTTTCAAAACACAGACAAGTCTTCCGGAAGTTCCGGGAGTCTCCCGCGTATTGATAGCGGCTCCCTGATTGCCCGCAAATTAGTTTAAATCTCCCGGAATCGCGAACGAGCATGAGCGCGCATACGTAGGGCGCGCGGCAAAGAGAGGGAGCGAGAGACCTTGTGTGTGTGTGTGTGCAGAGCAGCCGTCATTTCTCAGAGGTGTGTGTGTGTTTACCTTAGCTGTTTATGATTTTTGCAACTCACGTCCATGAGCATATAGGTGCAGATATTATTATGGGCTATGGCAGTATTGACCTAAATGCAGTTTGTTTTTATGAGAGAACATTTCATTTTTAAACCTTTCTGCAGGCCAGTAGGCTTTTACATTATTATTTAATGTACACATGAGTGGGGTCTAGTTAAACATTTAATTTTATACTTTGCAATGTGCTAAATAAATATTTGCATAAAATTTTTATTGATTTATTCTTTGAAACTTTAATATTAATTTATGCAATTGAAATGCCTTGATTTTAGTAAAGTTATAGTCAAGTTATAGTTATAAAGTCATAGCCATAAATGCAATCGTACTAATAATTGGCATAATTTCCTTCGGTGTTTCGGTTTTCGGTTTTCGGCCTTGGTTTCCTCTTTTTCGGTTTTCGGTTTCGGCCAAGAATTTTCATTTCGGTGCATCCCTAGTAAAAGTGTCTCTCTTTAGAAAGCTTTAAACCACTTGATTAATATGGATTACTTTCACAATATCTACATTAACTCTGAAGATTGAAAATTTTGGTTGCTAGGACTTTCAATGGTAGGGCTGTGCACGCATTTCGATATAGGGATTAAGATACAGTGAGGAAAATAAGTATTTGAACACCCTGCTATTTTGCAAGTTCTCCCACTTGGAAATCATGGAGGGGTCTGAAATTGTCATCATAGGTGCATGTCCACTGTGAGAGACATAATCTAAAAAAAAAAAATCCAGAAATCACAATGTATGATTTTTTAACTATTTATTTGTATGATACAGCTGCAAATAAGTATTTGAACACCTGTCTATCAGCTAGAATTCTGACCCTCAAAGACCTGTTAGTCTGCCTTTAAAATGTCCACCTCCACTCCATTTATTATCCTAAATTAGATGCACCTGTTTGAGGTCGTTAGCTGCATAAAGACACCTGTCCACCCCATACAATCAGTAAGAATCCAACTACTAACATGGCCAAGACCAAAGAGCTGTCCAAAGACACTAGAGACAAAATTTTACACCTCCACAAGAATGGAAAGGGCTACGGGGAAATTGCCAAGCAGCTTGGTGAAAAAAGGTCCACTGTTGGAGCAATCATTAGAAAATGGAAGAAGCTAAACATGACTGTCAATCTCCCTCGGACTGGGGCTCCATGCAAGATCTCACCTCGTGGGGTCTCAATAGCCGCTTTCCGACCAAGTAGTTACAGGAACTTAGTTCTAGGAACTGTCCACTTCTAAACAGTTCTAAGAACTACTCTCCCCCAAACTCAGTTTTGCTGTTTGCGTTCGCACTGGCCAAGCGGCCATAGGAACTGGTAGGAGGAGTAAGGGCGTGACGCAAGCACGGTGACTTTTATTTTGACGGCGCGACGGACCTTTATTTTGGCGGCGCTGAGAACGCCAGAGCAAACAATGCTCGCATTCTCTGTGTTTATTAGTTAGCGATCTGTCTAACAGTACTGTTTAATATGTTATTAGATATAACTGTTATAGAAAGTAGACAGTATATGAAAAAAAGGTTATTAGCCTATGCCGTGTGGTTGATGTCCAGTGTTGCTAGCTGGGCAGATAAACATAATCATGTTTGGCTTGGTCCCCTCAAAGTTGCGTTGGATTTTCTCTTCAGCATAAAGGTTTAGAGACCCATCTATCACTGTTTTCCATGTTTGTATCTAGTTTCTGGAGTAAATATAGGCTATAATCTGTGTGTTTACATTCTAGCTGTTTTAAAAAATGGCGGGTGCTGGTGTTCCGCGTGTGTTCGGTCAATCAGCGTACACTAACGTCACGGGTAGTTCCTATAGTGCTGGTTTAGACCCTACTCTGAAGTAGGACCTAAATTAGTTCCTCCAAATGGAGTTCCTAGAACTAAAATCGTTCCTAGTTCCTGCGGTGCGAACACGCCGACATCCGGGTACTTTAGCCAATAGTTCTAGGAACTGTGAAAAGGTTCCTCCGGTCGGAAAGCGGCTAATGATCCTAAGAAAGGTGAGAAATCAGCCCAGAACTACACGGGAGGAGCTGGTCAATGACCTGAAAAGAGCTGGGACCACCGTTTCCAAGGTTACTGTTGGTAATACACTAAGACGTCATGGTTTGAAATCATGCATGGCACGGAAGGTTCCCCTGCTTAAACCAGCACATGTCAAGGCCCGTCTTAAGTTTGCCAATGACCATTTGGATGATCCAGAGGAGTCATGGGAGAAAGTCATGTGGTCAGATGAGACCAAAATAGAACTTTTTGGTCATAATTCCACTAAACGTGTTTGGAGGAAGAAGAATGATGAGTACCATCCCAAGAACACCATCACTACTGTGAAGAATGGGGGTGGTAGCATCATGCTTTGGGGGTGTTTTTCTGCACATGGGACAGGGCGACTGCACTGTATTAAGGAGAGGATGACCGGGGCCATGTATTGCGAGATTTTGGGGAACAACCTCCTTCCCTCAGTTAGAGCATTGAAGATGGGTCGAGGCTGGGTCTTCCAACATGACAATGACCCGAAGCACACAGCCAGGATAACCAAGGAGTGGCTCTGTAAGAAGCATATCAAGGTTCTGGCGTGGCCTACCCAGTCTCCAGACCTAAACCCAATAGAGAATCTTTGGAGGGAGCTCAAAGTGTTTGAGCTTTGGAGTGTTTCTCAGCGACAGCCCAGAAACCTGACTGATCTAGAGAAGATCTGTGTGGAGGAGTGGGCCAAAATCCCTCCTGCAGTGTGTGCAAACCATAGACTGTAAAAAAATATGGACGTAGTGTCCGTGACGTCACCCGTAGGTTTCTGAATAGCATTTTTGAAGCCTAAAGTGGGCGGAGCCGGCCGTAGCCATCTTGGCCTTGCGTCACTCCCGGATGGGCAGAGGCGGGGCGTGAGCTGGAGCCTGGCTGTATCTGAAATCACCTAGCTCGACGTGATCGAGTTTTTAGTTCAGGCTGGGCATTGATATATGTTTATTTCTATGCAGGCTGGGGAGGTAATTCTATAACGTTATATGCAACTGACAGTACCAAGTCTGCGTACAGTTGATGACCGTAAAGCCAATTAAAAGTTCCTATTTTTGCCCTTCGAAATATTATAATAGTTAAAAGACATGGCTACATGTGAGACTGTGTATCGTGATTCTGTACTGTTCTACTAGTTGAAAATGTATAATGCAGGAACTCTTAATATTACTCAGAGAGTGTGTGTGACAGTGACAACACATGTAACGTTATGCACATAAATCAGTCACTCCTTTTGTATAGTCTATGGTCCGTCAGCGCGGCATCGCTAGTCAAGTTCGTAGAGAGCTTATTCAGTCCATTTTAAATTCTGATTTTGGCCGCCTCTCAAATGGGTTAAACCATAGATATAATGTTATTGCCTATGAAGTTCAAGTAAATGCGCTAGAAAATCCACGCTCATTCATGGATGTGCATTTATTGCATGATCGGAGAAAGCGCCGACGCCTGCATGATTTCATCTGACGGTACATAAGCATATTATAATCTATATCTGTTCCGTGAGAGCAGAACGAACGAGCCTTTATTGACGTTTTTAAATCTGAAAACTCCAAAAAGCAACGAAATTGTCAGACATATTAGTGCATGTTCACAGAGGAAAACTGAAATACAGCGCTGGTTGTTCTCTCGAACGATACTCGACGACAACAACGGAATCCTAAGACGTGGGCGAAGTAACTTAATGGGTGTATTAAATTGTATGAAATAATCCCGAAAAAAAGCACAAAACACTGCAGAGAAGGCAAGTTCAGCAGCTAACACTTGCTGAGGTGAAGTGACGGCTAGTAACAGCAGACAAACGGCTAGCATTGACATCAGCGACAACCCACCTGTCACTCAAGTGGCCACACCCTTAATTATGCAGAATTTTAAATATTAATCAACTAAACGGATGAGTTATAAAAAAATTCACCCCCCTCACAGCTGTCATGAAGGGCAAAATTAGCTGTATAGACCAAAGCCACATACAGACACCAGGCTGTAAACACATTTGTTTCTGCTGTAAAATTTGGCATTTTAACATGGGGAAGATACAGATTTGACTCACTTTTGACATCAGCCTCAAGCGGCCAGTCAACGAATTGCAGTTTAACTCACTTCCGTGTTGGTTTCAAGAGAGAGACGGGGAGGTTGCCGCTTGGTGCAAACCTGGTGAAAAACTACAGGAAACGTTTGACCTCTGTAATTGCAAACAAAGGCTACTGTACCAAATATTAACATTGATTTTCTCAGGTGTTCAAATACTTATTTGCAGCTGTATCATACAAATAAATACTTAAAAAATCATACATTGTGATTTCTGGGTTTTTTTTTTTAGATTATGTCTCTCACAGTGGACATGCACCTACGATGACAATTTCAGACCCCTCCATGATTTCTAAGTGGGAGAACTTGCAAAATAGCAGGGTGTTCAAATACTTATTTTCCTCACTGTACTTTATATTGCGGTAGTGTAATAAAGGCGATATATTGCGGTTTCTTTCTTTTTTTTTTTTTAAAGAGAATCTAATTTTAGAAAAACTTGCAAAGAACACGCCACCATATGCATTTAACCATAACAAAAAAAAAAGATTTAACTAAAATAGTGTGATCTGCATTTGCATTAATACAGGAGTATAACAAAAAACTAATATTGTGAAATTTTATTATTTTATTTATATAATTTATTAAAATAACTTTTCTATTTTAAAGTCCCCATGTAGTCAATAATTTTGTCCCTTAAAACTCATCTTTGACCACCCAAATGACATATTTAAACATTTTCTCCTGTGAAAGAAAATTCTTCATGCCTTAAAGGTGCTGTACCTGATATTGTTTTCTTCTATTTGGTTTAAACCCCAAATAATATATTTTAAAAGCAATCATCTGTGAAAAAACAGGCTTTATGATGCCATCTACTGTTTATTATAGAGGATTGAGATGAGAAGCTCGATCCAGGGACGGAAAGTCTTGGCCAATAACATGCTCAGGAAAAAGGGGATTGCGCATATTGAACTCAGGGACAAAATTTTTAAAATGAGCGAGTACATAATGAATCCATTTTCCAAATCGTATTTTTGTCTTATCCTGAATCACTACGGTCCACCTATATTAAGTGTTTATATTCTGACTATTTTTAGACTGGTTCGGGTCGTACTGCTGCGGACTAGCCTAGTACCTGCGTGACTCGTCAGACAAACAGAGAAAAGTAGCTCCGGCTACAATGTTCTTCCGCAAGACGCATGCAGTTCTGTTTAATAGCCGCTAGAGCGCCCAAAGTACAGCAGCTTTAAAATAGATTGAATGCAACTCTACACCCTTGCTTCATTTAGTATACACGGATCCATGAATATTCTAATTAGCCCCGCCTCCACTCACGCCAGCTCACAGATTCACTCGGCCAACTTGCCGAGGTAAAGGATGGTATTGATCTTTACAACATCGGACACATCACGTAATTAAAGGGATGGTTCGTAGTAAAATCAACCTAGGGTCCTTTGCACCATGACCTCGAGCCAAACACACCCCCAGAAGCCTTTTTTTCCTTGGTCGAACATTATTAAAGTTAGAGCTCATTTAGAGAAATCAGCCGGATGGCTTAGTGCAGGCGCTAACGGATCAAAGGATGTATCTCGTAAATTACCCCACTAATAATGCACAGAATGGTACCAAACTTACACAGTAGTACAAATAGGTTCTGTACTCATAAAACGAGGCACTGGAAAGTTTGTAAGTACATCAGGAGTTTATTTAAATAACACTTGCCTGATGGCTCATGCTACTGCTAACCCGGACGTCGACATCACTTCAGTGGTTTGGCGAAAAGCACGTAAAAGTCCTGGTAGAAAGCGATGCATAAGGATGTAGTGTAACGACACCCAGTTCCAGGAATGCACTAATATTTTGTTGGTAGTACCAGTTTGCAACAATTATTAGTTAACACTAAGTTGTCAACACTTTGGAAAAAAAATAATTCTTTTTTTCTTGTAGTTCCCTCTCTGTCACATTCCACATTGAGGCTCATTATAGGGGAGGGTCTTTATCTCCTCCTTGTTTAAGCAGCAATGGAGGCAAAACAGGTTTGAGAGAAATTTCTAAAAGGAGAATTAAAAACTGTACCTGTACCAGCATTTTCCTGAAATAGTGAACCACGACGAATCAAGTGCTGGGTATGTGATATGTAACGGACTAACGGCTGTGAAGCTCTGTATGTAATGTATTTGACAAACTAATAAAGCCTATATCCAGCCTTTGCCTGGGCTGAATGTATTTAATGTATTGTGTGTGTGTGTGTGTGTTTGGGAAGTTGCAGTCACGGACACAGCGACAATTAAAGTTGGAAGGGAGTAAAGCCTGTGTTTATGCTATCAAGAAAATGTAATTTTGCCAAAGAATAACTTTTATTTAAAATGTTAATTTAAGCCTACTTCAGTGTGATGTGTTACCATATCATCATGCTTAACACTGAGAATTTGAACAATTGTAATGTGACGATCAGAAAAACATAGGTGGGTGATTTATTTTCAACGGCGGATTCAGCTGATCCACGCATCTCTAGCACACGAGCCTCCTTTAAAGTTCAGGTCAATGCACAGACCTTTTCTTTGTTTAATATGCACACTGAACATGGGTTGGAGCTCTTAATTTTGAACTCTGAAAGTACACCAAATTAATGAATTTATAAATTTTCTTCCAGGGGCCATGCCCCCAAACCCCCTAAGAGGAACGGAGGTCCACCCACCACAGTCTTACAAAATCCTGTGGGAAACACTGTTCTCAAAATAAAAATAAATTTATCTTATCAAAATGGCAGTTGAAGACGCAGTACACTTGCAAGTGCGCACATGATCAGGATTTTAACACCTCAGCCTATTTTTGAGCCAGGAAAAACCCTGGTACCATTGCATTTTTTCCAACATTTCCTATATGTATATTAAAAAAGAATTCAAAACAATCTCTTAAAATTATTTATAAGGGAGTACCAAGAGGCAACCTCCCCGTCTCTCTCTTGAAACCAACACGGAAGTGAGTTAAACTGCAATTCATTGACTGGCCGCTTGGGCTGGCTGCACAAGTGAGTCAAATATGTATCTCCCCCATGTTAAAATTACCTTTATAACTTTACAGCAGAAAAAAACATGTTTACAGCCTGGATCTCTATGTGGCTTTGGTCTATACAGCTAATTTTGCCCTTCATAACAACTGTGAGGGGGGTGATTTTTTTTATAACTCATCCGTTTAGTTGATTAATATTTAAAGTTCTGCATAATTAAGGGTGTGGCCACTTGAGTGACAGATGGATTCCCGCTGTTATCAATGCTAGCCGTTTGTCTGCTGTTACTAGCCGTCACTTCACCTCAGCAGATTTTAGCTGCTGAACTTGCCATCTCTGCAGTGTTTTGTGCTTTTTTTCGGCATTATTTCATACAATTTAATACACCCATTACTTCGCCCACGGCTTAGGATTCCGTCGTTGTCGTCGAGTATCGTTCGAGAGAACAACCAGCGCTGTATTTCAGTTGTTTTCCTCTGTGAACATGCACTAATGGATGTCTGACAATTTCGTTGCTTTTTGGAGTTTTCAGATTTAAAAACGTCAATAAAGGCTCGTTCGTTCTGCTCTCACGGAACAGATAGATTATAATATGCTTATGTGAAATCCTGCAGGTGTCGGCGCTTTCTCCGTCCATGCAATAAATGCACATCCTTGAATGAGCGCGGATTTTCTAGCGCATTTACTTGAACTTCATAGGCAATATATCTATGGTTTAACCCATTTGAGAGGCGGCCAAAATCAGAATTTAAAATGGACTGAATAAGCTCTCTACGAACTTGACGAGCGATGCCGCGCTGACGGACCATAGACTATACAAAAAAGAGTGACTGACATGTAACGTTATGCACATAAATCACTGTCACACACACTCTCTCAGAGTAATATTAAGTTACTGCATAATACATTTTCAACTAGCAGAATAGTACAGAATCACGATACACAGTCTCACTTGTAGCCATGTCTTTTAACTATTATAATATTTCGAAGGGCAAAAATAGGAACTTTTAATTGGCTTTACATCATCAACTGTCACTTTAGCGCGAGGCCCTGTGCAGTCGCAGACTTGGTACTGTCAGTAGCATAACGTTATAGCATTACCTCCCCAGCCTGAGCTAACTGTACGTTCACACCGCCGCCGACTTGAGCTTCCAAAGTTACCGGAAGTCATTCATTTTCAATGGAAGCTGGCTTCTCTCAGCTGCAAGGAGCGTCAAATCCATCGGCGTCGCGTTTTGAGCGTCAATCAGAAAGTTGAAAGTAGCTCAACTTTATGGTAATGAGCTATGACGCGGTTTAGCGGCAAGCATAGACAGTATATAAACTGGACACAGCGACCCCATTGGATTCAACGGAGGCAAGTGAAGTCAATTAGAAGCACTAACTTCCTGATGGTCGAGCGTACTGCGCAGACTCAAACTGAGCTTGACGACGTAGATGTGACGTGAGCAACCCGTCTGTCTTCTAGTAGCTGTGCCAAGAGAAATCTGAATCATTCCCTTCCGAAACTTGCAGAGACGGAGAGTGTGAGTAGGAGGTGTCCATGAGCTGGAGCAGGAGAAACTTTTGCTAAGTATTCTGATTAATTACTTTGCCATTTTGCCTCCACGTCCCCCCGATTGCCCGCGAGCTTCTCCTCCTGTCCATACGGTAATCTCTCTACTGTGCGACAGAGAGTCGCGTTGGTATGACGCAATCGTTAGCCTATTTTTACAAAAACTGCTTCTACGGGGCCATAACGCAAGATACAAGGTAATGGAGCCTTTTATACATTGTCGTGTTTCTTTAGAAATAAATAATGGACAAATGGAGTCTTTAAACGCCTCAGATGTAAAGTTATTCGCTGTCAAAGTGACGCCAAAATGAATGGGAGTCAATGGGATGCTAACAGCAGGTGATGGTCTGATAGCCAATGGCGGCGCCCGGGGAAGCTTCAACATAATATGAAACGCTGCCCCCCTGGCGGCAAGCAGCGGCAAACGCCAGCAACCAATCGGAATATAGACGTCCTTCGCGCTGGCTGATTCCGGAGAAACATATGATGTAAATTTTAGTTCCTACCAAAACATTAGTTCCGAGAAAATGGAGGATAAGCTGATCGTCGCCGTTGTTGGGTTTCCTGTCATTATCGGATTAATTGCACAGTTTAACCATCATAGAGTTAAAGTTTATCATTTGCATGTGTTTTTAAGTCCTGTCAGTTTAACATGACAGGGCATAGAACGAGCAGAGAGAGAGAGAGCCCCGGCCGCGCGCACACACTCACTTGTCTATTAATAATAAAAAAAATAAAAATAATAATAATAGCTAATTATTCTTTTTTCCCGACCACATGTGACCAAAACGGTTATAAAAATGCTGTCATTATAAAAGGTTTCTACTTTCTAGTGTCAATGTATTGCTTGTTTTTTCTGTTTACATTTCATGGTGTGACACTTTCTTCTCCCATGATCGAACATAGATGCTGCTACGTCAGAGCGGCCAAAGCGTCAACAAGCTTCCCCGTACTTTTTGACAAGCGTCCTTGACAGGGTGGCCAGAGCTTCTTTTCAGCTCACAGGGTTCCCACACCTTGGTTGACTTCAAATTCAAGGACCTTTCAAGGACTTTCCAGGTCCAATACCCTCAAATTCAAGGACTTAATGTGGGGACACATTTGTTGTGTACAACAACAAACGATGAGGTACCATGGTAGTTTCATGCGCGCGTACAACACAAAGTACCTCATGCGGGAAACACTTAACGTAACCAGGGTTTTCCCTGGCTTAAAATGAGGCGGACGTGGTAAAATCCTAATAATATATTTTAATAAGATAATTAAATTAGTATTTTTTGTAGATCATCATAGCCTAATGTGTTTCCCACATTGTTTTTGTGGGTGGAGCTTGGTACCTCTAGGGGGGTACGGGGGCATGCCCCCCCAGAAGAATTTTTTTTACATTTTAAAGATAAATTCATTAATCTGGTGCACTTTGAGTCACCCGAATCCACTGTTAAAAAGAAATAATCCACCCGCAAAACCACCCATATTCTTTGATTTAGATATCTGCATCTGATCATCATCACATTACAATTATTCAAATGAGTGTTAAGCATGATAATATGGTAACATATCACACTGAAGTAGGCTGATTTAAAATGAACATTTATTTAAAATAAAAGTTCTTCTTTTGGCAAAATTACATAATTCCTTAATAGCCTAAACAGAGGCTTTACTCCCTTCAAACTTAAGTTGTCAATGTTTCATTACATCACTGTTTGAAAACACTAATTTTTTTTTACCTTTTATAAAGGGCATTTTTCCCCTCATTTTATTAAATGTATCTCCATCTTTCATTTCAAATTCTTACATTTGATCAATATATTCAATTAAAATAATAAGACACTAGGCTGTTACCAATCAAATTAAATATTTACATTGAAAAATTATAACTGTATTAAATTAGATTATTTTAAATATTTTTGAATATACAAATAAGGAATGTTGATGAGAATGAAACTTTATGAAACTAAACCGCCAGTAGGAGGCGGCAGGCGACCGTCTTAATGAGCGAGTCATTGAGTCATTCATTCAAATGATTCGTTCAAACAGCTGATTTATTAAGTTTAAGAATGGGTAATTGAATCTTTGACTCAACCGATTCATTCAAAACGCTTAATCATTCAGTAATGCAACAAGTGTTTGTGTGAGATGCGCTATGGTTCTGTGATCTTTGTTTGGAACTTTTTCGCTGCTGAAACAGAACAAAAACAGTCATTGCGTCTAAAATGTAAGTAACTTAATTTTAACTATTTGTTTATTGAACTGTTGTGAAATCAGTCTCGGTTTCAATCTTGATGGCATTCAGGAAAACAGCTCTCTGGTCGTGTGTAGCCTAGGCTATATATTGTTTCTTAACTATAATATGTTATAAATAACTGCGCAAGCCTCAACAGCGCAACATTGTTACCGTTAGGAAGGCCTATATTATTATCAACTATAGGCTATCAATCACCACTTACATTAAATGAGATAAAACAGAATCATCCTCACGTTTTCGGTGATTCCCTAGTTATTTTTTATTGTCAAGAGCCGGAGGCGGCACGAAATTTGACGGAGGCGGCCGCCTCATAATTCTCTATGCAGGAAAAACCCTGGTAACGTAACGCGTAAATGCGCTTAACTAGTGTAAATCAAGCAAGCTAGTATGCATAGGCCATGAACTGTTGGCGAAATAACACATTAGGGGACCGGAGTGAATATGGAATTTTTTCCAGAAAACTTATTGCACAAAAAAATAAAATAAAGGACCTGTCTCTATGTATGTTTATTTTCAAAAACTTTCCAGGGCCTTGAATTTTTTTTTTCAGATTCACAAACTTTCAAGGATTTCAAGAACCCGTGGGAACCCTGAGCTCAAGTCGGCGGCGGTGTGAACGTACAGTAACTCGATCACGTCGAGCTAGGTGGGCGTGATTTCAGATAGCCAGGCTCCTCAGCCTCTTTGCCCATTTTCTGTTATCCAGGAGTGACGCAAGGCCAAGATGGCGACGGCCGGCGACGCCCACTTTAGGCTTCAAAAATGCTGTTCAGAAACCTACGGGTGACGTCACGGACACTACGTCCATATTTTTTTACAGTCTATGGGAGTACCAATAATGAAAGTATCGGTCTCATTCTGGAAAAAGTGGTATCAGTGCATCCCTAGTAACAGACCTATAGAGTCATATTATTAACATTGAATTTAATGCTCAAATGTAAGAATTTGACATGAAAGATGACACATACATTTAATAAGATAAAAAAGGCCTTTATAAAAGTAAATAATGCCCTGGAGTAAATATAAAAAATATGAAGATTTAAGCTAGTAAAAGCTGACAGAACACTGATGACAGTTACACAAATGTTGGATGTAAACAAATAAATAGATACAGTATCGTCAAACATAATATCATGATATTCGTGTGTATCGATATTTTCTTACACCACTAAACAATAAGATGGACAAAAATGATGAAAGAATATAAAAAAATATCTTCTTTGTTTTCTAAAGATGAACAAAAGCCTTATCGATTTTGAACAACAGCAGAGAACAATTTCTGCTAAAAATAGAGAAACAATATTCGAAGGCAAAGCTGTCCCGGTCAAATTTAAATACATGCTTACATGATAATACAAGTAATAGCTTGTCAAAGGTTTGTAAATGGACTTACACCTGGCACGGGCAGACTGATCTAAGAGTTGAGCCAATACAGAGTTCCTCATTTCAGTCTCTCTGTGAAAGAAACAATAGAGTTGAATCACTGTTCTATATTAATGCACTGTCATCATTTAAGCGCATACACACACATCACTCGCACTAAGAGATCGGAGATCGCACTGCGCACACACAGAGACATTCAGGAGCACAGAACCCCAAAACAGCTTTTTTTAGTAAATGATCTGTAAGACTGGGGCTTTATTAGTGCTGTTCATTGATTCGAGTAAATTTTTTGACATTTGGGTATAAAGTGTTTTGATTCTATAATATATGGTGTAAAAACGTCTGAGTGCTGCCCTCTTCAGGTTGAACAGTGGCTACTGCAGTTGAATTTTCCAATTGGCAGTTGTGGTACCCTGTGACGTAAGATGGCACCAGCTTACCACGCCCTTGGCAGCCCCTGGTATAAAAACATCTTGTTTAGTCAAAACCACTGTAGCGAGTCAGGAGTTGGAATTGCGAGTATTGAAAACGATCAGGATAGCGTATATTAGCATCTAGTTAGCATAGCATTTATATAGTTATTTAGATTATTTCGTGTAGCCTTGGTAGTTAATTCGCAGTTAGTGTAGTATTGATAGAAGCATAGTTAGTTCATAGCATAGTATTGCATCAGTTAGGATAGCTTCAAGTTAGCGTAGATTTTTAGCATTAGCTTAATCTGTATTTAGTATAGTGGTTAGGATGGGACGTAGATGTAGTTTTGCTAATTGCAACAGCACAGCTCGTGCTGAAAAGTGACACAGTGCCAAACGCTGCTCCTCCTGCATGGACTCCACTCACTCACTTGATGTGAGTGAGCATATATTTTTAGTCACAATTTATGTTTCTTCCTATTAGGCTAAAGTTAATCCTCTGGGGTCGACAAACGCGGCGGTGCATTTTGCTGGATTTTTTCCACATAGCAGCAAAAATAGACTTAAAATATTATTTTAAGCCATAATATTATTGTAAAATTATTGTAAAAGCCATACAATTATTTTACCATATTACTGTCATTTATGGTCTAACAAACTTAAGAAATATGAAAAATTAAACTGTTAAATGTTTTTTTTATGTGTCCACTTACAATCGAAACAAAACATTGTGCTTTTGTAAAATAAAGAAGATAAACAGGGTGTGCTTTCTGCCTCTTGGTCTCCGTGAACTTGGTCTCTAAACTTAAAACTCAGCGAACACTAGTCACACACACATGAGCTATATATCTTTATAATCATTTAAGCCTCTGCTATTAAATTATCTAATTCAAAACTAAAAGAAATATTCTCTGTTTATGTAATTTGTATGAAAGGATAGAGATGTCAGTCGTTCTCATGGCAACTCATCTGCTCACGTGAACATGCCTACAGAGAGCGTGCGCTATTGAAACGCGGGTCTCAGAGTTGTACAAATGAGGGTACTTTACAACCTCTTTGCACAATCTCTCTTGCATGTGTTCCAGTCTGTAATAACCGACATTTTTATACTTTCAGTCAAATATTTCACTGCAAACACAAATAACAGCTTTAAGGGTGCTTTCACAATGGCAGTTTAGCTCGAAACGGGGCATGGTTTGCATGAAATTAGTCATATGAAAGCTGAAATGCGGACCTGGGTGCTGAACCAGAGACTACCTGAAGGAGGTGGTCTGAGTTCGGTTACATTAAAACTGTGGCTGTGAATGTGAAAACAACAGACTCGGGTGTGCACTTGTTCAGGAAGTAAAGTAACCTACGCATGCGTTTTAGCCAATTACGTATTTTAGTTCAATAAAACACATGTAAGGGATGATGGTGTTGTTGATTTATCTTGGATACGAGCGAGAGTGAGTCTGCAGTGTATTTGCGCATAACGTGTGCAATCAGGACAACAAATGAATGGCAATACACTGTCTCCTTAAAAGAGACTTTTTGCAAGCATCAGAATGCAATGCACATACAGTAAACCCAAGTGTCGTTTACTAAGCTGCGCATAATAGTACCAAATTAATAAAAAATACAATATATTGACCTGCACTTGGTTTTCTATCATGAGCCATGCACGTTTGTGATAACGTAAGATGAACACAAATGCACCAGGGTTCAATAGAATCAAGTTGAGTGTAAAACCAGACCAAAGCTGTGGGGGGCACCGGGAACAATCACGCTCGAACTCAGACCCCAGCAAACGTGCCCAGTGCGAAAGCCCTCTAAGTTGTCAATGCTTGGCATAAGCAGGATAATCCATGACTAGCTGTGCATTAAACCGGTGTTTCTCAACTGGTGGGTCGTGACCTAAAAGCGAGTTGCAAAAACATTGAGTGGGTCATGGAGTGTGCAGTAAAATAAACAACATAAAAACATAATCCTACTATTTTTTAAATGCGAGACTTTTATTTTGGAAGACGTGGATGAAATCTGTTGACACTTTGTGTCACTTTTATTTGTAACTGATATTTAATAGACTTACCTTATACTATATATTCATCAGTGTTAGTGATATTCTCACAATTTATGTGTATGTTAAGTGGGACAGTACTTGTATGTGTCAGTCATTTTTGTGAAATACATTTGCTTGTTTAAAAAAAAGGTAATTTATTAGGCTACAATTGACCCTTCGCTAAGCCACGCCCGAAAACCGCCACTGGCCAATCGTGGCTTAGCAACCGTAACTAGGCGCGGGAGGTCTGGCAAGCTTTCGAGCGAGGGAAACATGCCCAAGCGTTATGCGTATGGATTGTGCAAATCTGATACCCGGTATCCTAAAAGTTTGGACGGGGTGGTGGATTTTGTTCCCTTCCCGAAACCTAAAACCAAAGGGGAGAAATGCCGGGCGTCATCTTCATTTATATTAACTATTAAGTTATTGTCCAGCTCGTGGATCAAGCAGTGTGATTAAAGGCAAGACGGAGGCTCACTGACATAACTTAACGTTACTTAAAAATATATTTCAGCATTTTGTTAATCGACGGCTAAACTAGTACCCCAATCCGATCGCGACTCTCCCGGTGTTAGTTCTAGTATAAGTAAAAGGTAGTTAGTAAAAGGAGGGAACATCAGGGGGCTTGCCGGAGATCTCCAAGGAAAAGGTTGGTATGCAAACTTAATCAGTTCATAACAGTAACGTTAGTCACTTATGTGACCCACGACGTGTGAGCTGTAGCCTGGCGCACTAAAAATATAAGCGGGAGAATGTTATCATTGCAAAGTGGTCAGGCTAATGTCTTGTGTTTATTCCACAATACTTATGGATAAGCTGTTTGATTAATAAATATTAGATTTTCAAATTTCCCTCACCCTGCTGTGCATGCACATAGCTGTTCCTCAATTTGTGTGTTTCCCATTTGAATGGTCAGCGTATGAAATTATTCTCTAATCGTTTGCATATTATGTCGTGGATATATCCCTCAAATGCATACTGCAGTCCCTTTTGTCTTGCTCTCTCAGATTTTCACCTGTTCGCCAAAAATGACTAATTATCTCCTTGGGAATGTCTGAAACCGGTGCATACATACTGTAATAGACGTGCCAGGCGCAAAAGCTTGACAGGCGTAGCAACAGTAACTAAGGAGGGCGGGGCTTAGCGAAGGGTCAATTTTAACAACTATTTGAATTCACTCCGCTTTGTTTCGGGTGGTTCTTAGCCTCCAAGTCCTGCATTAAAATCGTTTAATGCACTGCTAGCCGTGGATTATCCCTTAAATAAATTGAGCATTACATTTTATTTTATTAAAAAGGTGTACATTTAACTACAAATTTAAGAGACCTTCTGATCTTGAGTAACAGTAATGTAAAAATACAAAATAGTACTTAATGTTTTTTCTTTTTCTTCCAAAGACCAATAATTATTAATACAATTTCATATGCAACACAGAAACTTTTGTTTGTTATTATTGTTGTACCTCTGTTTGGCCTCCTGTTGCCCCTGTTGGTCACTGGAATGGTCCTAAAAGGGGATATGTAAAATTCACACATATCATCTTTCATCATTCTATTCCAATTAAGACTTTTAATCTAAATGAAGCCTATAAATTAAGAAACGAAACCATGTAAGGAATTTGACTGTTAATCGTCCATGTATGCTAGGACTGACTATTGAACTTCATGTTTTGAAGACATTTAAAATGTGTTATGGTTGCTTCTGGTAAGTATCCCTTAACATTGCAGAAATATAAGTTTTGCATCTTTATTTCTAAATGAACGGATTTTTAGGATGAATATTTCAGAGGGCTGTCGCTTGATGTAACGTTAGCCTTAGCCTAACTAATAGCCACTGCTAGCTAGCTTCCGTTTACTCCACTGAAATCATAAAAGTAACTCTTTATACCTGAACTCATGTTCAGTATGAAGCTCTGGAGCCCATGAATATAAGTTACATATAAAAAAAGCATTTATATTTTTAGCCTGTATAACATTTCACACTTGATTAGCTCAATGGCTACAATTTGCTGTCGGTTTAACTTACTAAACAACAGCTCGAGAACGAGACTAGCACTAACAGATATTAAACAAAACAGCTCGAGAACGAGAACAGATATTAGAGAACGAGATGGACTTAGTGCGGCCCAGGCAACAAAAACACGAATGATGTAGACTGATTTCACTCATATTTAAGGGCCGGACATGTGCTGTTCAATTTGCCGCTATAAAACGCGATATTTTGGTCGTTTCGTTCTCTGTTTCTCTTACCCCATGTTTCGCCTGCAGTTCTGCCATACGTTGCCGTCTAATGGCTTCCAAATCTTCATCAGCCATGGTTTACACAGAGATCTTCCAGAGAGAAATATGATACGATTCGTGTGTGTTCACTGTTTTGTGCTTATTAATGGAGAGACAGCAGATGAAGCTATGTTGGGTCCAGGTTGTATTAATCACAACCAGAGCGATCGAACCTCACCGATCCATTCATAGGGGCAGAGTTTGGCGAGTTATTTTTTAGCAGTTAGCACTTTGACGCTCAGATTGTATACTATCATCCCTTTCCTAACATACTTATGCCGCGTTCCAGACGAAGTCGGAGCTGGGAATTTCAGCGGTGAAATGGAGAAATGTCCCACTTCCGACCTGCGTTCCAATCAATCGCACGTCAGATTTGCATATTCACCACATGATGTCGCCATGAGACACCGAAAACATTTTGTGTTATTGTGCCAATTATGGCAAAAACAAAACAACAGAAAATGCTCGCTGTCGCTTTGAAAACAGCCGACGAAAAGCAAAAAATAATGTAACATTATATCGCACTATTTATTTATTTATTTATGAACATTTATTAGAGGATCCTGAACATTTATTAGAGGACATGAGATGAAACATCTCGTTTTCATGGGGGTCCTCAGGATCATGTCCAAACAACCCCTTACGAAAATTAACCATGGTTTTACTATAGTAAAACTGTAGTTAACTACGACCGTAGTAGCCGTGGTATTTTGGCGGAAACCATGGTTTTTAAAAACCATGGTTTTGATACCATGGTTTTACAACAGTTATATTGCAGTAATGCTACAGTAAAACCATAGTAACCATGACTGTAGTTTTCTCCAAAAACCACGGTTACTACAGTCATGGTTATGGTTTTACTGTAGTATTACCACAGTGTAGCCATGGTTTTACAAAATTCTTGAATTACATTTAAGCCATTTACTTACAACAAACATCTACAAAATAACAACAGAAAGAAGTTACCATTCTATGATACAGACTTTATTACAGAAATTACATAATCTGAAAACATATAGACTTGCATTTGTTCTCACATGTGACATAAAACAATAAACTACAAAGTTATACAAAATTATTGGTGATAAAGTGCAATGGTTAAATTCAGTTGCTAATTTACAAATAAAAAAATAGCAATTTGTTCCACTGTAATAATGATTTATATACAAAAAAAAATAACACAAATAAACATGACTTAGAGCACCTTTAAATACACAGCATCTACCTCCTCTAAAAATGTCTATAACATGTAAACACGTGTTCAACACAAGCATGTTTGCAATTTATACTGTACATACATTAACAAGATGACAACAACATTAATTCATTACTTCATTTCTTAAACATTACTAAAAGTTTAATGGAAAATTCTTACATATACAGTGCTATGCATAAGTTTAGACACCCATGCTAAAGTTGACTAAAAAGAGGAATAAAAAATCATCTTTTGGAAATTGAACTTAATGCCTTAATTTAAAAAATTAGGAAAAATCCAACCTTTAAGGACACCAGTTTTCTTTGTGAATGAATAATGTATCGTAAATAAATAAATGTTCTTCCTTAAAATACAGGGTGCATAAGTTTGGACACCCCTATGTTAAATTCCCATAGAGGCAGGCAGATTTTTATTTTTAAGTATTTTTTTTTATTTTTTGTTTAGGATACTATGCATCCTGATAAAGTTCCCTTGGCCTTTGGAATTAAAATAGCCCCACATCATCACATAGCCTTCACCATACCTAGAGATTGGCATGGGGTACTTTCCATAAGATCATCTCTCAATGCAAATCAAACTAGCTATTAGGCTAACTGAAATAAAACCATGCCAATCTCTAGGTATGGTGAAGGCTATGTGATGATGTGGGGCTATTTTAATTCCAAAGGCCAAGGGAACTTTATCAGGATGCATAGTATCCTGGATCCATGAAGTAACTGGCCTTTAAAAATAAAAATCTGCCTGCCTCTATGGGAATTTAACATAGGGGTGTCCAAACTTATGCACCCTGTATTTTAAGGAAGAACATTTATTTATTTACGATGCATTATTCATTCACAAAGAAAATTGGTGTCCTTAAAGGTTGGATTTTTCCTAATTTTTTTAATTAAGGCATTAAGTTCAGTTTCCAAAAGATGATTTTTTATTCCTCTTTTTAGTCAACTTTAGTATGGGTGTCTAAACTTATGCATAGCACTGTACTACTAAACAAATTCAGAAGAAATTAGCAGTTCTTTGAAGAATGTTTAAAATGATATCCACTCACAAGAGATGAAGACATGGAGTCTCCTCAAGAGATGAAGACATAATAATAATAATAATAATAACTTTGACTTTTATAGCGCCTTTCAAGAAACCCAAGGCCGCTTTACAAAGGGTGGGAACTGGTTGGGGGGGGGGGGGGGTTAGAGAGGTTAGAGACCAAAGGCCTCTGTGAACAAGTATGCCTTGAGGTGCTTTTTGAAAGACAACAGTGTGGGGGCATGACGTATGTGGAGAGGTAGTTTGTTCCAGAGGGTGGGGGCAGAAACACAGAATGCTCTATCACCAAAGGTCCGTAGCCTGGTGCGAGGAGTGGCAAGCTGGTCCTTGTCAGAGGATCGCAGGGACCTTGGCTGTGAGCAACGGTGGAGGAGATCTGCGAGGTACTGGGGTGCAAGTCCATGGAGTGATTTGTAGGTTAATAGCAGGATTTTGTATGAAATGCGGGATTTGACAGGGAGCCAGTGAAGCTTCTTGAGTGTGGGGGTGATGTGCTGCCATGGCTTCGATCGTGTCAGGACCCTAGCAGCTGAGTTTTGGACATACTGCAGTCTATCCAGGGTCTTACTGGGCAGACCATACAGTACACCATTGCAGTAGTTCAAGCGGGATGTGATGAAGGCATGGATGAGTGTTTCAGTCACAGAGTCAGAGAGTGATGGCCGGAGTCTGGAGATGTTTTTGAGGTGAAAGAACGCCGACTTGGTGGTGGTTTTGATATGGGCCTGGAGTGAGAGTATGGGGTCCAGGATGACACCATGGTTGCGTACCTCTGGGGATGGCCTGATGGTATAGCCATCCACAACCAGGAAAAGATCACCAACCTTCTTAGCCAGTGATGGGGGGGCCACCACCAAGAGCTCCGTCTTCTTATTATTAAGTTGGAGTAGGTTGGCAGTCATCCAAGTTTTTATTTTATGCAGGCAGTCGACAAGGGATATGGGAGGAAGCTGAGCCGAGGGTTTGGTGCTTATGTAGAGCTGTGTATCGTCAGCATAGCAGTGGAAACTGAGTCCATGGTGACGAATGATTTGACCAAGGGGGAGCATGTAAATGGTGAACAGAAGGGGGCCAAGTACCGATCCCTGGGGCACACCATGATTGACTGGAGCAGGGGTTGAGTTTGAGTCTTTGATGGTGATGTATTGTTTCCTACCGGAGAGGTAAGACTGAAACCAAGAAAGAGCAGAGTCAGTGAGTCCTAAGTATTCATGAAGGCGGTTGAGGAGGATGGCGTGGGAGACAGTGTCAAAAGCCGCAGAGAGGTCCAGGAGGATGAGGAGACTGATGAGGCCATTATCGGCAGCTGTGAGGAGGTCATTCATGATTTTGATGAGGGCGGTCTCGGTGCTATGATGGGGTCTGAAGCCAGATTGGAAGGGTTCACAGAGCTCATGGTGGGACATGTGTTGCTGTAGCTGAACAGCCACAGCTCTTTCCAGAATTTTGCTGAGGAAGGGAAGGTTGGATATAGGGCGGTGGTTGCTGAGATCATCCGGGTCCAAGCCAGGCTTTTTCAGTGTGGGGATCACCACAGCAGTTTTGAAGCTGGTGGGGACCACCCCTAGTGCCAGCGAGATGTTGATGATACTAGCCATGGCAGGGCACAGGGTAGGCAAACATGCCTTTACCAAGGTAGTAGGCATGGGGTCCAGCTTGCAGAAGGTGGACTTAGCTTTAGACACCAGGTCCATGACTTGGTTGTGTTCCAGGGCGGCAAAGGAGGAGAGAGAGCACTGTGGTGGGTGGACTGAGGCAGTTGAGTTGAAGTCCAGCAGTTGATGGGCAGGAATGGACGGAATTCCTGTCTGGTGAAGCTGCTGATAAATGGTGTCCACCTTTTCCTGAAAAAACCTGCTGAATTCTGAGCAGAGTTCAGCAGCATCAGAGGGTTGGGGGACATCTGGGGGGCGGAGAAGACGGTTGATCGTTGAGAAGAGACGCTTGGGATGGTTCTGTTGATTATTGATGAGAGTGGAGTAGTATGATGTTTTTGCCTGAGAGAGAGCTTTTTTGTAGTCCCTGACATGGTCTTTGAAGATCTCGTGATGGACAACAAGGCCAGATTTTTTGTACAGTCTTTCAAGCCGCCGCCCAGCCGCTTTCATGAGGCGGAGCTCAGGGGTGAACCAAGGAGCTGGCTGGGTGAAAGAGATGGACCGGGTCTTCAGAGGGGCTACTGCATCCAGGCTCAGAGAGAGGGCGGTATTATAGTGCTCCACAAGGCCATCTGCAGTATGGCAGGTAGGATGCGAGGCAAGGTGTGTTGCAAGCATGTTTGACAGCGTGGGTATGGACACGCGCCTGATGTTCCTGAATGTGATTGTTCGTTTAGCACGATGCTTAGGTTGTGGCATCGGTACAGAGAACTGGACGGCATGGTGGTCCGACACAGCTAGGTCAAGGCACTCGAGGTGAACAGGGGTTAAGCCAAAGGTACACACCAGGTCCAAGGTATGCCCTTTGACATGTGTGGGACCCTGCACATGCTGTGACACATTGAAACAGTCCAGGAGAGACAGGAACTCAGCAGCAAAAGGGCAACTGCTAGAGTCCACATGGATGTTAAAATCTCCCATAATGATGGTGGACGGGGACATGGGGCAGACAGCTGTAAGTAACTCAGAGACATGGAGTCTCCTCAAGAGATGAAGACATGGAGTCTCCTCAAGGGGGATGAAAACTCTAGGTGAAGAAGTTTTTGTTCAATAACATGTGATGCAGCATCCATGCCAGTAGTTGTCAGTATGAAGTCTGTCATATAGGCCAGTAGGTTACAGTCCAGCTTTGGTTTGGTTCTGTCTTGACCTTCAGCCCAAATGGACACAGGAGCTAAAATGAGAAGAATACACACCACATTAACACACGGCTTGCTGGAATACTCAACTGTACTATTGAGTAGCCGAGTAATAATGTCCAAGTGCAATAATGTCCATTCAGCCAGTGTTTTCATAAATAACCCATAAATTATTAGGGCTCCAAAAGCCAAGCAGAAAGAATGTATATTATATGATCAGCTGAGTGTATTTTCTTTTACTTATACTCTTGAAAGGTTAAACAGAACAAAAAGTACAAGTCTCATATATACATCATTTCACGAAAGAGAAAATGAGATGGAGAAAGTATTGGTTTGAGTAGAGACATCTGTAACCAACAAAGGGATAGAGCTCTAGACACTCAATTCAATCGTAAATGCATGATAACAGATAATCAAGAAAGGTTTTTTCTCACCCAAAGCTATTGTATTGTTTCAACCTGGAAAACACTGCATGAGTCACGTGGACCTATTTTATGGTGATTTTTCATTCCTTTTACAGTTTAAAAAAATATCTGTTACATTTCACTACATGGAAAGAACAAATCAGAACATTCTTCCAAATAGGGGTGGGCGATATGCCAAAAATATCATATCACAATTTTTTTTTCAGGAAAATCACGATTCACGATTTTATCACGATTCTTTTTTATGTTGGTTCTACTATTTTGTGACTGAGCATTACAGCCAAACTAAACTAATGTCCATATTTTAAAAACAAAGCCTTAGGTAACAAAATATAAAATAAAAAAGAATGGCAGACAGGGGCGAAGATAAAAAAAATTGTCATTATTTTCTTTGTTATTAAATATTAAGATCAAAGATACACATTACACATACACAACTTAATATACAAATTAAATAAACAGTGCTTTATATTTTCAGCTACAGTAGGTGTATTTTACAGTAGCATTGAAGAAAGTAATTAAATGAACAAATATGAAAATAAAACAAAACATAGACTTCACTGTATAAATTATACATTTATACTTATTAAAGCTACTATTAAAAGTTATCAGTCAAGAGCAGTTGAGTGATTTTCTCTTTGCATTTTGTTGTTTTATTAGTTTGCGTTCAGTTTAGACATAACCGACTTTGTTTATGTAAACCTTGTGTGTATTTGACAGTATTAGCACAATAAGACTCGAAAGATAACTTAGTCCAGTATCCAGGCGCTGGTAGACAGGCTTTTAGTGCATGTGAGCTTCACGTGTAGGCGCTGAGAAACGCACACGTTAGAACAGCGCATCAGCACGCAAATTAAATGTTTAACCGACAAGGCATTAAAGCACATGCAAATTATGAACTTTTGTGAACTGCAGTGTCCCGTTCCGCTGCGTTAACATTTTATGTGAATATACGTCGCGTTGTTCAGTATGTTGGGACAGAGGCGCCAGAACATCGTCATATCGCACACCCCTACTTCCAAAGTTCATGTTTTGTGTTCCACAGAGTCATAAAGGTCTGAAAAAACGTGAGAGTAGATGACGACAGTTATAAAATATTTTTTGGTAAGTTACTTATCCCTTTAATGTTTATCATATTTTGTTATACTGACATTTGTTAGACAACAATTAATTGGTTTGTAAATGTACTTACCACTAATAAACTCGAATTGCCAATAGAACTCGCTTTCTTCCAGTCCAAGAATTCTTTTTTTCATGTTGGTATAGATTGGACAGGATTTTTTGGCAAACTGGGGACAAAAAAAAAAAAAAAAGATTTAAAAACACAAAATATTGAGATATACAGTACATACCATATAATCATTATATGTTTATTAATGGTATTCACTATGACTTCACTATTTACCTGGCAAACAGCTGATGGTTTCACACTCTCTCGTCTGTATTAAAGAAGATGATAAATAGAAATGACATTTTTGACAGTCACAAATTGTCCAATGTCATTAAATGTAATGCTTAAGACCTGTGCATGGATAGACAATTCTGTGTGGATCAGGGTTTCCGTTGTCCGGTAATTGCCGGACATTGGCCGGAAAAAAAATGAAATGTCCGACAAAATTAAATCTCTCCGGTCAAATTGTCCGATTAAAATTGCTTAACACCGTGTCCTATCTAACTACACGCGACACCGCGACACGCGATAAAATGTATCTTTTCCATGTTAATCAGAGTTTGTCCTGACCAGACGCGATGGCGACACGTGACATTTCTAATTTAGAAACTGTTTCTATTTTTCTGCGACGTCGCGCTGGAACATCAAACACAAAGTGTGGCAAACTGGCAATGATAATCTCTGGTACTGTTTATGTGCTTTATTTAATGTTAAAAGCGTGAAATCAGACTTTGAATATCATTTAGTGCTCCAGCTTTGTAGCTGTAAAAGCAACAATGGATATAATTCACCTCAGATCTTGAAATTAAACAAATGGAAACATGAACGTTAAAACTGTGAACAAACACGTGTAGCCTATTATTTGACAAAGAATGTTTTAGTAACTAAGTAGCCTATGTATTTTTTAAATGGTGTAATATTTGTGAATTTTATTATGTAGCTACTTATCCATTTTCTTGCGAGTGCCGTCAAGTTTACTCTCTAGTATGGATGTTAACCGATGACTGTTTGATCAATGGTTGACCGTATCAACGTTAACCGATCAAAGTTGTCGGCGGTCGGTTAAAAAAAAAAAAAAAGTGATCTCTAAATTAGGCTATTATAGGCAGTGGACTAAACGCTACTACAGTTAGCCATCTCATTCCAAGATCTTTTTGTGTGAAGTGAACAAATCCCTCACTCAATTTTTCATAACGCTCTCTCTCTCTCTGTTTTCGGTGCTGATGCAGTGACGCGTTCATGTAAACGGCACCTAAAAGCTGTCACAAAGAACCAGCAAAAGTAATGATTATGAATATGTAAAATATTGCAGTGAGACATTTTAATTGTCTATTAATAAACAAGTGTTTTCTGTGTCGGCTGCAAAGATGAAGTCTGACTCGTGATCTTCGCAGTAGTGAACGCGCCGGAGAGAAATACACATTTCATACGGATTACATCGTTTTATTTAGTTTTGAATGGTTCTGTTTAAAAGTAAAGATTTCTGTAGATAATAGATATATTTCTAATTTTTTTTTAGGTGTGTGAGGCGAGTAGGCTACCTTATACGTTAAATTTCGGTTCATGGATGATAGCTCAATGTTAGCTCCAGTTCAGGCGCTGGCGCCTCCATGTCGTGATTATTTATTGTCTGCTATATTTACTTTTTATTTATTAAATCGAGAAAATTGGATAATGAAACACTGATTAAAATTAAGATACAATTAATACAAAACGAAATTCGTTTTAAAGAAAGGCTTTGTGCTTTCTGTTTGAGGTCTCTGTGAAAGTTTTAAAGCAGTCTTTTAGTGCCACTTTGAACGGTCGCGACGCGTCCGTAATGGAGAACTGTCACGTAAGATGGTAATATTATTATTATAAATAATAAATCGTGTAATAATCCCGCCCCCTTAATTAAGAGGCGATATTTGACCGGCATATCATCAAAATGTCCGGAAAACTAAACCTCTGCCGGTCACTTTGACCTGCACCATTTTTTTCTAGCGGAAACTCTGGTGTGGATGTCAAAATATATTAACAATACGGAACAAGATTTTAGATTCAAATTCAATTTGAATTGGTTATAGATCTGCCAGGTTCTCACAGTAGCCAATCACACCGCACTCCCTCTCCCACTTCGGTTCACCTTCGTTCATCTTAGGAACACAAATGAAGATATTTTTTATGAAATTCTGAGGGCTTTCTGTCTCTCCATTGGGAGCAATGCAACTAACACATTCAAGGCCCAGAACGATAGGAAAGGCATCATTGAAGTAATCCATGTGACTCCAGTGGTTTAACCGATTTTATGAAGCGATGCCGGTGCTTTGCTTGTTTTTGCAAAAAAATACAAAATACTGACCTGCAATCCAGTAGGAGGAGCACTGCGACATATGCGAATTGTGTTGACTCAAGACCGGAAGTTGTTCCGTGAATGTGCTTTAGATAATATTATTTTGTAAATATAGAGGTAAATTATGCTGGGTTTTTTTTGCACAAAACAAAGCACTTGCATCGCTTCATTAAATTGAGGTTAAACCACTGGAGTCACATGGATTACCTCAATGGTGTCTTTACTACCTTTCTGGGGCTTGAATGTATTAGTTGCATAGGCTACCAATGGAGGAACAGAAAGCTCTTGGAGTTCATTAAAAATATCTTCATTTGTGTTCCGAAGATAAACGAAGGTCTTACGGGTTTGGAACGACATGAGGGTGAGTAATTGATGACAGAATTTTTTTTAAACAATTTTTAGCTGAACTATACCTTTAAGGAATCCTGGAAACACCTTAATTCAACCACAGCATGCACTCGGTCCATTTTCTGGAATGACTGAAATGCAGATAAGAAAACAACAGTTTCACAAAAAAGCACAGCAGTTTTAAAAAGCTTCATATAAAGTACCCAGAAAAGTTAAATGTTAGCTGCAGCCCTATTTTACAGCGCAAATCTTCTCCATACTGTGCACTTTTATGATAGAAGCTTGTTCCCACATTTGAGAAACTGTTTACACAAAAATATTGCTTTAACTTTAATTTGTCATGCACTCTTGAATGTGCAAAGTAGAGCTAGGGCTACTGTATGATGAAAGGCAAGATGTTCACTAAAAATAAGATGAAGAAGTCACATGGACAATATTTTTGATACTTTCAGAATTTAAATTAAGTAAATAAAGTGATAGTTCACCCCCAAATGGAAATTCTGTCATTAATTACTCACCCTCATGTAGTTCCAAACCTGTAAGACTTTCGTTCATCTTAGGAACACAAATGAAGATCTTAATAATGAAATCTGAGAGCTTTCTGACCCCCCATAGACAGCTAAGCAACTACCTCTTTAACGCTTTAAAAAGTTAAAGTGATTGTAAAACGAATCCATATAAATTGAATGGTTTAGTCTAAATTTTGTGAAGACATGATCGCTTCCTTTATGATGAACAGGTTGACACTGTCACCATTCATGTTAAATACCCTTAAACGTTAAAAGGATGACAAGACAAATATTTCGCTTTCCTTGGACACGGCAACCTTTTCACGAATATATATATGACTTGACCTCAAAAACAGACGCAGGTCATCGCACGCACTCAGTCGATCACTCTCATTCACTGTCTGTTTAGGCTTAAGTGCAAATCAGCGAAGCCACAAACCACCATGATAAAAACAGTCTTGTTATCATTATTAACTTATTTTACATTCAATACACATGCACGAAGTTCAAAACTAGAAGGGTATAGCCTTTTGAAAAAAGAAAACACGCGAATATCGTGGTTGCTGCGGTTACTTACATTCCTCTGCGGTTGGCTTGTCAGTAGCGCGGTACTGCGATATTGCGGTTATCGCCACAACAGATTTAATTTAGTCTTTTCTTCACACTTAAACAATGATTGGCGAACATAAACAGAAGCTCAACCGAACATGCTTGACACGTGAGAGCAAACCTCTCTCAAACGTGCTGCGCAACACACGAGAATGAACCTCGTTTGTTCTTGCATGTCAAGCAAACATGCTTGAGCTTCTGTTTACCGTAACTGATGTGTGAATTTATGAATGTTTATATGTGAATAAAAGCCTAAATTCAACCTGTTCATCATAAAGGAAGCGATCATGTCATCATATGGATTCGTTTTACAATCACTTTAACTTTTTAAAGCGTTAAAGTGGTAGTTGCTTAGCTGTCTATGGGGGTCAGAAAGCTCTCAGATTTCATTATTTAGATCTTCATTTGTGTTCCTAAGATGAACAAAAGTCTTAAAAGTTTGGAACGACATGAGGGTGAATAATTAATGGCAGAATTTTCATTTTTGGGTGAATTAACCCTTTAACATGTTCAAGTTAAAATTGTAGCAAAATGATCATTTAAATGCTATTTTTTCTTAATAGCATTTACACTCACAGTTAAGACACTTACGATTGCATTTTTATAAATACCCGCAATGAACGTAGCAAAATTCAATGTGGATTTAAAAAAAGGATTCCGAGCCAATCACATTCCCGCACCGCCCTGTCAATCACTGCATCAAGTGCCTTAACTTTGAGTGTAAATGCTAGGAAACATAACTTAAATTATCATTTTGATCATTTTAAAAACATATAAACGTTCAAATGTATGTTCAAATTATATGTTAAAGCTAGTGTAGTAATCCCAGCAGGCACTTTATCAAGATTGACATCACTCTGTCATTATGGCAAACAAACTCTTAGGACTAAAAATTCAACCTCACCAGAAAAAAGAATATCTTAAGATTAAAGGGATACTCCACTTTTTTTGGAAATAGGCTAATTTTACAACTCCCCCAGAGTTACACAGTTGAGTTTTACAGTTTTCGAATCCATTCAGCCAATCTCCGGGTCTGGCAGTACCATGAGTCCAGCAGGCGTAATGATATGATGCAGCGCCTGCCGCCTGATAATAGGCTACTGAGCTGGGGACTATTATCTGGCGCTGCGTCATATCATTACGCCTGCTGGACTCATGTACGTACGGCAGCAAAGTTTCTTGATTATTACGCAGGAATGAGAGTATAGTTCCTAGCCATATCAGCCTAAAAATCGCAACTTTACATTTTTCGTCAGTCTTAGTACACGATGTAACTACAGAAGAGTCAAGTTTTAAATAGGAAAAATATCGAAACTTTTTGTTCATTTTTTTAAGAGAGATGCTAATGGTCCTGTCCGATTCAATGATCTGTGCTAAGCTATGCTAAAAGTGGTACCGCCAGACCCGGAGATCGGCTGAATGGATTCGAAAACGATAAAGCTCAACTGTTTAACTCTGGGGAGTTGTAAAATGAGCCTATTTCCAAAAAAAGTGGAGTATCCCTTTAAGAAACTCAAATAACTCATTGTACTACTTGCCTCACAGCTGAGGATGCAGGAAGACTTCCAGATGTGTGATGATCAGTGAGACCAGCACTGGTAGTTTACCCCATCATCTTCATGATCTAAAAATCAAAAACACATTTGCTGAGTTTCAACAAAGTTCTCTGTTAAAATGAATGACCTGTATATGACTTAGGGCAGAATCAGGTAAGTTAATCGCAATCATTTAACCACCTGAGGTCGGGCTCGTTTTTTTCCTTATCAGTGAAAAAAAAAAAAAAAATTTTTTTTTTTACTTTTTATCTTATATGCTTGTGTTATACATCAATCAATCCTGTTAAGTGTGTATTATTTTTGTGTATACTCACAATAAAAACAAAGTGTTGTGCTTTTCGCCAAATAAAGAAAAATAAACATGATGCGAGTTCTGCCTCCTCTCTGTCAGTGTAGTCCATTCTGAAACGCGTCTGAAAATGAACCATAACTCAGCGAATACTCAGTCAAACAAACATACAGACACACAGGCATGAAGCTTGAATTCTCTTCTTTTAAATGAAGTAATTTTTATTATAAAAAAATATTCTCTGTTTATGTAATCTTTATGAAAAGAGAGAGATTTCAGTCGTTCTCATCTCAGCTAATTACGTTTTAATTACTGCCCCGCCCACGGAGAGCGCACGCTATTCAAACGCAAATAAATGAGGCAATCCATGCAAACCTGTGAACGCCCCCATATCAGCTCGAGAAAACACATCAAGCTTATTCAGATCATGGTACTTGTTTACACTGTCTCGCAGCGCTGTGAGGAATAATAATAATGGAAAATGTAACTCAGAAGTGCTGGTATTTCGAGGAGCAACGGATGGAATACTGTAGTAAGTTTTTTTCATTCTCAAGTAAATCGCGTTTCTGTGTGAATGAATGAACGGCAGAGATGCGCTGTTTACCACAGCTCGCAAAAAGACGGTTTAAATTTGAATTGCGTTTCTGTTTGTGAATAAATGTTTTGCTTTTAGCAAACTATATTGCTATACTGAGTAAAAATCGACTGAAATATGTTGAAATAAAATGTATTTGTATAAGCAACGTATTAAACTGCAAATTAACATTTATATTCCTTATAATAAAAACGAAAGACCTATGTTACAGACATATGAAAGACAACATTTCGTTGACTAGTTTTGGATAGATTACACATTTTTACTGTAAAATATCTGCCACCTCAAATAAGCTTTTGTTTGCCAATTTTTGCTAATATGTTAAATATAGTATGTTTTGTCAATGTAGGCTATATTCAAAGTAATGAATCCTTAACTTTGAAATATGTATGATAAAATGTATACTTTAGTTTTTACAAAGAAAGATTACACTTGAATTGTTGTTGTAATTGTAAACTTTTTAATAAAAATATATATTTACAAGGTAGATGTAAACAAATTTTAAAAGGTAAATATAAGCCTTTTCTTTAAATAATTTTTATTGTGTTTTATTATTGACAAATTTGGGGAGAGGATACATATTCCAAAACTGAAAATACAGTATGAGAATTAACTGCACAATTACTAGACATGTTTTCCTTGGATATTATACAATTTGCAAGCACAATTTGTGAAAAAAAAAAAAAAAAAAAAAAAAAATTGAGATGCTTCCAACTGTGAACCAATTTGGTATAATATATATATATTGCTCTTGCATTCTTTCTTGTGGCTATAGGTGACACACCTGAATGAATGGCTCATTAAGTATGCTGGCCCCATTGTCTCCTCAGGTGTGAACCACTAAATATGCATGATGGTGTTGGATTGTTGACGCCCCTTGCGCATATTGCCTTTACAAACAAAAAGTGTTTTACAAGATTTAAATCAATGTATTGTGTTATGTGAATGATTAGGCAGGATGATTTTCACATCATTTTGAAGAAAAAACTCTAGGCAACGACATCCATTAGTCAAAAGTCTTATTGGCACATATTTAGTATGTGTTTTGTGGCCTTATTTCAGAAACTTTAGTTTTTCAAAAACTATGCATAAACATTATTCTCTCAAAAATACAAACATGTACATGCAAGTTGTTCACATATTATGGTAGCCCTGTTTGTGCTAAATAGAGTGTAATTACACCTTTGCCATTAATATGTTTATAAGCAACTGAAAAAAGCACAAATGTCAGGGCATGTCAGAACATCTCAAGGACCCCAAAAACCCCTCAGACCCCAGAGGGTTAAATACAGAGAACGAGTGATCAACTATTTTATCTGTGCACTGTTCAGTGGTGTTCAGTCACGTTCAACTGCATACAGTATTGTGGACTAATGTAAAGTACACCAGCATGGAACCTCTGGTTAAGCATTCATTTACAATAATTACCTATTAAATGTGTACTCACGA
Source organism: Rutilus rutilus (assembly GCF_951802725.1). NCBI lineage: Eukaryota > Metazoa > Chordata > Actinopteri > Cypriniformes > Leuciscidae > Rutilus > Rutilus rutilus. The sequence goes on from NC_140213.1 coordinate 14,856,182, forward strand.
CACAGAAACTCAATTGCTTTAAAATATATTTGCAGCAGGGTTTCCGTTGTCCGGTAATTGCCGGACATTGGCCGGAAAAAAAATGAAATGTCCGACAAAATTAAATCTCTCCGGTCAAATTGTCCGATTAAAATTGCCTAACACCGTGTCCTATCTAACTACACGCGACGCGACACCGCGACACGCGATAAAATGTATCTTTTCCATGTTAATCAGAGTTTGTCCTGACCAGACGTGATGGCGACACGGCGGACACGCGACATTTCTAATTTAGAAACGGTTTCTATTTTTCTGCGACGTCGCGCTGGAACATCAAACACAAAGTGTGGCAAACTGGCAATGATAATCTCTGGCAGTGGCGTGGCGTGGGGAAAATTTCTGAGGAAGCCAATTAAGACACAACCTCTAAGCTGTGTGTTTTAAGGGGTGGGGGCAGAAAATCATACGTTACCATTTATATGTTGCTATTTGGATGAACTATTAGAGCGCCCACCATCATCTTACCGGGACTTACGCTTGTTAAAATCCAACACTTTGAGCACGTAGATAACGTTACCTAAAATATGTTGCGCATACAGCTCAACTAACGCGATTGTTATAAAGGTGTTTGAACAACAAAACACATCCTCTTGCACATATTTGACAAACGGAATATCAGATATATCCTGCTATAGCTAATAAATTTGTGAAATTTTGAATAAAAAAAGGAAATAAAAGCTGATCATTCAGCGCTATTGTGCCTGCGGTGTGACAAGCAATGAAAGACGCGTCTCCATGGGAACCATAAAGTGATACTACGATCAATAACGGTCGCCTTGAAAAACTTACGTGTGAAAAGGTTGTTTGTAAGGCTTACATTTAAATGTGTCTTTGTTTTGTTTTGAGTGTATGGTCAATAAATAAAGGAATTAAAAAGATGGGCACAAAACCACAAATCTTCCGCTATTTCATTCATTCATTCATTGACGATGATAACGTGATGTGATTGGCTTGATGCCAACAAGTTCATGGCTTCCCTTGACACTGTCCTGACCAATCACAGGGGAGCAGTGTCATGACAATAGCGTCACCTGATTGGTTAGTCATTCTTTTTTTTTTCTATCAAGGGATGCCAACTCAGCCTGGCCTCCTCACAGACACAGGGTGCAGTACCATGTTTTCAACGCTCATTCACCATGTCACTTTTATAGGGGCGCTGTTTTACACATCATAAAACACTCAGTAATGAACGAAGAGAGACGATGAGGAGATGACAGAAGGATTGCGTAAACTGTGAAAACAAAAGTGTTTATTAAATGACGATTATATTCTGAAAAAGTGAGGAAGCCTGGCTTCCCTTGGCCTCCGCAAGAAAACGCCACTGATCTCTGGTACTGTTTATGTGCTTTATTTAATGTTAAAAGCGTGAAATCAGACTTTGAATATCATTTAGTGCTCCAGCTTTGTAGCTGTAAAAGCAACAATGGATATAATTCACCTCAGATCTTGAAATTAAACAAATGGAAACATGAACGTTAAAACTGTGAACAAACAGGTGCAGCCTATTATTTGACAAAGAATGTTTTAGTAACTCAGTAGCCTATGTATTTTTTAAATGGGGTAATATTTGTGAATTTTATTATGTAGCTACTTATCCATTTTCTTGCGAGTGCCGTCAAGTTTACTCTCTAGTATGGATGTTAACCGATGACTGTTTGATCGATGGTTGACCCCCATACAGAAGACACATATATTGAAATATATTAATAATAAATATATTTTCATATATTTAAATGTCTTAAATCTAAATAGATTAAAATATATGTTATATTTATATGTAAATATATTTTGAAATATATATTAAAAATATATTTAAATATTTGATTTTGGCCCCTTTTTAATATTTTTCACATATATTAAATATGTGTAAATATATTTTGATTGGAAATATTTACATATATTTCTTTATTTTATATGTAAATACATTTAGATATCAATCTATGTAAATATATTCATTTGCAAAATATGTACATATATTAATTTCTAATATATGTTAACATATTAGATTTCTTTATATGTAAATATATTTTAATTGGAAATATTTACATATATTAATTTCCGTTATATGTAAATATATTAATTTGCAAAATATGTACATATATTAATTTCTAATATATGTTAACATATTAGATTTCTTTATATGTAAATATATTTTAATTGGAAATATTTACATATATTAATTTCCTTTGTATGTAAATACATTTAGATGCTTATCTATGTAAATATATTAATTTGCAATATATGTGCATATATTAACGTCTAATATTTGTTAACATTAGATTTCTGTATACTGTATGTAAATCTATTCTGAAACATACTCAAATATTCAGTGCTCCTTTTAGTATACTTCATATATATGCAAATAAACCTAAACATGTTTTCATATAATATATTCACATTTACTCCCACTTGATGCAAATAGTCTCCATATATGTAAATATTTACATTGCATTCAGGAACACACTACTACACAAAATTATGTTTTTATTGATGCTGACAAACAGGGTAAAGTAAGTACATATAATATTAACTGCACTTAAAACATCAATCATGAATTGATTCAAACATGAATCAAGCTAAATAAAGCCTGTGGTAAACAACTTGAGGATACTTTGAGTTATGTTCTACAACCTAAATTGCACACAACTATACTGAAAACACGAATTTAGTTGAAGTTATGTTAACTTTTGAAATCATAAGTTTTTAATAAGTATCTAGATGTTTGGGTGTGAATGTGTGCAGTGTACGTTGTAGAACAAAACATTTATAATAAAAAAAAGTTATTATAAAACTGTTTCTTTCTTCTTGTTTTGGAACCTCAGTTCTGCCAACTTGGAATTAATGGCCTGGCCCAACTGTCCAACAGTTGCCTTTTCGTGACGTTTTATGACAGCATCTGCAAAACAATACAAGATGTCAGTGGTTATGGTTAAAGGGTTAGTTTACCTACAAATGCAAATTCTGTCATTATTTAGTCATCCTCATGTCATTCCAAATCTGTAAGACATTCCGTTTACACAAATCAAGATCTTTTTAAAGAAATCTGAGAGCTATCTCTCCCTCCATTGACATTCTACGCAACTACCACTTTCAAGCACCAGAAAGTTAGTAAAGACAAGTCGAGTATTTTGTTTGTGAAAAAAAAAAAAAAATGATTACCACTTTATTTACAAAATATTCATCTCCACTAGAGCAGCAAGGGCAGACGTTGTGTGAACGTGCGTTTGTTATGAGGTTGAAGGATGAACCCAATAGCAGACAGTTTGCAGGACACACTAGGTTTATTATATACAAATAAAAGGGAAAACAAAACCCACGAGGGGGCAAAACAAGACTAGACAGGACAACGTGTGACTAAACTGGACTATGACTTTGACAATTAACTAGACAATAAACAAACAGCAAATACAAGATCAGAACTACACTAGACAATCCACTTGACAGGAATACTCACAGAGTGATCACACAATGTTTGACAATGTTTGACAAAGTTTGACATTGAATGACAATGAACCGACACAAGACAGCAGACATGAGGGGATTAAATAGGGAACAAATAATGAGGGCAACAGGTGATAATGGGGAAACAATAATGACTAAACAAGGATAACAAGGAGAGCGGGGCTAGATGATGAGACAACACAAGCACATGGCCCAGAAAAAGGAAATGTGTGTCCACATAAAACATGGGTCTGTCATGATCCTGCCTCAAGAATTAAAGAACCTCAAGGACTAGATGGCAGGATCATGACAGCGTTGGAGATTATATGTAAATAAAGTGCCAAATTATGTTTTTTTCACAAAGCACTGATGTCTTTACTACCTTTTTGGGGCTTGAAGGTGAGTAATTAATGACAGAACAGGGTTTCAGCAGGTATCTTCAAATTAAATCTTATGCTTTTTAATGCCATTTTTTACATTTTTGACCAAATCAAGCTCAAATGGAGTTACAAGGTTTTTCACCAGTCGGAGATATGTGTTTTGTTGGTCATCAGAAATGGTTTAAACATGATGCGAGTTCTGCCATCTCTGTCAGTGAAGTCCATTCTAAAACGTGTCTGAAAATAAACTGTACTCAGCGAATATTAGCCACACTTTCATGAGAGATGTCTTTATAAAGCTTGGAATGTCTACTTTTAAATTAAGTAATTCATATCAAAAACAAATATTCTCATTTTATGTAATCCGTTTGAAACCATGGAGATGTACAGTTTTTTCGTTCTCCTTTCATCTCTAATGAGCTGAGGCCGCCATACCCCAGGTGCTATTCACATGGTAAATAGTTTAGGTGATCTATATGCATCACACATGCCCCTGATCTATGATACAAAAACACGAAGTTCCTTCATCAGATTCACTGATAGTTCATCGTGTTTTGAGTATGGCACGCTACTCCGGTAAAGAGGCCCTTCAGAGGATTCTGGACAGCGAGGAAGAATTCAACTTTTCCTCAGAGCAAGATTGAAACTCAAGATGACGAACAGTTGTATTTTGAAGAGAGTTGATCCTGCCAAGGATACGGAGTAAGTTGTTTGGTGTTATATAATTCTTCTTCTGATAATATAGTTCTCGTATAAATTTCAGACTATATTGTGCCTAGTTTTGGCTAGCTTTTGACATCTTATGGGAAATACTGCCTAACAGTGTCCCTTACTTTCTTGTAAGCTATGCTCAGGTGTAAACATTTGTAATGTGATAAGTTACTAAACATATTAATATACACAATATATTTAGCTCAGTTTTGTTTAGCTTCTGACACTGATTATCATGTTAAAATACTGCCTTATGCCTAATTTAGCTTTGCGGATATCTATGTAAATATAACCTATGTGATTTGGTCCAAATATATTTTAGCTTCAGTTAAAATGTGATACTGTTTAAATACTAGACAATATATTTTTATGTATAAAATGTTAGATTTTGGTTAGCCTATGGCCCAGCTTATCATGCTAAAATACTGCCTTATGCACAGAAGTTTGTGAATACAGGTGTACATGTTTGAAATGCTCTAAATGCGTGCGGTCTATAGCCTATGTCCCATCAACTGATACTCGCGGTGACGCGGTCTATGGCCCATCAATAGTTATTTCTCTGTCCTATGGCCCATCAACAGATATATACATACATTATGCATCCATAACCATTAATCAGTTTATTTTGGACAATGCGTGTTTTTTTTTTTTTTTTTGGAATGTGGCTGCATCAAGCTCTCCTTCTCCAGCACCTCGCAGAGGGGAACGCAGGTGTCGTTCAGTTCTCAGTGTGATCAAGAATCATACTGAGTAAACAGACGTTATATTTTACTGATGAAATGCAATTGTTTACATCGTCATAATACAAAAGTACATGTTCTTGTATGAAATTACAACAACTGTTGTCTTTTTTAATCCATGGCCATTAGTGATTGATAATGATAATAATACCTACAGTTTATTTGATGTGTTTTTGATGTGTATGTGTTATGAGCATGCTCAAGTGTTTTGTTTTTTGTTTGTTTTTACAGATGTGACAATGAACATTTCCAAGCACCTGTTCCGAAGAAAACAAAGATAAACAAGCAACAGGCAGTTGACATGGTTCCACAAACTCTGAGATTCATGCCCGCACAGACCGCAACTGAGTTGTCAACTCTGTGCCAAAACACCAATGCTCAGTTAATTAAAATTAAGTTTAAAATAGCCTAACTGTTTGACTATTTGAATATAGTGTAACATTTTTAAATTTACTTATTTCCTGTGATCAAAGCTGAATTTGCATCATTACTTCAGTCTTGAGTGTCACATGATCCTTCAGTAATCATTAGTGCAGCACAATTAATCATATCGCAATCGCGATGTCAAGGCTATGTGATTATGCACAAAATGCTGAGATTATGGAATAAATACATTTGGGCTGTCAATGTTAACACGTTAAATTGATTAAATATTGATAAAATAATTAACGCATCAACACAGCATCCGTTCATTTTTGTCATCCTTTGGCTAGTGTTACTTTATATCAGGGGTTCCCAAACTTTTCCATGACAAGGCCCCCCAAATACCAAGCCCAAGGCCACTAGGTTCTGGCCAAACCTATAAAACTATATAGTTTTACCCAAACTGAATAATTAAGACAAGTTTAAATGGGTACATTTTCTAGAAATATTTTTGAGTCTTCATTTTCTTTTCTGACATCAAACACTTCTGTTAAAACTTAACACACTAGACATGCAAATTATGTGCAGTTTAGGCAGTTTTTGTGTGAAATCACATTTATTTTGTCCATCAAAAGTGTGCTTTCATTTTAATTGAGCGTGAGCTGCACAGCAAAAATAGACTCAGCGCCGAAACCGCTTCACTGCTGCTCACACGACGCTCCTGCTCGCAGTGTAAATGCACTCATTGATTAACATGGATGCTGAAAAAATATGCACCGTTCACGCTTGCGGTGTGAAACGGCTGTAATTCACAAGGTTTCCTACATGTGTGTTCCGTGTGCACGTGTGATGCTGATGTTGCGCGATGTTAATCATGCGGCGCCACATTGCATTTCACCCCTTTCAATCCGATCGAAATTTCATTCGGATCGAGCTCAATCGGACCGATTAAGGTGTTTACATGAAGGTTTGAGCAGCATGAACCTGCTTAAGTTTTATCGATTAAATGAATTATCATCAATTAATCGATTAATCGTTAACATCCCTAGTAACAACTTACATTGTGAGAAAAGTTGTCTATTTTGAATAAATGCTGTTCTTTTTAACTTTTTATTCATTAATGAATCCTGAAAAAAGTATCACAGGTTATAAAAGAAAATATTAAGAAGCACAACCATTTCCAACATTGAAAAATACCAAAGTATTTAGTAGAGTATCAAATCAGGATATTAGAATGATTTCTGAAGGATGTGACATTAAAGACTGGAGTAATGATGCTGAAAATTCAGCTTTGATCACAGGAATAAATTATATTTGAAAGTATATTAAAATATAAAATAACTAAATATACAGTACCAGTCAAAAGTTTGGAAACATGACTATTTTTAATGTTTTTGAAAGAAGTCTCTTATGCTCATCAAGCCTGCAGTTAAAAAACAGTAATATTATGAAATATTATTACAATTTAAAATAATGGTTCTCTTTTTTAATATACTTTAAAATGTAATTTATTTTTGTGATGCAAAGCTGAATTGTCATCAGCAAGTACTCCAGTCTTTGGTGTCTTATGATCCTTCAGAAATCATTCTAATATGATGATTTGATACTCAGTTATTATCAATGATGGAAACAGTTGTGCTGTTTAATATATTTTTTTGGAATACTTTTTTCAGGATTCATTGAGTAAAACGTTAACAGCATTAATTCATAAAAACAGCATTTATTCAAAATAAAAACATTTCTAACAATATAAATCGTTACCATCACCTTTTATCAATTTAACGCATCCTTGTTGAATTAAAGTACTAATTTCTTTAAAAAATAGTTATTGTTCCCATACTTTTGAACGGTAGTGTATATTGTTACAAAAGATTTCTATTCTAAATAAATACAGTTCTTTTTAACTTTTTACTCATCAAATAATCCTGAAAAAAGTATCTCAGGTTATAAAAAAAATATTAAGCAGCACAACTGTTTCCAACATTGATCATAAATCAGCATATTAGAATGATTTCTGAAGGATCATAAGACACCAAAGACTGGAGTACTTGCTGATGAAAATTCAGCTTTGCATCACAAAAATAAATTACATTTTATTAAAAAAGAGAACAATTATTTTAAATTGTAATAATATTTAATAATATTACTGTTGATGTATATTACTGTACTTGATGAGCATAAGAGACTTCTTTCAAAAACATTAAAAATAGTCATGTTTCCAAACTTTTGACTGGTACTGTAAATATAACCTATTACATTTTTCCCCCCGTTTTTAACCCCCGGTCGGAATGCAAAAAAATTCTCGGGGGAGGACAAAATATTTGCGAAAGAAAGCAAAAACCATGTAATTTTTCACTAATTTTTCCCGTCAAAATGTCTCTTTCAGGGCTGTTTATGACAGGCTCAAATACAGGAGGTTTCTATATTTGCAGTCTATGGTTCAGTCATACATTTAAACAGACCAATTAATAAACTTACTCATAATTGCCTTGACCTTCCCTGGATCCAGGCGATCTCTTGCCTCTTCACCGCATGCGGTCTTGGATTTTCCACCTAAATACCGGAAACAGTGATACTTGTAGGAAGAAACATTTAAAGTATAATGGTATATTACTATTAGTACTTGTAAATGTACCTCTAAGGTTGCTTCGGAGAAGAGTCTCCATGTCAAAAACACTATAGAGGAGACACCTTACCATAGAAGTGGACGTATTGGCATGATGCTGCCCTCCATGCACTTCTGGACACAAACACTTCTGATCCAGGATAGATTTCAACCTAAGGATACAACAACAAAAATGACCAGATAATGTTTTATTTTATCTTTGTTATTAAAAATAAGAAGTAGTGATGGGCATTTTTCAAAAATATTGCATTCGAATATTCAGGCTCATAAAAATCAAATGGTGTTTGGTGTCATAACCTTATTTTTTTTATAATACAATAAAGATGCACAATTCTGGATAAATTGAGAATCACAATTTTTTTTTATGAAAATTATTAAATCGAACCAAAAATTGAAATCTTGCTAATCGGAATCAAATTGAATCTGGACATCTGTATCGATCCCCAGCACTAGTGTGTGTCTGTATATTGTAAAAACACTCACTGGGGTTAGGCTTATTCTTAAAGGAGTGATCACCTACAATCTTCACTTTTCCACGAGAATCAATGTATGTTATGATTGCCTAACGATTATACACTGGCCGGGAAGCCGATATTTAAAAGTGAAGCGTTTGTTTACCTCAGGTTTTGTAAAATAGCCCACGTGCACGCGCACTCAAATACGAGATTTTGGCCGTTTCTCAATATGCGTTCTTGTCTGTACTTGCGTTCTTGTGGACTTGTGAAACGTCATCAGTCGCTGCCCAAGTACCGTCCCAATACACAAGTTTGCATTTTGGCAAGAACGGTTAAAAATCCCGGAAGTGTTCTTGACACGCCCATTTTACCGAGGATGCATTGGTTGGTAACTTGTGTGAACTTGACGGCAGAAATATCCCAGCATTCATTTCGGCATTCGAGGAACGAGAGGTCAATACAGCAAGTCGTTTTTCTACAATTTCATCGCTAAATTCACTTCTGAGAACATTTGATGCGAGAAATCAACTGTGTAGATTTCAAATATTGGCATTTTTCGAAAATGCGCTCAAACGTTTTCGGAAGTGAGAATCTTCAGCGTAGGTAGCTTTATTGTTATGAATATACATTACATAGTGTTGTAAAGTAATCCCTTGAGCTGAGAGGTAGGCTTGGGCGATAAAGCCTGGCTGTTACCGTCAATAATTCTCGTTATGTTTGGGCACTGCAGACACTGTGCGGGGGTGTTATTGCGCAATACCAGCAAGAACACATCGTCTCAAACTGTCAGCGGCGTTCTGTGTGCTCGTCACCTTGTGAGTTCATTCTTCCAAGAACAACTAGCAAGAGCGTTCTCCCCAAGAACACAAGTCCGTTCTTTGCATTCTTGGTTTTGAGAAACACCCTTTGATTTCTTCTCTGTCTTGACGTCACGACGGGGGAGGATATGCCATATATGGACAGCGCAGCAGGAAGCTCGCCCTTACCCTCTCCCCTCTCCCCCTCATATTCAGTCGCGAAAGATGCAGAAACGAAGTGCACACGTGAGTTGCTCTGTGGTTGACTGCCAGAATCAACATGTAAATGTGTTTTCTCTACCAAGAACGGACCTAGCTATCAGGGACCAGTGGATTAAATAAATTTTTACTGACGCGGTTCCTTCAACCCTTCCCACTGGCTTATCGTTACGTGTTTGTGCTAAACATTGTACGCCGAAATCCTTCACAAATTTGGGGCAATATCAGGCGAAGTTGGCATCGAAGCTCGGGAAAAGCGCCATTCCAACAAAATTGCCTGCAATTGAAACGGTGAGACTGTGTTTTTATTGCTCTACTGTGTGTAACAAACAGCATCTAGGTGGGTTTTCGCCTGGAAGGCTTTATAGAAATCTGGCATCCTACTGAACGAAGTTAAACTGAGAGAGCGTGGCGTTCACAGACACCAGAATGAACGAGTTCACAGTAACGTTCATCAGGCAGTAATGCGGTACGTTCAGTTCACTTTCGCCCAAAATATGAACGAGTTGATGAACTATCGTTCAATGAACGCGTTCAGGCACAACACTGGCGGGAGTATTAGCTTCGAGGTATGGGGAATGGCTGCTAACGTACTTTGCAAAAAACAAATGACTGAGATCATCATGAATTCGGTTATTGTTTATTTATTGCCTAACGCTTATATATGAGGCGCCGTCTAGTTTGTGTGTGTGTGTGTGCTCACGTCTTATATTTGTGTGTGTGTGCTGTGCTCGTGTCTCATATGAGTAACTTTATGTGCGTGAGGGTTCATATACATGTATGTGTGACTACTTATTATATATGCAAGCGTGTTTCATATATGTGTGCGTGAATGAAGTTTGATTTAAGCCCTAAACGGAGCCTCATACTTATACACTGGCCGGGAAGCCGGTCGCATTCATTCACAACTTGCGCCATGATGTCAGTTTGTAATGATATGCTAAATCGTTACATGCGGTGTCAACCCCCCTCCTTCCTGCAACCAATCAACGCGCCCCTCATTTGCATTATTATAATGACCGTCCACGACAGCCAAAATATCGCATCAGATCTCGCGAGACAATAATGCCTACAGAAATAAGGGTCTGAGGAGCTCTGTGTTGATTTTTTTTCCACTTTTCTTTTTTAGAAGGGCCTGAAAGACTATAATACAGCAGGTATCCAAGGTAATACTAGGGTATGACTCCTTTAAAAAACTTGAAAAGTATTAGAACAGTTAGAATAATCAAAAACAAGGAAGTTATTTTTTGGTCAAAGAAAACTACATATCAAAAGAAAGAATTTAAGTGATTTGGTGTCTGAGAAACTTACACTAGTGTTGGCTGCATTGTCTGATGGTACTGGGTACTGTCCAGGTGCTGTTATCATGTTTTTAAGCTCCGCAATAGACTGTTGAATAACACGAAGTGACTCTTCCATGTTTCCCATTTCTTAAATGCAAAATCTCAACAAGATACTTCACATTGAGGGTACGAAGGAATTTGCAAAAGAAATATAAAATATTCCTAAAATGTTAGATCTTAAGAGACGTAAATAATAAGGCACATATTGTGCAGATCTTACTCTCTACAACAAATTCTCAAAGGTCTGATATGTCCTCACGTATGTCCTTGTATGGTTGTGGCAAGTCTTTTTTCTGGATCTTCTCCATAAGTGCTCTCTGCTGTGAGACTTTCATTGTCTTCATCTTGGTGTAAACAATAAATAAATGTCTGAATAACATGCACCTCACAAAGAAAAAATAAATAAAATGAAATGAAATGGCTTCTGCACGGACAATAAGGAAATATGAAAATAATAAGAGAGTCATAAAAGTTCTAGTTAATAATAATAATGCATCAATGTTTTTGCAAAAAATATCAACCATTTTTAATATTAGAGTAATAGTTTAAGGAGAACACCGGTCAATTTTAACATTGAGCTCATTTTTTTGTACATTTGGAGTGCTGTCAATACAGAGAACAACGACACAAATCGGTGTTGCCTACACCGAGTTATTCTATTTTTAAAATTTGCACCCTGTTGACTTCAATGGGGCAAGTTTTAAACCTGCTTTTAGCCTCTTAACATCCTTGATGTGTCATTACAAGTGCACAGAAAATGTGAGTGATTCCTTCAGAGCAGGGTTCCAGACTGCGACCAAAATGGTCGCATATGCGACCATTTTTTGAGAATGTGCGAGTTAAAATTGTATGTGGTCGCATTTGTGCGAGTGCATGGTCATGTACAACTCAGTTAAATTCACGCATGAATTTTCCTGCATTGAACTTGTTTTAGCGCCCGCCAAAATAAATTTTTGTCCCGCCAAAGACTTATTTGATCGGTGAGTAATGTAGATGAACTAACGTTACATGTTTTCATGTTTAACTGAACGAGCAGAGAGAGAGACCCGGTTGCGCGCGCACACACTCTCTTCGGAGCAGGCGAAAGTGTAAACAAGACTTCACCGTCTACAAACTAAGCGCTGTCTTGCTCTCTCTCCCTCGCACATTTTAATCAAAATAAATCGACACGGTGGTAAAATCAGAATCAGAATCAGAATCAGAAAGAGCTTTATTGCCAAGTGTGCTTGCACCCACAAGGAATTTTTCTTGGTACTGAAGCTTCCAGTGCACATATACAAATACAAATACAACAAGAACATAGTAATACAAATTCTAAGAATGAAAATATATAAAAAATAAATAAAAATAGTATAAAAGTAAAAAAGTAGGGTCACAGTTGGGTTTAGTCTGAATAAACATTTACAGATTATGAACATATTTACAGTATTTTGAGTAGTATGAGTAATATAAATATCACCTGAATTAGAGAATATTACACTAGACAGTGGGAGTCTAGCGCATGTTACAGATTATAAACATATTTACAGTATTTTGAGTAGTATGAATAATATAGATATAAATATCACCTGAGTTTATTGCACTAGACAGTGGGAGTATTGCACTTACAGGCATATGCTTTGGGGGGCATGTTAAGTGTTCAGAAGGGAAATGGCCTGTGGAAAGAAACTGTTCCTGTGCCTGGAAGTTCTTGTGGCCAGTGATCTGTGTCGCCGTCCTGACGGTAACAGTTCAAACAGGGGGTGTCCAGGGTGAGTGGAGTCTGTGATGATTTTACCTGCTCTCTTCCTCACTCTGGAAGAGTACAGGTCCTGGAGGGTTGGCAGGGGGGCACCAATAATCCTCTCTGCAGTCCGGACTGTCCGTTGTAGTCTCCTGATGTCTGATTTGGTAGCTGAACCAAACCAGACAGTGATGGAAGTGCTTAAGACAGACTCAATGACGGCTGAGTAGAACTGGATCAGCAGCTCCTGTGGCAGATTGAACTTCGACCGGTTCAATCGGCTTCCGACCTTCGAAAGGTCGGAAGACCAAAGTTTCATGTGGAGCATTCGGAGATTTTTTTTTTCCTGAATTACCGCTGGGTGAATTGTGCTAAATAAGTTGCCTTGTCTTCTCTGAAAAGCATTCCGGACATTCAGCTGACATAAAACAACACTTTAATTAAACGAAAAAAACTATCCAATGATGAAATGTTTTCTGTGTTGACACAAATCTTGGATGTCCATGTCCTAACTGCTGGGATAATCACACAACGCGCATGACATGTCCTATTCGCGAACTAACGACTCATTTGAACCGATTCATTTTAATGAATGGTTAAAACAACTGATCTTTCCAACACTGAACTCAGGAGACGTCTGAATCAATGTATAACTAATCAGTAACACTTTACAATAAGGTTCTATTGATTGCATAAATTACATAAAAAGTACAGTTTGCTTACTCAAGCTTAAGCTTTAAAATAAATAAAACCACTTGTTTTTTTGAAAAGCATATGACAACATTTTTCCTCATAGTGCTATCAAGAATCGATAAGAGAATCGTTAAAGAATCGGATCGATAATCAGAATTGTCAGTGGCATTGATATTGATAAAATCCCCATCCCTATGTAAAGACAGTAAATTTATAATCAAACTTTAAAGAACATACATGTTTTTTAATAGTTTTTTTGAGAGTTAAAAGATTAAAACATTTTGCTAACATGAGGTCTTGTGTCACTGTCAAGTCTTTTTTACATCAGTGCAAAACTAGGGTATGCAGATTAAGACCACTATTCATCAGCATGCATTGATTAATCCCATGGCATGTAGCAAAAAAACAAACAAAAAAGAAGGTGCGACCAAATCATATGCAGGTGCGACCAACTGAGAAAGTTGGTGGCAGCAGTGCAACCAGTGGAAAAGTTAGTCTGGAGCCCTGCTTCAGAGTGAAAACGGGTGAATCTGACTGCAGTAGATGTGAAAGATATGGATAAAAATCATACCTGCAAACTCCACACACTAAAAAAGGTGACAGTGTCGGGGGGGCAGGGGTGCAGACTAACTTTATTTTTTTTATACATGCCATGGGATTAATCAATGCATGCTGATGAATGATGTATAATAATAATAATTAATCTGCATACCCTAGTTTTGCACTGATGTAACAAGACTGACAGTGACACACAATAAGAGCATGTTAGCAAAATGTTTTAATCTTTTAAATCTTAAAAAAAAACTATTAAAAAACATGCATGTTCTTTAATGTTTAATTATAATTTTACTGTCTTCACATAGGGATGGGATTTGATAACATTTTATCAATAATAATAATGCCACTGACGATTCTGATTATCGATCCGATTTTTTTTTCTCTCTTTTTTCTCGATTCTTGATAGCACTGTGTGGAAAAATGTTTTACTTTTTTTTTTTAAAAAGTGGTTTTATTTATTTTAAAGTTTAAGCTTGAGTTAGCAAACTGTACTTTTTATGTAATTTATGTAATAAATAGAACCTTATTATAAAGTGTTACTGATTAGTTATACACCGATTCAGACGTCTCCTGAGTTCACTGTTGGAAAGATCAGTTGTTTTAACCATTCATTAAAATTAATCGGTTCAAAGGAGTCATTAGTTCGCGAATTGGACGTGTCGTGCGCGTTGTGTGATTTCCGCCTAAATGAATTATAAATAAACAAACAACTAGTAGGCTATTTGCAGTATATTAAATCATTTTTGACAATTATTTTGCACTGAAATGAGTCTGACACTCGAGTCTGTCAGCTCTGACAGCGCTGCATCACGTGCACCTGCGCAATATCATAGCTTATGATTTCCGAAAATAGTACTATGTTGTCAACTAGTGATATCACCACAAGAACTGTTGAGGAATATGCAACATAATTTAGACAATTATTTTTGTCATATAGTTATAATAATAAGTATAACTGTCAGACACTATCATTTCATGTGCATGCCCTCGCAGGCTCGCACCGAGCGAGGCTGAACATGACCTCAGCTTCGCAGCTGAGACACGAATAGACTATTAACTTAAAGGGGGGGGGGGGTCTTACTTCCGGGTTGGTACAAGTTTCGGCTGATTTTTTTCGATCATGGATCTAATGACGTAGACCAGAGAGGAACTCCTTATATGAGCATTTCTCCCGGAAAAGCTCGCCCGCGCACACGTCGACCAGAGGAGAGCGAGACCGCGCACATCAACAGGAAATCATCGGCAGCGCTGCATAGGATTTGTTCAAGAATGTCTCTTCAAAGTGTGTTTTTGGATGTGAGGGAAAGCTTACCGTGTTTAGCTTCCCAAAGAACCCAGCGTTAGGAACAGTGGATGGAGTTTGTTTTTCCGGGGCAAAAATGGAGATGTGCAAGACTGTTTGTTCCCTGCATTTCGACAATGATTGTTTTATAAACAAAGCCCAGATCGATGGATTTGCAGATCGTCTAATGCTTAAGGATCGAGCAGTCGCAATGATAAAGGTTCGCGGTCGCAGGTGGTGAGTAAAACTGCTTCAAAACGCTCTGTGTGTTGTTAGCAATCATATACTGTCTATGTTAGCAATCGACGCGTTAGCAGCACAGCTTTAACACGGCCCGCCTCCAGACGCTCGCTTTTTTCCGGAAAGACTCGGTACAGCCTATCTTTCTTTTATAAATATAATAAAACTAAAGACTTTTTGGAGATATGAAGGATGCAATACTACTCTATAGTAGTGTTGTCAAAAATATCGATATTTCGATAAATATCGATACTGAAATATCTGAACGGTAGTTAAAGTAGTTAGTTCACCCAAAAACGAAAATTATGTCATTATTTACTCACCCTCATGTCGTTCCAATCCAAGACGTTCGTTTAATCTTTTTGATGAAATCTGAGATCTTTTTATCACTCCACTGACAGTCTACACAACTTGCACAATGACATGCATTTCTGAAGAAAAGCAGAAAGACACAATCATTTTTAAATACTGTGAGTGCATCTGTTTCACCCATTATCTTCTGTTGGATTAGCCTACATTTTTAAATCTTCTGTTTTTAGTTGTTACCAGAGCATTTTCCTGAAAATAGCAATCACACAATAAGAAGTATTTAAAAAAAAAAAAATAAATGTCTGCACATTAATGTCAATTAACTATTGAACATAATTGATTGTATTTTTTATGTATATCCAGTAGTGTCTGATATTCCAAAGAAATTTAACGGTAAAACTTTACAATAAGGTTCGTTAGTTAACTACATTAGTTAACATGAACTAATAAAGAACTGCACCTATACAGCATTTATTAATCTTTAATTTCAACATTTACTAATGTTTTATTAAAACCTTGTAAACATTAGCCTAGTTAATGCACTGTGAACTAACATGAACTAACAATGAACAGCTGTATTTTTATTAACCTTAAAGTTACAAACTTACAAATACTGTAACAAATGTATTGCTCATAGTTAGTTCTTGTTATAAAGTGATACCAATTTAGGCTAACATAAAACAAAGATGAGTACAATTATCATTATCATTAATAAACTGAATTTTGTGTAAGTTACAGTGATAAAAACATAGGCCTAATGCTGCAAACAGAACACAAAACAGTGTAAAACTAACACATAAGCGCGTTTCCTCTTGCTCACACCGGTTTGAATAACATATAACGTTACTTAAAGTCTTTTTACATATCTCTAAAATTAAAATAAACAGATTTGAGGGCATTAGCACGTTATACTCACCGCTAAACTGAATGAGTTGACAAGGCCAACCTCGCTTATTGAACTTCTTTTCTTCCAGAAAACGCCTCTCTTCCGTCCCACTTGTGAATGACCACGGGTTGTATTTCTGTCATGTCTTTGTGTTTTAATTGTGATAGTCCACAAATATGAACGTATATGAATGATGTCGTCAGTGAATAATCAACCAAACCGTATTTTATGGAGCAGACACTACGGGAAAATACGCTGACTGACCCGTAACCCGTAATGAGCATCAGCTGATCTCGAGACTCGTTGTGAGGACAACGACCGCGCGAAGGAAGAAGATCTGGTCACGTGCGGGCAATTTATGCGGGCTGTGAAAAAGTTCGTCTTACAAAACAGCATAACTGCAGTACAAACGGTAGACCTATGAAGACTTCATATGCAAAAACCAAAAAGTCCATCTGAAGGTTTTTTATTTATTTAAATAAGCTTTATTTTTTATTTTATTTTTATAAAGCTCCTTTATTAGTTTCAATAATTTCACTTTAATGACAACTAAAATGACCTCATTGCCATTAAAGTGAAATTACTAAACCTAAACATAGGAGCCTGATTAAAAAAAAAAGTCAGATGAGGTTTTTGCATTTAAAGTCTTCACATGCATATCAGTGCATCAGTGTTATTGTTTCAATCTGGTTTCAATATACTTCATTATACAGCAGATCTACAGTTGTACTGCAGTTATACTTCACTATAATGAAGTTGTACTTTTTGTACTGCAGTTTTACTGCTGTTGAACTTCAATGTACTGCAGTTATATTGTATCTATACTTCGTTATACTGCAGTGCAAATCTACAGATGCACTTCATTGTACTGCAATTATTTTTTGTAAGGGGTTTTTCATTGTTGTGTACAAGAGTTAAAAACTATAAATACTGTTCGTTTTCTCACACAAACCGCTCGTTTCGTGTCTTAGGCCATCAATGTGTACTTACGATGGGGAATTGTTTCATTTAGACGATGGGGAATTTTTTAATTTGGACTTTGTGCATGCTCTTTGAGACAGTGACCATATACCTGTGAACAAAACAATGAACCAATGAGAACAAGACACATGAACAGGGGAGTACATGGCAGGTTCACAAGAAATGACAAACCAGGGAAGCACATGACAAGAAACTGAAACATAACCCAACACCATCTGTGACAATGTGACACTATTCATGCCTCATGTATTTTCATATGACATGAGGCATGAAATATATTGTCACATACATGTACACATATTTATACATGCAACATGTAGATCAACTGTTATGCTTGAATTTTTATGCATGTTGAAAATATATTTTCAAAATATATTTCAATATATTTAACAGTGTCTCACATATATGTGAATATATTACATTTCTGTATGGGCCGTATCAACGTTAACCGATCAAAGTTGTCGGCGGTCGGTAAAAAAAAAAAAACGTGATCTCTAAATTAGGCTATTACAGGCAGTGGACTAAACGCTACTACAGTTAGCCATCTCATTCCAAGATCTTTTTGTGTGAAGTGAACAAATCCCTCACACTCAATTTTTCATAACGCGCGCGACTCTCTCTCTGTTTTCGGTGCTGATGCAGTGACGCGTTCATGTAAACGGCACCTAAAAGCTGTCACAAAGAACCAGCAAAAGTAATGATTATGAATATGTAAAATATTGCAGTGAGACATTTTAATTGTCTATTAATAAACAAGTGTTTTCTGTGTCGGCTGCAAAGATGAAGTCTGACTCGCGATCTTCGCAGTAGTGAACGCGCCGGAGAGAAATACACATTTCATAGGATTACATCGTTTTATTTAGTTTTGAATGGTTCTGTTTAAAAGTAAAGATTTCTGTAGATAATATATTTCTATTTTTTTTTTAGATGTGTGAGGCGAGTAGGCTACCTTATACGTTAAATTTCGGTTCATGGATGATAGCTTAACGTTAGCTCCAGTTCAGGCGCTGGCGCCTCCATGTCGTGATTATTTATTGTCTGCTATATTTACTTTTTATTTATTAAATCGAGAAAATTGGATAATGAAACACTGATTAAAAGTAAGATACAATTAATACAAAACGAAATTCGTTTTAAAGAAAGGCTTTGTGCTTTCTGTTTGAGGTCTCTGTGAAAGTTTTAAAGCAGTCTTTTAGTGCCGCTTTGAACGGTCGCGACGCGTCCGTAATGGAGAACTGTCACGTAAGATGGTAATATTATTATTATTATAAATAATAAATCATGTAATAATCCCGCCCCCTTAATTAAGAGGCGATATTTGACCGGCATATCATCAAAATGTCCGGAAAACGAAACCTCTGCCGGTACTTGACCGGCACCATTTTTTTCTAGCGGAAACTCTGATTTGCAGACGGTTAATATCACCGACTCGATTCGTACCTACACAATTTACACTCGTTATTGTCATGTTAAGTTGTAACGCTTTATACATTTGTTATTTGGTTAAACATAAACATAAAACCCACCTTTGAATTTCCTCTTCTCTTCATCTTATAATTCGGGTCCGGCCTCTGTGAAGCGAGGGCGAAGCCATGGTTGTTGTGGTGCTCGTGCTCCGAAGTTCCCGCTCTCCATCTATTTGAAAATGCAGTAACGGCTGCAGCGACCTTGGGCAATCAGATTTATGTTGCCTAATAGCAAAGTTAACATTTAACAGTTATAGTGGATAATGGAGAACAAACGCCATATTATGTGTACACGCAATGACTTAATACTAGTCAAAGATTAAAAAGTGTAACTTATAACTTACAAGTCAAACATGGCTAAAAAGCATTCGGTGCAAAGCTAGTTTAACTCAAGTGGCTATAACATTTATATTTTCGACTTGTGAACTACATATAAACGTAAATTATCAGAACTCACCTTTAAATTTCGTCTTCTTCAAGTTAAATATTTCAAATAAACCAATAAACTCGACCGCGCTGCTGTCGTGTAACGACCCAGCTAACACAGTACGTTGTGACGACGTCGTCAGTTAGTCGTCATTTGGTCAGCGTGACATTACTTTATGACAACGTTGTGAGGACGTCGTGGTAAAGTTCCATTTTTTAGAATCTTGGCTAACGTTCCAGAAACGTTGTGGGCACGTCCTCAAAAGACGTCGCTAGTTTATCCCATGGAGAACGTTGTGAGGACGTCGTGGTAAAGTTCCATTTTTTAGAATCTTGGCTATCGTTCCAGAAACGTTGTGGGCACGTCCTCAAAAGACGTCGCTAGTTTATCCCATGGAGAACGTTGTGAGGACGTCGTGGTAAAGTTCCATTTTTTAGAATCTTGGCTAACGTTCCAGAAACGTTGTGGGCACGTCCTCAAAAGACGTCGCTAGTTTATCCCATGGAGAACGTTGTGAGGACGTCGTGGTAAAGTTCCATTTTTTAGAATCTTGGCTAACGTTCCAGAAACGTTGTGGGCACGTCCTCAAAAGACGTCGCTAGTTTATCCCATGGAGAACGTTGTGAGGACGTCGTGGTAAAGTTCCATTTTTTAGAATCTTGGCTAACGTTCCAGAAATGTTGTGGGCACGTCCTCAAAAGACGTCGCTAGTTTATCCCATGGAGAACGTTGTGAGGACGTCGTGGTAAAGTTCCATTTTTTCCCATCTGGTCCGCAGATAACTTTCCAGAAAATTGCATTACAAGTAATCGTAGTAGTTATACAACGTTATATATATATATATATATATATATATATATATATATATATTATATGTATTTTTTTTATTATTATTAAGGAGGTTGAGTGGTAGTAAAAACAACAATACAAAATCTTAAATAAAAGTGACACTTCACGTGGAGTGGCGGCATTTTGCACATATGAGCGGGTCGAGCTTCAAAATGAGTTTTAAATTCATGAGATTTTTATTAATGTAGCCTAATGTGTTAGTATAACGTCGCCACGACGATTATGGGAATCACAAAGTTACGTCGCTGGAACGTTATGTGGTATGTCGCTACGACGAATATGGTCCGGTCCGGTTACGTCTTCACAACGTAACTGTGTTAGCTGGGGAGCCTGCTTCCAGCTGTCAGTTCGGAAAATTCCTTGGCTGAAGCGATTTTGACCAACCAGCGTCTTGTTGCTATGCCACATACTCAATGCATCAACCAATCATGAATGAAACAGTCATTTGACCTATCACTGCACCCTGGCCTTGACGTGAGAACAATTAACATTTTTTTCCAATTGCTAACACACAATTTTGCAAACTATTTTTTTCCTGGTTTTATTAAAATACTTAACACAATTTACAAAACCACACATCCAAACTGCAAAATACCGAATATATCATGCAAAATGAAGCACTGCAACCAAAACTACATATAGTAGTGGTTGCACACATAGATAATAGCTGTGTCCCAATGTTGAAGGCTGCATCCTTCGAAGGACGCAGACTTCAAGGATGCAGCCTATGCGTCCTCTGAAGGACGCACCATGTAGCCTTCCTAGGATTTCCTAATTGTGCAACCAGGTGATCACCGCTCCTGGCGCCAAGCAACGGTGCGAGAGGACAGCTGCTATCCTGATCATTCATTTTGATAACTGAGTAAACAGCTATGGAGCCAGAATTGGCTATTGTCATTTTTATGTTTTATATTTTACTGGAGGTCATGGTGTGCCCCGGCGCTGCCGGATCATGTATTTTCGGTTTAGCCCTGTTTGAATACAAAACCCAATTTAATATAAAAAGTCCAGTATTTCTCGCGCTCGTCATCTGCAGCTGTCACGGTTGCCAGGCGACAAGAACAATCCTCCGTAGGCTAGACCGGTCCGAGCGCGTCAGATGCGCCCTTTGATATGGGACGCTGCTGTAGTTAGCAACAATTTGTTAATATTGTGACAATAAAGGCCCGTTCACACCAAGGACGATAACTATAAAGATAACGATAAAGATATAATTCTAAAAATCGTTCTCCATATTAAAGAATAACAGAGTTCACACCACAACTATAACGATAAAGATATGAGGAACGATATCGTTGGGATCACTTTCAGAACGATTTTTTTCCAGCTGTCAAACGATAAAACACTGACAGTCAATCAGAATCCATTCTAATTTAAAGGTCTCGCGCATTTAAAATGGGGCGGGCGCGCGCGTGCTTAGAATAAAAAGACCGTTATTGTTCGTTGGTGTGGACGCATATATAGTTATCTTTATCGTTATCTTTATAGTTATCGTGCTTGGTGTGAACGGGCCTTAAGCCTACATTTTTCAAGTTTTCGGAACTGCATATTTCGTTAAGTATTCACTTACAAATGTGAAGTAACCTGAAGTACTTTTTTCCCTCACATCACAATGTGATTACATTACACTACACAAAAGTATATAATGTAACAACCAGATATTACTGTATATTGAAAATATACAGAAGTAAAATGCAACATAGCCTACGCAGTAATGCAGTAGTAGCCTAATATAAATGCAGTAGTTATTAAAAGTACTTTTTTCAGAAAGCCGTCGATTGAATCAGCCCTGCAAACCTGTTGGTAGACAACTTAGTGGATAGTGGAAATATTCACTTTAACACTCTGGAGACCATCCCAGATGATGTCCCACCAGCAGGAGGCATTACCAGGGGCAGCCCATCCCGGTCCAGCAGCTCAGCTCAATACATCTACATCATTTTTTTCTTATTTTATGTATTGTAAAATTAAATGTTTATGTTGATTTTGATATGTTTAACGTATTTTGTAAATAGTTGGAAAAAGTACTAATGTAGCCTAAAGAACAAATGATTTGAAATTTGAAAAAATAAAAAGGTATAGAATTTGTTTCATGCATAAAGTATTAGGCCTACTGTCATTACAAAAATAAACAATGTCCAGAACAATTCATTCTCTTTTATTTACACAATTAAAGTTGCATAAAAATAAATGTACATAATTTTTCTTTTAAAAAATAAAAGTTAAAAAAGTTAAACAAGAATATGTAGAAAATATATATATTTTTCAATCATTCTCTCAAGAAGAGAAAACAGCCTGTCCATCCTCTCCCTTCTTTCCTGTGCACTCCGCGCCCCTCTGCCTCCCTCTGTAGTTGCATTTCTTCTCTGATCAAGTCCAAAAACTCGTCCTGTCTCGCCGCCTTTGTGCTGGTGCTGCTGCCCCTGGCTCCTCCTCACCGTGGGCACCCACTGCTGAACTCGGCCCTGGTGTGTCCTCAGGGATTGAGGCGATGAGGACAGGGGGGTTGGTGCAATGCATCTGTCCCAACACCTCATCATGAGGACAAACCAGGGCCAAGTTTCAGCAGTGGGTTTCCCACTCACACCCTCTCCTGTCCCAGGACACTTGCAAACCTAAAGGCAGAGCAAAATGAACCATGGCTTGTTAACAACAACAGGACAATACATTTCAGCAAAGATGTGTGAATTACTTTTCTTTATATATATATATATATATATATATATATATATATATATATATATATATATATATATATATATAGACCAATTTTTTCCTGAATTGTTCTAAAAAAGCAGAAAAGGGTACTTAACACAGAGGAGCAATCTTAAGTGCATTGTTAACACTGCAAAATATGACACATCAAGACATGCATACAAAATACTTAAGAAATCATATTTCTGTATACTAAAATTTGGTTAAAACCACATACCTTGGATGACAACACTACAAAAACACATAAAAGTGAAACCCCATTGCCTTATCTACTGCTTTTCTTATTGTTTTGGGCTTTATTGGGTGAGTGATATTTCTTATAATACACAAGTGCAAATATTACAAATAGGTCGTTAAACTAATAACGTTATTACCACAAGTTTTGCCTAAAACTACCTGATAAATGAAGCCACGCAATGGTGACGAAGGAGTTAAGATGAAGTTTATAAGAAATTTTAACTCTGGTTTCGCTAGCTATTTGAGTAAATGAAAACATAATACTTACATTTAAATGTGAATTTGCTGTCCACCACCGATCTCTAGTCTCGGCCGCCTTTAAAAATAAATAAATAAATGCCGTCTTCAACGGCGCGCAATGACATATGGGGTAGAATATGCCGCTAAGTGTCCATTTATGTATCCTTCTTTTCACGGGGAAACGAAGGGTGCATTTGGCGTCGCTTTTGAATCAGGGAAGCCTTCGTCGCGGCGCGATGACGCAACCGGCCTTCGAATACGGCCTTCGAAGGATGGAGAATTGAATTGGGACAGCCTTCATCGAGCCGCGGTGACGCAATCGGCCTTCAAATGCGACCTTCCAAGGATGCAGCCTTTGAATTGGGACGTCCTTCGTCGCGCCGCGGTGACGCAATCGGCCTTCAAATACGGCCATCCGGCCTTCAAATACGGCCTTCGAAGGACGCAGCCTTCACTTTGGGACACAGCTATCATATATTAAGGCTAGATGTCTCGTGCGCACTGCTGGCCAATGGAGGTCGACGTCCGCACGTGGCGGCCATCTTGCCACAGTGTACTCGCTCACTACTTCAATGGTGCATGTACTTTTAAATAACCATAACTTGCTCATTTTTCTACCGATTTTCAAACGGTTTGGTTTGTTATAAACGTCAGAGATGTAGTTATGACACTGCATACATACACTGCATACATATGAAAAATTATAACATACATGTTCAAGCATTCGGAATTATAGCCACGTTAATAACGTTTGTAAGAAACCAAACCGTTTGTAAATCCGTCAAGATTTCAGCGAGATAAGAGGATTTGTGTGCGTGCTGATCATTCACCTTAATGCACAGAGCACTGTCACAAGATGGCCGAACGATGATGCCGGAAGTGACTGCGCCATAAGACATCTAGTGTTTATATATGATATCTATGGTTGCACACTTCATCACAAAATGGCACACACACTGCATTCATATCACCAGATTTTTGTCTAACCAACTACTGTTGGGCATAAAATCACTTTAGTACGCTTTGCCATAATACTAAAATAGTTCAAATTGTAGAAAATTCTTCAGATTGTTCACAAAAATATTTGCAGATACACATATGCTGTTGAAACTTTTTTTTTTTTTTTTACCAAACAAGTCAGTGCAGCATATGCACAGCAGATATATTTACATTGGACTGAACAAAAACATGCTCCAAAAAAAAAAAAAAAACAACAACAACAAAAAAAAACCAGTACACTGAAAACCATGGTTCATTTTGTAGTTATGGCTTTACTACAAAAACCATGGTTCATTTTGTAGTTACTATGGCTTTACTACAAAAACCATGGTTCATTTTATGGTTACTATGGTTTTACTATAAAAACCATGGCTCATTTTATGGTTACTATGATTTTACTACAAAAACCATGGTTAAACCAAGGTTATTGTAGTAAAACCATGGTTCATTTGTAGTTACTATGGTTTGACTGGAAAAACCATAGTTAACTATGGTTCATTTTGTAGTTACTATGGTTTTACTACAAAAACCATAGTTAAACCATGGTAACTATAAAAAAAACCATGGTTAAACCACGGTTATTGTAGTAAAACCATGGTTAATTTGCAGTTACTATGGTTTTACTGCAAAAACCATAGTTAAACTATGGTTCATTTTAGAGATGCACCGATTGATCGGCTGGTGACCGGAATTGGCCGATTTTCACGTGATCGGCCATGACCGGCGACCGGCCGGTCAGTCTGACATATGGGTGATTCTCTGAATTGGGTGCCCTTCAAGTCCCCCAAACTTACTTCAAAGATTTTCAATTGAAGGAAATCACAAAATGCATTTTAACGCTGTCAATTAATAGAACCAGGTGCCTTTGCATTATAATGCAACACAATTGCTTTTTTTTTATTTTAATTTAAATATAATGGGTTGCCTAAGTAGTAGACAACAAGCATATTTGCATGTCCTCACTAACCATCATTACATTTTCATTGAATATCAAACAAATAAAAAGTGCAATTTATACCAAAATGTTGCTGCTAATATAATCATATGTTGGTCTACTTTAACTAAAATATACATATATATATAAAAATGCATTAATTATATATGAAATTGCAATATTTATACACGTCCTCCAGTTTGTTTTCAACCCCGTCACGCCATACTATTTACCCCCCTATAAAAATAATGGATCAATCCCTGTGGCATCACATCCAGGCAGTGACATCACACAAGTCTCTTGATGAGCATGCTGCAAAGAAAGGCAAGTGTCAGTATCTTTTCTTACCTATATTTCATGTTTTTCACTGTCAGATTAAGATTGTCAGGCTCAACATTTCAACTCTGTTATATGACTAAATGATAGTAAACAACGGTTTAAGAAGAATTAAATAATAGTTTTGCAAAACATTAAAATTTTATGATGTCCTAAATGCCATGTGGTGCTACTGTCTTAGCTAAGCTAACTGTTTTAGCTACTGTTAGCCAAAAACTTCAACCCCGTCACATTCAACCCCGTCACATTTTTTATTATAACAGGGTTGAATCGTTGTGACAGGGTTGAATGTTTGACACTTCTTAGTAGATTACTCAATTGTAGACTTGTCGTATTGTAATGTGAACTGTCAGAAATAATTTATTATGGTATTTTATGTTCAATATTTTCAGACATCCCAATGGCAAAAACAGCAGCAGAGAGGCAAAGACAGTACAGAGCAAGAAGAGATGCAGATGCAGAGAGAAGGGAAACATATCTCAGGAGTGAGCGTGAAAGGTGGAAAAGGGACACAGAGATAGGGAAAAAGAAAAAAATAAGCAATCTGGGTGACAGAGCTAAACGACATAAGCGAAAGATGTGGAGGGATGCTAAAAAAAGACAGAAGAAGAGGGAAGCTTTGAGGAATAGCGATACCCCTCCACAAAGTCCGGATGATCAAAATGCAGAGCAACCTAGATCTGGGTCCTCGAGGTCAGTTGTAAGGAGTTAATTTAGATTAGATGAAGTTGAGTGTAAGTTAGTGTGTGTTAGAAGAGAGTAAGTGTATGTATCTGTAAGTGTATATAGGGGTTTGTCCATGTGAGATTTTAAATGTTGGCTGCAGTTTTGGTAATTATTTATTTTAATAATTGAATTTAATAAAAATAATAATTTATTTATTTATTATTTATTTATAATAAATAATAAATGTTATTTTTTGTTTCAGGCAACATTTGGAGGGAAAGAAACAATCCCGAAGAGCAAGATACAAACTGCAAAAAGAGATAGCACAACTCCAACATGCACTCACAAAGGAGAGGAAACTTAAAGAAAAGTACAAAAAGAGGCTTCAGCGATCAGCAAAACAAAATGATTCTCCAAGATCCAAAGTCTGTGAACTGGTGAAGAACTGTCCTGTGAACAGCAGAATCAGAAAAACATTACTACTTCATGAAGCACTCATTTCTGACATCAAGAGAAAATACCAGAATGCCAGAAATGAAAGAGATAAGCAAATCTTAGCCAAGGTTACTGTGGGAAAGACTGTCAAAAAGTATAGGCTGCAGAGATGGTCAGAACAGGCGTTGGGGTTTTCAAAGAAACGCAGAAACCTTTTGAAGAGCAAAAGCCTGACCAGTTTTACCAGAAAGACTGTCAACAGGTTTGCAGATACATCTATTCAGAAGAACATAAAGAGCTTCTTTAACAGAGATGATGTCAGTAGGATAACTACAGGAAGAAAACAAACCACTACTAGAAACAAAGTAAAGATGCAAAAAAGGTTTCTTGTAGATACAATGAGAAACCTCCACAGAAAATTTCTAGCAGAGAATAATGTGAGGATCTCATACTCTTCATTTTGCCGCCTACGTCCCTTTTGGGTTGTGCACCCCTCTTTGTCTGATCGTGAGACATGCCAGTGCAAACTGCATGAAAATTTAAGCTTTCTAGCAGAAAAGCTTAATCAGCTGAAGTTGATCGAGACCTGAGATCTTGAGAGACTTACTAAAACTGTGTCCTGTGATACCACTCGCAAGGATTGTATGTATGGGGAGTGTGAGAACTGTAAAGATAAAACAGTTCCCCTCTCCAGTATGTACGACAGTGTAAAAAAAGTGTCCTATACTCAGTGGGGGACAGAGGAGAAGGCAAAAACAGATGATCAGGAGGGGCCAAAAGTAAAGATAACTGTTAAACAAATTGTTGAGGGAACCCAGGAGCAACTTGCTGAGCAGTTCCACACACACCTGAGCAAGTTCAAGAAGCATTCATTCAATATTAGGCAACAGTATGCCTACTACCGTGAGCTGAGAAAGAGCATGGCCACTGATGAATGTCTCATTCACATAGATTTTTCTGAGAACTTCACCTGCAAGTACAGTTCTGAAATACAAGCAGTGCACTTTGGATCATCTCATCAACAGGCGACACTACATACAGGGATTCTTTGTGTAGGCGGTAGCCAAGAATCGACCTGCTTCAGCACAATATCTCCATCAAAGCACAAAAGCCCAGCAGCTATTTGGGAGCATCTGAACCCTGTATTGGATTATGTGCAGGCAACACACCCAGAGGTTTCTGTGATACACTTTTTTAGTGATGGGCCTTGTACCCAGTACAAGCAGAAGGGCAATTTTTTCCTTTTTAGCACTGAGCTGGAGAAAAGAGGCATTAAGGCAGGGACATGGAATTTTTTTGAGGCCAGCCATGGCAAAGGAGCACCTGATGGTGTTGGAGCAGCCTTGAAGAGGACTGCTGACATGCTAATAAGCCATGGCCGGGACATCCAAGATGCACATGAGCTCTTCGAGGCCCTTTTGGAGACCAACACATCGATCAAGTTGTTCTTTGTCAATGGTGATACTGTTGAGCAGGCACTTGAGAGGATGCCATCAAACCTACCAGCAGTCCCAGCAACCATGCGGATACATCAGGTGGTAACTCTTGCTCCAGGAGAGATACTGTCTCGTGATGTCAGCTGTATGTGCTCGACCCAGAAGCAGTTACAATGCGAGTGTTGGAACACAAATCATTTCAGCTTTGTTAAGAAGGTGCCAGATGCCGTGTCACAGAGGCAGACACAAATCCATTGGGAAGACCCAGAGGTGCTAGGGCAGTGGTGTGTGCTCACTTATGATGAAGATTTGTTCCCAGGAATAATACTTGCGATGGATGAAACGCATGTGCAAGTAAAATGCATGCACCGTGTCGGGCCAAACAGGTTCTTTTGGCCTGCTCGTGAGGATGTGCTTTGGTATGTTTTTGATGATGTGCTTGAGCTCATCCCACCTCCTAAGCCTGTGACAACACGGCACATGGAAATTCAAAAAGATGTTTGGGCCAGGCTTTCTGAATAAAGAATGAATTAATGGACATCTTAAAGTCCTGTTTTCAAAGTTCATGTTAATGTTAAAAACTCACGAATTTAATGTTAAAAACAATGTTAAGCACTAAAAACAAGTTTAAATCAAAATGAGATCCCAGCAAGGTAGTTTTCCATAGCCTATGTTGTGTTTATAAGGGATTTTTTTGGACCAAATGGAAAGATCGATTGATGTTGATTAATTAATGCTTTTGATTTAATGTTAAATACTTACTAAAATGTTTGTTTGTTTTTGCCAACTTTAATAAAATAAAATGTTGTTGAATGTGATATCATTCATTTTACAGGTAAGAAATCCATACTATATTGAAATAATCATCATCACTTCAACCCTGTTATCATTTTCAACCCCGTTATGCAGAGTTCAACCCTGTTATTTGACAGTTTTTATTAATATTTTCGTGATAAGAAGATAAAATTAGGTCAATGTTTGTTTTGCTGTGTGCAGAATTTACAGGACAGTCGGAAAAAATATGAAAGCCTAATTAAATCCTAATGTTAATACATATTTTGTGATAAGATATGAAGACCAATGTTAGATACAGTTTTCATGACCTGAATTGGTATTCAAATGGTGAGTATTTAAAAATTAAATTCTACATGCAATAAATGATATCAAACAAGGGACATCTCATTGAAAAGCTTCTACAAAAATTTACTTGAAAATCTTTTTAAATCATATTTAAACAGGGTCCAAGTGGTCTGTGACGGGGTTGAACTCCAAAACAACTTTCAGTAAGAAAAAACACTCAATATCGATTAGAATTTCATGCCTGAGGTGGGAAAATGTATTTTCTTAAAGGTTTGACTAATCCACTATCACATGAAATGATCAGAAATATAACTATTTAAGGTATATAAAAAAAAAAAGGTATGACCCAAAAGGCACCCAATTCAGAGAATCACCCATATGCCGATTTTATGCCGGTCAAATGCACTCGGGCGCCGCATGATTAACCTTTTGAGCGGTACGGTCTCATATATGGGATTTTTATCTCTGTGCCCCTGAGAGTACGGCGCCACATTTATAATGTTCAGTGACGTCGCATAACTGCCAGATTCAAACTGTGCTTTCGCGCGTTGGCTGGCGCTGAGCCAGAGTCGGACGCGTTCAGCGCTGTCATATCACAACTAAGCAGTGTTTTCAACCTCATAATGTTTATTTTAGGCTTCATATATTTAAATACACATAAGCACGAGTAAAACAATACATTTGGAGTTTGTAAAATACACACTGATGTCTGTGGAAGCAGCAATAACAATCTATTCAAATATAATTTGCCGACATGTTTTATTCATATCAGACAAACATAGTGGAAGTAACTATAAAGTTTACTCTATTCTTCTCAGTTCACCGGCCACTTTCTTGCATTTATTTCGGGAGAAACTGATGAATTCACGTGCTATAAATCCGACTGACAGGACAACATTGCGGCGCCCATCTCATGTTTATAGATCAAGATTATTTATAAAGGTTTTTAAACGACCAAACACACTCACTTACACGTATTTGAGAATCGGAATACCAGATAGGCTAGTTGATGACATGGTAAGCAAGTTTGTGAATATTTTGAATAAAAAAGGAAAAGCGAAATAAAAGCGACACATCTGTCATACAGTATTATTGTGGCTGCGGTGTATCGCGTGACGCGTCGCCATGGAAACATTAAAGGGAACGTTCGCCCTGAAAAAACTCACTCTGGGAGTGGGGTTGTCAGTTAGAATATTTTAAACTTATGTGTGAAAGGGTTAAAGAAAAGATCGAAAATAAATATTTGTGTGTGCTGTAAAGTGGTTAGAAAAAAATTAAATCGGAATCGGCTAAAATCGGTATCGGCAGGTCAAACTCAATGAAAAATCGGAAATCGGAATCGGCCTAGAAAATTGTAATTGGTGCATCTCTAGTTCATTTTGTAGTTACTATGGTTTTACTGCAAAAACCATAGTTAAACCATGGTAACTACAAAAAAACCATAGTTACTACAAAAAAACCATGGTTAATTTTCGTAAGGGACATAGAACAGCAGAACAACAGAGTAGATACAATAAATAAAAAAAAAAAAAAAATAATAATAAAAAAATAAAAAAACCTTAGCACACGCACTCACACACACCATACGGACACGCACGCACGCACGCCCGCACACACACACACACACACACACACACACACACACAAGCTCTCACTATCCCCACCCATCACAGATGGAGTAAAGTAAGCCACAGTGGTTCCCAAACTGTGGTATATATACCACTAAACACATTTTATTTTATACCCCTTTTAAGTAAAACCTTTTTAATCTAGGACCATGGTTCGAATTACGTGGGAGCCAGTGGGAGCTGAGCTCCCATATGGCGCTTTTCCACTGCATGGTACGGTACGGCTCGGTTCGGTACGGCACGCTTTGGCGCTTTTCCACTGCATGGTACGGTACGGCTCGGTTCGGTACGGCACGCTTATGGCGCATTTCCACTGCATGGTACGGTACGGTACGGCTCGCTTCGGCTCGCTTTAAATGGTACCACCTCTGTTGAGGTTCCAAGCGTACCGTACCGGTACTAAAATGTGACGTGAAAACACTGAAGATCACTGATTGGTCAGACAGAATCGTCACTACCAGTGTCATTGTATTTGCGACACGAGACCATGCACGAGACAAACCCGCTAGATTTAAATAGCCAGTAGACAACAGCCAACGCTGTAGTGTCTTGCAGTTAAAAAGTTTCTTGTAAACTGTTTCTTGCAGTCAGGGGCGGCGCCGGATAATTTTTAACGCATGTGCTGAGGGCACACACACACATATGTGTGTGTGTATATATATATATATATATATATATATATATATTAGATTAGATTAGATTAGATTCAACTTTATTGTCATTACACAAGTACAGGTACAAGGCAACGAAATGCAGTTTAGGTCTAACCAGAAGTGCAATAGCAGCAAGTGCAGGATATACAGTGGTTCATAAGTGCAGAACATGGATATGTACTGAATAAATATAGAGTTGAATACTATTATAAACAAAAATTTACAGATAGATTGTCCTATGAATATAATATACAGATAACTCTTACTGTGAACAGAATTTACAGCTAGAAATGTACTGAATATAATAATATACAGATGGCTATTACTATAAACAGAATGTTTACAGATAGATATGTACTGAATATAATATACAGATGGCTGTTACTATAAACATAATTTTACAGATAGATATGTACTATGAATATATATACAGATGGCTGTTACTATAAACAGAATGTGAGCATAATATACAGATGGATATTACTATAAACAGAATTTTACAAATAGATATATGTATAAGTTAGGCTAATGAGCAGTATAACAATGGATTTAAAGTAGTGCAAATAAAGTTTGGACAGAAGCTATCCGAGTGAGTGCAGTGGAAAGTAATTGCATATTACAGTTAAGGTACGATATTGCAATGTATATATAACAGTCGGTACTGTAAATAAACAGTCGGCAGTGCAAATGAGCATATTCCAGTCAAGGTAGTAGTGCAAGATGCATATGTAAACAGTTGTTACTGTAATAACAGTCAGCAGTGCAAATGAACATTATAGTATTGCAAATAACAAAATGGAGGCAGGTGTGAGGAGGGAGAGGAGAGTCAATCAGTATATAAGGGGAGTGGGATCAATGAGGGTTAGAGTTTAATAAAGAGACAGCTCTGGGGAAAAAACTGTTCTTTAGTCTGCTGGTCCTGGTCCGGAGGCACCTGAAACGCCTGCCGGAAGGCAGGAGAGAAAACAGTCTGTGGGCTGGGTGAGAGGAGTCCTTAAGGATGCTGCGAGCTCGATGCAGACAGCGTTTCCTCTGGATGTGCTCGATGGCAGGTAGTGGAGTCCCAGTGATGCGCTGGGCGGTTTTCACCACCCGCTGCAGTGCCTTGCGCTCTGCAACAGAACAGCTCCCATACCACACTGTAGCACAGTTGGTCAGGATGCTTTCTATTGCACAGCGATAGAAGTTCACCAGGATAGTGGAGGAAAGCTGATTCTTCCTCAGTGTCCTCAGGAAGAAGAGGCGCTGGTGAGCCTTCTTGACCAGGCTGGAGGTGTTGGTTGTCCAGGTCATGTCCGCCGAGATGTGGGTCCCCAGGAACTTGAAACTGGAGACACGCTCAACAGCCATTCCATTGATGTAGATGGTGTCGTGTGTGCCTCTTGACACTTTCCTGAAGTCCACGATGAGCTCCTTCGTTTTGGTGGTGTTGAGGAGCTGGTTATTTTCGGTGCACCATGTGGCCAGGTGCTTGATCTCCTCCCTATAGGCAGTCTCATCGTTGTTGCTGATGAGACCAATCACCGTAGTGTCGTCCGCAAACTTGACGATGGAATTAGATCCGTACACAGGCTTGCAGTCGGAGGTGAAGAGGGAGTAGAGGAACGGGCTTAGCACACAGCCCTGTGGTACACCAGTGTTGAGTGTGATGGATGTGGAGCAGTTGGAGCCTGATCGAACATTCTGGGGTCTGTTGGTCAAGAAGTCCAAAATCCAGTTGCACATGGAGGTGTTGAAGCCCAGGTCTCCTAGTTTGGCTATTAACTTAGTTGGGATGACAGTGTTGAATGCTGAGCTGAAGTCAACAAACAGCATGCGTGCATAAGTGTTCTTATTGTCCAGATGTGTGAGCACAGAGTGCAGTGCCATGGAGACTGCATCCTCTGTGCTCCTATTGCTACGGTAGGCAAACTGGTGTGAGTCCAATGTGGATGGTAGAGAGTCTTTTAGGTGTGCCAGGACCAGCCGCTCAAAGCACTTCATTACGATGGGTGTGAGTGCTACAGGGCGGTAGTCATTAAGGCACTTCGGGCTGGAGTGTTTTGGCACTGGCACAATGGAAGTGCATTTAAAGCATGTTGGTACAGTTGCTTGGGCAAGAGACAGGTTGAAAATGTCTGTAAAAACCCCAGCGAGCTGCTCCGCACATGCCCTGAGTACGCGTCCAGGGATGTTGTCTGGTCCAGCAGCCTTGTGCGCGCTGATCCTGCTCAGTGCATTGCAGACATCTGTGGAGGAGAGTGTGATCGGTGGGTGGTCAGCTGAGGATTTGAGCTTGGTGGCAGTTTCTCTGTTGTCTCTTTCAAAGCGAGCATAAAAGTCATTTAGCTCGTTCAGGAAGTTGACATCAGTGGCTGCGGGGGTGGAGTGAGAGGGTTTGTAGTCACTGATGGCCTGAATGCCCTGCCACATGCGCCGAGGGTCAGCGTTGGAAAAGTGTCCCTCTATCTTAAGCTTGTAGCAGTGCTTGGCCTCTTTGATGCCCCTTTTCAGATTTGCTCTGGATGTGCTATAGGCTTGTGCATCTCCTGATCTGAAGGCAGTATTGCGTGTCTTCAATAGGAGTCGCACTTCCCTGTTCATCCATGGCTTCTGATTTGGGTATGTGGTGATCTGCTTCTGGGTTGTAACACTGTCAATGGTGGTATTAATATAATCCAATATATCCAGTGATATTAATATATATATATATATATATATTATTATTATTATTATTATTAATAAATGAGCAAAACTTGGCCACAAAATATTTAATATTCAATTATTTTAATGATCACAATTAAAGTTTTAATTTTATTAAATTGAACAAGCGCAAAATTCAGCATTCAATCAAATATTCAAAAAGACTTAATAATAATGTTATTTCTCTCTATAGGCGCGTTTACTACGAATATGGCGATCGTCGAATATGGCGATCGTTCATCTTTGCCAGACACTGACAGAAAACACTATTTTATAAATAAAAATCAGTGCACGCGTCCCCGGATTTACAAACGCACATCTTGCTTGTTGCACGCACATTATGTCGAAATAACGAGATATTGTGTTGAAATAACATTATTATTATTAAGTCTTTTTGAATATTTGATTGAATGCTGAATTTTGCGCTTGTTCAATTTAATAAAATTATAGGCCTATATATAGCCTATATATACATACTATTAATAAATGAGCAAAACTTGGCCACAAATTATTTAATATTCAATTATTTTAATGATCACAATTAAAGTTTTAATTTTATTAAAACGCGTGCACTGATTTTTATTTATAAAATAGTGTTTTCTGTCAGTGTCTGTGCATGGCAAAGATGAAGTTGACGATCGCCATATTCGTAGTAAACGCGCCTATAGAGAGAAATGCACATAATGGATTACATAAGAGAGTAGCCTATTTCTTTTTGTTTTGAATTATTTCGTTTAAAGACATTTCAAGCTTTGTGTATTTGAGGATGAGATGCGCTCCAGTTAACGTACAATGCAAGTGACCGCTCGAGCGCCTCAATGATTAAATTGTCTATTTTGCATCTTATTCAATCCAGGCAATTGTTTGATGAAAAAATTATTAAAATTAAGATACAATTTATACAAAACGAAATTCACTTTAAAGAAAACAAAGTGAACAAAACTTAATGAAGTGGTCAAAATTATGTCTGACTCGCTCCATGTCTCTCTACTCGTCTCGTGCTGTTCACTTTTCATAATCAACATAGGCAGATGGAAAAAAATAACATAACATTAACATTAAATGCGCTTTTTTAATGGCAGTAATTTAAAACAGTACATTAGGCCTAGACTCTCTATTTGTAAAGATTGCTGCACATTCATTTAATTCTGAATTTTGCACACACAAGTTGAAAGGCATTTGTTCAAATCAAGTTCACGGATAATTGTGCGTGCATTTATTAATCATTATGATACTAAAATCATAACAAAGTAGGCTATGCTATGTACAAAAAATCAGATGAGCCCAGAATATGAACGCAACGTTTAATTACACGTTAAGAATTTTCCTTCCATATAGTAAACCATTATAAGAACGTTTAATTTAATTTAAAAACATCCACATGCCGAGAATCAAGAGCACCATCCACTGTGTTGTGCGTTTGAAATGTGGCGCGTTTACGATGATGTCATGGCAGTAGAGGCGGCAACTATAACGATCAGTCCCACCCATTTTGAAGCGGTACTAACTGCAATGGAAAAGCAACCGAGCTAAAGCGAACCGAACCGTGCCGTACCGAGTCGAGTCGTACCACGCAGTGGAAAAGCGAAGCGAGCCGAACCGTTCCGCGCCGAGTCGAACCGTACCGAGACGAACCGTGCCGTACCATGCAGTGGAAAAGCGCCAATAGAGAGAGAATGAGCTCCCATGAAAGCAGTCATACACCTGTGGGGGTCTCTAAAAATCATCAGCACCATTATTTTAAATGACAAATAAAGCACTTTTCCCTTCAGACTACTGTAGCGTGACTTAACAGATAGGACAAGATCCCAAACACGTCATCACACTACAAGTGCTCGTTGCCGCTGCAATCAGTGGCGCGGATACTGTGTTCTCTTGCGCACAGTCTTCACTCAGACGCGCGTGTCAATCCGTTGTGGAGACTCTCTATTCGTTCCGGTGAAATTACAAAACAAACTGCACACAAACGTGTCCCTGCCTGATATACAACCACTGATAAACATAATCGGTTTTGATGAGAGAGAAAAAAACCTACACGAGTGTGGATTAGAACCCAGAACCTCTGACACGCTTGGCAAAAGTTCTGCCACTGGACCATTTATAACGTTAATCTAACGCATCTGTGTTGCACGTCACCACGCATCACACACATGACCAGCATCGCCCAATAGTGAGCCTACGTGGTGACGTGCAACACAGACGCGCTGCGCAAAAACACTACGTAAACTAACTCGAGGCACAGAGAGAGAATGAAATGAATAGTGGAATAAAGTCGTTATTTTTTTTGTTTTTGCGCACAAAAAGTATTCTCGTCGCTTTATAAACTTAAGATTGAGCCACTGGAGTCACTTGGACTATATTAACGATGTCTTTAATACATTTTATGGGCCAGCAAGTTATAGTGTCCATAAGCCTGTGGAGGAGTGAGCCAGCACTCAGATTTCATCAAAAATATCTTAATTTGTGTTCCGAAGATGAACGAAAGTCTTACGGGGTTGGAACAACATTAGGGTGAGTAATTACTGACAGAATTTTCATTTTTGGGTGAACTAACCCTTTAACGCGCAAAGTTTCATGCTGAGCGTTTCGTGATATAGGCTACTGGCATAAAATCAACACGATCAGTTAATACTAACACTTTCTTTTCTCTTCTATTCTCTTCTATTCTCTCTCTCTCTCTCTCTCTCTCTGTGTGTATATATATATATATATATATATATATATATATATATATATATATATATATATATATATATATATATATATAGTATAGTAGGCTATGCCTACGTGTACAGTCGTGGCCAAAAGTTTTGAGAATGACACAAATATTAGTTTTCACAAAGTTTGCTGCTAAACTACTTTTAGATCTTTTTTTCAGTTGTTTCTGTGATGCACTGAAATATAATTACTAGCACTTTATACGTTTCAAAGGCTTTTATTGACAATTACATGACATTTATGCAAATAGTCAGTATTTGCAGTGTTGGCCCTTCTTTTTCAGGACCTCTGCAATTCGACTGGGCATGCTCTCAATCAACTTCTGGGCCAAATCCTGACTGATAGCAACCCATTCTTTCATAATCACTTCTT
Source organism: Rutilus rutilus (assembly GCF_951802725.1). Classification (NCBI taxonomy): domain Eukaryota; kingdom Metazoa; phylum Chordata; class Actinopteri; order Cypriniformes; family Leuciscidae; genus Rutilus; species Rutilus rutilus. The sequence goes on from NC_140213.1 coordinate 14,893,841, forward strand.
GGAGTTTGTCAGAATTAGTGGGTTTTTGTTTGTCCACCCGCCTCTTGAGGATTGACCACAAGTTCTCAATGGGATTAAGGTCTGGGGATTTTCCAGGCCATGGACCCAAAATTTCAACGTTTTGGTCCTCGAGCCACTTAGTTATCACTTTTGCCTTATGGCACGGTGCTCCATCGTGCTGGAAAATGCATTGTTCTTCACCAAACTGTTGTTGGATTGTTGGAAGAAGTTGCTGTTGGAGGGTGTTTTGGTACCATTCTTTATTCATGGCTGTGATTTTGGGCAAAATTGTAAGTGAGCCCACTCCCTTGGATGAGAAGCAACCCCACACATGAATGGTCTCAGGATGCTTTACTGTTGGCATGACACAGGACTGATGGTAGCGCTCACCTTTTCTTCTCCGGACAAGCCTTTTTCCAGATGCCCCAGACAATCGGAAACAGGCTTCATCGGAGAATATGACTTTGCCCCAGTCCTCAGCAGTCCATTCACCATACTTTCTGCAGAAGATCAATCTGTCCCTGATGTTTTTTTTGGAGAGAAGTGGCTTCTTTGCTGCCCTTCTTGACACCAGGCCATCTTCCAAAAGTCTTCGCCTCACTGTGCGTGCAGATGCGCTCACACCTGCCTGCTGCCATTCCTGAGAAAGCTCTGCACTGGTGGCACTCCGATCCCGCAGCTGAATCCTCTTTAGGAGACGATCCTGGCGCTTGCTGGACTTTCTTGGACGCCCTGAAGCCTTCTTAACAAGAATTGAACCTCTTTCCTTGAAGTTTATCGTGGAATTTTCATGGCAAAGAAGGACTATGCAATTCATCTGATCACTGTTCATAACATTCTGGAGTATATGCAAATTGCTATTATAAAACCTTAAGCAGCAACTTTTCCAATTTCCAATATTTATGTAATTCTCAAAACTTTTGGCCACGACTGTATATTGCATTAGCTTAAACTGGGAAGAGTCATAGCACTTGCATATTGTTGTCCTACTATTGTCAGTTTAACTGTAAATCGCTTTGGATAAAAGCGTCTGCTAAATGACTAAATGTAAAATTGGCTTGACATTGGACATTCGCACATTTAGGGACCGTCTCTAAAGTTGTATAAAACATTGGCATAGGCCTACACGTTTCTAACTTCAATAGCAAACTTAAATTTATTTGAATAAATATCAAAAATCCAAAGGGTGCGCATTATGCCTGACACTACATGAACACTTAAGCCCCTTTCACACAGCGCTTTGAACCCGGGAAATTGCCGGCAAATTGCCAGAGCGCCTTCTGTCTGTGTGAACGCAAACTCGACCCGGGATTTATGCCGGGATCGATGCCGTGTTGGGGACCTAGTAACATTGCCGTGTTCAGTTCCGGAACGCGCGCTGTGTGAACAAAAGCCGTAATAATGCCGTGTACGTAGTGATGACGCTGAAGCCGGGATCGTTCGCCAGCTGTGAAACGGTTAAGCGCAAGTTTATGATCGAATCAGAGAAAAAAAAATGCACAAGCGTGGTCTCATAAGCAAACCTGACGCTGCTGAGACATTTCAAGACACATCGATGTCACGTCTTTACAGGATTTTTACGGGTTGTGTGTGAACGCACTCTCTGATTCCGGAAAATCACTGGCAGTGTGAATGAGCCAAAATCAAACGAATCCGGTTCAAATCCCGGGTCACTTTATCCGTGTATTTTCCGGAATCTCTGTGTGAAAGGGGCTTTACAGTTGGTTTTATGACTGTAAGTCGTTCTATTCAAATGCTATCGAAGTTAGTATACACTTTAGAGATGGTCCCTAAATGTGTGAATGACCAACTCAAGCCAACTTTATGCCAGTCTATCACTGGGAAACACTCAGCATTAAGCTTTGCGCGTTATTCTGAGTCCATCTGCTTGCCTGCGAGTTTGGTCTTTTATATCACTGTAATTAGTCCATTAAGCTATGTTAAGCGTTTTATATGTCCAGCAGGGGAATCCTGAAGTATTGAGGGAAACCCTATAGCCTACTGCATGCAGCACATCGCCACAATATAAAGTTAAGGCAACTAAACAACCAAGAAAAATATATGTCAACCTCAAAAATGTAACATTGGATCTGTACATCCGCATCGGGGAATAACATTAATCTCGTTCACGGTAGAGAAAGATGCATGTAGGCTACACAGGAAAAGTAACCGTGAAGACACTGAATTTAACATAAAACAGCCGTCATAATAATCACAAATACACTTGCATTGCTGTAAATGAGTTTTATGAATGAATGGCTTGCTCTAACTGTTGCTGGTCTTCGTCAACAACACGCGCTTTTGCACCACCTGCTGGTGAGGTCGACTAACAGCAGATGAAGAGTATGCTCGGCAATCTACTGCTTTTCCTGCAGTTCCTGGATGTCAATGTTGAATTTACTGTCGAATTTGAACCACTGAATTTGTGGAAGCGAATTTGCAAAGTAAAATAAAATGGACCGAAAATTGCCTGTTCAATATTATAGGTTGTATTTTTAAACAGTTTGAATATTTTGGAAGTGAAATATGAAAGGTGAATATGGATTATTGAATTTTTAATAATGAAAATGTGTTTGAAATGTTTTTAATTGAAATATTCACAGCTTAAATATTCAACCATGTTGAATTTCAGCCCATAAAAATGCAAGCCCTAAAAACACAATGCATTAAAATGCAAGCATATGGTTAATGCAATGCCTATTTTTTTCAAGTAGTGCAATTCAACAGGCTTTTTTATTTCAAAAACATTTGGCATTATTTTACTTCCATACCACAGGTGGTGGTGCGATAGACTTGTAGAACAATTCATTGTGTAATGTTTGCAACTTCACTTCATTGCCAGTAAGAGTCGCCAACGGACAAAAACAATGAGAAATGGACGTACGCCAGACATGAAATTGGTGTGGAGGAACGCACATTCTCGCGTTAAATTCACTGTTAGTACCATAGATATCATATAATAAAGGCTAGATGTCTCGTCCGCGCTGCTGGCCATTGGAGGTCGACGTCCGCACACGGCGGCCATCTTACCACAGGGTGCTCGTGTAGCATGTCTGGAACGGACTCTCGCACATCAAAAGACCACACCACCACTCAACAATGAGATCCAGAGTTTTCTTTTTAATCTGTAACGAATAGAGGTCATCAGTGGACCAATGGAACATCAGCTTCTCTCTTTCTCTCAGATAACAGTAATAATCACGGAGAGAAGCAACATTGCGTGTGCTCGTGAGCCTCGCGCACAGGTTGACTGAGGCTATTACAGAACTTAAACAAAAATAAATAAAACATGTAAATAAAATAATAAATCTGATTACCATACATTCATAATCTTCCTTGTGATACATCACATCAATTCTGTTATTAATACACTACAATAGTGTAAAGTACATTAATTGTATACTAGAGTGTATAATCATATGCATTACTACAAATATTTATATGTTATAACATGCTATGACGAAACAGATATCAATTATAATACTATTTATGCACATAAATCCAAAAGAAAAGCATATAACATGCATTTAACAACATACCATGAGCAGGCCGCACCACGTGCTTCACACGTGAATCAATGAATCTGATTCATTCCTCTCATGATTCTCTTCATACAGTACACATTGACAGTAAACCAGATCTCTATTATTTCACTAAACAGAACTAATTACAAACATACCTGTAACGAATAGAGGTCATCAGTGGACCAATGGAACATCAGCTTCTCTCTTTCTCTCAGATAACTAACCATGAATGCAAAATATGAATCAGTTAGCACTATGATGAATTTCATAAAATCGTTTTGCTACACACCTCATCACTACTAACACACTCAGATCATGAAATGCACTCATATCACACTTATTAAGCGATAGTTATGCTTTTAGACAATAAACATCACCATACCAGTAATAATCACGGAGAGAAGCAACATTGCGTGTGCTCGTGAGCCTCGCGCACAGGTTGACTGAGGCTATTACAGATCGCACGAGGGAAAACCCCAGAGGTGTTCCACTGATGACGCTCCCTCCCCAACAAACACCCAAAGAAAAAGTTCTGCTATTTTACTGTTATGTTGTCTTATGAACAACGATCTGAACAAAATTTTGTGATGTTCATTAACTAAATATAAAAGTAGAGAGAATACTTATATATTAACAATATAGACAATAAAAAAAAAAAAATATATATATATATATATAAAAGAAACACATCAATGAATAATTCACACCAGTTACATTCTCCACCCTGAACTTCACAAATTTTGACTTATACAGGGATCATATACACTGGAGCTATTAGACCAACTGTTTTCCAGAACATGGTGCAACAAAATGTTTCCCACTCACAGGGAAGGTGAGTACAGCAGGTTGATCAGGCCCACTGCAATCACCCGCAAAAGGTGCCTTAAACACCATTCATCTCAAATGAAACTTCATCTTGGATCTGGAACAACAAATGTGCTGAAATGCACTGACTCACATAGACTTAACCTTACAACTTAAAGATAAACAATATTGTAATACAATGCAATGTTCTAATACCATAAATTCTCATTTCAATAAAGATCTTACAACCCCCCCAACTGGATTCAGCGTTCTGATAGATTGAGTCATGTTCTCTATCAATCTATTGACAGGTTTCACCATCCTACCCACTCTGGTTCGAACTCTCATTTCTCCTTGACCAGGAGGTGGCTCTAAAACTCCAGCAGGTGAAACACAACGGCCATCATGGAAAACCGCCTCAGAAAGTGAACTGCGAGAATCACAACTCAGTCCTTCATCTGGAATGACTACATTGCTGTTCTTTTTGGTACAATCATCTTTTGACGCCAACTGCTCCGGACCCAATGACTCAGGGACTACATCCAATGATGCAGCACTATCAGACCTGCAGGACAACCTCTGCTGAGGATCCTCAGAAATTGTGGTTCTTTCCACCCAACTAGCAACTCGATCAGACACAGAACACATCTCAGATGCAGAAACAACGTCATCCAAGGATGCACTCCTGCTTCCAAGGACAGATTCACCACCATCCCCAGGTGACTCAGGACCTCCCAACTCGAGCGGCAAGAAGTTAGCTTGCAATAGCAAATTACGATGAACGGTTTTCTCCTGGCCCGTTTTGGTGTTACGAATGCGATAAATATGGCACTGGGGATTCAACGCAACTACCCTATAGGGTGTGGACTCCCACCGGTCTGCCAATTTTCTCTTCCCACGTTCACCTTTGTTGGCTAGGAGAACTTGATCGCCCATGTCAATGCTACAGCCCTTCATCTTCCTGTTGTAAAACTCGGTCTGGCGTTGCTGACTTGCATCAATGTTCCTCTGAGCGACTGTCAGAGCCTCTTTCAGGTCATCTCTCAACCTTTTCACATATTTGTCGTAATCAACAACGTCACAGTCTCTCTCAACACTACCAAACATCACATCTACGGGTAGCTTCGGGATTCTACCAAACATTAGGTAGAATGGAGCGTAGCCTGTGGACTCGTGCGCCGTACAATTGTACGCAAAAGTCAGTGTCTGAAGCAGCTGTGACCACTTTTCCTTAGACCTTGGCGGCAGTGCTCTGACCATGTTGCCCAATGTTCTATTGAACCGTTCAACATGGCCATTACCCATGGGGTGATAGGCAGTCGTTCTGGACTTTTTTACCCCGGCAACCTGCAGCAACTCTCGGATCAGTTGGCTCTCAAAATTAGCCCCTTGATCCGAGTGGATCCTGTCAGGAAAGCCGTACACACAGAAATATCGATCCCACAACTGTCGGGCTACCTGCTTTGCTGATTGGTCACGACATGGAAAGGCATGTGCCATACGGGAAAAATGATCAGTAACGACTAACACGTCCACATTACGGCCTTTAGAGCTTTCTGCAGTCCAAAAATCAATACATACTAGCTCCATTGGGCTTGACGTTTTAACGCTCTCTAGTGGGGCTCTGCCTTCAGGTTCGAGTGTTTTACTGACAACACAGCGCTTGCAACACTTAACGTATCTACGAATGTCGCGTTCCAACCCGACCCAGAAGAACCTCTGCCTTGCCAGATGCGTAGTTCTACCTTGGCCCTGGTGCCCTGCTTCGTCGTGGACGCCTGTTATCGCTTGTTTTATCAAAGAAGATGGGACAACATACTGTAACCGCTTCTTTCCCGCAAGGTTGTCTTTGCTTGTACGATACAGTACACCATCAAGTACCTTCAACTTGTCCCATTGCTTCAAGACTCTGAGCACTTTATATGTCTCACCAGCACGCTCACGACGTGAGGCTCTCTTGCCTCTATTAAAGTAAAACAGGACCCTGGACAGACAAGGATCACACTGTTGCCTATCTCGGAGTTCATCTAACGAGAAGACTGGTAACGGGCACTGCCCAGGAGGCAACAAATTCTGGGTGTCTTGTGCGATCCAGGAGACTGCTCTCGACTCAACCCCTGCTTCCCAGTCACTGTGACCCTCTAACACTGCAGACACCTCAGTACTGGAGAGCGGACAACAGCTAGGAGTTACATAAGGAGGACATTCAGCACTCTGGACACCAGCACTAAGCCTGAATGCATCCTGCACGGTGTCTTTCTCAAACTGTTCTGCTTCCTCAAGCAATGCAGTGTAAGGCTCATTCAACAGTCGCTGACTAACCCTGTTGTGGACAAAGGGTTGACGACTTAAAGCATCGGCCACTATGTTCTTACTGCCTGGAATGTACTTGATGCTGAAACGATAAGGCGCCAACTTGGAAACCCATCTCTGCTCACACGCGTCGAGTTTAGGCTTTGTAAGGATGTAAGTTAAAGGATTGTTGTCCGTCCAAACAACAAATTCATGGCCTTTCAGCCAATGGCTGAATTTGTCGCAAACGGACCATTTCAAAGCCAAAAACTCTAAGCGGTGAGCAGGATACTTTGCCTGAGTGCGAGAAAGGGCTTTGCTAGCGAAAGCAATTGGCCGAGCTCTAGTCTCACCCTCTGCGATCTGCGATAACACAGCGCCCACCCCATCCATGGACGCGTCAGTGGACAAAATAAATGGGCGACTAAAATCAGGATGTGTCAGAACCACGGAATTTATTAGAGCGGCTTTTAGCTGCTGGAAGGCCCTACTGTGCTCCTCTTTCCAGTCACCAGAACTCAACTTCTTGAACACAGCAGCACCCTTCTCAGGAGGCTTCTTGCCCCTCGGCGCGGCTGTCAAAGAAAACAGGGGTTTCGCGATGGTAGAGCAATTTTGGATGAACCTCTGGTAATACAACACCATTCCAAGGAAGGATTTAATCTTCCTTTGGGATGGTGTTACCCCATCTTCCATCATCAAATCAGCCTCCGTCACTGCTCCTATAGCGCTAACCTTGTCTGGGTCGGTCGCTACTCCTGAACCATCAATAATGTGCCCCAAGAATCGCACACACCGCCGGAGGAAATGGCATTTTTTAGGGGCTAACTTTAACCCGTGCTCTCTGAGCCTACTGAACACCATACCGAGTCTCTTGATTGCCTCACCCTCATCTGGCGCGTATACAAGTAGGTCATCCAAATAGCAAAGCAACGTCAAGAAGTTTTGATCGCCAAAGATATTTGTCATCAAGCGCATGAAGCTAGCGGGACTATTGCACAACCCTTGCGGTAAGCGATTAAACTCGTAAAGACCCATCGGTGTCGTGAAGGCCGTAAGATTTTTGTCTTCCTCCGCCATTGCGATATTATAAAAACCGGAAGTGAGATCCATCGCGCTAAAGATCACGTTTCCTCCCAAGGCCGCCAAGCAGTCTGCTTGGTGCGGTAAGGGGTGAGCGTCCTTGATGGTCCGGGCATTAAGCCAGCGGTAATCGACGCAAACACGAAGATCACCGCTTTTCTTCCATACCAGGACCAGCGGAGACGCCCACTCACTACATGACTTCCGGATAATCTCTTGCTCTTCCATCTCAGAGAGCACTTTTCTCAGTTCCTGATACTGAGCTGGAGGAACGCGCCGGTATGGAAGTCTGAACGGGCGGTTATCTGATAGGTGAATCCTATGGACAAACTCTTTGGCTTTACCACAATCTAGCTTGTGTTTAGAAAACACATCTTGATATCCCTGAATCAACTGCAAAAGCTGCTCTTTCCAGTACGGAGTTACTTCGCAAGACTCGATATCAAGGTCACTAAGACCAAGCTTTCGCATCGCACTGTGAAAATCAAAGGGAGAACTACCCGTATCCGCACCAGAGGAGACAGACTGGCTCTGAACACTCACAGTCTCTCCATTACCATATCCAGGTTGCACGTCCAGGTCTTCGACCGCTAAAACAGGAGATACATCGGCTATTCTAGCATTCCGCCTCAAAGTGACCGGCTTACTAGATGGGTTGATCACCTTAACCGGCACCCATCTGTCACCAGGTAACGTGGCTATAACACGCCCAACTAAAACACCTTTCTGGTGAGTTTGTGCCTTAGACGGCTCAACTAACATAGTACTGCCCACAGAAATAGTGGAACTTGCTGGGAGTCTGCCCCACACAAGGTGTTCGTGCTGAGGCAAAAGTGTAATGGCCTGAGTGAGCTTAACAGTACCGACAACGTTTGGGATACGACCACCCTCCCATCTGTTATGCCCAGACAGCATACTCAAAAACCGCTGAATCTCTGGTTCCCCTGTAGAATTCGGCTGATTCATGACACGCCAATAACTTTGAGAGCGTTTAAGTTGACTGAGAACGTACTTAATCACATTAGTACCAATAATTAACTGGTCTTTTTGCCCTGGTACGACCAAGGTAGGCACAATAACCGAATGTCCATACACATGCAACTTTAGCTGATGGATGCACTTGGGCTTGACCCGAACACCACCACAACCGACAAGCAAGACATCAGTGGGAGGCTGAACAGGCTCAAGGGTCCGACATGCATCCAACAACCTGCGCTCAGTTTCCTCATTAATAGTGCATGCCATAGAACCAGTGTCTAACAGGCCTTGGCAAGTGACTGTATCATTCACCAACACATCGGTATAAAACAAACTGTCAGCTTTTTCCAGCTTCGCAATGTCTTGGAACAAAATTACACTGTCACTTGACTCAACCTGACAATGGTTGCTATAGATGACCATTGGATCGTCTTCATTGATGAGAGGCTGACTTTCAACACTCACATTGCCCCCTCCCCAATGTGAGTGATCTAGTTTCCCTGATCATCACCAGTCTGGGCCACAGCTCGGCCAGCAACCTTGCGACACTCCCTACGTTGATGCCCAATCTCTAGGCAAGCGAGACATCTTTTTTCTCTCATACAGTGGGAGCGAGTCGAGTGAGATCTGTCTCCACAGACTTCACATGAAGGGGATCGATACCACTGTGATGTTCGAGGACGTGGTTCTGAAGCAGGTAGGGTTGTGCGCTCCAGCACCCTTTCTAACATTTTCAGCACACGCTCTAAACTACCCAATTCTGCAGCTTCACTTGTTTTAGGGTGCGGGACTGCAGTACACGATGCAGAGGTTACACCCATACTTTCGCTTCCTACTGCTATCTGAGTGCTGACAGGTTTTTCAGCAACAACAGCCTGATTCACAGCAACTTTAGGTGTAGACGGAACCGGCCTCCGAGATTTAAAGTCTCTCTCATGCTCGTCGATAGCCTCTTGGACCTCCTCAGTTGACCATTTGCTTATGGGCTTGCACCTAAAAACACTGGAAAGGTCAGGATTGGGACAGTTCCTGATAAACATCATTGCAATCTCTGAGCTCATATTTTCCATCTTTCCACCACATCTTTGCAGGTGAGCATCTGCTAGTTCGGCTGCCTCATTCAACCTGACCCAATAATCAACAGGGTGCTCGTTAGGCTTCGGCTGTGTCGCATAAAAATCGGCTAACGGCTGGCAAGAGCCAGGGCTTTCGCTAAAATAACGCCGTAGTACCTCATAGACAACCTCAGGACAGAGTACTGCAGCCGGGCTGCTTTTCAGCTTAACCTTGACAATGCTCTTTGCCCGGCCGCAGAGATGATTCAATATCTCTTCCACACTGTCGGCTTTGTCGCAACCCTTTTTGGACAAATATACCTCCATCTGCTCAATCCACTCCAGGATGGTGAACTTATCGCTACCATCCCCTCTGAACACTTGTGGTTCCTTAATGTCAGCTTTGACTATGAGATTTAATTTGGACAGATCAAGATTCGGGGACAGAGGCATTGTCCTAGAGGGCTGCTGCTCAGACGACGGAGCGGAACCAGGTAATGCTGAAGTCTGGTTTGTTAGCAACCGTGTGACAATGGAGTCACCTATCTGGCTTCCAAGCTCACCAATAAGGTCACGTAGTTGCTGTGTAGCATTGTCACAACCAGTATTGGCAGGAGTGGAAGACTCTGGTTTACACGGCTTGTTATTGGGAAGCGCAGTTGGAACAATCACAGAATCATAGGCCAACACACGTGGTTTACCGACTTTAGGAACGCCTACCCCAAAAAATCCTCGACCCCTGCCAATATGTGGTGTTACCAGGTCTTCATTCCATCCCCCTTCGGCCATTTTAGAAATGGGAAATGACAACAATGAAGATCATAAACAAAAATTAACTTTACAGTTATTGTTCGTTTTTCTTTCAAGCGAAGAAAACAAGAAAAAAAAAAAAAAAAAAAAAAAAAATTTAAACGAAACAGTCCGATGAGCGTGTGCGTGGTGTGTGAAGCGAGAGTTCAGTACTATCAATGTCCAGACACTACCACCAAAACGTCAACGATGAAGATTCTTCGGTCGTCGATTTCAGAAGCGTTGTGATCCCGCGTTGTCGAACCCCAGCGATCAGCTGCAGCAGATCTGGTGCATCCGGGTCACGGCACCAAATTATGTAGCATGTCTGGAACGGACTCTCGCACATCAAAAGACCACACCACCACTCAACAATGAGATCCAGAGTTTTCTTTTTAATCTGTAACGAATAGAGGTCATCAGTGGACCAATGGAACATCAGCTTCTCTCTTTCTCTCAGATAACAGTAATAATCACGGAGAGAAGCAACATTGCGTGTGCTCGTGAGCCTCGCGCACAGGTTGACTGAGGCTATTACAGAACTTAAACAAAAATAAATAAAACATGTAAATAAAATAATAAATCTGATTACCATACATTCATAATCTTCCTTGTGATACATCACATCAATTCTGTTATTAATACACTACAATAGTGTAAAGTACATTAATTGTATACTAGAGTGTATAATCATATGCATTACTACAAATATTTATATGTTATAACATGCTATGACGAAACAGATATCAATTATAATACTATTTATGCACATAAATCCAAAAGAAAAGCATATAACATGCATTTAACAACATACCATGAGCAGGCCGCACCACGTGCTTCACACGTGAATCAATGAATCTGATTCATTCCTCTCATGATTCTCTTCATACAGTACACATTGACAGTAAACCAGATCTCTATTATTTCACTAAACAGAACTAATTACAAACATACCTGTAACGAATAGAGGTCATCAGTGGACCAATGGAACATCAGCTTCTCTCTTTCTCTCAGATAACTAACCATGAATGCAAAATATGAATCAGTTAGCACTATGATGAATTTCATAAAATCGTTTTGCTACACACCTCATCACTACTAACACACTCAGATCATGAAATGCACTCATATCACACTTATTAAGCGATAGTTATGCTTTTAGACAATAAACATCACCATACCAGTAATAATCACGGAGAGAAGCAACATTGCGTGTGCTCGTGAGCCTCGCGCACAGGTTGACTGAGGCTATTACAGATCGCACGAGGGAAAACCCCAGAGGTGTTCCACTGATGACGCTCCCTCCCCAACAAACACCCAAAGAAAAAGTTCTGCTATTTTACTGTTATGTTGTCTTATGAACAACGATCTGAACAAAATTTTGTGATGTTCATTAACTAAATATAAAAGTAGAGAGAATACTTATATATTAACAATATAGACAATAAAAAAAAAAAAATATATATATATATATATAAAAGAAACACATCAATGAATAATTCACACCAGTTACACTCGCTCACTCGTAACATGGTGCATGTACTTTTAAATAACCATAACTTGCTCAATTTTCAACCGATTTTCAAACGGTTTGGTTTGTTATAAACGTCAGAGATGTAGTTATGACACTGCATACATATTAATAATTATAACAATAGACTTCCATATGAAAGAATTATAGCCACGTTAATAACGTTTGTAAGAAACCAAACCGTTTGTAAATCCGTCAAGATTTCAGCGAGATAAGAGGATTTGTGTGCATGCTGATCACTCACCCTAATTCACAGCTTCCCTGTGGTAAGATGGCCGCCGGTGATGCTGGAAGTGGCTCCGCCGTAAGACATCTAGCCTTTATTATATGATATCTATGGTTAGTACATCCGTGAGCGTGAAAGCTGGCGTACGCAAAGTTTTTGTGCGTACGCAAGATTGATACATGAGGCCCCAGGACAGCTGTTCATACATCACACAATGATGTGTCCTATGGGCTATGTGCACAAGCGTCGCGACGAACTTCCGCTATTGTCAGAAGTTGGCATATCAGTTTCCGGTTTACGACTGTCTTCATCGGCATCCGCTAAACAAACAAGATGAGTGCTGCTGTTGTACGAAATAAAGAGATATAATGTGCGTGACACATCTAAGTTTCTAAGAACTGTAGGTGGATTTAACGGCCGTTTCACACATACTCCGTGTGCCGTGTGTGTGTGCGGTGCAGGAGCAGCACGCGCTATAGACCTTATGCACCAGAGAAACAAGGGCGCCGCCATCTTTGGAAAATTGTCTTTTAACTTCCGTTTTGCGGTCGCTCTGTATATTTATTTGGCATTTCTGTCCAGGAGTAATTAGCTTTTTAAGTGGATTTACTTAATGTAAAGTTAACGAAAGTTATCATGAGGACTGTAATGTTTAAAGCAGATGACTTAACAAATGCAAATCGACCGGGAAGATTTTAAAACGAGCCGTTCATTAATAAACACACAAAACGCTGTGAAAATACAGACCGGAAGTCAAAAGACAATGAGCGCAGCGCTGAAAAGGGGCGGAGCTACATAAGGTCTATAGTGCTTAACATATGATGCGTTTGCAGGGAATAACTGATTCACGGCAGTACCACAAACACTTACTATTTTTATTTAAAATCCAGAAGTTACGCTGCAACTTTTATTTAAAAAAAGTTTTGTCAGCATTGCGATTCTCTTTGTACACATATACAGTCTTTAATGGATGCATGCACGTTTAAGCACAATTTACACAACATGGGGCTATTATTCCATGCATTACTTAAGTTGCTCAAGCAAGTGGCCAAATATTTAACTGTAAATTGACAAAAACAGCCGACTCTCATGCATTTTCTTTTCCATTTAAATTTTAATAAAATAAATCTTGCATGTCACAAAGAACTTGTTTTTCCACCTCCACGAATGAGACGAGTGTTGTTTTTGTGAACGACCCTTAACCGTCTAGTATGAAAGCCAATTTTCACCACATTAAAAAAAACATCAATAAAAATATGACATAAAAAGACGATATTATGATATACTAATCCATAATTATGAGATGAAAAGTCAAAACTTTGAATTGCATATTCATAATAATGCAGTTGAAATTGACATACTAAGCAGAAATCATGACATTAAGTCATAACTATGACATTAAAAGCCGAAATTATGACATACGACAATTTACTTCAACAAGGCGACATAATGAACAACACTCGTCTCATTCGTGGAGGTGGAAAAACAAGTTCTTTGTGACATGCAAGATTTATTTTATTAAAATTTAAATGGAAAAGAAAAGGCATGAGAGTCGGCTGTTTTTGTTAATTTACAGTTAAATATTTGGCCACTTGCTTGAGCAACTTAATAAGTAATGCATGGAATAATAGCCCCACGTTGTGTAAATTGTGCTTAAACGTGCATGCGTCCATTAAAGAGTGTATATGTGTACAAAGAGAATCGCAATGCTGACAAAACTTTTTTTAAATAAAAGTTGCAGCGTAACTTCTGGATTTTAAATAAAAATAGTAAGTGTTTGTGGTACTGCCGTGAATCAGTTATTCACTGCAAATGCATCATATGTGAAGCACTATAGCGCGTGCTGCTCCTGCACCGCACACACACACGGCACACGGAGTATGTGTGAAACGGCCGTTAAATCCACCTACAGTTCTTAGAAACTTAGATGTGTCACGCACATTATAGCTGTGTCCCAATAGAGTGCCGAAGTTATGACGTCACTTTGTAGGCCAACCCGGAAGTTAGCGGCGCATGGGTTCCCTCGATCAAAAAGCTATGCATTTTCCCCATAGACTTTTGGAAAATCGCAAAAAATAAGATCTGTGTTCAACAAAGAGTTGTGACCCTTACACGTTTTGTCTATCAAGATAATCTTTACAAGTTAATCCAACATGTATACATTTTGAAGCCCAAATAAAGCCGTCAGATATAAAATGCTAACGGTAGGCTATCAACGGACTACAGCCAGAGCCCTTCTCTGCTACAGCACACCATGGTCGCGGATCAACGTCATCATCAAGCTTCCTCAAACTCGCTCGCTCATTATTATCTGCGCTGTGTATGAACCTATTTTTTACAGTCTATGGTATGAACGCTTATCCACTTTTTCATGAGAAATATTACCCATTCGTTTTTTCCAAAAATGTTAGAAACTAATTTTGTTAAACTATTTTTTTAGAAACTAGAAACTAGTTTTTTTTAAAATCTTTTGTTAATGTTTTATTTATTCGTTTATTATTTTGTTAGTTTATATAAACCTTAATATTATTTTCTTTGTGATTAAGATTATTAATATGCCTGATCATTGTGCCCCAAATAAACTTTAAAGATTATCTTTCACTGTATTATGTTTGATTGTATGTTTGGTAAACGGTAAAAACGAGCATCTTTCATTCGACGACTTGTGGTTGCATCTCGGGACAAAACAAAACACCATTGTCGAACTACAGTCTCTCCACAGAAATAAAGAACTGGTAATCGGTTACCTTAATATCACAGAATTCTGTGTACAACAATATTTGGAAAAACTATCATTTGAAAAGACTAAATATATAACGTTATGTATAACTGAAAGGTAAACTTCTAAGAACGTGAGGCTGTTTGTCATGATGACGTCTAAAGTCCCCGCCAAAGGATGTAGTCCCTTTTAGCAACTTGTTAGCAACCACCGTTTTTAAGACACAATAAAGTTTTAAAAAATCACAAGCAGGTTATAACTGGTGTGTTTTATGTCATAGATCAAAACGTGAAAATATGTAGAGGCTTTGTTAACCACAGACCTTATTTCAGGCGATTTAGCAAAAACCCATTCAAAAAACCCATAGACTTTAGGGCGAGGGAACCGGAAGTGCTAAAATGCTAACTCACTTCCGTGTTTTGGCCTACAAAGTGACGTCATAACTTCGGCACTCCATAGCTGTGTCCCAAAGTGGAGGCTGCGTCCTTCGAAGGCCGTATTTGAAGGCCGGATGGCCGTATTTGAAGGCCGATTGCGTCACCGCGGCGCGACGAAGGACGTCCCAATTCAAAAGGCTTGTTCGACTTGAACCGGCGCTGCACAGACCGATCGGTTTATGACATCAAAGTACCGCGAGAGCAATTCAAAAGCACATAGGAGCCGTCTACTTTCTATTCGCTCTCGCGGTACTTTGATGTCATTCACCGATCGGTCTGTGCAGCGCCGGTTCAAGTCGAACAAGCCTACAGGCTGCATCCTTGGAAGGTCGCATTTGAAGGCCGATTGCGTCACCGCGGCGCGATGAAGTCTGCATCCTCCGAAGGCCGCATTTGAAGGCCGATTGCGTCACAGCGGCGCGACGAAACGTCACAGCGGAGCGACGAAGGATGTCCCAATTCAAAGGCTGTACACTTCGGAGGTCGCATTTGAAGGCCGATTGCGTCACCGCGGCGCTATGAAGGCTGTCCCAATTCAATTCTGCATCCTCCGAAGGCCGTATTCGAAGGCCGGTTGCGTCATCGCGGCGCGACGAAGGCTAAAGCGACGCCAAATGCACCCTTCGTTTCCCCGTGAAAGGAAGGATACATAAATGGACACTTTGCGGACTATCCTACCCCATAATTCATCGCGCGGCGGTGACGACAGCATTTTTATTAATAAATAAATAAATAAATGACGGCCGAGAGTTCGCTGGTGGACGGCAAATTCACATTTAAATGTAAGTATTATGTTTTAATTTACTCAAATAGCTAGTGAAACCTGAGTTGAAAGCCACAAGTTTTTCTTTCTTATAAACTTCATCTTAACTCCTTCACCATTGCGTGGCTTCATTTGTCAGGTGGTCTGAGGCAAAACTTGAGCTAATAGTTTAATAATTGTTTCAGGGAGCAAGGAGCAGACAGCTCAATTTATTAAACTGCAATTTAAAATAAATAAATAAACTAAATAAATTAAATTAAATTTTATTGTAATATTTGCACTAGTCTGTCTAACTTGTGTAAATAAGAAATATCACCCTATAAAGCCCACAACAATAGGAAAAGCAGTAGATAAGGCAATGGCAATGTATGTGCTGTTGTTGTTAACAAGCCATGGTTAATTTGCTCTGCCTTAGGATTGCACGTGTCCTGGGACAGGTGAGGGTGTGAGTGGGAAACCCACTGCTGAAACTTGACCCTGGTTTGTCCTCATGGATGAGATGTTGGGACAGAGGCATTGCACCCTCATTGCCTCAATCCCTGAGGACACACCAGGGCCGAGTTCAGCAGTGTGTGACCAAGAAGAGGAGGAGCCAGGGGCAGCAGGATCAGCATCAGCACCAGGAC
This sequence comes from Rutilus rutilus, assembly GCF_951802725.1. Lineage (NCBI taxonomy): Eukaryota > Metazoa > Chordata > Actinopteri > Cypriniformes > Leuciscidae > Rutilus > Rutilus rutilus. The sequence goes on from NC_140213.1 coordinate 14,910,668, forward strand.
CAGCAGCATCAGCATCAGCACCACGATGAAGGCGAGACAGAGAGGACGAGTTTTTGGACTTGATTAGAGAAGACATGGGACTTGCGAGGCGAGGAGAGCACAGGAGAGAATGGACAGGCTGTTTTCTCTTCTTGAAAGAATGATTAAGAAATATGTATGTATGTATATATATATATATATATATATATATATATATATATATATATATATATATATATTCTTTAACTTTTTTCACTTATATTTTTTAAAAGGAAAAAAAAAATATGCAACTTTAAATGTGTAAATAAAAGAGAACTCATTGCTCTGGACATTGTTTATTTTTGTAATGACAGTCATAATTTCTACATGAAACAAATTCTTCTATAACGTTTTTCCCCCAGCTATTTATAACATACGTTAAACATCTCAAAATCCACATAAACATTTAAATTTACAGTACATAAAATAAGAAAAAATGATGTAGACTTTTATTCAGCTGAGTGGGAGACCCTGGTGAGCTGCTGGACCGGGATGGGCTCCACAATAGAGACCCTGGTAAGGCTTCTGCTGGTGGGACATCATCTAGGACGTTCTTCAGAGTGTTTGACTGCATATTTTCATTATCCACTAAGTTGTCTACCAACAGGTTTGCAGGGCTGACTCATGGAATAAATATTGAGATACTTTATTACACTAAAGTACTTTTAATAACCACTAATACCGCATTGGGGAAAAACTACTAGTCATATATTTCAAACCTTAGTTAAGCAAAATTATCTTGCATACTCTAATGTACTTAAGGTATCAAGAGTAAAAGTAAAGGAATTCTGCAGGAAAAAAACCTTAGGGTTTTTATGATGGTTCTGCTTTTATATTACTGCATATGTTGCATTTTACTTCTGAATATTTTCAAGGTTGATACATTTAAACTATATACTTTTGTGTAGTTTATTGTAAAACAATGCATCATATTGTAAAATAACATAATTTTGTAGTGTTGCTGTCCTGTGTGGGAAAATCACTTCGAGTATTAACGATGTAGTTCCTTACATACCACCACTGGTTATTTTGAAAATTAAAGTAAATGTAGGCCTATTGTCACAATATTAACAAATTGTTGCTAACTACAGCTCCGTCCCATTTCAAAGGGCGCATCTGAAGCGCTCGGACCGGTCTAGCCTACGGACGATTGTTCTTGTCGCCTAGCAACAGTGACTGACAGCTGTCGATGAAGAGCGGGAGTAACTAGCCTACAAAATCGCATCAAGGTAAGATATAAATGAACATTTGAATCTTCAGCTAAGCTGAAAGTACATGACCTGAAACATCCTTAATACCATGTCCTCCAGTAAAATATAAAACTTAAAAATGACAATAGCCAATTCTGGCTCCATAGCTGTTTACTCAATTATATCAAATGAATTATCAGGATGGCAGCATACTCTCGCACCGTTGCTTGGCGCCTGGAGCGGTAATCGGGAACACCTGGCTGCACAATTAGGAAATCCTACGAAGGCTACATGGTGTGCCGTTCGGAGGACGCATAGGCTGCATCGTTTGAAGTCCGCAGCCTTCGAAGGATGCAGTCTTCACATTGGGACACAGCTATTATCTCTTTATTTCGTACAACAGCAGCACTCATCTTGTTTGTTTAGCGGATGCCGATGAAGACAGTCGTAAACCGGAAACTGATATGCCAACTTCTGACAATAGCGGAAGTTCGTCGCGACGCTTGTGCAGGGGCAGCGAATCACGATTCGGCACAGGCTGTTGTATACAGTGGTGGTGGTAAGTAACGAAGTAAAAATACTTTGTTACTTTACTTAAGTATTTTTTTCGGGGATCTGTACTTTACTTGAATATGTTTTATTTGCATGTACTTTCACTCTTACTCCACTACAATATTAAAGACAAAGTTTACTTTTTACTCCGATACATTTCCCCATGCCCGCTCCAAGTTTTTATTACACTGATTTTCCAAACTGAAAAACTTGGTTTTCTTTTAAAAAAAAAGAACCCGCGAGCTCGCGAGCTCTTTGCCAGCATACACTCACGCAGCAGTTAGTTCGAGTAACCCCAGAGTGCAGTCTGGACGATGGCAATAGCATCCAGCTGCAGCCATAGATATCATATAAAGGCTAGATGTCTTAAGGCGGAGTCACTTCCGGCATCACCGGCGGCCATCTTAGGACAGGGCTCTGTGAATTAAGGTGAGTGAGCAGCACGCACACAAATCCTCTTATCTCGCTGAAATCTGGACGGATTTACAAACGGTTTGGTTTCTTACAAACATTATTAACGTGGCTATAATTCTGAATGCTTAAACATTTTGAACATAATTATTCATATGTATGCAGTATAATAGCTACATCTCTGACGTTTATAACAAACCAAACCGTTTGAAAATCGGTAGAAAATTGAGCAAGTTATGGTTATTTAAAAGTACATGCACCATGTTATGAGTGAGCGAGCACCCTGTCGTAAGATGGCCGCCGTGTGCGGATGTCGAGCTCCATTGGCCAGCAGCGCGGACGAGACATCTAGCCTTTATATGATATCTATGGCTGCAGCCCCGCAGACTCACCTCCGGCTAGACACCACTGGCTGGACACCAGTGGATAGACAGCCTACGTCATTTCCATTTTCTCCGTCATTTCCGCTTCGCCGCTAATTTCCGGTTTCACCGCTGGATGGACAGCAATTTTATTTCCTATTTTCACCTCTGGATTGACATATATTTATTTTATATTTTCACCTCTGGATAGACAGCATATTTAGTTCTCACCTCTGGGTGGACAGTATATTTATTTTATATTTTCACCTCTGGATAGACAGCATATTTAGTTCTCACCTCTGGATGGACAGTGTATTTATTTTATATTTTAACCTCTGGATAGACATATATTTAGTTCTCACCTCTGGATGGACAGTGTATTTATTTTATATTTTAACCTCTGGATAGACATATATTTATTTTATATTTTCACCTCTGGATAGACATATATTTATTTTATATTTTCACCTCTGGATAGACATATATTTAGTTCTCACCTCTGGGTGGACAGTATATTTATTTTATATTTTCACCTCTGGATAGACAGCATATTTAGTTCTCACCTCTGGATGGACAGTGTATTTATTTTATATTTTCACCTCTGGATAGACAGCATATTTAGTTCTCACCTCTGGATGGACAGTGTATTTATTTTATATTTTAACCTCTGGATAGACAGCATATTTAGTTCTCACCTCTGGATGGACAGTATATTTATTTTATATTTTCACCTCTGGATAGACATATATTTATTATTTTATATTTTCACCTCTGGATTGACATATATTTATTTTATATTTTCACCTCTGGATAGACATATATTTATTATTTTATATTTTCACCTCTGGATAGACATATATTTATTATTTTATATTTTCACCTCTGGATAGACATATATTTATTATTTTATATTTTCACCTCTGGATAGACAGCATATTTATTTTATATTTTCACCTCTGGATAGACAGCATATTTAGTTCTCACCTCTGGATGGACAGTGTATTTATTTTATATTTTCACCTCTGGATAGACATATATTTATTATTTTATATTTTCACCTCTGGATAGACATATATTTATTATTTTATATTTTCACCTCTGGATAGACATATATTTATTATTTTATATTTTCACCTCTGGATAGACATATATTTATTATTTTATATTTTCACCTCTGGATAGACATATATTTATTATTTTATATTTTCACCTCTGGATAGACATATATTTATTATTTTATATTTTCACCTCTGGATAGACATATATTTATTTTATATTTTCACCTCTGGATAGACAGCATATTTATTTTATATTTTCACCTCTGGATAGACAGCATATTTAGTTCTCACCTCTGGATGGACAGTGTTTTTATTTTATATTTTCACCTCTGGATAGACATATATTTATTTTATATTTTCACCTCTGGATAGACATATATTTAGTTTCTGTTTTCACCAGTGGATAGACAGCATTCTTTGCAGGCTTAATTGCACACGTCTTTTCCGTATTGTCATTTTACTTTTATGACTTAAAATATATAATATAAAAGCTGTGTGCAAAGTAAAATAATCTTTATCATATCTCTTTACATAAAACAATTCTCAATAATATACTTAATATTATAACATCAATAATTCATGCAAACTGCATTCACAAGAACCACCTTGAAAATATATATTGTTCAGATCATATCACTATTTTTTGTGACTTAAATTCAGCCTATAGATCAATGGACTATAACGTTTTGTCAATACAACAGACTTGTACATGTTAATTGACCACAGTGTTTTGCCTTGCCCATTTGGATATTCAATTCTTATTTATTTTTTATTTTTTTTGTAAATGTAACCACTTCTGTTTTTAAAATATACGTAGATTCACATGATCAGACAATTTACCAAACAATCCAGATCAAATTAACACTTCATGGTTTTGCAATATTTATTGGAAATTACACATGGTACAAATGGTAAAATATTCACACATCCAAGTGAAAAAAAAACGTATTTACAATATTAAATCATACCACTCAAAGAACGATTTAATTGGAAAATCTATTGTAGCAACCTAGCTCTAGAATTGAGGCACAACAGAGTTCACTAATACCTTTAAAAAAACACGACACAGTATAGCCTACCTTGAAAACAAGACAATTTTTTTTAACTAGCTAGTTTGTGCATTTGAATTCTGACATGACCTATAAATCATCGACAGTTTATTATTTTTTCTTACCGCTGACATCTCCATGGCGCGTCAAATTTGAAAAGTGAATGACGATACGGAAATGACGATACGGAAATGACGTCTGCTGTCCAGCCACTGGTGTCCAGCCACTGGTGTCTAGCAAGAAGTGAGTCTGCGGGGCTGCAGCTGGATGCCTCTCGACGATGGGGCTGGGCGACACTTTTAGGCGGGGCGACACGTGTCGCTCCGCCCACTCCCGATTTTATTGGTTTATAATACAGCAATCTAATTGGCGTAGACGCTTGAGGCATGAGCATGCGCATTCCTTTATGTACGAGTCTATGGTAGGAGTTTATGAATGATCTACGACTACTACGCTGTTTGGCCATACTACAGAAATATTAAGTGATGATAACCATGGGGATTTCCGATTTCAGTAACCTAATGATCAATTGGATAATATTTTGCTGAATTTACGAATCAAGTTAGATGAAGTTACTGTCAAAATGTATTCGTATAGCGCTCAATTCACATCGTCTCAAAGCAGCTTTACAAAAAATCATATTGTAAGCTTTAGGCTAATATTGAGCAGTTTTAGGGCTAGGCAATATCACGAAATATGTTGCTGATAAATGACTGTTTGAGATTTAGCCTAGATAGCCTACTCTTATTTTTATTAATTTACCCTGCAGATAAGTCAGTGCCACTTTTATTGAGCAATGATCATGACAGCATGAAATTACTGGCATAGCATAGGCTATCAAAGGAGAGATAATTTCTATAGGCTGATATAGGCTAGACAATATTTTTCCGCATGTGATGCAGGGCTCCGGAATTTCAAATCATTCGTAAATGCTTCTTCGTTTTTTTCCATTAGGATCAGTGAATAAACACAACCTCGGGATTTTACACAAATGATGGCAATTCACTGTATTTCAGTAAAACATCGGATAAATCCGAAAGTGTGTTTTATTTTATTTTAAAGCAAAACCACAGTGACAAATAAGACAATAATAGGCTAGCCTACCAAATAGTATACAAGCCCAGATCGATATAATAAATCTGTTTTAGTAAATACATATTTATTTATTTATTTATTTTCACATTTCAGCACTACACGGTTTTAATTCTATTGTAGCCAACGCACAAAACCCAATGGCCTGATGTCACAGTAACAGATAGTCGAAGTAGCCTACGGTTGACACTTATAGAAAACATGAATCTTTAAAACTATAACATATGGATTTACAGAACCAACAGGCCCTCATTTTATTAACAAAGAAATGTGAGTTTGCCATTAAACATTTTATTTGCACTTTGTAGCCTACCAAATAATGCACGCATTGGACAACATCTCGTTAAAAAAATGACAACAAAAAACGGTCGTGCTTTAAAAATTAAAATCAGCTGCTTTTACATTCTTACAGTGAATTATCATCCTTTGCGTAAAATCCCGAGTTTGTAAAACATCTCCTTGAAGTAGGCCTACGTTCATTTTTAAACAATAACTTCATCCATTCTGTTTCTTAAGTACAATAAAACATTAGCCAATAGATCTTAACTAAAATTACCATGGTAAACCGACAAGATAGACATATAGCCTACGATTAAAGTTAGCATTTAATATTTCTTTAATACGGCCAAATCATTCATAAAATCGTACTTAAAGGAATGCGCATGCTCAGACCTGAATCGTCTACACCAATAAGATTGCGGTATTATAAACCAATTAAATTGGGTGTGGGCGGAGCGACACGTGTCGCCCCGCCTAAAAGTGTCGCCCCGCCCCATTGTCCAGACTGCACTCTGGGGTACTACGTTAGTTCGAGGTGGAAGATGACCGCTGAAACAGGTGATAGTGCAGCTCTTGCTGCCAGCAGTGATCCCGAGATTCCCGACAGGGATCACCCATGGCAATATCTCAAGAATATGTTCGAATTCACTGAAGTCAAGGGAGATTCTTATCGGCTGAAATGTCTTCTTTGCCTGCCACGGGTGAATGAAATTTCAGCATTCAAAACTTCACCCTCAAATCTGAGAAAACATATTGAGGTGAGTTGACGTTAATGTTGTTACTATTGTTAGCCAAGTGATTTCATATTGAAACGTGCCTTGTAAACAGCTAGCTAACGTTAGTCAAGTTAGCTAACGCATAGTGATGCTAACGGTGGCAGACTTGGGGTTGTGTGTGATTCAACCGTAAGCTGGATGCTGGAGAGAATCAAGCTAGTAAGCTCAGCTGATTCTCCCTGCATGCTGCCGATCGGTCATGGATGATCCAGTCAGAGGTAGACTTGGAAAAGCTGACTAGTCAGGTTTGCCACACTAACGTTAGCTCAGTGTTTCCCAAACTTTTTTCTTTTGCGGCACGCTATTTACTATGGAAACATCTCACTGCACACCACCATGATATTAAACAGGTCACAAAATAACAGCAGATAACCATGCTTTTGAATGCAGCTGTTGCTATGTAGCCAATGCAGTTTTTATTAGGAATAATGACATGAAAACGTGATTTAAAGAAATGGTAAGCCTACAATTTTAGCCATAAAAATTATTTTACAAAACGCGAATATGGATTTTTCCTGCGCCACATCTGGGCAGCTCTTACATCACACCAGTGTGATGCAGAACACCCTTTGGGAAACACAGTGTTAGCCAACTTAGCTATCACTGCATTGATCACTTTGACCATGTTTCAATAAAGCTGGCAAGCCACATGTAGGCTATATGGTTGTTATTAACAGTTTTATATTTAGTGAAATGCACATTTATTAATTCATTGTATCTTTCTTGCAGAGAAAGCATCCCCATCAGTTAGAGAGTTACTCTAAATGGACTCAGAGTCATATCAGCTCACAGAAGAGAAAGTGTCACGAAAATCCTCCTGCCAGTACTAGCAAGCAGCTCAAGTTGGATATGTCTAGCAAGCGAGTGTCACAAGTGAACATAAACAAAGCAGTGATTAAGTTTGTTGTTGAAGGCCTTCAACCATTCAGTGTGGTGGACCTACAAGCATTCAAAGACCTGATCCAGGACCTCCAACCCAATGCCACCATCATGTCACGCCCCACTCTACGATCAAGTATAGCCGAAGCTACAAAATCTATGAAGAAGAAATTGATTTCGGCAATGAGTGAGGTGGAATACATCGCAACCACCACAGACTGCTGGACCACCAGAAGGCGCAGCTTTATTGGCATTACAGCTCACTGGCTTGATCCTGACAGTTTAGACAGTAGCCCTAGCATGTAGGCAGTTAAAAGGCTCCCACACTTTTGACGTTTTAGTGGCTGCATTAAACGACATCCATGCAGAGTACCAGATCCATGATAAGACCGTTAGAACAACGACTGACAATGGGTCGAATTTTCTAAAAGCATTCCGCATTTATGGAGACCAAGATGAAAACAACAATATGACTTACCCTGAGGAATTAAACAACTCGGGCGAGGGAGATGAGGAGGAGATTCAAGAAGTTGTTAACTTCCAAGAAGTGGCAAGTGTGCTTGATGTAGGCGATGGCTTTGAGTATCATTTACCCAAGCATCAGCGTTGTGCGTGCCACCTTCTCAATTTGGTGTCAATGGTAGATGCTTTAAAGGCAAACTCAAATGAGGCCTACAAAAAAGTGTCCAGCGCCGCATTTTCAAAGTGCCACGCACTATGGAACAAGAGTGGACGATCCGCTTTAGCTGCAGAAACCATCAAAGATGCATGCAAACTTCAGCTAATTAGGCCCAATGCGACCAGATGGAACTCGATGTTCCTTGCAGTGGAGAGAATAGTGAGGATTGTCAAATAACAAGGAGAGGGAGCCATCCGAGATGTCTGCACATCATTCAAAATTCCAATGTGAGTACTGTATTTTTGTTTATTGGGATTGTTTTCTGATGCCACTACTCCTACACTATTTAAGCTAGACACACCACACCAACTTTATTGTAGCCTCTCTACAACTGTCCCATTTATTGTAACTACCACATACTCACTAAATTGCCCCATTACAACTTTCCCACTCCTAACCCAACTCTTCAACTTATTAACTACAGTACAGTTATTCAATGAATCTACCCCACACTAATCAACCCACTACAGCTGCCCCACTCTGAACATCATAAATCACTTAATCCTAAATCCCTAATTGAACATTCTATTCCATTCTAAAGCTACTACCTAACATTTGATTAAAATTTGTGTTTCAGGCTCAATCCAACAGAACTGGCCTTTTTAACAGAATACTCTGCAATCATGAGTCCAATGGCCAAGGCCATCGATATTTTGCAGGCTGAAACCAACATACAGGTGGGATGACTTCTTCCCACTCTGACTCAACTGAAGACAAAACTGGACCGGATCAAGCCATCATTAAAGTTTTCCAAGCCACTTGTTGATGCTATTCAACTGGGTTTGAAGAACCGCTTCAGTGAAATCTTTGAAGACCCAGAACTGATTGCAGCCGCCATCTTGCTGCCAAAATTCAAGACATTGTGGACCAAAGATGAAACCGTCCTCAAAAAGGGTAAGGCAAAGTGTGTTTCTTTTGAACAGATATTTAGTATTTATTTTCAAAAACCTGAATAGGGATGTCTACTGTGTATTGATGGCAGTTCATGCATTAAACCTCACATTAAAGGGGGGCGGGGGTCATAGGTTTAATTATTTATTTGTAATCATTCTCTTACCATATAATCAGTTCATTGTTTGACCAGTGCAATACCAATGTCCATGTAATGGCCAGAATTGGCCGGGCTCATAGCCCCACTCCATTCCTCTTATTAAAGGTTAGGGAGGGTAAGAGAGTGATTAAAATATTAAATGAATATAACCTATGCAATAGATTAACAGTGACACACAATAATGCAAATAGGAAAGGAATTTTATTCCATGATAGGTTGCATGCGTTCTATGACAATACAGCTTGGGTTGCATGCATCCTTGAGGTGGAAGGTTTATGTCTGTTAACGGTGTAGAATGATATCATGGCTATTTGCCAAATGACAATTACAGTTAAGAATGGAAGTATGAAAAATATGTAATTTGGCCATCATTACTTAATGTTCTGAATGCCATGTATGGGATATGCATTGTTTTTCAGGACTGGACTACATCAATCTAGAGATGGAGACCTTGCATCCCCTCAGTAACTTGCATGCCACCTCTTCTGATGATGACGACTTTTTCTCATCCATCAAGTCAAACGCACAAGAAAGCTCCAAAGAACTTGAAGGATATTTGGCATGCTGTGCTGACCACACCAGTCTGCTGAAGACCTTTCCCTCCATCTGCAAGTTGTACATCAGGTTAAACACACCCCTTCCTGCCTCAGCGGCGTGTGAGAGGCTGTTTAGTACAGCAGGACTTTTATTTAGCCCCAGGAGAGCCAGGATGGACTCTAGCAATTTTGAAAATCAGCTTTTGCTAAAGTATTTTACAAAGCTTTTACAACTTTAAATAGTATTCTGTGTAGCTTAATGGTGTGTTTTCAACTTAAAAGAGGTGGTTCTTACCTTGTATCTTGCACATCTTCTGTTTGATGCAGCTAATGTTATGGAATGTTATGTCTATTGAAAGGTCAACCCCTATACTGCGATAAGGTGCTTCATTGTCTCTTTTGATTGTAAATCTAACTAATTCTTAATTGCAGTATCTAATTTCATCATTTGTTCAATTAAAACATTGCATATCACTCCCAAAACAATTGATCTGCTTAATTATTGATATTTACAGTTAATTTGAATATTTACTTTTTACTTCCGGTACTTAAAGCTGCATTCAGTAACTTCGGGATTTCTTCGCTGTATTCTCGCTTTTTGCTCGCAGGTTTCTCTCTAGAGCTCCCCCCACAGCTTCGGAATAGATATTTGACAACACTGTTGTAAAAACTCGTTGGCTATTCTCAGACACCAGAGGCTAGTAGATCAACGACATCAAAGCAGATGGGATATTCTTTAAAACGTCTTCGTCATTCGGGTTCGAACAGCGTGAGGGAGCGCAATAATGACGGCATTTTAGCAGATTTCTTTTGGCCGTAAAGCAATTGTTTACATCGCGAGACCTGATATCACGCGAGACTTCCTGACGCGGCGGCCGGTGGCCCGCCGCCCCAAAGTTGCAAGTGCGTATTTTCCGCTCACGGGCACCAGGGGGGTGCGAAACGACCACCATTCAACCCGAAATAAGTAATATAACCATTCCAATGACTCCGAAGCTGTTCAGTTAAGGTAAAAAAAGTTACTTAGTTCACCTTTAAGTATGTTTTAAATCGGATACTTTTGTACTTTTACTCAAGTGATGTTTGAATGGAGGACTTTCTACTTTTACTGGAGTCATTTTTTATTTAGATACATCTACTTTTACTTGAGTATAACTTTTGAGTAATTTTACCACCCCTGGTTGTATACCACATCAAGAGAGTGTAGACAAGTGGCAGTAGTGTTAGCATATATAATATCTGCATAGTCCAGAATAGGTAGCAACAACTGAGAGACTATTCTTCTCCTAACCTGAAAGTTAAAGCAGTCTATCGATTGATATGTTTTAAGACGAAAGCTAAGTTTGTTGTTAAGCTAAAGAAGTTAAGTTAAAGATCAGTTTCTAGCCAAACACCGAGATATTTAAATTTTTCGGTTGGCTCTAGAGGAGAAGAATCCAGAAAATGCAAATTAAGATTATTTCTATCTTTCCTCTGGAAAAGCATACAGTAAGATTTTGATTTATTCAGCAGGAGTTTATTAAATGACAGCCACTGCTGTACAGAATCAAAGTCATGTTGTAAAGAATAATTTATGTTGGGAATATTTGGTTTGGAGCAATATATAATTGTATCATCTGCATAAAGATGAATGTCGCATCCTGAACAGCAGAGTGGCAAGTCATTAATAAAAATGGAAAATAACAAAGGCCCAAGCGAAGAACCCTGGGGTATGCCTTTATCTACACCTGTAAAATTCGACTGACTGCCCCTGAAGGACACACACTGGCGGTGGTGATGGAAATATGAGTTAAACCAAAGAAGAGATGAACGGGAAAGGCCAATTGAATATAATTTATCCAGGAGCAGATAATGATCAACTAAATCAAATGCTTTTGTAAGATCTAAGAAGATGGCACCAGTACACATATTGTTATCAAAACTAGAAAAAATATCATTTGTAAATTTCAAAAGAGCTGTGGTAGTTGAGAAGTGTTTCCTGAAACCTGACTGGCATTGAGATAATAAATTGTAATGAGAGAGATAGTTAGATAATTGATCGAAAATAATTTTCTCAAAAATTTTCACAATACTATTAATTATTGAGATAGGTCTGTAATTGTTCATGTTTTGGGTGTCCCCTCCTTTATACAATGGAATGACTTTTGTACACTTCCATGCCAGAGGCACTTCACAGGTTAAAAATGACAGATTAAAGAGCTCAGCCAATGGAGAGGATAGGACATGTGAAGAAAGTTTGATAAACTTACCCTCAATACCGTCAGGGCCAGGTCCACTGCTAGAGGATAACTTGCTAATGGCCAGCTGGACATCAGCTGAGCTAGCCTGTCGGAATGTGAAAGAACTATCGCAGGGCTGAGAATTAACAGTCGGCTCTGGGTGAAAGAGCGATGAATGTACCTGCGGTGTTTGGGAGAAATGCAAACTAAATGCGTTGGAGATCACTGCTGGATCATTAACAATTTCATTATTGATTGTCATGTTACTCGTGGTACTGTTGGACTTACCAAGTAAGGTATTCATTTTTTTTCCAAAATTGTTTAGGATTACTGAAGTCATTTGACAAACTATTTCTGTAGTAATTGGCTTTAGCATTTCTTGTTTGGGTGGTACACGTGTTTCGTAGCCGTTTGTATTCCTCCCAATCACTAGGAAGTTTTGTATATTTGTGTTTATTCCAAGCCCTATCCCTCTGCTTAAACAGACTGATAAGATCCCCATTTACCCAAGGTAGATGATGACCTTTGACCTTAATAGTTGTCCATGGGGCATGCTTATCAATTTGCACTTATCGACTTGCACAAATTCTGTATAAAAGAAATTCCAGGCAGCTTCCACATCAGGAATTAGGCTAAGTCTATTCCAATTTATCCTTCTCACATCATTTATAAATAAATCACTGTTAAATAATTTCATGTCACGGATCCTAATATATTTAGGAGAAAGATGGGGAGTTGAAATTTTCCAAATGCAATATATGATAGAATGGTCGCTGAAACAATCCGAGAGAACACCAGATTTTATTATTCTGTTGGGGTGTGTGACTAGTATCCAGTCAAGAAGAGATTTGCAACTTGGACTGATTCTTGTAGAATTATTGTACTATAAAGCTAATCATCTCAGAAATAGCCTTTAGGGTTCCCAATGACCAAAACATAAAATAAAAATTATATATACGTAACAGCATATGTAATAATAACTAATTAAATTACGTATTTTATAGATACATTTATATTCACAATGGAAATTGCCATGATATTAAAGGTCTATGTTAATTCATAACTTAGTAAAACATCCAGGTAATAATTAATTAAATTACTTAATTAAATGACTGGACTACTGTGTTCCCAAGATTCATTGCAGTCATTGAACCCTAATGTTGTTTTTTATTGTCTGTCAATTTCCACCTACATTTCATAAGAAAAAGCAGTGGTATCGTCAAAGGATAAACATAAATGTCCTGACATTATTGACACTCAACAAGAAATTATTAATTGTCTTTCACAGTCAAATGAACTGGAATTAATTTTTTGGTTTCTCAGAAAAGTCAGTGCAAAAAGAGAATGAAGTGGAGGCAGAGCAGATTGAAGAAGGCACAGCAGAGAAAGCGAAAGATTATGATCCAGGTGAGAAAGTGAACAGAGTTGGTTTGGATAATGTGTCAGTTAACAAATACAAATGAAGTTAAGATTTCTATAGTTACCAAACTCATATTTTTTACGTGATTGTCACAGTACAGGGACAGAGAGAGCATGAAGAAGAGGAAGACATGAGTCAGGAGAGAGAGGACAGATATGCAGAGAAAGACATGTCAGATGAAGCACAGACATCAGCTGCACCTTTCAAACAGTTTGACTTAGGTGAAAAGGACACAAATCAGCCAAAATTACACTATTATCCACAGGAGAACTTTGGCTTGCAAAAAGATCATTCCAGCCAAACTGGTTTCAAATTTTTGGCTTGGCTTGAGTACTCACAGAAGACAGTTTCTGCCTATTGCTTTGCTTGCCGTGTCTTTGGTAAAAACTTGAAGCATGATGTATTTGTGAATAGTGGATTCAAAAACTGGAAAAAGGCACTCAACATATTTCACAAACATGACTCAGTCACACAAGGATTGTATTGTCTCCTGGAAAAGTTACAAGGTGCATTACAGGGAAATGTTATACAGCAGATTGAAGAAGCAAATGCTGATGAAATTAGACAAAGAAGGGAGTATATGCAATGTATTGTGGCTTTGACCTGCATGTTGGGGAAGCAAGGGCTACCATTCAGGGATCATGATGAAACAGCAGAAAGTCATAATAAGGGCAACTTCTTGGAATGCATGGGGCTTTTGTAGCGGTTTGATCCTTTCTTGCAGCACACACACCCCCCCCCCGATGTGGCAGGCTTGCATAAATAAAAATAATAAAAAAAAAACTTCCCCAAGCAGTGGCATACAAATATGCTGTGTGTGACTCCTTAAAGCAGAAAGGCAGTGAGCCCACTGCTGCAGATATGCCAGAGCAAAGGCAGTGTGTGAAGTATGGCAGCAAATCAGTGCCTAAAAGAACCGAGCGCACAACTGATGCTGGCGCGCACGGTAAATGCATAGACAGTAAAAGAAATGGACACAGCGACCCCATTGGATTCAACGGAGAAAAGTGAAGTCAATTAGAAGCTCTCACTTGAGCGTACTGCGCAGCCTCAAACTGAGCTTGACGACGTAGATGTGACGAGAGCAACCTGTCTGTCTTTTAGTAGCTGTGCCAAGAGAAATCTGAATCATTCCCTTCCGAAACTTGCAGAGACGGAGAGTGTGAGTAGGAGGTGTCCATGAGCTGGAGCAGGAGCAACTTTTGCTAAGTATTCTGATTAATTATTTTGTCATATTGCCTCCACGTCCCCCCGATTGCCCGCGAGCTTCTCCTCCTGTCCATACGGTAATTTCTCTACTGTGCGACAGAGAGTCGCGTGGTTATGACACCATCGTTAGCCTATTTTTACAAAAACTGCTTCTACGGGGCCATAACGTAAGATACAAGGTAATGGAGCCTTTTATACATTTTCGTGTTTCTTTAGAAATAAATAATGGACAAATGGAGTCTTTAAACGCCTCAGATGTAAAGTTATTCGCTGTCGATGTGACGCCAAAATGAATGGGAGTCAATGGAATGCTAACAGCAGGTGATGGTCTGCTAATCAATGGCGGCCCCCGGGGAAGCTTCAGTTTTTTCTGAAAGATTTCCCCCTTGGGTAAAGGTGATAAGGTAACTTCCGCGATCTATAGTACACGCGAGGAAACGGCAACTTGCAAGCTCATTCTTCTTCTTCTTCTTTTGGTTTTATGGCGGGTTGCAAACCAACTTTAAAGGTGCATACCGCCACTACTGTGATGGAGTGTGAAAAGAATGAACTAAATACTCCTATATCCTATTATATAACCCACTATTCTTAATAAATCGCATGATTGCATTTATTTGTTTTCCTGAATTTGGACCATCATTTAATAAGTTATATTGAAGGTTATAGTGAATTCCTGGCACCCTACTGCTTGTAATTCTTCCTTAAGAATCCTCATTTCTTTATTATAAGCCTTACATTTCTTCAATACATGTTCTACTGTCTCCTCTATTAAACAGACATCACATAAACCAGTGCTATGCTTCCCTATAATGTGTAAAGTATGATTTAGATTTGAATGTCCTGTTCTTAAATGTGTGAAAATAACTTGTTCTCTTCTACTTAAGTTGTGAATTATATTGCCTCTCTTTATGGTATTTTTGGACCTTGTAATAGTGCCGACCTGTATGACACGAGTTCCAAACTGTCTGCCATTTCTTATTGCACGCTTCTAAAATAAAATGTTTTCCTTCTGATCTACTGAGTGAAATGTTTATATTTGGTTCTTTCATTTTTAATGATTCTTTGGCTATTTTGTCTGCTTCCTCATTACCTTGAATTCCCACGTGTGCTGGAACCCACATAAATCGAATTATTCTTCCCACCTGTCGTAAACTGTATAACCTGATCATGATTTCTGTTAAAATGTCAGTTCTATTTGTTTCCAATGATTGTAAACTCCCAAGAACTGCCATTGAATCAGAGCATATTATTACTTTATCAGGTCTAACTTCATAAACCCACTCTAGTGCCATTAGAATAGCTGTCATCTCAGCTGTATATACTGATGTACCATCTGTTATCCTTCCAGCCTTCCTCACCTTAAACTCTGGAACATAGAATGCAGTCCCTGTCCTTCCAGTCTCTATACTCTTCGAACCATCTGTATATATTTGAAGAAATGAGTAGTGTGAGTTTTTTATATAGTCATTAACATATTTGTTTATACTAACAACTTCATCCATTTCCCTTCTATTCTCTAGTAATTTTATGTCAATTTCAGGTTGAGCTAGTATTCAAGGTGGAATTGGGGATATTACTACTGTTGGTGCAAATGATTTTGAGTCTAGACCATCTTCATGGTTTTTCCAGCCCACCTTTATTTTCCATGCAAAGCCTTTACCTGTTGCATTTAAAATTTCCCAGCAATCATTCAGGACTTCCCTTACAGGATGATTATCTCTTTGTCCCTGTAAATTAATCCAGTATGCCATAGACAATTTTTGTCATCTTTTAAATAATGGCATTTCTGATGTTTCTACTTGCAATGCTGCAATGGGTGTGGTTCTCTTACGAGAGGTCTCTCGTACTGCGTAAGTATCTTACGCTAGGGGAAAATCCCTTTTCCACGAGATACTGAAGCCAAGAAAAATTATCCTTAATTTTGTATTAATGTAAAACGCGTTGCGGCAGCATGCAGACATAGGCAAGACGGCTCGCGTGCCTATTGGCTGCTCTGCGGCAACTGCAGCAGCCTATCGAGCGAGGCCTAGCGTGACGTCAGACCCAATGGGGTGCTTCGCGCCCACTGCGTCACGTCCCACCGAAACGGGCGTGGCCTAGGCCTATAAATTCAGCTCGCAGGCAGCTATTTCTGATTTTTCATCTCTTCAGCGAAGCACACGCATCGCTGGATCCCGAGTGAAGCCGCGCCGTCAGAAGAAGCCTCTGCAGCGGGACGAGTCGCCTCTGAAGTCGCTGGCCGCGCCGCCTTCCCGCCGCGCTATCCGGTGCTCATATCCTTTTCTCTCTGCTGCGTGTGTGTTCGCCGCCGCGACACACACTGTCTAAAAGAGCTGCGTCTTTTTCAAGATGCCATCCTGCGGCTCGTGCAGAGCCACACTCAGTGACGGGGACCGCCATGTTATCTGCGCTTCCTGCCTGGGTGAGGATCATGCAGTTCTCGCGCTCGCTGACGGCGGCTGCCCTCATTGCGAGCTGTTGCCCATGGCGACTCTGAGGACTCGCCTGGCACTCTTCGCCGAGACTGCACCCCCGCCCGCTGTAGTGCCGCGCCGTAAAAAGCGCCGTGCTCAGCGGGTCCCGGAACCTTCCCCCACCCGCCCAAGCTCGCCGGTTCGCCCGCCAGCTTCGCCGGTCTCGTCAGCGTCTCTTCCTGACGGACAGCGGCCGCCGTCTGCCGCCGCTTCCGTTATTGACGCTGATGAAAGAGCCGCGTCGGGGGAAGATGATTCCTGCTCTCTCCTGGCATCGGGCAGTGAGGATTGGGCGAGCTCTGCTGATCTCGCTCCATCTGCTCGCGCATCGTCAGGCAAGAGAGCCAGCATCGAGTCAGAGCTGATGCGTGTACTCGCACAGGCCGCGGCGAGCCTCGGCCTCGAGTGGACTACGCCTGAGCAGCCTGCTCACAACCGGCTGGACGAATATTTTCTCCCTGGGGA
This sequence comes from Rutilus rutilus, assembly GCF_951802725.1. Classification (NCBI taxonomy): domain Eukaryota; kingdom Metazoa; phylum Chordata; class Actinopteri; order Cypriniformes; family Leuciscidae; genus Rutilus; species Rutilus rutilus. The sequence continues at coordinate 14,928,387 of NC_140213.1, forward strand.
GCGCGCTTCGCCCGCTTCCAGACCAGCGCCTTTTCTTCCCGAGCTTCATGAAGAAGTCGCTAAGTCTTGGAGCGCCCCCCATTCTGCTAGAATGCGCTCTTCTGTTTCGCTAGCATTCTCCGCTGTTGACGATGCTAAAAACAGAGGCTACCATTCGCTGCCGCCGGTCGAAGAAGCGATAGTCAACCACTTATGCCCGCCCTCTGCTGGACGGCGCGCTAAGCTGGCGCTACCTTCTAAAGCTTGCCGCACTACGTCAAGCCTGCTCGGTCGCGCTTTCTCCGCCGCTGGGCAGGCTGCGTCAGCGCTGCACACTATGGCCACGTTGCAAATTTTCCAGGCCGATCTCCTCCGAAAGCTGGACGAGAGAGGACCAGATGCAATTTGCGTGCCAGACTTAAGAAGTGCTACGGACCTCGCTCTCCGCGCTACTAAGTCTGCTGCACAGGCCATAGGACGGAGCATGGCCTCTCTCACCGTAGCTGAGAGACACCTATGGCTGACGCTTTCCGAAATGTCTGAGTCTGAGCGCGCCGCGTTCCTCGACGCTCCTCTGTCTCCCGCTGGCCTTTTCGGAACTTCCGTTAAGGATTTAGCGGAGAGGTTTGCAGAGGTACAGAAAGCGTCACAGGCTATGAAGCACTTCCTACCGAAGCGCTCCAGTTCTGCAGCAGGCCGTGCAAGACCGTCTGCCCAGAGCTCTCAGCCTCAGCCTCCGCCCACCGCCGCCACTTCGCAGCGCCGACAGGCCCGAAGCGCGAGACCGCGCTCTCGCTCATCTGGCCGCCACCCCGCTCCGCGTGGGCCGCGGCCCAGGCTTGCGGTAAAGCCCGAGGTCCCGAAGTCGTCCTAGCACGTCTAGGAAAACGACGGTGTTCAAGTCCCGCTGCGGCCGGGCTTCCACCAAAACTCATCGCTCGTCCAGTTCCAAGAAATGTGACTGTTCAAGTGTATTTAGCAGCCAACAAGCCGGTTCCACTGCCCGCTTGCCTGCACACAAAAGCCGTTTTCACGGCTACCCAGATAAATCCCATAATTGCGTATTTTCTGGTGTCCCGGCCACGGCCGAAGGTGTTATGAGTGTAGACAAAATGCCCACTGCCCAGTGCTCATTCCTACACACAAGCACAGCCCATCACACAGGGCTCGCGCACATAAAATCGAACCAGCTCGATTGCGCATTAAACGTAGCAGATGTGCCCACTGCCCAGTGCCCACAATCACTACGTTCTGCATGTCTCCAGGTTTCTGTAAAAACGAAACCAGTGTGCATTCGCTCTGCCCGGGCGGACAATGCTTTCGGTGTGATAAATGTGCCCGCTATTCCGCGCCCACATCCACACATAGACATGACAAATCCTACGGGATTCGCCCAGCCCTCCCCCTCTCGGTTTGCCACCGCAGAGGAGTCGAGCGCGGGCAATCTGCCCGCTGTCATCAGCGCGCCCTCTGCCTCAAATGTCATAAACGCAACGCTTATGTTGCGGCACACCGAAGCCCCCCGGTCGCCAAGCGACCAGCGTGCGCTTCGCATTCAACCCCTAGCCACCCGTGCAGATGCATGGGCAAGGCTGCCCGGGGTTACGAAATGGGTGCTAGACATTATAGAAAGAGGCTATTCGCTACAGTTTCGCCGACGCCCGCACCGTTATACAGCGCGCGTCGAGACCACGGTAAAAACAGAAGTAGCACACCTACTTCGAGCCGAAATTTCAAAACTATTGAGCAAAGGGGCCATAGAGCCGTTATCTCAAGCTCAGAGCGAAGGGGGGCTGTACAGCAGATACTTCCTGGTACCGAAAAAAGACGGGGGTCTCAGACCCATTCTAGATCTGAGGCAGCTGAACAAAGTGCTTGCAAAGCGAAAGTTCAGAATGCTCACGACCAGAAAAATTCTCGCGCAGATTCGCAGAGAAGATTGGTTTGTGTCAATAGATCTGAAAGACGCGTATTTTCAAATACAGATAGCGTCACGTCACAGGCGATATTTGAGATTCGCCTTCGAGGGCCAGGCATATCAGTACACAGTCCTTCCGTTCGGCTTGTCCCTGGCACCCCGTACATTTACGATGTGCATGGACGCGGCGCTCGCACCCCTCAGACTACGAGGCATGCGAGTATTGAACTACTTGGACGACTGGCTGATTCTAGCTCAATCTCACTCGGTGCTCATAGAGCACAGGACCATTTTACTCGATCACCTCGAGAATCTGGGTCTCAGAGTCAATTGGCCAAAGAGTTCTTTGTTCCCCAGACAGATAATATCTTTTCTGGGCACAGAACTGGACTCGCTCTCTATGATAGCGCAACTGACACCTCAGCGCGTACTAGACATTCAGCGCGCAGCGAGCTCTTTCCGCTGCGGCGCGTCTGTCCCGCTCAGGAAATTTCAGAGGATGCTGGGTCTCATGGCCTCAGCATCGTCAGTACTCCGGTTGGGCTTGCTACGCATGCGCCCGCTACAGTTCTGGCTGAAAGCGCGAGTTCCGCGCCGAGCGTGGGCTTCCGGTCTGCTTCGTCTCAAGGTCAATCAGAAATGCATCGCAGCTCTGAAACCTTGGAAAGCAAACGACTGGTACCAATCAGGTGTAAGCCTGGGGACTTCCTCGAGTGTGAAGGTAGTGTCTACGGACGCGTCCTCCACGGGATGGGGAGCGCTGCTCGAGGGCAGACCGTTCTTCGGCCAATGGTCAGAACGAGAGAAGCTTCTCCACATAAACTGCCTCGAAATGCTGGCAGTAGACAACGCGCTGACGCGTTTTCGTCCCCAAATACAAGGACACCACTTCCTGGTCCGCTCGGACAACATGTCAGTGGTGTCCTACATAAACCGCCAGGGCAGCCTCAGGTCCAGAAACCTGTACAGGCTGACAGAACGCCTCCTGGTGTGGGCTCAGAGCAACCTGTTCTCACTGAGAGCAGCGCATGTGCCAGGGCTTCTGAACGTGGGACCGGACAGACTGTCCAGGAACAATGTTCCGACAGGCGAGTGGTCTCTACACCCACATACAGTCCAGCTGCTGTGGAAGAAATTCGGCAGAGCGGAGATAGACCTGTTCGCGTCTCAAGAAAACGCTCACTGCCCAGAATTTTTCTCCAAGAGCAGAAACGCGCTGGCTCATGTTTGGCCTCGCCGCCCGCTCTATGCATTTCCTCCCGTCTCTCTCCTGACTCAGGTGATAGAGCGGATCAGGGAAGAAGGATGCTCAGTGCTACTCGTAGCGCCGTTCTGGAAGAACCAGCCCTGGTTCCCAGTTCTGATGCAGCTAGAGAGCACTGCCCCATGGCCAGTGCCAGTGAGGAGGGACCTCCTCTCTCAGGCCAAGGGCTCGATTTGGCATCCGCGCCCAGAGCTGTGGTACCTTCACGTTTGGGCCATCAACGGGTACCCGCTGACCTCCCAAGCGGAGTGTTAAGCACGATCACGCAGGCTAGAGCTCCGTCTACGCGACGTCTCTATTCCTCACAATGGTCAGTGTTCTCCAGCTGGTGCACGGCTCATGGCGTGTCGCCCCCGGACTGTGGGGTGACGGAGGTTCTCTCCTTCCTACAAGAGCTGTTGGATAAGGGCAGGTCCCCTTCCACGCTCAAAGTCTATGTGGCGGCCATTGCAGCGTTCTCGAACGCAGAGTCTGGTCAGTCAATAGGAAGGAACGATCTAGTCATCCGCTTCCTTAGAGGAGCTAAGAGACTGAATCCTCCCAGATCTCCCTCAGTCCCCGTATGGGACCTTTCCACGGTGCTAGAGGCCATGAAAGGTCACCCATTCGAGCCTTTACAGACCATCGGTCTTAAACACCTGTCTTTCAAGACAGTGTTTCTTTTGGCTCTCGCTTCAGTGAAGCGCATAGGGGACTTACACGCGCTCTCAGTGAGTGCGACGTGCATGGAATTTGGGCCTAATGACTCAAGGGTTATACTCAAACCCAGGCACGGCTATGTTCCAAAATCCCTCAACACACCGTTTAGGGCGCAAGTCATTTCCCTGTCAGCCCTACCGGTCTCTGACGAGGAAGGAGACGCGAGCTTCCTTTGCCCAGTCAGGGCATTAAGAGCTTATGTGTCTCGCTCATCTGTCTTCAGACAGACGGAGCAGCTCTTTGTTTCATTTAGCGGACGCTCCAAGGGGCTGGCCGCGTCGAAACAAAGCCTATCCAGATGGATAGTTGACGCCATTGCGCTGGCATACACTTCCAAGGGCATGCAGTGTCCGTTGGGTGTCAGAGCGCACTCCACGAGAAGCATGGCTTCATCGTGGGCCTGGTCGAGTGGGATTGCCTTACAAGATATATGTATGGCGGCAGGCTGGGCCTCCCCGTCTACATTTATAAGGTTCTATAACCTAGAGGTTCCCGCCTTACAGGCCAGGCTGTTGTCGGTCTAAATGCACCAGTACTGTCTGTCCCGATGCTTTTGGTTCAGCATACTGTGTCTGCTGAGCGCTGCCCTACAGCAATGCTTGCTGATTGACGTATAAATGGCAGGACCCATGATTTCCCATCAGCTCAGGCCGCACCCCGCCCTGGCTGTATGATGACATCTGCGTCTTATGTACGCTGTTGCATGTGGAAGAGCGCGGCTCCGCCCCTCCCTCTTCCCAGACTCCCTGTGAGTTCCCCTGGTGATTATGCACTATATGAACCCTGGGCTTCGCCCCTGGGTCTTTGGTGTTGATCCCAGCAAGCACGGCGTTTTACATTGGGTCCCCTAGCGTAAGATACTTACGCAGTACGAGAGACCTCTCGTAAGAGAACGTACTCGGTTACTAACGTAACCTCGGTTCTCTCTAGAAGAGGGAACGAGTACTGCGTATCTTGCCGTGCATGCACACGCTCTGGTTAAGCTTCGGCGATGAAAAACCAGAAATAGCTGCCTGCGAGCTGAATTTATAGGCCTAGGCCACGCCCGTTTCGGCGGGACGTGACGCAGTGGGCGCGAAGCACCCCATTGGGTCTGACGTCACGCTAGGCCTCGCTCGATAGGCTGCTGCAGTTGCCGCAGAGCAGCCAATAGGCACGCGAGCTGTCTTGCCTATGTCTGCATGCTGCCGCAACGCGTTTTACATTAATACAAAATTAAGGATAATTTTTCTTGGCTTCAGTATCTCGTGGATTTTCCCCTAGCGTAAGATACTTACGCAGTACTCGTTCCCTCTTCTAGAGAGAACCGAGGTTACGTTAGTAACCGAGTACGTTTTAACTGCTCCTAAAACGATTCTTAATGCCTTAGCTTGCATGACATCTAGTTACTTTAACAACGTTGATGATGCTGACTCATAAACAATGCATAGTCTAATGTTGATCGCATAAGACCAATATAAATGCCCTTTAATGACTGTTTGTCAGCACCCCAATCTTGTCCTGCTACTGCTCTCATTAAATTTAAAACCACATTTCTTTAATATATAATCTATATGGTCCTTCCAGATTAATTTGTCATCAAACCACAATCCTAGATACTTAAATGTTGTCACTTTCTTTAAAGAAGACCCATATAATTTTTGCATTTTATTCTCTTTAATTTTCTTCCTTGTAAATATCTGGTAACATGTTTTAGATATTGAGAATCTGAAACCCCATTCTAATGACCATTTTCCAACTACTTCTATAGCTTTTTGCATTTTATCCATATTAAAAGATGTATTCCTTCCTCTTTTCCACATTATGCCATCGTCTGCATATAAGCCAGTGTTAATTCCCGGAGCCACTTTTCCAAAAATATCGTTAATCATAATATTAAATAATATAGGACTAATCACACTTCCCTGAGGCGTTCCATTTTCCACACTTAGAGTTTGAGATATTTCCCTACCCACTTGAACTTGAATTGTTCTGTCAAATAAAAAACTTAAAACCCAATTAAACATTCTTCCTTCTATTCCAATTCTCTTCATTTTAATAAGTAATCCCTCTTTCCATAACATGTCATATGCCTTTTCCATATCAAAGTAAACTGCCACTAATCCCTCTTTGACTGATAGCTTTCTTTACATCTGTTTCCAGCTTTACTAATGCATCTATGTTGATCGGCCTTTCCTAAAACCATATTGATTAGGTGCCAACGCTCCCTTACTCTCAAGTACATATATTAGCCTATTTACAAATTTTTTTTTTCATCAGCTTACATAAAGTGCATTGGCCTGTAATTCCCTGCTATTGATGCATCTTTCCCTGGTTTAGCTATTGGAATTATTATTGCATGTTTGATGTTTCCATAACCTTGGCATTCTTCCTTCTACCCATATCTTATTATAGCCTATAAGTCCAATACTACTTTAAGAATTCTGTAATTTGCATATTTGAGCATAATATAACAAATTCCATCTTGTCCAGGTGCTGTTCGTTTTATCCTGTGTAATACCCTTTTAAGTTCCCATATTTCAAAGTCAGCACCTAATGCTCCTTTTCCATCAGGTCTTTTAATATATTATGTCTTAATGTTGATTCAAAATTTCCTGTCTTTTCATTCTATAATTCTCATCGAGATTTTCTTTACTATGTGCTTTCTGAAAGGTTTTAACTAATAATTCTGCCTTGTCCTTTTCTGTAATAGCTGTCCTTCCTTCTCCTGAGATTACTGGCATATTTCTGGTTTTATATATTCCAATCATATTCTTTCGCGAGCTCATTCAAACCCTGCGCGCGCGCATGACATCTCCTCTGCACGCAATACAAGCCCTAGCGCGCGCGCATGATCATTCCCCACGGTCTCGCGCTTGCTCTTTTCTCGCCTGCTGCTTTTGCTCGCTCGAACACTGTTTAAAAGCAAAAAATATTTATCCAACCCCATTTAAAAACAGTCTGTGGGTGCCATCTTTTGAACATTCATCATATTGCATTGGTTGTCTTTTTTTTTTGTCCTCAAACAGAGCACTAATCTGTTTATTTTTAAGTTACACATTCTACATTGATTAAAAAAGAAAATCAAATGTGTTTTTAATGGTAGTATTATTTTATACAAAAAAAAATGAATTATAATTCAGATGAGAATAAAGTTAGTGTTAATAAAAATGTTATGGAAAACAAATATATTGATCTGAAATATAGCAAATTAATTTTACATTTATTCAGGTACAATTACCAAACATATCTCAAGGTCTCTTTGTCTTTTTATTAATTTAATTAATAAACTAATTATATACAACTATTGTCAATGCACTACAAATAAACTGGTTCTATGCCTTTACTTTATTAATAAAACCTATTTAAAAAATACAAGGCTTAAGACATTTATTTTCCTTTGGTGGTACAGCCTGAGACATGCACAATAAAAAGAAATTGCCTTCTACATTTTTGTTTTGCTTTTCCCTCCATTGTGCCGAACTCGTACCGAACCGTGATGTCTGAACCGAGGTATAAACCGAATCGTGAATTCTGTGTACCGTTCCACCCCTAATGTAAACGTATTGTCGATCGCAGATAGACAAGTTTGAGACGCTCGTGCTCGTCATGGTGCGGCGCCATCTAGTGTCTGGCACCCTGGGCAATTGCCCAGTTTGCCCAGCGCTTCCGCCGGCCCTGCGTGTCACCCAGCATACCCAGTTTAAAAAGTCACCGCTCACCACTGATGTATATGCATGTGCAGACTGTACGCGTACATATGTATACCAAAGGAATTAATGTACAATTTGTAATTTTATTTCGTGTTTATTGTACTTCAGTTTTACAAAAAAAGGATAAGAGAAATCACAGAAGTAAACATTCTGGAAATTATTCTGGAAACTGCTTTGTGTGTGTCTGTTGGCTAGTTGTCTTAAGAGTGATGTAGTTGCGAAGACAGCATATGTATCAATATAGAATTACTACAACAAATTTGTGAAATACTTATTTACTAATGATTTGTAATCATTTCATGAGTTACAAAAACATTTTTAGATGACTTACAACACATTTGTCACGTTAACATATCAATAATAATATCTAACTTCCTCTATATGTACTGTAAGAGAAACGGCTCAGAATCAGAGGAACATGGTACTTCTGTGAAGGGTCAGTGATGGTGAAGACAACCTGAAAAAACAAAACATACAATAATAAATAACACACTAACAATTGTTATTAGAAAGAGTGTAAAGCAGTGGTTTACAATCCTGGTCCCGGGGACCCACTGATCTGCATATTTTGTTTATCTCCATTATTTAACACACCTGATTCAGATCATCAGCTTTTTAGGAAAGAGCTCCATGAATGGAACTGAGTGTGTCAGATAAGAGAAACACACAAAATGTGCAAAGCAGTGGTTCCCTTTCATAGGTTCACTCGACGCCATGTCAACTGCTGATGCTATGGGATCACCCCCAGGTGTTATGATTGTCTGAAGCCTGTATAGAGTGACTGCAATTTATTGGCTGTTGGTGCTTACACTGCCCCATGACGCATATGTCACGTTCGCCTCAAAATGTCATGCTCATGCCATCTCACTCAGATTTAACTATTTTCAGGAAGTGGTTTATGTGTTGCCCTTAAGGAAGATTTGTCTCGCATTCTCTTGCCATATTTTCGTGCAGTTTTTCCAACTCCTCTCAGTGAATGTGATGAGTTTTTGGAAAGTGTGTGGCTCTGTGTCCTCAGTTTAGTCCTGAAATGGATACACATGACACATGAGGTGCGTACAATGTTTGAGTGTTAAACATGCTCAAGCAGCACTTAACTAATTGTCTGATTGTCGCCACTGTCATAGTTTAAAACGAAAAGTATTGCGCTCTAGACTAGCTTGGGGTGACAACAACAAGTTTGAGCATGAGGGAGAGCTGACGGGTTTTTTCCCTCCGCACACTCTCTCCCCGGATCATGTGCATTCAGAAAAAGAGCGCTTTTAGAACCCAAGCATTTATTAAAATTATTGCTGATTTTTGTCCTGAACCGGAAGCTCATAATACTATCTCTTTTTATCTTTTCTCACGCCAACTCTGGAAGTCTTGGCCATTGCTGCCCTCTAAGCCGTGCAGGGTCACCTCCACTTTGGAGCAAGTTTTACATGGCTGCTGGTCAGGCAGGAGCAGCCCTACATACAATAGCAGTATTGCAGGTTTACTAGGCAGATGTCTTAAAAGGACTTGGATGGGGGTTCAGGCCTGAATGCTGAGACAGTTTAGACAGGCTGATGACTTGGCGCTCCATGGCTGCATTAGTGCTGGCAGAATGTCACCTCTGGCTAAACCTGACTGACATCCGGGAGAAAAATAGGACCTTCCTTTTGAATGCTCCTCTGTCTCAGGAAGGCCTTTTTGGAGATGCTGTCACTACAGCAATCGGTTCCTTTTCAGCAACTTATTCCTTGTAGGGTGTGGGAGTTTGAACAGCATATGATCACGATCAAGTTCTCTGTAGCGCCTTTGTGTGGAACAGAAGAGTGAGCCATCGGCTTTGGTGCCACCTCGAAAGGATTGGGGCCCCAGGACTCACCCAGTGGTTCGCTCACGGCTAATGCCTCTCATTCTCAGGGCACAGGTAGTAGCTCCTGATTGCTTGGCTCATTGACGGAGGCCAGGTCCCCCATTGATGGACTTCAGCAGAGTTTGGACGAGCCACGGAAGCTGAGGCAGCTGTATTCCTTTAAGTGGCAGCTTTTTGTGTCGTGGTGTACACAGAGCAGTTCACCTCGCTGTTGGTTCAGTGCTGGAGTTTCAGCTTAGGCTTTTCCGTCCTTCGAGGGATTTGTCAGTTGTCCTGCAAGGGTTGAAGGGTCCCCCTTTTGAGCCATTGGAGCCAGCCTTGGATGAGCTTCTGACTCTTAAAGATGAACTGAACTGAAAATTTGAGTAAAGGTGATATTACAGATGTATTTTATTTATTCTTATTGGTACAATTATTAAAATATCAGAATTTGTTAAAAGGGATAAAATGGTACGTTGAAAATGTTGTTGTTGTTACACGGGCGCCACCATGTTGGATTTCAGCATTCCGCTACGTCACTGGCATGGTAAGCTACTCTGTTGCTAACCAACACAAGCAGAGCAGTCATAGCATGTACATAGTCTGAGGCTAGCTGACATGGCTGAGGAAACAGAAACCAACAGGTCTAGGGGGGGTTCATACTGTATTGCCCCTGGCTGTAGTAATGAATTGTATAGGGCTAAGGCAGCTGGGGTTACGATACATTTTCACAGGCTACCTTTGACAAGGAAACCAGGCTTTATAGCGTTCAACAAAACTGAGACTGACACACTCGGCATTCATTGAAATTGAGTCACAAAACCAAGCTAGATACCAAACGATCCAACCTAGGTAAAGGGCTAGCAGCTAAACACGTTGGAAGCACTTTTGTCAAACTCCACAAGATAGCCACCACTCCGACCATATAAACTGTATAAATAAATCATGACTCCGACGATATCACAGATCGATAATAATGCGTTTACTAGCAGCTAACTAAACCGCAGCAGGTCTGTAAACAGAATCCAATGTCCCTCTCCCTGAAGCTAGCTGATGTTCACCGTGTCAGGAAACATTGTTGATGCAGGGAGTTCAACTCGCAGAACTAACGTTAGCTGCTAGGTCCATAGTAAGAGGTATCTGTGCAGTAACCGGCCGTGCAGTATTTTGATTTTAACATTTTGCATGCAGCTAACTTAACAAGCGATCCCATTGGATGAATTCGTCCAGTCACATTTGTCATTTATCTGCCTCGACTTTCTAAAACGCACAGTACCTCAACCATGTTTTAGTATTTTTCTCTAAATGCACACGACATATATAAGCAGTCTCTATTTAATAAAATGCCTAATGTGCTTGTATACAATAAATGAGAGTGCATGACAGGCTACAGCCCTCCAACCTCCCACCACATTTCCCTCTTATAACACCATGAACCACTATTGCTCCATTAATAATTGACTAATAATTTGGTATACATTGCAAATACAATCTGGATCATACCTGCATTACTTTTATTTAGTGTAATTTACAACGTAACGGCGTTGCATGCTCGTAGTTTCTTTTGCACTTGATCAGTTAGGCGATACAGCGCGCGCCGCTGCATTTGCGCGTGCAATTGAAGAGTGTGCGCTACGAGAACAGGATAACGACTGACAGGACAAGAAAGTCAGTTTTTCTGAGGTGAAAGACTTTATTTCATCGTACACTTATGTCACTGCCTGGTAGTTCCTATTGTGCTGGGTTTTCTGAAGTAGGCCTAGTCATGATTCGCCTCTCATAACATAACATGCTCTAAACACGCACGCAGAGTGGAAAAGGAGGAGCGGGGGCGCGGGGAGCAAGGATCACAAATTTGAACTATATCGATATATGCAATATATACTAATTCCATATCGCATTTCAAAAATAAATGTTCCAGGTTGACCTCTCTGCAACAGATTGATTCCGGTGCACTGTCCATGCTCCGGCAGCGCCCGCACCCACACCAGTCACTTCCCCCCAAACGATCCTGTACTGTAGGTGGAGCCTGAAACTGATCGTCCTCCTTGTGGTGGTAGTCAGGTACTACTGGCCTGTACCTCACAGGCTCAAACGCGTAACCAAAAAGACTCATTTTTGTGTGTATAGGACCTGCAGCTGCAGCTGCCTATATACCTTCGCAGGTCCTACCATTCCAGTGACGTCATCAGAATTGCCAGCGTTCTTATACTAACAAACGCAATTTTTGTGTTGCTTTTAAAAAAAGCTATATTGATATTTAAAAAAAAAAAATTGTGTAATTTACTTTTAATTGTCATAAACAACACATTATCAATGTTGATTTTTTTCAGTTCAGTTCATCTTTAAGACGGCATTGCTGTTGGCCTTCTCCTCCCATAAAAAAAAAAAAAAAAAATTGAAATATATTTTAAAGTGTCAAAAATATATGTGCCATATATTCCAAATACATTGAAATATATTTGCATTGTTGTTCACTTATATTTATCATTTTGAAATATATTCTGAAATATAACAAAAATATATGATGTTAAGTGTGAAATATATTTACATTTATAAAATATATGACAAAATATATGGTCATAAAATGTTTAGCTTGCTAAAGAAGGGTCGAAAATGTATTTTGATCATAGTAATTCCTCTACCTTTTCCCCTATACACAACAGTAGGCTACCATATTTCACTACTGTATTATTAGACGCAGTGTTGAAGAAATTTCCACAGGCCACCAAGGGACAACTGCGGACAGCTGTCAACTCAAAAATAGCTGAACTCAGATTTAAAATGAAATAAATAAAAATGTAAAAAATAAATTGAAAATGTGTTGTTTGTTTGTGAAAAGTTAACTTTTTAAATTTCTAAATATATTTCAAATGAAACAATTTGCAAAAGTTAAAACATATATGTTGTTAGTAAATATATTGACATATAAATATACTGACATATAAATATATTCACATATTTAACTAAAATATATTTTCCAAAAAAATAAATATATTTTTACATATTGTTATGTTTATTCACTTAACATAACTCTTAAGAAGCACAGACTCGCAGTAACGTTTAACATGCTTCTGTTTTACTGAACAAGTGTCGCACACCAGTAGTTATTACATCAATCCGCTAACTTAGCACACATTCATAGTGGAGCGCAATGTTCTAACACAACACAAAGTAGTGCCTACTTCTATGCATTGAAATCAGAGTAAATACATAACAATTCCTCCCTTCCAGCTTTGATGCACTTATAAATCATCAAACAAAAAATTACATTGGCTGAATTCGACTCAACACCAATATCCAACAATTCCAATTTCACAACATGTCAATAACTTTTTTTTTTTTTTTTTTTTTTTTACAGAACACTTTCTCTTCCTTTACTTTGTTTCTTAATGTTATAAATCAAGTCTGTCCGGAGGTTTGCGAACCCTCTCAGGATATCTGCATCCCGGAGGATCAGGCAGGTTTGTCATTGGTTGAGGTATGTTCACTGTCTCTGGTGTGAGCATATTTTCCACAGTTGTCATGTCCGGTGTTGTAGTACTGTCCCCTAGATTCGGTAGAACAGCAGATGTCACAGTTTGACCAGTCACCTTTCCAGGTGAAGCATCCAAAAGTTGATCAACATGTCTGCGCCAGACGACATTGGGCTCAACACTCACAGTGTATGAGAGCGGTCCAGTTTGTGACAAAATTTCTGCTTGCTGCCATTTGTCACCCTGGCTGCGATAGTCTCTTGCCAGTACTTTTTGTCCAACGTCAAATGATCTCAGTTTCCTTTGTTGTTGAATGGGTGAACATTGTTTGTTTGACACATGTTTTTGAATGTCCGGTTTCAGTAGATCCAAGCGAGATCTCAAGTTTCTTCCCATAAACAACATTGCCGGTGACTGTCCAGTAGTAGCGTGTGGAGTGTTTCTGTACGCCAGCAGAAAGTTGGCAATTTTCTGCTGTAGTGGCACTTCCTCCTTTCTACTTGCTTTCATTGACTGTTTAAAGGTTTGTACAAAGCGTTCAGCTAGTCCATTAGTTGCCGGGTGGTGAGGAGCAGATGTTAAGTGTTTAATCCCGTTGTTTTTCAGAAAAGTTTGGAACTCCTCACTGGTAAACTGGGTACCATTGTCACTTACAAGTTGTAGCGGGTATCCAGTGCGAGCAAAAAGCATCTGTAGTTGGTTCACTGTTACTGCTGTAGTTGCTTTCTTCACAGTGAAAACTTCGGGCCACTTGGAATGAGCGTCGACCACAATAAGGAACATGTGATCCAAGAAAGGTCCAGCGTAGTCGATGTGAAGGCGTTGCCACGGGGCAACTGGCCATTCCCAAGTGTGAACGGGTGCAATCTGAGGTTGGCGCTGAGTGTGGTGGCAACCTGTGCATGTTTTGACCAGAGTTTCAATTTGGTTGTCAAGGCCAGGCCACCACACATAACTTCTAGCGAGACTTTTCATTTTCACCACACCCATGTGCCCATCATGCAGTGAGTTAAGAACTTTGGGTCGCAGTTTGGGGGGTACAATTACACGTGACCCCCACATGACACATCCTTGACACACGGTAAGTTGGTCTTTTCTGGTGGAATAGTCCGAAAGTTCTGTATCTGCGCGTGCTGGCCAACCATTCACAGTTAAATCATACACTCTGCAAAGCAATGGGTCGTTTCTTGTTTCTTTGCTTATTTGTGCACTTGTCACAGGGAGCGGTTCCATTTGTAACATGTGAAGGGTTAAAGCAGGATCAGAAACCTTCTCTGACAATGACTGAGGAAGGCGAGACAGTCCATCTGCATTTCCATGTAGTTTTGTCCCTTTGTATTCAATGGTGTAGGTGTGCGCTCCCAGGAAGAGAGCCCAACGCTGTAAACGAGCCGCAGCCATTGCAGGAACACCTTTTTGTGGACTGAAAATGGAAACTAGTGGCTGGTGATCTGTAATCAGCGTGAAATGCTTGCCATATAGATACTGGTTAAACTTTTTCACTCCCCACACTAAACTTAAAGCTTCTCTGTCTATCTGTGCGTAGTTACGCTCTGCAGGTGACAAAGAGCATGATGCAAAAGCTATGGGGCGTTCAGAGCCATCACTCATTTTGTGTGACAGAACGGCACCAATACCGTAAGGCGAAGCGTCACATGCTAGGCGCAGAGGCAACTTTGGGTCATAGTGAGTCAGCACTTTGTCTGAGATGATGAGTTTCTTTGCCTTTTTAAACGCCTGCTCACAGTCTTTAGTCCAATCCCACTTTGTGTTTTGATGCAGCAGCGCATTGAGTGGGTGCAGCACAGTTGAAAGATTTGGCAAAAACTTGTGATAATAGTTAACAAGGCCGAGGAATGAACGTAACTGACTTACGTTTTTTGGTTGTGGAGATTTCACAATGACCTCAATTTTGTCCTGAGTTTTGTGAAGTCCCTGTTTGTCTATTTTGTGTCCACAATACTCAATGGACTCCTTGAAGAACTCGCATTTCTTCCTATTTGCCTTAAGTCCATATTCCTCCAGTTTTGTTAAAACTGCGTCCAAGTTGACCAAGTGTGAGTTTTTGTCTGAGCCTGTCACAATAATGTCATCCAAGTAACATTGAGTACCTGGGATTCCTTGTAGCACCTGGTCCATAGCACGTTGCCAGATTGCTGGAGCACTTGTGATGCCAAACACGAGCCGGTTGTATTGGTAGAGTCCTTTGTGGGTGTTGATGGTGAGGTACTTGCGTGAACTTTCATCCATCTCCATTTGTAGATAAGCCTGTGCAAGGTCAATCTTTGTGAAGTGCTCACCATTTGCTAGGGATGCAAAAATGTCATCAATGCGAGGTAGTGGATACTGGTCTGCGTGAAGTACAGGATTAACAGTTACTTTAAAGTCACCACAAATACGCAACTTGTCTGAAGACTTTTTAGCCACAGGCACAATTGGTGTAGCCCATTCAGACCAGTCCACCTTGGATAATATCTGTTGATCCATGAGATGTTGCAGCTCAGCTTCCACTTTTGGCCGTAGAGCATATGGAACAGGGCGTGCTTTGTGAAACTTTGGTTTTGCATCTTCTTGCAGCTCAAGACGCGCTTTGATGTGCTTCATGGTTCCAATGCCTTCACTGAAGACTTGTGCATGCTTGTCAAGTATTTCAGATAACTTTTTGTCAGTGAGCTGTTTGGAGGCAATACGCAAAGTCTTTATTTCGTGCCAGTTGAGCCTGATCTGTCTTAGCCATCTGCGACCAAACAGTGGCACCCCTCCATCCTTCAGAACAAACAGCTCAAGATTGCAGGTTTGGTTTTTATATTTCACTTTCACTTTGAGTTTTCCCAGTGGTGTAACTTTTTCACCCGTGTATGTTTTCAACTTTACTCTAGTGCGTGACAGTTTTGCGTCTGGGAACTTTGCCTTGTAGTCCTTGGAAGATATGATTGACAGCGCTGACCCTGTGTCCAGTTCCATTTTTAATGGCACTCCATTGACTTTTGGTGTCAGCCATATCACATCACTGTCATCCTTTTCTGTAGCATACAACCCTAAACAGGCCAATTCTTCCTCACTAGAACTGTCAGAGTCTGTTTGTGCTACTTTGTGAAGCCTTTGCCCTCTTTTTACATTTAATTTATCTTTAGAGTTGCTGTACTTTGATTTACACATTTTCTGTATGTGCCCCCTCTCATTACATTGACGGCAGTCTTTATCTTTGAACCAACACCCCGTGGGGTCATGTGACTGTTTACCGCATCTGAAGCAGGGCTTTGCTTTGGTATTGCACAGCTTGGAGTGCATTTTGAATACAGAACATGTCGTTGGGTTTTTACCTTGCAGTTCTGTTGCATCCCTTGCTGCTGTCTCCACTGAAACAGCAATTTCCACTGCTCGTTGTAAAGTAAGCTTGTCCTCCGTCAAAAGCCGTTTTTGAATGCTCTCGTTGTGCAGCCCGCACACGAACCGGTCCCTCAAAGCGTCAGAAAGTCCATCTCTAAACTGGCAATGCTCGGCTAGTTTCCTCAGCTCAGCGATGTATTCTGACACGGACTCACTTTTTGACTGGTTTCTCTTGTGAAATCTAAAACGCTCAGCGATCACTAATGGCGCTGGGTTTAGGTGACTTTTCAGCGTTCGCGTTATTTCATCAAAAGTTTTGTCTGCCGGTTTAGCTGGAGCAACAAGGCTGCAGAGTAGCTTGTAAGTTTTCGCGCCCATAACACTCAGTAGGACTGCTACTTGTCTCTCGTCCTGTATCTCGTTTGCTAGACAGTACTGCTCAACTCTTTCCACATATGTTGTCCAGTCCTCCACCGAACTATCAAAACTGTCCATATGTCCCAATATTCCAGCCATTTTTACTTCTTGGCGTCCAATCACTTTTACCTTGGTCTTGATGAACAAACGTCCCCACCTCCGGCTAGCTCGTCCACGGCAGAACTGCAGGGTGAGCAGACGAAGCTTTCGTCCACAAAACCAAGTCCATTCAAAACTTTACACCGGTCTTATTCATCCGATGCATTTCACGGGTTCTTCTTAAGACTCGTCGCCAGTTTTGTTATGTTTATTCACTTAACATAACTCTTAAGAAGCACAGACTCGCAGTAACGTTTAACATGCTTCTGTTTTACTGAACAAGTGTCGCACACCAGTAGTTATTACATCAATCCGCTAACTTAGCACACATTCATAGTGGAGCGCAATGTTCTAACATGACACAAAGTAGTTTTTTGGAAAACAGTTTCATCGATTGCTCCTGTCTGCCTCGCTGCCTGCTGTGAGTGTGTTTGCTTCGGTGCTGTAAGCTCCGTCTTAGCCTCGTATTTCTTTGTTTTGAACCATCATTTACTACAATTTGTAGTTGTTTATACTAAATACAGCTTACCCAACATCTCAGATTGACATCGCTAGCTTCCGTTACTACTAGCACAACACGCTAATTCGCTAACTTACTGCTAGCCTGTTAACGCGCCACCCGTGCGCTCAGCTGTTTTATTTATTTATTTTTCTCTTGCGCGCTCGCGCCTTTGAGTTAATAAAAGCTCAGGTAAGTAATAATCAGTCAACAAACACGGTGAGTAATGTCTTGTCCTGTTATTGTCACCTGCACTTCATGTCACATGTTTAGCATAGACTTCTCTGTTGGCAATGTAGGATTTATATGTGATAAATGTAAGGAGACAGTTAGGCTGACAGAGAAGATTTCAGAATTAGAGACACGCATCCAAACTTTAATTGAGGATAGTAAGAGTGCTAGAGCTTTAGATACTATTTTGGATGCGCCTAGCATAGTGAACTCTTTACATGATTCGGTTCCAGCTGAAGTAGAGCCTGTGCAGCCGGGCAAATGGGTGACAGTGAGGGATCGCTCTAGTCGCGGATCAAAAAACCACTCTTCCGTTCCGATTACCACAACAAATCGATTTGCCCCGCTCAGTGAAACACCCACTGAGAATTCTGTTGATTGTGCCCTAGTAATTGGTGATTCGATCACACGGAACGTGAAAATAGAGACACCAGCGAACATAGTCACATGTTTGCCGGGAGCCAGAGCGCCTGACATCAAGATCTCTAAGATCATTATTCATGTCGGCACTAATGATGTTCGACTCCGCCAGTCGGAGATCACCAAAATTAATATTAAAGAGGTGTGTGAACTTGCAAGTACGATGTCAGGCACTGTAATTTGCTCTGGCCCCCTTCCTGTTCGCAGGAGTGATGAGATAGTTAGTAGATTGTGTTCACTGAATCGCTGGCTGTCTGAGTGGTGTCCGTGTAATAATATAGAATTCATAGACAATTGGAAAAGTTTTTGGGGCAAACCTGACCTGTTGAAAAGAGATGGTATTCATCCCTCCTGGGATGGTGCTGCTCTTCTATCTAGTAATATGGCTCATAGTCTTAGAGCTCAAACATGACAAATTGGGCACCAGGTCAGGAAGCAGACAGACTGGCTAAACCAACCGTCTGCTAGCGGCCTCGAGTCACCCAGGTCAGATAAATCCCATCACATAGAGCCTCTTTCACCTAGCTATCATCATAAAGAGACTGTGTCTGTTCCCCGATTTTGGAAATCCAAAAAATGTTTAAACCTATCTAAGGTTAAAAATTTAATTGATGTTCAACAAATAAAAAACAGCTATAATACAGATGAGCAAATGCTAAAGCTTGGGTTGCTGAATATTCGATCGCTTACTTCAAAAGCACTCATTGTTAATGATATGATTTCAGATAATAACCTAGATGTGCTGTGTTTGACAGAAACCTGGCTAAAACCAAGCGATTACATTACTTTAAATGAGTCCACCCCGCAAGACTACTGTTATAAACATGAACCTCGTCTTAAACGCAAAGGGGGTGGTGTTGCTGTAATTTATAGTAATATTTTCAAAACCACTAAGAAATCAAGTTTCGAATATAATTCTTTTGAAGTGTTAGTGCTTAATGTAAAAATATATAGTATAAATGATAAATCACGTTTGAGATTTGTGCTGGCTACTGTATACAGGCCACCAGGGCACCATACAGACTTTATCAAAGAATTTGCGGACTTTCTATCAGAGTTAGTATTGGCTGCAGATAAAGTACTAATTGTTGGTGATTTTAATATACACATCGATAATGAAAAAGATGCATTGGGTTTGGCATTTAAAGACATTGTAAATTCAATTGGAGTTAGACAACACGTGTCAGGACCTACTCATCGTCGTAATCATACTCTAGATCTAATATTATCACATGGAATAGATGTTGATGCCGTTGAAATTCTGCAGCAGAGCGA